>NC_140589.1:557362453-558652682 GCF_964204655.1 Triturus cristatus | reverse complement strand
TTAACACGGACTACACCTCCCAGAACACAACGTGAAATCTCATACAGAGTTGTCCAATCAGGACTCACGATATGGTGGAAAAGGAAGGTGTGGCCATATGGTGCTTCTGACTACACTTACCCTTTGAAAAAGAGAACTCTCGAAACGCGTCAGGGCTGTGGTCTGCTGCCTTATTGACCGGGTCAGCGCGACAGTTTTACCAAATAAAGCCTTTGGGAAAAGCTCTTTTGTGTTCGAGTGCAGCCCAATTGTTGGACCTTCCCGAGAGCTGGATATAGATGCGGCCGTCCTGCCGCAGGGCTGCACCACTTCGTAATGGGGGCCACGGAGTTCCTAATCAGGAGGGGCTTCGTTTGTGGGGCACAGAAGTGGATCTAAACCGCCAAGCTGTCCGGGGCTCATGTGGAGCCGTAATCTGCAGTGAATTTGGAGCACCACCATCTGAGGGTTTTAACACGGACTACACCTCCCAGAACACAACGTGAAATCTCATACAGAGTTGTCCAATCAGGACTCACGATATGGTGGAAAAGGAAGGTGTGGCCATATGGTGCTTCTGACTACACTTACCCTTTGAAAAAGAGAACTCTCGAAACGCGTCAGGGCTGTGGTCTGCTGCCTTATTGACCGGGTCAGCGCGACAGTTTTACCAAATAAAGCCTTTGGGAAAAGCTCTTTTGTGTTCGAGTGCAGCCCAATTGTTGGACCTTCCCGAGAGCTGGATATATATATATATATATATATATAAAATAAAAAAGCAAAATGCAGCCTTTCATAACCAGAGCTGAATAATACTGTAAGAACTCCCCTGTATATAATAAATAATATATCCATTATAAACAATATATCATAAAAACAGGGAAGAAACAACAGCAAAGCATGTTTGAAAACTGCTTTAATGCTTAGCATTCAGCACAAAACCTCAGATAGGACTGAAAGCATTGACAGCTCACAGGCTGCATTGCAGAAAACTACAGCCTAGAAAGGCTAGAAAGCTAACTCATAGCAACATAGAAAAAGTGGCACCGTGCCTTTAAGGCAGCCATGACCCCTAGCTTCCCATCATGCCTCAGGGGTGACAGTTAGGTCAGTTGTTCTTTCCGGCTCCTTCAGTCAGGACCCTGGTTACACAGCTCCACTCTTTTTCTGGTTTTATTCAGAAATAATCTACAATTTTCAGGAAAATGTAACTTACTTCGACGTTTTACATCTAGTCAAGTAAGGTTTACTTTTTCTGACTATTTTTGGCATTTTTTTCCACTCAAAGTGCCATCCCTTTTTGATCCCTGCCCTTCTTGTGGAAAAAAGAAGGCCAGGTCCGACTCTCACTCATGTTCCCAAGACTTGTCCTCATTGCCAGTCTCTCTCTAAAAGAACTTTGAAAGACAGGGAGCGTATACGTCTTTATGGACTGGAAGAAAAGGCTTCCAGAGGCAGGTCTCCGGTGAGAAAGAGGCCCAGATCCTCTTCTAGGAGTAGGAATCCATCAGCGTCGGGCTCGGCACTGAAAAAACAACCACCGGAGGGACATATGTCCAAGAAACGACCTTCGACGGCGGGCTCACCGTCGAGAGAACGCAGGCATGCAGGTACGTCCCTACATTCAACGTCGACGTCGAGTATTCATGAGCCTCCGCCGTCGTCAACCCGGTGGCGATCGGCGTCGAGGAGTTCATTCCACCGCCGACGTCAACTCTGTGACGATCGGCGTCGAAGAACAAAAGTCCTCCGCCATCGTCAACCCGGTGACAATCGGCGTCTAGGATCAGCAGCTCTCAGGAGGAATATACTAGCCCTATCCACAGATCTCCTCTACAAAGATTGGTACAAGAGGTGGATAGATCGCCTTCGCCGGTACGTCAGCGCAATCAGTCGAGAGTGTCTCCGATAGATGACATTAACACATATCATGATGTGCTACAGAGAGGGGCCCAGAAGCTGAACACTGAAATGTCCACTCCTCAAGTCGCAACGACAGTGATCTTTGAGACGCTGCACCAAAGATCTGCTTCTTGTCCGTTACTACCTCTGGTTCCTGTGCTTTTGGAACCGGTGATGGACATTTTTCTAACACCCTCCACGATTAAGGCTACACCTGCCAGAATACAAAAAAAATACAAATCTGCTGATACAGACCCGGTGTTTTTGAAAACGGATCCGCCTGCAGATTCAGTTATCGTCGCGGCGGCACGTAAAACGCACGCAGTCTCTGCACATGCGTTGGTCCCCCCGGATAAGGAGAGTAAGTCCCAGGATTCTTGGAGACGAAAGGTTTGTGGGTCTGCAGCGTCATCACTAAAAGTCTCCAGTGCAGAAGCCTTATTAGGTCGTTACGACAGAGCCTTATGGGACTCTTTGGATCGTTTCAAAGAGAAGCTACCAAAGGAGGATCAAAAGGACTTTGAGGAAGTCATTACAGAAGGATCCCTGGTAGCTAATCAAAAGATTAGCCCTGCAGCGGATGGTGCCACACTATTAGCGCATGCGCATGGCATTTGCACAAGGCGGTCTGCCTGGTTAAGGCTTACAGCTCTCAAACCGGATGCTCAACAGAGGATCCTTAACCTGCCTTTTTCTGGTTCTTCATTGTTTGGCACCCACACAGATGAAGAGATGGCTCGAATGAAGGCCGAATTAGACACTTTGAAAGCGGTGGGGTTAGAGAAGAAAAAAGAATTCAGGCGGAGATACAGACCCAACCAGCGCAAGGGATACCAACAGAGGGTTCAAACCCCTCAGTGGTCCCAAAGCAAAAACCAAGGAAGATCACAGTTCCAAAGTCGAAAGTCGAACAGAGGTAGAGGAGGTAATCAGCAGCAGTCCTCTTCCACAGCTAGATCAGCAGGGAAGCAATGAGCCAGAACTTCCTCTGCCGCTGTTGCCCACTCCAGTGGGAGGAAGTGTTTCACATCATCTGAAAGAGTGGTGCAACATAACAAAAGATCGTTGGCTGCTCAGTATACTGCGCAATGGATACACACTACGTTTCCGTGTGTCTCCAAAGGACATTCCTCCAAAAAGATCTCGTCCTTACCAGCTAAAGTTGCTACGGCAAGAAGTGATAACCCTTCTACGAAAAAAGGCCATAGAAAAGGTTCCTCCCTCTCAACGGGGAAAGGGAGTGTACTTCAGGTACTTTCTTGTACCAAAAAGAGATCAGGAGCACAAATTCAGACCTATCCTGGACCTTCGAGCGCTGAACAAAACCATCTTGAAAGAGAAATTTTGCATGCTGGCGCTTCATCAAATATGTCCACATCTGCAGGCAGACGACTGGATGTGTTCAGTGGATCTCCAGGATGCGTATTGCCACATTCCTATAATTCCCCGTCATCGCAAATATCTGAGATTCGTGGTGGGCAACAATGACTACCAGTTCAAGGTGTTGCCCTTCGGTCTAAAATCTGCATCTCAAGTCTTTACCAAGTGCATGGCGGTGGTAGCGGCAGCTCTACACAGAAGAGGTCTGTTTGTATATCTGTACTTGGACGATTGGCTCCTGAAAGGTCCTTCTCCTCAGCAAGTACAGAGCAGCTTCGGAATGTGTCTATCTCTACTCCACAGGCTAGGTCTGCACGTGAATATGGAGAAATCGGTTCACCGGCCTACTCAGGTGATCCATTATCTAGGCTCCACTCTGGATACAAGCCTAGGAAGAGCGTTTTCATCGGAACAGAGACTTTCATCAATTCAACAGAAGTGCAAAGCTCTTCTCCAGACAAATCGTCCAACGGTCCGGCAAGTGGCATCTCTGCTGAGATCGATGGCTTCTTGCATATTCCTCATTCCCAACACCAGGCTGAGAATGAGGCCTTTACAGCAGGACCTGCAGGACAAGTGGGAGCAAACATCGGGTCACTGGGAATACCGAATTGTGCTTTCACAAGCAGCAAAGTCGTCTATTCTATGGTGGACTCGTCCACAGAACCTCTTAGTGGGAGTCCCCTTCCATCAACCTATTCCGACCCAGTCCTTGGTAACGGATGCATGGATTGCCTAAAGATGCAGGGGCGGTGGTCCGTCAAGGAACAATCCTAGCACATAAACATGTTAGAGCTGTGAGCAGTCCATCTAGCTTTTTTTCAGCCCTCGATCATGTCCGACCGCGATCATGCCCTCGATCATGTCCGACTCAATCCTCATCCAGACAGACAACACGACCACCATGTATTACCTCAACATACAGGGTGGTACGTGTGAGAAGTTGGCCTGATGTATGATGTCACTAGTTCTAGTGTACACCTTATATCAGTCCAAACAACCCTTATGGTGATTGGTTGTAAAGTCAACCTTATAGACCAGCTATCCTAGTGGTAGCATGGACAAGAGCAGTCTTAGGCTAAACTCTGAATGGCATGTGAAGCCAGCTGTGATACCATATATAATCCCTTGAATACCAAATGAAAGGACACCACAACAGATATATATATAAAATAAAGGGTATTTATTCTAGTCAAACCCTCCGCACTCTTTATGAGATTAGAGGTAAGTACAACACAGTCTTATTTAAGCATACATTAAGTCACACAGGTAAGTAATACAGTTAGGCCCTAGGGTCCACGCAAACCATATACTAAAGAAGTGGTATAAGGACCACTGTCACGGAAATAGGATAGGCCTAGGCCTAGGGAATCGCTGGGGCTACACTACACTAGCAACAGTTAGGAAGTGGGAGGCCCACGGGATTCAGGTGCAGAGTGGAAACACTCACGCGTAATGCGTAAAAGTCGATAGAATTACTAGCAGTTAGAAATTAACAGTTTAAGGACACTTCTGAAGCAGCTAGAGAGTCGAGACTCGGAAACTAGACCCTAGGATAGTCACTACCCTTGTGAGCACCGAAGTACCCAAGTTACCTAGCCCACGGGCTGCGGGTGCATAGGTGTGAACTTGCGTCGGGTTTCGTCGTGGACTTCTATGGATGCCTGAAGGAAAGTTGCTGACAGGCAGTCAGTGAAGAGTGTCCGGTGGATCCCAAGGCTGGGATCAAGAAGAGAGGAGACCTGCAAGCAGAAGGGACAGGGTCAAGGTCACTAGCCAGTGACCACGTGGAACCAGGAAGGAACCAGGCGATGTTGTGAAGATTGCAGGTGAAAGGTGAAGCTGGTCGCTGCAGCCACGGGTACCAGGAGACGTCGAGGATGACCAGGACCAGGAGGCGAGCTGTCCCACAAAGGCTCTTGCTGTCGGCGGCGTCGAAGTCGAACTAGGACTCACCAAGCCTTGGCAAGCGGAACCCACGAAGAACGGAGGACTTGCTTCTGGTGCAGACCAGGAAGGTCTGGGGTGCTTCTCTTTTGCAAGGAAGCTGGAGCCAGTCTGGAGGAGCCAAACCAGCAGTGAAGATTTCAGGGTGCGTCGTCACAAAGGCCACTAGCCAACGGGCAAGCAACCGGACAGGCGCGGCAAGCAGGAAAATGCAGAAGGGCCCCACGCAGGACTCGTGGAGTGTGGGGGGCTGATCTTCGGTGCAGATGGTGCTTGGGGTTGGGGCTTCTCAATCCCCGGTGCACAACTTCGAGGGTGCCTCAGAAGCTGCGCTGGAAGATACTCGCCACTTTTCCCAGGTAGCCGGTCCCACGTCTCTCGTCGCCTCCACGGATCTCAGCTCGGCTGTGGATGTGGATCAGGGTCGGAGAAGTCTGGAAGTCAAGGCTCTGGTCGGTCTCTGCAGTCGGTCCCTCGTAGAACTTCAGCAAAGCAAAGGGTAGTCTCTTGATGGTGCCTGTTTGCACAGGGTAGCCACTCCTTGGCCACAAGGGAGATTCTTCAGTCTTCTTCTTTCGTCGAATGTCGAAGGTCCAGAGTTTCTGTTCAAGTTGCAGGTTCAGGATAATCTAATCTCCTGGGGCCCAGCTACCACTCTTATACTAATCTGGGGGGCTGGGTTACCTGCTAGGTCACGCCTTATGGGTGGGACCTGGGAGGGGGGTGGTTACACCTCCTTCCCTTTGTCCAGTTTTGCGCCAGGACTGGGGCTGGAGTGCCCCAGCACCGGTTTGAACTGGACTATGCACGGGACACCTTGTGTGCCCCAGGCATGTCTCATTCTTTTCATCCCTCCCTGCCCCAATACACTAAGGCCTGTCTGGGGTGGTGCTCGCACCTCCCAAGGCAGGAAACCTATTGTCCAAGCCTCCCTTGCCGGGATCACTCCCAGCAGCAGGAGGTCAGACTCGTGTCTGTGGCAGCAGCATCCATTTTGTGATGCTGGGGCTCTGGTTAACTTTAGCCGGGTAAGTAGGTTACAACATGTCTTCTCCCTCTAGAAGGGAGGGATAATATCCTCATCCCCAGACATGGGATGGGGGTATTATTCCAAAGTGTTAGACACCTTACACGACATGTTTTGATAAAGCCAAACCATAGTTATCATAACCGTTTAAGATTATAAGGCACCTTAAGGGTATATGGTAGGCTATATCATAGAACAGCTATAAGGACATGGTTCCGAAAGCTGCAGACAGGCTCAGCTCATGCTAGAGCACCATCTCACATGTTACCAAGCACTCTGCCTCCAGGATTGTTAAGGCCTGCCATAGGAGTGGCTGATAGGTACACATGTGTCTATATGTAAGTTAGGTATAGGAATACTACACCTAAGCAAGGAGTGATTACACGACCTTGCCCCAGCTGAGTGATCAGCCAGTTGTGTCATAATGGAAGGCCAGGCCAGGGGTGGCATAATACATGCTGCAGCCCCTGGTAGGCCTAGGGTACACCTATGCCCTGGGTACCTAAGGTACACTGTACAGGGGCCAATAATGTGATACTATCCAAATGGGTTATGCACCTAAAGTACATAGTATCAATTTAGAGAGAGAACAGCAGGGCTGTGGGTCTGATTAGCAGGCCCACAGCCACATCTAAGTCGAAAACCAGTAAAGCAAAAGCAAAAAGTGGGGGTGAACATAGAAAGCAGACCCTACTCTCCTACACAACCCCCCCCCCCCAAACTTAGGGACATTAAACTAACCTTGACCAGTTGAGTCTTCATGTTCTAAGTGGAAATATCTGGAGAGTCCATCTGCATTGGCATGGTCAGTCCCAGGTCTATGTTCCACTGTGAAGTCCATCCCCTGTAGGGAAATGGACCACCTAAGAAGTTTGGGATTTTCACCCTTCATCTGATTTAGCCACAAGAGGGGCTTATGGTCTGTCTGAATCTTGAAGTGAGTGCCAAACAAGTATGGCCTCAGCTTCTTCAGGGCCCAAACCACAGCAAAGGCCTCCCTCTCAATAGCTGACCAACGTTTCTCTCTAGGGGTCAGCCTTCTACTTATAAAAGCAATGGGCTGGTCTTGACCATCTATATTAAGTTGTGAAAGAACAGCTCCCACACCTAACTCAGAAGCATCTGTCTGGACAATGAACTCTTTGGAGTAGTCTGGACTTTTCAGAATAGGTGTACTGCACATGGCCTGCTTCAGGTCATCAAATGCTTTTTGACAGCTTACTGTCCACTGAACTTTCTTTGGCATTTTTTTGGAGGTCAAGTCATTAAGTGGTGTCACAATGGACCCATAGTTCTTAACAAACTTTCTGTAGTACCCAGTCAGGCCCAAGAAAGCTCTGACCTGAGTCTGGGTAGTTGGAGGAGTCCAGTCCTTTATGGTCTGGATCTTGCTCTCCAGTGGTTGAACCTGACCCCCACCAACTAGGTGGCCCAGGTATACAACCTTGCTCTGCCCTATCTGGCACTTAGTGGCCTTGATAGTGAGGCCTGCCTTTTGCAGGGCCTCTAAAAAATTCCTCAGGTGGACCAGGTGATCCTCCCAGGTGGAGCTAAAGACAGCAATATCATCAAGATAAGCTGCACAATAATTATCCAACCCAGTAAGGACTTGATTCACCAACCTTTGGAAAGTGGCAGGTGCATTCTTCAGACCAAAGGGCATTACCACAAATTGATAATGTCCTCCTGGGCTCGAGAAAGCAGTTTTGGCCTTTGCATTCTCAGCTAGTCTGATTTGCCAGTAGCCTGCTGTCAGGTCAAATGTGCTCAAAAACTTAGCAGCTGCCAGTCTGTCAATGAGCTCATCTGCCCTAGGGATTGGGTGGGCATCTGTCCTAGTGACAGCATTGAGACCTCTGTAATCCACGCAAAACCTCATCTCTCTCTTACCATCTTGGGTGTGAGGTTTTGGCACAAGGACTACAGGACTAGCCCAAGGGCTCTCTGAAGGTTAAATGACTCCCAGCTCCAACATCTTTTGTACCTCAACTTTTATGCAGTCCCTGACATGGTCAGGTTGCCTGTAGATGTTACTCTTCACAAGCAGACTGTCACCAGTGTCCACCTCATGGGTGCACCAGTTTGTCTGACTTGGGGTCAGAGAGAACATATGTCTGTAGGATTGCAGAACCTGTCTGCAGTCCTGTTGCTGATGGACAGTGAGGCTGCCAGAAAAGACCACACCATCAACTGAGCCATCATCAGGGTTCTGAGTCAACAGGTCTGGGAGAGGGTCACTCTCTTCCTCCTGCCGCTCATCTGTAGCCATGAGTAAGCCCATGTCTGCCCTGTCAACATATGCCTTCAATCTGTTGACATGAAGCACCCTGTGGGGGCTTCTGGGAGTCCCAAGGTCCACCAAGTTGGTGACTTCTCCCTTTTTCTCAACAATAGTGTGGGGTCCAGACCATTTGTCTTGGAGTGCTGCTGGGGCCACTGGCTCCAACACCCACACTTTCTGCCCTGGCTGGTAAACAGTCAGCACAGCCTTTTGGTCATGCCAAGCTTTTTGGAGTTCTTGGCTTGCCTCAAGGTTTTTAGAAGCCTTCTTCATATACTCTGCCATCCTGGAGCGGAGACCAAGTACATAATCCACTATATCAAGTTTGGGTTGTCTGAGAGGTCTCTCCCATCCTTCCCTTACTAAACATAGGGGTCCTCTTACAGGATGCCCAAACAAAAGCTCAAAAGGGCTGTAGCCAACCCCCTTTTGTGGGACCTCTCTGTAAGCAAACAGAAGGCAGGGTAAAAGGATGTCCCATCTTCGCCTAAGCTTGTCTGGTAAACCTTTTATCATTCCCTTTAGGGTCTTGTTGAATCTCTCAACAAGCCCATTGCAGTGTGGGTGATAGGGTGTGGTGAACTTGTAGTTCACACCACACTCCTTCCACATTGCAGTCAAGTATCCTGACATGAAGTTGGCACCTCTGTCAGAAATGACCTCCTTTGGAAAGCCCACTCTGGAGAATACTCCAAGCAGGGCCCTTGCCACAACAGGAGCTGTTGTGGTCCTCAGGGGAATAGCTTCTGGATACCTGGTGGCATGGTCCACTATCACCAGTATGAATCTGTGCCCAGATGCTGTTTGTGGGTCCGTTGGTCCTACAATATCTATGCCCACTCTTTCAAAGGGAACCCCCACCACAGGTAGTGGTATGAGGGGGGCCTTTGTGGTACCACCTGATTTGCCACTGGCTTGGCAGGTGACACAGGAGCGACAAAACTCCTTGGTATCTTCTGATATATGGGGCCAGTGAAAGTGAGGGACAAGCCTGTCCCAAGTCTTGTTCTAGCCTAAGTGTCCTGCAAGGGGAATATCATGGGCCAAGGTAAGAAGGAAGCCTCTGAACTTCAGTGGTATGACCAAACTCCTGGTTGCACCAGGCTTGGGGTCTCTAGCCTCTGAATACAGTAGCCCTTCATCCCATCCCAATACACTCTATGGGTACCTTGAGCATTCCCTGCAGCCTCAGCAGCAGCCTGCTGTCTGAGGGGTTCAAGAGAGGGGCAGTCTAATTGAGCCTGCCTCAGATCTGCCCTTGAAGGTCCCCCTATCCCAAGAAACTCAACCTGATTAGGTTCAAGTTCTTCTAGGACAGTTCCTTCAGGGCTCTCAGAATCATCCTCCTGGGAGGGCTGATCCACCACCTGAGGCAGGGAGGAAGGCACAGCCTTAACCCTACTGCTCTTTCTCTTGGGTTGTGACTGGTCCATAGTTTCAGGATCCAGCACTTGTTCAGCGGTGCACTTTTTGGCCTGTGACCTGGTCACAGCAAGGACATGTGCATCTATCCCCAGCATTTCTGCATGGGTCCTATACTCCACTTCAGACCAAACTGAAGTTTCAAGATCATTGCCCAGTAAAAACTCTACAGGAAGGTCTGAACTAACAACAACTTTCTTGAGGCTAGTTACCCCTCCCCAGGAGAAGTTAACAATAGCCACACTATGGGAGGTAGTGGCATTGCTAGCGTTGGTCACTAGGTAATTCTCACCTAGTATGATATGTCCAGGGTCCACAAAGGCAGGTGTCACCATTGTGACACTAGCCCCAGTGTCCCTGTAGGCCTGAGCCATTCTTTGGTTGATAAAAGGAGTCTGTCTGTACTTGCCCAGGTTACTGGGGCCTACAGTAGAGGACAGAGCTAAGTCCCCATCACAGATCAGAACAGCCTGAGTAGGTATTCTGACTAGGCCAGAATCCTCCTCAGTTCCCAGGGTTAACCCTACTACACCCTTTTGCTGGGAACCACCACTTACAGCTGGACTAGGGGGTACAGTTGCCTTAGGGGCAATGGTGGCTGGGGGCTTATCCTTTTTGGTGCACTCACTAAACCAATGTGAGTAGGACTTACAATAGTTGCACCATGGTTTCTTTTGGCCATCTTTCTTTTTATCCTTTTTGGGACCACCCTCCCCCTGAGCCTTTTGGGGGCCTGGTGAAGACTTCTGGTCTTTTTGTTTCTGATCATTACCCTTCTGGTCTGCCTTTTTCTGATCACCGCCCTGGTTCTGGTTTTTCTGCTTAACTCTAGTCCTGACCCATCTATCTGCCTTCTTTCCCAATTCTTGGGGAGAAGTCAGATCAGAATCAATCAGGTGTTGATGCAGTAGCTGGTTTTGACAGTTGTTAAGGATTTGTTCTCTCATGATCAAATTATACAATCCTGTATAGTCCTTAACCTTACTTCCCACTAGCCAGCCTTCCAGAGCCTTAGTGGCACAATCTACAAAGTCAGTCCAGTCCTGAGTCTGTGTCTTCTGGGTATCCCTGAACAACAACCTGTATTGTTCAGTGGTTAGGCCAAACCCATCAATTAGAGCACTCTTCAGGACAGTGTAATTGTCTGCATCCTCATCACTAACTGTGAGGAGCTTGTCTCTACCTTTCTCAGAGAAGGAGAGCCACAAGATAGCTGCCCACTGACTTTGGGGTACCTGCTGTACTTTGCAAGCTCTCTCCAAAGCAGTTATCCATTTGTGGATGTCATCCCCACACTTGTAGGGAGGGACAATCTTGCTCAGGTTTCTATTATCATAGTGCCTGTCTCTATCCTTAGGGATATTCCTGCCACCAGTGGGTTCTGACCCACTTAACTTTTGCTCCCTAGCCAGAGCAAGCTTCTCCTTGGCAAGGGCAAGTTCTTCCCTCTGAATCCTCAGATTAGCTTCCCTCATTCTGGCTTCATGCTCCTTTCTCTCAGGGGAAGTCATTCCCCTGTGAGAGGAAGCATTAGAGATGCTAGAGACATGGGAGTGGATGGATTCCCTTGAAGGGGATCTGTCTCTCCTGATTCTCTGGGTAAGCCCACTTGGGGGTCTGTATGGGGGGACCCCATACAAACTCCCATGTAAGCTTAGCTTAGCTTGGCTAAGTCTTCCTACTTGGCCCTGGCTATCTACCTCTTCATCTGAAGTCCCATCTGACTCATCTGTGGTGGGTAGACCCTCCTTTGTACCTAGGGTACTGGCCTGTGAGGCCCTAAAAGTATCATACTCCACTAGGAGTTGTACTAGCTGAAGGAGGGTAGGGTTTGCACCCTGTTTTAACTTTCTGGGGGTACACAATTGTCTCATCTCCTGAAAAGTTAGGGTATCATATCTAGAGGGGGTCTTCTTCAGACCTGCCCCTCCTGAGAGAGCATCTACTTGATCTCCTCCCAGAGACATGATCTAGTGAGGGTGTGGTGTGTGCACCTACCTACACTAGTTGTTTCTACTAAACCTCTCTGGTAGTTGTAGTCAGGGTGTGTTACTCCCTTCAACCTACAACCACTAAGTCCAGTAGGACTTAAGTATTATAATCTATGTTATATGTTATGTTATGTTATGTTACCTGTTTTGTAAAGCGCAACAGCTGCCCCAGCGACGGGGCGTCCCGGCGCTAGAACCGTAACACAATCTACTGGATGCGAAAGAGGGACCTACGGGGCGGGAAATAGATGGGTTTTAATCGCTCTTCGGAAGGCTAGCAAATCATCCATGCAGCGGATGTGGAGAGGGAGGGAGTTCCACAGTTTGGCCCCCAGTAGCTTGAAAGAGCGACCTCCGATGCGACAGAATTTCGTCTGGGGTATCAGAGCTAGATGTTGCCCCATAGACCGGAGGTTCCGTTTGGGTTTATAGGGGGTCAGCAGAGGACGGAGAAGCTCTGGGCCTTCATTTTTCAAGATCTTAAAGGAAAATATGAGGGCCTTGAACTGGATACGGGCTTCTATGGGCAGCCAATGAAGTCTGTACATAGTTGCTCTCACTGAGCACCTTCTTGGAAGGCCTACTATCGCTCTAGCCGCCGAGTTCTGGATTCGTTGGAATCTTTTTATCTCAGCTTTATTAGCTCCCAGCAACAGGACGCTCGCATAGTCCAGTCTTGACAAGATAGTAGACTGCACTATGAGTTGTCGTGTCTTGGGGTTGAAATAGCCTAGGATGGGGTATAGGCTTCTCAGAAGTCCAATGCAGGTTGCGGCAACTTTTTTAGTGTGCGATTGGAAGCTCAGGGTCGAGTCCAGCCATACCCCTAGATTTTTTACTAAGTTTTTTGGAGGGGGTGCTGGGCCCAGGGACTGAGGCCACCATGAATCGTTCCAGTTATTGCTGTTTTTCCCCATTATCAGTACCTCGGTTTTGCCACCGTTCAGTTGGAGGCAATTTGCTGTCATCCACTTGGCGACAGCAGACAGTCCATCCCTGAAGTTGGTGGCTTCCGGGGAGGGGGCCTCACTAAGGCTGATGACTAACTGAGTGTCGTCAGCGTACGACACCATTGTGAGGCCCCATATTTTAGCAACCTCCGCCAAAGGTTGCATATATAGATTAAACAGGGAGGGACTGAGAGCCGAGCCCTGTGGGACACCTTGTCCTATGTCTTGGGGTTTGGAGATAAACGGGGGGGCAGAAACCCTGAATGATCTGCTGGTTAGGAATGACCGAAACCATTGGAGCGCTGAGTCCACGATTCCTATATTTTCCAGGCGTTTTAGCAGAATGGCATGGGACACCGTGTCAAAGGCCGCGCTGAGATCGAGCAGTATCAGCGCGGCACTTTTACCGGTGTCCATGATTTCCCGCAGGCTCTCAGTGGAGGTGAGGAGCGCGGATTCCGTACTATGGCCCGGCCTGAAGCCATGTTGGGAGGGGTCCAGGATATTATTTTTCGCCATATACTCACTGAGTATTTTATTTGCGTGGGCTTCCGCTAATTTAGCGACCCAAGGTAACAGTGAGACAGGCCGGTAATTCTCTGGTTTAGCGGGGTCTAGGGAGGGTTTTTTTATAATCGGAGTTACCCAGGCCTGTTTCCAACAGATGGGTACCGTGGCCGTAGCAAATGATAGATTCAGAATCACGGTTAGGGGTGGGAGGAAGAATTCCAAGGCTCCTAGAAAGTGACTAGGTCTCATTGGGTCTGTGGGTGCACCCGACTTCACCTTCCTACAGAGTTTGGTAAGTTCTTCACTGGAGATGGCGGGTAGGCACGTGAGCCTTGCGTCTCCGAAGGTGGCGTTAGGAGAGTCGACGTCTCCTGGGATGTCCTGGGTGAAGGTGTTGTAAATTTTCTTCACCTTGTCTGTGAAGAAGGTAGCTAGGTCTTCACATTGTTGCGTGGAGGTGATATGATTGACCGGTTTGGCTCCGTTTTGTATTTTTTGCACAATTTGAAAGATAGTTTTCGTGGGGTTTGAGCTGGATTCTATTTCAGAAGCGTAGAAGGCAGCACGGGCTGTCCGAATTGCCTTGTGGTATGATTTCAGCGAAGCCAAGTATAAGATTTTATCATCCTGCTTATATTCCTTCCTCCATTGCCGTTCCATTTTCTTGCAGGCTTTCCTCATTTTTTTCAGGCTATCGTCAAACCAAGGGTTGGAAGGAGTACTACGTCCTTTAGTCCACTTGGCTGGTATGATAGTATCCAGCCCTTTGGTGATCCAATCCTGGAAAGACGCGTAAGCTTTTTCTATGTCGTCTGTGCTCTCCAGGATAGGTTGCCCCAGGCTGGCCGCAAGGTCCCCTTGTCGGAGTTTATGCCAGGGTCTTTTTAAACAGGAGGTGGGTAATTTTTTCTTAGGAGGGGAGTTATTCAGAATGGAGAGGGTTACTAATGAGTGATCAGTCCATGCCATAGGTTTAGGGTCATCCGTTCTGGCCTCGGGAATGTTAGTAAATACTGGATCAAGTAAGTGTCCTGCTACATGCGTGGGAGATTTGACCAGCTGGGTTAGTTGCAAGGCGGCTAAGTCCGCGACAAAGTTGCTAATTTTAGCGTCCGTTCCGTTGTCTAAGTGGAGATTGAGATCTCCTAAAATCGTGAAATTAGCCGAGCCAGTGATCAAGGTATGTGTAACATCGATGACCTCTTCCGTGAATTTAGTAGAAGGCCCCGGGGGTCTATAGATAAAAAGGCCCGAGAGAGTGCAGTGGGGGCTCGTGGAGATTTTAAAGCGGGCACATTCGCAGTCTGCAATACTTTCCTTTTGGAAGGAGCAGGTAAAGGGAGTTCTGTAGATGGCAGCAATACCGCCTCCTCTTGAGTCTCTATTGATGCATGTCATAGAGAACCCGTCTGGTATTGTTAAATTAGGGATGCTAGTAAGGTCGTCTTTGAGCCATGTTTCACTTAGAAACATTATGTCTGGGTTCTCGTCCATTAGGAGAGTTCTTACCTCTGCATGGTGTTTAACCAGAGATCTGACGTTCAGCTGCATGATGGTGAGTGAGGTATCGTTCCTTTTAATCTCTTTATGGCTTGTCAGGCATGGTTCCGGTATGGCCAGATTACAAAGCTTGCAGTAGAGGGAGGTACGACCAATGCAACCTTCTATATTGTTGCATCTGGGGCCGATGTTAAGCGACCGCAGAGTGTTACTGTCGTA
This sequence comes from Triturus cristatus, assembly GCF_964204655.1. NCBI lineage: Eukaryota > Metazoa > Chordata > Amphibia > Caudata > Salamandridae > Triturus > Triturus cristatus. Next base: position 558,637,574 of record NC_140589.1, on the reverse strand, counting down.
GACGATTTTTTGGGCAGGGGGTCTGGCGAGAGGCGAGGACTTGGCGAGGACGGGCGAAGACGGGCTTGCCTTGGGCGCGCCTTCGGCGCGCTGACGGCGCGCCCGCTGCGCCCGTCCGCTGCGCGTACGGTAATTGCACATCCCTAAGAAGGGGAAAGGGGGGGGGTGGGTGTGGCCTAGAGGTAGGCGTGGCCTCTACTCCTCGCCGTCAATGGCGGCAAAACATTTGTTTTGAAGTGGGTCGTTGCAGCGAAGGAGTCGCTGTTTAAGCGTATCACTGGCCCGCTATGAAGGTGGCAACCAGGTGAGTGCGCGTTTTAAAAAGAACAAAGTATTTACAAGTGACACAAGAATGATTCAAATTTTAAAAAGATTCCGTCGTCTCCCGGCTTCCGCCTCAGGAGATAGCAGGGTTCTGGTAATGTAGCGCTAGAGGCAGCGTTTATATAGTGCGGCGGGTGGGCGTGGCCTAGAGGTAGGCGTGGCCTCTACTCCTCGCCGTCAATGGCGGCAAAACATTTGTTTTGAAGTGGGTCGTTGCAGCGAAGGAGTCGCTGTTTAAGCGTATCACTGGCCCGCTATGAAGGTGGCAACCAGGTGAGTGCGCGTTTTAAAAAGAACAAAGTATTTACAAGTGACACAAGAATGATTCAAATTTTAAAAAGATTCCGTCGTCTCCCGGCTTCCGCCTCAGGAGATAGCAGGGTTCTGGTAATGTAGCGCTAGAGGCAGCGTTTATATAGTGCGGCGGGTGGGCGTGGCCTAGAGGTAGGCGTGGCCTCTACTCCTCGCCGTCAATGGCGGCAAAACATTTGTTTTGAAGTGGGTCGTTGCAGCGAAGGAGTCGCTGTTTAAGCGTATCACTGGCCCGCTATGAAGGTGGCAACCAGGTGAGTGCGCGTTTTAAAAAGAACAAAGTATTTACAAGTGACACAAGAATGATTCAAATTTTAAAAAGATTCCGTCGTCTCCCGGCTTCCGCCTCAGGAGATAGCAGGGTTCTGGTAATGTAGCGCTAGAGGCAGCGTTTATATAGTGCGGCGGGTGGGCGTGGCCTAGAGGTAGGCGTGGCCTCTACTCCTCGCCGTCAATGGCGGCAAAACATTTGTTTTGAAGTGGGTCGTTGCAGCGAAGGAGTCGCTGTTTAAGCGTATCACTGGCCCGCTATGAAGGTGGCAACCAGGTGAGTGCGCGTTTTAAAAAGAACAAAGTATTTACAAGTGACACAAGAATGATTCAAATTTTAAAAAGATTCCGTCGTCTCCCGGCTTCCGCCTCAGGAGATAGCAGGGTTCTGGTAATGTAGCGCTAGAGGCAGCGTTTATATAGTGCGGCGGGTGGGCGTGGCCTAGAGGTAGGCGTGGCCTCTACTCCTCGCCGTCAATGGCGGCAAAACATTTGTTTTGAAGTGGGTCGTTGCAGCGAAGGAGTCGCTGTTTAAGCGTATCACTGGCCCGCTATGAAGGTGGCAACCAGGTGAGTGCCCGTTTTAAAAAGAACAAAGTATTTACAAGTGACACAAGAATGATTCAAATTTTAAAAAGATTCCGTCGTCTCCCGGCTTCCGCCTCAGGAGATAGCAGGGTTCTGGTAATGTAGCGCTAGAGGCAGCGTTTATATAGTGCGGCGGGTGGGCGTGGCCTAGAGGTAGGCGTGGCCTCTACTCCTCGCCGTCAATGGCGGCAAAACATTTGTTTTGAAGTGGGTCGTTGCAGCGAAGGAGTCGCTGTTTAAGCGTATCACTGGCCCGCTATGAAGGTGGCAACCAGGTGAGTGCGCGTTTTAAAAAGAACAAAGTATTTACAAGTGACACAAGAATGATTCAAATTTTAAAAAGATTCCGTCGTCTCCCGGCTTCCGCCTCAGGAGATAGCAGGGTTCCTAAACAATATCTGTGTGATCTTTCAATTTAGTATCTCAAGATTACAATGGTATTACAACAGCAAGCTCAGATCCCAACCGCTGCTCACCACTGTGAGAAGTTGGCCTGATGTATTTCTAGTGTACACCTTATATCAGTCCAAACAACCCTTATGGTGATTGGTTGTAAAGTCAACCTTATAGACCAGCTATCCTAGTGGTAGCATGGACAAGAGCAGTCTTAGGCTAAACTCTGAATGGCCTGTGAAGCCAGCTGTGATACCATATATAATCCCTTGAATACCAAATGAAAGGACACCACAACAGATATATATATAAAATAAAGTGTATTTATTCTAGTCAAACCCTCCGCACTCTTTATGAGATTAGAGGTAAGTACAACACAGTCTTATTTAAGCATACATTAAGTCACACAGGTAAGTAATACAGTTAGGCCCTAGGGGCCACGCAAACCATATACTAAAGAAGTGGTATAAGGACCACTGTCACGGAAATAGGATAGGCCTAGGCCTAGGGAATCGCTGGGGCTACACTACACTAGCAACAGTTAGGAAGTGGGAGGCCCACGGGATTCAGGTGCAGAGTGGAAACACTCACGCGTAATGCGTAAAAGTCGAAAGAATTACTAGCAGTTAGAAATTAACAGTTTAAGGACACTTCTGAAGCAGCTAGAGAGTCGATACTCGGAAACTAGACCCTAGGATAGTCACTACCCTTGTGAGCACCGAAGTACCCAAGTTACCTAGCCCACGGGCTGCGGGTGCATAGCTGTGAACTTGCGTCGGGTTTCGTCGTGGACTTCTATGGATGCCTGAAGGAAAGTTGCTGACAGGCAGTCAGTGAAGAGTGTCCGGTGGATCCCAAGGCTGGGATCAAGAAGAGAGGAGACCTGCAAGCAGAAGGGACAGAGTCAAGGTCACTAGCCAGTGACCACGTGGAACCAGGAAGGAACCAGGCGATGTCGTGAAGATTGCAGGTGAAAGGTGAAGCTGGTCGCTGCAGCCACGGGTACCAGGAGACGTCGAGGACGACCAGGACCAGGAGGCGAGCTGTCCCACGAAGGCTCTTGCTGTCGGCGGCGTCGAAGTCGAACTAGGACTCACCAAGCCTTGGCAAGCGGAACCCACGAAGAACGGAGGACTTGCTTCTGGTGCAGACCAGGAAGGTCTGGGGTGCTTCTCTTTTGCAAGGAAGCGGGAGCCAGTCTGGAGGAGCCAAACCAGCAGTGAAGATTTCAGGGTGCGTCGTCACAAAGGCCACTAGCCAACGGGCAAGCAACCGGACAGGCGCGGCAAGCAGGAAAATGCAGAAGGGCCCCACGCAGGACTCGTGGAGTGTGGGGGGCTGATCTTCGGTGCAGATGGTGCTTGGGGTTGGGGCTTCTCAATCCCCAGTGCACAACTTCGAGGGTGCCTCAGAAGCTGCGCTGGAAGATACTCGCCACTTTTCCCAGGTAGCTGGTCCCACGTCTCTCGTCGCCTCCACGGATCTCAGCTCGGCTGTGGATGTGGATCAGGGTCGGAGAAGTCTGGAAGTCAAGGCTCTAGTCGGGCTCTGCAGTCGGTCCCTCGTAGAACTTCAGCAAAGCAAAGGGTAGTCTCTTGATGGTGCCTGTTTGCACAGTGTAGCCACTCCTTGGCCACAAGGGAGATTCTTCAGTCTTCTTCTTTCGTCGAATGTCGAAGGTCCAGAGTTTCTGTTCAAGTTGCAGGTTCAGGATGATCTAATCTCCTGGGGCCCAGCTACCACTCTTATACTAATCTGGGGGGCTGGGTTACCTGCTAGGTCACGCCTTATGGGTGGGTCCTGGGAGGGGGGTGGTTACACCCCCTTCCCTTTGTCCAGTTTCGCGCCAGGACTGGGGCTGGAGTGCCCCAGCACCGGTTTGAACTGGACTATGCACGGGACACCATGTGTGCCCCAGGCATGTCTCATTCTTTTCATCGCTCCCTGCCCCAATACACTAAGGCCTGTCTGGGGTGGTGCTCGCACCTCCCAAGGCAGGAAACCTATTGTCCAAGCCTCCCTTGCCGGGATCACTCCCAGCAGCAGGAGGTCAGACTCGTGTCTGTGGCAGCAGCATCCATTTTGTGATGCTGGGGCTCTGGTTAACTTTAACCGGGTAAGTAGGTTACAACATGTCTTCTCCCTCTAGAAGGGAGGGATAATATCCTCATCCCCAGAAATGGGATGGGGGTATTATTCCAAAGTGTTAGACACCTTACACGACATGTTTTGATAAAGCCAAACCATAGTTACCATAACCGTTTAAGATTATAAGGCACTTTAAGAGTATATGGTAGGCTATATCATAGAACAGCTATAAGGACATGGTTCCGAAAGCTGCAGACAGGCTCAGCTCATGCTAGAGCACCATCTCACATGTTACCAAGCACTCTGCCTCCAGGATTGTTAAGGCCTGCCATAGGAGTGGCTGATAGGTACACATGTGTCTATATGTAAGTTAGGTATAGGAATACTACACCTAAGCAAGGAGTGATTACACGACCTTGCCCCAGCTGAGTGATCAGGCAGTTGTGTCATAATGGAAGGCCAGACCAGGGGTGGCATAATACATGCTGCAGCCCCGGGTAGGCCTAGGGTACACCTATGCCCTGGGTACCTAAGGTACACTGTACAGGGGCCAATAAGGTGATCCTATCCAAATGGGTTATGCACCTAAAGTACATAGTATCAATTTAGAGAGAGAACAGCAGGGCTGTGGGTCTGATTAGCAGGCCCACAGCCACATCTAAGTCGAAAACCAGTAAAGCAAAAGCAAAAAGTGGGGGTGAACATAGAAAGCAGACCCTACTCTCCTACAGTATGCGTTCTTGCCCTCTCTCCCTGGAAGCTCAAAAGATACGGCATTGGCTTCTAGCCCATTGGCCTCTCCGTCACAGCGGTGCACCTTCCATTGGAACGAAACGTGTGAGAAGACGCACTTGGTCGGCACTTCGAAGATCAGCCAGACTGGGTGCTAAACGACGAGGTAGTGGCAGAAATTTTCCATCAGTGGGGGCAACCTTCCATAGATTTGTTTGCAGACGATCAAAACAAAAAATGCCATGCCTTCGCCTTCAGGTTCCACCATCCAGGGACGAGGGGGAATGCTCTTTTGATGGACTGGTCCGGAATATTTGCATATGCCTTTACTCCCCTGCCTCTGATCCCGAAGGTGGTATCCAAACTCATCCGGTCCAACATGTCAATGATCCTGATAGCCCCGGACTGGCCTCGTCAGTGGTGGTACCCGGACGTGTTGCAGCTGTCGGTGCGCCCCCACAGGAGGCTTCCTTACAGATCGGACCTGTTGACCAAGATGGACGGAAAGATTCTACATCCCAACCTTCCCTCACTGAACTTGGCAGCATGGCACCTGAGGTCCTGCAATATGGACATTTGAATTTACCGCAGGACTGTATGCATATACTAAAGGAGGCAAAGAGGCCTTCCACAAGGGCATCGTATTCCTTTAAGTGGAAACGATTCTACTTATGGTGCACTCGTAATCATTTTAATCCTACCACTGGGCAGGAGGAGGTGGTTATTCTTCCTTACCTCCTGTACTTGGCTAAATCTGGTTTAAAATATTCCTCGATCAGAGTACACTTAGCGGCCATTACGGCCTACAAAAAGTCTCCAAACCACCCTTCCTTTTTTCAACTACAGGTGGTCAAGGATTTCTTACAGGGGTTGAAGAAAGTGTATCCTCCTGTTTGGCCTCCTTCTCTTCCTTAGGAGTTGAATCTAGTCCTCTCTAGATTAATGGGTCATCCTTTTGAGCCCATCCATAAAGCCACGCTGCAGCATTTGACATGGAAGACCGCTTTCTTAGTCGCAATTGCATCAGCGCGCAGAGTAAGCAAAATTCAAGCGCTGTCTTCCAAAGAGCCATATACTATCTTTCACCACAACAGAGTAGTATTAAGGACTAACCCTGCTTTTCTACCGAAAGTTGTGTCTGATTTTCATGTTAATCAGTCCATTTCCTTACCGTCCTTTTTTCCCAATACCGCTACTCCTGCGGAAAGGTCACTCCACACCTTAGACCTTAAGAGGGTGCTTAAGTTCTATCTGGAGGGAACGAAGGACATAAGAAAATCAGATCAATTGTTTTAAAATTATGGTTCCATGAGGACAGGCTTTCCAGCTTCCAAAAGGTCCATTTCAAGATGGATAGTGTCCTGTTTAAAATTGGCCTACCAGCTAGCAAATAAACCCCTGTTGTTGTCACCTAAAGCACACTCCACTAGGGGGAAAGCAGCTACAACAGCTTTCTTGCATGATGTTCCGATGGCAGAAATTTGCAAGGCAGCAACCTGGAGATCGGTGCATACTTTCACAAGGCATTCTTGTCTTGAATCCGACTCCAGGGCGGATACTCAAGTAGGCCATGCCTCCTTGAGAAATCTATTCAGATAAGAGAAGTATCTGGGTATTCAAGTTTAGTTGTCTGAGCTTGATTGTTAATTATTATTTTCCTTTGCCCCAGTGGATGAGGTGAGGCTCGCTATTCTATTCTGGTGCTTATGACTCTTGATGAGGATCCCCTGGAAGAGAAGGATTAGTTACTTACCTGAAATCCTAGTTCTCTTCCAGGGGTATCCTCATCAAAGTCATAAGCAACCCTCCCGCCTCCCCGGGTAAAGGAGCCTTATTTTTAAGGAATTGTCAACTCTTTGTGTCATGGCTTTGTGTCACCGCAAAGAACAACTGACCTAACTGTCACCCCTGAGGCATGATGGGAAGCTAGGGGTCATGGCTGCCTTAAAGGCACGGTGCCAGTTTTTCTATGTTGCTATGAGTTAGCTTTCTAGCCTTTCTAGGCTGTAGTTTTCTGCAATGCAGCCTGTGAGCTGTCAATGCTTTCAGTCCTATCTGAGGTTTTGTGCAAAATGCTAAGCATTAAAGCAGTTTTCAAACATGCCTTTGCTGTTGTTTCTTCCCTGTTTTTATTATATATTGTTTATAATGGATATATTATTTATTATATACAGGGGAGTCCTTACAGCATTATTCAGCTCTGGTTATGAAATGCTGAATTGTGCTTTTTTATTATTTATATATATATATATGTATATATATGTGGAGATGCATATATGTTTGTCACATATATGATTGTGTTTCCGGGGTCCCGCGCAAGGGCAGGAATATTCTAGTGCTTATGACTTTGATCAGGATATCCCTGGAAGAGAACTAGGATTACAGGTAAGTAACTAATCCCTCTCTTACTACAAAGAGCCTTGATCGTTAGCCAGAAATTGAATGTCTATCAATAGTAAAGTTAAAGTTGGATGTTTCACGTCTGCATGTGAACTTCTCTGGTTGTCTGACCTGTTTGCCACCCACATAGCTCTCAGTTATAGTTTATTTTTAAACTCCATACACTGTACAGACAGTAGGATGAGGAAACAAGGTGAAAATCACTGCTTTGTAAGTGTTTGCACATATATTATGCTGTTGTATGTGCATGCATATGAAACTTTGAGCTATGGTATGATATGTCAATACTAGTATAAATAAGTACAGCTATGAACACAAGTGAGAATGGTATACCCTACTTATCAACAACTCTACACAATCACAGAAAGTAGAAGCTATGCCACAATGGACGTTGGGCAAACAAACGTCACAATGATTCTGTAAAGTACACAGTAAATATACCTTCTCTACCCCTTACATGAATGTAGAATTTCTGGCTCTAAAATAGCACACTCTTCTAGCTCAACTAAGACATAGACACATAAGCACCATCTGAACCTGTGAATCTGTAAGCATTGCAGTCCAACAGAGTGAAGTAGATATGTGAGGGACTTACCTGCTCGTCTGGTGAGCCATTGAGTTGCCCATAATGAGGAAGAACCTCTTCCACCAGGGTTTCCAGCTCCTCTAGATAGAAGACTGTAGCCCTCACACCTTTAGAACGGGACATGGTGGCTCACAGACATGACAAACAGCAGCTGAAGTAGAGGAAGTGGAGATTGCAGCACTGTCAGTAGGCAAGTGAAGAATTCAGTCCACCACAAAGTACTTGTACATCACATAGGTGGTCTTAGCCATGCACGGACACCACGATTGGACCGCGAGATTCAAATACACCAATGTAACACATAGGCTTCAGCTTCCGCGTGCGAGACTGCCTACCTCTCAGTCAATGTCTGGCTGCGACTTTTGGATATACAATGTCCAGAAAGCGATATCAGACAGTCACCATCTTGCTGGCTGTTGATTATTTTAAAATAAATATTAATCTAAAGGATCACATTCACTACAAACAAGCTTACAAGTGAGATGTCGAAACTGGGGGGGGGGGGGGAGTTACTTAAAGGAGTGTGGCTGAAATAAGTAAGGTTGTTGTTTTAAAAAATTAACCATTAGGAACAAATGAGTGCCTAGCATAGTGTGTTTGTCGCTGCGTTTCATTGCAATATGATACATGATACGACTAATATAACACCCACAACAATTCAGGACCACTGATTTTGTAAATGCCTCTTATTAGCCAATGTTAAAAAAGCACATACTATGGCTTCCTTGTTATCCTTTTTGAAAAAAGCTTCATTCGTCTGATGAGGCAATGAAAGGACTCAAACAAGTCTAGATGAAATTATATCAGAGGTTCTGAAAGGTGGCACTGCTGCAGAGTTAAAAAGTTTTTGTACAGCCAGATGGAGATGCCGATAGAGACTTGTCTCAGCACCTACATTTTAGTACTTGCTGGGCTGAGTACCGGCAGGACCCTGCCCAATTAAAGCCCTGACTACAAGCATGTAACGACAAGTCTACAGAGGGTGTACACCTCGAGATGAAAGAGAAACGTTAGTGGTAGATTCCCTACCTCAGAATAATCCCCAGGCGTCAGACTGGATCCGGAGCGTTTTGCTAGCAGTACCCCTGCGCGTCAGTAGGTGGCGTCGTGCGGCTCCGCATCCGTCGCTGGCGTCGTGAGTGCCGAGATGACGGCATGGAGACTACTTAGGCGCCACCCATGCGCAGATCCTGTTAGAGCACGTACCTTAGTCACTTTTTGACTACCCTTTTTGAGACTTTTTGTCTCATTTTTTCCTTGGTGCACGTAGGGATGCCTGGATTTAAGTCATTTGGGGCCTACCGTTGCAATATGTCAGTGGCGGACCCCCATGATGTTTGCCTCTACTGCCTGGAGACCGACCACGACTCCCAGTCCTGCCGGGACTGTCAGGCCATGGCCCCGAAGGCCTTGAGGGAGCGACGCCGGAAGCTGCTGGAGGTCCGGCACTCGTCCCAGCACTGTTCCAGGTCCAGGGACCGTTCCCGGGAACGCTCGTGGGGCCACAGTCGTCGCTCCTCGGGCTCCAAGTCTTCACCCTCGGATTCGGGTAAGAGACGACACAAAAAGAAGTCGAAGAAGCGAGTTCGCTCTTCGACGTCCCCCCGTCGGTCTTCGGATGTGGACGAGGGGGACAGGGGTTCTGCCCCTGCGGTTCCTTTGGAGCCTGGGAGTCCCGCGGCCTACCCGCCTTACCCAAGTCCGTCGGCAACTCCCGAACACGTGCAAGAATTTCTGGCACCGTTTCTGATGCCGTTTGTTCCTTCTCCGGCCCCAGCTCTGCTGCCGCGGTCTGTTCCCCATGTGACAGAGGTGGAGGATGTCTGGGAAGATCAGTGTGACTCTGAGCAGGACAGGGTGGACGACTTGGAGGACGCCGGCGACCTCGACGTCTCCTCTGACCCAGGGTTTGCCTCTCCCCCGCCTACCATGGAGGAGGGCGCCTCCTACACGATGGTGCTCCATCGCGCAGCTGAGGTTCTAAACCTTGATCTCCCTACGGTTGCCCTTAAGACTAATCTCCTCACTGAGGTGCTCCAGACGGCGTCCGCTTCGTCGGAGCCTCTGCTCCCATTTAATGATGCCCTCACTGACGTCTTGTTGGGCACTTGGTCGCGGCCAGCCACAGGGGCCCCTGTGGATAAGAATGTCGCCAGGCGTCACCACCTGGTGCCTGGTGACCCCGCTTTTCTGACCACTCATCCTACGCCTGAGAGCCTGGTTATCCAAGCCTCGACGTCGCAGAGTGCCTTTCCCACGGCTCCGCCTGATAGGGACTCTAAGAAGCTGGAACAGTTCGGTAAGCGGTTGTTCTCTTCGGCCAGCTTGGGGCTGCAGTCAGTGAACACCGCCTGCTTATTGGGCCGTTATTCCCACGCAGTGTGGGATACGGTTGCGCAGGTGTTGCCTCAGTGTCCTGAGGAGACCCACACTGTGCTGTCCCAAACGGTTGCTGAGGGTAAGGATGCAGCTAAGTTCACCATTCGGTGTGGTTTAGACACCGCGGACTCACTGGGTAGGGTGATGTCTACGACTGTGGCGCTTCGTCGCCATGCCTGGTTGAGATCTACCGGGTTCTCGCCAGATGTCCAAAGCTTGCTCATGGACATGCCCTTTGATGGCACTCGCCTGTTTGGCGGTAAGGCTGACAGTGCACTGGAGCGTTTTAAGGACTCGCGGGCCGCGGCCAAGTCCTTGGGTCTTTTTGCAAAGAGCCCAGCCACTCCTGGTTTTCATTCCTTTCGTGGCCACAGCAGAGGTGCCCAGGCCCCTTCCTTCAGCAAACCTGTGCAGAACCAGCCACAGCGCGGACGCAGCTCTGCAGGGGCGGGTCTGGGAATCATCATGGGGGTCAGTCCACCTCCGCCCCCGCTGCTTCTCTCTCCAAACCTTCCTAATCCGAGCTTTGTGGAGCACCCCACGCCAGTGGGTGGCAGGATCCGCCACCACCTCCCCCACTGGTGCGATATCACATCGGACAAGTGGGTGTTGCAGATCATCCGCAGGGGTTACTCCCTTCCCTTTCAGTCCTCCCCTCCAGCCATGTCACCTCGGTGCCACCGCATGTCGAGGGATCACTTGGTACTCCTCCAGCAGGAAGTCACGGCCCTCTTGGACAAGGGGGCCATCGAGTGCGTTCCTGGGCAGGAAATAAAGAGTGGTTGTTATTCCCACTACTTTCTGGTCCCCAAGACCTCCGGAACGTCAATCGCTCCTTCGGAAGGAGAAGTTCAAAATGCTGACTCTGGCTCAGGTCCTGGCTGCCCTCGACCCTAGAGACTGGATGGTAGCGTTGGACTTGCAGGACTCATATTTTCACATCCCCGTCCTGCCGGCCCACCAGCGTTACATGCGGTTCACGGTAGGCCAGGAGCATTTTCAGTTTGCCGTGCTCCCCTTCGGCCTTACCAGCGCCCCTCGGGTGTTCACGAAGGTGATGGTGGTGGTCGCAGCTCACCTGCGCAGGTCGGGGGTGTCAGTCTTCCCTACGACTGGTTGTTGAAGGCGGGCTCGCCCCAGGCAGTCGTCAACCACCTTCAGACTACGGCCGACCTCCTGCATTTGCTGGGGTTCTCCATCAACGTGCCGAAGTCGCACCTGAGTCCCTCTTAGAAGCTCCCATTCATCAGAGCGGTTCTGGATTCTACGCTGTATCGGGTTTATCCTCCCGAGCAGCGAGTCCGGGATATTCAGGCTATGATTCCGATCTTTCAGCCTCTGTCCCAGGTTTCAGTCAGGAAGATCCTCTGGCTTCTGGGCCTGATGGCCTCCTGCATCCTACTGGTGACACATGCCAGGTGGCATATGCAGTGGGACCTGAAGTTCCAGTGGGCGCAGCATCGGGGCAACCTGTCCGATCATGTCCAGATCTCGGAGGGCCCTGCATGACAATTGCAGTGGGGACTCACGAATCACGATTGGGTCAACGGCAGATCCCTCTCCCTTCGCCAACCGGAGCACACAGCGGTGACGGATGCGTCCCTCCTGGGATGTGGAGGCCACTTGGGAGAGGCAGAGATCAGAGGACTCTGGTCTCTGGCGAGTCCCGGCTCCATATCAACCTTTTGGAGCTTCGGGCGATCCGACTTGCACTGAAGGCATTTCTTTCCTCTGTCCGGGGAAGTGTGGTGCAGGTGTTCACGGACAACACCACTGCCATTTGGTATTGCAACAAACAGGGCGGGGTGGGGTCCTGGACCCTATGTCAGGAGGCTCTGCGCCTCTGGACATGGCTGGAACATCAAGGCATTACCTTGGTGGTTCAACACCTGGCAGGTTCTCTGAACGCCAGGGCGGACGAACTCAGTTGCCGGTGCTTGATGGATCACGAATGGCATCTGAACTCGGACGTGGTGCAAGGTCTCTTTCAGCAATGGGAGAGCCTTGGTTAGATCTATTTGCCACCGAAGAGAAAGCGCAATGTCATTAGTTCTGCGCATTGGAATTTCCAAGGTGGCACTCACTACGCAACGCTTTTCGTCGCGAGTGGAGTTGCGGTCTACTGTACGCCTTTCCGCCTATACCACTTCTGCTCAGAGTGCTGAAGAAGATTCAGCGCGAAGGTACTGGTATCCCAAGCTACTCAGCATGGCGATCGATCCCCCGATCCGACTGCCTCTTCGGGAGGATCTTCTGTCGCAGCAGCAGGGGAAGGTCCTCCACCCGAACCTGTCCAGCCTCGACCTCCATGCGTGGAGATTGAGCGGCGACAGTTGACAGCTTTCGATCTTCCTCCCGAAGTCTGTGATATCATTCTGGCAGCCAAGCATCTCTCCACTAAGATGGTGTACGCATGCCGGTGGAACAGGTTTGTGACATGGTGCACAGCAAAGTCTGTGGATCCCCTTTCTGCCCCTCTTTTTGAGGTCCTTCTGCTCCTGCTATCCTTGGCCCAGCAGGGCTCTGCTCTGGGCACTCTCAAAGGTTATCTTTCCTCCCGTGCCATTCATAATGCCTCAGTGGGACTTAAATCTTGTCTTGACCTATCTGATGTGTGCTCCTTTTGAGCCCCTTCATAACTGTCCTTTACGTCTTCTCACTCTCAAGACGGCTTTCCTGGTAGCTCTCACCTCTGCCAGAAGAGTGAGTGAGCTCCATGCTCTTTCTTCCAAACCTCCTTTCGTTTCTGTTCATCCGGAGAAGGTGGTGTTAAGGACCCGTCCTTTTTTGCCAAAGGTTGTCACGCCCTTCCACATTGGGCAGACCATGACTTTGCCCACCTTCTTTCTGCCTCCGCATCCTTCAAGAGTGGAGGAAAGGCTCCACCGTCTGGACCCAAAACGTGCGCTCACGTTCTATCTGAAGCGTACACAGAGGTTCCGGGTGGATGACCAGCTCTTTGTTGGCTACGTGGGCACCAAGTAAGGTCGGGCCGTGCACAAATGAACCATCTCGCGGTGGGTCGTTCTGTGCATCAAAGCATGTTACTCCTTGGCTAAGAAGGAGCCTCCTGTGGGGCTGCGTGCCCATTCTATCAGGGCAACTGCAGCCACTACTGCCTTGGGACGCGGCGTTCCCTTGCAGGATATTTGTCAGGCAGCTACGTGGGCCTCGCTGCACACATTTACCAAGCATTACTGCCTTGACAGTCAAGTCCGGAGAGACGGCTTCTTTGGCCGTTCTATTCTCCGTGACTTTCTGGTGTAATCTGTTCGCAGACCCACCACCGGGGTTGGTATTGCTGGGGTATCTATTCTGAGGTAAGGAATCTATCACTAACGTGTCTCTTTCAGATGCACAAGTTACATCTTGTGTAACGATATATCTGTAAGTGACATTAGTTAGTGATAGATTCCTTACCTCCCCAACCATCCTCCCTGTTCTGTGACCTGATTTCTAGGGTTAAGGTCATCCCTTTCAGGGCCCTAGTTTCTTGGCACCAGTGGTCAGTTTCTTGCATGGCTCTGCGTTCCTGGCGTGGTAAGTCGTGTACAGAACTGACGTCAGCGCGCATGGGTGGCGCCTAAGTAGTCTCTGTGACGTCATCTCAGCGCTTACGACGCCAGCGACGGTCGCGGAGCCGCACAACGCCACCTACTGACGTGCAGGGGTACTGCTAGCAAAACTTTCCGGATCCAGTCTGACACCTTGGGATTCTTCTGAAGTAAGGAATGGAGTAGTTTCTTACCTGTAACTCCAGTTCTGTAGTAGGGGTATCTCTGTTATAGTCATAATCTATGAATAGTCACGCCCATGTGCGGGGACCCCGGAGCAATCAAAATATCTCTTAAGCTGTCCTGCATTTGCAAACCTGCAAAGACACTTAAGAGACAGACAAAATACTACAGCCTAATAACAATATGGCTGCACTGGCCAACACTTCCTCTGAAGTGAACACAAAAGCCAAAATAAAGTTTAAATGTCATTTTTATTCACATCTGACATGTTCCTTTATTGTATCACACTCCCTTCACCAAAATCCCTTTAAACAATAGAGAGGAAGGGGTGGACAGACAAGCCCTATAGGCTGTCATTATGTGTCTGCTAAAGGGATACCGTGCCTTTAAGGAACTCTCCAGAGACCCCCGGTATCCCAGGATGCACAGCCAAAGCAAGTTACTTTCAGTTCTTTTTGAAGGTGTATAACAACAGGCCTGATACTGCCAGTTTTACTCCACCGGGGAGGAGGGAGGGTCGCTTATGACTATAACAGAGATACCCCTACTACAGAACTGGAGTTGCAGGTAAGAAACTACTCCTTCTGTAGTAGGGGATCTCTGTGTATAGTCATAATCTATGAATAGAATGGCAAGCCCATCCCAACCAACAAACAGCGGTGGAGTAAAAACCAAACACCAACAAATTACTGTGCAAACAAATTCCTCAGCGAAGCCTGTCCAACCTGCACATCTGCCCTAGCATCAGAATCCAGGCAGTAATGCTTTGTAAACGTATGGACCGACTTCCAGGTGGCAGCCTTACAAATGTCAGCAATTGGAACATTCCTAAGCAAAGCTGTAGTCGCTGCTTTGCCCCTAGTCGAATGCGCTGTAGGCTTACCCCCTAACGTCTTATTAGCTTTCTGATAACAAAGCTGAATACAGGACACAATCCATCTGGAGATGGACTGTTTTGAGGTAGCTAGACCAGTTCTTACTGAACCATAATTCACAAACAGTTGATCCGACCTGCGGATGTCTTTTGTCTTATCTAGATAGAATTTCAACACCCTACGCACATCTAGTGAATGCAGAGACCTCTCCGCCGGAGAGGAGGGATGCTGAAAAAATGTAGGCAAAGTTATCATTTGATTTACATGGAAATCAGATATCACTTTAGGCAAAAATATAGGATGAGTACGCATTACCACTTTAGAAGCATGGAATACAGTATACGGCTCTTGACAACACAGAGCCTGAATCTCGCTTACTCTCCTGGCCGATGTAATGGCCACAAGGAAGGCGGCCTTCCAGGACAAATGCTGCAGAGAAGCCTTATGAATAGGCTCAAAAGGCTCCCTCATCAATCTGGACAACACCACGTTCAATTCCCATGGTGGAGAAGGTCGTCTAACAGGGGGAAACACCTTACGCAAACCCTCCAAAAAATCTTTAATCGCAGGGATTTGAAAAAATGAGGTTTGGGAAGGGCCCTTTCTATACGCAGTCAAAGCTGCGAGATGAACTTTAATAGACTGAAAATTAAGCCCAGATTGAGCTAACTGCAGCAGATAAGGCAAAATAACATCTTCTTTACAGGATGTAGGGTCAATGTCCTTTGCCTTGCACCATAAGCAGAATCCCTTCCACTTATAGGCGTAAGAAGTCCTCGTAGACGGTCTCTTTGCCTCTTTCAAGATCTCCATACAGTTCTGAGGTAGGTTCAAGTGTCCATACTGTACTAGCTCAGGAGCCATGCTGCCAAACTCAAGGACGAGAGATTGGGGTGAACCATCTGTCCTCCGAACTTCGTGAGAAGGTCCGGCCGACACGGCAGGCGCCGGTGTGGCAGAACAGACCGGTGAAGAAGGTCGGTGAACCACCATTGCCTCGGCCACTCCGGAGCAATCAGGATCATCCTGGCTCTGGATTGCGACAGCTTGATCAGCACCGCCGGAATCAGGGGAATGGGTGGAAAGGCGTAGAGAAAGCTGTTGGACCAGCTGATCCATAGGGCATTCCCCAGTGTCCCTGGTTGGTAGTACCTGGACGCGAAGTCGCGGCATTTGCTGTTTTCTGCCGTAGCGAACAGATCGATGTCCGGAGTGCCCCATTCTGCGAAGACGTCTCTTAGCACGTCGTCGTTTATCACCCACTCGTGATTTTCTTGAACGAGCCTGCTGAGCGCATCGGCTTGGGCATTCTGCACTCCCGGCAGATGGGTTGCCGTGATCGTGAGGTTCCTGGCCACCAGCCAATTCCAGATCGTCTGTGCCTCCCGAGACAGCGTGCGTGAACGGGAGCCCCCCTGCTTGTTGAGGTAATACATGGTAGTAGTATTGTCCATCTGAACAAGCAGGGAGTTCGTCGTGAAGGAGGGATGGAACGCCTTCAGGGCCAAGTGTACTGCTCTGAGTTCCAAAAAGTTGATGTGGTAAGTCATCTCCGTCTGTGACCATATCCCCTGAATCTGAAGAGGGCCCGAATGCGCTCCCCAGCCCTGGAGAGACGCATCGGTCACTATGGTCTGGACCGGAATATCCTTGTGAAAGGGAGTCCCCTTGCAAACATTCTCTGAGGAGCACCACCATTTCAGAGATTGGAGAGCGTGTTGGGACAGATGAATCTTGTCCTCCCAACGCCCCCGCCTCTGGTCCCATTGATCCTCCAGACACTCCTGCAGGGGCCGCATATGCAGACGTGCATTGGGGGTGAGAAAGATGCAGGAAGCCATCGACCCCAGTAAGGAGGACACCGTCCTCACTGTAGGAGAGTGGGCTGAGAGGAGGTGCAGGGCCTTCCCACGGATCGATAAGCGTCTCTCCTCCGAAGGACACACGCTTGCGTTCAAGGTATTGACTGAGGCCCCCAAGTACTGGAGACACTGCACAGGGATCGGCACTGACTTTGACATGTTGATGTGTAGCCCCAGGCGATGAAGCCAGGCAGCTGTCCTGTTGAAGTGACACTGGGCTTCCCGGAACGTGGAAGCCTTGATCAGCCAATCGTCCAGGTATGGATACACAAACACTTTGTTTTTCCGCAAGTGTGCTGCCACCACTGCCATGCACTTGGAGAACGTCCGTGGGGCAGACTTCAGACCAAACGGGAGTACTGTATACTGGTAATGGTTGTTGCCTACCAGAAACCTCAGGAACTTGCGATGCTTTGGTGCGATCGGCACATGAAAGTAAGCGTCCTGCAGATCTATGGCGCACAGCCAGTCTCCTCGATGCAACTGAGGGTAAATCTGATGCAGGGACAACATACGGAACTTTTCTCTGCGGATCCACTTGTTTGCTTCACGCAGATCTAGAATAGGCCTGAACTCGTTCTTGTCCTTTTTTCTGACGAGAAAGAACCTGGAGTAAAGGCCTTTTTCTCTTTGCCTCAAAGGAACAGCTTCTATCGCCTTCTTCCTTAACAGAACGTCCGCCTCCCCCTGGAGCTCCCGCACCATGTAGGGAGAGCGCACTGGTGGAATCTGAGGAGGCGGGCTGGTGAAACGAAGACCGTATCCATTGCAAACAATATTCAGCACCCACTTGTCCTGAGTTATTGTCCTCCACTCTGCCAGGTAGTATTGAATACTTCCCCCCACCGGAGCGGGTAACGGACGAGGGGGAAGTGACCTTTCAGGGCTTCGACCCGGCCGGGCCTTTGTTCCCCGACGAGGATTGATGCTGGCCTCTGCCCCTCTGGCGCTTCTGAAAGGACTGCCTCGGGAACTGTTGTTGTTGCTGGTGCTGTTGTTGGTGACCAGACTGACGCCCTTGACCGCGTTGCTTAGAATAACGCCTGCCATAGGAACGGAATGACTTCTTCTGCTCCTTGGGTTTTTCCAACCCCACGGCCTTCAGGGTTTCTGCTTCGGCCTTCATGCGGGCCATCTCGTCATCCGCATGAGACCCGAACAACGTCGACCCAGAGAAAGGCAAGTTAGCAATCTTCTGCTGAGCTTCAGGTTTTAGAGAGGTAAGCCTCAGCCAGGAATGTCTCCTCATGTGTACTCCATGGCAGTACCCATGGGCCGCCAGCAACGATACATCCCCCGCCGCACTGATGATCTGGTTGGAGACCATCATGCCCTCGTTCAGCACCTCCTGGAAGTCCTCCCTTTTGTCCCTAGGCAGAGAGGCAGCAAACTGTTGCAGAGAGTCCCAAAGCGATCGGTCATAGCGACCCAGCAGGGCAGAGGCGCTAGCAGCCTTCATAGTCGTGGCCGACGTAGAGCACATTCTCCTCCCCAAGGAGTCCATCTTGCGACTCTCCTTATCCGGAGGAGCCGTGGAAGAGGGCGTCGTGGAGTGTTGTTTACGAGCCGCAACCACAATGACAGAGTCCGGGGGAGGGTCCACCCTGAATAACGCCGGGTCCGAATCAGGGGCCCTGTACTTCTTCTGCAACCGTGAGGGAGCAGACTTCACCACTGCTGATGTCAAGAAAACCTCCATGGCCGGTTCCTCCAAACCCGGAACCAAAGGGAGGAGGGGGCGTGACAGGTGAGCCTTGTGCAATGTCTCAAATATCACCGAGGTAGTGGGAACCGGGACTGCTACTGAGATTCCCAATTTCGCCGCCCCCCTCATCAGCACATCCTGGAAAGTGGCAATATCATCCACCGGCGAGATTCGAGTAGGCGGAGTTTCCGACAGCGAGGGGGAGAGCCGTCCATTGCCAGAAGAGTCCGTATACCTCGTGCCTCTGGAACGAGATCTATACCTCCGTCGTCCATGCCTTGTGTGAGTGGACGACCTGTGTCTACTCCGTGACCTCCGGCGAGATCGAGAGCGTGACCTCGGTGTGTGTGGAGCCTTAGGAATCGCCGGTAGCCGAGGAGATGGCGGGAGCTGAGGCACCGGCGGTGGCGGAGGTGGCGTAGGTAGCTTAGGAGGAGGAGGAGGAGGAGGAGGAGGAGGAGGCGGAGGAGGCGTAGGAGGCTTCTGAGGCAGCGGCTGAGGGAGAGGCTGCGGAGCTCCATCACGCCTTGCAGGAGAACCTGGACCAGCACTGTCCGGACTCCCGTCCACCCTTCTCTTCTTGGCGGGTCTATCCCGTGCAGAAGTAAACGAGGGGGAGCGCCGACGTCTCCTAGATCCACGACTGGAGATCGTAATCACCGAAGACGTGTTACCAGACGTCACCGACGTCGAACTGATCGTCGACCTCGTACGGCGTCGCCTCGCCGTTCGGCGTCCCCTCGACGTCGAACGGTGGCCCCTCGACGTCGAACGTCGGATCGATGGAGAGTCTCTCGACGTCGACGGTGAACGATGTCTCCTCAACGTCGATCTCCTTCGCCTCGACGGCGATCCGTGCCTCGACGTCGATCTCCTTCGCCTCGACGGCGATCTGTGCCTCGACGGCGATCTGCGCCTCAACGGCAATCTGTGCCTCGACGGCGATCTGTGCCTCGATGGCGATCTGTGCCTCGACGGCGATCTGTGCCTCGACGGCGATCTGTGCCTCGACGGCTATCTTCTTCGTCTCGACGGCAGTCGCCGGTGTCTCGGCGTCGATGCCGTCGGCGTCGATCCATCGTGGGGCTCGGTACGACGTCGAAGGTGTGTCGACATCGACCGTGGAATCCTCGACGGCGACCTAGTCCTAGGTCTCGCCGGCCCCTCTCTCGACGTCGAACGTCGAGAACGCCGCGATCCAGAGCCCTGGATCGACGGCGAACACACCGGTGCTTTACCTCTCGCCGTCGACGTCGTCGCCTTCGACGTCGAACGCGATCTACCAGCCGGTAGGTGTCGTTTCTGCTCCTTTTTCTGCCCGGAGGTCCCTCCAGTGGCTGAAGCATGGGCAGAGGAAGGGGAATGAGATCCTCCATGCCCCGAAGTCCCACCTGTCCTCTGCTTCTCCTGTCCCTGGAGGCGAATCTTCTCTCTGTCCCTCAGGGTCCTCTTGGAGAAGGTCTTGCAGATGGCACATGTAGCAGGGACATGTGAGGATGACAAGCAGAGGATACAGACATCATGTGGGTCCGTCTTGGCCTTTTTCCTCCCACACTCAGGGCATTTATCAAACAAAGCCATGCTAAGAGTGGGCAAATTGCACCAAAATGCAGGATGCAGTAGAGAAAGGCTCTAGACGTCGAATGAACACACTATTTATCCAAAAAAAACAAATTTAGTCCAAATATCCACCCAAAAGGGTAGAGCTCAAGCTCCAGGGTCCTGCTAGCAGGAGCCGGAAAAAAGAACTGAAAGTAACTTGCTTTGGCTGTGCATCCTGGGATACCGGGGGTCTCTGGAGAGTTTCTTAAAGTCACGGTATCCCTTTAGCAGACACATAATGACAGCCTATAGGGCTTGTCTGTCCACCCCTTCCTCTCTATTGTTTAAAGGGATTTTGGTGAAGGGATTGTGATACAATAAAGGAACATGTCAGATGTGAATAAAAATGACATTTAAACTTTATTTTGGCTTTTGTGTTCACTTCAGAGGAAGTGTTGGCCAGTGCAGCCATATTGTTATTAGGCTGTATTATTTTGTCTGTCTCTTAAGTATCTTTGCAGGTTTGCAAATGCAGGACAGCTTAAGAGATATTTTGATTGCTCCGGGGTCCCCGCACATGGGCGGGACTATTCATAGATTATGACTATACACAGAGATCCCCTACTACAGAACTATCACTAACTAATGTCTCTTACAGATATATCGTTACACAAGTAGTAACTAGTGCTTCATGGGAAAATCAGCTCACAAACTGCTATATACAACCTTCCTTCTGATGTCTCCAACAACTCCGACGTGTGGAGGACCACAGTGGCGATAGAAGTAACTGTGTGAATAGAAATTAACATTGTCATAGATCAAAAAGGGGAATGGATCACTTGTAACTAGAAGTAGGGGTTCTTAAATCTTAGTTTGAAACTTTAACACCTAAATAGGTGTTATGAGAACCCTCAATAGCGTATTTTGGGGTGGTATGGGCGGTTTATCTTGATTCTCCGCCTTCAGAATACGCGTCAGCATTATCATTGGGTCTCTTGTTTTCCATGCTGCCTCCACCTGGAGGGAACCACTGCTTCTTAGTAGTGATCAGTAATCTTGGTGCAAAAGTGATAATAGTGAAGTTAAAAGTGTCATGCCCACACTGCCCTCAAAGAGTAAAATTTTAATCTGGTGGGTGTGTGGGGAGACTATTAAAAATAGTGGTGCTGTAGGTTAGATTATGTAACTAGAGCACTTCAGGTGTCCATATCAAAAGGTCGACATGTTTCTGCCCATCTAGTGCCCCAGGAGGGGGTCGTGGGGCATTCTTCAGGACCTATTCGTAGTGAGAGCTGGTGATGCCCAGTTCTAAAAGTTGAAATATGGCTGTCTTCATAAATATGATAGCTAGCAATGTCTCAAGATTATTGTTACCTATAAAAAAATGAGTGAAAATAATAAGAGACAATCAATGATACGAGCACCATATTTGGTGTTTGCTGGATTTTGAAAATTAGGTGAAGAAGATTAGAGGATAAACAAAAAATGGCAATTCTTTATGATACTGTAGAGCAACATATACAATGGCAAATCTCTGAGATACTCTGTAAGGAAAGAGCCCTGGAGATACATATCTATTGGTACGGTACGTGGATCATAATGTCAGGCATATTCTTCGATATGTTTCCCTTGGTCTGTGAACTATTTGGTTTAATTAAAACAAAATTCCAAATAACGAAAATAGTGCAGAGCTTTGCGCTAACTCGTCAACAAAACAGTTCAATTTGGAAGATCATTCTGGCTGGGGGTCGCGTAACTATAATTTGGGCGATGTTTGCAATTAGTATACTTCATGATTGTATAAACATGTAAACTCAATGCGAACCGCAAGCAAAAACAAGGGTAGGGCGGATTACCTTGAAACGTGTCCGTATTTCGGCTTTGCCTTACCAGCATTGGCGTCTCGCCTATATTGATAGAAAAACGGGGGAAGGGGAAGGAAGGATGAGGAAGGGGAGGTAGGGAAGGGAAAAGGGAGACAAGGGCATGGGAAATTACGAATACCGTTACATTGTTGTTCGTGAAAGCGGCTTCTTGATCGTCAGGAGGATTATCCTTCCGTACCTCCTTTGCGGGCTGAGCACGACTTGTGCTGACGCTGGCTTGCAGGACTCGTGGTGAACGAGATCCCGTGTCTTGCCGATTTTTACTCTGTGTGTAAAAACTGACAAAGGACTTCGGAATTGTTCGTAAAAAGTGTTTAATAAAGTGCAACTAACATAGAACAAAGAAATTTTTATGAAGATAAGATACGTGAGATGCCGATGTGGCCTGTAAATATATATGTTCCATTCTGAAAAAAAAGGGGGGGTAAAGAGCGAGTCAGAGAAACCACTTTTTGGCATATAAATCAGATGGCAGCAACTGGTCAGATGACATATACATTATTTGAAAGTGAGCCAAGGTATATTATCGTTCAGACCTTTAGTATCTAGATACTAAAGGTCTGAACGAACAATTCCGAAGTCCTTTGTCAGTTTTTACACACAGAGTAAAAATCGTCAAGACACGGGATCTCGTTCACCACGAGTCCTGCAAGCCAGCGTCAGCACAAGTCGTGCTCAGCCCGCAAAGGAGGTACGGAAGGATAATCCTCCTGACGATCAAGAAGCCGCTTTCACGAACAACAATGTAACGGTATTCGTAATTTCCCATGCCCTTGTCTCCCTTTTCCCTTCCCTACCTCCCCTTCCTCATCCTTCCTTCCCCTTCCCCCGTTTTTCTATCAATATAGGCGAGACGCCAATGCTGGTAAGGCAAAGCCGAAATACGGACACGTTTCAAGGTAATCCGCCCTACCCTTGTTTTTGCTTGCGGTTCGCATTGAGTTTACATGTTTATACAATCATGAAGTATACTAATTGCAAACATCGCCCAAATTATAGTTACGCGACCCCCAGCCAGAATGATCTTCCAAATTGAACTGTTTTGTTGACGAGTTAGCGCAAAGCTCTGCACTATTTTCGTTATTTGGAATTTTGTTTTAATTAAACCAAATAGTTCACAGACCAAGGGAAACATATCGAAGAATATGCCTGACATTATGATCCACGTACCGTACCAATAGATATGTATCTCCAGGGCTCTTTCCTTACAGAGTATCTCAGAGATTTGCCATTGTATATGTTGCTCTACAGTATCATAAAGAATTGCCATTTTTTGTTTATCCTCTAATCTTCTTCACCTAATTTTCAAAATCCAGCAAACACCAAATATGGTGCTCGTATCATTGATTGTCTCTTATTATTTTCACTCATTTTTTTATAGGTAACCATAATCTTGAGACATTGCTAGCTATCATATTTATGAAGACAGCCATATTTCAACTTTTAGAACTGGGCATCACCAGCTCTCACTACGAATAGGTCCTGAAGAATGCCCCACGACCCCCTCCTGGGGCACTAGATGGGCAGAAACATGTCGACCTTTTGATATGGACACCTGAAGTGCTCTAGTTACATAATCTAACCTACAGCACCACTATTTTTAATAGTCTCCCCACACACCCACCAGATTAAAATTTTACTCTTTGAGGGCAGTGTGGGCATGACACTTTTAACTTCACTATTATCACTTTTGCACCAAGATTACTGATCACTACTAAGAAGCAGTGGTTCCCTCCAGGTGGAGGCAGCATGGAAAACAAGAGACCCAATGATAATGCTGACGCGTATTCTGAAGGCGGAGAATCAAGATAAACCGCCCATACCACCCCAAAATACGCTATTGAGGGTTCTCATAACACCTATTTAGGTGTTAAAGTTTCAAACTAAGATTTAAGAACCCCTACTTCTAGTTACAAGTGATCCATTCCCCTTTTTGATCTATGACATAAGCTATGGAAGAAGAATGGATGACTATCTCTTCTAGCTCCCCTCTTTCTTGATTGGATGATAGAAATTAACATTGGACACGTCTCTGTGGTCGTCAGAATCAGATTATGTATCAAAAATCAACAATCAAATGCACAGATGTTGAGCCAAGATGAGTGAGTTCTGGGGAAGCAATGTTGTGAGTATGCCAATACGTTAATGGATGTGTAGTACTGAGTTTTGGTGCTGATTGTATTCATGGCTAGTGTTATCGGAGGCATGACTAATGTAACACCGGACACTGGGATCTATGTCAAGATATGTGTAAGTCACACACATTGTAAGTTTTGTACAGTATGTAGAAGGTATCTTCTACTGTACCTACCATTCACAGTACTTAAAAATAGGCAAAATATACATGTCATTCTTCTACACGGTAGTTAAACCTACCTTCCAAATCATGATGTCACTCAGACTACCACGTGGGTACCTGTCAGCCTGAGTTCTGTACCCACAGCCAAAGTTTCACATCCTTCGATATCCCCATGTGCACAGTAGCTGTGTTCTCACCTTCACATAGAGACATGTCAAGGATTTACTATCAGACATGCAAGGAATGGAAATGTGTACCTTAGAGTTGGCTCAGCAAACACAGCAGAGATTGCATGTGTGACACAGGGAGATTAGTCCACTGAAAGGAGATAACACCTGTGTGCACACTAGTACTCTATCAACATGAGGCATACTTATGTACTGCAAAATATGGAATCCAGGGTATGTTACTGCAACGCATTTGGCACATATGCAATCTAACCATAACAAGAGTTGCTCGACACAAAAGGATCACATTCTCCATGAGGAGTACCCATACCCGCCATAAGTCCAACCATTCTTAGTCTGTGGGACACTTGGCCATCTCCAATTGTTTGCCTTCATCTGTGCCATTTACTGGATCAATCATATGTATGCTGTTGGCACCGCAACACACATGTAGGATTCTGACCATACTGTTAGACATCACAGAGACACTTACAGCTACACATTTTGATTAACCCTGGGCGTAGTTCACGAAGTAGCACTTCGCAAAGCTACGCAAAGTGCAGTTCGCACTACGCGAGCTACGCGTAGCACTTCGCGAACTGTGTAGTACCTTGTTCGCACTGTGCCAGATGTCGTTTTCAATGATTGCACAGTGCGGACAAGCAACCGGCACTGAGCAGTCATTGAAAATGGCATCTTGCACAGTGCGAGCTGTAGTTTTCTGCTGCTCAAGTACATTTTTACTCGAGCGGCAGCTTTCTCAACGCGAACTGGTAGTTTCTCATTGCGAGCGGTCGCGAGCATACGCGACCACTCGCAATGAGAAACTGGACCTCCTCGCGTTGGGAATCTCGCCGGGAGGTTTATTTTCCATGCTCGCGATCGCTAACTTGATGTTGCTGATCGCGAACAAGGAAAAAGTCTCGCCGGGATGTCATTTTGCTTGCTCGCGGTCGCCAACTTGACGTTGAGGACCGCGAGCAAGTAAAAAATGACCGCAGCACTACGCAACACTACGCTACGCATGTTCGCACTGTGCTACGTGCAATTCGCGTAGTGCGAAGTAGCGCGAACTTCGCAAACTACGCGAGCGTAGCGTAGTGATTTGCCCAGGCTTAATTTTGATTTGAAACTATGACAGAATACCTGCGTATATGACAAAATAGATTAGATTTATTATATATAAAAGAACATAAGACGATCGCACATCAGGCCTTTGGCCAGTCCATTAAATAGATCGTGGGGGCAGGTGACCAATCTGTATGCCACCTCACTTGCCTACTCAACACTGTCAGCGCAAACTCCCCTGGAGGGGCATCAGGAGGGTAAGCCAGGCACCTCAAGGATCTAATATGAGAGTGGGGAGTCTAGGTTTTGGGAGGGGTGTGCTTGTACTTAGTAGTGGGGCGTTTGGATTTGGGAGGGGTGGACTTTGCCCTGGTAGTGTGTTGTTTTGGAGTGAAACGGGACCTGCCGCTTTTCATCTTTCTGGGGGTGGATTTTGGAGGGGTAGTAAGTGAGGTGAAAGGATAGGGGATAGGGATGGAAAAAGCGGGCCTGGGTTGACGGAGGGATGGGAGGTGTCCTACAGAGCAAAGTCCAAGGGAGAAGAAGTAACACTCATGGGTAGAGGTGGTGGGAAAATCAGAGTTGAGGTCAGATTGGGAGAAAGAGAAAGTTGAAGTGTCTGCTGTATGTAGATCTGATGTGGCTGCAGGAGTGTTGTGTGTTGTGATGGGGAGGTGGGTATGGCGGTATGCCAGGTGTGGTGTGTGAGGTGATGGGGAGATGTGGATGGCTGTATAGATGCAGGTATGGTATGTGTGGGGATGGAGGAGGTGTGGATGGCTGTATGGCCCCAGGTGTGGTATGTGTTGTGATGGAGGAGGTGTTGATGGCTGTAGGGCTTCAGATGTGGTGTTTGTAGTGATGAGGGTGGTGTGGAGGCTGTATGGCTGCAGGTATGTGGTGATGGGGAGGGGTGAATGGCTATATGGCTGCAGGTGTGGTGTGTGTGATGATGGGGGTGTGGATGGTTGTATGCTGCAGGTGTGTGTTTGGGTGGGATCATGCCCAGCTGTGTGTGTGCTTGGGGCAGACAAAGAACTAGGGTTTTTGGATGGGGATGGGGTTGAGGAAGGACTTGGGACGGAAGGCTGGGGTTGGGGTAAGGCTGCCATTAATGAGGAGGCCAGAGCCTGAACGGATCCCTATAGGGCACACATTCCACTGTCAATGCCGCCCAGGTAGGCAGACATCTGAGTAAGTTGGCTACCCAGACCCTTGATGGCATTCAACAATACAGTCTGCCCAACAGAGATCTGTTTCAGGTGGTCAGTAGCCTCCTCACCAAGGACAGCTGGGGGCACAGTGGCAGGGGTGCCTGCAACTGAGGAGATGCTCCATTCCTAAGGGAGCGGGCCTGGGCAACTGGTTGAGGAGCAGGAGAGAGGGTGGCGATGTAAAGAGGTGGCGGTCACTGATGGCTGGGTGGGGTCTGCTACCTCAAAGAAAGAGCCCCTGGAGTCTGACTCGCTGAATGTAGTCATCTGGTCTGGATCCTCCATGGCACTCCCCTCGCCCTCTTGGCCACTGGGTTCATCAGTATCACTGTAACGACTGGACCCACTTCCGTCAGCTGCTTCCCAACATCCTCGGCCATGTCCCCTCCGCTTGGCTGTGTGGATGCTGGAATGGAGCAATAGCTAGGTTAAAGTAAACATCGTAGAGTCACAGGAGGCAAAGGTTTATACATTTAGCACCATGCAATGCGTAGTTACCTCACCACCTAATAGCGATGCCAGTATTACTACAGACTTCTCAAGAGTCCATTTATGTATGCAACATGAGCTTGTCACATCTCCACACATGGTGGTATTGAACACGGTCTCCCACAATTGAATGAGTCAACTTGTCCCTACTCTTTCTTCATGTATGTAGAAAGGTCTGATTATATGCTGTAAACTTTGTATGTTTTCACAATCTACAGTGATAATATGGCTCCAACTAGCGTGGCAATGTTTACTGAAGTCGTACCCATCTACACAACAACCTGCTAAAGGCACTATACTGTTGTGATATCCTTTTCCATATGAACAAATGTGAGCCTGCTACAGGAATCGCACAGCAATAATTCTAGTACTAAGTCATTTGTTTCAGAGACAAATCCCAGTCCAAACTGTTGTCTGGACGATTTTAGATCATCAAATGCTCACTATCTATATACATATTAATGATGACTAGAAGGTTTCCATAGCAATTTATGAAGTGTCTCACACCAGAGTAACTTTGAAACAATGTGCCTTAATGTTTTTTATGCCATATGAACACTTACATCCATATGACCTAACATCACATAGGCTTATGCACATCCCCATTCAAATTTCTAGACTAATCCACACCCACTTCCTAATTGCACTTTTTGTAGATAAAGCAAAAGGTAAGTTTGATGATATCAAGATACTGTCTGGGCCATGTGGAGTTTGTCACACCCGTAAACAGTAGGGAAGAGACATCATTTTATTTTTTATTTTTTATTTATTTAGTGTTTTCTATAGCGTGAACATGACCCTGCGAAGGGTATCAGAGCGCTTTACAGCAGCATTCCAGCGAAACAGAACCTTATATGTTACAAGTCATTCGATGCTTACCAAGATTAGAACAAAACATTAGTCATCAAAGGATAATATATACACATATATATCAGTCAACATTTGAATTACCATGAGTAGTTTAAAGTAATAGGCTACATTTTGAACATATATACAAGTCCATATAAGGTTAGTGAGCGGCTAGCGGGAGCATGGACTAGACATGAAAGGTTTGTAGACAGTGATAAAGGTTCTGCTCTATGGACTTATGGGAGAAATGTCTTCATATAAAATGCTTTTGCTTCCTTTTTGAATGCCGTGATGGATGGAATTCTTCTAATGTTAGGGGGGATAGCGTTCCAGATTATCGGTGCTGCCCCGGAGAATGCTCGGTCATAAGTTCTTTTCTTACAAAAACGAGCCGGTTTCAATAGTAGGTCTGCGTGGCTCCTGGAGAATCGGCACCCTCCTGATAGCGTGAGTTTTTGTGCGAGGTAAACTGGAGTTTTGTGGTGTAATGCTTTGTGTGTGATGCATGCCAACTTGAATTGAATTCTTGCTTCGAAGGGCAGCCAGTTAAGGGCTTTTAAGTGAGGGGTGATATGGTTGAATTTTTGGGATCCAGATATAAGTCTTGTGGCTTCATTCAGACAGGCTTTCAGTGGGGCTGTTGAGATCTTGGGGAGCCCAGCCAGAGTTGTGCAACCATACTCAATCCTTGATATGACCAGTGCCTGAACTGCTATTTTGAGATCTATTTTATTTAGGAATGGTTTTAGTTTTCGCAGGTAACTTAAATGGAAACGGGCGTTTTTTGCCATTGTGTTAATATGTGCTAACATGTTCAGGTTTTTGTCCAGAGTAATTCCCAGAGATTTAGTAGAGTCGACAATCTTCGGAGTACACTTTAGAGCAGTGATAGTGTTGGTCCATTCTACTATATTTGATTTGCTTTTTTGGGGTGTAATCAATAGGAATTCGGTTTTCTGAGGGTTTAGCTTCAGGTGGTTCGCCGTTAACCATTGTATGGTTCTCGTTAGTGCCTGGTTCATGGTCTTTATCTCTTCTGTTGATGTGACCTTGATGTACAGCTGAGTGTCATCTGCGTACATGTGGAAAGAAATGTTCGCTTTTTGTAGTATATCCGTGAGTGGTTCTACGTATAGGTTAAATAGCGCCGGAGATAGTGTTGACCCTTGCGGAACTCCGATATTGTTTCTGGTTGGGCCTGAGAGAGTTTGGTTGACTATGAATTTTTGCGATCTATTCTCGAGAAAGGATCTAAACCATTTTAGGACTGTTCCCTCTAGTCCCATTCTGTTTTTCAACCGATCTATTACTTTGGCATGGTTAACCGTGTCGAAAGCCGACGACAGGTCCAACAGGATTAGGAGACATGTTTTGTTATGGTCGAGTGCCAATAAAGCGTCATCTACTATGTGCAGAATTGCTGTTTCTGTACTATGGTTTGGTCTGAAACCAGATTGGAAATCATTTAAAAGATTGAATTCCGAAATATGAAGACTCAGTTGTTGTTGGACACATTTTTCCAGTACTTTGGCTAGCATGGGAATATTTGTTACTGGTCTGAAGTTGTTAGGATCAGAGGGGTTCCAGGTTTTTTTAAGGGAGGAATGACTTGACCAGTTTTTAGGCAGGCCGGTATTTGGCCTTGTGACAATGAGGCATTTATGACCTTTGTTTATGATGGGATTAGCAGGTGGTTTATCGAAGACCAGCACTTTGCCGGTAGGGGATCGTTGTAGTGATTGTTAGGTTTAGTGGTCGGCATGATCTTCGCAATGTCTAGTTCGCTGACCGGCTTAAATCCTGACCATTGAGGTTCTGTAATTCTCGAGACTGACTCCATTTTATTGTGACACCATTTTGTGTTGCCCTCACGTAGGCCTGTGAAGGTAGCCTGGCGAACAAAGTGGCCTGGCCTTCTAAGTCCATGTATACATTAACTAGGTTTCTTTCTGACTCTGGAATGAACTGTAAGAAACTGACCTCTTCACCTGAAACTGACCTCGCAAAGCCAATTTCCCTGATCGATCTTTGTCTGAGATTGCCAATCAAGATACTGTACATGTAATCATGCCATGCCCTGCAGTGCCATCTAAATCAGATTAACCTTTGTGAACTATGTAATTATAATGTTTTGCCCATATCCTGCTAAAACCCCAAAGGCTACTCACCTGCTGACCCTCCAGATTTTCCATTTGTTTAGGAATGTAATTGGTACAACTCCCTTAAATGCCTGGGGCAGGATAAAGAGTATATAAGACGTGAAGTAAGACCATTCTATGGACTACCTCATTCAGTTGCTACGGCTTCTGTGTGACGTAGTCACACTCATTTGAGTTTAATAAAAATGTTCTTTTATATATCAGCTTCTGTGCCAAATTCTTTATTATTGGTTTGAATGGACTAAGTATCAGTGAGACCCCTGAGAGTTCATATTTCTTCAAATGGCGCGGCCAACGTGGGCCTCATCAGAGAAGTGGCTATCTGTGGGAGTGATCTTGTCAGAAGACAGAAATCTACTCAGGAGGACAGGACAGGACTCTACTAAGGAGGTACTCTGTGCACGGAGATTCTGGGGATTCTTTGTCTCTGCAGCCCAGTATATTTCTGATCTTCCTGATTTTGATCCTCCACATGATGTCACCTCTGACTGAGAACATTTTTGGCGTGAGTATTTTAAAAAAAGACCGTTAGGTCATTTTGAACTTGGCAGTTAGAATTTGGACAACCACTTGTTTGGTAAAAGTCATCATGCGGCTCTTACTGTTGTTTTTTGCCTTGGATTGGTAAGGTAGTTTAGTAACACTTACTATAGCTTTGGAATTTTGGAATTTGTGTTGGCCAACTTTGGATTTGTATAGGTTTGTATATGCGAATTGTAATTTGTGTAGGCAGGTAATGAGGAGATTTTTCTCTATCTGGTTTTGTTGAACGGTGCAACGTACGAAGAGTACCTTAAGCACTACTTTGATTATAATATTGCATATTCTGCAGTATTTTTGGCATGCCTGTTTTCAAAGCTCACATTGAAGAATGTGTTGCTTTTTCTTGGTGTGATGTGAAGTAAATTAGCCGGCTCCCCTAGAGGGAATACCTAAATAGGTTTAGGTATAAAAACATGTTTCTTCCTTGGTGATTCTGTATCCCCAGGGAATTAAAATATGGACATAATACATACAAGGATCCTTTGTTCTGCGCAATCTTATGAATGGAGATATGCAGAGCGATTTTTGGTGTTCTGCCAGCCAAAGCTAGTGAATTGAGTGTATCTTGGCTTCTTAAAAATAAAGGTCTGTGGGGCTGTTTTTGCAGTCTTTTGGAACACCATTGAGAAGCGCTTCTTGTAAATATGACTTACAACTAGTATTTACAAATGGTTTGGTTTAAGTACAGTCTGTGGGCTGTCCTTTGTTTCTGTCTTGAGTATTGATCTGTGGGTTAAATGTGTGTTTAAATGTCTATGTGGTTTTCCCATTAGTGCAACTTCTGTAAGTAAATAGCGATGGTGCTATTTATGAAATAAATGACTAAAAGGCGCTGTATTGTGTGTCCTGAGTGTTTGACCCCTTTCTGTTTATGTCTGAAATGAGCTCAATGTGTGTTTGTGGTTTTTTCTTGATGTTTTCAGTCTGTTAAGCAAAATTTCAGTTAATTAATTAAGTAGAAATTAAAT
Source organism: Triturus cristatus (assembly GCF_964204655.1). Classification (NCBI taxonomy): domain Eukaryota; kingdom Metazoa; phylum Chordata; class Amphibia; order Caudata; family Salamandridae; genus Triturus; species Triturus cristatus. The sequence goes on along the minus strand of NC_140589.1, from coordinate 558,606,139 downwards.
AAAAATCCGGAAATGAACCATGTGATATGCTACAATAGCTATATGTTGCTATTTAATTTATAGAGTAAGCAATTATGCATATGTACAAACTGTTAAATGCTTAAAAGATAAAATTAAAATTCACATTCACTAGGAATAAAAAGGCATCAAAAACGAAATTGTGTGTTTTGTAGAAAAATAAACTTTTTTTACTTACATACATTGTATTAGATATTAACAGGCAAACACTTCAGCTGAAGTAAATCTTTGCTGAACTTAAACGCAACACGCATTGATATGTCAGAGTTTGAAAAAGACTGACACCGTGCTCATGTTATAACACTGAGAGACAAGCTTTTACTGCCGCGGAGCAAATAGCAGGTCACGAATAGACAGGAATGTTTACTCAAGGACTTCGCCCTCAGTTAAACACGGGTGGAACTTTGCATTTCAGGCTGTTGTTCTAAAAAAGGTTCCAAAACTACGGTTCATTATTTTGTATTACAAGAAGACATTTCAATTAAGGGTTTCCTCTCTTTAAGCATTTTTATAAGCATATTCTTGGTTCTAATGTTAGAATAATTGTTCTTTTTAAAAAAAAAAAAGTGGCGCAAGAATTTGTCATGTTTCAAGTTAAGCTTCTGTGTTTAGGCTTATATATAAATGCGTCTAAAATGATAGGCAAGGGATGCAGCTTGCTTTTATATATGGACCTATCAAAAATGATTGGGTTTATTAAAAATAATTATTAATTATGAAAAAGAATTATTAAAAATAAGTGCTTCTAAATTCGTTTTTTAATATTTATAAAGCTTAATACTCATACTGTGACCTCCTAGCATTAAAATGTAATTTAAGTTGTGATGACCCGCAAAAATGAGAACATTTGCATATGGAATTTCACTTGGCGCAGGCGTAAAAAACTCATTTTTCTAAGGATTTACATGAGACATGTCTAATGTCCAATCTCTGCAATTTGTAAAGAACATTCTGAGGATATTTATTTTTAAGTGCCCCAGGTGTCAAAGTCGAAATTGGGTGAGGGCACTATTTAGGCAGCATTGTTTTTCATTTAGAGTAGCTTTTAAAGTGCCTTAGGCTTCAGTAAATGCATACATAATGGTATAATACAAATTTGCAGGTTGTTCCCATTTGGGGTTGCTTTTAATGGCTCTGTGAGCCAATGTGCCCGGTGCAGAGGTTTGAGTTTAATATCAGGGTTGAATGTTTTAACTCTAGCTGGACCTAATGAGACGTTCCTCCATTTAAGGTCGATGAAATGAGTACCATTGCATAGGGTGGTAACAAGCATTTGTTCTAAAGCTGGTTTGTAGTGTTGTTGTGTTCTGTGAATTATTCACAGTAGATGTTTTTGAGTCTGGGAATAGGAGTGGATTGTGGCCCCTAAAGGGAGTAATATATATGGTATGTGGTTTTGGATAAGGGTTGGTTATTGCAAGTTAGAAAGAGTTAGGTAGGCTTTTTGTCTTTCACAGCTTCAGGGTGAAGAGAGAGAGGGCCGAGGAGAGGCAGATTTTGACCTTGAGGTCAGTAAGGTGGGGGTTAGCAGTATGTTGAAACAAGAGGAGTTTTTGTATGACTCCTTTGAAGAAAAAAATTTTCGTGTGTTTTTCACGTTTTTGCATTTTGTCCTTCTATGAATTGTTCCTGCTGGTCCTGTGTGTCAGAAGCGACACAGTAAGTTGTATTTGACAGCTGATCACCACTAACTGGTGACCAGTTGTCAAAAGGAGGGTGAGGAAAGTAAAAGAAAGTGTACTTTTAATTTTAAGCCTGACAAATTAAGCAGGCCCGAATATTGGGTTTTGGGCTGCATGAAGTGCGTGCGTCACCGCTCATTTACATGTGCTATTGTAATTTGTCTATGAAGTGTGTGCGTCACCGCTCATTTATATGTGCTATTGTAATTTGTCTATGCTTTCTGTGCTTGGTATACGGCAAGTATACCTGATGGCTTGGCATGTGAGTTTTTATTTTATGCATGTTTTTTTGTTTTTGCGTTGTGTTTACGCTTTTGCTTTTAATACTGTTACAAGCTCCCCTGTGTTGTGAGGGGATGGTCATGACGATGCCCATCGCTACGCAACAGTTGGTTGGACTTGTTCTGGTTACTAAATTTCACAGATATGATATTTCATGCTGTGAATATGACAGACAACACTTCACCAGTGCATGTCTATTTGGCTATAATGGTACTGAAAAAGAAAAAAAAAAAAAAGAGAGATATACAGGATTAAAAGTGTTTCACCTGCAGTTAGTCATGTTACTGCTCCTTCCTTTAAGGGACGAGCAGCCTAGATTGATGTTCCCTGATTAGACCCTAAGGATGAACTATAAATCTGTGGCTCTTGCTAAAGGTGACCTAACTTTCCTTATGATATTGCACTTCTACATGTAGTCATAAGAGACACCAAGAGTTTCTTATTTGCTGTCCTGAGTAGCAGGATTGTGATTTTAAGTGGGTATAGTGCCCCCTCCGGAAAGGTGACTAGGGAAAGGAAAAATTGTAGATCAGACACCAGAGACCTGAGAATTACTAGGGTGACAGGTATTCTCAGTGATCATGAGGAGATATTGTTTAGCCTGTGTATTGCATGGTGCACTTGCTGCACAATTATTAAAGGGAGGTATCTGCATGCCCCTGATAATTTGTATCATGCGTTTCCCCTTTTGAGGTGTTCTAGATAAGGAATGTAGGAACATACAGATGTAGTAATGTAAGAGATGTTTATCCCATTAGAAAATCATGAAATGAATATTTGTAAATCCATAAGGGACTGGCCTATCTGTAAAACTGGTGCCACTATGAACCACGTCCAGTTTTACTAATGATACCAGAATGGTTAATTGATTGGTTATTGAATTTGCCTTTTGGATTCCCCTCCTTTATATCTGTCCTACCACATGAGCACTTTCTTTTTTTCACACTCCCCTTGGAGCAACCTCTTTCTCTATTAGGAGCGTTTAATATGGTGATCTGTTCTAAAAGTCTCTTAGTTTTCTCTGGTCTGTATCATACCCTGTTCTCCTCAGGTTTTGAGCTGATCATGCATCTAAACTGACACATTTTCACTCTGACTCCTGCAGTCCCGCATTTTGGTGGGTCAGCACTGATTACAGCTTAGGCTACTGCTGCCATACCTTTTTGATGGTGCACTGTTCACACACATGTTGTGACTGATAAAGGAGAGACTGCAACATGGTCAATCTCCTTGTGGCTTAATTATATTGAGATTGGATACAGACTGTCATGTAGCAGATCATATAGGCTGGCACACTGTGTGTTTGAGTGTTGGTATGAGTTACTGTGATACCTTTGGCTGGCTGTCACTCTTAGGGTCTTGAGATGATCAGTGCTGCCTTCTTTAATAGGCACCTACTCTGAAATTGATTCTGGGCTTAACTTCACCTCAGAGAGCTACTTTGAAGGTACTGGCGAGCTACCAGTGGCTCCCGAGCTACTCGTTGGAGACCCCTGGACTAGAAGTACTGCCTTTGCCTTTGCATCTTATGAGAGTGACAGTGCATTCTAAACCAGAGTTGTCCCATGGCTTCTGGCCACTCCCTTGAAGATTGCAGGCCACCTGCCTGCAGTCCTATTGTTGAATACAATGAACTGTTTTTATACTAAACTGAAGGAAACTAACAACTGTGTCACATTTCCTACGTCACTAGATTCTGCAGGAATTAAGTCATAATAACCTGCAGAACATTGATTTAAGCCTAATTCCCATCAGTGACAGCTACAGATGAAAGGCGGACGTCTTGGCCCTACAGTCCCAGCACCCAGAAAGTAGAAAGGCTGGACAGCGATCGCCAGCGCGCCATCAATGGAATCGTACTTGCTCCATCAGACGGCATTGGACATCACAAAACCAGAGTTTCAGTGTAAAAGAGCGAAAGAGAAGGATCCCTGTTGTTGATAGCAGGGCTGGTTTGAGGCTTCAGTTTTCTACCTGTCATGTGCTGGTAACCTCTGACAGTGTGCAGTCCCTTGAACCCCTTGGCCTGAGTTTTGGCCACACCCACACCCCCCCCCCCCCCTTTTTCTTTGCTCCAATGGAAGGGCAGTGCACCGGAGGATCTAAGATTGACAAAAGGCACTACATTATGGTGCCCATGAAAGAGCAGCCTGAGCGTCCTTTGACACTGAATAATGAGTGTTGGAGCCTGAGAATGTAGACCCGGATCTGCACAAGATGATCTGTGCCCATGACCAATGAAGAGCACATTATTTGTAGTGTCTGCCGCAGAGGAGAGACACTGGTGCACTGCCTTGAGACATTGAGACTTTCGAGTGAGCTGTGAGTGTTTGCCAGGAGGGCACTCCAACTAAGCAGTACTATTTTCATGAAGAGGCCTGAATCGAGAGGCCCAATGCGGAAGAAGACAATGGAAGCAGATTTGATGGACGATAGAAGCCTGCCAGAGAGGCTTGGAACGGACTTTGGGCACAGTTGCACAAGCGATTCCAGTGCAATTGTATAAAGTAAATGTTAATTAAGTTCTCATTTGACTGAATTGCCATGGAAGAGGAAGTGGCTCCGCCTCTAGCATCCAAAAATGGTCCACCAGAAGTGAGTCTTTGTGCTACTATGTGTGTTCGGAGACCTGTCCCGAGAGAGGTAGAGAATAATAAGATGATGTTACAGCACACCTTGACGACCTAATGAATATCGATATAGACCTAGATTCAGATTAACATGAGTCTTAGGTTATTGCCTACGTAATGGCAAAAGGAGGGTCTGAGGTTCTGTAATTCTCGAGACTGACTCCATTTTATTGTGCCACCATTTTGTGTTGCCCTCACGTAGGCCTGTGAAGGTAGCCTGGCGAACAAAGTGGCCTGGCCTTCTTAGTCCATGTATACATTAACTAGGTTTCTTTCTGACTCTGGAATGAACTGTAATAAACTGACCTCTTCACCTGAAACTGACCTCGCAAAGCCAATTTCCCTGATCGATCTTTGTCTGAGATTGCCAATCAAGATACTGTACATGTAATCATGCCATGCCCTGCAGTGCCATCTAAATCAGATTAACCTTTGTGAACTATATAATTATAATGTTTTGCCCATATCCTGCTAAAACCCCAAAGGCTACTCACCTGCTGACCCTCCAGATTTTCCATTTGTTTAATGTAATGTAATTTGGACAACTCCCTTACATGCCTGGGGCAGGATAAAGAGTATATAAGACGTGAAGTAAGACCATTCTATGGACTACCTCATTCAGTTGCTACGGCTTCTGTGTGACGTAGTCACACTCATTTGAGTTTAATAAAAATGTTCTTTTATATTTCAGCTTCTGTGCCAAATTCTTTATTATTGGTTTGAATGGACTAAGTATCAGTGAGACCCCTGAGAAGGAGTTTATATTTCTTCACCATTGAGCATTGTTTTTTGTTTTTTCTAATTCTTGTTGATCCTGATGTTCCTCTGAAAAGTCCTCATCTCTTTCAATGTCTTCGGCTGCTTTTTTGAGCTCCCCCTCCAGTGAGTTAGCTTTGTCTGTAAAGAAAACGGAGAAATCTTCACTATTTAAGGTTGTTTTTGTAATGGTTGGTGCCGATTTGGCAGATTTATTTGATTGATGTTTTAGTAGATCGAATAGTTTCCTTGGTCTGTTTACTGCATTATCCAGTTCTTATCTGAAAAAGTCTTTCTTAGATTTTAGAATGCTTTTATTATAGGCTTTCCTGGATTGTCTCAGTTGGGTTAAGTGGGGCGACGAAGGGTGTTGTCGCCATTTACGATCTGAGAGTCTCAGTGACCTTCTTTCTTCATTAAGGGCGCCATTGAACCACAGGTTTTTGTCTTTGTCAGGGATTCTTTTTAGTTTTAGTGGGGCAATGTCCTCGATAATGCTTGACATTGTCTTGTTATAGTGCAGCGTGAGGTCATTGACGTCAACCATGCTCTTAGGAGGCTGCAAATCTATTTCACAGCGCGCTGCTACGTTTTCCAAGTTAATTCCTCTGGTGTCCCGGGTCAATTTTTTGGGTTTAATAGTTTGTGCGGTCGATTTGGTTTTTCTGAAGGGAATTTCGAATGAAATTATGTGGTGGTCAGACCAATCACAGGGGGTGATTACAATTTTCTCAATCACTTTCTCTTTTGCTAATATCCAATCTAAGGTGGAGCCTTTGGTGTGGGTAGTGAGATGACATCCTTGAACTAACGATTGCTCTTCCAGGAAGGCTTTAAACAGTGTGATCTGACTGTCAGGGTGATCCTCCCAGTGAATATTGAAGTCTCCTAAGAAAATATCGTTAGATTGCAGATTAGAGTTGGTGGTTATGATTTCTATCATCTGGTCTATGAACATGGTCTTTGTACCAGGTGGGTGGTAGAGTGCATGGAGTTTACAGTTTTGGTTATCTGCAGATCTAAGTGACATGCCCAGATATTCACAAGACTCTAAGGGGTCAGAATGTATTTTTGTGATGATAATGTCTGATCTGTGTATACAGGCAATGCCTCCTCCCATTCTGTGTCTTCTGTCCTGTCTCATAATCCGGTAGTTCGGGGGGACTAATAGGTCTAAGCATGGTGAGGACGAGTCAGAAAGCCATGTTTCTGTTAAAATGGTTACGTCAATTTCATGGTTTAGTATGAGGACGGCTATGTCAGCAGCGTGTTTATTCGCTGAACGACAGTTGAGTAGTATGCACCGAATGTGTTTTTGAGAACTGATCATTGGCGAAACAATCTTTCCAGGCAGTAATAGCACATTCTTTAGGTTGCTAGCATTTAGCCTTCTATTGTTAGACTTAGAAGTTCTACCAGCATTCGTTGGGATAGTTTGGATATAGTTCTCACCTATCTTAGTATGAGAAGTGGGAGTAGGGTCATATGTAGACAGAATGGATAATATCTCACTGTCTGTCAAATAATTGAGTTGCGTACGGGCGCGGTAAATTCTGTTTGATGCTGCCATTGGGGTGGAACGGCGTTTAACTTGTGTTTCATACGAGGAATTCTGAAGAACCTCCATTTTTGTGAGCCATTGTTCTGATAGGTACAACAGGTTCTTCATATCTCTAATAGCGAAAAGCATGGCTTTGTAAGTCTTGCTAGATTGCAAACTGAAATTTTTAAATTCCCTATTTGTTTGATGGGTTCTAATCTTTTCCGAGTCTAATCTAAGTTGGGTACTGGTGGGCGGTTGTGTGGGTACCCCTATAGGGAGGTTAGCTTTGTATATCTCTGCCGGGTCTATGCATGTTATTTTGTGACTAGAAACAGATGCACAGATCCCTGTGTCGGTCACGTGCGGGTCTCTCCAGTCATCTTGTTCAACTTGTGTAGTTACCAACTTGCTGGCTGTTCCCAGTAGCAGGTTGGAATCAACGTTAAAGGTAGGATGGGGGCTAGAGTCAAGGGGTGAGGTAACTAGTGATAGCTGTGTGCTGAGGCACCCATCTTCTGACTTATTGGTTTCGTGATTCAATTGTTGGGGCTCATCATTTGTGGAAGTGCATTCTAATGCCAAATCATGATCCGACTGTAGGAGTTCTATCTCCCTGGCGACACCAGTTTCGCCATCATTCAAACAACAGACTTCCTGATTTAACATTTGGGGCTCGTCCTTGGAGTTTATGCTACTTAGTGTATTGGCGCTACCATTTGTACGGGCATGCAAGTTACTGGCCTCCTGATTGAACGGTTGTGGCTCATCATTGGTGTTTATGCATAGCCCCACTAATACGTCTCTTACACGTATAATTATGTTTGCTTACAGTTCACACTCTCATATGCACACAAGTCTGAGTTCCATTATACGCTACTTATCAGCAGGCAGTTAGATGTTCTTGGAACTTTGTGTTTGTGTCATACATGTCCACTGGCAAGTCACCTGCATGAAACCTCACTTTTTAAGACTGTACTATCAGTCCTCAGACCATTTTTGTCTTAACCACTACATCAGGTTTAGATGTTTACCAAAGACTCCTGTGAATGGGTGTGTGTGACACAACCACCCATGTCCACACACCCCTGCTTGTGATGAAACAAGAGATGTACTAATTGAACCTGACACCTACATCCTTGACGGCCTCCTTCATTTGTGATGGACACAGATGCCATGCCATGCTGAGCCATAGATCTAGTAGCATACAGCAGTGTTTATGGTGGTATGACACAGATACGTAAGCAAAGCCTAACAATACTACACATGAAATTACTCTGTTATGGGGATTAGCATTGGTCACAATACAGATTGATGCGTTTGCAGGTATCTGTGACTAAAAAAACTTGTTTATTTGTTGACTTATTTGTCCAGTCATTTACTCACCCCTCAAGCTCAGGGTAGGCCACCACCAGGATACAGGTCATGAGCGGGTTCAGGGTCCTGACGTGCACCCTTACGACATGGGGTGGGCTTCCCCAGCTGGACTTGGGTGATATTTCAGCTCCAGGGTCTGAGTTCCACCCACCTCTTCCAGCAGTGGGAGCTACGTCGGCGAAAGACTCCCAAGGACCGCACTTTCTGAGCGATGACTTTCAAAATTCTTTGCTCGAGATGGCCGTTGATTTGTATCAATGCAAAAGATGATGAAACTGAGTGCACATGCAAAACAGATATCTTCTGTGATGCTGATCAAGGATTTTGGAACTACTGACATGAACAAGTAGTAAAATACTAGAACTCAATTTTTTTTTTAAAAACACATTTTGTAAGATCTTTGGCCACAACATGGCTCAAGGAGGCCGGAATCACATACAAATCGTCTCTGGATTAATGACATGGCAGTTTTCTTTACACATATAACAAGCAATAGGAACTATGATGTTTTGACGACACTGATGGACATGCACACTGACATGAGGCTACATTACACATACCACCAGAACATTAATATTGACTCATTTAGCTCTTTTCAAGGCCCATGCCAACATAACTGGAAAACAAAGGCCAGGGCCAATACACATGGTCTGTGGATTTAGACAAGAGGATACAATGCACACCTTCGGGAGTATATTACACATTAGGTATGTCTGCATGACTGTACATAGAGGCCAGAAGTCTGACTCTGTATACGTAGTCCTTACCATGTCTGTTAGTGCCACCTATGATATACCCCAATATCTGTGATCAACATTGAAGCTCGGGCATGTGTTGCAGTTTATACTCACAGTGATCAACATGGTGTCCATCTGTGTAATTTTAGGTGTAATACAGGTCTGACAAATTGTGCGTGTAGCCGTTGTCCTAGCAGCTAGGGTTAACCATTTAGGTTAGTAAGGCACTATGACAAGGATGGCTTTGACATACCATTCGTAATATGGTGTAGTGCAGCCATGTAACACAAATGTGGATGCTGTGATGGATGTGCCTGCTTATACCCACCGACTATATGCACAGTACTTGACACAAGTGTAGTTACTCTACCCAATGTGTTCAATAATTCTGGGCCTGTTATCACACAACAGTAGTTTGTAAGTGGCCTTTCCTAAGTCTGGGCAACACAATTAATATAGTGGTAAGGGAAAAGTTGCTTCAGCTCTGTGGCTCCAGTTAGGAATCGTCATTGGCAGGATTGGCTGTTCGCAAGGTTAGCACAGTGAACCCTCATTAACTACATATGTGCAGTAATCCCATTATTTTTAGTACATCTAATAGCCCTGCAAAACATCGTTGTCTTGGTGACAGAAGACGTTTTTGACAAAAGCATGGTCGTTTCTGCTGACTGATATGTGTAGGGATATGTGAATGAGCATACACATACTTGCATTCATCTACTGCAGAAGCGTCCCTTTTCACAGAACTGTGATGCATAGCTACATGAACATTTACTAGCAGATTGAACATGAATTCCATGTGTAGGCCTATTTAGTCCACTCCCAATTTGCATGCTGTTAAATGTACATGGCACAGGGGTCAGACAGGCTAGTACTCAAGTTTATAAGTTGGATAGTGTTTGCAGCCAATGTACGGGGGCATCATATACCAACACATATCAGACAAAAATAGTGATGATAGTTCCTGACTGATATGAAAGTGCTTTGAATCTGGTACTCATGGGCAAATTGTCGGCCATTGAAAAGTTAAGATTGTGACATCAGTATCCTTCATACATCATGTGGAGCTTACCTGCCCCTCTAATGAGCCATCAAATCAAATCAAATCAGGTGTTTGTTAAGCGCGACTACTCACCCGTAAGGGTCTCAAGGCCCTGGAGAGTGTGGGGGGGTTCGCAGGTTCCAGTCCATCAAGGAGGGGGTCTGTCGAAGAGCCAGGTTTTGAGGTTTCTTGCGAAGATGGGGAGCGATGTTATCTATCTGAGGTGGAGCGGAAGGTCGTTCCAGGCTCTGGCCGTGCGGAAGAAGGAGCGGCCTCCCGATCTGGTCTTTCTGGTGCGGGGGACCACAGCGTAGGAGAGCTGGGCTGATTGTGGGGTCCTTTGGGGTGCATGGAATTTGAGTCAGCTATTCAGGTATGCTGGTCCGGTGTCGTGGAGGGCCTTGTGAGCGTGGGTTAGCATCCTGAAGGTGACTCTAGCTTAGATGGGGAGCCAGTGGAGTGTGCGCAGGTGCTGGGAGATGTGGCAGTGTCTTGGCAGGTTAAGGACCAGTCTTGCGGCGGCGTTTTGGATGTTTGGTAGCTTGCGGGTGAGGTGTTTGTTTATTCTGGCATAGAGTGCGTTGCCGTAGTCGAGCCTGCTGGTGACCAGGGCGTGAGTGACGGTCTTTCTGTGTTCGAAGAGGATCCATTTGAAGTTCTTTCGTAGGAGGTGGAGGGTGTGGAAGCGGAGGACGAGACAGAGGTGATCTGGCGGTCCATTTTGAGCTCTGAATCCAGGATGATTCCCAGGTTGCGTGCATGGTCCGTAGGGGTGGGCGGGCTTCCAAGGGTGGGGGGCCACCAGGTGTCGTTCCAGGCGTCTGGGTTTGGGCCCATGATGAGTACTTCCGTTTTGTTGGTGTTTAGTTGTAGGCAGCTGTTTTTCATCCATTTGGCGACGGCTTCCATGCCTTCTCGAAAGTTGTGTCTGGCGGTGTTGGGTTTGTTGGATAGGGAGAGGATGAGTTGGGTGTCGTCTGCGTATGACACAATGTTGAGTCCGTAGGTTCTGACGATGGGGGCGAGCGGAGCCATGTAGACGTTGAAGAGCGTAGGGCTGAGGGAGGACCTCTGGGGGTCTCCGCAGGTGGTAGGTGTAGGGTCCCAGAGGAAAGGGGGAGTCTGACCCACTGCGTTCTGCTGGAGAGGAAGGAGCGGATCCAGTCTAGGGCCTTGTCTTGGATCCCTGCGTCGTGGAGTCTGCGTATTAGGGTGCTGTGAGAGACTGTCGAACGCCGCTGAGAGGTCGAGGAGGATGAGGGCTGCTGTTTCTCCTTTGTCCAGTAAGGTACGGATGTCGTCTGTTGCGGCGAGGAGGGCGGTGTCCGTACTGTGGTTTTTTCTGAAAACGGATTGGGAGGAGTCGAGGATGTTGTGCTCTTCGATGAATGTGGCGAGTTGGCTGTTGATGGCTTTCTCGATGACTTTCGCTGGGAACTGGAGCAGGGAGATGGGTCTGTAGTTTTTGAGGTCGGTAGGGTCCGCCCAGGGTTTTTTCAGGAGGGGGTTGATCTCAGCGTGTTTCCAGTCGTCAGGGAACGAGGCGGTTGCCAGGGAGCGGTTGATGGTGTGGCAGAGCATGGGTGCGATGGTGTCGGCGGGTCTGTTGAAAATGTGGTGGGGGCAGGGGTCCGTGGGGGCCCCGGAGTGGATTGACTTCATCGTCTTCAGTGTGTCTGCGGTGGTGAGGGCTGTCCAGTTGTCGATCGCTGGCTTCAAGGTGTCGGGGGTGGTTGGTGAGGGTTCAGTGTGTTGGTTGTCTTTGTCGAAGTTGTCGTAGATGCTCTTGATTTTGTGGTGGAAAAAGGTGCTGAGTTTGTCGCAGAGGTCTTGTGAGGGAGGGATGTTGATGGACTCGCTGGTGGGTTGGGCAAACTCCTTGATGGTGTTGAAGAGTTCTTTGCTGTGGTGTGAATGTGTGGATATTCTGTCATAGAGCTGGCAATACATGGGAATGACCTCTCAAACAAGGGTCTCCAGCTCTTCATTTCTGAAGGCAAGGGCCCTCGCACCTGTTTGGCCTGGCATGGTTGCTCCCAGAGGTGACACACAGCAGTGGACAGCAAGGAGGTGTTAATAGCAGCAGTGTCTGTAGGTGAGTGTATTTTCAAACCGCAGAGTACATGTACAGCACAAACGCGGACGTAAGCGTAGCTGCACTCGCCAATTGGACGACCGCAATCACATTCCCCAAAATTAGCCTATGGGAGAGACTGCTGTGCAGGTAACCGCCAACCTTGTGGTCCTCGACCACCAGCGGTGTAAGCCTCAATTTGTTCTATGCTCGAGCTTAGGCAATCGCCATATCATCGGTCGAGTGTGATGTGTTGCAAATTGCATATTAACACTTGCGTAGTGTCTATCTGCCAATTTATAAAGCACCACCACCACAACATATGAATAGTGGAGCCTTGATAAGTGACATGCTCCAATCTAATTTTAATGTACTGTACAGGGATATATTTGTGCATTTCATTGATGAGCACATATCTACGATGAGATCAGCGACGTGTGATGCGCTACCCGCTTATACATGTCTGTAATGCCTCTCTTTAGTGCTGTTTCTCCACTTTCACATGATGTGCATAACCAAGTTACAGGGCTATGATTGTGATCTTGTGGATGAATGGTCGACAAGTCAGGCTTCACAGTCATGAAGTCACAGGTGTAGTCCTTCTGGATTCTAAACGTGTACTAACACATGACTTTGCCGTTAGAGGGCAGTTATATGTAATGTTGCAAACAGAGCGCACTAATGATGTTCCACAACCTTCTCACATAGGTACCCCTGGGGGGGGGGGGACATCCTCCACAGTTCTGCCCATTTCCTGACCTACAGACCATGCAAGAGTGGCATAATATCCAGAAATACAGTTTAAATTGACAGCCCACTCTGGATCTGACTCCGTTGAAGCCGGACCTCCTACCTGAACTTAACAATCCCCACAATATCACCCCACTTGTTAAAGTAATGTCAGTTTTGCATTTTTTGGCCAAAGGCTCATTTCAATTCACTGTTGCCATTTCAGGCGGAATGTCTCAACCAATGTTCAATCTTGTCCTGACACAGGTACATATAGCAATGTTGAAACACGTGGGCAACTGCATCCAGTTCCCAGGACGTGAGATTTGACCACAGTTAAGGCAGCTTTCTATGGAATTGGTCACATTCCACATGTTACTGGATCACTTGATGGAACCCATATTCCCCTAGTACCCCCACATGACCGAGAGCAAGTGTACAGGAATCAGAAGCACTACCACTCCAACGTGCAAGTTGTCTGTTTGGCTGATCTGTACATCTCCATCTGTGCCTGGTTTGCAGGATGTGCACATATTAGCTTCATCCTGCAGAACTGCAGCATACCATGGCTGATGTCACAACTCCAACCAGAGACGGTCTGGGTTGTAGGTAAGTGCGATTTAACTTAGCTATGTTATGCATAAAGGTGATGTAAAATGATCTAAGTGTGTGATTAAATGATGCCCTTTTATCTATCTCCCATGTAGGAGACTCAGTATATGCCAACCTGCGATGGTTGTTGGCCCTGTTGAGCAATCCTACAACGCCAGGTAAAGTCAGCTTTAATGAGGCCCATAGAATGACAAGGCGCCAGTGGAGCAGGCTTTAGGCCTCCTGAAAGCCAGATTCTGATGTCTGGACAGGAATGGTGGAGCACTCCAATACTCACCCGAGAAGGTGTGTCAGATCACCGTGGCCTGGTGCATCCTTCACAACATTGCCCTGCAATGGGACATACCTTAAATCCCAGAGGATGTAGGCTATGAAAACCCACTGGGTCTGTGCCGTGAAATGCCAAGTGAGGATGAAGATAGTGGTGAGAATGAAGGAGCAGATTTGGGTAAGAATATCATCTGCACCTACTTCTCCTGATGGTAAATATGGTGTGAGATGTGCAGCTGACAACAAACTAGGCACTGTTGGGGTGATGTTCTGATGATCCAGAGATTGTAGCTAGTCTGACCATGTAGTTCTCAGAACAATTTGATGAAGGTATATGTTTTGGTAGTGGATCGTTAATGCAAATGTGACAGATGTTTTGGTAAGGGAACTTCAGAAGTTGACCTTGTGAAGTATTTCATATGTGTGTTTTCACAACTAAGCTCCATGTTGGTCTGTTTTAGGTCCCTGCGCCATGTCGTGTTCATTTGGACATTTTCAGAGTTGTGACTTCAATAGGTATGTGTTGCTGTTCAGATGAACGGAGTGGACAGGGATTGTTCCTGTTATCAAGACAGCTTGCACTGCTATAGTTTGACAGTAACCTTGATTCATTTGGACTGATGTCTTGTGGTGTGCTGGTACTAAAGCAAGATGTGTACCATCATGTGACACTACAAATGGGTGTGTTGTGCCAAAATATTAAAAACCAGCCTTCACATGGCCTCATTTCTCATTGTCTATGACCTGTGTGTAACTGTTGCTGTGTTTCCTCATTAAGGGATAATCGTGCTTGTCACACACGACTGACATTTATTTGTGTAATTCCACCAGATGTAAGCAACACTGGATTGAGAAGATATACACACAAGTTGGACAGTGGATCAAAAACAACAAAGATGGCAATGATCACATACAATCACCACTTAAGTCAAGAAAAACAAGCAAACTACGTGTGCAAATCTCCAAACGTGCCCCATGTCCAAGAGCACTCCCCTATTACCATGGGCAACACAATGAAAAATGAAAAAATTAAATCAGAGCTGCACCACTTTATATAAATGTTCAAATTCAATAGATTAGTGGATTTTGATGAAGCCACGAAGTTGTTGAACAAGGATCAATTTTTTTATTTTTTTATTTCTCTTTCTCTTTATTCATTCATGTTTACAAGACAGACAGCCAACGCGTTTTGTCCTAAACATAGGCATCCGAAAGCCATCGACCATGCGGCGGGATTTTTCTTCACACTATGTACCTTAGTCAAGCTTTGGACATGCCTTAGGGAGCAACGATTGCTAAGCTAGAATATCTCTTTGTGGCTATCATACCACTTGTGCTTTGAATCCTGCTGCAATCGCTAAGACTCAACAAGAATACAGATGAACATCTTATTCTTCATTGTTCTATCCAAATTGGATTAATTGCTGATTCAAACAAATGAGCCTGACGCATGGGTGTGATTGTTAGCTCTACTGAACTATATCTATGTTCAAGGTTATTACCACATCCCGTTATATCTAATGCTCTGAATATATCCAACATTGCCATGAAGAAGTCCTATGTTTAGTACGAAACATGGTGTTTGTCTGTCTTATAAACATGAATGAATAAAGAGAGAGAAAAAAAGAAAAATTTTGGGCCATATTATCAAGGAACGGCGATAACATTATCGCCGCTTTAGCGGCAGTAAACTACCCCTAAAGCGGCGATAATGGGCTTGATAATATGCCCTTGTGAATTCCCATAGAAGCCCATGTTCTGGTGTGAAAGTGGTGCAGCTCTGATTTCGTTTTTTCACTGGATTGAGAAGACCCTGTGTTCAAGAACTGTGGTATTGACAGGTGTCTGTGTACAGAATTCATTGCTGTTATTTGTTTTTATATATTTGGGATAACCTACATGTGCATGTCTGATGTTTTCGACTTATTCCGTTTTTTCCATGGTGTGCGATATTGACAGATTTGTTCCCTCATACCATATGGTATCAGCCTGCTAGTTCAGAGGTCTAAATTGACCCTGTATTACAGAGTGCTACAGATGTTGGTAAGGTATCAGAGATCATGTCAGATTATGAATGGACACATTTAATACATGTATTGATGCAAAACATATGTGTGTAAGTCCTTATGTGATCTGCTAGTGTACGAAGGTTATACCACTTTCTTTCTGACAACATATCCATGTTTCCAATAGTCACATATGTTAAACGTGAAAAACGGAATATGGTTGTTCTGTCACATAGTACAATGCGTGAATGAATACAAGAGACAATGTCATGTTTGGTGTATTGTACAACTAATTAACAGTAAAAAACAAAAGTGAGTAACATAAACGTGATAGGTGGCTAAAAGGAGAGTAAAAAGTGAAGGATACAGTCATGGTGGATGAAAGCATTGGAGTAGAGTCCATAGTTTCTGGAGCTCAAAGTCCAAGTTGCTCCTCACATCAGACCGGGAAAAGTGGGGTGGTATAATCAACAAAGTGAATATGTCACACACACAGGAACAACATTAGTGGCGAGGTGTCTCTCTGCCAGTGGTTCTAGTCTTGCTCCCTTCCCTCCTGAAGTCTTACAAGAACGTCCCCTCTTTCTGGATAAAAGGGGATCCAGAGCTGCTGAGGCAAGGGTACTTGTGGGCAAAAACTCCTCTGTCAGGGCCTCCCTTCCTGTGGCTGCTGCAGAGGTTGATGGTGCTGAAGTGCTTGGCACACAGGGAGGTGTAGTTGAAATTGGAAAAGCCATCCAGAGAGTGCTGTTTATGTGCCACAGCACCCCTACCAGGGAGTCTACCTTGCCACAGAGGCCAGCCACCTTAGTGCGGACCTCAGCCACCTCAGTGCGGACAACTGCCACCTCAGTGTGTAGGTCCACTACCTCGGTGTTAACACCAGCCACCTCAACCTGGATTGCAGCAATCTCCTCATGTGTTGACTCTTGCAGCTTCTTCATTTCCATAACTTCGTTTACAACCTAGCCCATCACATCTTGAGAGCTCGGATAAATTCCCAGGAATTGTGTAATGGCAGCCTGGGCAGCTGTCTCACCGATGGACTCACTCTGGTATTCCACATTGCCCCTCTCACGACATCTAGCCCCACTGCTTCATGACCTAGGCCCAGACTGCACACTCCCACTGGGACTTGGCTCCTGACTTACCGGGGAGGTGGAGGCCGTCTGAGGAGCCAGGACTGTGTTGCAGGACTACCTGTGCTAGGTGCACAGGTTGTGGGGACAGATGTTGTCTGGGAAGTTTCCACTGTGGTGGGAGGTGTGGTCCCATTAACCCAAATGTTGAAAATCTGCCCAGGCTGAACTGATTTGCCAGGCCATTCATCGACGTCCAATGCTTCAGGAGGACGTTCTTCATGGAGGGCTTCTTCTTTTTCCTCAGGGTATTGAGAGGGGCTCTGGTGGCTTGCCTGTGTCTGTTCTGCAGCAGTGCTGGGTTCACCTTTTGATGAAAATATTGGCAGTCAATAGGAGATTAGAGGTGTGTACATCTAGGTTGTTTTTGCCAAGTTCATTGTGGGGTTGAGAAGTGGAAAACTTTAGTGGTGTCTTCATTCAGCAATTTCATGTGGACTTTAAATCTGGCAATGTATCTGATTTCAACATCTCATGGGATGTGTGGCTATCTGGAATAAAGGGGCATATTATCAAGACAAGCGATAAAATTATCGCCGCTTTAGCGGCAGAAAACTGCCGCTAAAACGGCGATAATGGGCTTGATAATATGCTCTATGGGATTCCAATTGAAGCTCAGGTTAGAAGTCCTTCACATCTAACATGGGCTTCAATTGGAATTCCATAGAGCATATTATCAAGCCCATTATCACCGTTTCAGCGACAGTTTTCTGCCGCTAAAGCGGCAATAATTTTATCGCCTGTCTTGATAATATGCCCCTTAGAGTTTAGGCACTGTGTCATCATCACTAACCTACACCCACACAGTATCATTCTGGTGTATATCTATCCATTTCAAAGGCCATAGATGTTGAAATCTGAGCAACAATGAGCTTGGTTTCATGTTTTGGCTATTTATTCCTATTATGGGACTGTGAGCATTGGGTCACCTGGCATTAGTAGAGACTTGTGTGTCTTTGTTTGCATAACTCAGACTAACATCAGTCATAGTTTGCATGCAGAACACCATTCAACCGAAGTTGTACTACGTGTATTTCTGTATCCAACTTTCTGTGCATTACAGATTTCATGAGTAGTATTATTTTGGTCGCAAGATGGCTGCCAGGTGAAAAGGGGGTTAAGGAGTGTAGCATGCTGTATGGAGTTGAAGAGACAAGGCCTCATGGTAGCTATAGCCAATTTAATATCACTTTAGCAGCAGTTGAGAAAAGGTAAGCTTCTTGATTAGTGCTAGTTCAGTAGCATGAGGTCTACCAGGTGAGTTGGGGGGTTAAGGAGTGTAGCATGCTGTATGGAGTTGAAGTGACAAGGCCTCATGGTAGTTATAGTCAACTGGGACTTGACTTACGTGAAGTGTACCGTAGCTGTTGACAGCACAGATTTTCGGCCAAGCACACATTTGCATGTTCCGATATTTCATGGTTCCTGTTTTTTAATTTAGAAGATGCAGCACTTACAAACAGCATTGGAACATGTGGCATTTCATGATTTATCAGCATGTGGTGTCATATTCACCAATTGTCATTGCCACAAACAGACATCTCATACACTTTCTATGTGGCATGTTCAGGGAGTAGATGTGAAAGACGATGGCAAAGGCAGAGTTGATGGCAATCAGGACAGTGTAATGTTGTAGCATTACTTATAGTACAGCTTACCTGAGTCCATTCCTCCCTAAATTCTTTCCAAGCTCTGTGTTTAGGATGCTCAAGACCTTTTCCTCCCAGTGAATGAGTTGTAATGGCACGCTGGGAGGACCACCGCCAGTCCACCTGGTGGTGGCTGCTGCACTTGCCATGCACCTTCTTCCTGAGGTTGTTCCACCTCTTCCTATGTCATTCTGTGTGCTCTGTTCACTATTCTCACCCACATTTCCACTCTCGTACTGTAAGGAGTATGCTGGACTTGGGCTCCAAACCGTTGTGGCTCTACTCTAAGGATTTCATCCACCATGACTCTTAACTCGCCTTCAGTGAACGCAAGTTTCTTAAGTGCCATGGTGAGAAAAAAAAATGGGTAATGACTTCAACTGAAATACAAGCTTTGGCATAGCCAATAGGTCTCGCCTTTGGGACCTTATAAGTGTTTAGTTATCCAGCACAATATCCTTGGTGCAACAACATCAACTGTTGCATGGCTAAACACTTATAAGCTCCCAAAGGCCAGACTTATTGGCTATGCCAATGCTTGTTTTAAGCAAGTAGGGGAACAAAAGGAGGATGGAAGCAGCAAGAGGGCACCGTGGGGGCCATAGCAACATGTGTGGGTGGAGGCAAGTTTTTAAAGCAGGTGGGTAGCAGATGCAATATGCGGATGAGAGGGTAGAAACAGCAGTGGGGGCAGGAGTGTGGGGGAAGATTTTTAGCGGGGAAGGCAACACTGGGATGTGGGGCAGATGCAATATGGTGGCACGAGTGAGCGGCAAAAGCAACATGGGGTGTTGGTGGAAGAGGCAACTTGGGGGGTAACAACGAAAGGTACAAAGTTCCTCGGAACTTTGTACCTTTCGTTGTTACTAGTCGTATGGGGTATGTACACTGGACCTCTCTAAACAACAACACCCCTAGTCCCTACCTTTGATAAAAGCAACTTGGGGGGTGCCATTGGGGTGATCAAACGGACAAAAGACAGAAATGTGGAGCTAGCATGATAAAAGGACACAGGGAGAAGGCAACACAAGGGGACTGAGGGTCAAGTACACAGACCAGAGGCAAGAACAGAGAGCCCAGCAGAGGGGGGAGAGTTTGGGGGGACGGGGGAGTACAGGAGGGAGATAGCTGGAAAACACATGCACTCTCATAGAATGCTTGAAAAAAGTAGGTCACTGAAAAGCTGCAGGGGAAGAACTTAGTAGTGCATCCATGCTCCAGGGAAGGGACAACCAAAGGACAAGAAGAGGAAGGAAAGCCAGAAGTGATAACAAATATGAAGGAAGCAAATGAGTGAAACTGAAGCCAGCCAATAGAAAGCAACAGACAAGCTTTAAGCCCGCTGTAAGATACCAGTATGTCTAGCAACAGACAGCACATGTGCTGTCTTTGATGAAACCTAAACCAGTTTCAAGAATGTGGCTATTGAAGCGTGGAAGACAAAGGGTTACCAAGTGAAACTTAAGAGTCCAGTGGTTGCAGTAGCTAGCCTTTGGGCGGTTTAGCCATGATGCGCACAGTTTGAATTCATGGAGGGAGCAGTGATTTGTGTTGACAGAGAGAGAATTTTCGAGTGTTAGAAATGCCCATAGTTTATTTTTGTGGAATAACCACCTTGCTATTGTGACTGCCCAATACGTCACCTATTAAGCATTTCAATGAAAGGTTCAAGTTGAACCCGCATTTTATTGTTGCAGGGTCCTCATTTCAACGCACACAGCCGGAAAGCTCTCAAACCCTGACAGATTACAGCCCCACGATCAATGCATTGTTTGTAAAGCGGCTTCCGTTGCCAGATAGCGTCACAGCCTTCCTGTGCAAGGAACTGGGACAGATTGTGTGTCTGCCTCCAGAAACGAGAGTGTGCTTCGTGCCGTGCCAAGCTTCCTCTGAAACCAAGAGACCGCTTGGTTTCTTTCCTGGAAATCTGCAGATTCCAAATTCTTAAATTGGTCCCCTGGAGAGATGACATCGTTGCAGTGAGAGTCCAGTGCAGTGTGTAATCTCTCTTTGGAGATGGGTTGAGTCCATGGCTGCAACAAGGTACACTGATTACATTGAATATTGAGCCCAGTGAGTTAACCCTTCGGTTGCTGTAGGTCATTACTTTTTTAGGTTTGGTTGAACTAAGAGTGCTGTGGCCAGCTGGTGCACTGACCATGTGTGGCTATCACGACAATATATTACCACCACTCCAGCAGCAGCTTTTTGTTCTTCTAATATGGTAGTCACTTAGTCACGGTGGGCACCACCGGCTAAAATTGAGCACTGACTGTAAATCTTTCATAAGTGAATTAGATTGAATACGTCACATCCCAATGCTCACCATTTTGTAGCTGTTTTCTTCGGTGTAACGCGAGTAAGTGAACATAAACATAGCTGACTAATGACGACTCAATCAGGAGCTGTTATGTTGGAGGAAAAAGTCAAATCTAAACTAAAGTTTTTATCAGTGACTTGTTTTGTTTGTTCCAGTTTTTTTCCAGTCCAAACCAAACCTTGATGTAAAACCGTCTTGAGAAAAATGTATGCAACTCAGTGAAAAGTTATTTTTCATATTATTTTATGTTAGGGGTGAGCATGGATAAAGTCAGTTAGATCAGACATTATACATACATCTCAGTGATATGTCATCATAGCAGTCTGGAAACGGTACATCACTGTCTGAAAATGCATCAGAAGCCCACGCCGCAGCCTGAGGAATTGGCGGGAGCGACTGGCACTAAAGTGAGCACTGTCGGTGTCAGCTGCAAATAAAATATTTCATGTTGGCTTTGAATCGCCCATAAACAAAGGTGCCTTTTCTCTTGGCTCTCCCCCTCCCTCGTCAGCCCATGCCCTTCTGCCGCACGAACACAAAGAAGCTCTCCCTGGGGTCCAGATAAAGCACAATCACTGCTGAATCAGCAGAAGTGCAATGAAGCGGGTCCATGAGTGATGACGCACGCCACTGAATGTAAACAAGCGGGCGCATGAAAGATAAGCAGTTGAGAAGGGAACAGGCAGCAGCTGTTTTCAAGCACCCTCGTGCTTGTGGAGGCATCCGCCTTGTGGGAGCGAGAAGCGGACAATTAGCATGCGCGCCGCTGCTCGCTCCTGCAAGGTAGATGCAGCCACAAGCATGAGTGTGTGCTTCCAAAAAGAGCAGAGCGACGGCTAAAGGTCCTCCTATGCAGCGCATGCGCGCTGCGTAGGCGAGACCTAATAAAAACAGAGGATGATGAGATAGGTTAAAAAAATAAAAGATAAACGGGTGGTGAAGAATGAAATATGAACATTTCACCCAAAAATATATGCGTTGTCAAAGGTGTTGTACTTGGTGTATATGTGCCTGTTCTGATAAGAATGTCAAAAGATGCTCGTCAGGGTTGGGGTGTATATTATAGCGTGATTTGCAGGTGTGTCCACTTGTCACAGCACTTTGAGTGTGTGGTATTTAAATCCATCCAATGGACAGTGTTGTGTTTTTTTTTTTATTCTCGTACCTCGGCAATTGATTGCCTTTAAGGACTTGTTGTTGGCTGTGCACCGCTGTGAGACTACCAGTGCCACTTTGTACTAGTAATATGCTTGACGATCGGATTGCTATCCTGGCGGCATCTGTAAGCTCACTGTCAATAATTCAGACCACCGTGAGACTGCCGCAGGACCACTGACAGGACCCCCATGCTGGCAGTGTATGTTTCATGCTGCCCAACTCATAATACGGCAGTCGGATATGCGCTGGTGCAGTGGCGGCGTGGAGTGGACGGACGCGGTTCTCTGGTGGTCGAATCGCCAAACTAATAACCAGTCCCTATGTATTCATGGGTCTCCAAATTCCTGTTCATACTCTAACATATCCTCTTTTGCTTCATGCAATATAGTTCTCTTCTTTGCAAGAGTAGATTTACCAATTCTTGTATCTAATTTACAGTCTAATTGTATCAGATTGTGGTGCCCCAAAATAGATTTCGCATATTGAGTGTTGATCTTACATGAACATAATAAAAAGGTTAGTGGCAAAATATAGTAGAGCACATTTCACTTTGAGCCACTGCAACCAAAGAGAACCATGTCTGATAGGAAAGTCAGTTTAGAAAGTCACAAAGTCTGCAAGGCTAATTCCATCCAAGGGCCATCTTACATATGTGCCACTGTTTCCCTATTTGCACCACGGTGCACCTTTAAATAGGTGCGGCGTGCGCACACAGCAAAATTGTGCCCCTAGGGCAGCCGCAAACTCTTGCTGCCCTGGGTGCAGGCCATTCAAGCGAAAGATGGAGCAGCTACTTCAAAGCCACCCCCTGTTTCACTGTGCATGTGGCAACCTGCATGCACTTTTTAAGAGGGGAGAGAGTTCCCCTTGAAGGCGGGTGTAGTGAGTGGTTGAACCCACCTGCAGGGAGATGTCTGAGGGGTCCATCGGGCCCACTTCCCCCCCATCCAGCAGGCAGCCATCATGGGGTGCACTGATAGTGCGCCACATTCTTCTGGTGCACTTTCAGTGTGCCTTCTGACAGCTTATTTGCCTTTGCGCCTGCATACATACGTAGAGGCAAAGCGATTCCCTCATTTGCACGGGGCCGTACACCAGGGCAAATGAGGGAATGCCCTCTTGAGCTAGAGCTGGTGCTACATATGCCCCAGGGGCCTCGCAAGCGTGTGCAACCCCTTCTGTAATACCAAGGAGCCCTGGGGGCACACGAAGTGGGCACACATAGCTGCCCTTAAAAGAGGGCTTAGGTCAGCGTCTCCTGACAATTTCACTTCTCACCCTCTGAGGCGGAAGCCGGAGGTCTCTCAACGCTATCCCTGAATTGCTTTTCCAACAGATTACTTGCTGTGTGATTAGCGCTCTTTTAGACTCGCTCCTCGAGTATTCGTTTTGTATTTTAACCACGCTGTATTTTTAAGCGTTCCTGCTCGCTGGCAACTTGCCTACCTTTCCTGATCTCCCTCTACCACCTGGGCCGCTCTCAGCTGAGTATTGACGCTGAGAGTCGGTCCCGGGGAGGCGAGGGATCACAGCGGCCATCTTGGGTGTGGGGGACGCACTCACGCGCTCTAGCTGCCCTTAAAATACGGACAGGTCTCTCCGCGTAGCGGACGCGTTTGCGGACGCGCCGGATGCCCGCCGGAGTCACGCCAGAGTCCAGCCCGTCTGCGCCCGTCCGCGCTGAGGACGGGCTGCAGGTCGGGCTGGACCCATCTCTCACTCTTGCGAGTTGTGGCTCTTCCGGACGTTATTCCCATTCCGACCTCCTGGCCCTCCGTCCCGTGTCCCTGCCTTGCTCCCACCGTTTCTCCCCTGAGGGGATCTTGCATTCCCACAGGTGCTGGGCTTGCTCGGCCTCCCTCAAATTCTCGAAGGATGTCGCCCCCTCTGCACCCCTCCCGTGCATACAGCCTGTCCAACTGCGGAAATCTGGCTTTCTAATAAATGCTCGCTCTCTGATCAAGCATAATGTTGCATTTCACGACTTCGTCGACAGTCGACAACCAGACTGGGTATTCATTACGGAGACCTGGGCCTCTGACTCCTCCGGACATGATTTACTTATGGCTATACCTGACGGCTATGCCCTTTACAGGCAGGACAGACAACTATGCAGAGGGGGTGGCATCGCCATTCTTGTTAAAACTCCCTCTCTCTGTGTGATCAAACCTATACCTCTACCCCTATCTCGTGTGGAAGCACTCTATTTTTGCATCACCCCATCTCCCTCAATTTCTTTCTCTGGGATCCTTATTTACAGACCTCCTGGCACCAGGGCCAGCTTTCCTTCTGAACTTATGACTATTCTTGAACCGTATATCGGAAAAACAGCCTTTACCATCTTGGGTGATTTTAATTTTCACTTAGATGAGACCAACTCTAAAGACACTATCTCTCTCGTTGAAACCCTCAAAGCGTGTGACTTCATCCAGCACGTAAATAGTCCTACACATAAGGCAGGACATATTCTTGATGGTCTATTCTCCAACGACGACAGGCTTTCCACTGGCGCTCCTCTACAGGTGGCCTGGTCCGATCATTTTGCTGTACCATTTGATCTTGACATCCCCGGCACCTGTTCCTCCAATCACAATACCACTCCCTTTATTCTCAGGAGAAACTTAAGGAATATCTCAGATGACACTATTGCCCCTCTGATCTCCACTTCCGAACTTCTAGCTGTCACGGATGCTTCAGAGGCAGCCCAGTCTCTGACTGACTCCATCTCCAAAGCAGTTGAAAATCTCGCCCCCTCATCCCTGTGCTATGTAGCACGCCTCAAACCTACTGCACCCTGGTTCTCTGACCAGCTCAGACTTATGAGACAGGGCTGCAGGAGTAGTGAAAGGAAGTGGAGGAAATCCTGGGACTTAAAAGATAGAGAGGCTCATAAATCCGCACTACGTGCCTACAAATACCAAGTGATAATCAAGAAACAGGAATATTTTTCAAATCTGACCAGCTCTCTCTCTTCTTCAAGAGATCTCTTCAAAATCGCTGACTCTTTATGTTCCCTGCAACTTCCCGATCCAGTAGTCAGCTCCCAACAACTCTGTAACGATATTTCAGACTTCTTTCACAACAAAATACATGACATTCATGTCTCTCTCGAATCCCACCGTCTTGCTCTTGACCATAACACTCCCCCTCTCATATCCAATCTTGATGCACTAGGCAAGGACCCTCCTCGCCTACTCACAACCTTTCCCTCCCTATCCCTTGAATCTCTGAATTCACTTCTTGACAAAATTAAATCGGCCTCCCCCCTTGATCCGATACCCCTTAAGAAACTGAAAGAGTGTAGAATCCACCTCTCTCCTCTTCTGCTTAACGTCTTAAATAAGGCCATCGCTCAAGGCTCTTTCCCTTCTATTTGGAAGAAGGCAATAGTCAAACCGCTACTTAAGAAGCCGACTTTGGACCCGGCCATGCTGAAAAATTTTCGGCCCATTTCGCTTCTTCCTGCACCCGCGAAGTTGCTTGAGTCGCATTTGAATTTCCATTTATCTGCCTTTCTCGAATCTTCTGAATACCTGGATAACACTCAGCACGGTTTCAGAAAACACCACAGCACAGAGTCCGCCCTTACCTATGTGGTCGATAACATCCGACGCAAGGTGGACTCTGGCCAAACCACGGTCCTAGTTCTGTTGGACCTCACGGCCGCTTTCGACACCCTCTCCCCCGCCATCTTGTCATCTCGGCTAAGGGAGACGGGTGTCACTGGATCGGCCTTGAGTCTCCTAAATTCCTTCCTGACCGAAAGGGAACAGAGAGTGATGCTTGGGAACCACCTCTCCCCTGCCAAGTCTCTGCAATGTGGGGTGCCACAAGGGTCGGCCTTAAGTCCGACCCTTTTTAACATCTATGTGGCCCCCCTTGCAAGACTTATTAAATCTCAGGGGATGGAGGTGGTATCCTATGCAGACGATACGCAGATTATGGTCTCTCTTGCTCACACCTCGGTTAGCACATCTGCCGCCAGCTTCAGGGTTTGCATGCAGTATGTGGCAGACTGGATGACTATAAATTCCCTGAAGCTGAATGGTGAAAAAACCGAGGTGTTGATATTTGGGAAGAACCAGAATCTGTGGTCGAGCGAGTGGTGGCCCTCTTCTCTTGGCATCTGCCCCACCCCCTCCCTATCTGCCAGAAATCTGGGAGTGATATTTGACACCTCACTCTCTATGTCCCTGCAAGTCAACAGGACCGTTGCTACCTGCTGTGGTGTGATCCGGGTACTCAACAAAATCCGTGGGTACCTTTCCCCCCAGGCGCGTAAACAGGTTGCAGTCGCCCTGGTGGGTTCGAGACTGGATTACTGCAACTCCCTCTATATGGAAGTCAACAAAGGGCTGATCCACCGTTTGCAGACTCTTCAGAACTCTGCAGCACGCTTTGTTTTGAATCTCCCCAAAGCCTCCTCTGCCACCTTAGCCAGGAAAGAGCTTCATTGGCTTCCGGTACAGCACAGAATCGCCTTCAAAATCCTCTGTCTCACCCACAGAGCATTGATGGATGGTCCTGCCAGTGCCATTGGCTCTCTTCTCTCGCGCTATGTCCCCTCAAGAAACCTGCGCTCTGCGGGACTCTGTCAACTAGCTGTCCCCCGCATCAAATTTGTCAGATGGGGAGCCAGAGCCTTTTCCGTCGTCGCTCCGCAATTGTGGAACTCCCTCCCCATGGAGATAAAAACTCTCCCTTCCATCGACTCTTTCAAAAAGGCTCTAAAAACGTATTTCTTTAAGAAGGCCTACTCATGATTAAATAGGACTAAGTAGGGTCTTATGTTGCTGTATTTAATCTAGGCGCCTTGACGCCCACTGGGCTAAGTACGCGCGATACAAGAAACTCCTCATTCATTCATTCACATGACCATTGCGCCCCCGGGGCACTTTTTGTAATATGGCCCCAGATTCTTTAAAGAAAAAGGTTATAGGTGAGTACTGCTCTAACTGGAGAGGAAGAAATTCAGTTATCATCAGTCAAGTCAAATTAGCTTTATTCGACGATTGTCATAAAAGCATACAAAGATTAGATACAATTACAAGGAAGACAACATATTAAAACAGTTAAAAAAATAAATAGCATTGCATAATTCATATTTCAAGTGGTTAAACAATCTACCCGTCCAACAATTTACTCCTAATTACCCAGGCCCTCCCAAGAAATTTAGCAACAGATATATAAATACAAGGTATTTCAGAAGAACGTAAGATTCTAAGTACTACCTTAACATTCCTAATGCCCAGCTGTCGACACAAAGGTTTAATCCAGGCCCGTCTCGGGATTACATATGAAGGGCATTGAAACAAGAGGTGGTTAATTGATTCGGAAGGTGCCGTACAACCTGGGCAAATAAGTGTGCAACTCGAAGACCATCTAGATGTAAATTCTCTAACTGGGAGACTACCAACTCTAAATTGGAAATATAGCTTCCTATCCAGAGGATTGGTAATATCATCCCAGAAAGATGCCTGTGAAATTGAGTCCTTAAAAGCGAGAAATACTCCTGACAGTGAAAGTGGGGCTGTGGTTCTATAAACTCGGATAGCCATCATTTCCCAATATAGGGCTTTCAATATTTGTTTCGACGGGAACCTGGAATTTACTGGGTCATCCCAAATCTTTTAGACCCAACTCTTTGAGCATCTCATGTATCCTATGGAGCCATTTGATTTTGTGGAAATTATCGATTTTAACTATATCCATAAGGCCACGGGCAAAGAGCCCAAGTTCCGGGGTAACCCATAATCGTCGCCAGTATAGAACTGGACGAAACGAGGCAATTAATGCTATTGGTCTTACTCCTAGGTCGTAAAACAAGGGGCACAAGGGAGTACTCTGTGGTAGTCTAGTAAGATTACGTAAAAATCTATTTTCAGAGGTAGACATTTTATGTAAGTTCTCGAACCCCCACAACTCAACTCCATAGAGCGCAGCACCAACCACTTTTCCATCATAGACACGAAGTGCCGGGTCGATCGGTTTTGTTAGAGATTTTGAATGTTCTTTGCTCAGCGCACCAGAGATTTGACAGTGTTTAAGGGTAGCCATATCTACCTGCTTCTTCCAACCCAACTCATGTTGGATACAAATACCTAGGTAAATAAAATCTTGGACTTGATCAAGTGGTAGTTTGTTCATAAATATTTTTCCCTTGAAAGATTTAGACTGGTTAAAAGACATAAATTTAGATTTTAAAACATTAATTTCTAGCCCGCGAGCTGAACAAAAGTCCTCAAAAATATTTAAAGAATTCTGGAGGCCGCTCGGGGTTTTAGCTATGATCAGACAATCGTCAGCAAACATTAAAATAGGAATTTTGGCACCTGCCAACATAGGGGCATCTACGCTTGCTTCAATTAACAATTTAGCCACATCATTGATGTACATCGAAAATAGCGTAGGCGCAAGAACGCAGCCTTGTCTGACCCCCTTCTGAATGGGGAACTGAGTGGTCACTTGTCCTACACAACCCCACCTAACCTGGGCAAAATTGTCCGTGTGGAGTCTAATAATTAATGAAAGTAACAAAGGTGGCATGCCCATTTTGTCAAGGACGGCCCATAAGGATGCCCGTGGGACAAGATCAAACGCTGCCCTTAAATCAATAAAGGCAGCATATAGGCTGCCCTCTCCTAGGAGTACAGTCTTCCAGTAAAGCATAGCAAAATGGAGTTATCATCAGTAAGTTCTTAGGGTTTCTGCAGATCTGTTCTTGCTATCCATTGTGAAAAACCCAATTCAGAAATACGTTGTAACAGGGTAAGTTTAATTTCATACATAATTTATTTAAAAAGGCACACATTAGGATCCCCATATAATTTGATCACTCAGCATCTAATAATGTCTAAAAAGTCAAATAGCATATTTCAAGGCCTTTATCATCATTATTAATGTGCTCTTGTTTGCTTCCTCTCCCTTGTACCTTTCTTTGTAATCTCCAAAACAACATCTTCAATTATTATATATTTTTTTCTTTCAGAATGGAAGCAAAATGTTCTAAGAATAAATCAGGAAAAAGATATTGCAGAAGATGACAATAACAGAGCAAAGCTAGACCTGGCCTGCTCCAAAACAGAATTTGAGGATCTAAACTTTGAGGACATTAAAGATAAAATGTGGATTAAAAACTTTCTAATAGAAAAGATTCTTATGATTGATCCTAAAATCTGTAAAAGAGTTTATTCTGGTAGCTGTGCTAAGCACAAAGATGGATGCTCTGCTGGACACAGGAAAGACCAAAAACACAGGAATGAATCTTACTGCTGTCCTGATTTGAAATTTGGTTGTTATTCGCCTTCCTTTAGAAGAGCACCAGAACAGACACGTGATTCTTTTAAAGAATCTTTATTTTCGGAAGATAATTTTGCCAACACAAGAGACTATAAGAGCAAAACAATAAGAAGTCCTACTTTAATGAAACAGCTATTTGGAGTCCCTAACAATACCCCCAGTTCTTCCAGAGGCAACAGTTTGAAGCCTCTTTGTGCTACTTATGACCATAATGCTAAATATCACGTCAATAACAGTAAAAGCAGCAATGGTCCAATTATAAAGAATCAACACTCATCCTGTGAAAGAAGGTTTGTGAACTCTAATAGGCACAATCTGCAACATACTACAAGTGCAGATAGGGACTGATTCTTCTTAAAATCAAATAGAAGCATTACTGTAATCAAAACACAGATTTGACATTTTATTGCCGATTGTACATATTTTAATCATTTCATTTTCAATTATTAAAAAGAATTGTTGAAATATATTAGGTCTTTTATCATGCCTAATTACTGTAATTTCAAGTAGTTGAATTGTAAAATATATGCCACATAAATTACACCGGATCATGTTTGGGAGTAGTTTATTTCCAGGTCGTAGTTGTTTTCATAAAATAATTTATTTTAGTAATACCTCTAATGATGATGCTGTCACAAGGTGTGCATTTTTGGAACTAAATAATAGTTTCTGTTAAAATCAAACTTTACTATTGTATCCTTAGAAGTACCCTGTAAAGAGGAATACTTACTGGTACTAGAGGTCAACGGGTTCCTCTTCACATAGGCACCGAAAACACTGGACCTGGTAAAGAAAATGAAGCTAGATTAGTGAAAGGGGAAATAGGAAATGACGAAAATGTTAGGTAAGCGAGGGAGAGGAAGTAAAAAAGGAACAGAGACTAAAGACTGTGGTGGTATCCAATGCAGGAGTTGGTTGGAATTGCAGATGGAAGATTGACATTGGAGGGCAAAACCAAGGTAATGGAGTACCATGAGACAACCCTTAGCCCCGAATGGAGAAGGACGTCATTGAAAGTTGGCAGTTGCACACTCAACAGGAATGCCTTGTCTCACCCTGGGAGATGGACTATCCTAACCACAAGTCAGGAGGTTTGTTGCAATGAATACGGGTTGGGGAAGTCTGGGGTCTAAACAGGAAAGCAGGTAAAAGCAGTGCTGGAGCAAAATATTGTAAAAAATATATTATGAAACAGAAATATTGTGAAGAATATTGTGATGTCAAAAGTGTTGTAGACAGAAATATTGAAGGTAACACTTTCATTTTAAGTGTTTTTTTAATGTCGTTATAAAAATATAGTTTTCTAAATTAGTTAAATTAGTTGTATTATGTTGTAGGAGAGGGGTATTGGGTTCATAGGGAAAAAGGATGGTGAGATTTTTAAAATATGTTAAAATAAGATAAAATATTTAGTATTACTTTTTTTGTGATTTGTATTTTTATTGTAAAATTTGCTTTATGAGTGATGTTAGGATATTTTTGTAATTTCAAATGTAATATTTTATGAGAAAATATTTGTTGAGATGTTATGATTCTTTTTTGCAATATTATTTTTTAATATTTACTTAATTGTTTTGGAATTAGGGAAGCCATTCGAGACCTCTCACGTAATAAGGCTCCGGGACTTTATGGCCTGCCGGCAGAGATCTATTACACCTCCTCAGACAAGTTAATCCCCCACCTGGAGCGGCTATACCAAACGGCCCTAGATTCTGGTAGTCTCCCCCCCACTACCATGCAGGCCTTGGCCTCTTCCCTTCCTAAACCAAAGAGGGACCCATCAGATATGTCAGGCTACCGCCCACTGTCGCTTTTAGCTACAGAGTATAAAATTCTAAGCAAAATCTTGGCCCATCAGGGAACATGGCTGACTGCCAAAGAAAATGGCTGCACACTAACGTAGCTCTGACACCCATGCCCGGCATCGTACTTGTCTGTATCATAATCAGAACTTGGGAGCTGACATCAAATAGCCCAAAACCTTGACTCCCACCTGGTGTCGTCCAAGGCCGCGAGAAACGAACATTTGCCGCCCGGAAGCAAGAAAATCGGACCAAGGCAGCGGACTTGAGAGGCTTCCATCTACAACTCTATGTGTACGGCCTGCCAGTGTCATGTTGCTGGCCGCCGCGCGTCGGAGCACTATGGGCCTGGTGTCAGGAGACGGTCCCAGGGTGCGTGCCCAGAGCAGAAAACAAACCCACTCCACGAAGAAAGGACGACAGGCTGACCTGCCAGCCTACTGGACCCACCTGGAAGTGCGTCGCTGCACAAAATGAAGGGCGGAGTGCAAACAGGTCGCCCGCTGCATCTGTGACCGAGTGATGGGAGATATCATCTGAGCTAGCCGCTGTAGTCCTGGGGACAGTGAGAGCAAGTAATGTGAGGACCCACACCTGGCGAACTGGCCAAGACCATCGGGCATGGCCTGGGCCGGAGAGCTGACCGGCGCCAACGCGTGTAGCTGGGAAAACAACTGTTTATTGGCCCTAGGAGGACCGCAGTGCCTGGAGAGCAGAGCAGAGGAGCAAGACTGAGCACAGGTATGGAGGCAATCGATGGGGAGACACTGGGGATCTAGACACCCTGCCCGGCCCCCAGAAGTGAGACTACGTAGCCGCCTACTGCTGGGGTAATAATCTGGAGCCCAGATCAGGGAGCACACACGCGAGACCCTCAGCGCACATAAGCAGTGACCGGACCTCGAACAGGGACCACCGCGACTCACCGGTGTAGGAGGTGCGGCCACAGCGCCCAGTAGATACTGCTGCATTAGGGGAGCACGTGCTTGTGGGGGGAGTGAGCTGGTAAAAGCCGACAGGCTGACCAACGCCCTTCCACATTGGCCAGTGCAGGCGGCTGTGAGTAACTGGTGGACTCCGGCCCCCCCTTAATATCCCCCTAGAGGAGACCCAACGCGCAGCAATGGCGGGAGGAAAAGGAGGCCGGTGCCTCGCTACAGACAAAATTAGACATGTATGCATGGCAACAGGAGAACAGCGATCAAGCGAACTGCACCGGGGTCACACAAAAAAACAGGGCACCACCGACATGTGAAGGGAAACAAGATGACTTAACATTACAAGACATTATGACCGCAATCACAACGGTGTGCACCTCCCTAGAATCCAGGATAGATTTGGTCTCCTCCAAAGTTTCTTTAATCAGGGAGGACATTTGAAACACAAATGCCAGAATCAAAGAGGTAGTGGTCACCACTAAGACCCTAGAATCCGACACAACCTTACTTAAAAAACAAGTCAAAGATTTGCAAACAACTGCAGAAAGAATGGAAAGCCGCCTGGATGACTATGAGGGGAGAGCAAGGTGAAATAACTTCCAAATCCTAGGTGTGCCTGAGAAAACAGAGGGCCCAACAGCTGATCTCTTCGTGGAAGATCTGGTCATCAACCATCTAAAGGTCAAAGGCCTTTCCAGATACTTCTCGATAGAAAGAGCATACAGGGTGCCTGGAGGAAGGCCAAAGCCGGGGTGCACCCCGCGACCCATACTGGCGCGAGTGTTTAATTTCTGCGATAGAGATGCCATTCTCCAGGCGGCACGCAAAAACTCACCGTTCAAGTTTGAAAATAGCACACTTACATTTTTTCCTGATTTCACACTGAAAGTTCAGAGACAATGCCGAAGTTTCATGGAAATCATAAAGGCCCTCCGGGAAAAAGGTCGACAATACACCATATTGTTTCCTACTAAGTTGAGAGTTGAGGCGGAAGGAAAGGTGTGGTTCTTCGCTAGTCCAGAGGAGGCATGGGACTGGCTAGAGGGCTGGCACACTCGAAAAGCGTACACAGACCGGCGGGCGTGACAGAAAAACTCAGGCCCACAAGCCGAGTGCAGCACCAGATGACCCAGGCTCAAACTCAACGGCACAGATTCGAAGCAATGAGTCGATACCTGGAGAGAGTTAGAAACAAAACAGAGTCAAACTGTAAACTTCTCAAATCACAAGACAGTCAGTAACGAACCAGTATGTAACGGAAGAATGGAAGAGATGGGGTGGAGAGATAGCCTTCCCTCATCAAACTATTCACAATCTCGAATGTAGTTCATTGATGCCGGGGTAGGTCTTGGACCATGCACCTACTAGGTTTTGGGGTGGGCGACATGCACTCTGCAATGTTGGGGAGGTGGATGGTTATGGATCTGTCGTGCAGGGAGGCAGGGAGCGAGGATGGGTCAGTTACAGTTGGGGAAGGGGGGTATTTAAGTTATGTTTTAGCTCAGTTATTGCAGCAAGAAGGGGGAAAAGTCCAATAATTCTGAGACGTGCAGGGTGCGGTGAGGGGGGCTCCTGGTCCTGGACTCCCCAGGGAAAAGAGAACTCCACGTATAATCCAAGACATTGCTGTCTAGAACACATACGCACGCCTCCATGAATAACAGGACAGGAAGGAAGCTACAGTTCCTCACATGGAATATCAATGGACTGGGGGACAAACTTAAACAAGGTATCGTACTCCAATACTTAAAACGTCAGATGCCAGAAATAGTCCTTTTGCAGAAGACCCACCTTATCGGCAACACCTGCAAAGCCCTGAATCAATGGGGATACCAACTCCTTGCCCACGCTGGGTTCACCTCTGGCTCCCGAGGGACAGGCATCCTTATCCGCAAGGCCTGCCCACTCATGGTTCATAAAATGTGGGTGGATCCCCAGGGTAGATTCGCAACTGCAACAGGTACATGGGAAGGGAAACCTCTGAGCCTAATGTCTATATATGTTCCCCCTACACTACAACAAGCCACATAAGAATACCTTAGCAGATTTATCCTAGACCTCCCGGTGGGCACTCTGGTAATTGGAAGTGACTTCAACCTAACGCTGGACGGAAAGAATGACTGACGACCCCCAAGACGAGACCCTCACACTGAGTCCAAACTAGCAAACGTCCTTTCAGCCATTGGTCTAGTCGACATTTGGAGACAACTCAACCCGACATTCCATCAATACACCTTCCACTCGGGAGCTCACGATAGTCAATCACGCATCGACTACCTAATTACACACACAATGGATGCCCCTGGTTTTGTTGTGGCCAAGTGTCTGGCGAGGGGTATCTACGAGCATTTCCCAGTCCTGGCTTGGATGGTGCTGGACTCTCAATCCAGACGCATAACCCTCACTATTAATTCATGGTCTCTAAAAATCCCACATATCAAAACAGAATCGCTCAAGGATACTGATTTTTACTTCAAGGAGAATGTGGTATCGGTGACTTCGCCGTAATCCCTTTGGGGTGCTGTCATAAAAGGCAGAGCGCTTGCTCTGATGGTAGGGCGTAAAAGGGAACTAACAAGGCGTATAGAGATGCTAGAGGGGAAAATACTGGAAGATGAAAAGAAACTGGCCCATGCAAAGGCGATTCCATTAAGCAAATCCTAGATGCCAAGAGACAAGACTATAGACAACTTACGACAGAGGCAGCTAGGGCTAGACACAAAAAAATCTATCATAAGACATATGAACACTGGGAGAGGGCGGGCAAGTTATTAGCCTGGCTTGAGAGAAGAGATCAGGCAACCTGCTGGGTCCACCGCTTGAGGGGAGCACGGGGGAAGAGTTAATAGACCCTCAGAGAATAACAGAGGCGTTCGCCACCCATTATGAAACAATTTACACATCCACTACCACATCCTCTGCTCTTGATTCTCGAAACCTCCTTGCCACAATCCCATTTATCGCCCTGTCCCCCGAAGAGCGGGAAACCCTGGAGGGAGACATCACGGAAGAAGAGTAGCAGGCTGCAATCCGGGACATACGTTTTGGTTAAGTCATTGGTCTCAATGGCCTGCCAATTGAGTTCTTCAAGCTAACAGCTACTAAGTTGGCACCCTACCTCTGGGCCATGTACCTAGACAGCTTTCAGAAAGGTATCCTACCAGACGAGATCAGACTTGACTCAATAGTAGTGATACACAAGCAGGGCAAGCCAACAGGAGAATGCGGCTCATACCGTCCCATTTTACTGCTCACTGCAGAGGCAAAAATCCTCGCCAAAGCGTTGGCAAACAGGCTCATCCCCATAATCAAAAAACTAGTACATCCTGATCAATCAGGCTTCATGCCGGGTCGGAATACAGCCCTCAATCTATGTCGCCTGCATGGAGTACTGGGCAGGGTGGGCACGATAAGGGAAGTTGCAGCACTGCTGTCACTTGATGCCAAGATGGCATTTGACACCATCGAATGGCCGTTCCTGTTTGCAGTCCTGGAGCGAATGGGTTTTGGGCCTAACTATATGAAATGGATTACGCTCCTTTATAGTCCCAATGCGCAAATAGTAGTTAACCGACATATGTCCCAGCCTATCCAATTGAGATGGGGAACTCGTCCGGGATGTCCTCTATCGCCGCTTCTTGTAGCACTGGTTTTAGAACCACTGGTGGTGTGGGTGAGGGGGCCCCCTGATAAAGGGACTAAAATGGACTCAACACATGTACTGTCAGCATATGT
Organism: Triturus cristatus; assembly: GCF_964204655.1. Lineage (NCBI taxonomy): Eukaryota > Metazoa > Chordata > Amphibia > Caudata > Salamandridae > Triturus > Triturus cristatus. The sequence continues at coordinate 558,570,344 of NC_140589.1, read as the reverse complement.
GGACAATCTCATCCTATACACTCATGACCTGATGGGCGAGCTAGAGCCCATACCGTGTATTTTCAAACAGTTTGAACACATTTCGGGCCTAACCGTAAATGAGAAAAAGTCCCATGCGTTCTTTTTTCAGCCAAGAGAACGCTTAGAGACCATTAAGTTTGGGCAGCTCTTTCTCTCAGTCGCTCCAAGCACCTTTAAATATCTGGGTATACAAATATATAGAACTCCACTGGACTTATTAAAAGGCAACCTGATGAGATATCCTTCTGGGTGTCGCTGCCTCTCTCAGTGATGGGCAGAATAGACATCTCTAAAGATGATCGTGGTCCAGCGCCTTCTGTATTTCTTTACAAATCTGCCAGTACTGATTCCTGCCTCCCTTTTTAAAACATTGAGCTCACTTCTATCGGATCTCATCTGGAGGACGGGCCGCAGAAGGGTGGGGCTAGCCAAACTGCAGCTGGGGATGGACAGAGGTAGTGTAGGGGTGCCGGATTTATGCGCCTACTTCTTTGCAAGCCACCTGAAATGGCTTTCGTACTGGCTTGCGGGGCGCAACCTGCGCGAACTGGGCTACTCTGCACAATGTTTGAGCCGGGGTGCTCTTCACACCTTACTACTACCACAGAGTAGGATTCCCCCTGAGTCCCCTCTGTTGCTGCGCATAGCTCTCACGTATTGGAAAAAGGCCTTACAATACACAAATCAGAGATTCCCCTATGCCCCTAATACTCCACTACTTGGAATCCCCACACCCACTGGGCTGGTCACTAGGCAGAGTATGATTGGTTGGTCACAGGAGGGGTCTCCACAGTGGGGGCGCTATTTGCGGATGGTCCGCTGATGACCACGAGAATTTTGCTCGGAAATAAGGAGTCCCGGGCGTTCACTTTACTCTACATGCAGCTATAGTCAGATATGTATGGAAGCACTGAGCACCAGGTGGCGAGGAGCCCCAACACACAAACTGATACAGGCTGTATACCTGATGGATAAAGGGCGCCACCTTATAAGATGGCTATACAGGGGCACCCGCGCACATGCAGAGACCTCCCTCATGATACTTTGAGAGAAGTGGGGCAGAGACCTGGGTAGGGACCTAACAGACAAGGACTGGTCCTGTCTCCTGGAATACCCTAAGAGGGTGCCCCGTAACACCAAATTTAAGTTAATACAATACATGATTCTACACAGGGCCTATCTCACCCCGCACCATCTAAACTGCATGTACCCCAATGTGCGGGTTTGCTCCCCAAGATGCCAGGTAGAAGACGGGGACTTACTGCATATGCTTTGGACGTGCCCACGTCTTTGGGGGTTCTGGTCCTAGATTGCACATATAATAGGAAACATAACAGGAATCTCTAGTTGGGACACAGTGGAGCGTTGTATACTGGGGCTATACCACTGTCCTAAGTCACAAAAAGTGCAGCTCAGATTCCCTGACCTAGCTCCACTTAAAGCGAAGCGCTCCATCAAAATGAGGTGGAAATCAGCCCATCCCCAATATTACACACCTGGCATGGGAAAGCAGTTCGTTGGGGCGGAGCAGAAAGCGCAGTCATCAGGAGGGAGGAATATCGGGGCTGAGGAAAACACCGATCTCCATGGAATGGGATATGATGCTGGAGGCATTCAAGGCAATTGAACCTCATATACCACACCACACATAGGGCATACGCCCCTCCTCCAAAGCGAGGCTGGGATTGGCTCCCCCACCCTGGCCCAACACGTGGACCGACGAGGAGGGCTGTACCCCTTTATATGGGACTCCAACATGGTGTATACAGGTGGACAAGGCTGATTCCCGGGCCCGAATTGGGTGGGTTGTATAGGATTGTTTTGTTGTTATCTTGACCTTGATCGATAATTAGCCAGTAAAAGAGCTACTACAATAGGCTGATATTAAAATGTCAATGTCCCACTTTGGGGGTCATCTATCTTCCGAATGTAATCTGAATGTATAATTATACTCATGTTCACTCGCTTCCTGTCAAACCGCCTATGTATCGACTATATCAATGCTTTCGCACAACGCGACATTTCATAAAATTAATAAAGTTTTTTTTTTTTTAAATCTTTAATGTTAAACACTTTCAAAATTAATTTAGATTGGACTAAGAATAGGTGATGTGACCAATTTAGTGTCCTGAACCTTCCCCTTAATAGTTTAGATTGACATGGGAACAGTGAATTTTAATTATTTAGTGTCAGGATCTGTGTCCGGAGCGCCTGCCAAGACTACAATCTCAGAATCCCACGTGCAAGAGTGGGAGGAGCCACGGGCATAAAACGCCCTGAACGCACGCACAACGGTGTGCGTAATTGACGAATTTCCGGACGGGCTGCGTCCCGTAAACTTTCCATCCCACGTAGAGAGAGAGAGACGCGGGGATTGCTGCACGCTTTGGCCGAGATTCGGCATCGGAGTCTCAAGGACTGAGACTAAGATTTCATGAAAGCTGTTCCGGAGTCCGGGGTTCCCATGCGGCGGGACTGAGTGGCTGGAGGCATTCTCGGCCTTTAATGCCAACTCCCGAACTGATCTCAGGAGGGTTCCGAGGTACACGCTACGACGGGAAATCCCAGGCGGAGTTCCTGTACTAACCGGCAAAACAGCAAGTAACTGAGGGGGGTGTGTGTCCTAGTCCCTATGAGGACGAGCCTTGGTGCAACTTTAAGGTTTCTATGGCCGGAGGGGCCACTTGCAAGTTCATTCGTTAGTAAAAACCCCGGAATGGTCTGGAGTAAGACCTATGTCTAATAGTAGTTAGAATCGGTGAGGAAACCGACGATATAGCGCAGAGGAGATGGTTCTGTTGCAGAGGTAGGCGGGGTGTCATTAGGGGTTCAAGTGGGATCATCGCTGGAGCGACAATCCGGCAGACTTATTGGCGTAATCACCCCAGAAATCATAGAACAAAACTCACCACAGGTATACAGGCAGGGGGGCACCGATCTCTGAGGTATTGACTACTGTATGGGTGCACCGACCAGGCGTCCTGCTAAACTCCTCAGATTACGATCAGAGCTTTTCCCACTACCAAAAGTAGAGAAGGAGACCGCCAATCCCCTCTATTACCTCAAAGAGTATACAAGGTTATTGGGTCATCTATTGCTTGGTCAGCATATGCAAGTTGTGTATGGTTACGAATTGGAGTGATGGTATGAGTATTTATGAGGAAATAAAGAAGCTCATTATCATAACTATACCACATAGCGAGAATTACTGAGAGTAGGTATTTTGTCTTGCATGGTATTATGTTCTTGTTTGTATGTTAACTTTTCTTTACAGGTTCTACTCCCCGCTGTTCCCATCCTTCCCTTCCCTCGCTCGATTGCTCCAGTCTTCCGTGCCTTTAGTGCAGGAAGTTGGTGACGTCGAGAGGCGGACCCCATATAGCGTCCCCCGAATCCTCAGGAGTGTTGGACCTGGGACGGATTCTTGACATTTAGTGTCCAAAACTTTCCACTAAATTGCTTAGATCGTGGTGTGAATAGTAAATGTCGCCCTTTTAGTGCCCAACACCTTCCCCATAATAGGTCACATTGGAGTGGGAATAGTAATTGCCACCCCAATTGGGGCCAACTTCCCCGAAGTAACTTACATTTGAGTAAGAATAGTAAATGTGACCTCTTTGTCCAGCACATTCCCCTAGATTGCTGAGACTGGAGTCTGAATAAAAATATCTGAAAGAAGCACGTTAGTTAGATTCCTTACCTTAGAATATCCCCAGGCGTCAGGCTGGATCCAGAAAGATTTTTGGTCAGCAATACCCTTGCGCGTCGCTAGGCGTCATCTGCGGCTCCATGTCCGACGTCGGCATCGTGATCGCCACGATGACGTCGTCGGAGTACTTAGACGCCGCCCTCGCACGCTGACGTCAGTTCTTTTTTCCGCGCCAGTAAGCGCCGATCCGGGAAGAGCATACCCTTTTAGTCACTTTTTGACTAAACCTTTTTGAACTCTTTTGGTTCCATTTCCAGTCGACCTCGACTCTGGTGCCGATAGGGATGCCTGGCTTCAAGCCTTGTGACGCCTGTCACCGACTGATGTCGGTCACGGATCACCACCCCTCTATTGCCTTGGGGCCGACCACGATGCCGAGTCGTGCCTCGACTGCCAGGCCTTGACCTCGAAGGCTAGACGGGAGCGGTCCCGCATGCTGCTCGAGATCCGGCAGTCGGCTCCGTGCCGCTCAAGGTCCCGGTCGAGGAGGAGGTCGAGGGGCCGGTCGCGGAGCCGCAGTCATAACCGTTCGTCGGGGTAGAAGTCTTCGTATTCCGGTAAGTCGAAGCACAGCAAGAAGTCGAAGAGGCGTCATCGCTCTTCTGGCTCCCCTCGCCAGTCGCGCGACTCGGCTGAGGGTTCGGGTGGCACCACCCGTGGGGAGTCCTGTCCGACCCCATACCCTCCGGTCTCTGGGTCTGACGCGACTCCGGCAGAAATAAGAGACTTACTCGTGGCCATGAGGAGCCCGGCTCCACCGTCGACGCCTGCCAGCGCGCCTTCGGGCCCCGCAGGCTCGACTGGGAGGCCTAATGAGCCAGCGCATCTGGCCCCGGTGCCGTCGTCGACTCCGGTCCCGACGCCGCAGGTCCCTGCAGGATCCAGGCCTGGATCCCGGTCGACGTCGGTCGACCTTACGACCCCTCCGTCGGCACCGACCCCTCCAGGGACGCCCCCGGCGCTGCCTTCGAATGACGCCGTTCCCCGGTTTAGTCCCGGTCTGGCGCCGGATTCCAACACCGATGGGTGACAGGTTCATCTTCCGCCCGGCTCTGATCATTCCACCTGTATACCAGGAATCGGATGACGGTGACGACTGGAAGGGGTCTGAGGACCCTCTGGCACGGCATTGCCAGTTATCTCAGGACTGGGCAGACGAACTGGGGGATGCCAGTGGTCTTGATACCTCACCTGACACTGGCTTCATCTCTCCTCCGTCCATGGCTTCGGGGGAAGGTGCTACATTTTCTGTGGTGCTGCGCAAGGCGGCCAAAGCCCTCGGGCTGGAGCTGCCTGCTGTGGCCGTGAGGACTAATCTCCTCACTGAAGTGCTTCAACCGTCAGCAAGCTCCTCAGAACCTCTGCTGCAGTTCAATGAAGCACTGTCGGATGTTCTGAAGGGCACCTGGTCCAAGCCCTCCACAGTCCCTCCTTTGGACCGGAACGTGGCCCGGCGCCACCGCCCTGCACCGGGCGACCCCAGTTTTCTGTCGTTCCACCCCACGCCCGAGAGCCTGGTTATCCAGGCCTCTACTTCCCAGACCTCCTTCCCGTCCGCTGCCCCAGATCGGGAATCCAAAAGGTTAGAACAGTTTGGGAAGAAACTGTTCTCCTCCCTTAGTTTGGGGTTGTGGTCTATCAACACTGCGTGCCTTTTGGACCGTTACTCCCACTCCCTGTGGAATACGGTGGAGGACGTGCTGCCCCAGTGTCCGGAGGAGGCCCGGACACGGCTCGCCCAGGCTCTTGCCGAGGGGCGGGATGCGGCACGGCATGCAATCCGATGTGGACTGGACACAACGGACTCGCTAGGCAGGGCAATGGCGACCACGGTGGCGATTCGTCACCACGCCTGGCTGAGGTCCACGAGCTTCTCCGGGGATGTCCAGAGCACCCTCATGGACATGCCCTTCGATGGCAGTCACCTTTTTGGTGACAAAACGGACAGTGCGCTGGAGCGCTTTAAGGACTCCAGGGCTACAGCTAAGTCCTTGGGCCTCTCGGCCCGCGCCCGCAAGCTTCCACTTTTCGTCCCTTTTGTGGCCAAGGAAGGGGCGCCCCCTCACGTCCGTCTAGCCACAGGCCGCAGAACCAGCAACGCAGTCGCGGACATGGACTCCGCCGAGGCAGAGCAGGGGGACAACGAGCCGGTCCATCAACATCTACCCCGGCAGCACCTGTCTCAAAGCCCTCCTAGTCCATGCTTTCAGTCCTATTCCACGTCAGTGGGAGGCAGAGTTCGCCATCACCTGCTCCACTGGCGTACCATCACATCGGACAGGTGGGTGCTGAATTTCGTCCGAAGGGGCTACTCCCTCCCCTTCGAGGCGACCCCTCCAGCCATGCCACCTCGGTGCCACCACATGTCGAGGGATCACTTGGTACTTCTCCAGCAGGAAGTCACGGCCCTCTTGGACAAGGGGGCCATCGAGTGCGTTTCTGGTCCGGAAGTAGGGAGTGGTTGTTATTCCCACTACTTTCTGGTCCCCAAGACCTCCGGAACGTTAATTGCTCCTCCGGAAGGAGAAGTTCAAAATGCTGACTCTGGCTCAGGTCCTGGCTGACCTCGACCCTACGGGCCCACCGGCGTTACCTGCGGTTCACGGTAGGCCAGGAGCATTTTCAGTTTGCCGTGCTCCCCTTCGGCCTCACCAGTGCCCCTCGGGTGTTCACGAAAGTGATGGCGGTGGTCGCAGCTCATCTGCGCAGATCAGGGTTTTCAGTCTTCCCCTATCTCGACGACTGGTTGCTGAAGGCGGGCTCGCCCCAGGCAGTCGTCTCCCACCTCCAGACTATGGCCGACCTCTTGCATTTGCTGGGGTTCTCCATCAATGTGCCGAAGTCGCATCTGAGTCCCTCCCAGAAGCTCCTCTTCATCGGAGTGGTTCTGAACTCGGCGCAGTTCCGGGTCTATCCTTCGTAACAGCGGGTCCGGGATATTCAGGCTCTAATTCCAATCTTTCGGCCTCTATCCCGGGTTTCGGTCAGGTTGGTGCTGCGACTTCTGGGTCTGATAGCCTCCTGCATCCTGTTGGTGCATCACTCCAGATGGCGGATGCGGGCTCTGCAGTGGGACCTGAAGTTTCAGTGGGCCCAGCATCGGGTCAACCTGTCCGACCATGTCTTGATCTCGGAGGGCACTGCCAGACAGTTGCAGTGGTGGCTCACGGACTGCGATTGGGTCAGTGGCAGATCCCTCTCCCTACCCCAACCGGAGCACGTAGTAGTGACAGATGCGTCCCTCCTGGGATGGGGGGCCACATGGGAGAGGCGGAGATCAGAGGCCTCTGGTTTCCGGCAGAGTCCCGGCTCCATATCAACTTTCTGGAGCTGCGGGCGATCCGACTTGCACTGAAGGCATTCCTCCCCTCTGTCCGGGGAAGTGTAGTGCAGGTGTTCACGGACAACACCACCGCCATGTGGTATTGCAACAAACAGGGTGGGTGGGGTCGTGGACCCTTTGTCAGGAGGCTCTGCGCCTCTGGACGTGGCTGGAACATCAGAGCATCACCCTGGTGGTTCAACATCTGGCGGGCACTCTGAACGCCAGAGCAGACGAACTCAGCCGCCAGTGCATGATGGATCACGAATGGCGTCTGATCTCGGACGTGGCGCAAGGCCTCTGTCTGCAGTGGGGAGAGCCTTGGTTAGATCTATTCACCACCGAAGAGAACGCGCAATGTCAGCAGTTTTGCGCGTTGGAATTTCCAAGGCGGCACTCGCTCGGAGACGCTTTTCGTCGCGAGTGGAGTTGCGGTCTATTGTACGCCTTTCCGCCTATACCACTTCTGCCCAGAGTGTTGAAGAAGATCAGGCGCGACCGGGCCCAAGTCATCCTTGTGCCTCCGAATTGGGCACAAAGATACTGGTATCCCAAGCTACTCAGTCTATCGATCGATCCCCCGATCCGACTGCCTCTTCAGGAGGACCTTCTGTCGCAGCAGCAGGGGACGGTCCTCCACCCGAACATGTCCAGCCTCCAGCTCCATGCGTGGAGATTGAGCGGCGGCAGTTGATGCCATTTGACTTGCCTCCTGAAGTCTGTAATGTTATTCTGGCAGCCAGGCGTCCCTCCGCAAAATCAGTATACGCCTGCAGGTGGAACAAATTTGTGGCATGGTGCACAGCAAAGGCTGTGGATCCCCTCTCTGCCCCTCTTTCTGAGGTTCTCCTCTTTCTTCTTTCCCTGGCCCAGCAGGGCTCTGATCTGGGCACCCTGAAGAGATACCTTTCGGCTATTTCTGCTTTCTTACGGCTTCCTGATCAGCCTTCTCTTTTTAAATCCCCTGTTTCTCGATTCTTTAAGGGTATTACCCACATGTTCCCTCCTGTCCCTTTCGCAATGCCTCAGTGGGATTTAAATATAGTATTGACCTATCTGATGTGCGCTCCCTTTGAGCCTCTTCATAATTGTCCCCTTCGTCTGCTGACGCTTAAGACTGCTTTCCTGGTTTCCATCACCTCTGCTAGAAGGGTGAGTGAACTCCAGGCTCTCTCTTCTAAGCCTCCTTTCCTTTCTGTCCATCCGGACAAAGTTGTTCTAAAGACTCGTCCTTCCTTTCTCCCTAAGGTGGTAACTGCCTTTGACATCGGCCAGACTGTTACACTGCCCACCTTCTTTCCGCCTCCACATCCCTCGAAAGAGGAAGAGCGGCTCCACCGGCTGGACCCAAAACGGGCGCTGTCCTTCTATCTGGACCGCACCAAATAGTTCCGGGTGGACGACCAACTCTTTATTGGCTACATGGGCGCTAAGAAGGGGCGGGCGGTACACAAGCGAACCATATCTCGGTGAGTCGTTTTGTGTATCAAGGCCTGTTATTCCTTAGCTAAAAAGGAACCTCCTGTAGGGCTGAGGGCCCATTCCACTCGGGCCACAGCTGCGACCACTGCCCTGGGCCGGGGAGTCCCCTTTGCAGGACATTTGTCAGGCAGCAACGTGGGCCTCGCTGCACACGTTTGCCAAACACTATTGCCTGGACAGCCAAGTCCGGAGAGACGGCTTCTTTGGCCGTTCTGTTCTCCAGGACTTTCTGGTGTGATTTTGGTTCGCAGACCCACCACCGGGGTTGGTATTGCTGGGGTATCTATTCTAAGGTGAGAAATCTAACTAACGTGTTATTTACCTTCGGTAATGATATGTAATGACAAAGCAACCAACAGCAGACCAAGGTCAAGCACTTAAGTTCAATTATTTGTGCAAATTTAGAGTGAGTGCAACGTCTTCCAGCATCTGCTGTTGAAAGATGCTATTTAAACACGAGAGATCATAAGAAAAAGAGGGAAGGTGCACTTCATCGGTAGTTGTAGGAAACAGACACTTGTAGTTCAGAAGTCTTTTTTTTCGTTTTCTTTTTATTCGAAGTTGATTGACACAGAACCGGCACACAGCCAATGCGTTTCGTTCCCTTGTGCCTTGGGAACTTCGTCAGGGCAATATCATTTCAAATGATATTTGTGGGGAGAACCCCTCAAGCCATGTGATGTAGATCCTTATATTCCAAAGGGTTCTTAGGTACAAACAAAACCCGCAATTGAGACCTTAGTAGGTGTAAAAGAAACATCCAATGTAAGGACACTTCGATTATTAGGTAGTCCTGAGTATGTGGGAATTATCCCAAGAATTATCCGTATTTAGACAAGTGTCACTGTCACTGCTTTCCGTGTTGAATGTCGGCAACACGGAAAGCAGTGACAGTGACACTTGTCTAAATACGGATAATTCTTGGGATAATTCCCACATTCTCAGGACTACCTAATAATCGAAGTGTCCTTACATTGGATGTTTCTTTTACACCTACTAAGGTCTCAATTGCGGGTTTTGTTTGTACCTAAGAACCCTTTGGAATATAAGGATCTACATCACATGGCTTGAGGGGTTCTCCCCACAAATATCATTTGAAATTATATTGCCCTGACGAAGTTCCCAAGGCACAAGGGAACGAAACGCGTTGGCTGTGTGCCGTTTCTGTGTCAATCATCTTCGAATAACAAGAAAACGAAAAAAAAGACTTCTGAACTACAAGTGTCTACTTCAGTAATGATATATCTGTAAGAAACATTAGTTAGCTAGATGCCTCACCCGCCCACCCATCCTCCCCATTCTGCGTACCGATATCTAAGGTTGAGGTCATCCCTTTCAGGGCCCTAGAATTTTTGGCACCAGTGTTGGTCTCTTGCATGGCTCTGCATTCCAGGCGCGGAAAGCTATGTACTAGAACTGATGTCTGCGTGCGAGGGCGTCGTCTAAGTACTCCGACGTCATCCCGGCGATCACGACGCGGACGACTGACGCGGAGCCGCAGACGACGCCTAGCGACGCGTAAGGGTATTGCTGACGAAAAATCTTTCCGGATCCAGCCTGACGCCTGGGGATATTCTAAGGTGAGGAATCTAACTAACTAATGTTTCTTACAGATATATTGTTACCGAAGGTTAGTAACTTGTTCTTCACCTCTTTAGTGTCCAACACCTTCCCCTAAATGGCTTAGTTTAGAGTGAGAATAGTAAATGTGACAACTTTAGTGCCAAACACCTTCCCCTAAATGGTTTTGATTGTAGTGGGAATAGGAAAAGCCTCCCCTTTAGTGTCCAACATCTTCCATTAAATGGTTTATATTTGAGTGGGAACAGTGAATGTCACACCTTTAGTGTCCAGTGCCTTCTCCCAAATAGCTTAGATTGGAGCGGGAATAGTAAATGTCAACTCTATAGTGTTGAACACCCTCCACTAACTGGTATAGATTGGAGTGGGAATGGTAAATGTCACCCCTTCAGTGTACAAATCCTTTCATTAAATAGCTTTGACTGGAGTGGCAATAGTAAATGCGACCACTTTAGTGTCCAACACCTTCTAATAAATAGATTATATTAGATTGGGAATGGTAAATGTCATCCATTTAGTGTCTACCCCCTTCCCTTACGTGGTTTATGTAGGAGAGTAGGGTCTGCAATCCTATGATCACCCAGATTTTTTGCTTTTGCTTCATTGGTTTACGACTTTCCCTGGCTGTGGGCCTGCCAATCAGACCCACAGCCTAGCTGTTCTCTCTCGAAATTAACACACATGTACATTAGGTGCATCCACTAATTGGAACTGGGCCGCCTTGTCAGTCCCTGTCTCAGCATACCACAGGTATCCAGGGCATCGGTGTACCCAGGGCCTACCAGGGGCTGCAGCATGTATTATGCCACCCCTGGATGGCCGCCCAAATCTGACACAACTGGCTGCATGACAGCTGGGGCAAAGTGGTGTAATCACCCGTTGTTGTAGGTGTAGTATTCCTATACCTAACCCAAGAATGGACACATGGATTCCTATCAGTCACTCCTATGGCAGGCCTTATCAATCCTGAAGGCAGAGTGCAGGGAATCATGTGGGACGGTGCTCTGGCGCGAGCTGAGCCCGTCGTCGGCTTGCGGAACCAAGTCCTAATAGCCGTTCCATGGTGACGCGGGCCAACTACTTTAAAATGCATTATAATCCTTGCGGTTATTTGCTAACTTTGGCATCGCATCACCCACACATGTCGAGTAAGGTGTCATACGAATTGGAATACGAACCCCTTGCCAGTTCTGGCGACGGGGTTAGCATTCCCCCCTTTTAGAGGGGCACGACATGGAAGTAACCTTGAACCCCGGTTAAAGTTGACTCAAGCCTCAGCATCACAAAATGGATGCTGCCACCAGACACAAGTCTGACCTCCTGCTGCTGGGAGACCTTCCAGCGAGGGGAGCTTGGACAAAGGGTTTCCTGTCGAGGGCGGTGTTAGCACCATCCCAGACAGGGTTTGTGTATCCCAGGTAGGCAGGGCTGAAAGGAAGGTGATTGCAAGTGGCACCCCGGTGCTCACTGTGCATAGCCCGGCTCAAACCAGTTTCGGGGGCAACCCTGCCCCTGGGCTGGGGCGAAGCCGGACAAAGGATAAGGGTGTAACCACCCCCCTCCTGGCCCCACCCATAGGTAGGACCTAGTCACGGGCCAGCCCCTTTTCTTAGAATAAAGGTGGGAGCGAGTCCCCTTCCCAAATTGGATAATTCTGAATCTTGAACTACTTTCCACGAAAGGAACTCTTGACTATTTCTGAAGACTCTCCCTTGTGGCAAAGGAGTAGCCACCCTGCACCAGCAGGCACCACCTAAGCGCTTGCGGTTTGCTGTACGTCTCTCCCACAGATCAAGACTGCCCAGCTCGACGAGACCCGGGTTCCCTGCCATCTCTGACCTCTACCTACATCGTCAGCCCAGCTGAGATTCATAGGTGTGACGAGACCAGCGGGACCGGCCATCTTCAGAACCTGCACGACGCTTAACTAGCACGCCACCGAGGGACCCTCGAGTGAGTGCACCTAGGGTTTGAGAAGCCCTAACCCTGAGCGGCTCCAGCACCGAAGTCCGCCTCCCCAGCATCCACGAGATCTGCGTGGGGGCCCTTCTGCTCCTTGCTGCTCACCGCGTTGTTCGACCACTCGCCGACCGGCTTGTGGCCCTCTTCACGACGCACCACGATAGTTTGTGTTCATCACTGGTCTGGTTGCTCCAGACTGGCTCTTGCTCCCCTTCAACAGAGGAGTACCTCGGACCCTCCTGGTCCACTCCAGACGCCATCTTGACTCCACCGCGTGGGTTGGCCACTGCCAAGACCTGCTGCCCCACTCCTGGGCCCAGCATCATCGACAGCAGACACCTTCGTGGGACAGCTCGCCCTCCATCCTGGTCGCCGCCGCGCCTCCTGGTCCGAGGAACAGCCGAGTCCGACGTCATCCACTCACCTGGTCGAGGTGACTTCAGCTGGTACCTTCCTGGTGCCCACACGATCGCTGGCTAGCGGTTGAGAACTGAGTCCCCTCTGCTTTCAGGTTTCCTTCATCACCGATCCAGGCTTGGATCTCGCTGAACATCAACACTGGTCGCCTGCCAGCAACTTCTTCTTTCAGGCTCCTGAGACTACAACGAGGACTCCCGACATCTTGCCGAACCTCACGCAGCCGTAGCCTCTGGGCTAGGTAACTCGCGCATTTCGGTGCTCCATCGCAGGTTCGCTCTACAAGTGTCCAGTTCCTTTTTCGTTTAGTCCCACTGATCGGATCACTCCGGAATCAGTAACTCCAGACTCTAACCATTCGCATTTCACTGTTAGTGTAGATGGTTTCTCGTGCCCCTCGGGCATTTGTGTAAATTGTGCAACCGAAGTATTTTCATAAGAGTTTTGTAGTGTGCTTAGCTCCCTGACTCATAAAGAGCCAGGGTAGTCTTGTTATAAATAAATATCCTTTATTTTCATAACAACTTGTGTGGTGTCCTTTCACTTGGCATTCAAGGGGTATATGTGATGGTAAAACAGCTGGCTTAACACGCCCTCTAGAGTTTAGCCTAAAGACTGCTCGTATCCACGCTACTAGGATAGCTGGTCTATAAGGTTGACTTACAACCAATCATCAATAAGGGTCGTTTGGAATGATACACAGTGATCACTAGAATAGTGAGCACTACATATCAGGCCAACTTCTCACATTGGTGAGCAGCGGTTGGGATTTGAGCTTGCTTTTGTTTTACCACACACGTATCCTAAGAATATCAAAGTGAAAGATCACATAAGTACCCAGGTACATATAACTTAACTTAGAATACTCTGAGTTCTACTGAACCAGCTGTTGTAGTGTAACAGGGCTTAGCACACCCTGACTACAACTCTTAGCAAGGGATCAGTAGGTAAACAAATAGTGTAGGTATGTGCATCACTTACACCTCACTAGAAAGCATGTCGGTCCACGGAGAGTCTGCGGAGACTCCCTTAGTGGTCAGTGACCCTCCACAGGTCGTGTCACGATATGCAGCTCTTAGCTTCAAGGAGATGAGACAACTGTGTACCTCCAGGAAGCTAAACCAGGGTTCTAACCCTACCATCGCATTTCTGATAGGTCTCTTAGAGACGTACGATGCTAGGAGGTCCTCTAACACAGGTCCCCCCAATGCTGATGGGAACATGCCTCCCTTAGAGGGAACCCTTGGTGACCCAGACCTCGACCTCCATACAGAGGAGGAAGACGAGGAGGAGTTATCAGGAGACGAGGCAAACAAAGGTCCAGTGGTAGTCGGCAGGCTTACGAGGACCAACTTAAGCAGGCATGAGAATGGAACTGGGGGAGCCCCGGGCCCACGCTCAAGCAGGCCTAACATTGGGAACGGACGAGCTAGGTCTCTCTCCAGAGGCTCTAACAGATCTGTTCGTACACATGTCTCTCAGGCATCTTCTCAGAGAGGAATGACGTCCCCTCAGAGAAGGGAGCATGAAGCGAAGATGAGGGAAGTCAATCTGAGGATCGAGCGGGAAGAACTTGCCCTCGCCAAAGAAAGACTTGCCTTAGCCCGAGAGCAGAAATTAAGTGGGTTAGATCCCACTGGTGGCAGCATTCTCATTAGAGAGAAAGACAGGGGTATAGATACTAGACACCTGAGTAAAATAGTGCCCCCCTTTAAACAAGGGGACGACATCCACAAGTGGATAACTGCTTTGGAGAGGGCCTGCACTGTCCAGTGCGTCCCCCCAAGTCAGTGGGCAGCTATACTGTGGCTCTCCTTTGAAGGTAAAGGACGAGACAAGCTCCTCACTACTAGAGCTGAGGATGCAAACAACTACCAAGTCCTGAAGAATACACTGATTGATGGGTTCGGCTTAACCACCGAGCAGTACCGGGTGCTGTTCAGGGACACCCAGAAAATTCAGTCTCAGGATTGGACTGACTTTGTCGATTGTGCCACTAAGGCTTTAGAAGGCTGGTTGCTGGGTAGCAAGGTTACTGATTACACAGGATTGTACAATCTTATCATGAGAGAACAGATTTTAAACAACTGTCAGAACCAATTGTTGCATCAGCACCTTGTCGACTCGGATCTGACCTCTCCCCAAGAATTGGGAAAAAAGGCAGACAGATGGGTCAGAACAAGGGTCAAGCAGAACCAGACTCAGAACCAGGGTGGTCAGAAGAAAGCAGACCAAAAGGGTAGTAACAAGAACGAACAAAATGACCAGAAGTCTTCGACAGGTCCCCAACAAACCAAAGAGGGTGGGGGTCAGGTTTCACAGAAGAAGAAGACTCAAGAAGGCCAGTCAAAAAGGTGTTGCCAATACTGTAAAAGTAAGACTCACTGGTTTAGTGAGTGCACCAAGAAAGGAGGGCAAACTCCTGCCACTGCAGCCCCTAAGGCACCTGCACCTCCTAGTACAGTCAGCAGTGGTAGTGCGCCTCCCAAGGCATTAGTTGGGTTAACCTTGGGAACCGAGGGGAGTGACGACTTAGTCAGCACGCTCACTCAGGCCGTCCTTGTCTGTACAGGGGATATGGATATGTCCCCTGATGCCAGTCCCAATACCTTGGGCAAATACAGACAGACACCTTTGATCAATGGAAAAGTGGCTCAGGCCTACAGGGACACTTGTGCCAGTGTCACCATGGTGACGCCTAACTTTGTGGACCCTGGACAGATCATGCTAGGTACCGATTACCTAGTGACCAATGCCAGCAATGTCACTACCAATCACAGTATGGCAGTTGTTGATTTCTCCTGGGGAGGGGTAAGTGGCCCGAAAAAGGTTGTGGTTAGTTCAGACCTCCCCGTAGAATGTCTGTTGGGCAATGATTTGGAAACGTCACAATGGTCAGAAGTGGAGCAGAGGACTCACATGGAAATGTTAGGCTTGCCAGCACATGTCCTTGCTGTGACCAGGTCACAGGCCAAAAGATGCCCCACTGAACAGGTGCTGGATCCTGGAAGAACGGACCAGACACCTTCCAAGAAAAGGAGCAGTAAGGGTAAGGCTTCGCCTTCCCCCTTGCCCCAGGTCGTGGATCAAGTCTCTGAGGAGGCTGACCTTAAAGAACTGAGGGAAACTGAGCCGAAAGAGCTTGAACCTGGTCAGGTTGAGTTTCTGGGCTCAGGGGGACCCTCCAGGGAAGACCTGGGGAAGGCACAGTTAGACTGCCCCTCACTTGAACCCCTCAGACAGCAGGCTGCTGCTGAGGCTGCAGGGAACGCCACAGGTACCCACAAAGTG
The DNA here is from genome assembly GCF_964204655.1 of Triturus cristatus. Classification (NCBI taxonomy): domain Eukaryota; kingdom Metazoa; phylum Chordata; class Amphibia; order Caudata; family Salamandridae; genus Triturus; species Triturus cristatus. Next base: position 558,554,559 of record NC_140589.1, on the reverse strand, counting down.
TACTGGGACGATGGACTCCTGTACTCCGAGGCAAGAGACCCCAAACCTGGCGCGACCAGGAGGCTGGTCATCCCCTTGTCTCTGAGAGGTTTCCTTCTTACCTTGGCCCACGAGATTCCCCTTGCAGGTCACTTAGGCCAGAATAAGACTTGGGACAGAATTGTTCCACACTTTCACTGGCCCCACATGTCCGAAGATACGAAGGAGTTTTGCCGCTCCTGTGTCACTTGCCAAGCCAGTGGTAAGTCAGGTGGCACGACAAAGGCCCCCCTCATACCACTACCGGTGGTGGGGGTACCCTTTGAACGAGTGGGGATCGACATTGTCGGACCAATGGAACCCCAGACAGCATCAGGGCACAAGTTTATACTGGTGGTGGTGGACCACGCCACCAGGTATCCTGAAGCTATTCCCCTTAGGACCACTACAGCACCTGTTGTGGCACGAGCCCTAGTTGGAGTGTTCTCCAGAGTGGGCTTCCCTAAGGAGGTTGTCTCAGACAGAGGTGCAAACTTCATGTCGGGATATCTGACTGCTATGTGGAAGGAGTGTGGTGTCAACTACAAATTCACCACACCCTATCACCCACAATGCAATGGGCTTGTTGAGAGATTCAACAGGACCCTAAAAGGGATGATTCATGGACTACCTGAAAAGCTTCGGCGGAGATGGGATGTCCTGATACCCTGCCTCTTGTTCGCCTACCGAGAGGTCCCGCACAAGGGGGTTGGCTACAGCCCTTTTGAGCTTCTGTTCGGACATCCTCTAAGGGGACCCCTTTGTTTGGTAAAGGAAGGATGGGAGAGACCTCTCAGAAAGCCGGCATCAAACATTGTGGACTATGTGCTCGGCCTCCGCTCGCGGATGGCGGAGTACATGGAAAAGGCATCTAAAAACCTTGAGGCGAGCCAAGAATTACAAAAAGCTTGGCACGACCAAAAGGCTGTCCTGACTGTGTACCAGCCTGGACAGAAGGTGTGGGTGCTGGAGCCAGTGGCCCCAGCAGCACTCAAAGACAAATGGTCTGGGCCCCACACGATCATTGAGCAAAAGGGAGAGGTCACCTACCTGGTAGACCTGGGAACTCCCCGGAGCCCCCACAGGGTGCTCCATGTAAACAGGCTCAAGGCATATGTCGACAGGGAGGGCATGGGCTTGCTCATGGCCACAGATGAGGGACAGGAGGAGGAGAGTGACCCTCTCCCGGACCTGCTCTCTCAGAACCCTGCCGATGGGTCAGTAGATGGTGTTGTCTTTTGTGGCAGCCTCTCTGGACATCAACAAAAGGATTGTAAACAGGTTCTTCAATCCTTTCGACATATGTTCTCTCTGACACCCAGTCAGACCAACTGGTGTACCCATGAGGTCGACACTGGGGATAGTCTGCCCGTAAAGAGTAAAATCTATCGACAGCCTGATCATGTCAGAGACTGCATCAAGACAGAGGTGCAGAAAATGTTGGATCTGGGAGTCATTGAGCCCTCGGACAGCCCCTGGACTAGTCCCGTAGTTCTCGTGCCGACCCTCACACCCAGGGCGGTAAGAAAGAGATGAGGTTTTGCGTGGACTACAGAGGCCTCAATGCAGTCACTAAAACTGACGCCCACCCGATACCAAGAGCAGACGAACTTATAGACCGGTTGGCTTCGGCCAACTACTTAAGTACGTTTGACCTGACAGCTGGGTATTGGCAAATCAGGTTAGCTGAGGAGGCCAAGCCCAAAACAGCATTTTCTACCCCGGGTGGGCATTATCAGTTCGTGGTAATGCCCTTTGGTTTGAAAAATGCACCTGCCACCTTCCAAAGGCTGGTGAATCGAGTTCTCACTGGGTTGGACGACTTCTGTGCGGCGTATCTGGACGATATCGCTGTCTTTAGCTCCACCTGGGAGGATCACCTGGTCCACCTGAGGAAAGTGTTAGAGGCCCTGCAAAAGGCAGGCCTCACTATCAAGGCCACTAAGTGCCAGATAGGGCAGACACAGGTTGTATACCTGGGCCACCTTGTAGGTGGAGGCCAGGTTCAGCCATTAGAGAGCAAAATACAGGCCATCAAGGACTGGGCTCCTCCAACCACCCAGACTCAGGTTCGAGCTTTCTTGGGCCTGACTGGTTATTACCGGAAATTTGTCAGAAATTATGGATCCATTGTGACCCCGCTAAACGACCTGACAAGTAAAAAGATGCCAAAAAAAGTTCAGTGGACAGCAAGCTGTCAGAAGGCATTCGATGACCTAAAGCAGGCCATGTGCACAGCACCTATCCTAAAAAGTCCGGACTACTCCAAACCATTCATTGTCCAAACAGACGCTTCGGAGTTGGGTGTGGGAGCTGTTCTATCTCAGCTGAATTTTGATGGTCATGACCAGCCCATAGCTTTTATTAGCAGGAGGCTGACCCCCAGAGAGAAGAATTGGTCAGCTATTGAGAGGGAGGCCTTTGCTGTGGTTTGGGCCCTGAAGAAGTTGAGGCCATACTTGTTTGGCACTCACTTCAAGATTCAGACCGACCATAAGCCCCTCTTGTGGCTAAATCAAATGAAGGGTGAAAACCCCAAACTACTTAGGTGGTCCATTTCTCTACAGGGGATGGACTTCACAGTGGAGCATAGACCTGGCACTGATCATGGCAATGCAGATGGGCTCTCCAGGTATTTCCACTTAGAGCAAGAAGACTCACCTGGTCAAGGTTAGCTTATTGTCCCAAAGTTTGGGGGGGGGGTCATGTAGGAGAGTAGGGTCTGCAATCCTATGATCACCCAGATTTTTTGCTTTTGCTTCATTGGTTTACGACTTTCCCTGGCTGTGGGCCTGCCAATCAGACCCACAGCCTAGCTGTTCTCTCTCGAAATTAACACACATGTACATTAGGTGCATCCACTAATTGGAACTGGGCCGCCTTGTCAGTCCCTGTCTCAGCATACCACAGGTATCCAGGGCATCGGTGTACCCAGGGCCTACCAGGGGCTGCAGCATGTATTATGCCACCCCTGGATGGCCGCCCAAATCTGACACAACTGGCTGCACGACAGCTGGGGCAAAGTGGTGTAATCACCCGTTGCTGTAGGTGTAGTATTCCTATACCTAACCCTAGAATGGACACATGGATTCCTATCAGTCACTCCTATGGCAGGCCTTATCAATCCTGAAGGCAGAGTGCAGGGAATCATGTGGGACGGTGCTCTGGCGCGAGCTGAGCCCGTCGTCGGCTTGCGGAACCAAGTCCTAATAGCCGTTCCATGGTGACGCGGGCCAACTACTTTAAAATGCATTATAATCCTTGCGGTTATTTGCTAACTTTGGCATCGCATCACCCACACATGTCGAGTAAGGTGTCATACGAATTGGAATACGAACCCCTCGCCAGTTCTGGCGACGGGGTTAGCATTCCCCCCTTTTAGAGGGGCACGACATGGAAGTAACCTTGAACCCCGGTTAAAGTTGACTCAAGCCTCAGCATCACAAAATGGATGCTGCCACCAGACACAAGTCTGACCTCCTGCTGCTGGGAGACCTTCCAGCGAGGGGAGCTTGGACAAAGGGTTTCCTGTCGAGGGCGGTGTTAGCACCATCCCAGACAGGGTTTGTGTATCCCAGGTAGGCAGGGCTGAAAGGAAGGTGATTGCAAGTGGCACCCCGGTGCTCACTGTGCATAGCCCGGCTCAAACCAGTTTCGGGGGCAACCCTGCCCCTGGGCTGGGGCGAAGCCGGACAAAGGATAAGGGTGTAACCACCCCCCTCCTGGCCCCACCCATAGGTAGGACCTAGTCACGGGCCAGCCCCTTTTCTTAGAATAAAGGTGGGAGCGAGTCCCCTTCCCAAATTGGATAATTCTGAATCTTGAACTACTTTCCACGAAAGGAACTCTTGACTATTTCTGAAGACTCTCCCTTGTGGCTAAGGAGTAGCCACCCTGCACCAGCAGGCACCACCTAAGCGCTTGCGGTTTGCTGTACGTCTCTCCCACGGATCAAGACTGCCCAGCTCGACGAGACCCGGGTTCCCTGCCATCTCTGACCTCTACCTACATCGTCAGCCCAGCTGAGATTCATAGGTGTGACGAGACCTGCGGGACCGGCCATCTTCAGAACCTGCACGACGCTTAACTAGCACGCCACCGAGGGACCCTCGAGTGAGTGCACCTAGGGTTTGAGAAGCCCTAACCCTGAGCGGCTCCAGCACCGAAGTCCGCCTCCCCAGCATCCACGAGATCTGCGTGGGGGCCCTTCTGCTCCTTGCTGCTCACCGCGTTGTTCGACCACTCGCCGACCGGCTTGTGGCCCTCTTCACGACGCACCACGATAGTTTGTGTTCATCACTGGTCTGGTTGCTCCAGACTGGCTCTTGCTCCCCTTCAACAGAGGAGTACCTCGGACCCTCCTGGTCCACTCCAGACGCCATCTTGACTCCACCGCGTGGGTTGGCCACTGCCAAGACCTGCTGCCCCACTCCTGGGCCCAGCATCATCGACAGCAGACACCTTCGTGGGACAGCTCGCCCTCCATCCTGGTCGCCGCCGCGCCTCCTGGTCCGAGGAACAGCCGAGTCCGACGTCATCCACTCACCTGGTCGAGGTGACTTCAGCCGGTACCTTCCTGGTGCCCACACGATCGCTGGCTAGCGGTTGAGAACTGAGTCCCCTCTGCTTTCAGGTTTCCTTCATCACCGATCCAGGCTTGGATCTCGCTGAACATCGACACTGGTCGCCTGCCAGCAACTTCTTCTTTCAGGCTCCTGAGACTACAACGAGGACTCCCGACATCTTGCCGAACCTCACGCAGCCGCAGCCTCTGGGCTAGGTAACTCGCGCATTTCGGTGCTCCATCGCAGGTTCGCTCTACAAGTGTCCAGTTCCTTTTTCGTTTAGTCCCACTGATCGGATCACTCCGGAATCAGTAACTCCAGACTCTAACCATTCGCATTTCACTGTTAGTGTAGATGGTTTCTCGTGCCCCTCGGGCATTTGTGTAAATTGTGCAACCGAAGTATTTTCATAAGAGTTTTGTAGTGTGCTTAGCTCCCTGACTCATAAAGAGCCAGGGTAGTCTTGTTATAAATAAATATCCTTTATTTTCATAACAACTTGTGTGGTGTCCTTTCACTTGGCATTCAAGGGGTATATGTGATGGTAAAACAGCTGGCTTAACACGCCCTCTAGAGTTTAGCCTAAAGACTGCTCGTATCCAAGCTACTAGGATAGCTGGTCTATAAGGTTGACTTACAACCAATCATCAATAAGGGTCGTTTGGAATGATACACAGTGATCACTAGAATAGTGAGCACTACATATCAGGCCAACTTCTCACAGTTTAGATTAGAGTGGGAATAGTAAATGTCACCCCTTTCTTGTCCAAACCTTTCTACTAAGGGCCTGAATACAACGTCGTTTGGAAAACCCCCGACAGTTGGATTCCCCTAGACCATGTCTGATCCCATCCGCCTGACTCGGTCAGAAACATTTCCAACCGACCAATTACAATGCCTGCGGTCGGAAGGGGAACCGTTCGGTCATTTCGAATCGGTTCCGACCGGCATTCGCAGAATCCGAGTCATCAGAGCCAAATCGTACAGCTCAACAGACAGCGTTTCCAACCGACCAATTATGTCGGATTTCGACAGCCTTTCCAACTCGGTTTCTTTGACATGAAAAGGCTGTCAGAAACTGACTTAGGGGGGCGCCTAGCAGGCCCCCCTTTAACCGGAGTCTTCCGGTTTGGGGTCGAGGGGTACCCAAGGGACCCCCTGTAAAACCATGCACAGTGTGGCACGCACCATGGGGTGCCCGCAACAGGGTGCACGGTTTTTCACAGACACACATTTTCCCCATGGGAGTCTGTGTTGTCATTCGGAATACAGGCTCCCATTTTAGTCAATGGGAGTCCTTCCAAACGGTGTTCGTAAGCATCATAATCGGTCGGGCGGAACCGCCGACCGCGAGTCGGTCGGAACTGAATCCGACAAGGAGTTTCCAGCACCTTCCCCTAAATTGCTTAAATTATAGTGGGAATAGTAAATATGACCACATTAGTGTTAAAACCTTCCCCTAAATGGTTTAGAGTGAAGTGGGAATAGTAAATGTGACCCTTTTAGTGTCCTAAACCATCCCCTAAATTGCTTACTATGGAGTGGGAATATTACATGTGACCACTTTAGTGTCCAACACGTTCCCCTAAATGGTTTCGAATAGAGTGGGGATAGTAAATGTCACCACTTCAGTGTCCCTCAACTTCCTTTACATGGTTTAGACTGGAGTGCAGAAAGTAAATGCCACCTGTTTAGTGTCCAACACCGTCCTCTAAGTAGCTTAGATTGGAGTGGTAATAGTAAATGTGACCACTTTAGTGTTCAACACCTTCTAAATGGTTCAGATTGGAGTGGGATTAGTAAATGACACACCTTTATCATCCAAATCCTCCCCCCCATGTCTTAGTTTGAAGTGGAAATAGTATGCATCCCCTTTAGTGTTGAACACCCTCCCTTAAGTGGTTTAGATTGAAGTGTGACTAGCAAATATCACCTCTTTAGTGCCCAACACCTCCCCTTAAATGCTTTAGATTGGTGTGGGAGTCATAAATATCACCCTTTTTAGTGTTTAAAACCTCCCCCTAAATGTCACCCTTTAGAGTTGAACACCTTCCTGACTGGTTTAGATTCGGGAGGGAATAGTAAATGTCACCCCTTTAATATCCAAAACCTTCCCCTAAATAGGTGAGATTGAAATGGCAATAGTATATGTGACCCCTTTAGTGTCCAACACTTGCCCATAAATGGTTTAGATTAGAGTGGTAATAGTATATGCCACCCCTTCAGTGTTCAACAACTTCCCATACGTAGTTTAGATTGGAGTGGGAAAAGTTAATTCAACCACTTCAGTGTCCAACACCATCCTCTAGATGGTTCACATTGGGGTGGGAATAGTAAATGCCATAATTTCAGTGTCCAAAACCTTTCCTTAAATGGCTTAGTTTGTAGTGGGAATAGTATATGTGATCACTTTAGTGTTGAACACTGTGATAGGGGCGCATCGGGGGACGAGACCTCCGTGCACTTCAAGATGGCGCCCAGCCATGTACATCAGGAAAAGGAGGTTAGCGGTGGAGAGGCGGTGGTCGGCGCGGGACTGACGTCATCAGGGGAGACAGGAGAAAAGACGAGCCCGGTGTGTGGGAAGGCATGCTCGAATCCTGAGGAGGAGCGAGAGGTGCAGCGTTCTTGAGTGACTGCAGCAGGAACGTCGGAGGACACGACCTGTTAGGAACCGTCAGGTGAAAAGACCCGGTGGAGTTCTGGAGAAGGAGGAAGAGAGCCGAAGAGGGAGGTTTCCCCAACGCCAGCTGTCTACATATCCGGACGTCCCCCAGGAGAAACAAGACGCTGGAGATACCCCACGCTACGGTCCAGGAGGACCATAGCTCCAGGCGAGTGCCATTTTTGCAATTCTGGAGGAGGTTAGCTGGGAGGGAAGAAAAGGGGATTTTGCACAATTAGTGGGCACAGACTAGGACCGCTCCTTCAATCCCTATTCCCTCACATGCCATGGTGAGATGATGCATAGGTGGAGGGACAGCACACTACCCCTAGCAAAGTACTAAACAGGACTGACTGGTGGTTGTTTTCTGTCTTCCGTTTTCTTTTGGGGACACCGAGCCCTCATGGGGAACCGACAAGGAGTAGAGGAACGCTGCCTGAAGAAGAAAGGATTCGCCAGTGATTGAAAGCCTGTAATGCTCTATTTTGTTTGGTCATAGTCCTGCCTTGCTCTATTTTCCTTACGTATGAGGACTTATGGGACAGTTGCCTTAAATAAATCATCATAGGTGTTTCAACACCTTTTCACAAGCACGTCCTGACTGGTTCTTGCTTAGATAGAGATTGAGCTCCTGTCCTGGAAGGGGAATTCATCACAAACTCCTTCCCCTAAGTTGTTTAGATCGAAGTGGGAATAGTACATTTTACCTCTTTAGTGCCCAGCATCTTCCCTTAAATGGCCTGGATTGGAGTGGGAATCGTAAATATCACACCTTGAGTATCCAAAACCTTCCATTAAATACATTAGGTTACAGTGGGAATAGTAAATATCACCCCTTTATTGTACAATACCTTCCACAAAATGGCTTAGATTGGAGTAGTAATACTAGATGTCAGCACTTTAGTGTCCAAACAACTTCCCCTATATGGTTTGGATTAGGGTGGGAACTGTATTTTTACTCCTGTTGTGTCCAAAACCTTCTATTAAATGGCTTGGAATGGAGTGGGAATAGTAATTGTGACCCCTTTAGTGTCCAGCACCTTCCCATAAATGGCTTAGGCTAGAGTGGGAATAGTAGGTGTGACCACTTCAGTGTCCAACACCTTCCCCCAAAACAACTGATTGGAGTGGCAATAGTAATAGGGGCCATGCTAGAGTCTAACACCTTCCGCTAAATGGCTTAGATGGGATGTGAGAATAGTAAATGACACCCCTTCAGTGTTGAACACCTTCCTCTACCTGGTTTGGATTAGGGCGGGAGTATTGAATGTCACCCCTTTAGTGACCAAAATCTTCCCCTATATAGGTAAGATTGGAGTGGGAATAGTAAATGTCACCACTTAACTGTCCAACACCTTCCCCTTAATGACTTGGATTGGAGCAAGAATAGTAAATGTAATCACTTTAGTGTTTGAAACCTTTCTTTAACTGGTTTGATTGGGTTGGGAATAGTAAATTTCACCCCTTTAGGGCTTGATCCAGAGTTTGGTGGTGCGGCGCTGGGTCATCCCCGTTTCTGCACCACCACACCTGTGGTCAGGCCGCCCGCCAGATTACGGGTTATTCTCATGTCTGGTGGACTTTTTTCACATTTCCACTGCAGTGCCCTGAAAATGGGCACCGCAATGGGAACGCCAAAAACAGTTCCTGCAAAGCATGGACTGATAAGTCCATACCGTGCAGGAACTGTGGTGCAAGCATATAGGGGAGCACATGTTGTGCCGCCCTGCAGGCATCACAGGGCACAGTGGCACAGTTTCCTCTCTGCCACAGTTTGCATAGAGTAGGAACCGCCATAAAACTCATGGCGGAGCGGAAACTCGTAATGTGCTTGTTGGGACTGCGACGGTCCTGCCAAACATATAGCGGCCTCCTAACCACTGCAACACCACCAGGGAATGGCGGTTGCCTGGCGGCTGCAGCGGAGCAATGGCTGTCCGACCACCCTGTTTGTAATAGGGCGTCCGGTAGCCCTCCACCCCCATGCCTCCACGAGTCTGGCAGTCTATGGACCACCAGACTGTTATTTGCCCGTTAGTGTCCTAAACGTTCCACTAAATAGTATAAATTGGTGTGGGAATAGTAAATGACACCCCTTTAGTGTCCAACACGTTTCCCTAAAAAGCTTACATTGGAGTGGGAATAGTAAATGTGACCACTTTAGTGCCCAACACCTTTCCCTAAATGGTTTAGATTTGGGTGTAAATTGTAATTGTTACCCCTGTAGTTTCAAAAACCTTCCACTAAATGGCTTAGGCTGGAGTGGGAATAGTAAGTGTGACCACTTTAGTATCCAACAACTTCCCTTAAATGGCTTAGATTAAATTGGAAATTCTCACCACTTTACTGTCCAACATCTTCCCCTAAATGGATTAGATTAGAGTGGCAATAGTAAATATTACTGCTGATTCTTGGATAAGTTAAGATCTTTTTCAACTTTTTCTATAGTATTTTGGGGGTAGAATGGATATGGGTAGAACTAGTTAATGTTAGTTATAGTACTGATTTTTATTTTGAGGGTTAATAAGTCTTAGTTTGGTCTCTTGTTTAGTAGTGTTGTGTGTTATGTCTGCATAGGGTTTGGTAGCAGTCTAGTGTTATTTTAGATATTATGTTATATTTTGTGTTTATTGTAGTTGTAAAATAATGATCATGTTGTATTTGAAAGTAGGTCTTTCTATGGGTGGGCTTTGCATGTTTTTAATCGGTTTATGGATCTGAAAGAAACACGTTAGTTGGATTCCTCACCTTAGAATATCCCCAGGCGTCAGACTGGATCCGGAAGATTTTTCGTCAGCAATACCCCTTGCGCGTCGCTAGGCGTCGTCTGCGGCTCCGCGTCCGTCGTCGGCGTCGTGCGCCGGAATGACGTCGTCGGAGTACTTAGACGCCGCCCTCGCGCGCTGACGTCAGTTCTTCTTTTTTCCGCGCCAGTAAGCGCAGATCCGGGAGAGCTACCCCTTTAGTCATTTTTTGACTAACTTTTTCGATCCTTTTTGATCTTGTCTCGACTCCGGTGCCGGTAGGATGCCTGGTTTTAAAGCCTGTGCTGACTGTAGCCGCTTGATGTCGGTTACGGACCATCACCGCCGGTGCCTTTACTGCTTGGGCCTCGACCACGACGCGGAGTCGTGTTCGGACTGCAAGGCCCTGACCTCGAAGGCTAGACGGGAGCGGTCCCGTAAGCTTCTCGAGATTCGCCACTCCGCTCCGCGCCCCTCTCGATCCCGGTCCAGGAGGAGGTCCAAGAATCGGTCGCGGAGCCGCAGCCGACGTCATCATCGGTCGTCGGGATCCAAGTCTTCGGGTAAGTCGAAGCACTCCAAGAAGTCCAAGAGGTGACACCGCTCTTCGGACTCCCCTCGCCGGTCGCGCGACTCGGCCGGGGGTCAGGGTGGTTCCACCCCCGCGGCTCCGGTGGAGCCGCAGGCGCCGTGCAAGTCCCCATACCCACCGGTCCCTGGGACTGACGCGACGCCGGCGGAAGTCAGTGCCTTCCTCTCGGCCATGAGGAGCCTGGCTCCGCCGTCGACGCACGCTGGCGCGCCTTCGGGCCCCGCGGACCCGACTGGGCAACCTTGCCTGCCGGCGGCTCCGGCCCCGGCGCCGTTGACGGCTCCGGCCTCGACACCGCAAGCGCCCGAGGGACCCGTTCCCGAGTCCCCGCCGACGCCGGTCGACCTCGTCATGCCTCCTCCGCCGGCGTCGACACCGGTACCACCTCCGACGCCGACTCCGCTCGACGTCGAGCCCCGGCTCAGCCCCGGTCCGGGCCCGGCGCCTATACGGTGTCGATGGATGCCGCGTTCGGCGCCGCTGGAGACACATTTTGTCTATCACCCGGCTCCGATCCTTCCTCCTGCATACCAGGAATCGGATGATGGGGACAACTGGGAGGGATCCGAGGATCCTATGGCCGTTCAGGCTCAACTGTCACAGGACTGGGCAGATGAACTGGGGGAGGCCAGTGGTCTGGATACCTCTCCGGACACTGGATTCATCTCTCCTCCGACTGTGGCTTCGGAGGAGGGTGCTGCTTTCTCTGTGGTGCTGCGCAAGGCGGCCGCAGCCCTTGGGCTCGAGCTACCTGCCGTGGCTGTGAGGACTAACGTCCTCACTGAGGTGCTTCAGTCTGCAGCAAGCTCCACTGAGCCTCTGCTGCCATTCAATGAGGCCCTCACTGACGTTCTGCAGGGCACCTGGTCCAAGCCCTCCACAGTTCCTCCTGTGGATAGGAACGTTGCCAGGCGCCACCGCCCTGCTCCGGGCGACCCCAGTTTCCTGTCCCAACACCCTACCCCCGAGAGCCTGGTTATCCAGGCCTCTACCTCCCAATCCTCCTTCCCAACCGCTCCGCCGGACCGGGATTCCAAGAGGCTGGAACAGTTCGGCAAGAAGCTGTTCTCCTCCCTTAGCTTGGGTCTGCGGTCTTTGAACACCGCCTGCCTCTTGGACCGTTATTCCCACTCTCTGTGGGATACGGTGGAGGACGTGCTGCCCCTGTGTCCGGAGGAGGTCCAGACACGACTTACCCAGGCTCTGGCCGATGGGAGGGATGCAGCACGACATGCTATCCGATGTGGGCTTGACACTACGGACTCGCTGGGTAGGGCGATTTCTACCTCAGTGGCGCTTAGACGTCACACCTGGCTGCGGTCCACGTCCTTTTCGGGCGATGTCCAGAGCACCCTCATGGACATGCCCTTTGATGGCACTCGCCTTTTCGGCGAGAAAGCGGACAGTGCGCTGAATCGCTTTAAGGACTCCCGGGCTACGGCCAAGTCCTTGGGCCTCTCGGCCCTGCGGTCGCAAACTTCCGCCTTTCGCCCCTTTCGTGGCCAAGGAAGGGGTGCCTCCTCACGTGCGCCTAGCCACCAGCCGCAGAACCAACCTGCGCGCGGTCGCGGACGTCGTTTCCGCCGAGGCGGTTCTGGAGGACGACGCGGTAGCCCACCTCCACCCCGGCAGCATCCGCCTCAAAGCCTTCCTAGTCCGAGCTTTCAGGCCCATTCCACGCCAGTGGGCGGCAGAGTTCGCCGTCACCTGCTCCACTGGCGGTCCATCACATCGGACAGGTGGGTGCTGCAAATCGTCCGAAGGGGCTACTCCCTCCCCTTCGAGACGACCCCTCCAGCCATGCCACCGCAGCACCACCGTATCTCGGGGGATCATTTGAATCTTCTCCACAAGGAAGTTTCGGCCCTCTTGGCCAAGGGGGCCGTCGAGCGCGTTCCGAGCCCAGAAGTAGGTCGTGGTTGTTATTCCCACTACTTTCTGGTTCCCAAGAAGGGCAAAGGAGGCCTTCGCCCTATCTTGGACCTCCGGAACGTCAATGCCTTCCTCCGGAAGGAAAGGTTCAAGATGTTAACTTTGGCTCAGATTCTAGCTGCCCTAGACCCTGGAGACTGGATGGTAGCGTTGGACTTGCAGGACGCATACTTCCACATCCCCGTCCTGCCGGCCCACCGGCGTTACCTGCGGTTCACGGTGGGCCAAGAGCACTTTCAGTTTACCGTGCTCCCCTTCGGCCTCACTAGTGCCCCTCGGGTGTTCACGAAAGTGATGGCGGTGGTCGCAGCTCATCTGCGCAGATCAGGGGTTCCAGTCTTCCCCTATCTCGACGACTGGTTGTTGAAGGCGGGCTCGCCCCAGACAGTCGTCTCCCACCTCCAGAGTACGGCGGATCTCCTGCATTTGCTGGGATTTTCCATCAACGTGCCGAAGTCACACTTGAGTCCCTCTCAGAAGCTCCTCTTCATCGGAGCGGTTCTCGATTCGGCGCAGTTCCGGGTCTATCCGCCGGAACAGCGGGTCCGGGATATTCAGGCCCTGATTCCCATCTTTCGGCCTCTATCCTGGGTTTCGGTCAGGCTAGTGTTGCGGCTTCTGGGGCTGATGGCCTCCTGCATCCTACTAGTGCATCACGCCAGGCGGCGCATGCGGGCTCTGCAGTGGGACCTGAAGTTTCAGTGGGCCCAGCATCACGGCAACCTGTCCGACCATGTCTTGATCTCGGAGGGCACTGCACAGCAGTTGCAGTGGTGTCTCACGGACCGCGATTGGGTCAAGGGCAAGAGCCTCTCCCTTCCCCAACCGGAGCATGTCGTAGTGACGGATGCGTCCCTCCTGGGATGGGGTGGCCATATGGGAGAGGCGGAGATCAGAGGCCTCTGGTCTCCGGCGGAGTCTCGTCTCCACATCAACCTGTTGGATTTGAGAGCGATCCGACTTGCACTGAAAGCCTTCCTTCCCTCTGTCAGGGGAAGTGTCGTGCAGGTGTTCACAGACAACACCACCGCCATGTGGTATTGCAACAAACAGGGCGGGGTGGGGTCGTGGACCCTTTGTCAGGAGGCTCTGCGCCTCTGGACGTGGCTGGAACACCAGGGCGTCACCCTGGTGGTTCAACATCTGGCGGGCTCTCTGAACGCCAGAGCAGACGAACTCAGCCGCCGGTGCATGATGGATCACGAATGGCGTCTGAACTCCGAAGTGGCGAAAGGTCTCTTTCAGCAGTGTGGAGAGCCTTGGTTAGATCTATTCGCCACCGACGAGAACGCGCAATGTCAGCAGTTCTGCGCGTTGGAATTTCCAAGGCGGCACTCGCCCGGCGACGCTTTTCGTCACTAGTGGAGTTGCGGTCTGTTGTACGCCTTTCCGCCTATACCACTTCTGCCCAGAGTGCTGAAGAAGATCAGGCACGACCGGGCCCAAGTCATCTTGGTGGCTCCGGATTGGGCACAAAGGTACTGGTATCCCGAGCTACTCAGTATGTTGACCGATCCTCCGATACGTCTGCCCCTTCGGGAGGATCTTCTGTCGCAGCAGCAGGGGACGGTCCTCCACCCGAACCTGTCCAGCCTCCACCTCCATGCGTGGAGATTGAGCGGCGGCAGTTGATGCCATTTGACTTGCCTCCTGAAGTCTGTGATATCATTCTGGCAGCCAGGCGTCCCTCCACAAAGACGGTATACGCCTGCCGGTGGAACAAATTTGTGGCATGGTGCACAGCAAAGGCTGTGGATCCCCTTTCCGCCCCTCTTTCTGAGGTTTACCTCTTTCTTCTTTCTTTGGCCCGGCAGGGCTCTGCCCTGGGCACCTTGAAAGGTTATCTTGCTGCCATCTCTGCCTTCTTGCGGCTTCCTGATCAGCCTTCTCTTTTCAAGTCCCCTGTCGTTACACGCTTTCTAAAAGGCATTACTCACACGTTCCCTCATGTCTCTTTTGTAATGCCTCAGTGGGACTTGAATCTTGTTCTCACATTTCTAATGTGCGCTCCCTTTGAGCCTCTTCATAATTGTCCTCTTCGTCTGCTGACGCTTAAGACTGCTTTTCTGGTAGCCATCACCTCGGCTAGACGGGTGAGTGAGCTCCAGGCTTTATCTTCAAAGCCTCCTTTTTTCTCTGTTCATCCGGACAAGGTTGTCCTTCGGCCTCGTCCCTCCTTTCTTCCAAAAGTGGTGACCCCCTTTCATCTTGGGCAGTCTGTCACCTTGCCCACCTTCTTTCCGCCTCCGCATCCTTCCAAAGAGGAAGAGAGGCTCCACCGTCTGGACCCAAAACGTGCGCTCTCCTTTTATCTGGACCGCACAAAGCAGTTCCGGGTGGACGACCAACTTTTCATTGGAAACGAGGGTGCTAAGAAGGGGAAAGCTGTGCACAAACGGACCATCTCTCGGTGGGTCGTTTTGTGCATCAAAATTTGTTACTCCTTGGCAAAAAAGGACCCTCCTGTTGGGCTGCGCGCCCATTCTACTCGGGCCACGGTGGCTACTACTGCTTTGGGACGGGGTGTCCCTTTGCAGGACATCTGTCAGGCGGCAACGTGGGCTTCGCTACACACGTTTGCCAGGCATTATTGCCTTGACAGCCAAGTCCGGAGGAATGGCTTCTTTGGCCGTTCTGTCCTCCAGGACTTTCTGGTGTGATCTTGGTTCGCAGACCCACCACCGGGGATGGTATTGCTTGGGTATCTATTCTAAGGTGAGGAATCTAACTAACGTGTTTCTTTCAGATGAACAAGTTACTTACCTTCGGTAACGATGTATCTGTAAGAAACATTAGTTAGTTAGATTCCTCACCGACCCACCCATCCTCCCCGTTCTGCGAACTGACATCTAGGGTTAAGGTTATCCTTTTCAGGGCCCTAGATTTTCTTTTTGGCACCAGTGTCGGTCTTTGCATGGCTCTGCGTTCCTGGCGCGGAAAGCTATGTACAAAAACTGACGTCAGCGCGCGAGGGCGGCGTCTAAGTACTCCGACGACGTCATTCCGGCGCACGACGCCGACGACGGACGCGGAGCCGCAGACGACGCCTAGCGACGCGCAAGGGGTATTGCTGACGAAAAATCTTCCGGATCCAGTCTGACGCCTGGGGATATTCTAAGGTGAGGAATCTAACTAACTAATGTTTCTTACAGATACATCGTTACCGAAGGTAAGTAACTTGTTCATCAGAAGTCATCCCATGGACCTGTGGTTTTTATGGAATTTTTTACAGAAATTATTTTGGTGTCTAGAAAACCAATATTATTACTTTTCATTTCCTTAGATTTTTCAGGCATCCTGGAGCATTTCTTTTTTTCCAGGTTTTTTTTATGGTTTCTGGATTTTGGATTACTTCAATGGATTTATCCTGATCGTTTTCATTTTTGCATTTTTTCAGGTATTTTTGGATTTCACCTTACCATTTTTAGTGAATTGTTGCTATTGATTATATATAGTATTTCTTTGTTGTTAATAATGATTCTACTTTTACATTTTAGCATGTCGTACATTTTACTGCTTTGTTTACTTAATTTTTGTTTAAATCGGGTTACTGATTGCTCCATTCTTAGATATTGGTAGCTTTATTCTTTTTGTAAGGCTTCTATGAATTTGAGTGTCAGTTGGATTCTCCCTAGTGTGTCTTGAAAGGCATTATCACAACCTTCTACAGCGTTGTTGGGTTTTGTCTTCTTGAGCCGTGGTGCTCTCATAGGCATTACACCATGGTATTTGGAATTTAGGTTAGCGTCTGTGTCCAGATTTGTGCAGTTTGCCAACCCAAGTGTCTTCAAGGTACTCAGGGGGTCATTACGATGGCGGTTGGACTTATGTCCAACCGCCAACGTTGCGGGAATCGGGACCGGCCGCCATGCATGCGGCAGACCCGCACTCCAAAATAGGATGTGACCGCCACCATGGCGGTTGCATTTTGCAATTTAACATTGCGGCAGGTGCAGCTGACTGCAGCAATGTAAAAAATGCATTTTCTGCATTTCACTGCACTACATGGCAGGCACCACACGGTGCCTGCCACTTAGTGCAGTGAAATGTAGGGGGTACCATGGGTACCCCCAAGTGTACAAACACCTCCCCCAACGGGCCCCCAAAACCAATCCCTGCCAGCCTTTAAATGGCGGTTTACCCGGCACGGAAAGGCTGGCTGCTGCCAGCATCCTAATCTGGAGGACGGTGCCTGCTAGGCACCACCACCATTTTACTGATGCTGACCGCTCCGCCAGGCAATCGTAACAATTGCCTGTGGCAGGTCCGTGGCGGGCGGTCTTTGGGCCCGCCACAGTCGCGGTCTGATTCCCCCGCCATCGTAATGTGGCGGGGGAAAATTGCTTCTCGATGGCGGAACGCCGCCACCGCACTGCTGGCGGTGGCGGGCCTTCTGCCATCGTAATGACCCCCTTAGTTTGTATTTGTTTTGCTGGTAAAATGGTCTTTCTATAAGAACGTTGTAGTGGTTAGCTACCTCAGTTACAGGGACATAGGCTAATGCAATAATTTTTTTTTAATTTCAAGCGCAAACTGGCTGTTTGTTGCATAGTCTACACTTAGTGCAGATTATTAGAGATGTCTTCAACTGCTCTGATTAAAATGGTAGTAACAGCCTTGAATGGCTGTATGGGGATAGAGTTTGTGTATTGTTTGTATCATGGCTTTTTCAAAATCGATTATTATTTGATTTTGGGAGTAGTTGTTTGTTTTAATTTGAATCTAGTTTAGTTGTTCATAGTAAGTACTATTTCCTTTATTAGGTAGCAAGACTATATGAGGGGTGTATTAGTGTTTTGATGCTTGCCATGAATGAATGGTTTAGCGCACATTTTGAATGTTCTGTCATCAGCTCTGTTTGACATTGGCTTACGCTTAATAACTTATCTGTTGTAGCACATATAATATCAAGATTGGTATTAATAAGGTTGGCATGTCAGAGGAAGGCTTCATTATTATATTTGGTTGTTAAGTGTTCAAGAATTTGGATGTCTTGGTACCTTCTAGGGACAGCAGGAGTATCACTAGTGGCTCTCTTAGTTTGTGCAATTAAGTCTTTTAACGTGAGTATAGCTGGTAACTGATGTGATGGGTTCAGGTACTTTAGGGGTTATATCTTTTAGAATGTTAGTAGTGGGCTTTTGGGAAATAATGCTTGCCTCTTTTAAATCTTGAAGTACGTTCCTTACTTTGATTTGGGTGACATTTGGAGGTGGTTGGGTTCTCTCAAGTTAACAACATCATCATTCTTTGTAGTATCTCTCCCATAACAAGCATTAGAGTAATATTTCACATGTTTACAAATAACTTTCTCTGTGCTTGTGCTTTCTTGGCTGTAAGTGTAGCCCATGTGCAAGAGAAATTGTTTGTTTGCCTTCCTGTGATGTGATATATTTTGCTATTTCTGTACTTCTGCCTGAAAATAGTTTAATAATATAGATTAAAAACATTTAATAATTAAACTTTTGCTTTGCAAGCTTAAATAAAATATTACAGCAACCGTTTTGGATTTTATACTTACATATGTGTTGTTGATTATAATCTTCAATTTTCCGTTGAAGGTCTTCCAATGTGTTATTTTAGATGCATTTTTTATGTTTAAATTTATTTATTAATGTATATTTTTATATTACATTAATTGTAGTAAGAACTTTTTGTTTGATACTTATTTGATGTTTTGTGATGTAGTTTAATTTTTGTATGTGTTCATAGTTTATTTTGTAGTTATTAAATTTAAATATTATAGTTAGATGATTTATTAATTCATGTAGAGTTTAATTTTATTTGTTATTTATAGTAAACTATATAATTATATTATTTCATATTATATGGCTTTGTTTTTTAAAATATTAAGTGTAGTTTATATGATATGTTTCAATATTTTTGATACTTGATATATTTATTTAAAGGTGATGATATTTTTGTTTCAGATTTTTGTGGTTTCGATATTAGTAGAAGTAGATATTTTTTATTGCAATATTTTGGTAATTGATATTTGTGTTAATTCAGTATAGGATGGCAATATTTTTGTAAACAATATTTTTATAGCAAAATGTTTCTGTGAATCAATATTGTTTTCAACTGCATTATGTCATAGATCTGGTAAAAGCTGAATAGTATTGAAAAGGTTGTTCTGGTGCAGAAAGTGCAGGTTGGTTATATCTAATGCATATACACAAAAGGACCTGCCCCGTACACCAATCTTTATTTTAAGCACAGGGACACACTCAACACTTTCTACTCAACGTACTGGCTAATGCACAACTTGTTGCTTTTTAGCCGTCTTTGTGGCGCTAGTAACCAGTCGTTATGGAGTTCTAGTGTCTCTGGCTATGCAAATACCTGAAAACTAGGTGTGTTTAGCAAAATGTTTCCCCTAGAAGACTGTGGTTATTCCACCACTGTGTGTGAGAAAAACAGAAGAAGAAAAAGCAACCTCACATTCACCAGAACCATCCAATTTGGTATCTAGTACAATACCTCAAAGGAAAGAGGTGCAAAAAAGTGCGGAGGACGGCAGTACCTCACGGACGTAACCCCCACGAGGTATATGCAGACAGGTACTCGCCCGCTACCTCACCTTATCATCATCGGCAACTGCCGTCCGAAAATGAAAATAAAGAGTGATACAAGGATCTAGTGTCTACTCTAATACCTTATGTGCAGTGGAACTAATAATCTAAACTGTGTCTATGTTCCAAGGAAAAAGAGGGAAAGAAGTGGATGTCGACCCTAAACAGGGGAGGATGAGTCTGATCAGGACCCAAAATGCTCCCAATTAAAACCGGGCAATGCCACACTGGATAAATGAGACTTTTATTCAGTGCTGTGTGGCTGTCCACTAAAACCGACATGTTTCGTTGCCTGTATGGATTGATGGCAACTTCTTCAGGGCTAGGGTCGACTAGCCTCTCTGCTTTACTTGTTCTGACCAGTTTGGTATCTGGCAGGACCTGCGGGAAACATAAAATAGACACACATTCATTCAACTAAGCACCCCAGTTGCTCATAACGGGGAGACATACATTCAATCAAACATTTTAGCAGTTTGCATTAATTAACTGCAATTGGCACTATGCCTGCATCATTTATATCGATCATATTTACCGTTGGGGGTGCTCACTTACAGCATACCTCACCCCTCAGAATGGGAGAATCTGTGCTACCTCAGATACTCCTGAGTTGCTTGCCCGCAACCTGCGGATTCATATATCTAAAATGCATGAAAACGGAAAATTATCACATTACATATCAATATTCCGCAACATACACACCAATATTTGTTGCTAGCTGTATGTGGGCCCACTGCCCTGCATTCACCGGGTGCATAAAATCCTATTGTTGCCCTCTGTGGCTGCCACACTTATATCGTTTATTACCTGGCACCTCCCCTCATGTTAAGCTAGCCATATAAACGACTGCACTTCGCTTCCTCATCGCATTCATGGTACTAACCATATGGCTTCCTAGTTGTAGTATCTGCATATAGTTAGTTTATAGTGACGGAATACCTCCAAAGCAGGCTCACCAATGACAACACCCCTTGCTCCAAAATCGAGTAAGCTAGATATGCTCGATGACCTCGAGCAAAAATTAAAAGCATCTATCTTCACCTCACTCTGTATTCAATCTACCGCCGACCCCGATGTCGGTCTCACCTCATCAGTGTTGCGCTCCGGGTTCTATCAAACCTCCATCACGGGCCCTATGCCCCTTTCCCGTTTAAATACTACGCGCACGCGCAAACGTGTACTACAAGCTGTAGCGGCCATCTTGTGTAAACCAAAACTAGCGTGTATGGTATCATTGGCATGTACAGCTGTGCAATGAAGGCAATGGCAGCCATCTTAAATACACAGAAATACAAATCCATACAAAAAGGTACCTCTGTGGTATAGTTATGTCATTGTTCCTGACATTACCCTGCTCAATTGGCTGGATGTATTAATTAATAGCTACAGCTTAGCGGAAAAATCGCGTGTATGATGTTATTAACATGCACGGGCGTGTATTGAAGGCAATGGCGGCCATCTTGTGTCCCCAGTGAAACAAACCCATACTGGGTATATTTATGTCATTATTCCTTACATCACCCTACTCAATTAACTTATTAAGTTAGTTAGTGGCTGTAACATAGCCCAAACCCCAAACCCTCTAAATGATTTTATATCTACATTGCCGGTCTTAATAATGTGTAGTGCAAATGATTACCAATGCTCTCCCCTGAATGGTCCGGCGGGATATGAGCCGGGGCTACCTGGGTTGTCCTAACCAGCCTATCACTATGTGTGTGCTTGGTGATAGAAATAATGCAATTCATTTGGATGCGGTTGCAATATGATGTAAATATTAATTTGCAACCAGATTCCACTCCATATAATCGTTAAGACCATGTCGGTCTGCTCCCTCCTGGTAAATCCACCTTGCCTCCTTCGTTGTTAATCTGGCATTCATGTTATAACTGTCACCCCAGACCCGCTCCAGTACTACCCAACGTAGTTCATGAGGGCCATGTCTGGCTGTCATGCAATGCTGAACCAGCTTTGTAGTTAGTTTACCCGTCCGGATGGTACTTAAATGTTCTTGCACACGGACCTTCACTTTTCGCGTGGTCAGTCCAATGTAGTGGAGGCCACAAGGACACGTCAGTCTGTATATAACGTTGTTCGTATTACAATTGCTGAACGCATTCAAGTACCAACTCTTGCCATTCGCCAATATGACACTCTTAGTTGGAGTGGTTAGTTCGCATACATTACAGCCGCCGCATTGATAATGCCCCGGCGGGATCCCTGTGGATTTAATCTCACCCTTGGGTCGTGAGTGCACAAGGCGATCGCGTAAGCTGGTGGAGCGTTTGAAGGCAAAACGGGGTTTGGGCATGGTCATAGCGGGAGTGTGAAGTAGTGGCCAGTGTTTCCTGATCACTTGTCTGATCTGAGTTGACAAGGGGCCAAAAGTGGTGACTACGGGAATACATTCTCCTGGAGTTTTAGGTGTTCTCTCCAAGAGGGCCGCTCGTGGGGTATTAAGGGCTCGTTTTTTAGCCTGCTTGATGACCTTAGTAGGGTAAGCTCGGGCCTCCAGTTTGCATGATAAGGTTTCTGCTTGTTGTGCAAAGTCCTCAATGTTAGAGCAATTCCTGCGGTATCGCAGGAATTGTCCCACTGGCAGATTATCCCTCAATGCCCTAGGATGATAGGACCTGTAATGAAGGAGGGAGTTCTTGTTGGTAGGTTTCTGGTGGACATTGGTGACCAATTTCCGGTTCGATGCACTGATATCAAGATCCAGGTATGTGGCCGTGGTGTTGCTGATGGTCCAAGTGAATTTAAGGCATCCATCAAGGCCATTAAGCCACTGAAGAAACCTGTCAAGGTCTATAGCAGAGCCTGTCCAAATACAAAGCACATCATCGATATATCTCTTCCAGAGGGCAATATTCCTCTGGAAGGGATTGGTGCAATGAAAAATGTGGTTGGTCTCAGATTGGCCCACATAGATACATGCCAGACTGGGGGCAAATGTAGCCCCCATTGATGTACCGGACACCTGCAGGTATAGCTGGTCCTTATAGGCAAAAAAGTTTTTTGTTAAGGCCAGTTCAATGCATTGGAGGACAAAGGTTTGAGGGACATCGTAAAACCGTTCACATTCACCCAGGACATGTGCTGCTGCCACCAGCGTTGCTTCCTGGGGGATGCTGGTGTATAACGATTCGATGTCAATTGTGACCAGCAGTTGATGTTGAGGATCAAACACAATGTCGTCCAGGATTTTTAAGACTGATGTAGTGTCTTGTACATAGGAGGGTTGGGTAATCACACATTCCCTCAAAAAGAAATCTGCAAACTGGGATAGCGGTTCCAGGACAGATTGAATCCCCGATACTATAGGGCGTCCCGGAGGTGGCCTCTGTGCCTTGTGAATTTTTGAGACGATGTAAAACGCAGGGGTCCTGGGTTTTTCGTTGATCAAAAAGTCTGCTTCCTTAACCGTAATCCACTTTTTTGCTTTAGCTTCCACGACCATGGTTTGTATGGTCGTCTGTAGGTTCTTAGTGGGGTCCCTCATGAGAGGTTGGTAGTTATGTCGTACATCCAGCAATCTGGCCACCTCCCGCTCATAATCCGCAGTATCCAGCACCACCACCGCTCCCCCCTTGTCGGCAGGTTTGATGGTGATACTCGGATTCTGCTGGAGGGAATGTACTGCCACCCAATCAGCCTTTGTCATGTTACTGTGGCTGTGGCTCTGCTGTTGTTCTTCCAGAATACTAATGTCCTGCATGATTTTTTGTTCAAAAACAAGGACTTCAGGACCAATAGAGTGGTTGGGGGGACAAAATTGAGAGGGTCGTCGCAGACTGGTAGAGAACACCTACAAGACAATCTGTCCTGGAACCGCTATCCCAGTTTGCAGATTTCTTTTTGAGGGAATGTGTGATTACCCAACCCTCCTATGTACAAGACACTACATCAGTCTTAAAAATCCTGGACGACATTGTGTTTGATCCTCAACATCAACTGCTGGTCACAATTGACATCGAATCGTTATACACCAGCATCCCCCAGGAAGCAACGCTGGTGGCAGCAGCACATGCCCTGGGTGAATGTGAATGGTTTTACGATGTCCCTCAAACCTTTGTCCTCCAATGCATTGAACTGGCCTTAACAAAAAACATTTTTGCCTATAAGGACCAGCTATACCTGCAGGTGTCCGGTACATCAATGGGGGCTACATTTGCCCCCAGTCTGGCATGTATCTATGTGGGCCAATTTGAGACCAACCACATTTTTCATTGCACCAATCCCTTCCAGAGGAATATTGCCCTCTGGAAGAGATATATCAATGATGTGCTTTGTATTTGGACAGGCTCTGCTATAGACCTTGACAGGTTTCTTCAGTGGCTTAATGGCGTTGATGGATGCCTTAAATTCACTTGGACCATCAGCAACACCACGGCCACATACCTGGATCTTGATATCAGTGCATCGAACCGGAAATTGGTCACCAATGTCCACCAGAAACCTACCGACAAGAACTCCCTCCTTCATTACAGGTCCTATCATCCTAGGGCATTGAGGGATAATCTGCCAGTGGGACAATTCCTGCGATACCGCAGGAATTGCTCTAACATTGAGGACTTTGCACAACAAGCAGAAACCTTATCATGCAAACTGGAGGCCCGAGCTTACCCTACTAAGGTCATCAAGCAGGCTAAAAAACGAGCCCTTAATACCCCACGAGCAGCCCTCTTGGAGAGAACACCTAAAACTCCAGGAGAATGTATTCCCGTAGTCACCACTTTTGGCCCCTTGTCAACTCAGATCAGACAAGTGATCAGGAAACACTGGCCACTACTTCACACTCCCACTATGACCATGCCCAAACCCCGTTTTGACTTCAACCGCTCCACCAGCTTACGCGATCGCCTTGTGCACTCACGACCCAAGGGTGAGATTAAATCCACAGGGATCCCGCCGGGACATTATCAATGCGGCGGCTGTAATGTATGCGAACTAACCACTCCAACTAAGAGTGTCATATTGGTGAATGGCAAGAGTTGGTACTTGAATGCGTTCAGCAATTGTAATACGAACAACGTTATATACAGACTGACGTGTCCTTGTGGCCTCCACTACATTGGACTGACCACGCGAAAAGTGAAGGTTCGTGTGCAAGAACATTTAAGTACCATCCGGACGGGTAAACTAACTACAAAGCTGGTTCAGCATTGCATGACAGCCAGACATGGCCCTCATGAACTACGTTGGGTAGTACTGGAGCGGGTCTGGGGTGACAGTTATAACATGAATGCCAGATTAACAACGAAGGAGGCAAGGTGGATTTACCAGGAGGGAGCAGACCGACATGGTCTTAACGATTATATAGAGTGGAATCTGGTTGCAAATTAATATTTACATCATATTGCAACCGCATCCAAATGAATTGCATTATTTCTATCACCAAGCACACACATAGTGATAGGCTGGTTAGGGCAACCCAGGTAGCCCCGGCTCATATCCCGCCGGACCATTTAGGGGAGAGCATTGGTAATCATTTGCACTACACATTATTAAGACCGGCAATGTAGATATAAAATCATTTAGAGGGTTTGGGGTTTGGGCTATGTTACAGCCACTAACTAACTTAATAAATTAATTGAGTAGGGTGATGCAAGGAATAATGACATAAATATACCCAGTATGGGTTTGTTTCACTGGGGACACAAGATGGCCGCCATTGCCTTCAATACACGCCCGTGCATGTTAATAACATCATACACGCGATTTTTCCGCTAAGCTGTAGCTATTAATTAATGCATCCAGCCAATTGAGCAGGGTAATGTCAGGAACAATGACATAACTATACCACAGAGGTACCTTTTTGTATGGATTTGTATTTCTGTGTATTTAAGATGGCTGCCATTGCCTTCATTGCACGGCTGTACATGCCAATGATACCATACACGCTAGTTTTGGTTTACACAAGATGGCCGCTACAGCTTGCAGTACACGTTTGCGCGTGCGCGTAGTATTTAAACGGGAAAGGGGCATAGGGCCCGTGATGGAGGTTTGATAGAACCCGGAGCGCAACACTGATGAGGTGAGACCGACATCGGGGTCGGCGGTAGATTGAATACAGAGTGAGGTGAAGATAGATGCTTTCAATTTTTGCTCGAGGTCATCGAGCATATCTAGCTTACTCGATTTTGGAGCAAGGGGTGTTGTCATTGGTGAGCCTGCTTTGGAGGTATTCCGTCACTATAAACTAACTATATGCAGATACTACAACTAGGAAGCCATATGGTTAGTACCATGAATGCGATGAGGAAGCGAAGTGCAGTCGTTTATATGGCTAGCTTAACATGAGGGGAGGTGCCAGGTAATAAACGATATAAGTGTGGCAGCCACAGAGGGCAACAATAGGATTTTATGCACCCGGTGAATGCAGGGCAGTGGGCCCACATACAGCTAGCAACAAATATTGGTGTGTATGTTGCGGAATATTGATATGTAATGTGATAATTTTCCGTTTTCATGCATTTTAGATATATGAATCCGCAGGTTGCGGGCAAGCAACTCAGGAGTATCTGAGGTAGCACAGATCCTCCCATTCTGAGGGGTGAGGTATGCTGTAAGTGAGCACCCCCAACGGTAAATATGATCGATATAAATGATGCAGGCATAGTGCCAATTGCAGTTAATTAATGCAAACTGCTAAAATGTTTGATTGAATGTATGTCTCCCCGTTATCAGCAACTGGGGTGCTTAGTTGAATGAATGTGTGTCTATTTTATGTTTCCCGTAGGTCCTGCCAGATACCAAACTGGTCAGAACAAGTAAAGCAGAGAGGCTAGTCGACCCTAGCCCTGAAGAAGTTGCCATCAATCCATACAGGCAACGAAACATGTCGGTTTTAGTGGACAGCCACACAGCACTGAATAAAAGTCTCATTTAGCCAGTGTGGCATTGCCCGGTTTTAATTGGGAGCATTTTGGGTCCTGATCAGACTCATCCTCCCCTGTTTAGGGTCGACATCCACTTCTTTCCCTCTTTTTCCTTGGAACATAGACACAGTTTAGATTATTAGTTCCACTGCACATAAGGTATTAGAGTAGACACTAGATCCTTGTATCACTCTTTATTTTCATTTTCGGACGGCAGTTGCCGATGATGATAAGGTGAGGTAGCGGGCGAGTACCTGTCTGCATATACCTCGTGGGGGTTACGTCCGTGAGGTACTGCCGTCCTCCGCACTTTTTTGCACCTCTTTCCTTTGAGGTATTGTACTAGATACCAAATTGGATGGTTCTGGTGAATGTGAGGTTGCTTTTTCTTCTTCTGTTTTTCTCACACACAGTGGTGGAATAACCACAGTCTTCTAGGGGAAACATTTTGCTAAACACACCTAGTTTTCAGGTATTTGCATAGCCAGAGACACTAGAACTCCGTAACGACTGGTTACTAGCGCCACAAAGACGGCTAAAAAGCAACAAGTTGTGCATTAGCCAGTACGTTGAGTAGAAAGTGTTGAGTGTGTCCCTGTGCTTAAAATAAAGATTGGTGTACGGGGCAGGTCCTTTTGTGTATATGGTTATGAGTGGGGGGCGACCTGCCCTTATGACCCCCTTGGCTCCATTTTTGTGTATGGTTATATCTAAAGCACATAAGAACGAGAAAAGTTTATAAATGGGTAGAGGATGTTCCCTAACGGCTAGAGCAGTCGACCTCAAAGCTGTAGAACTAGGTTCGAGTCTTGGCGGGGCGCTTAACATTCTGTGATTCTGGGTAAATCACTTAATCTCACTATGCATAACAAAATGAATGCGTCCATCTGTAATGCAACTGGTGCTCATGTAAAGCGCTGATACGTTTGGGACGAGTTCCCCTATAAAAAAAAAGTGTGGGGTGTTGAGGTATGTTTGTCAAAATGTGGATTATGGATTAAAGCTAAATGTCAAAACGGAAGAATACCAAAAGCCCTGTCCATAATAATAAAATCTTCACTACAGGCCGGTGCAGGGTATAAAAGGCAAGTGCCTCACTCGCATATAGAACAGTTGAAGATTTATTTTCATAGATAAGACAGTAAAACCGGGAGATATACGATTTTCACATTATTCTTTGAGCTGATTAAAGGGGAAAGATTGGCCCAGACAGATGAGAAGGAAATAAAGGAAAATATAGAAGGACCTAAGTGCAAGGTGAGAAATAGATTTATAGACTTGGCCCTGGTGCCGGCCATAAGAAGAATTGCGGTGACGTGGAAGCTAACCATAGGGCCTCAGATTAACACCTGGAGGCAAGAGGTATCTAAGTGGGCCGGATCCGAGGGTAGAGCTCTCTGTGGGGAAGAGTTAAAGGGTCTATGCCAACACCCAATTTCAGACTTCTGGAATTACATCCTTTTCGCTTGTGACCACCCGAGCCACTCCAATAGCGCAGATGACGACAGTGTGTCCTCCATGGACGGAGACATTGCAAATTTTGGAGATACGACGAGATGCCTCACTGAGGTGAAGATAATTACCCTATCACCTTTCCCCCGTGTGCTATGGTATGGAATGTATGACTACATCCGACAAGATAGCGATTCGGACCAGTCCTGATCTGAAAATACTCCATAATCATCCCTGCCCTTAAACCCCCTTTACTATAAGTCCTGGGTCCCCTAACCTGCGTTAGTTGAGTTTCTCTAGTTCATGCTTTATTGGTTGTATACCTGTGATGCTTTTGTAAACAGGTCCTTTAAATGGCAATATAGCATTTCCCACCTGATCGAAATGACCCCAGAGTGTCAGGGACACTACATCTATTACGGTCA
Source organism: Triturus cristatus (assembly GCF_964204655.1). Classification (NCBI taxonomy): domain Eukaryota; kingdom Metazoa; phylum Chordata; class Amphibia; order Caudata; family Salamandridae; genus Triturus; species Triturus cristatus. The sequence goes on along the minus strand of NC_140589.1, from coordinate 558,526,713 downwards.
CTAATAATGTGGGATATGCAAACTGATATAACTTGAGGATCCATTGGGTTAAGTTGGTAGAAATCACTGGTCATTAAATGTGGCTCCTTGTATCTTCCAGGGATGAGGAATTCCTATAGCCCTACGCCCGGGACATATTGTTTTGGGTCAAGGGCAACACGTTTTCATGTGTATTCTGTCCTTGGGACAAGTAGGCCCAACCCCTTACAGCACAAACCCTTTGGCTGCCAGTTTACAGTACCACATTATGGATCAGGGAAAGGCATTGCCTGCAGTTAAGGTAATATTTGTGTCCATATGTATGGTTCATTAATGCAAAGCCTTTATTATTAGGGTGAGCGCTCTAAGTACATGTTGCAAGCTCAGACTGCACTACTGACAGTGGTTCCAGTAGAAAAGTGTATACGTTTTCAATGTTTAGCAATACGAGACTATCTATAATGTTCCCAGAATGCTCTCTGATTAGATGCAAATATTTGCAGAAGCTTGAAAGCTTGTTTGATGATTCTTTGCTTTCAAAATAAAATAAAATGTTCACAAACAAATGCAAAAACATTTCGCGAAACTACTGTAAAATTTTAGGTAACATTTCTTTGCAGCATCATTTAGTAAAATGTGTTGATGTATGCTAGTCTTTCCCAAAATTATTCATAAAGGAAAATCAGTGTAACCAGTTTTAATAAGATTATGGGAAACAAAAATAAACAAGCAATGTTAAAGCCAGTAGGTCTGAAATTGTTGGTCAGCCTTTTGGTTTTGTCAATGCGTGACTTGTTTTGGCATGGTTTTTGTACAACCTTATTTGTGTGGGGGTTGCCGGACCCTCACCATTACAACAAACATTGGCAAAAGCAAATATAGTTTTTGGTTGCAAAAAGCACACATTGCCACAGTAGTTTCTGGCACTGAACAAAACAACTGTCTGTCGATATGCTTCTTGTGAAAGAACAGAATGCTGTCACTCACAGTGAAGCTAGCCTATAGACAGAGCGAGAGAGAGACAAAACGCAAAAGGTCATGGTTAACACCAGACCTAATTAGGGGCCCAATTATTAAATAAAGTCTCAAAAGTGCACCCATGTCCTTGCATTAAGTGCAGACATACGGCTTTTGTGAAGTAGGCAAAGGAATGGTACTCCTAGAAAATATTTGTGAACTGCATTTTAGCATGAGCAAATATGCAGGTGTAGATTTGCTCATGCAAAAATGTGAGTGTTTGCTAGTTCGCTTTCCCTCCAACCACTTTTTTTACCCAACCCTTGAAGAAGTTTTATGTCTGCCATTGCCAGGAGTACATTTCCAACCTTTCTCAGTATGGTACTCTAAGTTTAGAGAAGAGTTGGTGAAAACCCTTAAAACATGCAAGTTAGTAGGTTTGCACAGACTCAAAAGGGCATTCCAACCCTGGATATGTTGCTTACTATTACCATCAGCTCTGGTACGTAGGTCTGAAGAAACGTGGTAACATAAGAGAATTGCTAGTATTCAAACCCTACTATGGTATGAGCCCTGGCATATTTAGAGAGGCTATTTCCGAGCTTTTAAATAATCAGATTGCTGCCATAATTTGTCGCTGTATTACATTGCATAAAAGGGACAAATGTCGATTTTGTTACAGTACAAGTAGATTTATGAGGCAACCTGGAAAATGGACAAATATATATTGTATTAAATTCCACACCCCTGATCTTCATACCAACAAACATCTCCAAATCTCATTTCTGTTGTATATGGTTGACATGTGCACTATTCTAAGTGTCCAACGAAAACATAGCAAGAATTGTCATTTGCTCATTATGCAATGTAATGTATAATAAAAACATGCCAATAAAGATATCTTTAAAAAAAAAAAAAAAAGGAAAATATAGAAGGAGGATTGGGAATAGGGGTAAGATGCTGAACCAATGAGACAAACATCTGATATTCCACTTTCTTTTTCCAAGGGGCACGCATACCCGGCTGGGACCAAAGGCGCTGACCGAACAGAAGACACGTCTCTGAGAAAAGGAAGACAGAGAAGGATCAGAACCTGAACTAATCAGAGAATATAACCTGAAAAGAAGAATACAAGCAACCAAAACTGTGTGAACCCAAAACATGGTGTCAGAAGTGGGATCTTTCCATGAAATAATGGATCCTGTAGTGCATCAACTTGTGACAGGCCAAAAGAAAATTGAATGAGTCCTACTAACATATATCTCAAGTTTCCAATTGGACCGGGACAGTCTCTAATAAATAGAAATATTTGTTGGTTCAGCCTGACTGGTCTCCCAGTCCCAGCCTCTTTGCAACCGGACTATTCCCCATTAAAGTAATAGGGACACCCTACGCTGTAACCCACCTCTGCACCGGGATGCCCCAGAGCCTCTCGGGGTGACTAGTTGGTGTGGCCTTGGACCTTGCCCCATATTCACATTAAGTCCCGGAGATTGGTCCAGTAAGTCGCTATGAAGTGCCTGAATACAGGAGTTCCGGGGCGTGGCCTGCAGGAAAAGCATGGTGGACGCTTTTTCGAGCCACTGTGCTACGAATCCCCTTTATCCGCCTAAATTATACATTGCAGTACGGTATCTACTAAGTAACTGTTGGATAATAGCCCCATCGGTCCCCTGGGGGCCTGCCTAGTAGTGGCGGAAGCCACAAAATGAAAGTTTAAACTTTCAGATCCTGCGACCGGCCCTTGAGGCAGAGACTGGGCCCAGTGCAACGTCTTCGGAAAGGAGCACTCAACAAGTGACCGATGCTGGGGCGGCGAACCGGGTGGAGTGTACACGTTGTCAGAAGCAGAATGGACCAGAGGACAGGCTGCAGGTCCCGTGGTGACGCTGGAGTTCGACATCCATAGCTGTGGTCCCAGGGGCTGGCCTGACTGGTGAGCCGCGATCAAAAACTGCTGAGGCAGTCAGCGAGAACAGCCCACAGCGCGGAGGCAGACGGTGTCCGTCCTCTTACTCGGGCTCGAGGGGAATACCTGGCAGCGGGTGCTGAAACATCTGTGGCAGAGGAGGGTCGCTGGAAATTGGTGGGAGGTCGAGTGTAACACTGGTACGGAAGGTGGAGGTTTCTACCCAGACTCACATGTGCTGCGTCGTCGTCATCATGGACATCCTCTGTGCAGTGGGGGCCCCCACAGGGACAGGGATTGCCCATCCGGGGCCAATGTTGTGAATTAAGGCGGCACGAGTGGTGCGGCACTTGTTGCCCTGAAGGCCCCCCCCCCCGCGGCGGAGGCCTGGAGATTAGGCCGACCGCGGTACCGCAGGATTTACAACGGTAGAGAGCTGAGGCAACGAGCAATAGCACGGAGGTCAGTGTGGATTGAGCCCTGACCGGGCCCTGTGATTAACAGGCGGTCGTGGTGTGGTGACAGCTGCCGGCAGGAGGTGGGCGGATGTAGCTGGAAAAGTGTCGAGGAGGCCAGGTCACCGGGAGAAGTAAGTCCATGCCCAGCCCCGCTGACACTGAGACGCGCTAATTAAATGCGAGTGGAGAGCCACGACAACAGGGCCTCCTGCTGATCGGAGGAATTGGTGTAGTGGTTTGCGGTGCGAGCCACAGTGCAGGAAACGCTGACAGCCCGAGCCAGTGAGGCAGGGTCCAACCATCACGGGGGCAAGCCGAAAACGAGGAGCTTGCATGCCTACAGATAGACAGTTACTGTATACTGCATAGTCTGTTGCAGCCTGGGAGGAGCATGCGTTAGTGCACAGGTGGCAGCAAAGAGTGACTAACGGGCCTGGAGCCCCCCTTAACACGGGAGGACAACATGGTCTATTGTTTACTGCATAGAGGCACTGGAAGAGCCTAGCGGTGCACTGCCTTGTTTCCAGGTTGCTGTGGCGGAGCGCCCCAAAGTTGTGACATTACCCTCCTGCTTCCAGGCACTTCCTAAGTGGAACCCATATGTGGTCCACTAGAGCCATCTGCAGGGGACATCAGCATCTGGTGGTGAATCGAAAGTTCAATGGTTGATCCCACGACACTGTAATCCACGGGGCTGTGCCGATAGCAGGACTTGTCATCTATATCACTGGCCTCACCCACACAGAAGTGTGCTCAAGGGGATGGGCCGCACGAGGGGCACTGGTACCAGCGCCTCCTCATACTCATCAGGTACGACTGACAGAACACCCAACACATACATACCCCCCTGACGGCAGGTTGGACGCAATACATAATGCTATTCAGAGGTCCTGTGCGTCCCTGGAATCTAAAATAGACAATGTGGCAGCTGATCTCACTTCAGCATGCAGACCACGGAAAGCTTTCAGACCAGGTGATCACAACGGAACACACCCTATCAGAACTGAAGCCAGTGACTGACTTAATTGAGAAACGGCAAAAGGCACATGAAGACAGAATACGGTACCTGGAGGACAGGATTGAAGACGCATAGGGCTGCTCAAGGCAGAATAACATCCGCCTGATAGGCTTACCGGAAAGGGCGGAAGGACAAGACGTGGTTGCTTTTATGGAACAATGGGTCGAGGACCTCTTGCCTGCTGCTTCTCTGTCACCCTTTTTCATGATTGAGCGGGCACACAGCATTCCTTTGAGGAGGCCGGCGCCTGGAATGGGGCCCACCTGTTCATCTTCAAGGTATTACACGACAGGGATAGGAATGCAATACTACGGGAAACAAGGAGGATTCAAGATATCAAAATAGAAAACACAAGTGTTACGGACAATACACTGAGTGTGCAATGCCAGAGGGGATCCTTTTTGCCAGTGAAGCAGAAACTAAGACAACTGAATATTCAATACTCCCAACTCTGCGTGGTGGCGGACGGAAAAACAAGATTCTTAGACTCACCACAGGACACATGGGACTGGTTGGAAACAACCGGTCATTTTTCAGGACCGTGTTCCTCTGACGAGACTAGCAACCAGAACAATGCCGCGTCTGGACCTAGATCCAGCAGCCGCCATAATAAGAAACACCCACCAAATCTGGCAGCAGTACCTGACCTAGAACAAATAATAAGAGAGCGCCAGAAAGCAGAGTGCGAAGCAGAACGCATAGCTGCCACAGTGGAAACCTCTGGAAGGGAGGTGACACAGACTCTTTCATCAGAAGATAAACGCTCATCAGCGGGGTCCCCACCTCACTGACTTTACCAGACATTACTCCACAAACCTCAGCTGATATCATCTGACATACGCCGTGCTCCTGTGGGTCATCGACATCAGCGGGGGCCCCGCAGCTTCACTAACTGATGTAGTCAGTGGGTTACATCACTAGCAACTGTGGGGTAACCAGTTTAAGTTATTTACAGATAGCACATCAATTATCCACTGGTTTACAGTGCAATGCATGCTAAGATAGCGTAACCTTGGGAAAACCTAAGGGATGGCACACTGGTAGGCACTGTAAGGTCTCGCCCCCCCTTATCCCCATCTCATTTAGGGATTTTTTTGTTAAGTGTAATTACCGCTTAGGTTTGGGCAGCTCCCCTGGTTCATGGAGACCGCCCTTTTCGTATTCACACGTTGCCAAGTTAGCACATATGTTTTCATCCAAGTTTCATGGGCCTCTGGGCGGGGTGCGCCTCTAGACTGTGGTCCCCTATATACGCATACACATGCAAGCCTTGGCCTTAGTACACATACAACCTCTTCTAGTACAGTGACATGCCAGCTCAAAAGATTCTCACTTGGAATGTGAGGGGCCTCCGCACACCCTCCTCAAGAGGCATAATGTACACATAGCCCTTAAGCAGGAAACGCACCTATCACACACTGAGATAACCAGATTACAGGGCAAATAGAGGGGCGGAGTATATGCCACAGACTTCTCAGCATACGCCCGGGGCACAATGATTTGGATCTGACCAAACACCCCCTTCCTAACAGATGAAGTAGTGACGGACAAGGAGGGCAGATACGTGTTTATAAAGGGCAGGTTGGGTGGTCGTCCCCTTCTACTGGGCAACATTTACGCTCCCAACACAGATCAGGGCTCCTTCCTGGGTTCGCTCTCACTGGTGCTGGCCAAGTGGAGTGGTATGCCATGGTTGATAGAGGGAGACTTCAACAGTGTCATGAACATAGATCTGGACAGATCTTTCCCACCATTGCGCTGCACAGCAGCATCCTCCAATGCGGACACACTTATGGACTGGATGCACAGATGGGAACTGGTGGACATATGGAGACATCGCAACCCTGCCCTGCTGGTATATTCCTTTTACTCTTCCCCACACAAAATTAATGTCCGCTTGGATAGATTTCTTTTTTTCTAATTTTTTTATTTTTTTATTGAGAATTTGCTGGTGTCATACAAAAGTTTATACAAATACATTGTCTTATGAATCCTATAAGATCATGAAGAGAACACATAATGGAGTAATAGCCATAGCACATGCATATAGTACAAAACCAAATTGAAGATAAACAAAAAACAATAGAATTTCATCATTCATGAACAGGAGATAGATGCTGCATAAATTATGTACTTGAGCTTCTCCAACTAGCGAGTGGTGCCCATATATTCCTACCCATTTCCCTGGCTTTTTTGCTTTTTAGTTCGTATAAACAAGACTCAATATTATGTACCCCAAGCAGCCTTGCCATCCACATTTGGAAGGTGGGGGGGGGAAGGATCTTTCCAGCCTGCGGTGATAAGGATACGCAACACAGCGGCAGAAATAAAGACCAGGGCTTCCGCAGTGCTACACAGTTCAATTTTCCTATCTACTCCTAATAACATCAGTGTGGGAGATAGGGCAATTCTGCATTTTAACAGCCCCTCCAAAAAGTTTGATATTTCCCTTAGTAACGTGGATAACTTATCGCACTGGTGGAACATGTGTATTAAATCCGCAGGGCCAGTCAGACATCTAGAGCACTTATCGTTCTCCACCACACCCCAGGCATACAGCTTCGCCGGAGTAAAATACAGGTTGAACAACGTTTTGTAATGCTGGGCCCGTAGGTTAGATGAGCGCAATAGTTTCTTATTTAATGTGAGGGCTAAATCTAGATCCACATCGGGATCGCCTAATTTAACTGCCATTGCGGATTCTGTTTTCTCCAAGTCATCCTGAATACCCGCCATTAGATGATTATAAATGTATTTTATTTTATTTCCCCCATTCCCTAAATAGTCCATCAAGGGGAAACGAGTTAATGCCGAGAATCTCGGTCTAAGAGCCTTCAGCGTTTGGACTAACTTTCCATATAAAAGCCAGTGGTTAGACGGGATCCCATATGTAAGCTGAATCGCTTCAAACCCAAGAACCCCCCTCCAGAATATCCCCTATATCCTAATTCCCTGTTCATTCCAGAGCGGGCAGTTCGAGTCCGTACCCAAGTACGGGAACAGGTTAGAGTTCCATAAAAGAAGATGCGCGTTAAGCCTGGGAATTTCCAGCAGCTTTTGAATAGCTTTCCATGTCCCCCAAACCCCGCCCACTATCTTAAACCCGGTCTTCTTATAATATCTACGATCCACCTCCCTCAAAAGTAGCCCTGCGGCCTTCTTCCTCAATAAGAGCTCAAAGATAGTTGGAGGATCCCGACTATCTCCCTGGGCCTCTGTTGGTCTAGGGACCTGTTGAAAAAGTATTGACATATGAGCCAGAAGGCAGGAGAGATGATATAATCGAAGGTTTGGAAGGGCCATGCCCCCTCTTTCATACGGGAGTGACATAAACTTCATAGAACGCCTGGTTTTCCCGAAATGGCAAATAAATCTGTTAAATATTGCTTCCAGATTTTTTTTAAAATGTTCCTACAACAGCAAGGGGATGGCACGAAACAAATAGAGGACCTTCGGAAAAATTTACATTTTAAGGACGTTTACCCTACCTACCAAAGAGAGATGTAAGACGTCGAGTCTTTTTAGTTCTGCTTCAATCGATCCCATAAGGGGGCAATAATTTTCAGTAATGATCTTATCCACTGCAGCATTAATCCTCACCCCTAAATAAACTGCTGAGTCTACATACCTGCTGTCTGACTTGATAATGTTCTTGGTACAAATAATCTGGGTCTTCCCCTCATTTAGCAGATACCCAGACCTACTACCAAAGTCCTTTGCCAGCTCTATGAGTACAGACATCGCCTGCTGTGGGTCGGTAGTAAGAATCGCCAAATCATCAGCGTACGCTAGCAGTTTATTTGTATACCCAATAAATATCACTGGGCTGATCCGAGGACAATCCATAATTCTATGAATCAGGGGATCTATATATAGCGAGAAGAGTATCGGAGAACAGGGGCAGCCCTGACGCGTTCCTCTCTTAATCGTAATTTTCTCCGAGCTCTCTCCCATTACCGACACCCTAGCCACCGGATCTTTATACATAGCTCTAAGAGCTTTAATAACCTTGGGGCCAAATCCCCTTGCTACAAGGATGCCCCAGAGAAACTCCCAGTCTACGCGGTCAAATGCTTTCTCTGCATCGAGGAGGATCATGGCCATCTCTCCCCCCCTAGCAGCATGGGCATCGAACAGAGCTATAGCTCGACGTGTATGGTCCGTAGTGCCCCGCCCGGGGACAAACCCATGCTGCCAAGGGGAGACAAGACCGCCAATGACCCTCCCCAGCCTTTTGGCCCAAATTTTCGAGTATAATTTAGTATCCGCGTTAATAAGTGATATAGGCCGATAGGAGCCTGGGTTCTCCTTGGGTTTGCCCTTCTTGTGAAAGATGATTATATTGGTCTCTTTCCAGGAATCTGGAATGTTGCCTGTGCACAAAATACCATTAAAGAGATCTAGCATGATGGGGACTATCTCGGATTCAATACTTTTGTAAACTTCTTGGGGGATTCCGTCGGGGCCTGCAGCCTTCCCGGCAGCAAGTTCACGCAGGGCATCCTTGATCTCACTTTCAATAAAGTCCCTATCTAACTCTTCTCTAAGTAATTCATCGAGGATTTGACCACCATTACCATTCTCCCCCATTTGTTGATCTTGCTGTTCGACTTGATGACTCTCATGATCATACAATTTTTGATAGAAATTTTTAAAAACTTTTAGAATATCTTTTGACTGAATAATTCTTACCATCCTCTTGTATACTCGTAATAATATTCCTCGTTCTATCCTGTCTAATACGAAGTGCCAGAACCCTACCTGCCTGCTCCCCTGTCTCGTACCGCTTAGCCCTTGAGGCCTGATAATCACCTACCGCCTTCTGTGCGACTAATTTTTGAAGATCGGCTTTAATAATCGCCAAACTTCTTAAGCTCTCCGACCCATCCATACCACTTCCGATATCCCTAATATGGAGCTCCTCTGCCTTCACTAGATCAACCATAAGCCTATCAAGCTCTAACATGTCCGCCTTCCTTAAACTCGCTGAACAGCTAATGGTTTCCCCCCTAAGAGCTGCCTTAAAAGCTTCCCAAACGCCGTTCCTGGATGTACTGTAGCGATTTGCGTCAAAGAACTCCCCTGTCCATTTTTTAATGTGTTCTAATAATAACCTTTTTTCAAAGGTCCAGTTAGTGCGGCTTTTCCCTACGATATCCAGTCTACAGGATAAGATCAGAGGATTATGGTCAGAGATTATTCTTGGGATCTTCTTAATACTGACCTTGTTCAGTTCGGACGTTGAAATAAAAAAGTAGTCTAATTTAGAATATTTTTGATACGGGTTCGAAAAATATGTATATCCCGGGTTCTGTGGCTCCTTTTCACCCCATACACCCTTTAACCCATGGGAGCTAATAAGAGAGGACAAAGCCCGAAAAACCCTAGGTTTTCGTCCCGTGTATTTAGATGCACTATGCCAGTCAGTTGATATATTTAGGTCGCCACAAACAATCATTGGGGTTGGCCAGCCCGCTAACTCTTCCTCGAGGTAGTCAAAAATATCTGGATCATCACAGTTTGACCCATAAATCGAACAAATTGTATACCCAATGCACATTTCTGCGATGACCCACCTGCCCAAACTATCGCATTTAACCCTCTTCGCCCCCCCTAAGGATGCTCTACCCAAGATTGCGACCCCCCTTATCGTAGAGGTCTGTGAAGTGCAGGCAATCAGATCAAAACCTCTTATACAGAGTAAATTACGTTTAGCCCAAGGCAGATGTGTCTCTTGCAGACAGATTACATCTAACCTATTATATCTAGCGAAGTGGTCCAGCTTTTGGCGCTTCTTCCAATCATTCTGTCCGCTAACATTAACAGTACAAATTTTAATGTTCAACATAATTTAAATTCCAGAACATCCTTACAATTCCGTGCCCAACTAAAATCAAAATATTTTGTAACAATAGCTGAGACATGAACCACACAAACGAGAAAGCTCCACTAGACCGGCGACATTCAAGACAGCCTATCTCCCTGCAACACCAGATTATCTCTTTTTTGCTTTTTTCCCCAACCCCCTCCCGATTCTCCCACCCCACTCCCCCCACCCTCCACCTGCTCCCCGACCCCCCCCACACCCTCCCCTGCATCCCCTTGATCGAGGCGCTCAGACCTGTTCTGTGCGTGTGATGTAAGCACGGTCGCAAGTGAGGAAAATAAAAGGAACAGCCTGAAAACCTGAAAACCTATATATCAGGGAAGAAAGAGACGGGGAAAAAGCGCTATAGCCTTAAAGGTAGACCCTTACAAACATGAAAATCAGACTGTTTCTCTGTGTCTCAAAAAAAAAAACGCCTAATTGCCCAGAGAGTCAAGGAACTCCTTCGCCTTTATTTCAGAAGAAAAATAGTAAGTCATCCCTTCATTAATAACCTTTAACTGAGCAGGGTTTATCAAATAGGCTTGCAATTTCCTTTCCTGGAAAGGTTTGATGAGCTGGCGAAGTCTCCATCTCCTTTCGACCGTGGCATGGCAGAAATCTGGGCGAACAAAGAAAGACATCCCCTCACTAGTCCTCCTCGCATCCGGTCTCGCTTTATCCGCGATTAACTGCCTTAATACAAAATTGCCAAGAAATATCAAAATAGCCCTTGGCTTGTCCCCTTCTCTCGCATTTCTCCGAACTTTGAAAGGAGTGCGATGTACCCTCTGAATTTTTCAGGGCCAGTTCCAGCTAGAAAGCTCTGGGAATGCTTGGTCGAATAACTTGATAGTGAACGCTCTAATGTCTAAACCTTCGGCCCCCTCCGGAATCCCCAGGACCCTAAGATTGTTCCGTCTCAGTCTATTCTCCATGTCCTCGAGTTTCCATTGAATATCTGTCACTTGCGAGCAATGGGCATCCACTTTGATTACTACATCGGCGGCCTGGGCCTCTGTTGACACAACCCTCTCCTCCAAGTTCGAGACTCTGTCACCCAGTGTCGTGCACGCTTTAGACAGCTTCCTCACGGCCCCTTGCATTTTCCTCAGGGCGGCTTGTGACTTCCTGCTATCTTGGCGAGTCTTCTCTCGGTGAGCAATGATTTCTTGGTGTATTGATTCCAGTAACGACACCTGAGATGCCTCTGAGCTAGGGCTTCCTTGCAGTGGCATGGCCGATGAGTGATCCCAGCAAAGCTCATGGTTGACCTGGCCTTTAGAGCCAGCCGCAGGCCTTACCGCTGTAATAGGAGGTTCTTGCTCCAGATCGCTCTCTGTGCCCTGCATACTGCCCTCCATTAAGGAACTATGTTCATCCTCGTCTGACCACTCTGCATTCTCAGACACCGAGAAGAAACATTCGCTCGGGACCTTTTCCACCGGATCCCGCAACATATCTTCTGAGGTGATCTCGCAGGGGGCTGACTCACGGTTGTCCCGGTTGTCGGTGCCCTGGGTTACATTCTTCCCACACTGCTTACCCCCCTTTCCGGGGGGTAAAGGCTGCTGACGTGTTGGCCTGCTTTAGGGGTGGCACCTGCCTTATTATTCACAACTTCTCCGCCCTCAGATATTCTTCCTGCCGCAGGGCCGCCACCAGTATCCCCGTGAATAGCAGAGGCCGTGGTGGAAATAGCCACTTGCCCACTCCTGCTATCAGATTGGGGGACATCCGAAGCTTGCTGCTGTTCGCCTGCCCATTTCGTGCTCTCTTCAGTGACAGCAGGCCCCTGTGCTCCCCCAGAAGCCACCAACGGTGAGCTCACCTTTGCCCCCTTCTACTTGCCACATTTCATAAACATATCGGCAATTAAGGCGGTAGCCTGACGAGTCTTACCGGCCAGCTGCTGTTTCCTAACAGAGGGTGATTGAGTTCTCGCCGGCTGATCTGATTCCTCCTGCACCGCACCGCCTTTCTTTTTAGAAGCTGCCAACTTGGAATTGATGGATTTTGGGGCCATAACAGCTAATCTCGACAAACGGGCTCTTCTTCTGGTCATAGGGGAGCACAGACTGCCAGTATTCAGATCCCAATTTTGGCTCCTCGCTCCGTTTCTGCACGTCAGCTCCACACGGAGCACCGCTCCGCTCTGCAGCCTCCGCCCACAAACACCCGCTGAACGCCAGCAGCGGGAAGCGCGAGCCGCCGCAGCAACCAGAGCACGTAAGAAGGAGCCTCCTGAGCCAGGGCAGGTAAACGAGAGGATCATAGCTTCATTGTCGATGCTTTGGTCTTTGAGCGAGTGAATACGGGCAGCCTTAATCCCTATATTTGCCAATTACATCTTCGTCCCGCATCCTCCTTGCGACCTGCTGCAACCGGCCGCTACTACGCGGGCGCCATCTTGCCTCCGGACCTCGTACCCTCCTCCGCTTAGATAGATTTCTGAGCACAACTTTCCTGCTTCCATCCATGTCAGACATAGACTATCTGGGACGTACCAATTTGTATCATAATCCATAGTACGTCACCTTAGCATGAGAAAGCAGCGTCCCCCTGATTTCCACATGGCGATTACATCCGGCAGTGCTGGAAGACGCAGTATTTCACGACTTTCTTGGCTAAGCTATTGGGGAATACTTTGAGAGGAACACAGGCACGGCCACATCGGTGCTAGTAGAGTGGGAGGCGCAAAAGGTCACATTGCAAAGGAATTTCTTGGGTATGGGAATCGGCATGAGGCGTCAGATACAGTCAGACCTACTAGAGGTGGAATGGGCTTTGCTATCAATAGAAATACACAAATCACAGACACCCCTGTGCACAACAGCACTGTCAGAGGTGCGCGAAAAACACTTGACACTAATGGAACGTCTAAGATGCTTGAATTACTCAGCACACTCAGCAAAAACTCATGCAAAGACTGATCGTGCAGGCTACCTTTCTCACTTAGCTGAGTAAACAAGATAGGCCAACAGGCCCAATACAGCGCTTAGGTCTCCTAGTGATGATATACATAAAGAACTGACTCTTCATTTAACGTCACTATACCAGGCTAAGCTAGAGGCATCGGAACTAGATATACACTCCTTCCTCGATGGCCTAGTTTTCCCCAGTCTCACGCCAGAGCAGGGCATGAAGCTAGATGCCCCAATTACGTTGGAAGAAATGCGAGGAGCAATGTGCGTTCTAGCATCTGGAAAAACACCTGGTCCAGATGGCTTTTCATCTGAATTTTATAAAACTTACGCTGATCTATTAGCGCCTCCGCTGCACCGGGTTTACACAGAGGCATTACAGGATGCGAGTCTCCCAGCCTCCCTTACTCAAGCCACGTTGACTACTCTCCCAAAACCAGACAGGGATCCCACGGAACTAGGCTCATACTGCCCGCTAGCGCTACTTAAGGTAGATTATAAAATTCTGGCAGAGGTTCTGGCAGGTCGGTTGGCATTACTCACATCACACCTCATTCACTAGGACCAGAATGGGTTTGTCCCAGCGTGCAACACCTCCCTTAATATACGTAGGCTGTTTTGGATCATGAGGTACGCCCCGCGTGACTAGACGGAGTCGGGTTGCCTGGTGCTGGACTTGGAGAAAGCCTGTGATACTGTTGAGTGGCCGTTCCTGTTCGCTGTGCTCTCAAGGTACGGAATTGGACGTTACTTCTTAAGGCTCGTCAAACTACTATATGGAACACCAACGCTGCGGGTCTGAATTGGCACCTTGTTCTTGCAGCCTATAAAGATCTGCAGGGGAACCAGACAGGGGGTGCCATCTTTCGCCACTAATGTTCTCCCTCGCCATAGAACCACTAGCTAACCGGGCCTCTGCGAGCCGATGGGGTATCCTGATGGGAGTAGCATGCATGCCATATTGCTATATGCCAATCATATCCTACTATATATCAGAGATATCCGATCTGTGCCGCCTGTTATCTCTAACACCCTCAAACTCTTCGCGTAGCTATCAGAGCTGAGAGTAAATTGGGGTAAAAAATGTTTGTTTCCCTCCGTCCTAGAAGTTGGAACTCGCAGCTTGGACCCTCATCTCACCATCGGTGGCGCCCTAGTGCCGTAGCAGCCAATCATGTTCCGCTATCTGAGGATATGGATATACCAAGCGGACCGAGACTTAATGGATGGGAACCTCACTAGAACGATTACTGCACTGAAGTCGCAGATAGAATTATGGAAAACCCATTAATCTCTCAGTGGCGGGGAAAGTGGCACTCATCAAGATGGTAGTGCTTCCGCGCCTTCTGTACCATTTTGCTAACCTACCACTTTATTTACCACCCCCCTTTTTTCGCGGGCTAGAGCACACACTCCATGACCTAATATGGAGCAAAACACGTGGTCGCACGTGCAAAATTATACCTGCCTTCAAATCAGAGGGGCTTGGCTGTCCCAATCATGGAACACTATTATTTGGCATCTCAACTGCAATGGGTGGCCAGGTGGGTGTCAGAGTCATGCTTTACAGACACGGCAGAGTATGGTCCTCCATATGTCCTGGACATGATACTTCTTATTTTCCATCCATGTTCTCGCCCGCCCAGTCCCTTCCACTGTTGGTACAGGTGGCCTATAGATGTTGCTGTCGTAGCTTGGTTCCCACGAAGCAGACCATGCCATATGCGCCTGCCCTTCCAATACTAGGCATACCTAGGGGGGCTGGCAGGGCTGGGGAGTCGGAATTCGCCGCTTGGCACGAGGCAGGCATTCACACGGTGGGGAAGCTATATAGTGACAGTGTGCTTCTGACATATGGGACGCTGGTATGTGAAGAGGGAGTCCAACCCGGGCTCTTCCTCAGTTATGCCTCCTGGACCGGCATGATGAGAAGTCATTGGGAAGACATCACACGGTAGCCACAAACGCACCTCTTGCTGCAATACATACACGTGTTAGGCACATCCAAAGACTGGAACATGATGTTGTCCAGCCCCACGTCAGTCCCCAGGAATGCCAGGCTCCGTCTGATCCATTTCTATATACTTCACAGAGCATACCTTACCCCAGATAAAATCAACAGATATTTTCACAGGCAAGACGCATACTGCCCACACTGTAAGCTTACTGGTGCCGATTATCTACACATGATGTGGATGTGTCCTGCACTACGCATCTACTGGGAGGGAGCGATACAACTCTTGAAGTCATGACCTGACAGAACACTGGCATATAACTGGGATACCTGCATACTGGGTGCGTTCGTCAGGGACAAAGCACACAGAGCCACTACCCGTTTCCTGTAACAGGGCCTAGTTGTGGCCAAAAGACTTATTACCAAATTCTGGAAGTCGGAAGACCACCCGACCCTACAGGCTTGGTCTCACTTCATACTGAACTAGGCCAACGCGGAGAGAGTGCTGCCCTACAGAGGGAGGATACCCTTGGCCTAGGTAAATAACCAATCTCATCTTAGTGGAATATAATACTATTGTCACTCCAGGTAGCGCTGACTCCAAGGAGTGCTACTGACAGCCCTAACACAGGACCTCCTGAATTAAGCCCGTAACCGGGATGTCATACATGAACAACTGGGTCAAATACACAATACATACACCAGAGGCACCATGATACGGAAATACCCAAGGTCATGTAGGCGATTAATACAGGACTTCAGGACGCCATAAGAGGTGCAGATACCCCCCCCCCCCCCCCCCACTGTTGGATAGGTCCAAACTAGCACCCCCCACCTCAGTGTTGCAATAGTTTTATGATTTCGTTGTCAGATCTGTAATTCCCTGAGATGCAATTCTGCTGCATCTGCATCTATCACACGCTCACACAGTCCCGCAACTATTCACACAGCAAAAAGGCATCCTTACGCAACCACATAGCAGTCTAATGGTTGGGTTCCCACTTCATTTTCAATGTGAAATGCAAAGTGATTACATGCTTGTGAAATCGAACCCTATTATTTAATATTTGAAATTGTATGTTTACGCCATATCCCTGTAATATAACATTCTTTAACATTGGGCACCCAACACTGAAAAGCAACTCTTCACCCGGCCACCCCAGTGATGTCCAAGGTGGTGATGGTGGTGCCTTGGACCTTGCCGCATACTAACCTTAAGTCCAGGAGATTTGTCCAGTTAGTCGCTGTGAAGCACACATATACAGTGTATGTCTTTCCTCCATAGGATAACATTACAAGCTTCAGAAATTGCAGTGTCCAGTTTTAAAATCTGTGAAAAAAATCATAACTCAAAAAGTACTTACCTGGTTCCGATGATCTTGGTATCTAAATGTATATAAAAGTATGTGTTATGGGGGCGCTAGGTGGCGCGCTTACAAGATGGTCGCCAGAGCGTGAGGCTCCTGCCACCCGGTGCCATCATCCTGGAAATTCTCCTGTCCTCAGTGCGAGGCGACATTGCTGACGCCGCCAGCCGCGGCATATAAGCTTCCCGCGGCACCACGGAGAAATTCGGGGCCGGAGACAGCTCGCTGCTCCAGGTATGACCCGCAGAGTCTGGAGCCGGTAGGGAGAGCGGAGCGAGCGGTGGGCCGCGGCCGGCCGCGGAGGGCACTCCAGCCCGTGGCTTACCACGAGGCGACTGGGCCGCACAGGCCGCGACACTTGCAACGGAGGCAGGACGGCAGCTAGCTTCTGTGGTACGGAGGCTGACATCAGTGGAGGCGAGGAGAGGCAGAGCAGGTGGCCAGCTGGTGCAGTTGTGGTCCGAGATGCTGGATAGGTGAAGCGGTGTATGCGGTGCCGGCGCTGAGGTGGCCGCTGTCTGCAGGTGGTGCCACGGAATACGCGTCGGCGAGGCGCCGCTGTGAGGCGAGTCTGCGGCGATTTCCCCGGGGAGTGGCACGATACCTTGGTTTGGGATTGGCCCCCCTGCGGGACCTGGCCGACTGCCTGCCGGAGCTGCCTAGGTGAGTCGTGTGGGCCCGGCTCCCGGTACACTAACGGATCGAAGGGCGCAGCGGGGAGGCCTGGGACGTGAGGCGGGCCTCTTCGCGCGCTGCAGCGAAGCGGTGGGCCCGGCGGAGATCGCTGCGGACAGCTGGAGTGTGATGGACCGCCCTAACGCTGGCGGATGCGAACTTGAGGCCCAGGACTTGTAAACCTTGTAGCCGATGGCCCGGTAAACGGACACAGGCAGTGAGGTGGGCGGCTTCGAGGGAGAGGGGAGCTGCCTTGACCCTGCAGTGAGGAGAGCACCTGGAGCTGGCGAGTGCATCTGGGGTACCAACAAATTGTGGTGGGGCTCCCGTCTCCGTATACTTGGCGCGGACCGGAGGAGTTGTGAGAACCGTGAATTGGACGGCGGGAGCTGACAGTGGCGGATCAGTGAGAGCTCCTTGCATAAGGGGGCATCCCAGCTGGTAGCAATAGAGTGGTGGGCCCGGACATAGCCGAGACTGAGGTGCCACTCGGACTGTGCTGTGGTCACTGCCAAGCTGGTGGCGGAGGGGTGGCCCCACTTGCTAGTGGCCCAGGAGCGGTGAATGCCGGTAGCAGAAGTGGAACATCGTTGGACCTGGTTGACGCGGGGCATAAGTGCCAGGGCGGAGGAGAGATGCCTGGCGGGGGGCACTGACACATTGTGAGAACAGTACGAGGCGGTCTTGGTGGCCTCCGGAGCCTGGAGGTATCGGACAGAGGACCTCTATTAGACGGTGGCCGAGGCCGCTCTCGAGAGGTTTCTTGGGCTCCCTCCTCCCTCCCTCTCCCCCGGACCGGCGGAGGAAAAGAGGTGTTTATTCTTTTATACCCCGGCGAGATAGGAGCGGGGGCCGGGATTGCCTGTCAGGTGCCGGGGTTGCCAGCGAATGCCGTCAGCACAGCAGTTGGTCATGGGCCGGCTGCGGAATAAACCGAATGAGGATCGGTCGCAGGCGGAGGGACTGGGCTCTGCGCCGGGACGTCCTGACAGAGGCGTGGAGCCTCCGGCGACAGCACTTGAGGCAAAAATTGACACAGTACTGGCGGCAGTGGAGCGGCTGGGCACTACCTTGGAGCAGACTAGGGCTTCCCTGGAGTCCTGAATCGATAAAGTCACAGTGGACTTCACCCTCCTCTATGCGGGCCATCGCAAGTTGGCGGACTCCGTCACCCAGCAACAATAAGTGCTCCAAGACGTCCAACCTGTGGTGCGCAAGCACACCATAGCCTTACAGGACCTGATCGACCGTGTCCATGCCTTAGAGGATCGAGCCGAGGACGCGGACGGTTCGAGTAGTGGGCCTCCCAGAAGGCGAGGAGGGACGGAATCCGGAACACTTTGTTGAGGGGTGGTTGCAGGACATTCTACCCCCGGGGGTACTCTCTCCGCAGTTTGTGGTGGAGCGGGCACACAGGGTCCCGGCGCGGAGGCCTAGGCCCGGGGCTCGGCCGCGACCCTTCCTATTCAGACTCAACTACCGAGACAGGGACGTGGTGCTTCTTGAGGCCAGGAAGCTGGACACCATCACAATGGGAAGTGGACAAGTGATGTTTTTTCCGGACTACACGGCGACAGTCCAGAAGCGGAGGAGCAACTATCTGGCAGTGAAACGCCAGCTGCGCGAGCTGAAGATCCCATATTCACTGCTGTTCCCGTCGCGCCTCAGGGTGGTCATGAAGGAGGGGACCCGATTCTTCGACGCCCCGTCAGATTTCTGGGACTGGCTGGAGGAAACGGGGCTGTACAGAGGTCAGAGGCCCCCAGATCCGGGAGCTAGCGGACAACCGGAGAGGAGGCCGCGGCGGCGGAGGGGGGCCCGCAGGGCTGTGGGGTTGGGCCCCGCTGTGGCACCCAGTCCGGAGAGTATGCGGCTGGAGCGTCAGGGAGCCCTGGAGGCGGTAGCAACCCTGGGGTCCACGAGCAGCCAGGGGGAAGCGGCAGTTCGCGAGCATAGTGAGCCTGAGACTAGTAGATCGTCTTCTCCGTCCACCATGCTCTCAGACGATCAAATACTGCCATTGGTGACACCCCAGACTGCCGACCACATTGTGTGAGCCCAGTGCGTTGGGGTGGCGGCGCCTGCTGGCGCGCGGGGTGACATGAGCTGGACAGTGTGCCATGGTGACTGTTGGTTTTCTTATTCCCCTGTATGAAGTGGTGCAGTGCCGCGTGCTGGCACACACAAGCTTGTTGGGTCGCCTTGGGCGAATGGGGTGGCGGGAAGTTCTGCTCAAGGGGAGTTCACACGTTAGGCGAAGTCAGCAGCAGGCGGTGTAGGTAGGCACAGTTAGACCACTCGCACATGCTCAGCACCATCCGCATCATAGAAGGCACATATGGCGAATGTAGGGGTAACGCAGTGAAACAGCAGTTTGCGTTAGCTTAAGGCCGCACCGCGCACCTGTTAGCCATTACCTGGCTTAGTTTTCTTCCATAAGCGCTTGGCTTGCAGTTTGGACGAATGCCCATTTGGGGATTTGCCCTGGTAGTTACACAGTTATTGATTTTCATTACGTGTACTCAGCAGTACACAAAAGTTCTTTTGTTGGGTTTTTCGTTGCAACATACCGGCATGACACTTAAAGCCTCTGTTTCCCCCCTCGGCCGATCCAACCCCAGCTCCGTGGCCCATACAGTCCTTAATTGCTCTGGATGGCTGCTACTGACGTAATTACATGGAACATACGGGGTATGCACACGCCAGCGCATCGTTATTCTATTTTTGCTTTTCTGCAGCGGCATAAGGCAGCCATAGCCCTCCTTCAAGAGACTCGTATGACGAAGCCTGAGCTCGACCGGCTGCGTACTCGTTGGAGGGGCCAGCTCTTCGGGACCACATACTCCGCACATGCCCGCGGCACACTGGTCTGGGTGATGGCGGGCACACCGTTTACATGCACAGATGTAGTAGCTGATCCTGCAGGGCGATACACCTTGGCCCGTGGGAGTCTTAATGGCCAGCACATACTACTAGGCTCTTTATACGCCCCAAATGTTGAGCAGCCGTCGTTTTTGGATCACCTGTCCGCGGTGCTGGCACCTGGGTGGGGACTTCAACTCAGTCCTTGATACACGCGTAGATAGGTCCTTCCCGCCCCTCCGCAACACGCAGGTGGTCTCGAACGCGCGGAGCCTTACCGACTGGCTGTCGCGCTGGGCATTGTTTGATATGTGGCGCAAACTGCATCCCGACGACCGCATCTACTCGTACTATTCAGTGGTACATGACCTTCACGTCCGCCTCAACAGGGTGGTGGGCTCCCTCTCCCTGATCTCTCTATTAGACCAGGCAGAATATCTGGGTCAGACCCACTCTGATCACAACCCTCTTAGACTGCGTTTCCGATGGGCCCCCGGTCGGCCCCCCGTCCCTACGTGGCGACTCCAGTTGACAGCTTTGGAGGATGCGGAATTTCGCGCTTCCCTAGGCACAGCGATCGAGCAGTTCTTTGAACTGAATGAGGGGACGACGAGCAGCGAACTGACGGAGTGGGACGCCCATAAGTCCACGATTAGGGGACATTGACTGGGCGTGTTGTGGAACATTCGTAGGCGGCTTGCACTGTCGCTCGGTGGCCTGGAATCTCGCCTCCTCTCGTGCGAACACCATGGCGAGGGCGGGGGTGGGGACAAGGTTCGACTGGCGCGGCTTCGGGCACGCCATGCTGAGCTACTAGAGCGTTTGCGATGTCACAATTATGCGGCTCATTCGGCCCGAGTTCATGCCACCTCCGACAGGGCGGGCGGTTGCTGGCCTGGCTGCTTAGACAGGAAGCTGCACATGCCCCGATAGACACTATTCATGGGCCCGACGGGGTGCTCGTGTACACGCAGTGGGAGATACATCAGGTACTGACGGCGCATTACATGGCCCTGTACCGTTCGGCGGGGCGCCGGCAGACGCAGGACCTGGATCGGTTTCTGGAGGCTGCCCGTCTACCCACGGTCCCAGATGAGCACCAGGAGTCACTCGAGTGCCCCCTCACCGTGGAGGAGATCGGAGACGCGGTGGCCTCTCTGGCCTCTGGGAAGGCGCCGGGGTCGGACGGACTTCCGGCGGAGTACTATAAGGCCTATCGGGAGTCACTAGTGCCCAAGCTACATGCTCTCTATCTTGCGGCCCTCAAAGACCGCACCTTGCCCGCTTCCATGCGAGAGGCCTATTTAGTGTCTCTGCTGAAGTCTGGACGGGACCCCACCAATCTAGGGTCATACCGCCCCCATGCCCTGCTTAATGCGGACTATAAAATCTTGGCCAAGGTGTTGGCGGAGCGGCTGGCTCCAACGGTGTCGGTGTTGGTGCACGGAGACCAAAACGGTTTCGTACCTAAGCGTAGCACCTCTCTTAATTTGCAGCGGTTTTTCCGGGTGGCCACTGACAGTGTGCAGCACTGGCCTAGGGCGGGCTGTCTGGTCCTAGATCTTGAAAAGGCATTCGACTGCCTGGAGTGGGGTTACCTGGTGGCGACGCTGTCACACTACGGGTTGGGCCTCGGGTTCCTCCAGATGGCGGCCCTCCTCTACAAGAATCCCATGGTGAGGGTGAGAACCGGGCCATACATCTCCGACGCCATCCCGATTGGCCGTGGTACCAGGCAGGAGTGCCCGCTCTCGCCCCTCCTATTTGCGCTGGCAACAGAGCCTCTAGCTGCCACGCTCCGCAGGGTACTGACTGACGGCATCCCCCTGGGTGATGCGATGCATCAGGTATCGCTTTATGCGGACGACCTTCTGGTCTTTGTCAGAGATGTAGCATGCATCCCGATTGAACTGGAGCGCGCTCTGTTCGACTTTGCCGTTCTTTCGGGTCTCCGTGTGAATGCTGCTAAGTCTTGTTTCGAGCCGAAACCCGGGACCCGCACTACCATCTTGTGGGATGCCAGTCCAATGGCAGCCGGATGCCTTCCCTTACCTGGGTATCCAGATATATCGGCAACCGGCGGATCTTGTGGAGGGCAATCTGGGCAAAGCAGTGGCAGCGGTAAGGACTCAGATGCGGTTTTGGGGCACATTCCCCCTCACGGTCACGGAGCGAATCGCCTTAATCAAAATGGTGATTTTACCCCGGCTTCTGTACTACTTCGCTAACTTGCCCATTTATATACCAGCATCCTTCTTCGCAGCCTTTGAGCGGTCACTTCGGGACTTTATATGGGGTAATGCGCGCCACAGAGTTGCGCTGCCCAAGCTATACCTCTCCACTGACCAGGGGGGACTTGTGATGCCGTGCTTTGCACATTATTGCCTAGCTGCGCAGTTACAGTGGATAGCCCGGTGGTTAGCGGATAGAGGGCGGATGACAC
This sequence comes from Triturus cristatus, assembly GCF_964204655.1. Taxonomy (NCBI): domain Eukaryota; kingdom Metazoa; phylum Chordata; class Amphibia; order Caudata; family Salamandridae; genus Triturus; species Triturus cristatus. The sequence goes on along the minus strand of NC_140589.1, from coordinate 558,504,301 downwards.
GGCGACTGCAGCGCCCCCCCTCCCCCTAGCTGACATCATCAAACTATTTCATCCGGCCGCGAGAGTGTCGAGGCCTGTGCCCCTCCTCGTGGTGGTGGCCTACAAATGCTACCGCCGTACTCTCTACCTCACTCGGGCCTGAACTCCTTATGCTCCGGCCATACCGATAGAGGGTTCTCCCAGTGGGCAGAGGGTACTTGGTGCCCCGGAACTTGCGGACTGGCGCGCGGCAGATATACAAACGCTGGGGGATCTTTATCGGGACGGTGTCCTCCTCCCGTTCGCCTCTCTGGCGGAGGAGACAGGGCTATCGCCCGGCCACTCTCTTCGTCACCGGTCTCTGCTAGTGACGCTAACGAGCCGATAGGGTGATCTCAGGGAGGAACCGGATACAACATCTCACGATGCAATACTTCCATGTAATGGGACGCGGGAGGCACATGATTCGGTGGTTTGTGGCCTCCCTGCGTGCGCATGCAGCGATTAGTTTGGCCCCGCTGCGTCGTAAGTGGGAGGCGGACTTGGCCCGGCCCGGCCCATGGCCGACAAGGAGTGGGACAGAGTGCTGCAGGGCCCGATGAAGATTCCCCGGAATATGCGCTTCCGCCAAATACAATTCTTTATTCTCCACAGAGCGTACCTCACGCCCGATTCCATCAACAGGTACTTCCATCGTGCGGATGCGGGCTGCCCCCGTTGTGGGGAACTAGATGCCGGACTGGTCCATATGTTGTGGAGCTGTCCCGCACTGTGTTCGTACTGGCGAGTGGTGCAGAGGGCACTCCACGCATGCACAGGTCATCAGATCCCGTTCGAATGGCCGGTCTACCTGTTACACCTCTTTCATAGAACTCCCTCTACGAAAGTCACCTCTCGGTATATCGACCTGGGGCTAGTGGTGGCAAAGCGGCTGCTTACTAAGCGCTGGAAGGCAGCTGATCTGCCCCATACGAGGGCATGGCGGGGTTCATTTCTAGTGTGGGCGAAGGCGGAGGGCACGGCCCTCTTGAGGGAAGAAACACTAGGCCTCAGGAAGACGCCAATGGCGAGTCAGTGGGAGACACTCTTGCAGGCCATGGTGCAACTAGATGGGGATCCTACAGTGATCAGTCAGGAGCGTGATGTGGGCGGCTCCCGAGAAGGGTCAGATACCAGCCAGTCCAGAGGTGAGGAATGAAGTATTGTAATGAGGGCCTAGCTGTCCAGGTGGGGCGTGAAGTAAATGGGACAATGTCGATAAAACAGTCTGTACAAGGGACATCGGGATGGGGGGGTCAGACTAGGGGACAGAATTAGGTGTTGCTAGATCACAAGCCGGACTTTGCTGTTGTTGTTGTTCTGACTGGGCATTCGATGTTCTGCCCCATTATTCCATGGTTTGCTAACTGTTTATGGAACCACACTTGGGGAGAGTGGGTGGAGTGCTAGCACATTTCCATGGGGAGGTCTCTCAATGGCATGATATCGACGGGGACTTTGTGGTCACAGTTTCAGTTGAGAGGCCCTTAATGCCGATATGAGATTAGGTGCTATACCCACTCCTATTAATTAATGTACACCTGCCTAGATACACACCAATGATTCTACTACTAATGTAAGTTGCTCTTGCTTTAAAGTGTATTGTGAACCTTGTTAAATACCAATAAACAGATTTTATAAATAAAAGTATGTGTTATTTTTATAAATTGGAGTCAGATTTCTTTATTGAGTGTGGTCTCCCTTACCTGCCTTTGTGTGTACAATAAATGCTTAGCACTCCCCTCTCATAGGCCTAACTGCTTGCCCACACTACCACATAAGAGAACAATTAGGGTGTCATTTGTGCCTCTGTCATCCCCCTGGGGTTTTCCTGGACTCTTTACACAGTGTACCTCTTGTTGGGCCATTGTATAAAGAGCTAACTTCCCACAGGGGGCCCTTCCTCCTTGGTCAAATATTTAAAACAATGCCTTTTGAGGAGATTACGTGGATCCGCAGAGCCACCACGACACCCAACGTGACACTTCTGGGTATTCACTCAAGATAAACAGTTCCAGAGCTAAACCCCAGAGGTGTCACATTACATGTCATGATGCATTTGCGGATCCATGAAACTAAAAAAAAGAAAAGTGTGAGTTGTGCGCCGGTGGTGGTTTGGCGCCTGCGGGAGGTGGGGGGTATGGCCAGGCCACAGACCAGGCCCTGTGCCCAATCCCATGCCGCACATGGTGATGAACAGTTTACATTAAAAAGCATAGAAATTCACACGAAGAAATGTTAAAGTGCCATTATAGTTAGGAATTATAATAATATCTCACTATATAATTTTAAAAAATATTAGAAATTCACAGAAAAAAACAACGGTAAAAGGAAAGTTATAGTTAAGTGAAAACGTCAATTAAAACATAGTTTTAAACTAACAAAACCACAGATATTAATTATAATTATGTCAAGTAACTATAACCCGTGCCCTAAAGTAACTATAACTTGCGCCCTCACTGTACACTGCTTATTAGATCACTTATTACATCACTCACATGTTCTACAACATTATTGATAACATCACTGCAACATCAGAAATGATATAATTGATGACAACACTGTTCATGACAGTGGAGTTATAGTTGAGATAACTATAACTGGTTAATTTCGGTTTGACATATATACAGCTTCAATGATCATGTAATTCAATATGCTAATGGCCGAGGCAGTGTGCAGCTCAGCTTAACATTTACAAATATTAAATTGAATAAATATTAAAGTGCATTAATACAGTAAATTGTGCAAGCTAATAACTCATTCTACTCAAGATGAATATAGAAATGATTTCTCATTAAACACCATACAGTACAATAATAATATAGCAGCATAATACCCTAGGAATCTGACACATACTGGATAAAAGAGAATCAATCATGCTAAAAATCAAATTCTTGTTAAAATGCCTCCTTATATACTCCAAAAATGGATTGCTTTATTCCACTCAACACATCTTTTAAACAGCCATCCCTGCCTACATAGTACCTGCACACAGTACCTCAATATTATAGCCCCTAGGCCTCCTGAATGGGCACTCAATTCCTAGGCATGCCTTATCAAAAAATCAAATACTAGGCCTCAGTGCACTGTCAGAGTCGAAAATCAGCATCTAGCAGCTAAAAGGGGGCAGAAAGTGGAGGGAATACTAGTGAGATCAGCAGATAAAGATCCAGTTAAGAATTAAAACACATATAGATTCCTTGCCCAGAACCGCTTAGGGGCCATTTAACCACCCACCATCTCCCCTCTTATACTAGATCTAGCTGTCTCAACCATATTCATAGTTTCCTTCCACACTGCTACTGGGGCCAAATTAAATCTCCTTGTTTCCATGCCCTTCGTCCCTTTTGTTTATAAAGACCTTTCCCATACTATGTATGGCCAAAAAGCGCAACCTCTCTTCTATGAACGTAGGGATATCTGAGCGAATCCATCCAGATGCTATAAACATCCGGGCTATGGCCACTGCCATGAAGAGCAGATACATTACCCCTTTAGAGAGTCCCTGATCATCACTAACCCATAGTAAAATTGCTTGGGAATAATTTTGATATACTGATTAAGGATTATTCCCATAAAGACTTCAATGTCTTCAAAATATTTGAGATACCCGGGAGAAAGATATAAACATGTGGACTATATCAGCTTCTTCAGCCCCTCATCTATGACATTTAGAATCTGGCCTCTTGCCCCACCTAAATATGCTTATTAGGTGTATGATATAAATCAAAAACCGTTTTAAAGTGTTGCTTTTGAGGCTGGCAGTCCAGAGTTTATCTTTACATATCTCTAATGACCTCCCCAATACTGGCCCTGTTACACCTAATCTAGATCCCGACTTCATAGTCTGAACTTCAAAGATCATCTGAATCTGACAGGCCCTGTGTTAGACCATTATAAATGTGCCCGATTCTGTGGCCTTGGTCCACCATATCTATACCCAAACATTTAGCAAGTGATATTTGTTTTTTATCCAATTTGCCTGTATGATTCCGAATCAGGAGATATTTATAAAACTTCTCTTTGCTCGATCCAAACCTATCCTGAAGCTCCAAGAATTTTGATCATTATTATTATAAAGGCCCCCTAGTTTTGAGATCTCACAACTCATACCTCTTGCACATGCCGTCTTTAAATATACTTGGTAGGGCAGGAGAGCCCCAAAGGGGAGCATAGCAGTTCAATTTACAAATATTAACCTTCCTTATTATCTTATGCCAAATCTTAAACGCCTTTCCAGCCTTTTAAACTTGGTATTCTTGTAATAACTCCTCTCAAGACTCCTTAAAAAGCAACTCTTAATCTCTGACCCCAGTGTAAGTTTATAAATAGATGGTGCCGCAGCAGAGTCAATATTATGCATATTACCTGTTAACAAGATGGCAAAATGTAGCAACATACACGCCCAATAATATAACACAAAGCTAGGAAGTGCCCCCGCCCTCGACATCTAGGAAGAATCATAAATCTCGATGCCCTTCTTGGCTTCTTGAACTGCCACATAAAACTGTAACAAAGGCCTTCCAGCTTAGTCAACCAACTACTAAGAATCTCCAATAGGCTAGTTCTGAATAAATATAATAATTTCGGGAGAACACGCATCTTTAACACATGACACCTCCCCCTCAGTGTTAGATGCAGACTATTAATCCTAGATAGATCTTGTTTGATCCTATTGAGTAATGGGCAAAAGTTAAATTCCACTATCTTCTCCAGAGTGGTTGTAACAGCCACTCCTAGGTAAGTTGCCTCCCCTACCCAGGCCTTTGCGCCCTCTGTACTGATCATTTGGGTTTTATTCTCATTAAGATGATACTTTGAAATAGCACCAAATTCCATAGCTTCCTCTTCCATGGCTATTAGATCATTACACAGGTCAGATGTTGTCACCACAATGTTATCAGCATATGCCAACACTTTATAATGTATGTGGGTTACTACAAATGGTCAAATACTTTTGTTGCTTTCCAATCGGGCAATAAAAGGATCAATATATAAGGCAAACAGCAGGAGTGAACAAGGACACCCCTGTGTTGTTCCTCTGGTAATACAAATCTGATCTGCTCCCTTATCCATGATCTGCAGTCTAGCCTTGGGGACTTGATACAGGGCCATGATGGCCTTAATAAAACTCGGACCGAGTATCTGCCACCTCAACACTTCCCAGAGGTGGCCCTATGAGTCTAGGTCAAAGACTTTCTCTGCGTCCAATAGTATCAGCTCCATGTTTGTTTTTATTACAGCAGCTATATCTAATAAGGTTTTCACCCTACGCACATGATCAGCCATGTTGCGGCACAGATAAATCTGTGGTGATAAGCTGAGACAAGTCCAGCAATCACCTTCCCCAGCCTACTAGCCAAAACCTTTGCATAGACTTTTGCATCTGCATTTATCAGTAAGATGGATCTGTATGACCTGGGATTTAGAGGGGTTTTGCCCTTGATCTTAAATACCACGATGTTAGTTTCTTCCCAAGATAGCGGAATTATCTCCTCCGTCTGAGCAATATGAAAGTTGAGAGACATTGTCTCCAAGAGCTCGGGAAGAAATGTCCTATAAAATTCCAGAGGTATGTTATCTGGCCTGGACACTTTTCTCCTAGCCAGGGATCATGCTGCCTCCACCGGCTCCTCAGTAAGAATTGGTTGATCAAGGGAAGCCTTATCCTCTTCCTCTACCGAATTCCCCCTAACTGAACCAACAAAACTGAAAATAGCTATCTGGTTGCGAGGAAATATCCTCTGAATATAAATCTGCATATTAGTTACTAAACACTTTTAGGAGCTCTGTAGGAATTTCAGTCTTGCAGCCCTACTTGTAACTTAGAGCCTCCACTCCTCTATCTACCTCCCTCTGTCCGATATGATGTTCCAAGAGCCTACCAGTACTTTCGCCATATTCATAGCAATCAGCCTTATAGCTCTGGTATTTAGCGGCCATCTTAATATAATATTGCCTATTAATTCTGCATTTTCTGCATGACTTCCTTATAATTTTGCTTCTCCCTTATTAACCTGGCAAGATTGGCTTCATATTTATAGAGATCATCGTAGAATTCCTGCATAACCAGTCGCTTATGACGTTGCTTAAAAAGACTGACACTCATTGTCTCCCCCCTTATTCCTACTTTGAGGGTGTCCCAAACCATCATAAGGGCATCGGTACCTTGATTTATCATTAAAAAAATCCTTCAACCACCTACACATATATTCCTTGCACTCCTTATCCTGTAAAAGCTTTTTATCAAATGTCCAAACCCAAGGTTGTTTTTCATAACCAGTTATTACACAGTCCAGGACCAATGGATTATAATCCGATAACACCCTAGGGAAGTATTTGATTCCCACCTGACCCGTTAAAGACGTGACAACAAAACAGTAGTCAAAGCACACCAGTTTTTTATGGAGTTGGTAAAGAATGTGTATCTTGGTTCTGGGTTCTTAAGCACCCCCTAAACATCAACTAAGCCATGATCTTTAATTAACTGCTGAACAGCTCTATAGACTAATGGTTTCCTCTCAAAGTATATGGTGCATTTCTTGCCACCCCCTTCTGCATCCATATGCAGGTTCAAGTCCCCAAAGAGAATAAGAGGGGCTGTCCATGCTGATAATTCTGAATTAAGTGCATGGAAAACAGTAGGGTCATCCAATTTAGGACCATACACTAAACTCTGCGTAGCCCTTCCTATACCAATGCGTAGATCTGCAATGACCCATCTCCCCATTTTATCAGCCTTGGTCTTGACTACTGTACCGGATGTCCTATTAGCCTCTATAGATACCCTCATACTGTGGTCCTCAGCATTGTAAAGCACAGTAACGAATACCCCAGTTTGTCAAATATTTTCAGGCGGTCCTATGGAATATGCGTTTCTTGTATGCATGCAATATCGAGCCTCATAGCCTAAAGCCCCAATGCAACCCTGCCCCTCTTACTTCTGTCATTCACACCACATACATTTATTGTACCAATACAAAATTTATCCTACATCAATGATTCCATTGTTTTTAACCTGTATAATATGTACCTTATTATTTACCATAATATTTATTAAAACAATGCTGTTCCAACATTGCTCATACTCTCTGCTTCTGCTGATTCTGCTCCTGCTAATCTCTTATATTTTGAATTGTCATTGTCTGTGCTATATATACCTCCCCTACGCCTCACCCTACACTCCCCAACCACCCCTCTTCACCCCCACCCACTCAGCCAACCCCCGCCAACCCCTCTACCTATGCTAAGGCATTTGGACCACCCTTGGCCCAAAGATGGAAATGTACACCCCTCCCCCCCAAGCCTGCTCCTAATGAACAAAATAACCTATTAATTGTTGAAACTAAGAAATCAACCAATGTGTTACTTTTATGTACAACACTTTCTTTTTCTTTGTTTCTACATCTAACTCCTTTAAACAGGTGTCCTTACTTGCTGCTGCTTTCTAAGCTTGTTTTAGACTATCCTAACTTATCTAGAAAGTCGTTAGCCTTCACTTCAGATGCGAAAAAATATATTTTATCTTGGAAGATTATTTTAAGCTTAGCAGTGCTCAACAAGGGAAAAAGGGATAAAAGAAACAATAAATGTGCGGAGGCAAAATCACTCTCTGAGGGTAGGTGACGGACCAGGGTCCAATTCTGGGTCTCCAGCTGTCTAGCCCCGTGTTCCCTGCAGTGAGAAATAAACACAACACAACACATGTACCAACTGCAGCCAGTATTAAGGGAGATATGGTTACTGACAAGCAGACATACACTTACAGTGATTAGTTCAGGGTTACGCTAGCACAGGTTACTATCACACCACTTCTTGGATCGTTGTTAAGCCAATCATGAGAGCCTGTGGGTGAGCCAACTCCCCATCAATATGTAATGGAAAAGTACTTAGCTGTGCAGCAAGGTGAGTCGCTCGAGCAGGAGACTCCAGGTGCTGTGAGTAGATTGATTTGAGGCGGAACCCCCACAGTGGCAGTGGAGCTGAGAATGCAGCTTAATTCTTGCACACCAAGCAGCAATTCCAAACGTGCAATAAAGCGTGAGAAGAAGTGGTATTCTGTTCTCTGATACGGCGAGTGAAAATGCCAACACAAACAAAATAAGACGAGCCTTTTAAAACGACTCGTAACTTCCCCACTTCGGGGCGTAGAGTGTTATCATGGAAACGGGATCCGAGACTTTCAAACGGCTCGCCGAGGAACCCCCTTTTTAGGCAACAGGGCAAACTAAGTAAAGACTCGACAAAGTGCGAACAGTAAAATATTCAAGGCGCGCTTCAGTGCTCACGGGGTATGCTGCGGAGTCGGGAGCCCAGCAACGGCTTTGGAACGCGCAGCAGCGCAAGCGAGTAAGGTCTCGCGTTCGTGATCCTCGTACCGGCTTGGTGTAATTCTCGATGTCAGGTTCTCGTTAAGCAGCCACGGAGTGTAGAAAGGTTCGTAGAGAATTCAGAGGGACTCGTAGATTCTTCAACGATGAAGGCAGGTCAAGCTGGTTTAATGCAAATTGCAGGATTGACAAGCCCCGAGCAGCCTCAGGGCGGAGCTTATAAAGGCAGTTCCTAGAGGAGGCTGGTGACGCCTCCTGCTGGATTCTGGGAGATGTAGTTTTCTGCACATAAAACACATGTACTCGCTCACGCACGCTAACCGCTAATGTGATTCCCACCGCTAACTACGCCGGGACGTGACAATTCTCAAACTCTTCAAGTTTCCACTGTGTGCTTACCAGGCACACTTCGTGATCTGTGCCAGTCTTACTGATTGTCACCAAATCATTTTCTAGAGTAGAGACCTGACTTTCTACATCTGTCAATCAGGTTGCAAACTCTGTTAACGTTTTTGCCACCTTTTGAACTGCTACGTGGAGTTCCTGGTTGGCTGCCTGCACTCTACAGCTGTCTAACCTGGTTTCCTCTGGTGATCCGTAACCCCCTGATATATGGCTTCCAGAGTTCTTGGGTCGGGCAAGGTTGTATCTCCAGGCAGGGAATCTATGGCGTTGTCATCAGGCCTTAGCATAGCAGTATAATCCCACTTTAGTCTGGACTTCTCTGTGGAACTCCCAGGTGAGCTCATATTTCTGACAGTTTGCCAAGAGTCCTTCAAATATTCCTCTCCACCTTCACTTTATTCACTATCGATGCTCCTTGGGCTGCCTCTCAAGTCATCCCTTCTTCCCTCGTCTGGATTTTCACTGGTCCAATTTGACTGATCAGATAGCAAAAAAAATACTTCACAGTATCTTTTTTTCCTATTTGATTGACAGGAGGATACTTGTTGCCACCTGGAGGCCTTATGTTAAGCCTACTAGCCTTCTTACGGCTGTCATACTCTGGCCCTGATCCTGGCTCTGGATCCCCCATTCCTGAGCTAGGGCTGCATTGGGCCTCTTCATTACTTTGGAGTCTCTTAATCAAACCACAGGGGACTGCGTTATTTCATCCATAACCAGGCACTCTTCTTGCGAGGTAACAGTTCCTCTCACCCCTTCGCCCCTGCTTGGCCCCTCAGCAGGCAGTTCAACAATTATGGAGATAAAGGAGCACGTAAACATAGGGGTGCTTGCACTTACTGGACCGACATCCACCATGGTATTTTGTTCTCCGGTAGCCTTCACAGACTCCACCTCCATACTGCGGGAGGACCCGCCAGAGCCATGCACTAGTTCTGCTTTCTTTAAAAAAATCCATCGCCTTTTTGACCGAGTCTGGGGCACCACCGGTTATTCCAACTTTCCCCAAAGGGAATTCTCTACTGCCATCCCGCTTGAGAAGACATTTGCACCTTCCGGCCTTGCTGACCTTTGGGGCAGTTGCCCGCGTCTTAAAAGCTGCTGCCGATCTGGGGCCCATCCTGGAACGCCTGGAACGGGTAGAGGAGGAAAGAATCACTGCAACATTAGAAATGACATCATTGATGACAACACTGTTCAAGGAATTATAGTTGAGATAACTATAACAACTATAACTGGTTAATTTATGTTTGTATACAGAGGGCGATATAAGAGGAGCCCCGTTCTCCCCTTTGGAAGGGGAAGATGGTGGGTTGAGATTACCGCAGGGAGCTCAGCCTCCATGCTTCTCCCGCGCTCTCACCTGATGCTAGCTGCAGCTCCTCTTCACGTACCAGGCTCCGAATGTAGGAACCTCCCCACCTGCACTGAGAGAGTTTGATGCTGCTTTTAAGATTGTGTTGCGACAGCGACTGTGGCAACACTTCAAGTGGAGAACGGAGCAAACTTTCAGCGCCCGTTCTTCGTGGAAGGTTTACAGAGGGCAATATAAGAGGAGCTCCGTCCACTAATCTTACTGGAATGGCGTTGCCCCACTCAGATGTGGAGGCAGGGAGGCTTGTAGCCCGGCCAAGGCTCGGGCCGAGGTAAACATTGAGGGATCAGATGGATCACCCGAGTGGCAGTTTGATGCTACAGAAGTTTCTATACGGCGCCCAATCCTGAAACTACTTAAGTCAGACAGCAGCTTACATATTACAGGCATTTACCAGGGAGAATACGGGGGACGAATCCTCGCTCGCTGACATGCTAATGGCTGCCACCCCGGCTGGAAATATGGATACTATTGTGACTCCATCAGACGGCAACAATGTTACAGGTGAGGAGGAAGGTGTTACTCTGTTTCTACATGCCAATCTTCTGCTTCTTGAGAAGGCTGTATGTATTTGAGTAATGTAGGGGCTATGGGCTCAATTGACTCTGATTCTGGAGCAGGCAATGTGTCTAGCAGTAGGAAGGGGTAGGCGAAGGGCAGGCCGGATAGGGTTAACCAGATTCCTGCTGTCATCCCACCAGTAACCTCAGTAACTACGTTAGCTGCAACGGCACTACCTGTATTCAAGTGTCTGGTGTATGCAGCGTAACGCCCAACAATACCTCTGGTAGAGGTAATATAAATACAGATATGAGCATACTAGAAGAGGTAGGGGCTAATTTGGACACCAAAACTTGTGTAAGAGTCAATGAGCTGCCACTTAAAAGCACTAGAGGTGGCACGGAGAAGCTTCGGCAATTATCGAAATGTGGGCAGGGTGACAAATCTACACCAGCACAGCAAAAAAACAGACAGTGCGCATGGCTGCCAAAGGTAGCCCATTACGGGACTGGGTGATATCAATGGGTGAGATCAAGGTATTAATGTCGTGTTTATCCACTGCCTCAAATTCAGAGAGCACAAAGACTCACCGTAACCGTATTGCTAAGTCGAACATTTCTGATACTAGAAGGGTAGTAAAACCTCATCCTATATTGATTTATATTGGCAAGCCATCTCTATCGTAGCTCATCCAGCAGCCCCTGTGATGGTAGACTCAATTTCAATATCAGTTTGATTCGATTTTTGTAAACCTACAATGGACAGGCGCTGAAAGCTGCGGCAACTTATAGATCCACTTAAGGCTGCTGGGCCTCAAGATTTCTTGCAGGAACCAGCTAGGCTCAGGGCTATTGAGGGTGGCCAAAGGTGGGTTTGCTCTACGGAGCAAGAGGCAGCACAGATTTTGTAAAACATAAAGGGGTGAATTTTGTAGAATCTCTTTGGGTGCCTTTCTTCTTTTATGTGATAGGGGCTGTATTTCTTTCTTTTCCTTTCTCCTTTTTGGGCGGAGAGTAGGCGGTGGTGATATAATCTTCTTCAGTTCTTTAGTTCTTGGAGAGAAGGGACTTCTTAAAGGAGTAACATTTCCTACTTTTTGTCCTTTCTTTTACTTGGGCAGCTTGGATATAATGTAATTGCCTGTACATCTCAGACTGTTTCCATCAGGGGAGTAGCTATTTTGGTAGACAAATCCTTGGAATATGAGTTTATTAAAGCTGCAGCTGATCCTAGGGGCAGATGGGTGATTGTGCAGCTTACATTGAATGGATCTAAATATGTTTTTTGTACAATATATGGGCCTCATGTTGATGAACCTGAGATGATAGATGAATTAACATAAGAATTACTGAAATGGAGGGAGAAAGCTTTTAGTCATGGGAGATTTTGCCTGCACAATTGACTACTCCATATATTCCACCAATCAGTGAGCCTCTCCTAGAATGGTAAACGTAAGGACTTTCATTCTCGAACTTGCTCACTTGCATTGCTTAAGGGATGCATGGAGAGCACTGCACCCAACAGTATCAGGATATATGTACTATTCTTCACCGCACAAATGTTATTCCAGGATTGATCTGGCCTTTGTTAATGATAATTTGTAACAAGCTGCTAGCATGGAAGTATTTCCTAGAGTTATATCAGATAACAATCCCATATTGCCATATTTTCACTTACTGGCAGCAAGAAACCAGAGGCGTCTGTTTTCTTTCCCTCGCTAACTACTTGCAGATGCAAAATATTTACTGTTTATAAGGATATGTCGGAGTTTGTTCAAACTAATGCGGTTATGGCCTCCCATTGGTCGTATGGGACACAATGAAGGCCTTTATCAGGGATACCAAGCAGCAGTTCATTTTTCAACAAAATAGAAGTAAAGGAATATGAGGGTCCTCTGTTGTGCAGTCACGCAATTAGAACTCTTACATGCCAATGACATTAGGAAAGGGGTAGAGCAACAGAAAAGATACTTTTCTCTAATTGAAAAATGCTTAAGCTTGGGGAGGATATTGAAGTAGAAGATAGCAGCCAGCTACAACAAACAGCGCTCCTTTCAGTACGAATATGGGGAGCTGGTTGGGAGTTTTTTGGCTTATCAAAAGCAGATAAGCAATCTAAGAGCCGGTTAAAGCCATTAAGGAGGAGAATGGCCTCTTATATACACAATAGTGGAACAATTTGCTGCTTTTTTATCAGTCTTTATGTCCAGTCAGATTTCTTTGACGAAACGGGGTTTGGGGATTACCTACAGGGATGTACTCTCCCAATGCTGGATGAGTCATGTATCGACTCTCCAAGAGGAGATTACTAGTAGTGAAATGACTGAAGCTTTGGCAGCACTGCCATCTGGCAAAGCAGTCCTGGAGATCTTTGATGCCAGGGTTGGTTTCGAGTCAGCAGCACAGATTTATTCTGGGGAGGGGTACTACGGCCCACATCAATACCACGATTGTCGCTTTTGATGTTGCAGAGAAATCCGTCTTCAACATGGGAATGATATTGTTAGATGCTGAAAATGCATTTGATTGTGTTGTATGGGAGTGCCTCTGGGCAACACTGATGGCTTTTGGTTTGAGTGGTCGGTTCTGCACACGGGTGCAGGCTTTATATAACAACCCTCGTTCTCAGCTGGCTTATGCAGGGATATTGTCTACTCCTTTTACGGTATTCCGGGCCACCCGGCAGGGGTGCCCACTCTCCCCTCTATTATTTGCACTATATATTGGCCCATATCTGCGTTCATTGTATTTAAATGCACACATTCAGCAGGTTATATGGGGCATGTGAATTAAAAATTACTGCTTATGCTGACAATGCGGCAGCCTATTCCTCAAATCCTATAGCTGTATTAGATTCTATCAAAGACAAAGCTAACAAATTTGACACTTTTTCAGGGTATAAGCTGAACGTTAGTAAAACACAAGTTCTTCTTAATTTTTGCCCGGTAAGATCAGTTCCTGGTGTTTGCTTGGCAGCGACATACTTAAGGATTCAGATTTCTCCTCAGGAGGAGCAAGTAGTGAAGTTAAATTATGGGCCCCTATTGCAGTCTGTCGTAAAGAAATTAAAAGGCTGACATAAGCTGCCTATTGGTATTATAGAGAAGTGTAATATCATTAAGATGAATATATTACCGAAATCTTTATATCTTTTTCGTACAATTCCGTTACGCATTCCAAATTCCTTTTTAAACAACTCAAGAGTGCCAATGGTAGTTTTATGTGGGGCTATAGGTGGGCACTGCACGCAATACGGTTTATTCAAATTTCCTTATAATCAGGTAGGGTTGGGGAGGCATGGCCTGGAAGCCACTGATGGCGGACGCGTGAGCCGGCAGCTTCAAGCCAGCCCTTCACATATCCTGCTAAAAACGCAATCCGTCCGGTGCTACTGGCAGTCAGAATAACAGCACGAGAAGGGAAGAGCCGGGAGGAACAGACAGAGTGTCTCCTGCAGATGGGGTAAGGCTGCGGGATGCTGCTATTAGATCCGAGCGACACAGCGCTCCAGGCCACAAGATGGCAGCCCGGATGAGCAGGCAACAGACCCAGTCCTGCGGCTCTTCTTCACTGGGCACATATCTACGGGATCCTCGGGGGCTGGCGGTGTAAGCGGTGGCACTTGAGGAGTGCCTGTGACCTGTGCCACCACCGCTGCTTCAGCCTGCGGAGCAGGAGGCACTATCCCAACGACTACCCCGGGAGCTGCATGTACAGACCTGCAGACTGGACCTGTCCCTGGGGGCCTGTGGCAGCCCATGGAATTCAGTCTGAGGTGGAGGATGAAGGGGACACACCTTGGGCGAGAAGGGAGTCACGACTTTGGCCCGGAACAGGTGACAGGCCTGCACTGCCCTGTTGGCTCAGCCTGGACTCCTGTACAGCCATGCTGCCCAAGCTGCGGTGCAGCAGGGATCTCTGGCCTGTGGAGAGGCGAGGGACCGGAGCAGGAGCTGCCAATGGATCCTTGCCTGAACCGGCTAGTGGCTAACAGATGCAAATAGAGGAGAAGGTGGGAGGCATGCACTGAAGGTTCCACAACAACATACAGGTCCCTGCCCCACCACTACCCCGGAGGAACTGAAGATCAGGGGCTGGATACGAGACAGATGGCTCATCTGCAATAGGTCCAGATAGGGATTCCAGGACAGAGCTAACACCTTGGTGGGCCCCAACATATGCAGGTGGAATTCGTAGCTGCCTGGCATGGCGGAGAGGCCCGGGAGGGAGCCCGCTGCACAAATTGGCCAGGAGTTCAGACTAACACGGTTTGCCCCATCACAGCACCTGGCCATACCAGGGCACCGAAGAAGTGTCCCTGCAACAAATTCTTATTCACTAATATCCCCATTGTCCTCCCGAGGTCCTTTTTCGGTAACTGACAACCGTGATGGTGCGGTTAGCCTGGGCTGGGAAACACGCTTGAGTTAAGTGGGAGATTCTCACGCTCCCATACAGCTTGGGTGGGCTTGGAGCCCTGGATCTAGAACTGTACTATAGGGCTGCGCAGGGAGCCCATGCGCACCACTGGATGCACAGCCCCACAGATGCTCCGCATTTTCGTATTGAGAATGTGGTGTCGGACCCAACCCCATTGCCAGAGCTTCTGTTTAAACCTCCTGATCGTAGGACTGGTATCCTTGACTCCAATAATGCGACAACGCACGCCTGGCTCCACCTTCTGAAATTACAAGCTGGCGCCATCCTCTACTCTCCTAAGACACCGCTGGAGTGGTGCCACTGGTTGCCCCCGTGCAGGGAAAAAGGGGTGATTAGGGCCTTAAACACCATGAATATCCACACAATAGGAGATGTTTGTTGAGGGTAAAACGATATCATGGGAAGACACGGTACGGGCAGGTCGTACAACTACTCCATTGACTCAATTCCACTTCCACAGGGTGAGACATTCACTGAGGGAGCTCCTGGGCAGCTGGTCGGATGAGCCACCAGAGTTTGCTCCGCTCACATATGTTATTAAGGCTGAATCGCCAGTACGAATTGTCTCAAGGATTTATAACACAGCACAGGGTTACAGAGCCAACCACTACACCAAGGCTAGGTTGGCGTGGCAGGCAGACCTGGGTCGAGTGATTGATGATACAACTTGGAAGAACTGCTGTGATAGTACGAAACGCATTTCACTAAATGAGCATCATAGGCTGATACATTTCATGGGTTGGAAAAAGCAACATAAATAAAAGAATTCAAACCCAGGTAGTACCTGCTGTGCGCGACGGGTTCGGTAATGCTGCCGATGTAGCTCAGAAGTTGTAAGCGATGTGCATTTCAACCGGGAAAATAATGGCCGAGTTGTTCAAGTACAAGCGTCTTGTGTACTGTTTCCGGGACACGTGACCTCCCGGAGCGTGACCGGCGTGCAATCTGATAGGTGTCACATTATGTTGCTTTTTCCAACCCATGTTCGTATACCAAGTAATTGTGGGCTTATTTTGCCTTAACAGAGACGCGCTTTTGAAATCATATATCCGGTAAGCGGGTGTTGATGTCTGTTTGTCGTGCACACTCTCTTAATCTTTGGATCACTAAAACAGATGTTTTTAGGTGACGCCTCATTGCGTGTCTACATTTCGTTTCAGAGACTTTTTTTCTCTCATTTTCAAGTGTGCATCGCTCGTTTCCTTGCAGGTATTTACTCCTGTGTCTGTCTCCTGCTACTCACATAAGTGGTAGTTCTTAATGCACCTGGGCACAATACGTTGTCACCACGTTTCCATTAGACACTAAATCAGCGTCAGATATATCTTTGCATGACACCATGGCAATATTTCTAGTTCATTCTTAGTCTTTGGTTGTATTATATCACTGTGTCTTTCACAACACATTCAAATTCCAGCTTACTGGTATACCTTTTCTGCATGCTGGTACTGTCAGACAGTGGGCACAAGCACAGACTGATTCATAGATGTTAACTCGAAGCAATCATATGTATACATGTTCATTGTTTTTTTCATTTTATTTCATTTTACTGTCCCGGCAGGAGGCCTTGAATCAGTTCATCATAGTTTAGAAGCATTTTTCCCCTGAAGAAGGGTTCAGCATAACCCGAAATGCATTGGGATCATTGTCAAGCTTCATAAACAGAAATTAACATGTTTTTTACAATGTGCTAAAAATGCAATATCGTTGTTATTGTACATAATCAATGGAAAAATAGTTTTGTATTTACACCATGTGTGAACAATATATTGGTTTTGATTCAATTTGATTTCAAGCAGTTTTCTTTGTATCCTTGTATAATTCACCTGGTAAATATTGAAAAAAGTGAAATCATGTCACAATAGAAACCTTAGGAACTAGAGCTGTGCGCTGTGAGATTAGGCACGGAGGTTGTCCGTCTCTTTTCCTTTCACATTTAGCTACAGGACTTTTAGGCAAGTCCAGAAGCTCACAGCTGCACGCACCGTTCACAAATTATTATTGTCCAACGATTTTGGTTGACACGTTACATACATCAGGTGTGCAGGTGGGAAACCTTTTCTCTATTCAGTACTCAACTGTTTAATGCCACAATGTGCACAGATACCTATGCAGGAAAGGTCTGCAGGTCACTCTTCTGTAAGAAACACACCTTACCCGTAGCGAGGCAGAAAAGCTACATAGGAGATGGAGAGGGCAGATATTTGCAACTTCCTACTCCGCATACACACGGGGTACAATGATCTGGCTATGGGCTCGTATACCATTTGAACCCCTGCATACACTCATAGATAGAGAAGGCAGATATGTGCTATTGAAAGGTAGGCTCTTCAGACAGGATACCACATTGGGTAGTCTCTATGCCCCCAATCAAGACCAAGTATTATTTCTCCAGAGTCAGCCCCTTTAGTTGAGGTATTAACACCAAATATACTGTTGGGGGGCGACTTCAACTGCATCACTGACACTACCCTAGATCGCTCACACCCGCCACTGCAGGGTGCTCAGGCCCACCGTACAACTGAGGAGTTTCGGGACTGGAGGGGTCACTGCGGGTTGGAGGACACCTGGAGGATGCAACATGCACGAAACCGAGATTATTCATACGATTCTCCCTTGCATCAGTTACATACCAGACTAGACTTATTTTTGAGTACACCCGGCTTGGGCTGCTCATTTACACACACGGAGTATCTGGGATGTACATTCTCAGATCACAGCCCCCTTCTGTTGGTACTACAGCCAATGGGGAAACGCCAGCCGTTTCCACTGTGGAGGTTAAACCCGCTGATGCTAGAGGATGCCTGTTTGAAAGAAAATATAGGCACAGCCATAGATACTTACTTTGCCAATAACACACGAACAGCATCCACAATATTAGTGGAATGGGAAGCGTTCAAGTTGAGGGGGCTTTGCATGACACAAACTATTGGGGCCCAGAGAGAACTCCATCTGGAGCTTGTAACCCTAGAAGACACCCTGCATACACTAGGTACCAGACCAGACGCGTTTGACACCCTGAAACAAACGCGCATTATACCATCAAGCCCTTAACAGGTTGCGGTGTCACGATTACAAGGGTTATCTCACTAAGGTGCAGGAAGAAGAGGGGAGGCCAGGTAGACTACTGACATGGTTAGTTAGGCCGGAGACTCGAGAGTCCCCGACCACACAAGTCCAGTCTGCGGCCGGAGACTCATATTACACACCTGAGGCCATTAATGATTCTTTTTGTAACTACTACACAACCCTCTACAAGGCCCCACCTCTGATGCCCCCTGGGGCCCATAAAGACTTCCTGCAAGTGCTACACCCCCAGACCAGGGCCCGATGGCCTTCTGTCGCAATTTTCTTTAAACTACACTTCAAAACTCGCCTCACAACTGGAGAGGCTATACGCCGAATCTCTTAAGCCAGGTCACCTATTGGAGACCACACAGAGTGCACTGGTGGTTCCACTTCCCAAGAAACCTGCAACTGAGGCGAAGGTCACGGAGTTTCGACCCCTCTCCATGCTTAACCTAGATTTCAAAAAATCCTTAGCAAGGTCTTAGTGCTCTGTATACTGCCACACATGCCGGACCTGGTTCACGTAGATCAGAACGGATTTATCCCATCCCGAAACACCTCCTTTAATCTGCGCCGAATGTACTCCGTGCTGTATCACCCAGATGCTTGACGAATTCCAGAGGCAGCCGTCTGTCAGGGAACCTCGAAAAGGCATTTGACACAGTGAGGTGGGATTACTTGTTTGCAACTATGGAGCACATGGGCCTAGGTGAGGGCTGGGTAAGATGGGTGAAGCTACTTTACAACTGTCCCACAGCCAGGATAAGGACAGGCAAGATAGCGTCTACACAGTATAAGATCTTCCCGGTATGTGTCAGGGTTCCCCATTGTCACCCCTCCTGTCTGCACTGACGATGTAGCCTCTGGAGGCATTGTTTAGAAAGGGTGGTGAGGGACTCTGTATAGCCATGGGGGAAAACACACATACTATTTCCCTATGTGCTGACGACCGGCTGATTTATCTTAATGACATAACAGTGGGAACTAAGACGGCGATAAACCTTCTGGAGTAGTACAAGCAGTTGTCTGGTCTTAAAGTCAATCACACCAAGACTTACCTCTTCCCAGTGTTGGACGGCATGGCTCGATCTCCACACATTGTGGACGAAATCAACTGGGCCGCTTCAACTTCTTGCTACTTGGGGATCCAGGTCTACCATTCACTGCATGACCTCTGCGAGGGTAACCTCGGAAAGGCTCTCAGATCCCTGAAATTAAGTGTCTCCTTTTGATGTTCTCTCCAACTATTCTGACTAGGGTCTTCCTTTCTGAGATGATTATGTTATCACGATTGCTAAACCTTTTCACTAACCTTCCCATCACAATTCCCACCTCCTGGTTTAGATAACTAGGCTCACTGTTGCGAGACCTCATTTGGGAAAATGGGAGATGGAGAGTGGCCTTAGCGGCCTTACAATGACTACCTACTGAAGGGGGTCTTGGGGGTCTTAAACTTTGAACTGTATTTCCTGGCCACCCAACTGCAGTGGCTGGCACAGTGGTTGGTGGGCACAGGACTGAAGGGGACCGACCTAACTGAACTAGGGTCCTGTACTTGACCTGTTATTGACCAAAATAATGGATCCTGCAATGACCATCCCCCATCTATCATTATTAGAAACTACAGCCTTATGCAGTTGAAAACGTAGTCTGTTCAAGGCGGGGAAAACTCCTTTATATACTCCGGTCTGCCCCTGGTGGCCCTTCCTCATGGTAACGCGAAGACGACACTGACTCCAGCATTAATGAGGGCCAGGACCGAGGCCGGACTGGAGATGGTGAGGGATTGCTATCAGCACTCAACCCTAGCCCCTTTTGGGGATTTGCTTGAAGACTATGAATTACAGCCAGGCCAGTTCTTAACTTGCAAAATAGTGCTTTACACTTTCGGGCATTAGGGGGTGTGGGGGGGCAGGCTAGACAGTGTCTACACAGTATGGGATCTTCCAGGGTATGTGGCAAGGTTGCCCAGTGTAGCCCCTCCTGTTTGCACTGACGATGGATCCTCTGGCGGCATTGTTTAGACAGGGTGGTGAGGGACTCTGTATAGCCATGGTTGGAAAAAACCAAAGGAAATGATGGACGGAGTGTTGAACATTGCAAGCACTCACCCCCAGTCAACTGATCTGGGTTTAATCCATCACCGTTCTTTAGCCCACTCTGCCACCCCAGTTCAGACATGGCCATATGCAAATCAGTCTGACCCTGTGCCTCATGGGAACAGTCCAGCCCGAACTGCCAAGCCATGTCTTCCCTGGACCGGGAACAAGCTTCCCAGGACCAGTTTCTGGCATTTCAGCCGTCTTCAGCCAGGCTTGCTTGAATCCAGTGGCAAAGTGAGCAAGGGACTCACGTCTGAGCATACCCTGCCAACTTATGGCGAACAAAGCAAAAACCAAAGGAAATGATGGACGGAGTGTTGAACATTGCAAGCACTCACCCCCAGTCAACTGATCTGGGTTTAATCCATCACCGTTCTTTAGCCCACTCTGCCACTCCAGTTCAGACATGGCCATATGCAAATCAGTCTGACCCTGCGCCTCATAGGAACAGTCCAGCCCGAACTGCCAAGCCATGTCTTCCCTGGACCGGAAACAAGCTTCCCAGGACCAGTTTCTGGCATTTCAGCCGTCTTCAGCCAGGCTTGCTTGAATCCGGTGGCACAGTGAGCAAGGGACTCACGTCTGAGCATACCCTGCCAACTTATGGTGAACAAAGCAAAAACCAAAGGAAATGATGGACGGAGTGTTGAACATTGCAAACACTCACCCCCAGTCAACTGATCTGGGTTTAATCCATCACCGTTCTTTAGCCCACTCTGCCACCCCAGTTCAGACATGGCCATATGCAAATCAGTCTGACCCTGTGCCTCATGGGAACAGTCCAGCCCGAACTGCCAAGCCATGTCTTCCCTGGACCGGAAACAAGCTTCCCAGGACCAGTTTCTGGCATTTCAGCCGTCTTCAGCCAGGCTTGCTTGAATCCAGTGGCAATGGTTGGAAACACACATACTATTTCCCTATATGCTGACGACCGGCTGATTTATCTTAATGCCACAACGGTGGGAACTAAGACGGCGATAAACCTTCTGGAGCAGTTCAAGCAGTTGCCTGGTCTTAGTCAATCACACCAAGACTTACCTCTTCCCGGTGTCGGACAGCATGGCTCGCCCTCCACACACTGTGGATGAAATCAACTGGGCCCCTTCAACTTTTCACTACTTGGGGATCCAGGTCTACCACTCGCTGCATGACCTCCGTGAGGGTAACCTCCGAAAGGCTCTCAGATCCCTGAAATCAAGTGTCCCCTTTTGGTGTTCTCTCCAACTATTATGGCTTGGGTCTTCCTTTCTAAGATGATTATGTTACCACGATTGCCTAACTTTTTTAGTAACCTTCCCATCACAATTCCAGCCTCCTGGTTTAGACAACTAGACTCACTGTTGCGAGCCCTCATATCAGAAAAGTGGCGACGGAGAGTGGCCTTAGCGACCTTACAACGACCATTTACCGAAGGGGGTACCAAGCTTTGAACTGTATTTCCTGGCCACCCAACTGCAGTGGCTGGCACAGTGGTTGGCGGGCACAGGACAGAAGGGGACCGACATAACTGAACTAGAGTCCCGCACTGACCTGTTATTGGCCAAAATAATGGATCCTGCGGTGACCATCTCCCTTCTATCTTTATTACAAACTACAGCCTTATGCTGTTGGAAACGTAGTGTGTTCAAGGTGGGGAAAACTCCTTTATATACTCCGGTCTGCCCCTGATGGGCCTCCCTCATGGTAACACGAAGACAACACTGACTCCAGCATTAATGCGGGCCTGGACCGAGGCCAGACTGGAGACGGTGGGGGATTGCTACCAGCACACAACCCTAGCCCATTTTGGGGATTTGCTTGAAGACTATGATTTACAGCCAGGCCACTACTTAACTTATAAAATAGTGCTTCACACTTTCGGGAATTATGGGGGAGAGGCCAGGCTAAGCCCAAGACACATGCAATACTACACTTGGTTCTCACATTGGGCACTGCGAGGCACCAGGTAAAATGGTTCTATGGTTTTCAACTGGAAATGACCTGCACGACCCTGACAAAACTGCGCAACAGCTGGGGAACCATTCTGGCAAAAGATCTCACAGACCCACAATGGGCCAGAATTCTAGCATACCCTAAGAAAGTCTCCCGTAACACCAGATTAAAGTACATACAATTTAATTACACCCACCTGGCCTATATGACACCTCACAGACTTCGGACAGCTATTGGAAGCGAGACACGCAAATCCCAGAGATGCGATCATGACGACGTACATTTTATTCATACGACCTGGGACTGCGTCACACTCCACAGGTTTTGGGAAGAGGCTTTGAGGCTCTCGGGAATGGGAGTGGGTCGTATACTGGAGCCCGCAAATAGAATGTGCCTGCTGGGACTCTTCCCCCGACCACCCAAACGAAAGGTGGGAAACAGATTCCTAGATCTTGCGTTGGTCTTAGCTAGGAGATGGATAGCGATGAACTGGAAAACCGTGACTGGGCCGGCCTTTGACACTTGGAAACAAGGCGTGACTTACTGGGCTGGAGCGGAGGGCAGCACCCTGGCAAGAAAGGAAATGAGGGGGCTGAGACAACAACCTATAGCAGAGCACTGGAGAGAGATACTTGGGGCATGGGAAAACCCAGGCAGGGCCCATAGCGAGAAGTGAAGGGATACGGATAACACTTAGTCAAACAGCGGACAGGACTCAGAGAGGGCATGCATGGGCACCTGGCATTGTGAAGTTTTAAATAGAGAACGCTAGTATATTCAGAACTTGACACACCAACAGGAAAAGACAATGACTGGGGGGAAGCCCCCACTTTCTCTGCACCTCCTCTCCGTACGTATAATACATACTCAGAGGGTAGTGATGGTTAGACTCCTGAAGTGTGAAAGATGGCCTATTAGCCCTCCCTCCGCTGACTCCACATCCCAAACATCCCGGACACGTACTCTATATCACGGGCATGAACACACAACAAGGACCTCAATGCACACCTAGTTAAGTAATAAGTTGTATAATTTTACATGAATTTCTAGACATTTATGGGATGGCGCCCTCTATAAGTTTACATACAGATCACAGATGACTTCCTCTCAGTAATACACAAAGAAACTTAAAAGTGAACTGCAAGTCGGCATGACTTGTCCTCAATGTTCTAATACTTTACCTCCCCCACCTAAACCCCGCCGGGTCCCTGCCTCCTCCTCAGTCTACAATTGGTGTCTATTAACTGCAGATCCTTATCCAAACACGCCACACAAATTTCTATCTTGCTCCAAGAGGAATGCCCTGACGTGCTATTTCTCACAGAAACCCGGCTCAATGCTGAGTCAGGACCTGACCTAGTCCACTGTCTCCTACCGGGTTACTATATCCAGAGGAAAGATCGGGAACAGGGGAGGGGAGGAGGCATTGACAATATTCTAAAAGAAGGTTTTAAATGCCGCATTATCCCCAATATCCTTCCCAACTGTGAGAACTTCTCCTTCTCCATCTCACTTTCTTCAACTCATACCTTCTCAGGTATCCTTATATACCGCCAGCCCTCCCCTCCCCAGTCTCCATTGACAACTGTTTAAAATTCTGCCAGAAGTTGTTGCCAACTTGGCAAGCTCCCCTTCTAACTTTACTAAACTGGGGGATCTCAATTTGCATTTCGATGACACCTCAGACCAAGCAGCGACTGAACTAACTCAAAATCTTTTGACTCTTCGGATAAAGCAAAATGTTACGAGTGCCATTTTCTCCAACTGCAATGAACTTTCAGTCAGAGATCCAGTCCCAGTACCATGGCCTGACCACTTCCTGGTCCCCTTTTCTTGGGCTCTAGTAAAACCCCCCATTAATACTGGCACAACCAGTAGCTGGAATCGCTCCTGGTCCAAACTCTCGTCGGACTCTTGGAATGAAGCTCTGATAAATTACATTCCTACCCTAGATCCCTGCCCCACGGTCGCGAATGACCAATTTAACCAATGGATCATCTCTTCCCTTGACCTAGTTATACCTACGAAACTTATCCATTAAAAAAAACAGGAACAACCCCTCTCCATGTTACTCCTCTACACTGCATGGGTATAAACAAATCTGTAAAAGACTTGCGAGGTAATGGAGAAGAAATTACTATACAACAAGCAAACAGATCTACAGGAACTCTATCAAAATTTACCAATCCAAATTAAAAGGAGGCACAAGCACTATACTATGAGGAAAGAATCAACTCCGCCTCAAACACCCCTTGTGAAATTTTTAAAATCGCCAAGCACCTCCTAAAACTAACAGTCAGGGATGTTCCATCGGACTGCTAAAACGCACGCTGTGACGAACTTGCAGAGTTCTTCTCCAATAAGATCAAGGATATCTACAATTCCTCCCCTCCCACCCCCCGGCCCATCCATCAATCAGCAGCTCACGGAACACTTCATGTCAGGTGAGCACTTTCTCAGGGAAATTCCCTTGATAGACATGGACACCCTAGTGAATATATGTGCCTCAGTAAAATCTGGCTCTCCCAATGACCCAGCACCACCCCAATTTTTTAGTAAAGCCGGGGATACTATCTTCCCAGTGTTGCTGAAGCTGATAAACTCCTCCATTGCAACCGGACTAGTACCCCCATCCTGGAAACACGCCATGGTGAGGGCACTATTGAAGAAACCCAGTCTTGACCCCTATATACTTGGAAACTATTGCACCATTTCCCTTTCCCCGCGATCAGCAAAATGCTAGAAAAGCATGTTAACTCAGTTATCTCTGCTTTTCTTGAATCTAATAATATACTCCACCTGTCTCAAACTGGATTTCGCCCCCAACACGGGACTGAAACCGCATTACTCGCAGTGGTTGAAAAGGCCAAAATGTTTCTAGACAAAGGAGGATCAACGGCCATCATCCTCTTGGACCTCAGTGCCGCCTTCGACACAGTTAACTATGACATCCTGATCCACAGATTGAGGAATGTTGGTCTGTCAGGTAGTGTCATCACCTGGTTACAGTCCTTCCTCAAGGACAAGAGCTTTCAATATTTGAAGGGGATAACTCGTCAGATCAAATCCCACTTGGCTGCGGCGTCCCTCAGGGCTCATCCCTGAGCCCGACGTTGTTCAATGTCTACATGAGCCCGCTGGCACAGATTGTCCTCCTCTTGGGGATAGACACTGTTAAGTACGCCGATGACACCCAGTTAGAGGTGGCCCTAAACCAGCCAGGATCCATCTCGTCCAGTCTAGGCCCCTGCCTGGAGAGATTCGCCAAATGGATGGAACTCTCTCCTTCCTCAAACTAAATGGTGATAAAACCGAGCTCATGATGCTGGGCAACTCACCCATTTCTGGCATCAGCCTAGCTTGGCCATGCTCTCTCTGCTCCCCACCCACATCCAAAAATCAGATCAAAAGCCTAGGCATGTGGCTAGACCAGTCACTCACTTTTGATCATGAGGCAACTAAAGTAGCAGCATCCTGCTATGGCATCCTGCGGATGCTCCGTAAAGTTCTTCTGCTCCTCCCGTTTTCAGCAAGAAGACTCATGGTCCAGGCATCATCCTCTCTCGCCTCGACTATGGAAATGCTCTGTATTTAGGAGCTCCTAGGGCTACCACAAACAAACTGCAAGTCATCCAGAATTGTGCAGCATGGATGCTTTTTATGATTCCCAACAGCCACTCCGCAGGGCCTGCTCTGAAAACCCTGCACTGTCGCCCGGTTGCGGACAGAATAAAATTCAAGTCTCTATGTATTGCCCACAAATCTTTCTGGAAGAAAGGCCCCCCTCAAGCCATCGTCTCACCTTACCACCCTAAAATACTCCTTCATTCATCCAGTCTCTACCTAGATGCGGTCCCAAAAATCAACAGGATGAGAAGTGGTGGTCGTTCCTTCCTCTTTACCTCCGCTAAGCTCTGGAACACGCTCCCCCATCACCTCCGATCAGAACTAAATCTCCTTCCCTTCCGTAAACTTCTGAAAACGTGTTTTTTTCAAAACACCTCCTATTAAGCTGTCGTGACCTGCCTCTTTCTCAGCTAGCGCTGGGACGCCTTCAAGCAGCCATGCGCTCTACAAATATCCATAACATAACATAACATAACATAACATAACATAACATGACTCCAACATGTGTACAAATCCTGCAACTTGTCCTAGCAATACCAACATTCAGGGATGGTATGAGGAAGCATACAGCAACAAGCATGAATGTATCTATGCTACTGACCTGAAATAATGCTGGGACATTATATGTAATATTGAATATTACTGCTCCTGATGAATATTTAAACAAATGCCAATAAAAAAAGGTTTGGAAAAAAAAAATCCGGAAGGGTTACAGCTCCCTGACTTCATGCTATATTTTCAGGATGCATTTGCTGGGCGCCTTTGCAATTTGTTGCCAGTGAATAACCTAGATTACAATGTTTTTGTTATTGTTTTGCGCTTTAGCCAGATAGTAGATTGTTTTTATACAGATCAAGCGATCCCAACTACTTTAAGAGTCAGATTCAATGCTATTAGAGATGTAGTCCATATATGGTGTGAAATTTCATTTAAATACTTTTGACCCCTAATGCACTTGAATCTGCCTTTGTGGGACAATCCGTTGCTTCTGTATATATTTCATGACACAATAGGTAAGATCTGGGCTAGCTATGAGGTTGAGCGACTAGGACATTTATATGGTGTAAATGGTTTTCGAACAATCAAAGGTTTGCAAAGTTCCTATGACCGCCCCCATAGGCTATTCTTTAAGTACTTACAGATCAGGGATTACTTCTTGGTACGCCATGAGATAAAGGCACTTGCGAGTTCTGATTTACTGGTATGTCTCTATAGGGCACCTAAGAAATCGCTAATAAGACCTATCTATCAAAGTGTCTGACAATATAGAATTAACAATAGTTCTAAAAGTGCTTTGAAATGGAGTAATCTCTTATCTGAAGATTTTGTCCCTGCGGAAAGTCTTGACACGTTAGTGATGTTAGATGGTTCAGTACATTCCATACACTTAAAACTACAACAATTTAAAACGTTGTATATGCCATACTATCCCCCTGACAGAATAACAAGATGGACTAGGAATGATAGTGGTGATAAGACTAAAGATCCTAAATGTGGTTTGGTGGCCGCCAATATGCTACATATGCTTATTTCTGCCCTAAAATTGGGGGCAGTTATCGGAATGTGTCTTGGCTTTAATTAACAGACTACTCACAAGGAGATTATGCTTGGGTACAGGGCTGAAGTGGGTCCAGGATTAAAAAGACTCTTATCCATGACTATTGTGTCAGCCAGGTTGTGTATAGCTAGGTCATGAATCTCTCAGTTGCCTTCAAGGCCACCAGAGTGGTGAGCAGCCATGAGGCAAATCGATGAAAGAGACCTTGCACTACCCAAGACTAGGTGAGTGTGTTCTATCAAGAAATTTGAACATATATGGACTAGGTTTAATTGGTATCGTTATGGAGCTTTGAATTCTCTTTATAATTCAAATTAGCTCATTTGTATAATTTCACTATATCTGTCTGTAATATATTACTAGCTAGGTTCTGCTCGCTTGAATAGCTATGATACAGCTATAGTGGAACTATTTGCCACAAATATTTACGCAGTTTTCTTTTTTATTGTAAATTTGCAGCGTGAATCCTTTTCTGGATTCACATGGTGTGCATTATTCCGCCATCTAGTGGTTGGATCCGAAATTCTTCTTTTTTTTGGTTGCTGTCGACCTCCATTTGGTGCCAAGTATGTCCCCTGTGTGATGTCAGGCGGTATCCTGGAGGTCTACGTGCATGGTAGCCATTTTCAGATTCTTTTTTTCTGCCGTTGGGTCTGGAAGCAAGTCGGAAAGCTCTGAAGAAGTTTCCAGATTTTTCCCAAAAACTTCAAAAAAAGATCACTGCAAAGTTCATCTCTCATCGACGTCGTAACCGGAGAGAAGATCACAGTTCCGGCGTAGCTCCAGGGCAGATTCCACAGAGGGCCTTATCGGTCCACAAATGATGAGGTAGGGGACATGGAAAATACCCCTTTCAAGTTTTTTTCCAAGTGCCACCAGTAATATGCTCAACGCCACCCGCACGACATCTGTAACCTCTGCCTACCCGAAGACCACCAGGACAAAAACTGTGAGGCCAGTGCGGAGTTCCTGCTGAAAACTCTAAGAACCCGCCGTAAGCAGAGAGGCCCACTACGCCACAAGTTCGCAGACAACAAAGAAGACGCCCCTCAGAGATCTGAGTTTCTTCAGCGACGAGGACAAACACAGAGTGCCAGCAGAATCGACGCATGAGGGGTCGGGCATCAAATTTAAGAAGGGGACCCCGAAATGGCCCGCGCCCAGAAAAAGACGAGCGCGCCAACGAAGAAGACGGATAAGGTAAGATACCACACACATTCGGCAGAACGCAATGGCGTATTGCTAATTCTAATGCCTTGCTGAATAGATACGGCCACCAACAGTGGGAAGACATAGAAGAGCTTCTTAACAAGCTCCCAGAAGAAGACAAAAAGAGAGCAAAATCCATCATCCAGGAAGGCAAAAACGTAGCAAATACTTGCCTTAAGTCAGCTCTCGATGCAGCAGACACTGCTAGCAGGCAAATGTGCACAGGTACCATCCTGAGAAGACATGCCTGGCTCAGGATTCAAGCAGGAAATTCAAACTTCCATCATCAACACACCATTCACAGGTGACGCACTCTTCAGAAAGAGGTCGATGAATCTCTGCAACAGATTAAAAAAGATAATGAAATAGCAAGAGGTCCACTAGAAGAGGCGCATTTGGCCAGGGTCACAACAGTCACATAGTAAAGGCTCGGCACAACAAACAGGGCAGCAGTCAAGCTACCAAGGTTGGCAGCAACAGCAGAAGCAGCCCTTTCGAACAAGAGGCAGAGGCCAAACCTCAAGAGGAAGAGGAAACGGCTCCAACTGACTTGTTTCCAAAAAGGACCCACACAGAACATCAGTGGGGAGAAGAATATCCTTTTTCCTCAAACAATGTCAAAATATCACAACGGCCAATTGGATATTAAATTTGGTAAAAATGTATTGCATAGAATTGACAAAGACATCACCGGCAAACCGACCAAAAGCAAGAAAATTCCTGATATCAAAACAAACATTGCTAAATTCAGAGATCAAAGAACTATCGCAAAAAACACGCAATAGAATTTGTGCCAAAACAGGAGTGGTTCACAGGAAACTACTTCCCTATTTCCTGATACCCAAACAGGATCTGTCTCTAAGACCAATTCTGGACCTAAGGTTCATAAACAAGTTCATATTAACACAACGCTTCAAAATGTTTACCCTGCAAGAAATAATCCCAAAGATACAAAAGGGAGATTACATTGCAACCATAGACCTTAAAGACGCCTACTTGCATATCCCTATGAACAAAAGACACAGAGAGTACCTGCGATTCCTACACAACGGAACACATTATCAACTCAAGGTACTCCCTTTCGGAATAAAATCTGCACCACGTGTCTTCACAAAGTGACTGGCAGCAGTGGCACCGCATCTGTGAAGGGAAGGAATTCATGTCTATCCATATCTAGACGACTGGCTCATAAGGGGCACACTCAAAGCAAGCATGCTGCAATCATGTACAAAAAGTTGTACAAATGCTTCAAAAACTGGCTTTCTCAATCACTAAAATCCATCCACAAATCCAGAAAGGGGAAAAAACTTTCCTAGGAGCAAGATTAAACTCAATAGGTGCAAAAGCGTATCCAACACAAAAGATAATACAAGCTATCCACCACGAAGCGACCCTTTACCAGAAGGGACAATCTCTGACAGTGAGGAAGGTCACGAAACTGATGAACATGATAGCATCATGCATCCCACTGATTGTTCATGCTCGCCTACACATGCGCTCATTCCAGGAATGGCTTACCAACAGCTGGTCTCAGGCCACAGGAAGTTGGGAAGATCTAGAGGTTGTTACTCCAAGGGTGTAGGTACAGATACAATGGTGGGCATCTAAGAACATAGCACAGGGGAGACCTTTCAAAAGCCCAACTCCATTTGTGATGATCACCACGGACTCATCCCTCAACGGTTGGGGAGCACACTTCAACCAGCTCAAAGTACATGGTCAATGGAACAAACAGGATTCCATAAAACACATCAACTATCTGGAGATGAAGACTGTCTTTCTGGCGCTGCTGGCATTCCAAAAACACATTCAGGAGAAAACTGTGCTAATCCAGACGGACAATAACACTACAATGTTCTACCTCAACAAACAAGGAGGTATGAAGTACTTTCCACTGAGCAAACTAGCACAGGACATCTGGCAGTGGGCTCTGGCTCAAGAGATCAACCTACAAACGGTGCATTTGCCAGGAGTAGACAAAATTACACCGGATCAGCTGAGCAGACAGAACAACTGTTCTCACGAATGGGCACGAGTCAGCAGTTCAATACCTGTTCAATCGCTGGGGAACTCCAGTGATAGATCTGTTTGCAACAATGCAGAACAAGAAATGCCAGTCCTGTGCCTTGAGGTTTCCAAATCACCTGTCAAAGGGGAATGCACTTTCACCCAACTGGTCACAGACGTTTGCTTACGCTTTTCCACCGATACCCCTAATACAAAGAGTACTAGAAAAAGCAAAACACACGGGAATAAACATGATTCTCATTGCCCCTCAATAGCCAAGGCAAACATGGTACTCAACCCTACTGGAATTATCCAGAGGGAAAATGATAATGATCAAAGCAGACAAGGATCTGCTAACAATGCAACATGGCCATATTTTTCACCCGGAACCAGCGACACTGCACCTAGCAGCTTGGCGCCTGAATACATAGAATTTGGCCAGCTCAAACTGCCTCTAAGAACTATGGAAATTCTAAAAGAGGCAAGGAAACAATCAACAAGAAAATGCTACGCTGCAAAATGGAAGCGATACACCACATGGTGCACTGCTAACAATCAGATGGGTTCAATCAACAAGCAGGGGACAGTAATCACTTATCTAACTTATCTCCTGGACAGCAACGTCAACTACTCAAGCATAAAGGTGCACCTAGCTGCCATCGTAGCATATACAATAGGGAGAGCATGCTAAATTTTCTTCACAAGTCCTCTAATTAAGAGATTCTTAGGAGGAATAAAAATAATTGCCCCACCGAGAGCAGCTCCTGTACCCACATGGAGTCTAAATACAGTGCTTTCACAACTAATGACAAAACTCTTTGAACCCATGCAATCAATCAATCAATCCATTTGCATAGCGCACTACTCACCCGTGAGGGTCTCATGGCGCTGGGGGGAGGGGTGCTGCTACTGCTCGAATAGCCAGGTCTTGATTAGCTTTCTGATGGTAAGTAGGTCCTGGGTCTGCTGTAGGAGGATGGGGAGGGTGCCGGCGGTGGTCGCTCTTCGGATGCGGGGGACGGTGGCAAGGGCGAGGTAGGCGGAGCGGAGCTGGCGGCTCGGGGTTTAAAAGGTGAGTCGTCTTTTGAGGTATGTTGGTCCGGTGTTGTGGAGTGCTTTGTGTGTGTGGGTGAGGAGCTTGAAGGTGATCCTCTTGTTGACGGGAAGCCAGTGCAGGTCTTTTAGGAGGGGTGTGATGTGGCTGCGGCAAGGGATGTCGAGGATCAAGCAAGCAGAGGCGTTCTGTATGCGTTGTAGTCGTTTCAGGAGTTTGGCCGAGGTTCCTGCGTAAAGGGCGTTACCGTAGTCCAGTCTGCTGCTGACGAGGGCCTGGGTGACCGTTCTTCTTGTTTCAGTGGGGATCCACCTGTAGATCTTGCGGAGCGTGTTGAAGCAGGAGGACGAGACGGCGTTGACTTGCTTGGTCATGGAGAGTGTTGAGTTGAGGATGAACCCTAGGTTGCGTGCGTGGTCCGTGAGTGTTGGTGCTGCTCCCAGTGCGGTCGGCCACCAGGAGTCGTCCCATGCCGAGGGAGTGGAGCCGAGGATGAGGACTTCGGTCTTGTCTTGTCTGAGTTCAGCTTCAGGCAGCTGATATTCATCCACTCGGCGATGGCTTTCATTCCTTCGTGGAGGATTGTTTTGGCTGTGAGGGGGTCCTTGGTGAGGGAGAGGATCAGCTGGGTGTCATCGGCATAGGAGATGATGTTGAGGTTGTGCAGTCGGGCGACGTGAGCGAGTGGTGCCATGTAGATGTTGAACAATGTCGGGCTGAGGGATGATCCTTGGGGTACGCCGCAGATGATCTCGGTAGCTTCGGATCGGAAGGGGGGGATGCGGACGCTCTGCGTTCTGCCGGAGAGCAAAGAGGTGGTCCAGTCCAGTGCTTTGTCTCAGATCCCAGCGTTGTGGAGACCTGTGCGTAGGGTGCGTTGGCAGGCCGTGTCGAAGGCGGCTGACAGGTCCAGGAGGATGAGGGCCGCAGTTTCGCCACTGTCCAGTAGAATCCTTATGTCATCAGTGGCAGCAATGAGGGCAGTTTCGGTGCTGTGGTTGCTGTGGAACCTGGACTGGGATGGATCCAGGATGCTGTTCTCCTCGAGGTGGCGGGTCAGTTGTCTGTTGACGGTCTTCTCGGTGACCTTCGCTGGAAACGGGAGCAGGGAGATGGGTCGGAAGTTCTTGAGGTCCTTGGGTTTTTTGAGTAGGGCGTTGATCTCGGCATGCTTCCAGCTTTCCTGTAAAGTCGCGGTCTCGAAGGAGTTGTTGATGGCCTTGTGGAGATGGGGTGCGATGGTGGAGCTGGCTTTGTTGAAGATGTTGTGTGGGCATGGGTCTGACGGAGAGCCGGAGTGGATGTGTTCATGATTTTGATGGTGTCGTCGTTGTTTATGTTGGTCCAGGTGAGCAGGGGATTGGTGAGGGTGGTGTCCATGTGATCGGAGGTCTCGGTGACTGTCGGGCGGTCAGGGTGTTGAAGCTGTCATGGATGTCTGCGATCTTGCGGTGGAAGAAGGTGGCGAGGGCGTTGCACAGGTCTTGCAAAGGTGGGATGTCGTTGGTGTCGGAGCTGGGGTTGGAGAGCTCCTTCACAATGTTGAAGAGCTCTTTGCTGTCGTGTGCGTTGTTGTCTGGGCGGTCTTTAAAGGAGGCCCTTTTGGCGGATCTGATGAGGTGATGGTGTCTGCGAATGGCGTTCTTGTGGGCTGCGTGGCTGTCCGGTGTCTGTTCGTGGTGCCATTTCTTCTCTAGTTTTCAGCAGGTTTGCTTGGATGCCTGGAGTTCCGTAGTGAACCAACTGGCTTTCTTGTTGGTGTGTCTGTTGGAGGGTTTCTTGAGCGGGGCGAGGGGGTTGGCGCAGTCGTCGATCCACTGTCTAAGGTCGCGGGCAGCGGTGTCGGGGTCGGTGGGGTGTACGGGTGGGCTTCGGGCGAGAGTGGTGTTTAGCTGGTCTTTGGTGACTTTGCTCCAGCATCGGCGAGGGATCTGTTGAGTGCGGTGCTGCGTGGTGGGTTTCCGGAAGGTGAAGTGGATGCAGCGATGGTCGGTCCAGTGGAGTTCAGTGGTGTGGCTGAAGGAGACGCGGGAGCTTGCAGAGAAGATGGGGTCAAGCGTGTGGCCGGCAGAGTGGGTGGGTGTTGTGACGAGCTGTCTGAGTCCGAGGTTGGCGAGGTTGTCAATCAAGGTGGTGGAGTTGGTGACGTTGTTGTTCTCGAGGTGGAAGTTCAGGTCCCTGAGGAGGATGTAGTCTGTGGAGGCGAGGGCATGCGTACTGACGAAGTCGGCGATGGCGTCGCTGAACTGTGGCTGTGGACCGGGGGGTCTGTAGATGAGGGTTCCTCTGAGGGTGGTGTTGGGATCAGTGTGGATGTGGAAGTGCAAGTGTTCGGCGGTGCTGAGGGTGTCGTTGGTGCTGGTCAAGACTCTGAGGGTGTTCCTGTGGACGATGGTGATTCCTCCTCCTGTTCCATTGGTGCGGTCCCTGCGGGTGATCTTGTAGCCATCAGGGATAGCTATGGCAATGTCGAGTGCCGAGGCGGGGTTCAACCAGTTCTGGTAGAGCGGGTGTTGAGTAGGAAGCATCTGAGGTGGTTGCGTCCTTTCTCGTGCGTGGTTTGGTGGCTCGGAGGCTAGTGAAGCTGCAGCTCCGGCAGGAGAGGGGTCCTTGGCTTCGCTTCGGGGCGGCCAGGAAGCAGGTGTGTGATTGTCCGGTGTTGAGTGCGTGAAGGGTGCTGGCATCGTAACGGAGACGGGCATCGTGGCGTTAGCGGGGGCCAGGGGTTCTGGCACTGGGCGCGGTCCAGGCGCGGACGGGTGCAGACAGGGCTTGCCTTAGGCACGCCAGCGGCACGCCCTCTGCGCGCGGCCGCCATATAAGGGGAGGTGGGAGGGAGGAGCAGCTGGGAGGCGGGAGCGGGGTGGCGAATGGGCGAGCAGGGTGGGGTGCCGCAGGGGATGCAGCGGCGGGAAAACGGTAGAGCGGGATACAGAAGGCAAAAAAGGGGAGAAAAACAAAATAACAGTGCAAAAACAGAAATAAAGGAAAAAAACGACTAACACAATACAGGATCAGGGGCACAAATACAATGCAGATCTTAAAAACATCACTTTTAAAAACAGCCTTTCTCATCGCCATTACTTCCCTACGGAGAGTAAATGAGTTACAAGCTCTAACAATACAAGAGCCATAACTACAAATTCATAAAGACATGGTGATTTTTAAAACAAACCCACACTTCGTGCCGAAGGTAGTATCAAAATACCACTTAGATCAAAATATTCTCCTGTGGATTTTCTTCAAAAATCCAAAGACTAAAGCAGAAAAAGGTCTCCATTCCCTGGATGTAAGGAGAGCGTTACTGTACTATTTACAAAGAACAGAACAAATACCCAAAACAAAACAATTGTTTGTGGCGTACGCTCACGCCAACACAGGATCACCAGTCACAAAGGCAACAATTGCACGATGGATAGTATAAACCATCCAGTCATGTTATGCCTATGCCAAAAAAAAGAACTGATTATACTGCCTACAGCTCACTCCACTAGAAAGAAAGGAGCAACCGTAGCTTTCATGGCTAATGTACGCATTGACACTATTTGTGCAGCAGCAACATGGGCATCACCACACACCTTTACAGAACGTTACTGTGTGGACACACAAATGAGGCTCAAATAAGGAGGCTCAAATTGGACAGAAGGTGCTTCAACACCTGTTTGCAAAATCTTCCTCTCACCACAGCCTCCCAACCTCGGGAGAAAACGCTACGTAATCTAATGCACAGCCAGTGAATCCAGAAAAGGCTTCACGCTGTAAAACGAAATGGTTACTTACCAGTAGGAGTAGTTTTGCAGCTTGAAGAATTTTCTAGATTCAAATGCGACCCACCCGGCCTCCCCTACAAGGAAAAGAACAAGTGGGAAGGCAAATGATTACATCACTTATTTAATTATCATCTCAAGGACTACCAATTGAAACAAAGCAGAAAAAAGAATCTGAAGATGGCTACCACACACATCGACCTCCAGGATAGCGTCTGACGTCACACAGGGTACGTACCTGGCACCAAATGGTGTTCGACAGTGCCTAAAACAAAAACAAACAATAAAACAAAGACAATTCCGGACCCAACCACTAGATGGCGGAATAATGTATAGCATGTGAATCCAGAAAATTCTTCAAACTGCAAAACTACTCCTACTGGTAAGTAACCATTTTATTTGTCACCCTGATTTTTTTTTAAGTTATTTGTATATACGTTGACGTAACCCCTTGCTTAATGTATCTAATCTATATGTGATTCAAATTAAGATATTAATTATCATGTTTGACATCATATGCCAATAAAAATAAGTTTAAAAAAAACATGTTCTACCACATTATTGATAACATCACTACAACATCAGAAATAACAACATTCATGAAAACACTGTTCATGACAGTGGAGTTATAGTTAAAACTATAACTAGTTAATTTCTGTTTGATTTATATACAATCTTTCCCCCCTTTCTCCTAACGGCTTCAATAATCACGTACTTAAATATGTTAACGGCTGATGTAGTGGGAAGCTCATCGTTTGAACCCGACCACTATATTTTCATTGGTCGAAAGCTTTTATCAGCTGTTGTAACCCAAAGCCATCCCTCTACTTGACGCCCTTTCCATTGGCGGGCTTGCCCCTCTCCTCTCTTTGGAAGGGCAAAGTCGCTATTATCCGAAGGGGCGGTATAGGTGACGTCACCCAAACAGGGGGGGTTAAAAAATGTCGTCATGGGAGGCGCGGCTGGTTGAACGGGGAGCCGAGTCTGTGTAGTTCAGAGCGCACTTGGAGCCCACAACAGCATCAGCACCATTCACGCAGTTGCGTCGTAGCTGTCACCATCATGCCTAAGAGGAAGGTGAGGCCTCCGTCGAAGTGCTCTGCTGGCCTTGAACGGTTGTGTGGGCGTATAAGGGGTAAGCTTACTGTGCAGGACTAACTGAGCACGGGCGGAGTGGCCGTGGGGATGGCACGAGGAACGCGCCCCCGCCCCCCCCCCCGTGTAAAATTGGGTGGCTCAAGAGGGCATAAAGCTTCTTTTATACGAAATGCTGCGTCCGCTATTCTTTGATGGCACGCACCCGTATGTCGCTGTCCGTGTGCCTTCTCGTTCTACGGGCTGTGCCTGGTCCTATCAGACTCGGCCGCAACTCTACACACCAGCGGTTTGACCACCACTGCGAAGGCCAAAGCACAGCGGATAGGGGCGGGACACTTCCCCCCCCTCCCCCCCCCCGCGCACAACAAAGAAACTCGTAACGTGACAGTACAGACAGCGCAGCTCGCCCCGTCGAATCGCTTAATGGAGAACGTTTTTTATTGTATGGGGGGTGTGGTTACCCAGAATCGTTCGCTGTTAATTTTTTTTGTTTGATTACTTTAGTTAATTATCATTACTTTCTTGTCTGCTGTGCCTTGCGTCGGTGTGAATTGTTGACTCGAAGCCACGCGTCCATCGGTTTCAAGTTGTAGGTGTAGAATTGCATACACGTTGCTTGTGTGCGACTAGGAGGAAAGCGGAGGTTTCTCCCTCGGTGGCGAACTCTGTCGTGCATTATTCTGATAGCAGCAGGACATGATATACATTTAGTTGTGAGGTTCAAACCCTTAATTGTGCTCACGCCACAAGCGTCCTAGGCGTCTGGAAAGTATTTATTTCCAGGGCATACACACCTTGCACTGGAGGCGTAAGATTCCAAAGCAGCCACATGAATTCTTCATTGTCCGCTCATACGCCACGGTCGCCACCAGCTGATGTCTTGCAGTAGTACAGGAACGGTTGGCTAAGCCTGCATTGTGGGTAAACGTGACGTTACACAGCTGCCGTAGTTCTAGTCAAAATTCAACTAACTCCTCTTATGTTTAACCTCGCTTTAAAGTGAACCATTTCATGCAAGTGACCAGCAGTATCTTCCTCAGGATGCTTACGAGTTTTTTTGATTTATTTTATATATATTTTTGCCAACCAAACCAGCGTATCCATAAACGGCGTAAAATAAAACGAAGGGCACTGTTATGACTTGGAGTTCAGTTCAGATTCGCGTCATGACTCTACACCTCCCCGGAACGCCCACCCCTCCCCACACATTCGCAATCTACCTCACAGCATCATGCAGAAACTGGGGAGTTATTTTTGCCTCTTGCAGTTTTTAGGGTGCCCATGAATTGTTCAGCTATGGATTGGCCTGAGGCCATAAGGGAGTTACATTTCGATATCTGAAAAACAGTTTTCTTGCAAAATCCTTAAACTCCTTTTCCGAATTGGGAAAGGGAGGGGAGGCATTGTCCTATTTGACCACAGCAGGGATACCAAAGGATGAAAACTGTTTAGGTGGGGATAGTCACATCAGAGGAAGTGCTGGGCACCACCATGACTTACGTAAGTAGAGAACACTCTTTGATGTCCACCAGGAAGTATTAACCAGTTGTTGTTCGCCCAAAAAATCACCAGCTTCCTTTCAGACTTGTGTTGGTATCTGTGCCATTTGAAGTGGGTCTGGAGAGACTTCTTTACACAATGCTTGGCACACACCAGCTTCTCTTCTACAACGTGTTCCAGCTGTGGGAACCAGACTTAGTCTTCAGAGCCTCTTGGTGGATATTACTTCTCTGTGCCTCATGGGCAAACTCAACCTGTTCCCGAAGCATTCGGGGAAATACCAGAAATGTTTCTTATAGGATGTGACCCTTTGGATGAGAGGCTAGCTTCCCTCTTTTAATTCTTTATTGCCCTGAAATCTTTTAAGGAACTGTGAGGATGTCTTCTGTGAGTTTTGTAGTTCGTGCCCTCTCCAACTCAAGAAGTGTCTTTACCACGCACATGGTTGGGCCATTGCCATCCACTAGTAAACACCAAGGGGCATATCAACAACAACCGGCGATAATTATCGCTCAGCGTTCTTAGCGTGAGGATAATTATCGCCGGCTAGCGTGAATTTTTATCGCTGAGATAGCGTGCTATTAGCAACGCTTATCTCACTAGCGATAAAAATCTACACGCTAACAGGCTAACGTGAGATTATCGCTGGAAACCCAGCGATAATCACACGTTACCTTGTTGATAGGGACAGGTAAACTTAGCCATGATATCCTCCTTCCATAGGATATCATGGCTAAGTCTGAAAATTAGCAGACGTAAAAAAGCAGCGTTAACCGCGGTTAGCGCTGCTTTTTTTGTCTCTAACAGGGTTAGCGACATTCTTGATAATAGGAGAAATGTCGCTTAGCGACATTTCTCCTATTATTTTACTCTGGAACGCCCCCTTTGCATCTCATTAGAGATGCAAGAGGAAGCGTAGAGTAAAAGGGTGCTAACATGCAAATTTGCGTGTTAGCACCCTGTTGTTGATAGGGTGCTAGTTTTATCTCTGCTTTTTTGGCTTTTAAAGCCACAAAAGCAGAGATAAAGCCCTTGTTGATATGCCCCTCTGATACTTGTTTTGCCTCTCCATCCCTAGTAAATCAAATAACCAGCTTTTAAAAAAATTGAATTGAATCCTTTTAAGAGTTTCAAATCATCGTGTGGCTTGCAATTTCTTGTAGTAACATGCAGTACTCATGTAAATCATATAAAGCAATATATTGCACGAAGTCATTTCTTTTGCTAAGTGGCATATACTTTTTTTTTTTGTTTAAGCGATGTTCACGTACAGTGGAATAAGGTTTTTTTCCAGTAACAAGTACAACATTAACCGAAATTGCAGGGCATTACTCATAAGTTGATCTGCTGGATGGGTCTGAATACCATTGCATTTGCCACCTACCATAGATAACCACACATTTCCTGGTACACAAAATGTTAAGATACCTTTACATTGAGGAAGACAATAAAACGATATGCATTACGGGAGTAACACTGTACATCACCAGTTTTAAGTCATTTCTAGACACATACAGGGCAACCATGTTGATATCCTATTTATCCACGACAGCAGAGTTAAGCCACAGCACATAGGGCTCCCATATATCTCGGACGGGATCTGGCCGTCATAAGCTCCCAATAGTTGGTCAACTGTGCTCTTAGCTCACTCCCTCGCCGTTGGAGGCCTGGCCACCCCCCAGTGTAGAGCTATCACTATTTTAGCCATTAAGAGTAGAATTTCTGGCAGCATACGTGCTTTAGGTGGGCCCGTCTCGAGGACGCCCAGCAGAGATGTCAGTGGTGCGTAGGGGAGATCTTGCCCAGTGATGTCTTTTATGTGGCGCAGTATAGTGAGCCAGAACTTTGCTATTGGTCTACACTGCCACACCAAATGTAAAAAGGTCGCTTGGGGGGCCACCACAGCGCCAACAACCACCATTATCGCAGAGCCCGTCTTGTGTAGTTGCATGGGGGTGCGATACAGGCAATGTAAATATTTAAAATGTATGAGCCGGGGATGGTAATTAGGCGATAAGCACTCCAGCTGCTTACAACCAAGACTCCCCTGCTCATCTGTGAAATCAATCCCTAGCTCTTTCTCCCAGGCCTTACGCGCAGTTGGGATAGTGATCGGGGATGTCTTTTGTCATTTTGTAGATGCGTGATATGAGTTTTCACCCTGATTCAACCACCAACAGGTTTTCAAGTGCCGACAGTGTCGGTGGCGGGTCTGGGAACATGGTGAATTTGCTCTTGCAGGATGCCCGAAGCTGGTAGTATATGAGCATATCTAGCGCTGAGGGTGCTTCAGGGTCACACATCTGCTGCAGTGTGAGAAAGGTACCTGCGGGATAGAGGTCGCCACCTACTTTTAGGTTATGGCTAGAAGCGCGGTCCAGCGCCTTGCGTTCCATAAGGGGGAGGTACAGCGGGTTGTTGAGAAGTGGCATGGTCAGAGCTTATAATATATCCAAGCGTGCCC
The DNA here is from genome assembly GCF_964204655.1 of Triturus cristatus. Classification (NCBI taxonomy): domain Eukaryota; kingdom Metazoa; phylum Chordata; class Amphibia; order Caudata; family Salamandridae; genus Triturus; species Triturus cristatus. Next base: position 558,463,846 of record NC_140589.1, on the reverse strand, counting down.
GTTTGCGGAGACCCTCCCATGCCTACCTCATGGCTTGTACTGTGTCTATTTCGTCACAAAGACGCTTGTAAGGTTGGAATAAGGCCGTGGACAGTGGGAGTGGTGCCACCCTATCTACCTCTATTGCCACGTGTGGCTGAAAGGGCATAAGGGTGTGCCCAAAAGTGCAAGAATTGTGCCTGTGCACTGTACACATAGAGGACAAAGTCTGGAGCTGCCGTCCCCTCCCCCCCCGCTCCTGTGGCAGCGTCCGCATTTCCCAAGCTATCCTTGTCTGTCTCCTGGCCCATACCATGAGTGACCGAATGCGGTTAAAGTGCATTGGGAGTGGTGAGGGGATGTTAACAAAGATATAGTAGTTTCGGGAGTATAATCATCTTGGCCACCGCTATGTGGCCTGCCAGAGAGAGTGGGAGGGTCTTCCACCGTCTCACCCTGTCTTCAATTCAGGCCACCACCCTTCCATAATTCCTGCATGTTACTGCTGAACCATATGCCCAGATATCGATTTGGGCCAGAGGCCTAGACCAGAGGGTAATCTGTTTCAAAAGCCTGAGTTGCGGGAGGAGCACAGATTTGCTCCAGTTGACATTTACACCTGACAGTCCACCATATCTCACGACTGAATGAGTCAGGGGCGACAGGTTTTCTTTGGGGTTCACCATTTATAGCGTGATATCATCCGCATACATACACGGACAGTGCCCTGGTTGTATAGCCAATCGCTGTATTGGTATGGTGTTGCCGCAGATGCGCCGCTAAGGGTTCTGTTGCGATCACGAACAATAGGGGCGATAATGAACAGCCTTGTCTGGTACCTCGAGTGATAGCCAATGGCTCTGAAATTAGCCCATTCACCCTGAGCTGTGCCGTGGGTCTCGAAGAGAGAACCTGTATTTGCTGGATGAAGATTCAGCTCAGACCCATCCGTCTGAGAAGTGGGAACCGGAATCTCCATTCAAGGGAATCCAACGCCTTGGTGGCATCTAAAAGCACCACTATCGCAGACACATGTGGGGTGAGGTAATGCATTAGTCCAAATAGCGTCTTAAGATTATGGGATGTGAATCTGCCAGGCACAAAACCAGATTGGTCCGGCCGGACACTTGGTGGTAACAATGGTTGGAGCCTGGTGGCCAGTGGAGCCTGGTGGCCAGCAGTTTGGCGAAAATGTTGGCGTCTAGATTGATCAATGAGAGCGGGCAGTACGAATTGCATTGTGGGTCTTTATCTGGTTTTAGGAGAGTGATTATGATAGCCTCGCGCATTGATCCGGGAAGAATCCCCTCTTGTAATGCCTCCTGATAGACCGCCAGGAGGAGAGTAGCTCCGAATATTCTTTATAAAATTGCGCAGCGAGGCCATTAGCTCCTGGCACCTTATCTGCCCACATGCTGCCAATAACCCGCCAACCCTCTTCGACGGTGAGCGGTATGTCTAGATATTCGCGGTGCGTTCTGCTGAGCCAAATGAGTTCTATGGAGTCAAAGTAATCTTCAAGGACCGAATCAGATGGGGTTATTTGAGATGTGTATAACTGTGCGTAGAAGTCCTCACTCCGCTTGTGCTGGATTCGGAGTCAGAAGCGAGCAGGCTTCGCAGCCCCATATGCCCCGGAGATTCCACTGGGCATGTGTACGGCCCTCCGTCATGGTGGGGATTGGTCGGCGTTGGCTGGTTGGGAAGATCGGGGGGTTCACATGATTGGGGATTTATATAGGGATGGCGTATTGTTGCCGTTCCAGGACTTGCAAGGGGCGTATGATTTACCGAGGGGGGATTATCTTCTGCACACCGCCTTGGTGGCGGCGATCCAGAAACAGTGGAGGATGGGGCTTTCGGAGCCCCCGATTTCTTTGGGGTGTCAGTATGTCACTATGGCGACGGGTACGTTCAAGGCTATCACTAGTCTATACAGGCGGCTGTCTACGGAGAGGGTGCCGCCTATGGATGCCCTGAGGGGTAAATGGGAAGGGGATCTGGGTAGGCCCATTCCTGAGACGACGTGGGCGCAGCTGGTGCGGCGGGCCTAGAAGGGCATGCGCAATGCCAGATTCCAACTGGTCCAATTCTATACTTTACAGGGCTTACTTAACTCCGGTTAAACTCCTGCAGTACTTCAGAGGCTCCCAGTCGCCGCGTCCTCGGTGCAGCGTGGAGGGTGCTGATTTTGGTCATATGTTTTGGTCCTGTTTGGGACTGGGCTCTTATTGGATAGATGTGGTGGTGTGCCTGAATCAAGTGACGGAGCGAGAGCTGGAGGCGGAGATGGGGGGGGCTTGCCTGCTGTTGTGGTTTCCGCACACCCCAAAACCAAAATTACAAGCAAGTTTTATGATCTAGGATTGATAATGGCGAAGAGGGAGCTCACTATGCACTGGAAGGCTAGATCTGGGCCGAGCTTTCGGAGATGGAAGGCGAGCTTCTTGTCCTGGGTGGGGAGCGAAGGGACACTGCCTGCAGATGGCCAGACGCACGTCTAATGACAAAGCGCTGGAAGCGGCACGGGCATGGGGACCTCTGGTGGAAGGGCTTAGATCCTTGGAGGAGTTGAATGAGGAGGATAGGGATCCTGTGGATGGGGATAGGAGTGTGGAACCCGGGGTGGGGCCCCCTGGGGTGACTGGGGAGACCGCCCTGGATAGGGCCATTTAGGTACACAGGTGGAGGACTCAGCGTTTGCACAATGTATTGGTAACTGCCGAATAGTAACTGCCGAATAGTCGTGGTGGGCGGCTGGGATCTGGATGGGGGGTCGGGTCTCCGGTCTCTTGAGAACAGTGGACAGGTTCTTTTGATTACCCTAGGCTCGGATTTCCCGGACCCCGGGTCCCTCCCAGCAGAAGTGCAGGAGGGGTTGACGCGGGCACACTGACAGGGGGGGTGGGGGTAGAGAGGGTGGAGGGTTGGGGTATTAGGGAGGAAGCGCGGGAAGTACGGATTTCTCCTGATATGTACACCGAGGATTGTCCTTTATTTTTCCCGGTTGTTGGTTTCACTGCGCTGATGGAAAAATTTAATAAAAATGTGTTTAAAAAAAAAACTGTGCGTAGAAGTCCTGCATGGTGGCAAGTATATCAGGTGGGGAGTGTACCAAGCAGTCAGTGGGGGTGGTGAGTGCCATGATGAAAGTGGATGGGCGCAGAAGATTCGCAAGCATCTTGCTCGGTCTGTCCCCCTCATCGTACCAACGCGCCGTGGCATGCTTGTGTAGGAATTTTACTTCCCTCTCAGCCTCCTCCTGATACTCAGTTAACTTACTACAGATAGTTCCAAGGGACACGGCAGATGGTCTCGTGAAATATTGTTTTCCAAGGCATGCAATTCCACATCTAGCCGGCCCAGCGTACCGCGGATATCACGGAGCACTTTAGTTTGTCCCGCTATACAGTGGCCACGACTACCACCTTGAAGGCTTCCCATAGCATCCCCTCTGTCTCCACCGATCCTGTTATGGTAAAAGTATTCTGTGATTTGTGTGGAGCACTTCCCGGAACGCCATGTCCAGGAGAACGTTGGGTGGTAATCGCCACGTGAAAGGTTGTCTGTAGGGTTGTGGTATCTGTAGGGTCCAAGTGACTGGTGAGTGGTCCGATAGGGTTCGGGCGTTATGAGACGCCTGCAACATGTAGGTCTGGGGATGTGAGCCAGAATTCTAATCTCAACCATGCGTTATGTTGCTGCATGATACAGGTGCCCTCACGAGTGTCCGGATGGAAGACCCTTTAAGTATCAACCAATCTGTAATCAGCCATCAATCCCCTCAGTACAGTAGCCGCCTGTGGGCGATGTGTGCGTGAAGCGCCTACCCTGTCCTCCGACAAGACTGTGTTAAAATCACCACCCCAGATTAACGCAGCTTCCCCCAGTGATTGGATATTATGCCACACCTGTTGGAAAAACACTGGATCGTCCACGTTGGGCCCATATATATTGGCGATAATGACCTGTTGGTGAAATAATGTACCCAGTACTTGCAGGTAACGCCCCTCCGGGTTGCTGTGGATTGCCATGGGACACAACTTTTGATCAATGTCGCTACCCCTCTAGAATAGTTAGAATAACGAAGTGTAATTGTGCTTTTCTTTGTCATTGTGCTTTTCTTTCTTTAAGTACACAGTTAATTATTCAAAAGGAACTATATGTTAAAAAAATAAAATCTCAACATAGGCAAACAATGACTACCACTGCTAGTACTGATGCAACATAACTTATACTTTGTGGGGAAACTAAATACCAGATGTTTATTAATTTCAAACTAAAAATCAGTACTGGTGAAGCCCTTGCAGGAACAGTCATACCTACCACAAGTATGTTGCCCCATCTACTAGACTTCAATCTATCACATGTTGTAACCCTAAGACGGGTCTCCTGTAGAAGGCACACCTCCAATGTCTCGCAAGATATGATTGCACAATTTGTGTCTTCCTGTGGTCATTTAAATAAACCACGTACATTCCAAGTGATACATGTTAAGTGAGTCACGTCTCTGGTGTTTGAGATATCTCCGTAGCGTCTAAAGTCCATGAATGTGCGTGTGTCTTCTGTAGCACCCTGTAGTGTCCCACACACCGTGCAGTGAGTCTAGGCAGTGGCATGCATTTCCAGTTTGCAAGGTATCCAGAAGAGGAACCTATTTGCATTGCAATAAACAACAAATAATGTCACCCACCCACTCCAACCCCCTAATCCGTGTTGAGAGACTAGAACTGACCACCCCATGATTAACATAAACATCAAATGTAATCCTACTGTTTCAAAACTGCCCCCCCCATTATTAACACAACCGTAATAGAAAATTGACTATAGGGAATCCTCCCAGAGGGGGCATGACGTTGCCAGCATACTGCCCCGGCGCATCGTAACAGGGTGGCCGAGCTACAATGGAACTACCTAAAAAACATTGGCATAATCAAGACTGAGAACATGGAGGGTGACAATAGCTTTTGCTCCCGGTGTAACACTGAGCCGATCGCCAGACCGGATCCCTTGCAGGATTGAAATTAAGCGGTTTCTCTGCTAGTCATTGTCACTTAGCTGACTCTGCGACGAGCTGTCCTTGTCATGGCCTTTGTCCCGCTGTTGCCTGGCATGTTGCTTGGCAAATTTCATTGCAGCACGTGCCTCCGTGAAGAACAGTGGTTTGCCGTTGACATGTTTGGTGGGGTATAACATTGCATACTTCCAGTTTTCTGCAGCAGTTTCTTTTCTGGAAGGAACTTGCGTCGGGCTGTCCGCATTAGGTGCGGGTACAGTGAGATAACGTTATTCTGATATTGTAACTCTCCACGTTCCCAGGCTACGCGAAGTAGTGTCTGTTCCTATAGTTGAGCAACCGAGCCAATATCTGCCGCATTAGGGCACCTGGCGGCGGGTGGGGACCAAGTGTGCGGTGGGCATCTTGCACCTGAAACATGGCGGACAGTTCTGTCCCGAAGAGTTCCTGAAAGAGGCCCTCTGCGTACTTCATGTTGGATATATTTGTGGACTCCGGTGATGCATATGTTGTTCCTCCTCGAGCGGGATTCGAGGTCTTCATTGCGCGTCTTTTTGACCTCCAGTACTTCTTCCATATGGAGAAGAGTATCCTGCGCTTCCACCTGGCGATCATATGCATGGGAGACTCTCGTTTCCAACGTGTTAGTCTAGTTTCGTGCTTATCCAATCTATGCGACACTTGGTCCATTCGGACGGCAAGAGAATCAATCTTAGCGTCTAATTCTTTGAGACATACTTTTACATCACGCAGCATTGTCTTTGTCTTCCTCCTGCTCCGTTTACAGATGCGTTTCAGGCACAATCGTCTGACATTAGCTCACTGTCAGCTTGCCTAGTGGTACGTTTGTCGAAAGATATTTCGATTGTTTATCTGCCTTACCCATTACACTTTTGCGTTGCGGCAATACCACCTGGGGCGTAAACGCACATCGTCAGAGCGGGCAGGGCTAAGAAATCTGCAACCGTGCCGTCTTTTAAGCGCTACTTCCCAATGGTTTCACAGGTGCAATTGGGCCGTCCTCCAGGAGAAGCACGAGGAGAGCACCACCGCAGTGCCTTGAGTCAGCCCGCTATATGGGCGGGAGGATCCGACTCTTCCGCGCCACGCTGAAGGTTCTGTGCGCGGGCGGAGCCATGACGGAACGGTTCCGTCATGCGCACAGCGCAACCGATGTGCATGACGGAACCGTTCCGTCATGCGCGTCGAAGGGGTTAAACTCCTCTGTTAGGCCTAAGGCTGCTCACCCACACTACCACTAATAGAGCAATTTGGGTTTTACATTGAGCCATGTACACTTTTGGGGAGCCCCTGGACACTGTGCATGGTATAACCAACTAGTGGCATTACCATATATAAAGAGCTACGTTTTTTGCCGTTTGAAATTTAGGGTGGGGTGGGGGGGGGGGGGACAACAAACCAGTATTTAAAGCCTGAACTAAATAGCCCCACCCCCAATACTCTGCAGAATGTAGTTAAATACCAATGCAGCCCTCATTTCTATGCAGTCCAGAGCTCCTCTAATTTATCTGAAGAATGTCAGCTATGTAAACAGGAAGCCAAGAGTTCCAATTTGGAACTTGGTGTGTACCACAACATTGCCGAGTTGCCCCACCATCTCAAATTAACCACAACCATTGAACTGATCAAGTGTTTGCTTAGAAGCTTATAGCCACCACTAGATGGCTCATAGTGAAGACAGGACTGCAGAAATGTTTTAGCAAACAGAGTTCAGAAGCCTAGAGTATTGGCGACCGAGATCTAAGTTAGTGTCAAATTCCCACTGCTCACACCTTTGTCTGAAGGACCATTATGCTCAGAACCTGCATAACAGGATAGATGTACTTGAGTCTGTAGCCAATATGCACATCTGGCTTGGGCAAACCAAAAAAAGACTTAAGTGCTCTATGCTAATGCGTTGGAGGTGGAAACACCCTGTCTTCATGGACCCAGAAAGGTGAAAAACAGGATTGTAATGAGAAATTATGCCACTCTCGCTTTTTCCCATTCGATTACAAGTTAGAGGCGTTTAAAGGCTGCAGTTTGCTGCCATAACACAACCATGGCCCCATTCTAGTTAGTCTCCTGCAGTGTGGGGCTAGTTTGAACTTTTTTGTTGGATGATTTTGGTTTGCAATCTGGCCATGTTAAACTGCCTGCTGTACGTTTGGGAACTGGGTGCCTCAACCACCTGATCACAGAGAGCCTTGTTGTACGTAGGTAGCACTAACAATCTTGTCGGAGTGGATTGTAGCACATTTTTGGGAACAGTTAAGTCTGCTTCAAACATTCTAAAAAACATGCTATTGCAGAATCAAGGGCCTGAGGTCTGGTTCATGCGTGTGGGCTCACAAACCAATGAAACTACCACTTGCAAAGGAAGAAGGCAATTAGTTGCACATTAAGGAGCTGTGACCCAATACCTAGCCTATATAATTCCATTCAGTCTTTTATAGTCGACCACTAACCATGTCGGGTAGCTATCAGTATTTATTTGATCGGATTAGAGCTTTTTAGACTTCACGCAGGAGCAACCTAGTCGAATCAACCTAGCAAGTTAATTTTCGCACCTCAAAAGTGTTGTGGGTAATGTGGCTGAGGGAATGTAATTGAAAGTTAGGTGAACTGAAGAAATGTTGTCGAAGGAAGTAAGTTGGAAGTTGAAGCGACAGGGCTGCTGGCCCAGCCCATAGCTGACCCTAAAATAAGTCTTCCTTTATTCTTTCCCTTTGGCGTCCTAGGAGAGGTTAAGAGGATTCCAAGATTGGAATTTCCTGCTAGAGGGGCGGAGACCATGGTACAGACCAGAGGCCTCTGCCTCAAACATGTGGTAGAGGCAGAACCTAATCGAAAACTCAGCAAGAAACCTAAAAAATTGCATACTAAACAAACCTAGTTTCAAATGACACATTTCTTGGAATAAACTTTTCTGCCCTGGAAAGTTAAAATAAACCTATCTGTGCATTCCTGCTTTAAGCAGGGGCAGATCATGGCTCTTTGGAAGTTATGGCAGGCTTAGAGGTTCCAGTGGGTGTCTTGACCATCCCAAGACTATAAACTGAACCCAGGGTATTCTTGTAGGTTATGGCAAACCGTAAAAGGTTATGCACTTGACCTATAATTCTTTGAAAATGCTAGACTTATTTGTTTGACATTTGTGGGTTGTTGACTTTGACATTGCAGTTGGGATAACAGCTAAAATGTTTTTTTTTTTTTTTTACAGACTCCAGAGGGTGCTGAAGGAAAGGATGCATCAAAAGCCAGTAAACAAGAGGCAAGTTTTCTGGGGATTCCAGACTCTGAATATCTGAAATTGAACGTTTAGGTGGAGGTTTACTTGGGTAATGGATGAGGACTTACTTGTTTGGGGTACATACGTTTGATCCCTATTTTCCTTCTATCATGTTCAGCTAAGTTTGTGTGTAACACTTTTGTCTTATCCCTCTAGGGGATGGCTAGCTTCAGAATTTACAGTGGCTGTTGACAAGATGCATCGGGGTTTTTAGGTCAGGTCTTGGTCAAATTTTTCTCTAAAACGATCTTGTTGTGTTTTTTGTTTAATTTCACGATATTGCCCATTGTCGTCGTCGCCCCCCCCCCCCCCCTCCCCCAAGTGACACTGACTTAGTGAGGAAAGAAATTAGTATCAGAACGTTAACATGTTTACGTGATCTTATTTTACCATATTAATTGCTGACGTTCAGAGTTTTAAGTACTTGTGGGCCTAATCTTTTCGATGGGCCATTCTACAGGTTTTAATTGTGAACTGTAGTGCTTTTCTAGGTGAGTGCACCACACCCTAGACAATCCAGCAGCTAGTAAGTTAATTTTAAAGGAATTACTTTTGAGTTAAGTTCTTGAGGGGCATAAGGATAATGACGATCAGGATAGTAAAGGCTAGGATGTTGAGAACAATGAACTGCATCATTCTAGTTGATCATGTCTGCCTCTACAGAGGAACAAATCTTAGACTTAACAGTGAGCTTGACTAAATGTGATGCTTTATTTGTCTCTAAGGAGGTCATTACAGGAGGATTATTCTTGATGGTGTGAAGCATGACCTTAATTAAAGCTATTTAAACTTCTTCTTTTTTTTTTTTTTTTTTTCTTTTCTAGCCTACCAGGAGGTCGGAAAGATTGTCTGCGGTAAGTTGTCATTGTCCTGCTACTATATTGGTGCTGCAGTAAACTACATAGGGTTGATGAAATCTAGTGGGGCTTCAGATCCACTTCATGGTTAACTTCAGGAGTTCAGAGCACCACATTTTAATTTAAAAGGAGTTGATGGTGTGGGTTATTTGAAACCTCAAATGCTACTTGTGTGATTTTTAACTTTAATTTACCCGTAGCCTTGAGTCTCTCCCACACAATCTAGAAATACGTTTAATTCGCCAGCTCCAACCTTGCTGACTATTCCTTCACGCTTGTATGGGGCTTTTGTTTATGCAGACAACCCCTTTGTTACTGTGAATCACCAATGAGGTGCAGTGCTTTGAATGCCCAGTGTTCGGTACTACGGCATGCTAGTTCTGCTTGTCCCTAGAATTTGGGGGAGGGTGGGAGTAGAAGGGTTGTATTAAGTTTTTGCCTTCTTGGTACCAGTCTGTTTAGCTGCCTAGATGTGCGGTTGTTCTTCCAGAAAGTGGTGTAGTGTCTGAAGTGCATGATGAGGTCCAATTGCAAGCACCAAGGCCTCTTTAAGTGTTCTCCATTTTTTTTAAAAAGTGTTGTGCAGTTTTCTCAATTGAGTTGAGGTGCAAAATGTTTTAGATGTGTGGCCCTTTAACAGTGGTGGCTCCTCCGCTAAGACTGAGGAGCATTGCCCCACTGCTTTTTTGCAGTGACACAAAGGAAAAAGAGAAACTCTCATTATCATTTTATTTTCTCTTCCTCCTGCTTTGCGTTAGTGGGTGGGGGCAGGGGAGGAGTGGTAGCACCCTCCTAAAGTGCGCAGTCACTGCTTGGCTGGCTCTCTCGGGCCGCCAAAGACAGTCTTGTGCACTTTGCATGTTCTCAATGCAGGCTGCATACAGCCTACAAGGAGAATATGCCCAGGCCCCAGTCCCTGTGTGTCTGTCTGTGTGTGTGTGTGGAAGGCTGTGTGTGTGTGTGTGGAAGGCTCTGTGTGTGTGTGTGTGTGGGAGGCTCTGTGTGTGTGTGGGAGGCTCTGTGTGTGTGTGAGGCTCTGTGTGTGTGTGTGTGTGTGTGTGGGAGGCTCTGTGTGTGTGGGAGGCTCTGTGTGTGTGGGAGGCTCTGTGTGTGTGGGAGGCTCTGTGTGTGTGGGAGGCTCTGTGTGTGTGGGAGGCTCTGTGTGTGTGGGAGGCTCTGTGTGTGTGTGGGAGGCTCTGTGTGTGTGTGGGAGGCTCTGTGTGTGTGTGGGAGGCTCTGTGTGTGTGTGGGAGGCTCTGTGTGTGTGTGTGGGAGGCTCTGTGTGTGTGTGTGGGAGGCTCTGTGTGTGTGTGTGGGAGGCTCTGTGTGTGTGTGGGAGGCTCTGTGTGTGTGTGGGAGGCTCTGTGTGTGTGTGGGAGGCTCTGTGTGTGTGTGGGAGGCTCTGTGTGGGTGCAAATAAAAAAGGTTTCACATTTGAGTGATTAAGCTATTGGCATTGTAAATAACAATGCCGTTTCTTTAACCCCTTCGCTGCTAGGCCTTTTCCCCTCCTGTGCTAAGCCTTTTTTGGGCTCTTTGGGGTAGTGCGCGCTTAAGCCCCTGTACCTTTTTGACCACATTAGGTATCCACGCCAAATTTGCGTCCTTTTCTTCCAACATCATGGGGATTCTAAAGGTACCCAGGGTTTGTGGATGCTCCTAGAGCAGGGATACTCATAGTACGGCCCGCGGGCCGCCAGCGGCCCGGCAAGCCTTCCTTGGCGGCCCGCGGACCTTGCAGACATCGTAAGCACCGCCGGTTGCAGCAGCGTGGAGCGATGGGGGCCGGGACGGGTGATTCTTTTAAAAGCCATTCACTTGTTAACAAGGCTTTTTTTGTATTTCACCTCTTCTTAGCGCCCCTGCATCTCCCCTCTGAATGAGTGGAGATGCAGGGGCGCTAAGAAGAGATGAAATACAACAATGCCTCATTAACAAGTGAATGGTCTTTAAAAGACCTGTGAAGTACTTGGGTGCGGCGGCTGTGTGCGTTCCATGGAAGCAGACTCAGCGCGGGGTGAGGTGACGGACAGGGGGCGGGGGGTGAATGGTAAAAGACTTTTGTCCTATTTCAGCTCGTCATGGAAGGAAGTTGCTAATAATCGTAAACCTAAGACTTATTTGTGAAAATGGCAAAAGGCTCTGTAGCCTTATTTTAATCCCAGCCTTATTTTAAGCTTCTACACACCGAATTATATTTTTCATGACATGTTTAATTTTCTTTTCAAAGGAAAAACAAGGTGTTCATTGAGAAAAGTGAATGCTAGAATTGCTACATGTTGCGCAGGTTGAAAAATTGAGTATAAATAGAGTTTTACCTTTAGAGCAGGACAGACTGTTTCGTTAATTAGATAAAAGAGCTACAAGGCTGATGTTGTGTACACATTAAATATATTGCACGTACAGTATCACAAGTCTCGTTACTGTTTAATTCAGGTAGTCCGTGATCTTTAGATATTTTCCATCTCTGTTGCCTCGATAACAAACCCATCATCGTAAGGTAGACACAAATGGCTCACCGCTGTCATCTCGCGGCGACTCCTCTTTTTCAAACAAGGTGTTGCAACTCCCTCCGTGATTTGTGGCTGCACTTTGAACCCTGAAGGTTACCTACTGAGGGCAAACACGCCCTCGCTGAACAAATGGATAATGCTATGGGAGCTCCAAGGACTCCTTCATCTTTACAGGCCGATGTCCAAGGGGTTCCTTCATATTCTTTTGGAAATTGATAAGAAAACAAATAGAAAAGTAGAGACAGAGGGAGGTAGACAAACGTAGTGAGTGAGGCAGAGGGAGAGAGAGAGAGACAGGGAGAGGGAGAGGGAGAGTGATGGAGGGAGAGAGAGAGAGACAGGGAGAGTGATAGAGGGAGAGACAGGGAGAGGGAGAGTGATAGAGGGAGAGACAGGGAGAGGGAGAGAGGGAGAGTGATAGAGGGAGAGAGGGAGAGACAGGGAGAGGGAGAGTGATAGAGGGAGAGACAGGGAGAGTGATAGAGGGAGAGAGAGTGATAGAGGGAGAGTGATAGAGGGAGAGGGAGAGACAGGGAGAGGGAGAGACAGGGAGACAGAGACAGACAGATGTGTGAATGCCGGGTCTGGTGGCTCAGTGGACGAAGGCGTCTGCTGCAGGGGCCTGTGTTCAACCTCATGGCCAAAGCTTTTTTTTTTTGCTCTAGCCCCGCCTCCTCCCCCACTGACCCCGCCCCCACCGGTGCGGCCCTCGGCCACAAACTACACTGTAAATCTGGCCCCCGAGAGAAAGTTTGTGAGTACTGTGGTCCTAGAGGGTTCCCAGAAATTAGTCAAAATACAGCAAAATTTCCTATTTTTTGTGAAAAATGGGAAAAACTTACTGCAAATGAAAGCGTCTGGGGTTTTCTCTGCAAATGATATCAAACAAGGGTTTGTGGGGCTGAAATCCCCATTTCTCCAGCTTTTAGGGAATGACAGATTTTTGTCAGAAATCCAAAAATGTTTAGTTTTGACATTTTTCTGGGACATACCCTATTTTTGCTATTTTTTGTGCTTTCAACCTCCTTCCAGTTATTGGTAGAAATGGGTACAAAATCAAAAATGGATCCTGGAAAGCTATACATTTTTGAAAAGTAGACAAAATTCTGAATTCAGCAAGGGGTCATTTGTGTAGATCCATCAAGGTTTCTTTATAGAAACTAACAGTTAAATATAGGAAAAATTAAAAACTAGTTGAAAAAAGCAGCCTTTTGTGTCAACGTTATCACCTGTAACTTCTTCTAATTATGACATCTCTTTGAAAGCAATGTACCGTTACATCCGCTGGACCTTCCTGGTTGTGGGGATATATAGGACTTGTAGGTTCACCAATAGCCCAACGAACCCAGAGTAAAAAACTGAGCAGCATTTTGTAATGGGTTTTTTTTTGTTCCGGGTATATAGCAATTGTTGTGGGAAAATGTATACATGGAAAAAATGGTATGAAAGACACCTATGTATTTCTGAAATGGGAACAAATTAGAGTTTAGAAACAGTGCATATTTGCAAATTTTCGAAATTGGGAATACTCATACTAGCATGAGAATTATTAGTCATTTTTCAAAATGACTTTTTTTTTTACACAATATCTTTCATTTGGAAGGGAGAAATGCATCAAAAATCAATAATAACAGTTGCTTTACAAATCTGAACTACCCTAAGTCTCCCGATAAAAATGGTACCTCACTTGTGTGGGTAGGCATAGTGCCCATGACAGGAAGTGGCTCAAAACCTAAGGTGAACACACCACATTTTCACACTGAAAATTTACACATTTTTTGCGAAGTGTCTAGCTGTAGTTTTTAAACCCTAGCTCTGCCGGCACCTAGAGAAACCTAGCAAACCTATACATTTTTGAAAACTAGACACCCAGGGGAATCCAGGATGGGGTGACTTGACTGCCTCCTACCATATGTTACCCAGAATCCCTTGCAAACCTAAAAATTGACAAAAAAAACACTTTTCCCCCACATTTCTGTGATGGAAAGTTCTGGAATCTGCGTGGATCCATAAATTTCCACCCACCCCGCGTTCCCCAAAGTCCTACGAGAAAAATGGTGCCTCACTTGTGCGGGTCGGCTTAGTGCCCACGACAGGAAACGGCGCAAAACGCAACGTGGTCACACTTCAATTTTGCAGTGAGAAATGACCCTTTTTTGGCAAAGTGACTAGCTGTAGTTTTTTAACACTAGTTCTGCCGGCACATAGGGAAACCTACCAAACCCATACATTTCTGAACTAGACACCCGGCGGCTTCCAGGGAGGTATGGCTTGCGTGGATCCCCCAATGTTTCTTTACCCAGAATCCCCTGCAAACCTCAATTTTTGCTGAAAAAAATCACTTTTTTCACACATTATGGTGTGGGAAAGTTGTGGCATCACCGGGCTCACAAATTTACCACCACCCAGCGTTCCCCCAGGTCTCCCGGTAAAAATGGTGCAACACATTACAAAATTCACAAAAAGGGACAAGGTACACCCTGCTTCAGAAAGACTAATATTACTGCACAGCCATCTAATCCTAAAGCACACACACATACTGGTTGGATTTGGCACGAGGGTGAGTGATGGTTCAGTATATAGAATTGTATTAGCAAGTGATTTCACAAAAATGAAATGCACTGTTAATAATTGAAAGGGCGAGAAACTGAACCATTGACTCACAGCTCGTGAGCTGTAAAGCCACGACAAGGCACCAACCTCATTCATACACCTTTCATACGTGTGATGGATTGCGTGGAGTGGCACTCAGCTAGCAGTGTGTGTAGTGACCAGCAGCAAGTCACTACTCACACACAGCTAGCCAATCGCCAGTCCAGGCACACGGGCAGCCAATCGCCAGTCCAGGCACACGGGCAGCCAATCGCCAGTCCAGGCACACGGGCAGCCAATCGCCAGTCCAGGCACACGGGCAGCCAATCGCCAGTCCAGGCACACGGGCAGCCAATCGCCAGTCCAGGCACTCGGGCAGCCAATCGCCAGTCCAGGCACACGGGCAGCCAATCGCCAGTCCAGGCACACGGGCAGCCAATCGCCAGTCCACGCACACCGCCCGCCAAGCTCCAGTCCACGCACACCGCCCGCCAAGCTCCAGTCCACGCACACCGCCCGCCATGCTCCAGTCCACGCACACCGCCCGCCATGCTCCAGTCCACGCACACCGCCCGCCAAGCTCCAGTCCACGCACACTGCCAGTCCACGCACACTGCCAGTCCACGCACACTGCCAGCCAAGCACCATTCCACGCACACTGCCAGTCCACGCACACTGCCAGTCCACGCACACTGCCAGTCCACGCACACTGCCAGCCAAGCACACTGCCAGTCCACGCACACTGCCAGCCAAGCACACTGCCAGTCCACGCACACTGCCAGCCAAGCACCATTCCACGCACACTGCCAGCCAAGCACCATTCCACGCACACTGCCAGCCAAGCACCATTCCACGCACACTGCCAGCCAAGCACCATTCCACGCACACTGCCAGCCAAGCACCATTCCACGCACACTGCCAGTCCAAGCACACTGCCAGTCCAAGCACACTGCCAGTCCACGCACACTGCCAGCCAAGCACCATTCCACGCACACCGCCAACCAAGTGCCAGTCCACACACACCAACAGCCAAGCGCCAGCCTACACACGCCGCCATCACATTTAGGATTTTTTTAGACAAAAATAAAAACACAAACCAATCGCAAATAGATACAAATCTACAGACACAAAATCAGCAACTAAATACATTGCACTAACGCTAACCTTGAAACAGAATCAAATTTTCAAAAGAATACAGACCAGGCAGTTCACTTTACCACTCATGAATGCTCCCAAAAATTATTTTGCGTGTGGTACGCTCTAAAACAAGCAGGGACACACAGCCCAGGTTTAGAAGGACAGTCGGGGCAGTACATACGAATCTCCTTCCGCGTACCTCTTCGCCAACAGACTCTACATCTTCTACTGGGAAAATCTTTTGAGGGTGTGGGAGGAATGTGATCAGGAAAGTGGCGATCTCTCAATCTAACAACATCCTCCACCACTCCAACTCTAGGAACACTTGCCTGTTCCACTACAACAAGGCTCCCTATTACAGACTCCTGAAACTTAGCAAGGACATCCTTGGTCAGAGGCTTTCTAATGAGTCCCTTAATGTTTTGGGACCCCCGCCAACCCTTTTTTTTGCCTGCCGCTTCAACTATCACCCCGAAACTTAAAAGGGGGCTAGGGTTTTTTTTCTGTTTTTTTTGGGCCCTGTTTGACACATCTTCACAACTTTCCATAGTTACTTGGCAAACCAAAAAAAGCTTTCTATGGAAAAGCAGACTTAACTAATACTACCTATTGATGACCGCCACTAGGTGTGTATGTATGTGTATATATTTAATTAAACATTTGCAACATAGCAACATTTGAATTAATATGACTGTTTTGTCTGGAAAATAACTTGTTCATGTTTCAAAATCAGATCTGTCAACAGACACATGGGGGCCAGTTTCTTCCCCAGCTATGCATGTTTACACATGGGCTGGTAGGAGGAGATGGTCCTTGGGGTCAAATATGAGACCACATTGAAAGAACATGTGGTTAGATGGTTGAGATTTATATATGATTTATTCATCATATGGCGAGGATCTGAAGAAATTCCTTTTGAGTTTGTTTCGAGGTTTAATGTACATTTTTTAAATTTAAATTTTGCTGCAAATGTCAGTTCATATACAGTTAATTTTCTTGATGTGCAGATTAGGATTGTAAATTGGTAACTTTGCTACATCGTAAAGAAACCGCAGGGAACTCAGTGCTCCACGCAGCCAGCGCACACCAAAATCATTTAACTCAAAGCATACCATATGTGGAAATGCTAAAATTAAGACGTGTATATGTAGCAACAATGCGGATTTGGTAAAAGTGCAAAATGAGAGGAAACCAAGATTTCTAGCAAGGGGTTATACCAATAAGATGGTAGATATAGCAATTGAGAAATCAAAAGCATGAGATAGGTCGGAGCTGTTGTTCAGTAAAACCACACGGGACACAGCCAATTAATCACCAGATTCAAATCAAACTAGATTGATTCTCACATACAGTAACTGGCAAAAACAACTGAGAAATATCATTAGGCGCAACTGGCCACTTAACCTGGATGATCCCATTATATAAAATACACTGCCCCGATCTCCCATCACGTATGGAAAATCTTCCATGCGTGATGCTCTGGTCAAAAGTAGTCCAGAGATGGGCGGGGAAAGGGGGACCTGGTTATCCAGTAGAAAAGGTTTATTCAAAGGTACTATGTGCCGGGTTTGCTAATTCAGGTAGAACAAAACCTTTTACTTAAACGCCCTTTTGTGATCAGCTGACCAAGATAAATAAATGTCTTGCATGTAAAACTGATCATGGAATATATGTATTGGAATGTAGTTGTGGCCTTTGTTACATTGGGAGTACTTAACTACAGGCACACAAACGCATACTTCAGCACATTAGGGCTATCATCAATTCAGATCCCACTTACCCTGTGGCTCACCATTTTAAAGATAAACACAAGAACAATTTGAATCACTTAAGAAATAATTACCTCCGGAGAGGAGGCGTAAGGGAAGCCTTGTTACGCAAACTGGAAACTAGGAGTTGGATACTAAAATCCCAGGGGGGCTTCATACTAGTGAGGATCTGTTTACCAGCTTATACTGTTGATATGGGTTTGGCTTGGTCATAAAATGATCTACAAATTTGGTATTGCTGGACTCTAGGCATTCAGAGCAACACTTCTTTGGTTAGCGTTCCATACTCTGTCCATTTGAGAAATACAACCCCATACTAAGCAAATTTGTTAAAAGAAATATTTAAATTTTGATGTCTGGCCCACAGCTGTGTTTTTTTTTTTTTTCCATTTATGTTTTTTCTTGGACTATTGCATACAATAACAATACTTGCAATGTGCTGCTGGTAAGCCACCTGCTTATCATTAATTGGCTTTCTTGTCAATCTTGTTTCATTGGTTCTTATTCAATGGCTTTCCTTCATCGTCTTGTATTTGTCCCTCCCCAGGAGCATAGCTTCTTTGCTGTCATTTTGATTGGGTGACTTCTATCCTCCCATGGCAAAATGGAGGAACTACGTTTTTTCCAGCATCCGATAGGAGTTCATGTGCGTTCTTGCTGTCCCGCATGTACTCCTTCATTCTGCACATAACTACCCCACCTTCTCCTTGTTGCTTCCCCCTAACTTATTTATCCATTGCTTTCTCCAGCCCTTCTCCTTCCCCCCCCTCCGCTTATTGTTATATCCTTTCCAGCTTCTTGCTCCAACGGCCTTCCCTGCTTGCTGTTGCTCCCCGCTATTCATTGGCACAGTGGTTTCCTCCACCTTACCCTCCTGCTCTACTGTTGCTCCACTCTCTCTAGTCTTTAGGTGTCGCATACCAAATCACTTTTAGGTGTCTGGTAGGTGATAGCCAATTGTGGACTATACCAAAATCTTACAGGGCTTTGACCGACCCATTACTTGCCATTGGTTCGCTTTGTCACTCATTTGCTTGTTTTTTACTCGGTGGCCTTCCCTGTGCATTTTATGTATGTCCTTCTCCTCCTGTTGTGCCTCTCCTAGAACATGCTCCCTTTGTCTTTCTCTTGATTGTATGACTTGTATCATTCACCTGCTCATGTTTATTTTTTTTTTTCGTTGAGCACTCTGAATGTATTTGAATTCTAACTCCTTTGTGTGCGATTTTCTTTTACCTTCCCAGCGTCCCTGTGCACTATGTTGCTCCCTACTTCCTCCCCTCAAGCTCATCCATTTATTTCCTCAAACTTCCCTGGCTTTTTCATTTGGCTTCCTCCCTGCCCTACCTCAAGTTCCGCCAGTGCTCCCCTGCCCCGTGTCAACCCACTCCACCCTTTGCCCCACCACAGTTTATTTTTTTTGTTTTGTCTAATGCTGTTCACCATCTGCAACAAACATTGGCAAAGCCAACAGGTTAGTTAACTGTCAAAGGCAAGACCTGTTGGCTTTGCCATTGTTGCTTCATTAGCTACGAAGACTGACATTAAATAATGCAGGGTTTGCACCAATACATAAGCCTGAATGTGGCTATAAAAAAAGTTTGTATGGGTGCACATAGAGATCAAATGGCACCTATCTTTTAAATTAAAAAAAACCTACTACTTAAACCATCTCCAACTCTTATGTAATGTTGTCCCTCCTATCTTCTTTCCGGCAGTATTCCCGTTATTTCTCTTAGCATTGTTTTCTTTTCACCAGTGGAGACTTACTACTGCCACAATTTACTGCTTCCTTCTCTTGTTTTAGTTAATGTCCTTTTTTCCTGGTTCTTTTTGGTTCTTCCCCCTTACACTAAAGCATGGTCATTTGCCATCTAGAGCTTTCTGTTTGCAGACTGCAGTTCTAAGTTGCTGCAATACTATGGGCCTCCTCATAGCATATTGTGGAAACATGGGCAATTTGGTGGGCTGCTCCTGCTTATTTGCAACCAGTCCACCACTTATCTGTCAAATGATGTGGTGCTTAATTAGGTTATGATTATCAAAATTTAGGGAGGTGGAGATGTGAAGGAGTTCATGCGAAGTTAGTCTGGGCTGACTAGGTTTCAATTCTGATCTAGTATTATGAGGGTATATGGTACCTGTGTGCAATGCAATGTGAGTAATCCTGTGGTACTTGGGTCTGAAGTGTTGGGAGGACCATATGTAGACCTGCGCTTTTGCATTGTTCTATGCTCCTCCTTTGAACCATGATGTTGGGATCTGGTTAATTTGTTAACGCATAGTATGATTGAGCACTCCTAAGAGTCAGTGCCATAAAATCAATCTTTTGGATTCCAGTGGTAGTGATGGGACTAGTGGCAAGTATTGAGTAGTTCATTAATTAAAGCAAAACTTGGTAATTAACCTTAATTTAGACTTGAAATGTGGGGCAGTTTTGACTTGAGTACTCTTACTTTATTTTAGAAACCTGCTGCACCAAAGCCTGAAGTGAAACCGAAAAAAATATCAGCAAAGGTAAGAGTTTGTGCTGACCTCCATAAACGTTTTTTTAAACTTGCTTTTATTGCAGTTTCAAAAAATCATGCAACCAAATCACTGTGCATACAATGCGGAGCATATGAAGCAAGTGTTGAAGGATAGCAAGCAAAGACGTCTATTGCAGCATTAGCTCCATAATCCTCAACAACTAAACATCACAGGCTAAGATATCAAATCTTTTGGCAATCATAAGCACCAAGAAAAGTCGGCTAATCCAGCAATCTTGTCTACTTAAAATGCGTTTCAGTCAGTGAGTTCAGGGTGGAGTACCTAAGCATTTTATTTAAATAGTTTCTGGATGTGTGCCTGTTAGAAGAGTCTGATGAAACCAGTATCCCAGTGTTATTTTTAGTTAGTAACTTTCCTTGGCCATTTCAAACTATTTAAGTCGGTGCTTCCCCAAACGTTTTAGAACCACAGCCCAGTTCCAGAGAGTAACAACCTCTGCATACCACCTAACTACAATGGACATAACGATTTATTTAATGTAATAAAACGTAATAACAGCAACTGTTTGTAAACTTCACAACCTTGAACACACCCTTCATTATTGGACTATGCCAAGACATTGATATGCCCATAAAGTGGCACATAGTGATTGCACTGGAGCTGAAGCGCTTTTCAGAGTGGGGTGCTGGCCCTTGGCATCAATTCACTAAAAGTATAAGGCTGCTAAAAAAATCTTGATACAAGTGATTTTTGCAAATTCGAGAAACTCCTTTAACGGAGTATGATGTAAAGCCTCCTATCCATTTTTGTAGTGCAGGGCCCAGTAGTTCATTTTGTACTGTATATATTGTAGTTTTATGTAGCGCGAACACGGCCCATGGGCATTGGGGAACTTTAATATGTTTGAGATACAATAATATCCAACTTTCCTCTGCTTGCTAACATTTGACTAGTAGTGTCTGTAATAGTCACGCAAATAAAACATCCTTTAACTTTAGTATGAGTTTGGCAGTTAGCAGTTTATACTATGTGTCACTTAATGAGACATTTTGGCTTGTCTTGCTTTTTGTGGGGGGTAATGGCAAGAGCAGACTACAGCCTTCATTGTGTTCTTATGGGAATCTTGTCATATCAGCAAACACAAGTAGATGATGGACGGAGCGCTGAAACATTCCAGACACTCACCCCCAGTCACAGATCTGGGTTGAATCCATCATCATTCTTTAGCTCACTTTGCCACCCCAGTTCAGACATAGCTATATGCAAATCAGTCTTGACCCTGTGCTTCATGGGAACAGTCCATCCCAAACTGTCAAGCCATGTCTTCCCTGGACCAGAAACCAGCATCCTGGGACCAGTTTCTGGGTAACGCTGTTCATCAGCCAGGCTAGCTGAAATCCAGTGGCAATATGAGCAAGGGACCCATGTCTGGACATACCCTGCCAACTTGGGGCAAACAAAGCAAACACAAGGAGATGATGGACGGAGCGCTGAAACTTTTCAGACCCTCTCCTCCAGTCACAGATCTGGGTTGAATCCATAATTCTTTAGCTATCTGACTTGTAAGTGACTTTTCTCATGATCATGTTCCCATCTCACCCTTCCTCCTCTCTGCTTCTGTATTCATTCAGTATTTCAATCCCTGCGATCACACCCATGTTTGTAAATCCTTCAGCTGTTCAGTCCAAAGCAATTCTCCACTTGCCCTGAACATATGCCATGTCTATGAACTGGGTTGTGTGCTTATGTTGCTTCCTTGCTATCCTTATGAGCAGACAACACACTAGTATATACCAAGTCAAAAGTATGCTTTATTCGAATTTCATTCATAAAAGCCAAATACAATTACAATAATCAATTGCATACAATAGTTTAAAATAAGATTAAACACAATCAGGACATCGAATACTAGACATACTTTGGCGAAATTCTTACTTGATAATGACCCTAAGTGAAACATTCTGTTCTATTAACAATAGATGTTATTAATTTAAAAACAGGGAAAAATGATTAAAATAAAAATAAAAGAATTAAAAGCATGATACAAAAAGTAAAATGCAGAAAATAACATGGCAGAGAGTAGTCAAACGGCTAGTAGTCTCTCCCTTATCAAGAGAGTAGTAAATCGACTAGTATATACGCAAATCTATGGTCCGTTATTTCTCCTATGTTCACCGCTGTGTTCCAGTGCTCATCTGTGTGCAGTCCACACAATTATAATTTTATTTTTAAATGTGTACTCTTTCTGGCATCTTTAGCATGTGTTTGCACCAGCAAATATTTTGCTAATGCCCTTAGGCTATTAAGTAGGTGTGGTGTCGATAGTTAAACTCTGAATTCAAATCTATGGCTCCTGGCCACTATTTTTGTATGTTCATGCTCCTTCAATGAATAGTCTGTTATTAATTTTCAGTAGTCAGTGTAAAAACCTATTGCTTTGTAAATAGCTTAAAGTTTTAAGATCGAGGATCCTTTGAGAATTTTAACAAGACTGATGCCCCATATATTTTCAGTGTGTCCAAATCGTCTACACACACTAATTATTTTTCCCTAATTGATTCTTAAGTTTGTAGTAATATATATTTTCCAGATGCTGGTGGTGGTTGTTCTAGGTTTACTTCTCAGTCATGCTTGCCTCTTGTGGAAACTGAGGGAAAAAATATTTTCTCTAATTGTATAATCCGTCATGGGATTCTTAGTCATAGTTAACAGTTAAAATAATTCCGGTGGGATTGCGGCCCATATTTAATAAGCAAGGTTTTAGTAACTTGCAAATTAAAAACCAAATGCAAAGTATTTGCAGTCCATGTTGGACTTTGCCTCCAGATTCCCTAGAGGACTTAACCAAATAGTTTCAGCCTGCCTAAATCTTGATCTCCTCTCTAATCTATCCCTTCTGTGGAGGCACCAGGTCACCCACTCTTCTAAAACCATGTTACTAACTTCATTCTTTCCACACATCGCACAGTTGCCTCCAATTTATCATCCTAATCCTTGGTATGCCTGCTGCTTTTGACCTAGTTCACAATTCTACTCCACTTGCCTCTCTAAGGACTCTTGGCATCACATGCTCTGTGCTGTACGTTCTGACCTCCCTCCCTGTATCTGTGGATTGGCAGGCTGTCAGAATATCTCACCCACTACCAGTTGGTGTTCCCCTAAGGGATTGTCTTGGTCTTGCATTTTCTCACTACACCTCTTGCGTTGTGAAATCATCTGCTCCTTTAGGTTCTTGCCCTCTATGTGGAGACAAAACACCATGTTCTTTCCCAACATTCTCATAATTTATGCAATCTTGTATATTAGGCTGCTTCGCTGCCTTTTATTATTGGGGAATATTACTCCTTTGTGCTGGATCCATGCAAGATGGGCGTCCTCTACTTTGCCACCTCATGCACTCCTAACTTTATTAGTGGACAGAGGACCCCTCTCTGTCCTGGGTATAGCACTTAAATCGGTGGTGGCAGTGTTCAATGTTTTAAGATTGATTGTGCCCTGACAATTTCTCTGAGTCTCAAACTTTCATGGAAAGTTCTGTGAATGCTGAGAACCTTGTGCTGATATCCTGCGTGTACGTCTAGTGTGTATAGTACATGTGCAGTAGTAGGACTCTGTGAATCTGAAACCAAGAGGATCCCTGTTGCATGACCCTGGTTTGCCTTTCTACAAGAGGTAGAATAAGGACCCCTCCACCCTAGACAATGAAAGTTTATTATCTGCACTCCTACTGCTGAAGTGGAGACCCAGATATTGAAATGAGAATGGAGACCAAGCTACCTTTAGCAATTTAAGACTTTGAGCAAAGAGTTTCTGATTCGTTCTTCCAGAGCACTGCTATTTTGTGGATGGTAGAGGTGAAGGGTGGGACTGCTGTGTCTGTTATTTCAAGGTGAAGAAGAAGAATCTGAGTCAGACATGCCTTTTTCCTTTCCCCGTCAATCCTTTAGAGAGGCTGATGACAGCCAGGTTCAGAAACCTCACACTTGATTGTGCCTGTGTTGTGGGTGTGCTCCGGCTTAGAAACCACCCCAGTGCTATCTGCTTGGAGAAGCATCACTTAATACAAATGCTGTGTCTGGGGAACAACTTGGGAAAACACCTGCAAGAGAACTACCTCAAACAGGTTCTGAAGTTTTAGACTGGGTGTCTGTCTACATTTCTTGTTTAGAAAGTGCATATAAAAGTGGTGTCTAAACAACCCCACTTTGTTCCAGTTCCAAGCTCTCCATGATCAAGGATCAAGGAAGGGAGAACTCAAAGGACTGCTGTGGTACCAGGTGTAAGAAATTGGGTTCTTGGTTGACTGGGGGTATAAGCCATGGTCAAGCAGAAGCCCCAGTCCGTGGCAGGGTAAGGCTCAAGCAAACCCTAAAACCTGAGCTCACGTCATCCCCTTGGCAGTTTGGAACAGAGCAGTAAGGCTTAACTTGAAAGCAATGTGTAAAGTATTTGTGCAACTCTTCAAACTGTGAAAACACCACAAAAGGAGCCCACAATAGAATTAGAAAAAGTTTTTAATAAATAAAACAAGACCAAAACGACAAATCCAATTAGAACTGGAATTGTTGATTTTTAAAGTTTTTAGTGGAAATATCGCCAAAAAGCACAAAGTGTTATTTGGGGAGGTCTAGTCGTGCCAAACCAGGAAAAGGCGCGGGCTGGCTACAGCAACCCAGGTAGATCTGCTCAACAGAGTACCTTAAATCCTGTTTGCGGAGTGTCATGTGGAGTCAGGTCGAAGATGTGCATGGCAGCCGAAGAGATTTGTTGCGCCACAGATGTGCAGAGGCTGCAGTGCAAGGTCTTGTTGCCTCATCTAGAATCCCGTCAACCGGGCTTGCATGTTATATCCTGTGTCTGGGATGTGGGGCACAGCTGGCGCTGCGTCTGTTCAGAGGAGCTGCAATGCGGATTCCTCCATCGTCTGGGATGTAAGAACCTGGACTGTGAATGCACTGTGGCGGTGCGCCTGCACCGAGAAGCTGTTGTGGGCAATGACAGTCTTTGAGATGGGCTTAATCCACGCTGCAGCGTCGATGCGTCTGATCTGCTCAGGGGGTGCACATGCTCAGCCGAAGGAAATGCTTCTGCTCGCAAGCACCTAAGGCCCACTTCCATAGGTTCAGGACTGGGCTGGCACATCTTGGCAGGGGAGAAGACTCAGATGGAAAAGCCAGGTGCAAGATGGTTGGAAGCCTGTCAAGAGTCAGCAAATCAGGAGTCCAGCAGAGTTTCAGTCCTTCAGCAGCACAGCAATCCTTCTTCCTGGCAGAGTATCCACAGGTCCAGAAGTGTACTGAAGTGGTGCTCGAGGTCCTTCTTTTACACCCAATTGTGCCTTTGAAGTGGGGAGAAGCTTCCAGAGGCATGCCTCTTTGCACAAATGCCTTGCCTTCCCTGATTCCAGTCTAGCTACAGGGGGTATGCGGCCCTTTGTGTGGGAACAAGACACTGCCTGTTCAGGTTTAAGTGAGGCTCCAGCCCCTCCCTCCCATCCTACCCTACCAGTGATGGCCCATTCAGTCACACCTAAGCTCCCATTGTTGGATGGTTTAGGAGGTATACACATCTCATCTGCCAACTACACCCAGACATGTGAACAGAGACCGGCTGCAGGTACCAAATGACTAAGGCAAGAAAATGGCAACTTTCCAAAAGTTATAGCGGGAAGGGGTTTGGCCCTACATGGCAGGATGGGGCCTTAATATTAGACTAGAAGAGAAGTTTGTCTTGGCCGTCATAGTAGTGTGCTGATAAAGCAATTAACCAGACTTGAGTCCATAAACTTAATATGGACTTTATGCGTTTTTTTAGTCATTCATGTGTTTAAGCAAATTTAATCCAATTTATATCAAGTCAGACAAGCATGGATACCCATCAATTAGTGTACATTTAAACAAACCATGTGACAAAATGTAAAATAACACTGAAATCAACTTTGACGAAATCATTAAAACAAACAATTAGTGAATATAATACTAAACCAGTCTCCTTTCACAAAACAAAAGCAGCAAGTGGACAATCTTTTACATTCAAGTTGTCTTCCAATTATTCAGTGCTGCTACATACGGGGGAAAAGAAACCATTGTGCCTAGTAGTTGGGAATTTATACAGCATTTCTACTAGGGCAAACTTAATTTCATTAACTAGGTACAGCGCGGGTACCTAGTTAATAAACAATTTAATGAAGGTTAATTTGTTGGAGAGAGAAGCCTGGTGAGACCTTTGCTGAAGAGGGTCTCCTAAGCTTACTGCAGTTCTTGGCACAAACTACTACAGTTGATGTGGGGATCACTGCAGCCCAATGAGGGTTACAACTGCCATGGAATTCTTTTTGGCCCAGATTAGGGCAACAACTGCCTTAGTTTGCCTCGACCCCAGCGGGGCTGCAGTGAATGTGGTGCCTGCATCAGGGATAAGAACTTGCGCAAAGCAGTGAACTGATTAAACAATTGACTTGTGGGGCACCTTAAATCTGAACCTGAGTTTTAGTCCTGCTTCTTGCATAGTTATTAAAAGTTGTCTCCAAGATCACTGCCTTCTATGTTGAATTGAGTTGTGTAGTATTGAGATTAAAAAACCCTTGTCTAAAGACACACTGTGCTGGACATTGAAATTAGTGTCTGTTGCTTGATTTGTGAGTTGTGAACTCGTGCCCACCTAGCTGAAGTTTATAACTGTTCACTACCCTGGGAGTCCCATGCATAAAGGTGTGTAGTTCCAATTTTCAGAGCAATAGTAGGATAGACCCCAGGACAAAAGTGGCAAACTCAGTCACAACAGTTATCAGTTTGTAACCCCTGATTGCCTTGTGGGACACAGATCAGGGTCTGACAGATAATATATTATCTCAATAGCAATACCCTCCTTCTCCTATACACTTCAACCTTGCTACCAAGACTGAGGCCCTCTGCAAACTGTCAAGACTAGCTTTTAGAGCCATTCACGGGTCAACCCCATACTAAAGTTTTGATAATCTAGCCCTATACATCTCTGTATGCATCTCTAGTCAGAAAATCAGCACATCCTAAGTGTACCGATACTTCCTGTGCACTGTTCAGCTTCTGCATCTTTGACCTATGCACTGGAATGCAACCCCTCCCCCTAAACACCAGAGCATGCTTATGGCAACAATATTTATAGATGCTGAAATCCATCTCTTGCAAATTGGTCATTCTGAGGTAATGGTTAGTCATCATTGCCTTACATTGTAAATGTGTTTATATATAACCGAGCGAGATGAGGCAGCTGCCCACTTTGCCAATCTACTCTGTGTACTTTGTTGCACAGTATTAAAGTGCCTGTTTGACCTTGCTGCTGTTGCTTTTCATGCAGCAACTAATGTAACACTTTGCAACTGTGCCCGCCTGGGGTTTTGCAATTCAGTCCATCTACAGTTCCTATGTTGAGCATTGTATACGTTTCTGAGCAAAATGTTAATTTATTCTTGTGAATTGAGTTGTGTATCTGTCTAAGTGATTGCAAATCAGGAGCTTTTCCTTTTTCAGAAGGAATCTGCAGCAAAGGGTAATCCTGGTGCAAAAGGCAAGAAAGATGCTGGAAAGGAAGGTACTGCTCCATCTGAAAATGGTGAAACTAAAACTGAAGAGGTACTTGGTGTACACGGAGTTAGTAGCATCTGCATTTTTCAGTGTTTAGTCTCCCGCCATGAAGTGCATGTTCATAACACTTCTTTTTATTACTCATGATGTTATTTCAGATTCGCGTCTCTCGATCCACTGTTAATGTTTCAACATCCAGAGGGTTCCCTCCAAGCACACTGTCAGTAAAAGGGCACATTGAAACAGTGAAAGTTAAGGGTATGGTAGTGTTTGCGGTGACTAGGAAAAATATAGTGTGGCTTTGTTATATTTATTTAAAGAAGGTTGCATGGAATGTGTCCATTGGTGTAAATCAAAGGGGACATTTCTTCGGTTGTGACCTTAGATAGAGAAGTAGGCTTCCAAGTGTATAGGCTTGGTTAATGCCCCTAGTGGGTACATGTAGATCTGTACAGATCTCTTTAATTGCAACTGTTTTTCTTTTTGCAGCAACAGAAAACTGAATCTGGCAAAGACAAAGATTGACTTCACCTTCAAGATTTTAAATTGGTTTTAATTACCTCTTAAATATGTAAAATATTTTTTATCAAATTTTGTAAATGCTAAAATATTGACTAGTGTCCCGTTTAATCATCTTCATGCTTTCTGATCATGTCCCTTGAACTGCCTTCAGTTGGTTGTGAATGTTTTCGATATTGCTCTGATCATTACTTTTAGTGTTTTCACATTGGTCTTTGCATGCCCTCTTCATCTTGTAAAAAAGCAATGGTGCTTTTATATGTGATTAAAACAAAAAAATAGGTGTGACCACTTGCCATGGTTTCCTTTTAATAGTCTTAATTAAAGTCTGGAATGGATTTTAAAATCTATTGTTCTCAGTTTATTTGTCCTCCATTGTGCTTGTGTTGTAATTACTCGTTCACCTTGAAAAATCCTAACGGCAACTGCCTGTATGTTGGTCTGGGTGCCAATCCTCGAATTCTTAACCTACCTGCCACTGATGCATCCCCAGTGGGTCTAACATGTCTGGTTAACTTCTAAGCTGGGAAAATGTACCTCAAGTGTTAGTTTGCTTCATCGCTGTCCACTAGACAGGATTGTGAAGAACCACAGACTACCTACGTGAAGCAATTATGTGGTTTTAACTGACTATTTCCTGTGTGATCCTCCTGTTCCTGTCACAGCTTGTCTAGTCCTCATCTGACAGAACCTGGTACTAGTGCTATCTTATTCCTGCTTTCCTGAAGATTTATTTGCAATTCTGATGGATCCTGGAATTCCTAAATCACATTCATCGTGGCCACCATTTTGAGGTCCGGCTGTGGCTAAATCTGCCAAGAATATTAGCCATTGAAAAGTTGGTTCTCCACAACTGAATCTTTCATAAAATCACAAGCCATTTGAATATTTTCCATGTCAAGCTTGGAATCCTCTGGCAAAAGGAGACCAGTTTATAGTTAACTGAGCACTTTAACCCATACTTCTTGCCCTGAGAATTCCTCCTGCTAGCACCTCCCTTGTTCAGATTCATAATACACATGCTGGTGAATAGTGCACTCTTTTTAAGAGCTCTGCGTGTGCTTAAAGTGGCTAGAAGAACAGCTCTGTATACTGCCTCTATCATGACCATGATATCTCAAAACATTCTATATACAAATATTCTCGCGATGGAAAACTGGCGCTCAAGTACTGAAAGGCAGAAAATTCTGCCGAAATGATTCGATCCTCTATTTTTAGTTGATGGTACCATAAATCTAATACAACATTAGAAATCCAACTCGAGTGCTGCCTTTCATTTGCAGGAGTATTTGCAAGAAAGAGTTAGTTTGAAGTTTATCACCAGTTTGGGCAAGCAACGTTCAGAGCACCGGCCGTGATCGGGTGCAATTAAGGAATTTGCCTGTTGGGAGCTAAAATGTTATATACACACTTTTTTTTCTTTGAGACTTCTGGCAATAGATTTATTACCTTTACATTCCCTAGGCATCAGACTGGATCTGTAAAATGTTCCTGTGTGCTGATGTCAGTTCTTTTTGCGCCACTAGAGGCGATATCTGAGCTACCTCGCGTCAGACACCTACATTAAAAAAAATAACACCTCCCAAAACTACATGTTTTAAGCCTTGTAAGGACTGTTGCAAACGAGACTGTGACAGATCCTCATCAGGTTTGCCTATGGTGCATTGAGGCAAATTGAAGAGTTCCTTGAGGCCATGCTCTGACTCTTTGGATCTTTACTGACTCCCTCTGGCACATAGAGAGGCAATGGGATACTGGCGGTGGATTCACCGTTTGCGCCAGTTCGGTCCTCTGAGCCTCCCCTGGCTCCTGTACCAACTCAGCCTCAGGTGGCATGTTCCACACCAGTTCCCGCAACCTCAACACCTATGCCGACTCAACTGTCTGAGAAAGAGGTGCACATTGTGCTTATGACTTCTAGGTGGCGCCACTACGACCTCGACACAGGTTGCACTTTGTGTTGAAGCAAATCAAGTAGCTTGATTTGCCTTCTCCACAACAAACTTTGCACTCCTTATTTGGTACAGATTCAGACCACAATTATGATCCAGGTGATGAGATACGGCAACCTTCACACAAACTTGGTATGAAGGGTTTCAAGAAGCCAGTAGCCTTGACATGGCCCTTGTGTTGGGACTCCTCTCACCACCCAGGCCCTGGCACTGAGGAGAGTGCATCTTACACAGTGGTGATGCTTAGAGTAGCCGAAGGACTTGATCTCCAGCTCCCTTTCTTAGAGGTCAAAACCTCTACTGAGCATGTCCTCGCCTTAAACGAGGCACTTACAGATACTGTTAAGGACTTGGGTCAAACCTTGCTCTGGCCCCATAGTCTGTCGCCAAATTGCAAAATGCCACTGTCCTGCCTAGGGTGACCCAGCATTTTTGTTGACTCAACCCTTCCCCTGAAAGCTTGGTGGTGCAGGCATCTACATTTTGGACGAACCTACTACTGTTCAGACTACTCACGCGATGGGGAGTCCAAACCAGAGGTAAACGTTGGGAAACTATTTTATTCCCCCCAGCTTGGCCCTCAAGTCAGAATGCCAACTGCTTTTGGGCTGCTAATCCCACGCTCCTTGGGATTTGGTAGCTCAAGTCTTTCCAGGTATCCTCAGATCTCTGACCTGGCCTAAACTGAGCCATAGAGGATGGTTGTGATGCAGTCAAGTTAACAATTTGTTGTAGCTTGGACACCACTGATTTCATCAGACAAGCCAATAGCACCAGTGTTGCCAATCTCAAAGCCTTTCAGTGGTCAACTGGTTTTTCAGGCGCTGTCCTGTCACCCCTTAATGACATACCCTTTGATGGGACTCAAGACAAGAGATACTCCACTCTGGAGCAGTTCAAGGAAAGCAGGGCCACAGCATGCTCCCAGGGCATATCTGCCCAGCCAAACCTACTGTTCCTTTTGTAGCCTCTGTAGCGGTACACCATACCAATTCAGCCACAGCAGGGTGCCCAACAGTTTTGCACTCAAGGTCGACAAGCTACTCAATCTGCTGTCCAGTTGGAGACCCACGTTTCAAACTGTCGACATGCCCTTAGCAGAGCACAGACACCTGGTTGGAAGCAGGACCCAAACAATTCTTTCCAGCTTGACGGCGATAATGTTGGACGGGAGTTTTGCAGATAATCAGGGGTGCACCTTGTCCTTCATTACCACCACGTTGCACCTTCCATCAACCCCTGAGGACCATCTGTCCATTGTACAGCAGAATGTGTATGACCTTATGGCCAAATAGGTTATCGCCAGGGTTCCTGCACCAGAAGTAGGTTGTGATTCTTTCCTCTACTTCCTGATGGCAAAGGAGGGCGGTTGCCTTTGTCCCGTTAGACTTGCGACTTCTCAATGCCTTCCAGGATAAATTCAAGATGCTCACTCTGGCCTAGGTCTTGTCTTATCTTTGCCCTGGTGGTTGAATGGTGGTGTTAAACCTGTAGGACACATTTACATATGTTTGGTATTTAGAACACATACCATTGCCGGCAAGTGTATGCTGGCTCGGAGTAGTTGTGCATGCACGTGCCTAGCCCCACTATAGTAGGCTAATTAATTGAAAAGAGCAAAACCAAAGGGGATGACGGAGTGTTGAACATTGCAAGCACTCACCCCCAGTCAGCTGATCTGGGTTTAATCCATCATTCTTTAGCTCACTCTGCCACCCCAGTTCAGACATGACCATATGCAAATCAGTCTGACCCTGTGCCTCATGGCTTGGCAGTTCGGGCTGGACTGTACCCACGAGGCACAGGGTCAGACTGATTTGTATATGGCCATGTCTGAACTGGGGTGGCAGAGTGAGCTAAAGAATGATGGATTAAACCCAGATCAGTTGACTGGGGGTGAGTGCTTGCAATGTTCAACACTCCGTTAATCATCCCCTTTGGTTTTGCTTAATTAAAGTCAGGTATTCTCCTCTTGAATTCCGTAAGATGCAGGAGAGGAGGCTCTGTAGGCCCTTCAGCACTATCTGTGGTTTGTGGTGGGACAGGAGCATTTTCTGTTTGCTGTGCTGTGCTTTGTCTTCACCTCACACTTCAGGTGTTCATGAAAGTGATTGTAACACACCTTTGGAGGTTGGGGGTGCCAGTTTTCTCCTACTTTGACGACTAGCTGGTAAAGGCAGGTTCGCCCCAGGCATTTGTCAACCTCCTCCAGACTACAGCCAACCTCCTGTCATCTTTGGGGTTCACTGTCAACATGCCAAAGTCACACCTGACTCCTTCCCAAATGTTTCCCTTTATCTGAAAAATTCTGGACACAGTTGGATAAGGAGACTCCAGGAAATTCAGGCTATGATCCCAGTTTTCAGCCTCAGTCCTGGATCTCTGTGAGGTTGACTTCAAGGCTGCTTGGCAGCAACAGGGCAGAGTTCTGCACCCAAGCCTTAGCAATGTCCACGTTCATGAATGGAGATTGAGTGGCTACAACTGAACACCATTGACCTCCCTCTGGAGGTGGTTTGTCTCATCTGGTCAGCCAGGCGTCCCTTGACAAAAATGGTATACTCCGTTCATTTGGACAAATATGTGGTTTGGTGCAGCACACAAGACTGACCCTTTTCAGGGGAAATTATCTGACATTCTGTTTTGTCTCTACTGGCAAGACTTTGCTTTGGGAACAGTTAAAGGATAGTTTGCAGATATTTCAGCCTTTTTATGGCTACATTGTTTAAATCACCATTTGTGATATGTTTTTTGAAAGGCCTGCAACACTTGTTTACTCCCTCATTTTCACATGCCTCAGTGGGACCTTAATTTGGTCCTCACATGTTTGATGTGCACTCCTTTTTAGCCATTTCACAGCTTTCATTGCAGCCGCTCATCCTCATGACTGTCTTACTTGTCACCATCACTTTGGTAGTGTGAGTAAGTGAGCGTCACGCTCTGTTGACCCACCATACCCCAGCGTCTTCTCAGACAAGCTGGTTCTGCGGACGCAAGCATTTTTTTTTCTGTAAATTGCGATACCCTACCACATCGCTGAAACCATTACCCTCCCGGCATTCTATGCTCTGCCTCACCCCTCTAAGGAGGATGAGAGACTTTAATGCTTGAGCCATAAGAGCGCTGAGCTTTTTACATCGATCCTTCCAAAGACCTTGGGTGTACAATCAGCTCTTTGCAGGGTTCTCAGGTGTGAAAAAAAGGCATGGTCATGCAGAAATAGACCATCTCCAGCTGGATCGTGATCTACATAAGATCTGCTAAGCATTGGCCAGTAGCAGCCTCCTGAAGGACTGCAAGCTAGTTCCAGGGCCAAGGTTACTACCTCTGCGTTGGCATGCACCGTTCCTTCGCTGGACATCTACCTGCCAGCGAAGTGGGTGTCACTCCCTATGTTCATAAGCGCTACTGTCTCAACCGGGTTCGCTTAAAGGGGCATTGACTGGGCCACTTCCTAGTAGGTTCTGCTCTGGTATCTATCTATTTGAAGGGTAAGGAATGTGTGGTTGAACTCTATTAGAAGAACAAGTTGCTGACCTTCGGTAATGCTTTTTCTAGTAGACTCTAGCTGCAAATTCCTCACCTACCCCCTTATCACTCTATTCTATGGGTGGGGGGGGGGGTCTCCCTAAGACCCCAAGTCTAGGAATCTGCACACTGCTCACATCCAATTTGCTTATGGGGCTCTGTGTCTGGGGCAGGGACAGCTTCAAAAGCAACTAATGTCGGTGCACAGGAGTGGAGCCTATTTAGGCTCCACACATCATTCCTGGAATGGAACTGTCCATGCGTAGTTGCATGGCACAGTTTACAGGCGCCCAGAGGTACTGCTGAAAAAAGTCTACACCCTGACACCTAGGGAATATTCAAAAGGTGAGGAATGTGCCGTTGAATAGTCTCTCCCAGAAACAGCATTACAGAAGGTAAATAACTTGCACTTTAGATGAGCTTTCTGTAAGACCTCTTCATCCATTGGTCTGTTGATGTGTTGTAGGAAAGCGCCCCTTTGTGCATGGTTACCCGCCCCACACACTTTTTGCCTGACATCTGATGCAGCCTGACTTGATGTACCCTGGGTATCTGCAATCAGGTTCCCAGGGCCTGTGCTCTTTCCCAAGAGTGTACCTTTGTACCCACAATTGGCTCATCTCTGGCCACAGGTAAGCCTCTTGTAAAAGGTATCATGAGTCCCAAGGGCACTGACTGAGGAAGGCCTCTAAGGGCTGCAGCACCTATTGTGCCACCATTGGAGGCCATGTACTTTAACATCCACACACTGCCATTGCAGGCTGCATGTTTTGATGCAGAGAAAAGTGTAGTCTACATAGCACACATCCTTGTGTGCCATGCCTGCAATCCACTGCCTAAGGCCTGGATAAGTCCTCCTCAAGCAGGGTGCACTAGCCATAGGGTGAGGGTACAGTGGCATGATCCCTGTACCCCTACAGTGTCTAAACCCATTTTTAGACGCAAGGGCAGTAAAGCCGTAAATAGTTTATGGTTTAGGAGTTGGTTATTACGAACTCCACAGCTCCATAATGGCTTTACTAAAAACTGGAAAGTTTGGTAGCAAACTTCTCAGCACATTAACACCACATGGATGCCAGCTTTAGATTTAGTGTAAAATGCACTCGGAGGGCATGTTAGAGATGTCCCCTGAAGAGTCGTGCAAGCGGCCTTAACAAAATGACCGTGCCTTATAAGTCTTCTCTTCAAGCCTGCATTTATTACTATTCTAAAGCAATTTCCAGGCTTTTCTTACCTTTCAAACAGATACAGCTTTGTTCTTGTGGCCAGCGCTTCCCGGAAACATAGTTTTGGTGTTATTTTGGAAGGCTGTAAGTCTTACTGTGCCTTCCACCCTGTTCCTGTGGAGTGCTGCCTGAGTTTCCTTTCAGGAGGGCGGAGACATATTAAGTAAAGGGCGAGGCTGTGGCCTTAACCACACCCACAGCTGGTTCTAGCTGCTGCATTCTCCTGCTCTGGTGATATCTTATTTAACCTCTTCGGTGCTCAGGACCACCCCTGGCCGTCCAATGTCACGGTGGGTGTGTGCGGAGAACGGCCGGGGGTCGTCCAGACCCCGCCCGCTCATTAATTCTCCCGCACAGCGCCAAAGGGGTTAATGTTTTCTTTGCCATTGATGTTTGAATTTATTATATGTATTTGGCAAGGAACTTCTTAATATGGAAGGAAAAATTTGCATATTACAACCAACAAATGTAAACAAACAATTTCTCCTCCTCCGGTAAAGTCAAAAATTGTGGTTCCAATGTGCCTTCGTTAGCTACTTTATTGGTAGAGTTGCAAGCAATGCGTTCTAATACTGACAACATTGTTGTAGGACTTAAAATATTCACAAAGGCCTCGCTAGCTTGTCAATGAAATTCTCCGATAATACGATAAAAATTCAGACTAATAATGTAAATATTGATAGCATGTGGCCTCACTGCAAAAATTGAGCCTATGAATACTCTATTACTTAAATTGGAAACTCATAATACAGTTTAAATTGCGTATTTTTAATTTACCAGAGGGTTTTGAAGTTAATTACTAGGCAATGTTTGGAAACCTTGATACCTGGTCTTTAAAGTTTAAAATTCCATGAAAAATTAGAGATTGACAAGGCACATAGAATTCCTTCTCATCGTTATCCAAGCATTGTCAAACCGCTTCAGGTGATCTTTAAAGTCTTGCGTCACCATCATCTGATTTTGATCCGGAAAGCAGCTAGAGAGATCCCAGCTCTGATGGTTAATGGGAATAACATTTTTATACATCAAGACTTTGCCAAGGAAACAGGTAAAATTTGCAGAGAATCCACTGAGCTTAACCTCGACTAAAGCTGTGGTTTTAAATATGGCCTTTTGGATCCATCTATCATGATAATCTTTAAGGATGGTTTCTCAATCTTTTCAACTCCCTGATCTTTGTGTTTTTATAGATCAGCATTCTCTGCTCTCCATGGAAATGAATGACTCTGCCACTTAAACATATGCATTTTAATATGATTATTTGTCTTTTTTAATGTTTGTCCTTCCATTCCCCTCATCTTCTTTCTCTAGAGCTACTCTAATCTCTTGAGCTATATTTTCTTTCTCTTCTAGATCTTTTCCTTGTTGATTATGGATATTAGAATTAGTTGTTTCATTTAATGTTAAAGGTTTAAGACACCCTGTTAAAAGTACTAGCTTTAGATTATTTAGCCAGGCGTAAGGCAGACATTTGTCTACTTCAAGAAACTCCTATTGATAGTTTTATCATACATGAATAAACCTTGTGTTGGTAATATTATTTCTTCTCCTGCAGTCAATAAAAAGAATGGTGTTTATCCGTTTTACAAAAAAGTTAAATGTTCAAATGCTAACCAAAGTTACCGATTCAGAAGGTCATTACATCATCGCAAAAATAAAAATTGATACCACCGTTTCTCATGTAATTAACATTTATGGTCCAACAAATGATTATAAACTTTGGTCTAGCTTTACTTCAGAGGTGATTAAAATAGGGAGTGTTCCCCTTACTATTTGTGGTGATTTTAACTTAATATGTGACCCCCTATTGGATAGACCACCTCAAACTAAATATTGTCCCCCCATAGGCATATTTCACTTTAAAACCCTTTTTTTAAATCCACCAAACTGGTAGATATTTGGCATCTGCACCATGCAAAAGATCAACAGTTTACATTTTTCTCTAACCCTCATAATTACTCTCGAATTGACTATTTGTTAATTTCTCGCTCATTAATTCGATCATTTTCTGATGCTATCATTCATAATACTGATATTTCAGATCATGCACTACTTTCAAGTGTTTTACTAATTCGTTCCATTCAACAATCCCACTCTCGCTGGAGTATGAATATTCTAAATGCAAATAATAAATCCAAACTTATCAGCAATTTATGATTATTTGTCTTTCAACCCAGAAGGATCTACTTAAATTGTAAATCAGAATGCATTTAAAGCAACTATCAATGATAGCACATGATAAAGCTTTTAACGCTAAACTTAAAGAATTGGATAAACACATAGCAAAATACGAACAGCTCTTTATTTTGTTAAATGACAA
Source organism: Triturus cristatus (assembly GCF_964204655.1). Classification (NCBI taxonomy): domain Eukaryota; kingdom Metazoa; phylum Chordata; class Amphibia; order Caudata; family Salamandridae; genus Triturus; species Triturus cristatus. The sequence continues at coordinate 558,427,093 of NC_140589.1, read as the reverse complement.
ATACAAAATGCAGAAATTTAGATACGAGAAACTCTGGTATACAAATTTCAAATAAGGCTAAATTTAATTTCAAAGTTAATAGATCTGGACAGCTTTTGGCAAATTACGTATTAAAAAAATAAACTCAATCAATGCAATCCATGGCTCTAATGGTAAATTGGCATTATCCCATAATCAAATTGGCAATGAATTTTTGATTTACTAATCAAATTTATACAGTAATCCCCCAGCTTCAGATATGTCCAGTATTGATAATTGTTTGCAATCTTGTGGCTTGCCTAAAAATTACTCAATCCTTGAAAGAAATTGGATGAACCAATTTAAATAGAAGAAATTAATTTAGCTATTAAATCTCTTAACTGGGTAAATCACCTAAACTATATGGTATTCATGCTGAATTTTTATAAAGAATTGTCTCCTTACCTACCTCATTTACTTAAATTATTTTCTCACTTTAATAATTCAGGATCTACTTTAGGATCCTTTATTAATTCTTTGATTGTACTACTTCCAAAACCTAATAAAGACCTCACTATTGTTTCACATTACTGCTCTATTTCTTTAATTAACAAAGATTGTAAGCTTTATGCAAACATTCTTGAAATCAGATTGGCTTCTGTGCTTGATACTATTATTCACATTGATCAAACTGGTTTAATGAAATTAGACATTCTGTAAATAACACTAGATTATTATTTCATGTTATTTAAGCTGTCATCTTTGCATCTTCGTGCTGGTGTCCTTGGATGCTGAAAAAGCGTTTGACAAAGTACAATGGCAGTATCTTTTTCGTACTTTATCTGAATTTAATTTTGTCCATTCATTTATTCATATGATTTCTGCACTCCATTCTGGTCCATATGCTAAACTTTTTATTAATGGTCAACTGTCTAATTTTTTTTCCTTTTTAGAGGCACTTGTCAAGGTTGTCTCATGTTGCCTTTACTCTTTCTCATTGCTATTGTACCTTTACTCATTGCCATCACACTGCATAGAAATAAAAGGTATTACTATCAATGTTTTTACTGTAAAAACCTCAGCTTATGCCTATGTATTATATATTAATAATCCTGATTCTTCTGTTCCTCCCCTATTAAACCTAATTCAAACATCTTCCCAAATTTCCGGTTCTACTCTAAATCGTAACAATTGAATTTATTCCCTTAAATGTGTGTTGTACCCCTGACATGCTCCCCAAAAACAAAATAATATGGCAAAAGGACAAACTTAAGTATCTTGGTACCCCATACCATTAAACAATCGATTACATTAAATTTTGAATATATTCTTAACCGTATTAATGACAATTCATAAGTGGTCTGCTTTACACTTATCCTGGTGGGGGGGAATTGACTGTTTAAATGGTTATTGCTCAAAATAATTTGTTATCTATACCTCCTCAACTTCCACTTAAGTTTTATAAATCTTTAGAAACTATCTTATTTAATTTGTAACAAAACACCCCGTATAAGCTATAAAAAATTGAAAATTGCAAAATATAATGGTAGTTTTGGTTTACCGGATTTTCTTTTAACTATCTAAAGCGTTTAATTTAAAACAAAGCGTCTTTTGGTTAACTAATACAGAGTTTAACAATACACCTTCATAGCTTCTCATTAAAAAAAGTTTGATTTCACAGTTTCTGTTGCCTACGTTAATTATCATGTCCTCTTTAATACGAAGATCTGCAATACTAAAATCTACAAAATTAATATTGCAGGATTTAGATTCTCTTTTTCTCATACCTTATGTTATAGCCCAGTTATTAAACTTAATCTTGGATGAAAGCAGGTATTTGTTTTACTTAAGATATGTATTGCAATAATACTTTTTTCTTTTGAAGAACTGCAACAAATGTATTTTACCTCCATCAGTTATTTCTAAATACCAATGTTTATGTAATTCTATTCTAGATTAATTTCTCAGCAATTTTCCAAAGGAAAACTTATAGGATTTAGAGGAATATATTCAAACAATAGCTACTTCCTCTCGCACTGTCATTATATAAAAAAATGGAATAATTTTGACAAAAATAACATTGATTTTATTCTTTTTGGAGTAATGAACTTAATTTATCTTTTTCTCAAGCCATATGGAGGAAAATATGGTTAAATAGTGTCTCTGGAGAGTTACCTGTGCCCTTATATCAAACTAATTCTTTCACACTATTTAATTGTTTATGGACGCTGTTAGAAATATATCATGCAAAACTATTAAATTTGCCTAATTGTCGGCACTTTAAATTGGTTCCAGGTTCGTGAAAACATGCTTTTCGATTGTAATACTATTTTGGAATGAGGTTTAGGATGTTATAAAATTTCATTTATCAGATTAACTCTCATATAATGTATAGATTTGTAAATCGCTTTTACTTTAAAAAAACTGAGATTCTAACAACAAGCTCTTTGATTTCTTACTATCTGCTGCTCTAAAATAAATTACTGCCAATTAGAAAAACGCTCCATTATTATCACTTCATATGTGGTGGTCATGGATATTTTTTTACCAGACTCCGCAATCCCGCTACACTCTGCCCATGATGCCCATGGCCCGAGTTCGAATGGCCCAACACAAGGAGGTCTCCCCAGTGATCCTGACCTGGAATCTGGTGATGCCCGGCCTACCTCAAGCTTCGAGACGACTTCTGCAGCCTCAACTTAAGGGTCCTCATGACCCTAACTGATAGAACCTGACGTCCCACGGCCTTGGATGGCTCAGCCGACAGTGTCCAGGCATCCCCCAAGGACCAAACTTACCTCTCTAGCTTGTGGTCTCCTTCAGGAAGTCTCCCTGCCAGAGCCTGCACCAACTTCCCAAAAATGAAGGTCTCTATTGAAATGCACAGGGTCCCCGATGTCCTTTTTTCACCCTGCACCTGGCTTCCCCAGTGCTGCTGGTGGTGCAGCTCCTGTGCTGGTCATTGGCCCCTGCAGTGCAGACCCCGACTACAGGAGCTTTGCTCCCACAAAAGAGTGGCTTGCTCGTCAGCAGTCCCTAACCGAAGGCCCACTTAGCCCTTTTGCTTAAGATTGGGCCCCTACACTGCACCCGGTTGCCCCAGTACTGCTGGTGGTGCAACTTGAGTGCCCATCTAGACCTTGGGTTATGTTGGTCCTAACCCCCCAAATTCCCACTTGTAAGTTGTGTACTTACCCGATACATCGCTAACGCTTTTCTCCCATAGGAACTCATGTTGAGAGATTTTGGGCCTAAAATGTTCTGTTGAATTGATGTTTGTATGGAGAAAAGAACTTAACTGCAAATGTATAAAGTCCTACTTGCCTTGTGAGATCCTAAGGTGTGGTATCTAGGCATACCACCCCCGTACGCAAAGTAATCCAAAAGTAACTAAAAAGTATCTAAAATTAATTAGTGTAATTTAAACTGTTTCCAAAGCATATCCAAACCTGTAACGATTGCAACTTCATTTCCTTGAACAGTTGCATTTTAGAGTATATTTTACTTACATGTGCCAAGTCCTGCTTGGTTCTACAAATAAAACATAAATATACCTTTTTTTTTATACTTACCTAAATGGTCTGGATTCTGTTTAACTGTGTGTAATCAGGCCTTGATTAAGTGAATACAATAAATGCTTAACACACCCTCTGGATAAGCCTAACAGCTCGCCCACACTACCACAAAGAAAGCTGTTAGTACTTAACTAATTTAGCCTCTAATATACTTCTGGGATTCCCTGGATTCTGTAAATAGTATACCGAGCTGAGTTTTTTTTACTTGTCATTTGCATCTTGCTTCCTCACTCACTCCAACACCTGACACCATGGGGTAATGTCAGTCCACTTTAGCCAATAGCTCCCTTCACTTAGAGTGACGTATTCTGTTTGTGTGCATACCGGACATCCAGCATAAAATGGCCCCCTTCAGTGATGTGCTTGGTGGCATTTAAAAAAAAAAAGTTTCAAAAATATTAATTTAGGCTTCTTAGGTCTATCTCTTTTTGTGAGTGCCTGGCAGCTTCCTACACACTGATGGTGGACAACATGCTGCTTGCAAAGGACTAAATTCGAAATGCGCACTCATTTGTCAGCCAGATTAAAAATACTTGTTTCGCACTAAATATTGAAATAGATTGCTAACAAGGAACAAACATGCCAATAACTTTGGGGGCAGTTTCCAAGTATGTTCCTGTCAAACTTTTTGTAGCAGTGGAAGCCAAATTGCTCCTCTACCCCCGCCGTATGGCTATTAGCACCAGTACCCTTATGATGCGTAAACAGCTTCAGGTCCCAACATCCTGCAAACAAGGAGGTGACAGATCTGTCAGTTCATCCCAAAGCAAGCATATGTTGAGAAGGGGGCATGTTCTGTGGTACTCAATCATCTCTTAGGACCATTCAGTTGCTTAAGATCCTTGATGTAGACAATGCATGTTTATGACCAACATCAGTATTCGGGTACTTTCTGGTGCAAAAGAAAGACCGGGCCTATGCACTGTAATAGGCTTGTCCACGTCTAGACATTCATCCAAAGGCATTCATTTAAGAAGCTAACCTTTTCTAGAGATGATCAAGAATCTAGGTTGCAGGTAAGTGGTTGTTAATTTATTTATTTTAAATTCGTAACCGTAGTTTGCCTGACAATCTCAATGTTAAACTATTAAGATGGTACATATTTTAAAATCATCCTTAAATTTTACAAACACCTGTATCAATATGTTATTTCATATGTGAGCCTTCAAGATTTACATTACCCAAACATTACATGGTACAGTTTCCTGAATATTTTTGCTGCAAGGACCCCATTTTCCTTTTAACTTCCCATTCATATGGACTAATTATTGCCAACTTAGTGCACTCCATTACTTTGCTGTCCCTATTTTGGCCACCTCCCTGTCTCCCCCTCCCCTGCTGAGACTTGTGAAATACTTGCTAGGGCATGCTGCCATTCACATTTGAGTCTCTCGAGTGGCTACTAAACACGTGTGAACTTCCTTTTGACAGGGTCTAGTTTGTCCTCATAATTGGTCCATAAAGAAAGCAGGTGTGTACCCTACATTTTTAACTGCAATTCAGTCAGTTGTGGGTTGGTGAGGAAGAAGTATACTATAAATGAATGTTATAAGTCAGTGAAAATATTGGGTGACATTATGCGTTGCTGTCCTCCTTGGTGCACGTGTGTGAATCAGTTATTCTGATAATGAGATTGGGGACTGATATATGTAATTTTCCGTATTATAAGGAGAACTCGTTGGAAGGTTGTGGCCGAGAAAAGTTCACCTACATCTGCAGCAGAATAGTTAAAACAAATTTTAAAAAATATGCATGCTCTGAAATGATCTCTTGCACACCATGTGAAACGCCCCTTATTTTCATAATTTTACAAATGTGCACACCGCATGCCAGATATCTTCACAGAAGGACAAAGGCTGTGCACCTCTGCCCCATTGCTTCTGCATGTGCATAGGGCATAAAATGGTACCAGAAGTGATGCTGTTCTAGGCTTCTCTATGGAGCTTCCTTCCTAATCCATTCGTGTTCACCGAAGAAGTTAGAATTTTCATTTTTTCAATATTCTAACCAAATTGTATTTGTTAAAAAAATGTTCAGCAGAAAAGAACCGAGATATCTCGCCTAGGCTTCATCGAGCAAAATACTATGCGCCCAGTTGGGGAGCGTCACCCTTCTTTGACCCATCCTCCCCCGCCATTAAATAGCCCAAAGTGACTCCACAAGTGTCCCCACATTGCAATGTGTTTACAAGGACAGCCTCTGGCCAGGTATAGGCTCCTCCATTTTAGCACACTAGTCCATTGCGGCTACCCACACAGAGCTACTCGGTTGCTGCATAGCGTTCCAGTGGTGCACAATGTTCCTTTTTACCAGTAATATAGCAATCCCCACTAGTGTATATTCCCCATGGCTTGCCCCAAGATCTTCCAGGATGACTAACGGAGCTATTCTGTGGGAATGATCCAGAGGGCGCTGAAGCACTTCAGTCAGTGTTTTCTTGATGTGTTACATCTCCCAGGTATGTGCTACCTATTCTGTCCCATTTGAAAAATCCCTCTAGCTTTGACACATAACAAAGCCAACTTCCTGGCCACAGCAGGTCAGCTGTGCAAGTTTCTTTTTCTACCCATTATACGTCGTTCACCCTGTCGTACGAAAATTATAATTTTTGTGGGTTTAGAGAGTTGATATGGGCAAGAGCCTCTGTAAATGACTTGAAGAACATTATCTAGGCCTGGGATGGACAATTCTAATCTGTATACTGGGTCTTCATATCCCCCCCCCCCGTTTAACCAATCGATAATTACCAGAAGTTGTGGACTGCCAGTCGAAACAGTCCTGAGATGATGCCAAAAGAACCAGGACACAGATTTGAAAGAATTCATCTTCAAGCCAGAGGCCCTTCCAAAGGTGTTGAGTAACTGAAGGCAGCAAGGGCCACTCTTCACTGAGTCTGCGATGTAAAGGAGAACATTGTCTGCATACAATGCAATATGCTCCTCATGACCAACCCCTCTGGCCCAGCCCTGGTTTTGCGAATTCATCCGGATAAGTTGAACAGGTGTTCCATGGGCAAGGCGAGTACTGCTAGCTCCTGAGGCGAAAAGCCGGGAGAAATAGGCAAGGTTTTTAATCTAGTGTTGTGTATTTACTGTGCTTTTAAAAACTAACTTGTCACTTTCCACGTGTGCTTTTCCCGTGCAGCGGACCCTAGCGCTCACGAGGGAATCTTCCTCCTCACCTGCCGCCATTCAGAGGGGAAGACTGCGGCCACGCCCACCGCCCTCAGGCCACGCCCCCTAATGCCCAGCTCTTAAAAACGCGCTGAAGAACGAGCGCGAATAGAGAGAGTACTGCTAGCTCCTGAGGCGAAAAGCCGGGAGAAATAGGCAAGGTTTTTAATCTAGTGTTGTGTATTTACTGTGCTTTTAAAAACTAACTTGTCACTTTCCACGTGTGCTTTTCCCGTGCAGCGGACCCTAGCGCTCACGAGGGAATCTTCCTCCTCACCTGCCGCCATTCAGAGGGGAAGACTGCGGCCACGCCCACTGCCCTCAGTCCACGCCCCAATATACAACATAAATATGTGCGTCCCCCGGAAGCGCAGCGGACGAGCGCAGCGGGCGCGCCGTTTGCGCGCCGAAGGCGCGCCTAAGGCAAGCCCGTCTGCGCCCGTCCGCGACTGGACCGCGCCCAGCGCCAGCCATGCTGCCAGTAATCGGCTGCATACTAAAAGGATTGTCTGGTCTAGCGCAGAATTATTGGCGCTGAAAGCAGCCACCCCATGTCAGGCGCCTAGACTCGATCTGACGCTCCTTGATCTACCTTCTGCATGCCCACTCTGCTGTCAATTACTTTGTGCTGATTCACTTCAAACTAACGTACATTCTAAAACAGCCAGTCGTCAGACAGCTCATATCTCAACTACTCCTTTTAGGGCTGGATTACTGAACTGTAGATCCCTCTCCAAGCATGCCGATGACATCTATATGCTCATAGAAGACTCTGAGTGGGACGCCTTATTTCTCACAGAGACATGGCTTAATGAAGACAATATGGCGTCAATCTCTTCAGCTATCCCGCTGGGCTTTAAAATAAGCTTCTCAAATAGAGGAGAGGACAGAAGGGGTGGCGGAGTAGCCATTATCTATAAAGATAAATACACATTGGCGTCCTCTACACCCACTAACATTCCTGGGATAGAGGGGCTACACCTCTGCCTGCAAATTAATCCCCAATTGTCTCTAACAGGCCTAATCATCTACAGACCCCCGGATTGTCCATCGACTCACACATGGGAACTTATGGACCTTATAGTCCAAAGCTCTCTAGCCCACCCACACTACATAGTAGTTGGTGATTTTAATATCCATGTCGATAAGCCCGATTGCCCCCAGGCCACTCATCTTATTTCAACGCTACAAGCGGCCAACCTTACTCAAGTCATTTCTGGTCCAACGCACCAGGCAGGTCACATGCTGGACCTAATTTTTACCAATATATTGGACACTACAGCTAAACCCCCGCTGCCATTGCCATGGACGGATCATTTCTTAATTCCTTTCTCAATTTTATTCCCACCCCATTGTCAGATAACTGGGAAACGCACTTATGTGAGGAGAAATTGGGACAACATATCAGCTGGCACCCTCTGTTCTGCTCTTACAGTTGACCCCCCACCACAGACTTCAGATGTAAACTATGATGCAGTACTGCTGAATCGCTGGATAGGCAATTCAGTGGACTCCATCGCTCCTGCAAAAACTGCCACGTCTCGTAGAGAATCTCCTTCTGCTCCCTGGTTCTCCCCGGAGCTGATGACCGAAAAAAGCAACTGTAAAAGGCTGGAACGCCTCTGGCGGGTCAACTACTGTGAATTAGCAAAAAACCGCTACAAACAAGCCATCCGCGGTCTCCACCTATCCATAAAAAAAGCTAAAAAAGCATTCTTTGCGACCTCCATCCAGCAGGCGGAGCAATCTAGTAAAGAAGTTTTTAAGATTGTTCAATCTTTTTTTAAACCAAAGGCGATCGAGACTGAAATTATTCCGTCAGCAAGACTCTGTGAAAACATCTCAGATTTCTTTGATACAAAAATAACAAAAGTCTACGACACCTTTACGGACCCCGAGCCCACAGTTATGGCTGACTTCGAAATTTGTGAGTTATCCTCCTCGCCCTTAAATCAATTCTATCCTATCATCTATGCAGAAGCACTGAGAGAAATACAAAAATGTAAATCAGGAGCCCCTGATGACCCCTGTCCACCGAAGCTCTGGAAGATGATGTCAGACGCAATTGCAGCCCCACTACTACATATATGGAATACGTCCATCGAAACTGGCACGTTCCCGGACTGCTGGAAACATGCTACACTTCTCCCGTTGAAAAAAAAGCCCAATGGTGCCTCGGATGATTTGAGCAATCTCCGCCCCATTTCCTTATTAGCAGCCCCAGGAAAAATGCTCGAAAAGCTGATTCAGCGTCAGCTGATCAGCTTTATCGAGGAAAAAGGAGCCTTACATGAAACACAGTCTGGTTTCAGGACCGGCTTCAGTACCGAGACGGCCCTCATTGAGGTTGCTGAATCAATCAGGTGGTCCCTAGATTCAGGGGCATCAGCTATGCTGGTGCTCCTGGATCTATCAGCCGCATTTGATACGGTGGATCACGACAGACTGCTGCTACGATTGAAGGACATAGGTCTGGCAGACAAGGCACTAAGCTGGCTTCACTCCTACCTCACAGATCGGTCCCAGAAAGTGGCGCTGGGCACCTTCTCCTCTAAGCCTAAACGCCTTTGGTGCGGTGTCCCTCAGGGGTCGGCGCTCAGCCCGCTGCTTTTCAATGTCTATCTAGCCCCACTTTTTACCTTGATTGCCAAATGGGGGGTCAAGGCGATTTCGTATGCAGATGATACGCAATTAGTCTTCCCCTATACAGAGGTATCGGAGGCAGCTTTTAGTAAAATAAGAGGCTGCCTTCGAGATGTGGCTAGCTGGATGAATACAAACAAATTAAAATTGAATGCAAGTAAAACGGAGGTGCTATTTTTTGGTAAAAATACACATCCCTCCCCCGTTCTGTGGTGGCCTCCTGAAATGGGTCCAGCACCATCTCCCGGCACCCATGCAAAGAACTTAGGAGTAAGATGGGATGAGAATCTTTCCTTCGCCTCTCATATACAGCAGACTACTACCTGCTGTCTTCGCAAACTCAGAAACCTTCGCAAATTTCTTTCTCTTCTTCCTATTGAGTGCCGAAAAACGGTAGTCCATGCGACAGTCACATCTAGATTAGACTACTCAAACGGCCTCTACCTCAGTCTGCCTAAATATCTGGTGCAACGACTGCAGATCGTGCAGAATGCGGCTGCGAGACTGATAAAGCATATTCCCTTTAGACATCATGTCTCTCCTTATCTGCACGAACTTCACTGGCTCCCAGTGGCGAACAGAATAAAATTCAAAGTTCTCACCCTGGCATTCAGAACACTGAAAGGGACCTGCCCCAACTACTTAAAACTTAGACTTCCCCGCTATCACCAGGAGCGACACCTGCGCTCTAACTCCCTGCTACAGCTAAGCATCCCACGAGTTAAAAAAGCCAGACTTGGGGGCCGGTCCTTCTCTGTGGGCACGGCGAAACTTTGGAACGCTTTGCCATCTGTCATCCAATCTGCTACGACAGAAGCTGGTTTTAGGAAGCTCCTAAAGACCTGGCTTTTTATGCAGAAAACCTAGAATTTCTCTATGGTTTCAAGCCTACTGCTGCAGCACTCTTTCAGCGCCGGGACACCTCCTTGCGAGGTAGCTGTTCGCGCTATACAAGCATCAGTATTATTATTATTATTAAGGCAAGAAGGATGGGGACAGGGGACACCCCTGTATAGTGCTTCACTGTATTGGAAAGAGATCCGAAAGCACCCCATTGACAAATACTCGGGCTATGCGATGAGAATAGAGAACACGGAACATGCTGCGAAAGTGTTAGCCCCGACCCACACGGATCAGGACCTCCTGTTAATAATACCAGTCCACCGTATCGAACGGCCAGAGAGGGCCTCCTCAATTCATCTTGTGGGCCCCTTTCATCTACAGCCTCGCTCGGGGTCTGTTCCAGGCATATGACGTGGGCCTCTAACTGGGTAATGAGAGGCGCTTTCATGTTCCCTTCTGATCAACCACTTTGCAACCCCCTGCAGGGTCACCTTACTGGCAGCCCAGAGAGTGTCCCTGCTAGACACAGACCCGTAGTTGTCGTGAACATATGCACCTATTTCAGCCCTTAATGCTTGGACAAAGTCCACGTCCTGCAAATACCATGCGTTAATGCGCCACATCAGACGCAACCTCGAAGGAGAGTGCCACATGTGTTATGTTATGTTATGTTAAATTTAGCTTATAAAGCGCACGTACGCCCGTAGGCTTCATGGCGCTGTAGGAGGTTTTCAGAGCATAACACAACAACAGGAGGACAACTTAGAACGTCTAAGGATAAGCTTCTCTAAAAAGCCAGGTCTTAAAGGCTAGTCTAAAGGCTAGAATATCCTCGTGTGACCTTAACGAAGCTGGCAAGGAGTTCCAGAGGGAGGCAGCAAGAAAATGAAAAGAGCTGCCGCCCTGACGTTGTTTCCTAACAACCGGCACCATGAGCAAGTTTTTGTGACCAGAGCGGAGGTTGCGGGAGGGGGTGTATCTGGCAAGCAGATTGATGATAAATTTGGGGCCTTTACTTTGTAATGCCCTAAAGATAATGCAGCCGGTTTTAAAAGCCGCCCTCTGGGCTACTGGCAGCCAGTGCAGGTCTGCCAGGCCTGGCCTGATGGACTGCCATTTAGGAAGCCCACAGATCAGCCTGGCCGCCTGATTTTGAACCAGCTGCAGCCTCTTGAGCTGCCCGGCTGGAAGGCCCAAATATAAACTATTTGAGTAGTCCAGCCTAGACAGCACAAGGGCGATGGTCACCTGTATCAGGGCAGAATGGGTTAGGAAATGGGCAATCTTTCTAATCTTGCGCAGCTGAAAGAAGCAAGCGGAAACAACTGACCCTACCTGACTTTTCAGGGGGAGGTCTTCACTAAAGGTGACTCCAAGGCTCTTAACTGTGCGGGAATTGGAGGGGGGGTTTCCCATCTCCAGAGGCCAAAATTGAGGTCCCCAGCTGAGTTCGCTCTTCCCAGGCAAGATCAATTCAGTCTTGCCTGGGTTAAGTTTTAGGTGGTTAAGGCCCATCCAACTCTGGATATGAGCCATGACCTCCCTAAACTCAGTGACAGCATCCGGCGACCCCAGGGGGAAAACCAATTGCAGATCATCTGCGTAATTAAAGATCCACACTTTGAATTTCCTCAAGGAGTACAAAAGGGGACGCAAGTATAAATTAAATAAAAGGGGGGACAGGGATGAGCCTTGAGGGACCCCGCAATCGTTCTTAATTCTAGGGGCTGTGAAAGTGCCCAGTCTCACTGCTTGAATCCGGTCGGACAAGAATGATTCCACTCAGCTCAGGGCAGCACCTCTGAGGCCTGCCTGCTCGACACGGCCGACCAAAATAGTATGGTCGACCGTGTCGAATGCAGCAGACAGGTCAAGAAGCACCAGTGCCTGGTGGACATCCCTGTCTGCGTTACACCGAAGTGTATTCTGGACTGCCAGGGTTACCGTCTCGGTCGAATGGCCTGGACGGAACCCAGCTTGATTTGGCTCCAGAAATCCAGTGGTTTCCACAAAGTTGGAAAGGCAATTGGAGACGTGAGCCTCCAATATCTTGGATAGGAACGGCAGCAGGGATATAGGACGATAATTTGATGAGTCCTGAGGGTCCAGGTGTGGTAAATAAAAATTCCTTTACCGGGACTGAATTTGATACATAATCATAATAAAATAGCTCAGTAAAATGAGAGGCAGAATCCGTGATATCAGAGTTTCGGAATGGGCTTTATTCCAATAAACGATTATAATCGGATGCTTCGAGTTCCATCACCACGGGGTTCAGGAAGTGAAGTACATACTTTATTGACAAGAAGTAACTTTTATAGTACATACGTTATAATGGAGCAAATACAGTAGGCGTAATAATTGATAAGGAACTTGACGTGGTACCTGCGTAACCGAAAAATGGGTGTTTACAAGGAGTAAAAAGACACATGATTGGTTATGATATCATGCATAGGTGGATCTATAAGATAATACTTGACATAGATGCGCGCGCAGCAGCATGACGTGTAATTGACGTGTAACTAGGGGGTGAAGGGAACTTGACGTTAGCTCTACATGTGGAGACGAAAAGTCTGGGGGTCAGATCAACCTAATCCCAAATCATATCTAACATCCTATGTTTAAAGAACTATGTTATCCATAAAGAAGGACTCTCGGACAGAATCTATTCTATACTGACTGTGCGTGTGTGTACAAGCGTCTAAGTGTCTACACTGAATGCGAGGGGATGGGAATATTCCATGGTGACAGGGCTATGAATTACTTGCATGAGGGCAGAGAAGCCGGGCCTCTTACTTGGTAACTGGAAGAATGTTTACTTAAGCTACTAGGCAGGAATGCATCGGCTGAGGGGGAAGCAGATAATTCGAAGGTGAAATACAGCTCTTGGCAGAGAATAGGCTGATGTCAAGCTTCGTGGGCCGCGCAGAGAATGAGACAGAGTTCATGGTCACAGATGCAGGCTCAGACTGGAGCTTTCAGAGGCAGAAGGCAAAAGGAGTTTGATGACAGAATCAGGGCCTACTTGCCTTGGACTGTAAAATGGCATAAGTGAACCATATAAAGCCGGTGGCCTTTCATATTTAGAAATGGAATATCCGACATATTCATGGCGGATCTGACAGAGGACATGTTGACGGTGGACGCACATGTATTTGCGTCTTCATAACTGGAACTGGAGGGAACATACATGTACTTGTGACATGCACATAGAACCGTTGGGGTCCAAGATAGGGGACATAACTGACCAGGAAAATCCACATTTCCACATTCCCTCCTTGTCCCCCTACTTGCCCTTCAAGAGATATCGATCTTCATCAATCCATCGATCTGTTCATATAGCATCATTTGTTCTTCTTTCTTCTTCCGGGATCTTGAATGAAAATCTTGATGTGGAATGCACGATGTGGCACACAGACCACAAATTGCTGGTCCACATTGTAGACATAGACAGCAACTGAATAGTATGAGAAGGCCAATACCTAGGAAGGATAAAACTCTCCATCCCCAGGCTGATACCACATTCCAAAACCAACTGGACCAAGTCCAAGTGCCTGGGTTCTGGTGTATCTGGCTTACAATCTTATGAAGGCGAGTGATGGCTTTATATACAGATGGCGAATTTTCTGGTATGAATACGCAGCAACTTGATCCGATGACCCTACAAGCTCCGCCCCTATCAGCCAGGATGACGTCAAGGACAAGACGATTTTGAAGCACAACAATCCGCATAGCAGACTGCTCTTCTGTTAAATTGCCTAAGGCGGAAATAGTCTCATTCACTACTGCTTCAAGGGTTCTGGTTAATCTACGTATCAGCTTACTATTAGTAACGGTACCTATATAGGGAAAGATGCCTTTATTAAAATCTACATACTTGTCCCATGCCGTCTCAGTGTAATCGACAATGGGGAGATCTCTCCGCTTTCTGTTGTGTACTAAATGAATATTTCTGTAGTAATCAGGAGGAGCTAGAAAAACAGGTGGCAAAAGGAATGCAATGTAGCAGGTACCATCCCAATCTGGAGGTAGACGCATATATGCAGTCTGACCACATATAAAGTAGGAGTGGCGAGAAGCTCTAAATGAAGATTTTCCTTGATCACTGAATTCTACCATAGTAGTGCATTTACTATGGCCCATATGTATGGAACCAACCTTTCTTACACATAATTCACCCTTCGCTGGGAATACTGACATGGTGGGCAAGACTAGTTCAACTTCGGATACGACATTTAGAATCATGAGATTAGGTGTAAAATTACCTAATCCATATACTTCATTTTCTAGATCAGTTCCTGTTCTTTTGGGGCGACCCTCCTTGTCAGGGTAGCAGACCTTGAGTAAGACTAGGTTCAGGTTTCCCCATATCCAATGATCTTGGTAAACTGCTGTGTCTGAGTCTATGGAATTGATTAAACTAAACCATGCTCCACAGGAGCCATTATGTGTGAATGGATGTGGAAAGAAAGGCAGGACTCCTTCATAATTCTGATAGGGAGGGAGTCGGCCACACACCCAACAATTGGTGGCATTACTAGTCTGATGGGAATGATGTAACATACTAATGAATGTGTTATTGCGCAGCGCAAGTCTATAAGATAATTCATGCGGAGGTAAGTCACTAAAAGAATGTTCAGTAGTAACATTATAAGCATGTCTAGAAATAGGGTAATATATGTGCAACAACATACTTGTAATAATTATTAAAAGACTCAATAAAAACAAAATTAATAATGTCACTATGCAGTGGCTACGCAGTGATTTACAATACGCCTGTCGTTTCAACATTTTCCGGGTATTTTCTCTACTCAGGTCCAAGGGATACATGTCAGAGACAATTCAACCGCTTCACCTTGGAGAGGACTTAAACAATCAAATTGCTCGACTGTTTGGGCCTAAGCTTTAGTTTATAGTTCTTAGAGTCATTTTGTTCAACAAAAGGAAGTTCTGAATCAGTCTGTGAGGGAGTGCAGGGCACAATGTCTATATCCGAGGGTAGTCCATGAAATTTTTTGACGTGGCTTGAATGAATCCAGCCCTTACGGCCCTCGATCTTCACGGCTGTCCTCGTGGTCAACAGGACCAACTTGGGTGCTTTCCACCTGGGCTCCAGCTGGGTCTTTCGGTCGAAATTCCTCACAAAGACAAGATTACCCGGAACAACGTCATGGGGTTTCACCTCAGTGTTGTCGGGAAAGGCTGCAGCTACCTGTGAACGAGAAGATTGTAGTGCAGACATCAAGGAAGCCAAGTAATCTGTCAGCATATTACAGTCAATATCAGTTATTTTGCGTGGTATGGGCGTCCCCCACATATTCGGTGGTCTACCGAAGATCACCTCATACGGGGATAGCCCTGTTCGAGAGTGTGCTACCATTCTCATGTAAAAGAGTGCAACTGGTAACGCTACTACCCAGTCGACACCTTTCTCTCTGCATATTTTGGACATTCTAATTTTCAGTATCTGGTTATGTCTTTCTACGAGACCTGCTGCCTCGGGATGTCGGACACAGTGGAATTTCCACTGATATCCTAACAGAAGTGAAACGTGTTTCATTAATTCGGATGAGAACGGCTGGCCGTTATCTGAGTAAACAGCACGTGGTAAACCGTATCGTGGGAAGAATTCTCGAACCAACTGTTTGGCAGTAGTCGGGGCAGTGTAATCTGAAACCGGGTATGCCTCCGTCCAACGGGACAGAGCGCAGACAACTACAAGAACATATTTGAATCCTCGACATCGTTCCATCTGGATATAGTCCATCTGGAGTACTTCAAAAGGATGGTTAGGAGTATGAAATCCACCCTGTTCTACGGGAACGCTTTTTCCTGGGTTAAACTGACAACAGATCATACAGGTACGGACCTTTTGTTTTGCTGCTGCTCGTAAATGTTTATTGAACCAAATGTGTTGAATGCTGTCTAGCATAGCTTTTTCTCCTAGATGCGCTGGACTATGTATAGTGTTTATTATAACTTGGACCATTGAGTCAGGAAGGAACCATACAGACTTTTCCTTCATCATCCATCCTTGGTCCGTTTGGATCCCCCCTAATTCAGTCCATTTCTTTATTTCATCTGGTGTAGCATGTGTCTGTATGTCAATTACGTCAAGAGTAGGATCTTTAACTGTCATGCAATGTGTCGGGACTATTGTCTTTGTCACGTCGGGGATTTGAGTTTGAGCAGTCTGTTTAGCTGTTCTGTCGGCTAGATCATTGCCTTGAGAAATGATATCAGTAACCTTCGTATGAGCCTTACATTTCATGATTGATATTGCAGTGGGTAAATGTATTGCATCTAATAAGGCATGAATGAGGGGTCCGTGCTGAATGTGGGCACCGTGGGAAGTTAAATAACCTCTCTCTCGCCACAGCACGCCGAAGTCGTGTACAACTCCGAATGCATAACGTGAGTCAGTGTATATGTTGACTTTTTTATTCGTGGCTTGAATACAGGCTTGTGTCAGAGCGATGAGCTCTGCTGCTTGAGCTGACAAAATATTTATACGATTAGTTTCAATGACTTCAGTATCTGTTGTGACTGCGTAAGCGGCCACTAACTCTCCTGTACTTGTTCTCATGCACGAACCGTCTACATACAATGTCAGGTCTGGGTCTGATAATGGGACATCGGTTAAGTCTTGTCTGGGTTTCGTTGTTATCGTAATAACTTCAATACAGTCATGGGCTAGTGGGTCTGTTCCTATTACAGGTAGAAGTGTGGCAGGATTCAATGTGTTACAGCGTCTGATTTCTATATGTGGCTGAAACAATGTAAGCTCATATCCTGTAAGTCTGGCTATGGTCAAGTGTTGTGTTTGCGTTCTATTCACAAGAACCTCTACTGCGTGTGGTACTTGAACTGTCAATGGATGTCCTAACACTATGGCATCGCTTTGTCTGATTGCTAAAGCTGTTGCTGCTACTGATTTTAGGCACGCAGGCAGAGCCTGAGCTACGGGATCTAATGTACTAGAAAAATAAGCACATGGTTTGTGTGCTCCTGCTTGTTCCTGTGTGAGTACTGACAAGGCAGCACCTTCGCGTTCTGTAACAAAGAGTGTAAACTGTTTTCTGTAACATGGCGTTGCTAAAACGGGTGCTTGACATAGAGCTTTCTTTAAGCTTTCAAAAGCTTGTGTGTGTTCCTGAGTCCAAGGGAGAACAGTCGATGTGGCTGCCTCCTGTGTTGTCAACTGAATGAGTGGTTTTGCTAGAAATGCATACTGAGGGATCCACTGTCTACAATATGAAGTGAGGCCTATGAAAGCCCGCACCTCCTTCTGTGTCTTGGGTATTGACATGTTAGCAATTAACTGAATGCGGTCGGGTGTAAGCTGCCTTCCCTCCTTGGACAGCGAGTGACCAAGGTAAACAACTCGCTGGACACAGAATTGCAGCTTAGAAGGGGACACCTTGTGCCCCTTTTCGGCTAGGAATTGTAAAACTGTCAGTGATGCTTTTTCACATTCAGGTTCGCTTCTTGCGGTGATCAGCAGATCATCGACGTATTGAAGCAGAGCGGTGTTAACTGGCATGTGGATACTGTCAAGTTCTCGTTTCAGTGCTTGGCTATAGATGCTGGGGCTTTCTGTAAATCCTTGAGGTGCGCGTGAGAATTTAAAGCTACGCCCATTTAAACTGAATCCGAACAAATATTGACTTTCCGGGTCTATTGGGACGCTGAAAAAGGCATTTTTGAGATCAATTACAGTAAAGAATGTTGCTTCGGAATCAATAGCTGTCAATAATGACGAGATATCTGGGACCACAGGGAATTGTGGCACAATGCATTTGTTTAACTCGCGCAGATCAATAACCAATCGATATACTGGCGGGGCTGTAGGATCTGTTCGTTTAAGAATCGGAATTATCGGTGAATTACATACATTGGAGTCTGTTTCTACAACTACTCCTTGGGCAATTAGCTCGTCAATGATTTGTAGTAAAGCCACTACAGCATCTGGTGGTAACTTGTATTGTCGCATTCGTGGTAGCACCACTCCTGTCTTGAGTGTGACTCGATATGGTGTAATATTCATGCAACCAACATCAGTAGGGCCTTGTGCCCATAGATGTGTAGGTAGAGTCTGTAGTCGGGGATCCATGTCTCTAGATACATAGTGACCTTTAAAATCACGTAAAAACAACCTTACTCCTTCCGGAGAACAACATATTATGGCTCCTAGGGCTTTCAACGTTTTTATTCCTAACAAGTTTTCTGGACATGATTTAGTAAGCAATAAATCTGTAGTTCGTGTCAAAGGTCCTATCGTAAGTGGAAGAGGCTGTGATACTTCATTAACAATAGGTTTTCCTGAAAAACCAAGGGAGATATTCTGAGAGCCTGAGAGGGGTGCCCCTGGGACTTCACTACGTTTTATAGTTGTTCGACTTGCCCCTGTATCGAGTAAGAATTTTCTATCTTGACCTAATAATTCACTATGTACATAAGGTCCTTCTTGATCTACAGGAATCTCGATAAGGGGTAAGTCAACTTCCCTCTCTAGGCTAGTTCATGCGTAACGCTGATACTCAGGATATTCATACTGTGCAGTCTGATACATTTGTCGTGTTGTGGTCTGTGTGGCAGCAGCAGGCAACGGTGGTGCAGCTGGCACAAACTGTATTGGCTGTTGTGCGGCTGGCATGGCCTGGGCATGTTGCATAGCTCCTTGTTCATTCTGATCCTGTCTGAGTGGCTGTGGTCTTTCTTGTGTTTTACCTATGGCGATATTATGTTTTAGCACTGGACAATCGTGTACGTAATGACCTGGCTTTTTACAATAATTGCATGTCCCTTTTACCGGTCCTGCTGAATCGGAATGTGTCATACCCTTTTTATGTCCTTCAGCTGGTACTGTCTGGGCAACTAGCATTTTCATTTTTGTGTCTTTCATGCGTCTGTGTTCATGTTCCTGTTCCTCTTTAATTCTATTGTGGTGGTACTGTAACATTTGTAACATTTGTGTTGGAGTGTTACCTTGCCAGGTACTCTCGAATTTTAATACTCTATTCTTTACCGGGGACAGAGCATTTTCTACTAATTTTGTTACGAACAGATGCGGGTATGATTCGCTACTTGCTTTTATGCCACTATTTATACCAAAACATTTTTCAAATCGGGCATAGTAATCACTAGTGTCTTCATCTTGCTTCTGTTTACAGGCTGAAATTGTACCCCAATCTTCCTTTTTCGTAGTTAATAAACGTGGCAGTACCTGTACTAGCAAACCTGGTAGTGCTTTAGTTTTATCCCCGAGTCCTGCTCCTGCAGTTCGGGCCTTTTCTTCCGCTTCTAACACTGACCATTCTATCTTTTGGTCTCCTACCTCCCACTCTTTTTCCTTGAGTTTCTCATAAATGCCAGCAGGCATCAACACCTTTAATATCGTCATAATGTCGGGATAGGTATACTCTCCCATGAGTAACATGTCTTTAATTTCTCGGTGAAAACCCGCTGGGTTTTTGTCATGACTAGGTACCACTTTCTTCATTTCTAACAGTTCTATTTTTGATATGGGCGTGTATACAAATACGCGCCTAAACTCGTCGCCGTCGCCCTCGCCTTTTATTGGGTGTACTTCTCGTAAGGGATTCTGTCTATCCATGTGATACGTTGTTCTTTCCTTGCTGGGCAATGAGGTATGCTCTGAGCATATAAAAAGAATATACTGTTTTCTTGACATTAGAATTTCTTTAATTAATTCAGTACCTGGACCCCTCCATTTATTTGTAAGCAATTCAGTCAATATGTCAGGTAACGGACCAGGGTCCGAATGCTGACTCCGATATAGTATAATGAGTTGTTGAATCATATAAATCCCAGCCAACCTCTGTTCATCTGGGGTGAGATTCAAAAATGTGCGTACTACTGTAGCATCACTATATTTTCCGGGACTGTCCACCCAGTGGACAGCTGCCCTGGCTAAATCTTGTTCATCCATAGAATCGAGAAAATGATAACCCCTTCGTTCTCGGAGTAGTTTGTCAGCAGTTTGGAACGAATGCTCGTTAGACCATATATTAATTATAGGTATTTGGAAATTCCTGTTATTATCTGGACATATCGGACGTATTGAGTCAATATGACATCTAATCTGATCCCTATGACAAGATCTTCCTCTACCTACATAGGCTATGGTGTCCAACTGTCCTGCGGGTGGTCCTGACCCTTCTTCCTCGCTTTGTTCGAACTCGTCGGTCTGTAATCTCTCTTCGTGTATCCGTTCTATTTCTTTACGGATCTTTCGGCACATGGCTATTATACAATTTTGCTTATCGTGTCTTCCTTCTGATATATTCTGGCTCCATTTTGTAAGAATATGCATTGCATCCGGGTCTACCCCCGGTCGGTCTTGATTTCTGATCACACAGTTTATGAGGAAACGTAGCAGTTCCCCCTGTATC
Source organism: Triturus cristatus (assembly GCF_964204655.1). Classification (NCBI taxonomy): domain Eukaryota; kingdom Metazoa; phylum Chordata; class Amphibia; order Caudata; family Salamandridae; genus Triturus; species Triturus cristatus. The sequence goes on along the minus strand of NC_140589.1, from coordinate 558,406,486 downwards.
TCTACTTTCTGGAATTCCATAGCTTTGTTAATACATTCTGGATCTCGCCCTGTTTGAACAAAATGATATATTTTATCTAGATGCGCAGTCATTCCTGGTAACCTCGCTAAATACCCTGCGGCTCGTCTGATACGTAATGATGCCAGGACCATTTCGTCCTCTTTACCGACCACCGGGTCATATCTACAATCTATAAGAAGTTCCTTAAGCGCACGTTCACTTACGAATTTGGGTGTACGTGAATGCGCTGACTCTTGAAAAACAAGTTTATTTATTCTAGGTGGCGTAAAAGTATTGCTAGCACCTCCCGTGGCCCCATCTGGGGCGTTGGGTGTGAAAGGATTCGTCGAACGTGACACAGCAACTATAGGTGTGGACACCACTGTAGAATCGACTGTGGAGACAGATGCGGAAACAGATGTGCTTGCCGAAGCTAGTGTCGGGACTTGCTGTTGCACAGGGACAGATACCTGATCCTGACGTTGAACCCCCCCGCCAGACGGTCTATGTGGTGCGGGGTTAGCATACTCGGGAGCTGCGTCATCTAGGTATGAGGAAAGAAAAACATCTTCGGCGGTTCTGGGATGTCCCTTAGGATGTACCTTAATTGGAAATAATGGGGGTGGCAAGTCTTTCGGTATCTCTGGAGTAGCCTTAGGTAATCCTTCGGCTAGAAGAGGATACATACCATTCATAAGGGCATTTCTTTGTCTATCTACTTGTTCCGATTTCACTCGGATACCTTCCTCAATTAATAGATTTTCTTGAACTTTATTTGAACTTTCTTTACTCTTCTCTTCCTGTCTACGTGCTTTTTCTGTTCGTCTATGTGATTCTTTACGCCATAATTCAACGGCGTCTTTCTGTGACTGTCTGACTTTTCTTTTCCACAATTCTTCCTCGACTTTCATGATGCACTCTGCATCCCAGGTTCCCGCTGTGGGCCACCTCTGACTTTCCGGCAATCCCTTGGTATAATCTACCCATAAATCAAGAAATAATATAGCGTCTAAGCCATGTTTGTGATACATAAAGTGCCCTGGAGTATCCCTAGGAGGAATAGGGACGGCTTCTTCGAGAACCCCTTTTCTGGTAGTGATCTGTCTTAATTTCGAAAAGAGCGGCATATTGACAACTGACCTTATACTTGATTTTGACCTGACACTTGAATTTGAACAGACTTAATACAATAAACACGATAATGAACAGTCATTCATACCACGATATACAGAACATACTTAAACATTTTAAACATTTAACATTAAACCTTTAACTGAAACAACACTGATGATCGTCTGCATAACTAAATCACCATGCTTAATTCTTGACACTTACTAGATACTTCGGAATACTTGATATACTGCTAAACAGTACAGATACACTGCTAAAACAGTGCAGACCGGATTTGTGTACCCAAACCCGTCTTGACCGGCACAACCTATGTGCACGTCAGAAATGCCTCCCCAGCAATGGTACTCACCGGGTAGCTTCGGAAACGGAAGGCCTCAGTAACTTGAACTTGAACCGGACTGGACTCGACTCGACTCGACTCGTCGGACACTGGGCTTGACTTCGGACTGGTGGGTCTCTGTATACCTCGGATCTTGCTCTCTCAGCTAGGCTCTGGTCGGGATACTTCGCACTTCTCACCGCCTCGTCTGGGTGTTGATCGCAGTCTCAGTCGCCCCCGCTTGACCGGAGGGAGATACAGGAAATCCTGCTGGTACGCGTTATTGTCCGTCCAGCTGTGGCAGGAGACCGGGCCTACAACTCACCGCCGGCGCGTGAGATGAGAAAGTGTCCCTGTTCGGGCGCCATCATGTGGTAAATAAAAATTCCTTTACCGGGACTGAATTTGATACATAATCATAATAAAATAGCTCAGTAAAATGAGAGGCAGAATCCGTGATATCAGAGTTTCGGAATGGGCTTTATTCCAATAAACGATTATAATCGGATGCTTCGAGTTCCATCACCACGGGGTTCAGGAAGTGAAGTACATACTTTATTGACAAGAAGTAACTTTTATAGTACATACGTTATAATGGAGCAAATACAGTAGGCGTAATAATTGATAAGGAACTTGACGTGGTACCTGCGTAACCGAAAAATGGGTGTTTACAAGGAGTAAAAAGACACATGATTGGTTATGATATCATGCATAGGTGGATCTATAAGATAATACTTGACATAGATGCGCGCGCAGCAGCATGACGTGTAATTGACGTGTAACTAGGGGGTGAAGGGAACTTGACGTTAGCTCTACATGTGGAGACGAAAAGTCTGGGGGTCAGATCAACCTAATCCCAAATCATATCTAACATCCTATGTTTAAAGAACTATGTTATCCATAAAGAAGGACTCTCGGACAGAATCTATTCTATACTGACTGTGCGTGTGTGTACAAGCGTCTAAGTGTCTACACTGAATGCGAGGGGATGGGAATATTCCATGGTGACAGGGCTATGAATTACTTGCATGAGGGCAGAGAAGCCGGGCCTCTTACTTGGTAACTGGAAGAATGTTTACTTAAGCTACTAGGCAGGAATGCATCGGCTGAGGGGGAAGCAGATAATTCGAAGGTGAAATACAGCTCTTGGCAGAGAATAGGCTGATGTCAAGCTTCGTGGGCCGCGCAGAGAATGAGACAGAGTTCATGGTCACAGATGCAGGCTCAGACTGGAGCTTTCAGAGGCAGAAGGCAAAAGGAGTTTGATGACAGAATCAGGGCCTACTTGCCTTGGACTGTAAAATGGCATAAGTGAACCATATAAAGCCGGTGGCCTTTCATATTTAGAAATGGAATATCCGACATATTCATGGCGGATCTGACAGAGGACATGTTGACGGTGGACGCACATGTATTTGCGTCTTCATAACTGGAACTGGAGGGAACATACATGTACTTGTGACATGCACATAGAACCGTTGGGGTCCAAGATAGGGGACATAACTGACCAGGAAAATCCACATTTCCACACAGGCCTGGTTTTTTAATTAGGGATTAGCAGAGCGTGTTTAAAGCCAGTAAGTACCCTGCCCTGGGTCAGTGATTTATTTAGTAGGGGTAGAATCCCCTGAGGGATAGTCTGACCGATTTCCGAGAAGATGTGGGGGGGGCAGATGTCGTTAGGGGATCCGGACTTTACCCTCGTCAAAAGTGAAGAAAAAGTTTTACCATCAATGACCGGGAAGGTATCTAATACAGAGGGATTGTAAAAGACGTCATCCAAAGGAAGTGACGTTGGGGAACTAGCAATGCTCGATTTGATAGTGACAATTTTTTCTCTGAAAAAATTATTCAGGGAATCACATAGCTTCTGCGTAGGAGCTATTGAAGGGGCTGTCCTGTCGTTGTCACAGAGTTCATTAACTATATTAAAAATATCTTTGGACTTGTTGGATGACGATAACATTTTTGAGGAGAAGAAATTAAGTTTGTGTTGTTTTAAAATTTTTTGATAATTTTTCCTAGTGACGCAGAAGGTTTCCCTATCCTGTGAAGAGTAGGTGGCTCTCCACTGTCTTTCTTTCTGTCGTACCCCTAATTTAAGTGCTCTAAGTTCTTGAGTGAACCATTTGTGGGCATCATTACCTCTAATGTTAGGTAGGTATACAGAGGGGGCGAACAGATCTGCTGCATGGAGAAGCCAGGAGGACAGTGCCCTCTCGTCAACCTCCAGATCTTCGTCTAATGGGGGAAGGGTGTTGTTCAACGTGTCCATGAACCCAGAGCGGTCCATGGATTTCCATTTGCGGAACTCTTTACCCATGGGAGGTTTGGCCTTGTGCTGCCCTTGAATTTCTAGCGGGAACTGGATAAGATAATGGTCTGACCAGATGCAAGGGCTTATAATAGGAGAGAATGATGGTACGTTGTATGTCCAGATTTGGTCCAAGCTGTGACCCTTCTGGTGAGTGGGAGAGTGAATGTGTTGGACCAGGTTTAGATCTGTAAGCAGATCCCTCAGTTCTCCAGCTTGGGTGTCTGTGTCTGTTCTATCGAACCAATAATTTAAATCCCCCACTAGGACAGTTTTAGAGTGCTTTATTACATGGGAGGCCAGTTGTTCTGCCAAAAGTACTGGATAATTGGCCATGTATTGGGGAGGACGGTATAACAGAATTACAGTAAGAGCCCCGCTCTCTGAGTCTAGTGTGATTACCAAATTCTCTGTGTTGGGGAGAGTGAGAGAAGGTAATTCCCGGAAATGAAAGGATTTCGAAATAATTGCTGCTACCCCACCTCCAGCCTTCCCTTGTGCACGGTTGGCAGTCAGAATGTAGTAGTCTGAGGGAAGTGATGCCAGAATGTCCGGCAAGGAATGAGGGTTGGTCCATGTTTCGGTCAACAACAGAAGATCTGGTTTTTCTTCCGTCAGGAAAAGGAAGATGTTGACCTGGTTCTTTATTAGGGACCTTGTGTTGAGGTAGTAGCATCTCATGTTATGTAGTAGTAGAGGAGCCGATCTAGGTTCATTCGGCAATGGTGGAATAGACTGAATATCGTCAGCCAGCAGGGGAAGGCGGGAGAGCCCCAATGTTTGTATACGTGTGCAAGTGTGCGAGGGGAGTGAAGGGAGGGCTATTCCTGAGGGGGAGCTAGGTTGTAGTGATAATAGATCATGAGAGGAATACCTCACAAAATGGCCAGGGGGGGTGGGCCCGGGTCCCGGTCGGCCGCGGACGGGCGCAGACGGGCTTAACTCAGGCGCAACTCCGGCGCGCCTTCGTCGCGCCCGCTGCGCTCGTCCGCTGCGCTGACACATATGGACCGTTTAAGTAGGGGCGGGACTCGGGGGTGTGGCGGTGATGTCACTGGCCTCGCCTCCCACCTCACCCGAGCAACCCGGCCCAAGATGGCGGCCCCTGCCGCTGCGAGCCCGCTGAAGCAGTCAACGCTCAGCCGAGCACCGGTGCACTCAGGAGGAGTGATCAGGTAGGTGTCCTGGAGTCCGGGGGAGAGACTGGGCTGTGGAGGAGAAGCGGGTAATTATCAGATATACGCACAGCAGGATATTAATATGGGTCACCAATTGTCAGTCGGATGGGCAAGAGAAAGAGGTCTATACGTGAATGTGTGTGCTGTGCCATATAAGTGTGCACAAACTGGCAGAGGTTAGGGTTCCATGACCTCCAGGCATCGTAGAGACCCCAGACATTCATCTAATCAGCAAGGTAGTGGGCCCCTTTGTTTCTGGAAGTGGTGGGTGGGCCAGAGCTATCAAGGTCATGGCATAAAAGTTGCCCCCTATTATAGTGAGTCCCTGTGGGAAATGCAAGAAGCTTAGAGAGATCCGTAAGACACAGTGCCACGGAGGCTGGTGGAACATACATGCACACCAGCACAACCGGCCTACCCTCCAGTGTGTCCTCCAAGGAGATGAATCGCGGAATGGGGTTCGTCCAGTACATGAGAGTCCAATGGTGAGAGGACGGGCAGAGGGACCGAAGCTAGGAAACGCTCAGTCTCCGTTTGATCCCTGTCTGAGGGCGCAGAGTACAGCTTTTCCTAGAAACGAGCGAAGGTCTGTGCGATCTCCTGAAGTGATCACTTCAAACAGCCAGTCATCCTTCCCTTTGGGTATGATCCGGTTCGCCTGTTGATGGGAAGCCAGCCAATAAAGCATTAACCTATTCTTATGCCCCCAACCGTATACTCTAGCTGTGGAGGCATGCCACAGGAGTTAAGCCACCTTCAGGGAGTGTAAGCAAATGTCTTACCGGACAAAGTGCAGTTGCCGAGAGACAGCCTCGCTCGGGGTCTGTTCCAGGCATATGACGTGGGCCTCTAACTGGGTAATGAGAGGCGCTTTCATGTTCCCTTCTCCTGATCAACCACTTTGCAACCCCCTGCAGGGTCACCTTACTGGCAGCCCAGAGAGTGTCCCTGCTAGACACAGACCCGTAGTTGTCGTGAAAATATGCACCTATTTCAGCCCTTAATGCTTGGACAAAGTCCACGTCCTGCAAATACCATGCGTTAATGCGCCACATCAGACACAACCTCGAAGGAGAGTGCCACATGTGGAGGAGAAGCGGGCACAGCAGGATATTAATATGGGTCACCAATTGTCAGTCGGATGGGCAAGAGAAAGAGGTCTATACATGAATGCGTGTGCTGTGCCATAAGTGTGCACAAACTGGCAGAGGTTAGGGTTCCATGACCTCCAGGCATCGTAGAGACCCCAGACATTCATCTAATCAGCAAGGTAGTGGGCCCCTTTGTTTCTGGAAGTGGTGGGTGGGCCAGAGCTATCAAGGTCATGGCATAAAAGTTGCCCCCTATTATAGTGAGTCCCTGTGGGAAATGCAAGAAGCTTAGAGAGATCCGTAAGACACAGTGCCACGGAGGCTGGTGGAAGATACATGCACACCAGCACAACCGGCCTACCCTCCAGTGTGTCCTCCAAGGAGATGAATCGCCACTGTGGGTCGCGCATGACCTGGGAGATCATCATAGCAAATGAGCGGTGCAGGAGTATGGCTACCCATCTCGTACCCCGGGAATATTCCGTGTGGAAGACCCTGTTATACCCTTTACGGGTCGGCAAGGGACATCTATCGCCCAAGAGATATGTTTCCTGGAGTAGCAGGACTTCGGAAAGGTGGCAGTGAGCAAATGGAGAGATCGCGGATTGATTCACCAGCTCCAACAGACCGTTAACATACCACGATGAAACCTGGAAGGTCACACGTTGGGCGGAGTTGAGGGCGTGGAGCCGGAGGAGGATCCCAGGGCCTAGAGACTGGGAGTAGCACCAATATCAGCGGTGCATTGCCTAAAGGCAGTGCCCACAATCTACAGTCATGGTAAGGACAAGTGTGCCAAACTCTAACAACAGTGTACTGGAAAAAAAAAAAACTCAACTCCCATCCCACTCCACACTTCTGACCTTGAAGCATCTGTTGCCCAATGAAACCCCAACACAAGAACCAACATTATACACTATAGTGGACGTTTGTCGTGACAGAACAGGGGGAATCCAAGAATTAGGCGGACTTATTAAAGGCGGCTGCCCTCGGTCATCAGATAGGTCTGAGTCCCAAACATAGCAAAATACTTATTATGTCTTCACCTAAGAGATACATCCTATTTTGTGCATGTCGCATGGGAGCTGTTCACTAGAGGAGTGCCAGGACTTTCAGATGACAGTGCTACAAGAGAGATCTGAGTCTAGTAGAAGAGCAGGGCAGTCCACCGACCCCATCGGTGAGAGGGACCCAAAGTTTCGATCCTTGTTCTCTAACTTAGTGGCTTGGCCCCCAGGCAGGCCTCCCAAAAGCTGTGGCTGCATTTGAGGAGAGGCAGGCAGCTACACAGAGCGGGCTGACCCATGTCTCCTCCTGTAGCGAGTGCAGTGCCTCCAAAATCTGGGGAGCGATTGGGAAGTCGAAGCTGGCTCAGTTCGTCTAGTACTAGGAGAGGGGGGAGACCACCCACCCAGCCGCCACTCGTCCATGAGCCACTACCACGCTGCTTCAGGAGTATCAAAGAAATGAGACTTGTTAAGATAAATGACTGAGTCTGGCTGGGAACAGTAAACGATATTTTAGGCCCATGGCTTCCAATTTCTGCTTGACTTCTAGGTATGACCACCTCTGCTGCTGTACTTCTGTGGTATAGTCTGGGAATATGTGGACCTTTGTTTCCTTGCACCTCAGATCCAAGTGAGAGCGGGCTGTGCTCAGGATCGTGTCTCTGTACCTATAGTTCAGAATACGGACAATAATGGGCCAGGTGGAGGCCCCCTGTTAAAGAAGGCCCGGAAGTCAGGGCTCGGTTCACCCTCTCCTTGGCGAACCATGAAGAAAACGCGCATCTGGCATCCAAGACTTAAACGAGGTCTCGATCAAGTCAGCCATTTGCTGCGGAGCAGTGCCATCACTGGTTTCAGGCACCTTATGTCCCAGATGTTGTTGCGCCTCAAGCAATTCTCAGCATCCTCATCTCAAACGTTTTGCTCTGATGTGTGGGAAAGGAGAGCGGATACCTGGGATTTTAGAGTGGAGACTTTGTCCTCAACTGTGGAGATCTGGGGTTCCGCCTCTACAATCTACACCGTGGCATTGCGGAGGTCCTGTAAGAGGAGCACCACATCCATTCTGACCTCACTGACCTTGGCTTTTACCGTTGGACTGGATAGCGCTTCCAGAATACCCGCAAGATCATTAGACACAGACCCGGGGTTTTCGCCATCAGTGGGGCATGGGGGACCAGATGCTGACCACGTAGTTTGCATCTATGCTGAGGCCGGACAACTGCTGCTGCAGTCATCTTTCAAGTGGTGGCGCCGCAGTCTGCAAATCACACTGTCCGAGACCTAGGGGGGCAAAAGGAGGATGCAGTCCAAGAGCAGATACCCGACCCCCAGGAACTCCAGCAGCCCCAGGCCCCAGGAGACCACACTAGGTAGTGACTGCATGCCCTGATCCTCTCCAGTCCACATAGTGGGGTTATCCCACTGAAGTATGGCCCAGGGCCAGCCGGCAACGATCCACAGACCTCCCCTCTGACAGGCCTGCCGCTCCAGCCTCCACATGCCAGCAGCATCTTTAAAGCTGGGCAACACCCCATCCCCAGCAGGCAGTCCGTCGGTAGGGGGCTGCCTCCCTGGCATCCAGGCGCAAAGTGATAGTGACCAGGATCCGTGTGCAAGCCCAGGAACCACATGCAACAGTCACCCTACAAAAGCAGCTCCCATCCAAAGCGCGCCGCAAGTAGGAAGGGAGAGCAGCAGCAGGGCTTTATGATTACCAGAGGAGGGAGCCCACATTCCAGGAGTTAATGCACCGACCCGTGCAGCAAACTTACCCCAACAGGTGTATGCGTAATCCGCAATCTCCAGGCTGCCCCATAGAAGCCAATATCCACACATCAGGGATCACTGGTGGTGGCTTTAACAGCAATCTGCCTTCACCCTTGACAGGGCACAGCCATCTTGCCTCAGGCAATGCGGCCTCTCCCATCAGCAACCACGTCCCACAGGTGCCCTGAAGGCTCAGCTGATGGGCCCTTCTGGCCCCAGGCTGCAACACCGCCCGCCTGCTCCACAGGCCACTGCTAACCGCTGGGCTAGGCCCCATCCCGGTCTGTACACAGGGAGAGAAAACAGCCGCAGAGTCCTCACAGCCAGGCCCCAGGAGAAGAAATGTGCGGGCCTCACCACAGGGCCTCTGCACTGACGTATGCAGCGAGGCTGTCCCTGTGGCGGGGTAAGCACCAGGCTGTGTCGCAGCCCCAGTGTCCTGGAATATGCAGGCCCCTCAGCAATAGCGGCAGTTGCAGCTAAACGCCAGCCCCCCCTGCCTGGGCGGGACTCAGAGAGGGAGTTTAGGGGCTGCAGTCGTACCTCCGGCCCAGAAAAAGAAGAGGGTCGGGCCTCCTGGGCACTGCACCGATACGTGCAGCAAAACTTCCTCAGAGTCTGAATGGGCGGGCCGCAGCCTCCAGGCCTTACCGCGACCCCAGCTTCCATCCGACAGCAGGCACCACCAGTGGTCCCTTGTCAGCTACACCCGTTCCCTGATAAGCCCCAATGGGTCAGAAGGGATGCGGGCCCTCTGCCTATCTCAGGCAGCATGCCCAGGAGCGAGACAGAAGCCTGCGTCACTCCGCAGCCACTGCGCCCAGTGCCCGTACGGCGCAAAGAAACCACCAGTGCTTGGGCTCCACGTCCACTCGACAGACCCAGGCTGCAGACCCGGCCAGCACCGCGACTCCACTGGCACTGTACACCAGGAACGGATGCCGGGTAGCCGCCGCAAATCCAGATTAAGGCTGGATAGCTGGATTCCTGACCGAGCTCCACTACAGAGCGAATAAATACCATGATGGCCTCCTTGGCCATGCCCCGAACTGGTTGAATTTTATGTGTTATATATATTAAATAAAATACAAGCTCTTTATGTTGTTATTTTTTACCATTGCATTTTTGGGATGCAAAATGTTAAAAGTTAACATTTGTTTTACTTTTTTTTTCTTAAAGAAAAAAGAATATATCTGACTATTTATTTTCCCATTCCCAACAAAATGTAATAATAAAAACTATGTAAAAATAGTCACAGACATCTAGTTCAATAAAACCTTATTACATATTTTAAGTCGTCATAGAAAAATACATTTAATTAAATTTTTTTTAAAAAACTTTTTATTAGATAATTGCTAATCTTTGGGGAAAGATGATAGATGTGCTTTAAATATAGGATAGGCAGGGGCTAAGGGTTGGCCGTGCACAGTATGGGGTTGGCTACCTGCAAGGCATTGTGCTCAGGCCAGGGCCTGCGGCCAACCCCACGCCATGAACATCAGAAGGCTGTGCGCCCGGAAGGTTGGCTTTACGAATAATAGTAAAATATAACATTACATTTTTTTAAAAAACAGAAATTCACTGAAAAAAACAAAGGTTAAAGTAACCTTATATTTAGGTGAAATGTACAGTAAAAACGTAATGTTTTAAACTCTAAAAACCACAGGAAGGGGCGTGGCCAACGGCGCCATCGTCATCTAGCATCATATGTACAGCCCGGTGCAGATCCTTTTGTACCGGAAGCTACGCTCACGGTGTGGCGATCCATCCTGGCGAGTCTGGAAGGTGCAACATAGCTGAATGAGATCAGCGGTGGCGAGGACTGGGGAACGGGTGAACTGTGGGTGAGAGACTGGGCCCTGCTGGGGAGGAGGCGGCCTGCCTTCGATAGAGGAGCGGTGAGTGCTTCGATCTGCGCCCAAGAGAGTTGGGTGAGTGGTTCGGACCTGCGGGAGATCATGAGAGAGTCCCGCAACGGGCTGAGAAAAAGCCCAACTGAGGGGGCGTCAGCGTGGGCTAGAGGAGCCGAAATTGACTGGCGGCGCTGGGCTGAGCAGGCCCATGGGCGGTGCAAAGACCGAGGCGGATCTCGCACTGGAGTGGTGCGGAAACTCCCCAGGAGCAGAGCTTCTGGAGCATGCCTGAGCTGATCGGCAGCAGGATTAGGCCGGGACAGAGCGCCGTGACGAGATTGACCCCGGCTCAGGCTGTGTATGCTGAGCCAAACGCAGGACCCCAGCGAAGCGGTAGCACGTCCAGCCTGAAGCCTCAAAGGCTGGCCCCCTCTGGGGAGGTGTGCGGTGTTGAGAGGAGATAGCTGGTGCCCCCCCGTGCTGCGGTGAGTGAACAGGGTGCATGAATTGAATATAGTCCCCTCCTGGCCCACATGTACTCTATCTCAGGCGAGGAGCCTAGCGCTGGGGGAGGGCAGCAGTCCTCCAAGCTCCACATAGCCCTACGAGAAGGACTATCACTGAGAGAAAAGGCGCCTAACAGTGAGCCAGTGCGGGGGGTGCGGCCATTGAGACGACTTTGAAGCCCACATCATCCTCTGCTGGGGGGGCCGTGACAGGACTGCCTCCAGCGTGCCCTGAGAAGAGCGCTGGAGAGAGGTGCACACTAACAGAGCCATCAGACATAAAGGGACACGGGCAACCTTTCTCCACGGCGGCACACATGGACCTGGGACATTGCTCCCCTCAAACTAAAATCAAATAGACACCCTCGGCGTGGGCCCACGCCAGCAGACTGAGGCCTAGCCCTCCCACATGGTGAAGACTGTACAGCCATCGTACGCGGCGACTTTGGGAAGCGGGCAGAACAAGGAATAGCTCTCTGCATGCAGCAAGTCACCTGGATAGCGCCAAGTGCCCATAGCCATACCCGCTTTCTTTACGGGCCGGTGGCGCGCTAGTAGGTACTCCCCCACCAAGTAGACATGCCCAAGGGGCTGAAAGTCGGCTTCTCCAGAAAGAAGACTATCGGGAGGGAATGACACCCCAAGGCATATAGCACTCCGGCAGCAGGCCCCACGAATACAGCCACGCCTAGAGAAGACAATGGCCGTGCCACGGGCAAAAAAAGATAGATCTGTCAAGGACATGTTGTTGAAACAACCAGCAGCGTCCACTACAGCAAGCATGACGGCAGGAGACGACTCAAAAGAGGGGTTTGAGGCTTCTGACACCCCAGCGACCAAAGTTTTTATGACTGAGCTCTTCACCTCACTCCGAGAAGACCTGCTTACAATGTTAACTCAACTCTCGGCGGATCTTACGGAGGTTAGGAAGGACCTTGATAAGGTAGGAGATTGTGTTGCATCCTTGGAAGAGAGAGAAACCATCAGAGATGAAGAGCTGGAGATGTTGCAACAGGAAATTCTAAGACTTCCTGAACAACATATCGAACTGCAGGCAGCGGCAGAAGACTTAGAAAACCGCTTGCGCAGAAATAACGTGTGAATCCGTGGAACGCCATCTCATGCAGAAGTAGAGGATATACGCGAATATGTCTTGGCCCTTTTCAAACTGGTGCTAGGTGATAAATGCCTGGCGGAAATACAGATCGATAGAGTGCACTGTGTGGGTCTGCCTAAAAGTAACAAAGCCCCTCCGCCTGATATCCTGGTGTGCGTCCACGACTTCCAAGTGAAATCTGCCTAGCACGGAAGGCCCACCCGGTTCAATTCAGAGGCCATACGATTTCCTTTTTTCAGGATCTCTCCCTGACCATGCTCCTCAAGAGGAGAGAATTCCGAAGCGTTACTGCGCACCTCAGGGAGAAGGAGATACCGTACTCATTGGGTCATCCATTCCACATCATCTTCAGATACTAGAGCAAACTGTGGCAGATAAAATCCCTGAAAGAAGCACAGGAGGTACTGGGTATAGTGACAGATCCAACTCAAGGCGAGAATGGCGGGCACCTACGGAATTTGAAAACCAAGGGTTCTTTCTGGAGGTGAGTTGGTGGGCCTTCCGTTAGCCATAAACGTGAATCAGACACAACCGCCAATGAACGAAAAGCTGTGATCAACGCACTGTCCTCCTCTTCAGAAAGACCCATCTCCCCTTGGCCCGTCTGATTAGGGCACCGGTCTTCGCAGGCATGAATGGCGCCGGAGGACTTCCTTCGAATGGTCAACTCCTTTCCGAGGGACCCCAGTTGACGCCAGCGTCCACACCCTCGCGAGGCAGATGGAGTGCTGTCGGCGCACCCTCAGAGAGTCTTCTCACAATGACGAACTGATGTCACCACTCGAGATGAGATTAATTGTTTATTTTTTGGCAAAAAGAAAGTTTGTTGTTCCTTTTTGGAGTTGGGTTTGTTCTCGCTCTCCTCCTCTTTTTCTCTCTTCTCCTTATCATCAATGCATGGCAATTGGAACTCACGAATGGGGCAGGGGAACCTACGGGCTGAATAAAACAATGGCAATGCATGTTATAGATGAAGCTAAGCACCTCCCTCTTCGGTGTAAATGGTGGGCAAAACTCTCAACATTTTTGCCTTAATGTTCGGGGTTTTAACCACCCGGTGAAGCGCGCGGTGATCTTGTCCCTTGTGGAGAATTCTCAGGGGGACATCTGCCTTTTACAAGAAACCCACCTCCTACAACGGGATGTACACCGCATGCGCTCCCGACGATTTCCCATTCAGGTGTGGTCCTCCAACGCGTCCCAGAAAATTAATGGGGTCGCTATTTTGTTTAGTGCAAAAGTCAATGGCAAACTCCTCTCTACTGTTGCCGAGCTTAAGGGGCGATTACTAGCTGTCAGAATCCAGTGGGAAACATTGCAATTCACGCTAGCTAGCATATACATTCCGAACACACAACAGGAACAGCTCCTGCGCAAAGCCCTGGGGGAGACACTGGCGTCTACTGATGCCGAGAATCTTGTGGGTGGAGATCTTAGCTTAGTAATGGGCACAAATCTAGATCGCTCAGGGCAACGTTTCATACAGTCAGGGGCCCTGTTGCTAGATGATAAACACTGGCTCTCCGAACATGGCTTCCTGGATGTCTGGCGCATTCACCATCCAGAAAACAGAGACTATACACACTACTCGGCAGCTCACAAAACGTACGCATGCATCGATCATTTCCTGGCCTCGCCCAAGCTAGCGCCAAGCCTCTCCGACCCCACCATTGAACCCGGCTTTCTGTCAGACCACGCTATAATCACGATCACACTGGAAAAAAAATCTTGCAAATCAATGGCACAGGGGACACGCCCTTAGCATCAGTATGGGAAGTATTGAAACTAGTGGTCAGAGGAGAGTGCATCACAATCTCGGCGGGAGAAAACAAGCTACGGCGGGAGAAGAGGAAGTGCATGGAACAGGAAGTAAAAGAGCTGGAAGCAATACATAAGAGAACTGGGGCACCTAGAGTCTGGAGGGAACTAGAGAAAAAGATTGTTGCTGTTGCGACTGGACCTGGACAGGGCAGAATATGCACTATTGAGGCTCCGACACCAGTTCTTTCTGAGCAGCGCCAAGTGCGGGAAAATGTTAGCACAGAGGCTTAGAGCCAAAACTCTGGCAACCTCTATCCAGGCCATAAAAGCCACCTCAGGGGAAATAGTACAGGCAGACAGAGATATAGCAGGGGAGTTCCAACACTTTTACCAGACCCTTTACGCGGAGGGGATCGTAACCCTCCCGCCCCTACCTGAGGGACGTACATGTCACCAGACTGCCGGAGACCACCGCGGAACAACTGGTCCAACCAATCCGAATAGATGAGGTGATTGCAGCCATTGCGCACTTCAAAGGATCGAAGGCCCCAGGCCCTGACCGGTTTATGGTGCAATTCTATGAACTATTCTGCCCAGAAATAGCACCCTTATTGACGCAAGTACTTAATTCCTTTAGGGAGACGGACGCGTTGACCGATTCGATGCCAGAAGCCTCTATTTTGGCGATACTAAAGCCAATGAAAACCCCGACAAAGTGTGGCTCTTACCGCCCTATCTCATTACTGAATACTGATTGTAGGAGAGTAGGGTCTGCTTTCTATGTTCACCCCCACTTTTTGCTTTTGCTTCACTGGTTTTCGACTTAGATGTGGCTGTGGGCCTGCCAATCAGACCCACAGCCCAGCTGTTCTCTCTCTAAATTCATACTATGTACTTTAGGTGCATAACCCAATTGGGAAGGATCACCTTATTGGCCCCTGTATAGTATACCTTAGGTACCCAGGGCATAGGTGTACCCTAGGCCTACCAGGGGCTGCAGCATGTATTGTGCCACCCCTGGCCTGGCCTTCCATTATGACACAACTGGCTGATCACTCAGCTGGGGAAAGGTCGTGTAATCACCCCTTGCTTAGGTGTAGTATTCCTATACCTACCTTCTATATAGACACATGTGTACATATCAGCCACTCCTATGGCAGGCCTTAACAATCCTGGAGGCAGAGTGCTTGGTAACATGTGAGATGGTGCTCTAGCATGAGCTGAGCCTGTCTGCAGCTTACGGAACCATGTCCTTATAGCTGTTCTATGATATAGCCTACCATATACTCTTAAAGTACCTTATAATCTTAAACGGTTATGGTAACTATGGTTTGGCTTTATCAAAATATGTCGTGTAAGGTGTCTAACACTTTGGAATAATACCCCCATACCATTTCTGGTAATGAGGATATTATTCCTCCCTTCTAGAGGGAGAAGACATGTTGAAACCTACTTACCCGGTTAAAGTTAACCAGAGCCCCAGCATCACAAAATGGATGCTGCTGCCACAGACACAAGTCTGACCTCCTGCTGCTGGGAGTCCTTCCAGCGAGGGAGGCTTGGACAATAGGTTTCCTGCCTTGGGAGGTGCGAGCACCACCCCAGACAGGACTTAGTGTATTGGGGCAGGGAGGGATGAAGGAAACTAGACACTGCCTGGGGCACACAAGGTGTCCCATGCATAGTCCAGTTCAAACCGGCGCTGGGGCACTCCAGCCCCAGCTCTGGCGCGAAACTGGACAAAGGAAAGGGGGTGTAACCACTCCCCTTCCTGGTCCCACCCATAGGAGGGACCTTGCAGGTAGCCCAGCCCACTAGCCCAGTATATCAGTAGGTAGCGTAGCCCTGCAAATTAGATTATCCTGAATCTGCAACTTGAACAGAAACTCTGGACCTTCGACATTCGACCTCAGGAAGAAGACTGAAGAATCTCCCTTGTGGCCAAGGAGGGACCACCCTGGGCAACTAGGCACCATCTAGCGACCGCTGCTTGCTTTGCGACTGATCCTACGAGAGACGACTGCAGAGACTGACCAGCGCCAAGACTTCCAGACACCTCTGACCCAGATCCACATCTGCAGCAAAGCTGAGACCCGTGGAGGCGACGAGGGACGTGGGACCGGCGACTTGGGAAAAGTGGCCGGTAACTGACTAGCGCGACTTCTGAGGCTTCCTCGAGGGTGTGCTTGGGGAATTGAGAAGCCCCCATCCCGAGCACCCTCTGCAAAGAAGATCAGCTCCACACACTTCACGTGGGGCCCTTCTGCACCTGTGTTGCTCGACGTGTTGTCCGGTTGCTGGCCCGTTGGCTAGTAGCCTCTGCTACGACGAACCTTTGATTTCATCTTGCTGGTCCGGCTCCTCCAGACTGGCACTCGCTCCTCTGTGAAAGAGAAGCACCCCAGACCTTCCTGGTCTGCAACAGAAGCAAGTCCTCCATTCTGCGTGGGTTCCGCTTGCCAAGGCTTGTTGGGTCCTAACTCGACATCGACGCCGCCGACAGCAAGAGCCTTCGTGGGACAGCTTGCCTCCTGGTCCTTGTTGTCCTCGACATCTCCTGGTACCCGTGGCTGCTGCGACAAGCTTCACCTCTTCACCTGCATCTGCACGACATCGCCTGGTTCCTTCCTGGTTCCTTCCCGGCTCCTGGCTGGTGACCTAGACTCTGTCCCTTCTGCTTGCAGGTATCCTTCCTTCTTGATTCCATCCTTGGGATCCACCGGACACTCTTCACTGACTGCCTGTCAGCAACTTTCCTTCAGGCATCCATAGGAGTCAACGACGAAATCCGATGCAAGTTCACACCTATGCACCCGCAGCCTGTGGGCTAGGTAACTTGAGTACTCCGGTGCTCACAAGGGTAGTGACTATCCTAGGGTCTAGTTTCCAAGTCTCGAACTCCTAGCTATTCCAGAAGTGTCCTAAAACTGTTAATTTCTAATAACTATTATTTCTATTGACTTTTACGCATTACGCGCGAGTGTTTCCACTCTACACCTAAATCCCGTGGGCCTCCCACTTCCTAACCTTTGGTAGTATAGTGTAGCCCCAGCGATTCCCTAGGCCTAGGCCTATCCTGTGTTCGTGACAGTGGTTCTTATACCACTTACTTAGTATATGGTTTGCGTGGCCCCTAGGGCCTAACTGTATTACTTACCTGTGTGACTTAATGTATGCTTAAATAAGACTGTGTTGTACTTACCTCGAATCTCATAAAGAGTGCTGAGGGTATTTTGACTAGAATAAATACACTTTATTTTATATATATATCTGTTGTGGTGTCCTTTCATTTGGTATTCAAGGGATTATATATGGTATCACAGCTGGCTTCACATGCCATTCAGAGTTTAGCCTAAGACTGCTCTTGTCCATGCTACCACTAGGATAGCTGGTCTATAAGGTTGACTTTACAACCAATCACCATAAGGGTTGTTTGGACTGATACAAGGTGTACACTAGAATTAGTGACATCATATATCAGGCCAACTTCTCACACTGATGCTAAAATCTTTGCCGGGGATCCTGGCAGCACGGCTACACCCGCTGATGGTGGGACTGATAGACCCAGACCAGTCGGGCTTTATCTCCTCCCGGCAAGGGGGAGACAATACCAAAAGGCTGCTACATCTCATGGATGTCGTGCACAGATCGGGTAGAGAGGCAGTGTTCCTCTCCATCGATGCCGAAAAAGCGTTCGATCGAGTGCAGTGGTCGTATCTATTTGATACAATGCAGTACTTCGGTTTCAGGGAGGGCTTTATCACCTGGGTCAAATGCATATACTGGGCTCTGAGAGCCTTCGTCAGAGTCAACGGAGTGTCCTCGAACAGGTTCCCTATAGCAAGAGGCACCCGGCAAGGTTGCCCCCTGTCGCCACTCCTTTTTGCGCTCTATATGGAGTCCCTGGCGCAAAAAATCCGGGGCAATCCTCTGACAAGCGGTATTAAGTTCGGGGCAGACATACATACCGTCAGCCTCTATGTTGATGATTTGATCCTCTCTCTGACGCACCCTCAGATGTCCTTACCAACCCTTCTCGCGGAGCTGAAACGCTTTGGATGGGTGTCGGGCTTCAAAGTGAATCTCAGCAACTCCCATATTTTGAATCTCACAGTAACCCCTGACCGACAGAAACAACAGGAAAGCGCGCTCCCATTAACATGGGCTGAGCAGTCTATAACGTACCTGGGCATTACACTAGCCGCCACAATTCCTATGACCCTGGAACTGAACTACTCGGCTCTGCTGGCACAAACAACTCAGGCTCTGAGTAACTGGGGTACACTGGGCCTAGCCTGGTTCGGGCGGGTGGCAGCAGTCCAAATGACGGTTTTGCCTCGTATCTTATATATATTTCAAACGATTCCAGTGGCCCTGCCACAGAAGGTCATCCGCTCGCTGCAGTTAGCAATTAATAAATTTGTATGGGGCGGGTAAAAGGCGCGCCTGACCACTGCTCAAATAGCGTGGCATTAACGAGGGCAGGGTGGGACTTCCCTTAATTCATAGCTACCTGCACGCAACGCAACTACGGTACATACTTGAATGGAATCACCCCTTGTCAGAAAAGCACTGGTTATTTATGGACTAGATGGTTGCAGGGGTCAACATATGGAGCGAGGCGTGGCTCCCCCGCAGGCACAGGGCATGGGGCTTGTATTCCTCTCCAGTGACATCCCATACTAGGAAAATCTGGGATAGAGTGAACACCACCAAGGGCCTGACGTCTTTCCCCTCCCCGATGACACCGATCACCGGGAACCCTGACTTTCCCCCGGGATGCGACTCTACACTCTTCGACAGCTGGCGTGAGCAAGGTTGTAAGCGGGTCGGATCGTTATTCGATCCAGGCGGCTTGATTCCCTTCGACCATCTGAAATCAGATTACGAACTCCCACAATCGGACAAGTTCCATTACCTTCAGCTTCACCATTGGGTCACCGAGCCCACAACCAGAGTGGCTATGTCATGGAAGCTGACGACCTTTGAGAAGTGGATAGTTTGCAAGAAGGACAAAACATCTCATCTCAGAGCTCTATGCAATGCTGACAAAGTCCGCGGAAGGGGATCACTTCAAGGGGCAGCGACGTTGGGAGGAAGAGTTGAGTCGGGTGCTCTCAGAGAAAGAATGGAAAGACATATATTACAGAGCCTCACACAAAGCGCACAACACGGCGGGAGCGAAATCGACATATAAGGTGCTCTCCTACTGGTTCTTACCCCAGAGCGCATCCACTGCTGGGACAAAAGCCGGTCAGAGAAGTGTTGGCGGGGGTGTGGTCAGACCTGTTCACCTGCTCTGGCACTGCCCAAAGTTGGAACACTTCTCGGGGTTGGTATTGGATGACATAGGCAAAGCATTTAGCACTAAGCTTCCACGCTTTCCAGCATACACGCTCCTGGGTCTGTCAAATCCTATAACATTCCCCCCTTCATTCCCTAAGAGGCCGTCAAATCGCCCTGGCGTTGCTGGCTGCACGGCAGGTAATTCTGGCTAGGTGGGGCACATTAAACACCCCAGAACACATCCTTTGGCTACACAAGCTATGGTTAACTTTAGCGATGGAACGTTTATCCTTAGTAACGGACCACAAGGAAGAGACTTACACAGACCTATGGTCCCCATTTATCCAGATCCTCTCGTCCGAATTGAGGGAGGTCACATGTCCTCAATACCTATGCATCTTGCGACTCTTCCCTGATTCGGAGGTCAAGGCTGATAGTTAGCCGGCTTGGGCGTCCCCCACCCCGCAGACAGTTGGGATATATAAATTTGCCCACTTACCGGATATGCTCCCATTGGATGGAGGAGAGGGTGGGGAGGGAGGGAGGAGGAGTAGAGGGGGAGGAGGGTGGAGTTTTTCTGTTGTTCTCTCTTGTGGCCTTGGGGACTGCTGTTTTTCTGCCCTTTGTTTGCTGTCCCTATTTGTCCTTCGAGAGTTTTGATCGCTGCCGGCCCTCAGGGTTGTAGGCAAACAAGCTGTATAATCTAAATGTCGCTTACCGTTGCCGGCTTCAGGGTTGTAGGCACATAGCTGTGTCTGTCTTGCAGGTCTCTCATTAAACAGAATGGTTCCATAAAAACCACAGAAATTCACCAGTTACAGTTGTGTCAAGTAACTATAACTCATGCCCCAAGGTGACTATAACTTGCACTTTCACCATGTACTGCTAATTTCCACATGTATTACATCACTCATGTCTTCTTCTATGACATCAATCTTCTATGACATCATTGATAATATAACTGCTGTATTTGCATTTAAATTATTGATCAGAAAAGTGTAATTGGCAAGCACGAGTTATAGTTAATTGAGATAAGTATATGTAATGGGGTCAAGGTTTTAGCACTGAAGAAGTACTAAAGATTAGTATATGGTTCTACGATATACTTTATTGTTATTATTTGTATATAAATTCTTGTTGGAAAAGATGAGAGTTTAGAGTTGCAGTTCACAGCATCTTCTTTCTCTTTAGGTCTTTTGGTCTTTTGGAGTTCCTCTCCACCAACACCCTTGGTACAAACAGAAAAGCAAGTAAGTGTCCGCTGATGTGATTGAAAAGGGAGGTTAGTATCGTGAAATCTGTGCTATATTTATGCTGTTGTGCAGGGGAAGTGCAATGTTAGGGAGTTTGGAACAATAAACTAGAAGGAGTGCATAGTTTCTCCTCACTCTTCTCATCTTTCTTTTGTTTAAAGGGTTGCTTCTTTAGTTCTTTCCCTTCTGGGTTGTACCTTCTTTCCCTTTCCCTCCCCCTTTTCCTTCTTGCCCTCTTTTTACTAGGTTTGCGGTTTCTCTAGATAACGGGGACGCACCTGGCGAACCCACGCCCCTACTGGGACTTGGCTGGAGTTGATTGTCCAGCGGCGGGGAGGAACCGCCGTCTCTCCGCAGATTCTCTGCTCCTTTGTGGGCGAACCGGGCTCTAGCTGGATTGTTGCTCCTTCCTGGACGGCGTCTTTGTTCTCGCCCTCTGCTCGGCGTTCCGTCCTCTCGGGCCTCTCGCTTCCGTCTTCCTCACGCTGGCATTGGCTCACGTCTTCTCTTTGTTCTGGGTAATGCGTTGCAGCGTGACTCCTCCCATCTGCCTGACTTCCGGGCCAGGTGAGGGGGAACGGGCTGGCGGACGTATGGGGCTGACTTGGTAGGTGACAGTATAGCTGGTGAATTTCTGTAGTTTTTAGTCAAATATTTTTTATTGATTTTTCCAAACAATACAGCTGACATATAACGTCCAAAAAACCAGCCCCCAACACATCCCCTCCCACTAAGGTCGCCAGCTAAATCATCTTAAATATCACTCAGCAATCCTTTCCAAATTATTTTGGGCATCCGCTTCCTTTATATATCCCCTTTTCCTGTGCGTAATGTTCACTTCGGTTTCCCAATCTCTTGGCATAGGAGCCATAGTGGATCCCCACTTATGTGCAACTTCTCTCTTGGCTAGGAAAAAACCTGAGGTTAATCAATATGCGCTGGTAGGAGCATCAGATCCACCTTATATCCCTAACAATATCAATGAGGCCTCCGGAGTAATCTTAATATCACTGTAATATCGTGAGAGGTGATGGGACAGCCCACGCCTCTCGTCACGATTGGGGTGATTTAATTATATGCAAACCCCCAGTTTGGAATGTTTAGAAGTGGTCTCGACCAAGGTCGAGACCACGTGAGAAAGTTAATAAAAAGCCCGGGACTCTGGGCGGGGTTAGTTCGGAGCTAACCACGATACTGTGAATTGCGTGCTGTGTATTTATTCAACGTCGTGGGCCCAGACCCCCACAACACTACACTGGCGACGAGATGGTGCCAGCTGCCGCTGCCCGACCTCCATCTCACCGTCACACGCACCTGCCATTACCACGCTTCTGCCGGTCGCCGAGCGGCCCCTCCCGCGGGTGTGCCTCGCTTTTTGCGAGCATTGCCGGAGGCTTCCCGCTGATCACCGGAACCTCGTGGCGGCCTAAATTCACCGCTGAAGAGCGCCTGCGGTGCTGCCTGGTATCAGAGATGACTGCAGCGTGTGTGCCGATGCCCCGCGAACCGCCGTTGTCAACGCGGTGAGTGTTCGCGTGCGCTCTGCTGCCCCCTCTGGCGGATCACCACCACTGCACCCACTGAGGCCTTCACCCGGCAGAGCCGTGCGTCACCCCTCCTAGGAGTAGCGTGCTGCAAGCGCCTATACTGCGCAGTACACTCAAGTCATCTGGCCACCAAGCTCCACCAGCTCCCTCAGGTGCAGATGCCAAGCACATCCTGGAAGTTCAAATCCAGGTCTTCACAGCTTCACGCCGCTTCACCGGTGGATCCTTCCCACCAGCTGGCGCTGGAGCTGCTGCCTGCCTCCGGGACACGACCCTTGGCTGGAGGTCAGTCCATACTACCTGTGGTGTGCACGCCCCGGTGTGGCCCCGGACACCGTCTCCTGCTGGCCGGCCACCAGTGAAGACACCGCCGCCTGGTTTTCAACACTTGCTTCATTCTGCCGTCTTCGCTCTGGTGCCGCACAGACACTGTGGCATAGCCTTCCTGCGCCCCTGAGTTTGTCCACTGCGGTGCAACCATGACCACCGTCCTGCCACTGGAGCCCTTTTCCGTAACTGGTCCGCAGCCTTCCCAGGCTGCGCGATGGAAGGAATGGGTGGAACGGCTAGACATTCTTTGAAGCTGCTGAGATTAAAGAGCGACGACAGCGGTCCATGCTCCTTCATCTGGGCGGCACGGAAATCCACAAAATAGCGAAGACCGTACACGAAGCAGGGCCTCCGAAGACCTACGCCACGTTGCGGGATGCCATCACCGCGCATTTCGAGCCATATGCGAACCCAGACTACGAACGTTTCCTCCTCCGCCAAGCGAAACAGCTCCCGGAAGAATCTGTCGACGTATTCTACGCTCGGCTCAAGGAACTAGCGAGCACGTGCATCCTGCCTGATGAAGACGATGAGGTACGAGCACAATTCATACAGGGGTGCGCTTCCTCAAAACTGCGTGAACGCGTCCTGGAAGAGCACAACATGGCGATGAAGGACATACTGACCCTGGAACGCTCCAAAGAATTGTCCAAGGCCAGGGCAGCCCATATGGAGCTAAAAACTCCGGCGTCCATCAAAGAGGAACCAGTCTGTGCTGTTCAAACCAACCCGCGAGGCCCACGGCAGAAGCCCAGAAGACCCTCAGCCCAAGGACCGGGACATAAACCTAAGCTCCGCCTCTGTGGATGGTGCGGGGACCCGCTCCCAAACGACGGCACGTGCCCAGCCCAAGGGAAGACGTGCAGTGCCTGTGGAAAAATCAATCACTTCTCCAAAGTCTGTTGCTCAAGGCCATCAAGGCGACTGCAAGGTCCACCGCGACCAGTGCGCGAGCTGGAGCCGGTACCTGGTGATTCCTCAAGCGGAGACATGGACGATGATGAAGCCGCCGCTGTGCACGTGGTGCACATGCTGCATGCCCTCTCGGCACCACCGCAAGCTGCACCCATGTGCACTGTTAAAATGCAAGGGCATCCGGTAACAACGCTCATTGACACCGGTGCCACAATCAATCTCATGGCCCTGGGCGCATACAGGCTGCTGCCCAACCCGCCAGCGCTCCGCAACACCAACGTTCAAGTGTACGCGTTTGGGACCCACACCCCACTCCGAATGTGCGGGGTATTCCAGACGTAAATCTCGCACAGTGACGTCTGTCGGTCGGCCAAAGTCTATATTTCCAGAGAAGGTTCAGGTTTTCTACTCGGCTGTCGCACAGCCCAAGAACTGCGACTCATCCAGTTTGCGTTTGCGGTGCAAGCACGATTTGGACAGGCTGATATGTGAGTTCGCACCCCTCTTCGACGGGATCGGGTGCCTCAAAGGCCCGGCAGTTCGCCTACACATAGACAAGTCAGTCGCACCGGTGGCTCTCAGACACAGGAGAATTGCCTTCCATCTCCGACCAAAAGTGGAATCAGAGCTCCGTATGCTGGAAGCGGCCGGAATCATCGAACGGGTGAGTGGTCCCTCCCTATGGGCGTCGCCCATCGTGGTCGCGGAAAAACCGAAGCAGCCTGATGCCGTCCGCATATGCATCGACATGCAGATCCCGAACCTCGCCATCAAATGGGAACGCCACCTAACGCCAACGGTGGATGACATCATAGGCGAGCTTGCAGGGTCAAAGTGGTTCTCAAAGATGGACCTTCGATCGGGGTATCATCAAGTCCCGCTCCACCCGGACTCACGTCCAATCACGACATTCTCCACCCACGCCGGCTTGTGGCGTTACAAGCGCCTGAACTTCGGGATCTCCAGCGCAGCCTAAGTATTCCAAAATATCATCAAAACGGTCCTGCAGGGGCTAGAAGGAGTGCTCAATGTGAGCGACGATATCCTGGTCCACGCCCTTTCTCTAGAAGAACACATCGTCCGCCTCAACGCAGTGTTCACACGCTTGAGAGATCGCGGCCTCACACTCCACAGGGAGAAGTGCGAGTTCCTCCGCCGAGACATAAGCTTCCTTGGGTACCGATTTTCAGACTGGGCCTGATCCTGCCAAAGTCAAAAACGTGCAAGATGCGCCAGCCCCCACCTCAGTGACTGGAGTCCGCAGCTTTCTGGGCATGGTCACATATTGTGGCAGGTTCAGCCAGAACTTGTCGGACCTGACAGGCCCTCTGCGAGAGCTCACAAAGACCACCGCCCACTGGAACTGGGGCCCAACACAGGAGCAAGCATTCCAACAGACCAAGGCCGCATTGTCCGCAGACACAACCCTCGTATACTTTGACCCACGCCATGACTGCCAACTGGTCGTAGACGCCAGCCCCACCGGTCTGGGTGCCGTCTTAGCGCAACGCCAGGATTGCGGTGACTGGGCGCCAGTAGCCTATGCGAGTAGAACTCTAACACCCACTGAACAGCGCTATTCACAAATTGAAAGAGAGGCCATCGCCATCCTGTGGGGGTGCCGTCATTTCCACATCTATCTATACGGCCACCCGTTTACAGTCATCACGGACCACAAGCCGCTCATTCCGCTATTTCTAGGCTCGTCGTCCCGGCCCCCTCCACGGATTGAAAAGTGGATACTGCAGCTACAGGAGTTCCAGTTGAAAGTGGAATACCGACCCGGCACGCGCAACCTGGCCGATTTCCTGTTGCGGCATGCCCGGCCGGTGACCCCTCCCGAAGCCGAAGAAGCAGCTGCTACAGAGGACTACGTCCGGATGGTTGTTGAACGGTCCCGACCCCTTCCGATATCACTGCAAGAAGTCATAGCCGATACCCAAGACGACGACTGCCTTCAGTTGGCAATACAAGCGGTTGGCTCCGGAGACTGGCAGCATCTCCAAAACCCGTCGATCAGGCGTACAGCCGCAGCTCAAGCCACGCTCAAATCGTTGCACCGAGTCCGTCACGAGTTGTCGGTGTCGACGGAAGGATGTTTCCTGCGTGGTCCGCGGTTAGTCCTACCTGCGAGCCTCACCTGACAAGCAGCACTCCTAGCCCATGGAGCGCATCAGGGGATCGTCAAGTCCAAGAACCGACTTCGGAGCAAAGGTTGGTTTCCGGGCCTCGACCAACAAATTGAGTCTCTCATACAACACTGTCCCGCATGCCTCGCCACAAGTCTCCCAAGCAGGCCAGCACCGGTGGTCACCGAAGCGGGCCCCAGCAGCCCATGGGTTAAGGTCAGCGCGGATTTCGGCAGTCTCCCTGGAGGACGACACATGTTGGTGGTAGTCGACGACTTCACCAGGTACCCAGAGGTAGAATTCGTCTCCTCGACATCCGCAGCAGAAGTCATCCCCAAACTAGAGAAAGTGATAGCCACTCACGGGCTGTTTGAAGAACTCAAGACTGACAACGGGCCACAGTTCACCAGCGCGGAACTCGCGGAGTACCTCGCATCCCATCGGATAAAGCACCGCAAAATTACGCCTAGGTGGCCCCAAGCCAATGGCGAGGTAGAGAGGCTGATGCGGACTCTAAATAAAACCATACAGATTGCGCTGTCAGAGGGGCTCAACCTAGAGCGGGCCGTGTATCAGTTTCTTCGAGAATACCGACTCACCCCTCAGTGCACCACAGGGGTGTCCCCGAGCCGCCTCTGCTTTGGCCGAGCAGTCACGGACACCATTCCTTCACCATTCCACATGGGAAAAAGCAGCGAATCCTCCGAACCTATCAGACCTCAGGAGAACAAAAACCAACGAGGCGGCATCTCAAAGGAGACGCGCTCTAGAGAGCCCCATCGCCTTGGGTGACCAAGTGCTTGTACAAGATCGGCATCCCGGAGGGAAGTTCCGGACACCGTTCGAACCAACCCCATGGACTGTCATTGTCATCAAGGGCACCATGGTGACCGGTCTGAGACAGTGACCCGAAATGTGTCATTCTTTAAGAGAGTCCCTCCCACAGAAGATAGCGACCCAGTGGACACTCCTGAGCAAGATGGGACACCCCAAAGGAGACCTGCAACGCCGAGGAACAGAAGTGCTGGACATGGACAGCCAAGCCCCAGTGATCAATCCACCAACCAGCCGTCCTCACCACCATCAGCCCGGGAGTCGGAGGGAGAGCAGAGTGGGACTTCCATTCACGATCCAGCTGACCAGGCTCCAGATTCGCATATGCGCAGCAGTCAAAGCCGGTATCACCTCCGGCCCTGCCCCAAGCTCTCCCGAAGGTACAAAGACTTTGTAACCAGTGGCTAATCGGCCACAAGATGTCGGGTCGCAGCCAGGGTGAGCTGCTGCCATCCAACCCCAAGTAAGACTGTTTCATTTTGTTTTGGTATGACCGGTAGTCAACGGTCAGGACTAGAATGGGATGTGGACGTTGTTGATAGTTGTTTTGAGTTCTCTCCTGGTTAAGGAGGAATGTAATATCGCGAGAGGCAATGGGACAGCCCACGCCTCTCGTCACGATAGGGGTGATTTAATTATATGCAAACCCCCAGTTTGGAATGTTTAGAAGTGGTCTCGACCAAGGTCGAGACCACGTGAGAAAGTTAATAAAAAGCCCAGGGCTCTGGGCGGGGTTAGTTCGGAGCTAACCACGATACTGTGAATTGCTGTGTATTTATTCAACGTCCTCATCCTCTAAGTCACCAACATCCCTCTGTCATCTGGCTCTCAAGGGTTTGAGTTCTCTTTGTGTATTTCTCATCAGAGTCTGGTATGTGAGAGAAATGTTTTAATTAGCATTGGCCCCTCTAGTAATCTATTCCACAGCAGCAAGGCCTCCATAACCTCCTCATCCGACACGATACTAGCCTGTAGCGTATGTCTCAGTTGGAGGTATTTAGATATCTGAGAATACTGCATCTCCTGCAGGCTCAGACCTCCTGGTCTGAGCCTGCAGCCTGAAACCGGAACCGACGATCTCCATTGGGTAACATTGGCCGCCTGATGCTATGTGAGCACCTTGCATCCAGCCACCCCTGTGCCGATGGTGGTGTGGTTTTGGTGCTGCCTTGGGTCCCCCTTTTTACTTATCTTAAGTCCTGAAGATTGTCCTCCAAGGTCGCTTAACCTTCCAGTGAGCAGCCTCCATCCGACGTGCCCCTAATCTCCATAAACTAGCATTGGCACCTTTGCACACTGCACCCGGCCTTCCTAGTGCCGCTAGTGGTGCACCTCAAGTGCTGAATTGAACCTTGGGGAACCTTGGTTCTATCCTCCAAAACCAGTTACCAAAACCATTTACTTACCTGCAAACTTAACACTTCATTTTTCTCCAAAGAATTGTATGGTGGGTTTTTCCCCGATTTTTTTTTTTTTATGACTCTGTCTTGTACTGCATCAAAGTAACTTAGGGGCATATTATCAAGTGCGGTGTTAAAATTATTGCCGCTTTAGTGGCAAAAAACTGCCGCTAAAGCGCTGATAATGGGCTTGATATTATGCCGCAGAGATTTCCAATAGAAGCCCATGTTGGCACCAGAACATGGGCTTCTATGGGAATTCTCAAGAGCATATTATCAAGCCTATTGTCGCCGCTTTAGCGGCAGTTTTCTGCCGCTAAAGCCGCGATAATTTTAACGCAGTTTCTTGATAATATGCCCCCTAGTGTCTTCAAAGGAGTTAACCTGTCTTCTGATGTACTGTGATGCCTAGACTGTGTTATTAGGTTGTTTCATCCTAAAATAGAAAAGTAACTAGAAAGTAATCTAAAATAATTACAAGTATTCTAAAGAGCTTACAACCCCTTTGTTTACTGCAAAGTAACTTGTATGCTTGGACAAAACCAATGCACACTGTATCTGGAAAAGTACTATTGTATTGAAATCTTGCCTGAGTGTGTACAACAAATGCTTAACACTACCCTCTGATAAGCCTGACTGCTACCACAAAAGAGAGTAAGGTATTATCTACTTTAGCCTCAGCTATACCTCTGGGGATCCACTGGACCCCGTGCACACCACACCTTACTTTGGTATAGTATATACAGAGCCAGCTTCCTTCATATATGAAAGGTTTTAGGCTGTAGGGTGTGTATGGGTTTTGGGTGGCAAGGGAATTTTTTGGGTTTAGGGTAGGTATTGGTTTTTGGGAGGTAAGTTTTTTTAGGGTTTGGGTTTGGGATGTTTTTTTGGATGGTAAGGGTAATTTTAGGGTTTAAGGTGGGTATGGGTTTTTGGGTGGCAATTGAATTTTTAGAGTTTAGGGTGGGTATGGGAATTTTTCGGTGGCAAGGGAATTTTTAGGTTTAGGGTGGGTATAGGTTTTTGGGTGGCAAGGGGATTTTTAGGGTTTAGGGTGGACACAGGTTTTTGAGTGGAAAGGGAATTTTTACGGTTTAGGGTGGATATGGGTTTTTAGGTGGCAAAGGAATTTTTAGGGTTGAGGGTGGGTATAGGTTTTTGGGTGGGAACGGTAATTGTAGGGTATAGGGTGGGAACAGGTTTTTGGGGGTAAGGGTGTTTGCATTTGTGTGTGTGTATATATATATTCACTTAAAAAACCATAGGTTTCACACATGTTATAGTTAGCTGGACATTTCACTCATAAAAAACCAATGAAATTCCCCTGTTATAGTTAGTTCAGATAACTCTAACTCGCGCGCCCGCAATCCACTGCTCATGACGTCACATATTACATCACTCATGACATGGTCAGTGGCATCACTCATGACATCACTGATGACATCATCCTTGTGATAGAGTGGCGGTCGCGCGAGTTATAGTTATCTGAACTAACTATAACGGGGGAATTTCATTGGTTTTTTACGAGTGAAATGTCCAGCTAACTATAACATGTGTGAAACCTATTGTTTTTTAAGTGAATTTGTAAGGTTTTTTAAATGCTAAGTTATGTATGTATTATTATATTTTTTATATATTTATTTTTCAATAAACTACCTATGTATATAGTTATAGATTGACTGTATACTGTAATATGGATTGGCTCGTTTAAAATGTTTTTTTGTTTTTTTTAAAGGTTTTTCACCGTGCGCGCATGGTACGCGTACCCCGCGAATTTTTGAAAAAAAAAAATGTTTTTTTCACCCTTCGGGGTCCTTCAGGGACCCCCTGACAAAGGCTAGGGGGTCAGGAACTCTCTACCCTGCCCCCTTTTCACGTTCTCCACCTTTCTTTTTCACTGTCACACACCAAACACATAAAATGGCGGCCAACACTTCCTGATTTCGACCAATTCGAATGTTGACTGACATGTAACCAGCAATCAGAATTGCTCTCGCGCACGTTAGGGTGTGCGCACCGTGCGCCCACGGTGCGCGCACGGTGCTCGCCTATAGATATTTATGTACTTTTAACTGCAATTTTCTCAGGAACTACTGAACAGATTGACTCCATATATGCAAAAGGCACATCCCTGACCTGAGGACTACCTCTTTGGCAAATTTCAAGTAATTCTGTTCAGCCGTTCGGGCTGTACCTTCGACTAAAGGTCCTATGGGAAAATGCATGGGGAAAACACGTTTTGGGACCCCCCTTTTTTCTCAGCCCCTGCTTGACGAATCACCCAGAGACTTTCAGGGTAGGAGCTTAGCGGAGCGCCCCATTAGTTTTGAAAATTTCGCGAGGATTCGTCAACCGGCGCCAAAGTTATTCAAAATAGAATTTTCAGATTTCCTATGGAAACACGGTCCTAACTATAACTATCTACTGGCGATTGCCAGTAGATAATATATATATGTATGTGTGTGTATATATATATATATATATACAGTCCAACGCTCATTCACTCCTTGGAATGAGCCCGACACATGCAGGGATTAAAACAATTTGGATTTTATTCAGCGAATCACTTACAGCGTGTAGGGATCAGAGTTCAAGAAACGCTGTGGCAGACGCGTTTCAGCCGTAAGGCTTTCCTCAGTGCCTGGTTTCAAACAGTTCGTTACAACTGTGGCAGGTTTAAATCTCCTGGTATTACTGAAGCCACTCCCACAAGCTGGATGTTTCAGCTCCTCCTCTGCATACTGTGATACACCTCGCGCTGGGCTTGGACCCGCTGCATGCTGGTCGATGAAGTTCGGCGTGGTGACCACTTCAGTAAGTGGTTACAACCAGACTCCCAGTGGTGTCCCTCGTTGGCATCCGGACCTCATTCACCAAACTGCGGATCCAAGTAAAATGAAAGGTTTCAGGCTGAGACCAATTGTATCCCCCGCAGTAAACACTGCAGCCTCTCTCCCCGTGCAGTCAGTATAAACACCGTGGTAGTGTAACCGCTTGGGGGGGTGACACGTATTCAATACAAAGTCCAAAAGGTGCTGGCTTACGTGTCACACCTGACCGAAAGGGCGTGCCGGTTACCAGTGCCTGCTTACTGGTTTAAACATACAGTCCAACGCTCATTCACTCCTTCACTGATGCTTGCCCTGGATGGGCACCATGTACTGGGGAGTCTTCATTCCGGTGCAGGTCCTCCTGATTACAGCTGGGCTAATTCCCAGCATGCCAGTCCGCTTGAATTCGCGGTGGTGCAACTCCCTACGGCTGGTCTGCCGCGTATGTATCCTCGCTCCTGTTGACCACTCAACTTGAGTTGCACTCGAGGATCTGCAAATGCCACATAGTCTCCGCAGTACACAGTAGGCAGCCTGACGCGTTTCGCATAGATGCTTTATCAAAGGCCGTTTTCCTTCGTTGCTCGGCGAGATGCCTCACCTCTTTTGTTTCTATACTGCCATCACGTGATCGGTCGGCAGTCTCGCACTGAATTCGCCCAGCTGTAATCAGGAGGACCTGCACCGGAATGAAGACTCCCCAGTACATGGTGCCCATCCAGGGCAAGCATCAGTGACCTTCGAGACCCGGCACCCATACAGGGGACATTGCTGCCTCACCACAAGCTCCACAATTCAGTGCGAGACTGCCGACCGATCACGTGATGGCAGTATAGAAACAAAAGAGGTGAGGCATCTCGCCGAGCAACGAAGGAAAACGGCCTTTGATAAAGCATCTATGCGAAACGCGTCAGGCTGCCTACTGTGTACTGCGGAGACTATGTGGCATTTGCAGATCCTCGAGTGCAACTCAAGTTGAGTGGTCAACAGGAGCGAGAATACATACGCGGCAGACCAGCCGTAGGGAGTTGCACCACCGCGAATTCAAGCGGACTGGCATGCTGGGAATTCGCCCAGCTGTAATCAGGAGGACCTGCACCGGAATGAAGACTCCCCAGTACATGGTGCCCATCCAGGGCAAGCATCAGTGACCTTCGAGACCCGGCACCCATACAGGGGACATTGCTGCCTCACCACAAGCTCCACAATTCAGTGCGAGACTGCCGACCGATCACGTGATGGCAGTATAGAAACAAAAGAGGTGAGGCATCTCGACGAGCAACGAAGGAAAACGGCCTTTGATAAAGCATCTATGCGAAACGCGTCAGGCTGCCTACTGTGTACTGCGGAGACTATGTGGCATTTGCAGATCCTCGAGTGCAACTCAAGTTGAGTGGTCAACAGGAGCGAGAATACATACGCGGCAGACCAGCCGTAGGGAGTTGCACCACCGCGAATTCAAGCGGACTGGCATGCTGGGAATTCGCCCAGCTGTAATCAGGAGGACCTGCACCGGAATGAAGACTCCCCAGTACATGGTGCCCATCCAGGGCAAGCATCAGTGACCTTCGAGACCCGGCACCCATACAGGGGACATTGCTGCCTCACCACAAGCTCCACAATTCAGTGCGAGACTGCCGACCGATCACGTGATGGCAGTATAGAAACAAAAGAGGTGAGGCATCTCGCCGAGCAACGAAGGAAAACGGCCTTTGATAAAGCATCTATGCGAAACGCGTCAGGCTGCCTACTGTGTACTGCGGAGACTATGTGGCATTTGCAGATCCTCGAGTGCAACTCAAGTTGAGTGGTCAACAGGAGCGAGAATACATACGCGGCAGACCAGCCGTAGGGAGTTGCACCACCGCAAATTCAAGCGGACTGGCATGCTGGGAATTCGCCCAGCTGTAATCAGGAGGACCTGCACCGGAATGAAGACTCCCCAGTACATGGTGCCCATCCAGGGTAAGCATCAGTGACCTTCGAGACCTGGCACCCATACAGGGGACATTGCTGCCTCACCACAAGTTCCACAATTCAGTGCGAGACTGCCGACCGATCACGTGATGGCAGTATAGAAACAAAAGAGGTGAGGCATCTCGCCGAGCAACGAAGGAAAACGGCCTTTGATAAAGCATCTATGCGAAACGCGTCAGGCTGCCTACTGTGTACTGCGGAGACTATGTGGCATTTGCAGATCCTCGAGTGCAACTCAAGTTGAGTGGTCAACAGGAGCGAGAATATATATATATATATAAACATTTATTGAAAACAAATATATAAATAAATATATATACACATCAAATATGAAGGAAAAAGGTTGCCCCTAGGCGAAGCGCACACACAGCAGGATGGATCCTTTAGAAAAGCGCTTTATTCCATTTCATCAATCTTTACAGCAATTCAGTGCCGACGCGTTTCGGGCTTTGCACCCTGTGTCACAGGCACGCTGGGATACAGACAGCTACTGCAGGAAACATCCCCTCTTTTATGTCCAATACAGCTCAGGTGAGTTAGCCGCATGTATTTCTGGGATATGCAGTCCACATGATTTCTTAACCTGACGTTGTTGCCCTGCAGATAAAATAAAACAAAGTCACTCTTCCTGACACAGGATACCTGCTGCTCCGTTTACAGCTTTCTCAAGTGAGCGAGCCACGGACCCGCTTTACTTTTTTCAGTGGTGCTCTTCACGACTGGGCCGGCCGTATTATATGAAGGAAAAAGCGCACACACAGCAGGATGAATCGTTTAAAAAAGCACTTTATTCCATTTCATCGATCTTTACAGCAATTCAGTGCCGACGCGTTTCGGGCTTTGCGCCCTTTGTCACAGGCACGCTGGGATGCAAACAGCTACTGCAGGAAACATCCCCTCTTTTATATCCAATATAGCTCAGGTGAGTTGGCCGCATGTATTTCTGGGATATGCAGTCCACATGATTTCTCAGCCTGATGTTGTTACCCTGCAGATAAAATAAACAAAGTCACTCGTCATGACACAGGATACCTGCTGCTCCTTTTACAGCCTTCTCAAGTGAGCGAGCCACGGATCCGCTTTACTTTTTGCAGTGGTGCTCTTCACGACCTGGCCGGCCGTATTATATGAAGGAAAAATTTTGCCCCTAGGCGAAGCACACACACAGCAGGATTAATCCTTTAAGAAAGCGCTTTATTCCATTTCATCGATCTTTACAGCAATTCAGTGCCGACGCGTTTCGGGCTTTGCGCCTTTTGGCACAGACACACTGGGCTACACACAGCTACTGCAGGAAACATCCCCTCTTTTATGTCCAATATAGCTCAGGTGAGTTAGCCGCATGTATTTCTGGGATATGCAGTCTACATGATTTCTCAGCCTGACGTTGTTACCCTGCAGATAAAATAAAACAAAGTCACTCTTCATGACACAGGATACCTGCTGCTCCGTTTACAGCCTTCTCAAGTGAGCGAGCCACAGACCCGCTTTACTTTTTGTAGTGGTGCTCCTCACGACTGGGCCGGCCGTATTATATGAAGGAAAAAGGTTGCCCCTAGGCCAGAGGTCTTCAAACCTTTTGATGCCGGGACCCCCCTGTCAAAACCTTTTAGGTGTAAGGACCCCCTCCTCATCATTGCCAACTATCCAGCGGCGGCCGGTCAGGTAAGCGTGGTGGAGCGAAGTAGGGGGCGGCAGGGATGGAAGCAGACAGATGACGGAATAAATAGGTATTATTTCTTTATTTAATTATACCTATTCGGTTGTCTGTCAACTTCCCCGCCCACCTCACCTCGCTTATCTGAGCTGGCCGCCGCTGCAACTATCGACAACCATAAATGCCCCCTGTTCAAACAGCAAATCATTTTTACATTGGGGAAATAAATTAAACTATGTTTAGCAAACCAAAGGTCAATCACGGGGTGGGTTTCCTCTTTCAATGTGTGCTGCAGAATGCAGCATACATGGAAAGAGTAAAAAACTAGGAGAAATGAAAACATTTCTCCTCGTTACACCGGCTGTGGGGAGGCATAAAGTTTTGGCGCTGCCTCAGGTTTACATGGTTTTCAAATATGGGGCAGCGTCAAAATCCATGGGTGTTGCGTGGGAACACCCACTGCAATGCCCATGGAATGCCTACTTGACATAGAGTAAGGCAACGCAGTGACTTGCACTGCTTTGTCTTACTCCATATCTATAAGGCCATGCAAAGCCACGCAGGGTGACTTTGCCTCGCCTCATAGATATGATTGAGATGCTTGTGCCACCGAAGTTTTTTTTTAAATGACACTCCGGCAGCACAAGCCTCT
This sequence comes from Triturus cristatus, assembly GCF_964204655.1. Classification (NCBI taxonomy): domain Eukaryota; kingdom Metazoa; phylum Chordata; class Amphibia; order Caudata; family Salamandridae; genus Triturus; species Triturus cristatus. Next base: position 558,371,628 of record NC_140589.1, on the reverse strand, counting down.
CATAAATTTTATTTATTTATTTATTTTTCACATTTATAGAGCGCACTGTTACCCGGAGTTGTCCTGGCGCTAGTTAAGAGAGTGTGCATCAGCAGAGGGTCACTGTGTGAACAGCCAGGTCTTTAAAGCTTTCCTAAAAGACAGGAGGTCCGGTAGTTGTCTGAGGTTTAGTGGTAGCGCATTCCATGCCTTAGCCGCCCCTAGAGAGAAACTCCTGCCTCCCCAGCGGGCTTTCCTGACTCTGGGGATGACTACCAGACTCTGCTCAGCTGATCTCAGAGGTCTTGTTGGTCTATGCCACTGAAAGAGTTGGGAGATACAGTGGGGGCCTAGACCATGCAAGGCCTTAAAAGTTACGCAAAGTGATTTAAACATAATTCTTTTGCGAACTGGAAGCCAATGTAGCTTGGCCAGGTCCCGGGAAACCGAGGCGAATTTAGAAGTGCCTGTGATTAGTCGGGCTGCAGCATTCTGCAAAATTTGGAGTTTGTTGAGGAGCCCCTGTTGGGCGTTCAACAGAAGGCTGTTACAATAGTCCAACCTGGACATCACCAGCCCTGTAACCACGGTCTTCTTGTACTCATCTGCAAGACTTTCCGAATGGTTTTTAGCACAAAATGGGTTGCTGAGGAAAGTGCATTAATTTGGGGCTTAAAGGAGAGAGAGTTGTCCATAAGTACACCCAGGTTTTTGACCTTAGGGAGCGGAGCTGGCGGGGTGCCCAATTCCTCGGGCCACCAACGTGGGGACCAGAAGTTATTGCTGGACCCGAACAGCAAGACTTCGGTTTTAGTAGAATTTAATTTAAGGCAGTTATCAGCCATCCAGTTCCTAACTTCCCGCATACAGCCTCTGAATCTATCCGCTGTGCTGTCAGTTTCCCCGGGCAGCAGAGATACCACTATCTGAGTATCATCTGCGTAAGAGGTTAACTTAAAGCCGAAAGATCTGATGACTGGTGCAAGGGTGGAGACGTAAATATTAAAAAGGGTGGGACTCAAGGAGGATCCCTGCGGGACTCCGCAGGGCAGCATGAAAGGGTCTGATTCGTAGTCCCCTAGTGCCACTTTCTGAGTCCTGTCCGACAAAAAGGCAAGCAGGAGTTTTAGCGCATTGCCCTGGATCCCAGTGGCCCTGAGCCGGTCCCCAAGTATCTTATGGTGGACCGTATCAAAGGCCGCGGACAAGTCCAACAGGATCAGGGCAGCTTTGCCTCCTGCGTCCATCACTGTTCTCACATCTTCAGTTGCTTTAATCAGGGCAGATTCGGTACTATGCCCTGCCCTGAATCCATGTTGGGAACCATCCAGGCCATGGCCTATCCCTAGAAAAGCGCTTAGCTGAGTGTTTAGGATACCCTCCAGGATTTTCGTCGGAAGGGGTAGCCTGGCTATTGGTCGAAAGTTGTTCAGGTCAGTTACCGCTAAATTAGGCTTCTTCAACAGGGGTGAGATGGAGGCTTGTTTCCAACGTAAGGGAAATTCCCCCTTTTCCAGCATGGCATTGAACAGTGGGGTGAGCCCTGCGGCGACGGCCGATGAGGCCAGTTTGACCACGCTGGCAGGGCACGGGTCATTGGGGGAGCCTGAGTTTGTCCGTAGAAGTCTGCTCCCACCTCTTCCTCCCTAATGGGGGAGAAGTTGAGAAGCTTCGGAAGGTTGATGTCTGCCTCCGGGTTAAATTCAGGAGCGGGGGTATTGACACGCATGTCTAGCGGACGGAAGATAGTATCTACCTTTTCTAAAAAGAAATTCGCCAGCTCTTGGCATAATTTGCGGCTAGGAGGTATCTCCACTGGTTTGATGGCTGCCAGGGATGAGACTGTGCGAAATAGTTCCTTGGCGGAATTACTGGCCTCCTTGATACGTTTTGTATAGAAGTCATGTTTTGCCTTTTGGATCGCCAATTTGTACCTTTTTATCTCTAGATAGAGAAGCTTTCTATCCTCCTCTTTGTAATTTTTTCGCCAGATTCTTTCCTGCTTTTTACACAACATTTTATGGTCCCTGATATGTTCAGAGAACCAGGGCGCAGAGGGGCTGGATCGGGTGGAGTGAAACATTTTTGGAGGGGCAAGGTTGAGGCATGCTGCTTCCAGCCAATTGGTGTATGAAGTGGCTGCATCTTCCACGTTAGCCATAAGGGGCTGCATGGAGGTTTTGAGCAGATTCTCTAGAGCCTCTCCATCTATGTTTTTCCACCTCCTGATCGATCTAGGGGGGTTAATGACTTTACTAGGTCTGGAAGGCAGAGCCAGGCTGATTTCAAAGTGCACTACCGCATGGTCCGACCAGGAGACCGGGAGGATAGCCGAGATTTCAAGGTTGGGAAGATTGGAGAAAATCCCATCTAGAGTGTGCCCAGCCCGGTGGGTTGGGCCAATCACCCTTTGGTTGAGCTCAGCCCCATGCATCAGATCTAAAAGATTCCGCGTATCGGGATCTGACTCACATTCCAGGTGAAAGTTAAAATCTCCCAGCGCAGTGAATGTTTTAGCGCAAAGTGCTTCTTCTAGCAAGCAACTAAGTGCAGGGAGGAACGGGGCTTTGGGTCCAGGTGGCCTGTAAATTAGGCCGCCCTTGAGAGATTGATGGTTAGAAAGGGTCAGGTTGAAGGTAAGGGCTTCAAAATAGTTGGTGGTGCCCGACTGGAATGAACCTCTGATAGAATTATGGTAGATAATAGCGAGACCTCCCCCCTTTTTAAATCCTAAATCAGCTCCAAAGTAATATCAGACCATAAGTAATGCTTTTTTTTTTGCATAACAGTCTCTCAACTCCTCCTCTGGGTACTAAGCGCTCTGTAAATACAGTTATGATTAAAAGCACCCACTTCACATCTCAGTTGTTAAACACCAGGCAAAAAAACAAAAACACATCTTTGCCCTCACAATGCTTGGAGTGATTCGAGCAACTACAGCCAGAACCTCTCCCAAGCATCCTTTACATATGCAGATTAACTTCTAGCACACATTTGCTTTTCATTCAGGCAAGCAGGCACCCTGGAAAGAAGGCTTGTTAGAGGGATTGTTTTACTTGTCTGCTGGGCCTCTTCCTTTTACAGCACATGAGACTCAAGTTACTTCAGCTGAAGTGTTTTAACGATCGCAGTGTTTTCGTCCAAAGGAAGAGCACATGTTTTGTATACCAGGCAGAAGTTAGGCCTGGAAATGCGCGACCCCCTTCCCAGGACTCCGTGGCCCCCCTGTGGGTCGCGCCCCACAGATTGAAGACCTCTGCCCTAGGCGAAGGGTTTTATTTTATCTGCAAGGTAACAACGTCAGGCTGAGAAATCATGTGGAGTGCATATCCCAGAAATACATGCGGCTAACTCACCTGAGCTGTATTGGACATAAAAGAGGAGATGTTTCCTGCAGTAGCTGTTTGCATCCCAGCGTGCCTGTGACAAAGGGTCCCCGGGGGCAAGGCGGCTACCAGTGGAGCAAGGCGCCGGAGCGTGGAAGCCAGCAGAGAGGGGGGAGAGTACACAGCTATCAGGTTCAAGGGTTGGGTCCCAATGTTCCCCTCCAAAATAACAAAGCAGCCTCCCGGATCATGTATTACTTTACGCTCGACAAAAGGAAGGGCGCGGCGCAGCAGGACCGCCACCCCACGAGATCCCCGGGTAAACCCAGAGTGCCAAACCCCGCCGTAACCATAGCGTGCCAGAAAGGGGCAACGGTTGCCTACCAGGTGGGTTTCCTGAAGCAGCAATATGTCTACATTGTGTCGCTGGGCATATCGCAGGGCTGCAGTGCGCTTAACCTTATCTAGGAGGCGTTAACATTCCATGACATAATATGAAGGGAGGTGAAACCGGATCGGTCGTCAGACATGGAGAGGCGGGAGTGATGGTCGAGCACCCAGCACGCGCAGAGAGCGTATTGGTGCCAGCACGTGGGGTGTAAGACATAGAAGGACAATGTCGGTCACTGTGTGGATGTCGCAGGATTGTTGTGTGTAGATTTAGATTCCGTTTAGAGGTATCCCGATTTATGCCCTTATATAGGTACGATTCACATTGCCCTTATTTGGACATAGAAATCTGGCCCTTATTTAGACATTGTCCATACAAACCAAATACAGGCATGGCCACCTACATCTGTCCATCCACGTCACAATGATTTCTTGGAAAACCAGACCCTTACGCCTTAAGGAATTTCCCCCAGCTTGAATATTGATTTCTCCAAGAACTCATTAAGTATGCATGAACATCTATTCCTTAGGGGTTCATTCATGACGTTCCTCTGCCCGACTTTTACCTCAAAATTGGCATTCCTAGACACCTTCAAGGTATAAATATACCAGCACTTGCCTTGGAAAATTGCAGTTCCCAGAGGATTCGATCCAACCCAGACTACGCGGTTTGCCATGGCAAGTTCGGAAGGAGTTTGAGTTCCAGCCTGATGCACTGACCAGACGCTGTCATCCTCCTCGCAGAGAATCCAGCTCCAGTGCTCTCTGACTTCCCTTGCGGGGGGTAGACTATCGAGTCCAGAAAAGAGATTCAAACCTCTCTCATTCTCAGGTATGGAGCTCACTAGAACTTAGAGAAACTTTCGGCAACTCTTGGCTAAACTAAAATATAGCTAGCTATACTTTGAAAATAGCACCTACTTCAAACCTCGTAATGCACTTAGGTTAAGTACACTGGGGTAGAACAATTTAGAAGCATCAGATGAGTATCACATTTTAGCATATGTTATTATGTATGTATTTTGATAAATATATTTCATAGCTACAAACCATGCTATTGCAGTATTATTTTATCCTACTGCTAACCTCGTACATATTGTACTTTGCAGTCTGTCTTACGAGTGTAGCAATTCATATCTCTTGCACGAAAAATAAGACTGTTCAATAAACCCTTTTTATTGAAAACGCCCATCTCTATTTCTGTGCAACTCTGTAGAAATGAAGCATGCGCGATTGACTAAGTGAAACTGTTATCTATTGTTTCCACGATTCTGAGACTGTTCCGATTCTAAAGGGAAACAAAGTTATCATGTTTATGCAGTTGTCAGAGACTAATCCCGTCTTGTATATTTGAGAAGTTTCTAGTGACCTCTGAGTTAGCTGACACACACAAGTAATTAAGTTTAATATATTCGATAGAGACATACTGATCTTAGTCCTATGTCAAATCTATAGTGTATGTTATAACAATGCGCAGAGCCTATCAGGGATATAGGAACTACACTACAGGATGAGGCAATAGTGCTGGCATAAGAACAACAAAAAACAAACAATAAAACCCGGGACAACGGTCCCCCCACCCGAACCCAACTCCGCCAGATGATAGATCTCGGTCCTCGGCCCGTAGGGGACGTTCCTCCGTGGCCCAAGCCCAAGCCTCCTCAGGGGTATCGAAGAATAGGGTCTTGTTGGAGAACACCACTCGCAGGCATGCCAGAAAAAGGAGCCTGTACTGTATGTTGAGGGCACGCAGCTTTTGCTTAACTTCCCCAAACGAGCGGCGCTGACCCTGGACCTCCCAAGCATAGTCAGGGAAAACCATGATGGTATGATTTTTGTAACGAAGACACTGCTGCTTGCGGGCCTCGGTCAAGGTGGAATCGCGGTCCTTGAAATTAGGAATTCGCATGATGATGGGCCTGGGGGCTGCCCCCAGAGGCGGTCTAGGGGCAAGGGAGCGGTGTGTTCACTCAATCGCGAACCATGGGGAGAGGGAGCCCTCGGCGATCCACGAGCGAAGCCACTTGTCTATGAAGTCTGCTGGGCGACCCTGCTCCACCCTCTCCAGAAATCCCACCAGGCGGACGGTTGTTGCGGCCGGACCTATTTTCCTCATCTTCCGCCCTCCGATGCAGTTCTCGGGTGTAAGACTGAAGCTGGGTGACTTGCTCCTTAAGCTGCTGGACATCATCCTACACCGTGGAGATGCGCGACTCGGTCTCCGTGATCTGGGCCACCGCATTCCTCAGGTCTTGCCAGATGAGGGTAACGTCTACCTGAACGTCGGCAATCTTGCCCTCCACAGAAGACCGCGAGGCATGTATTGCCTGAAGAATGGTAGTCAGATCCTCAGCCGGTGGGGCTTCTCTGTCCACGGTTCCCCCGACCGCTCCGGCATCCGTGGTGGTAAAGCGATCCATTTTGGTCTGAGTGGCCGGGGTCTTGGCCGCCCTGTCACGACCCATGGTCATCATTCAATGAGGTCAGAGCCCTACCGTTTCTTTAGCGAGTCTCCACAGTCGGGGCCACCAACCAAGGTCAAAGGACGCGCAGTCAAAGTGTGGGTCAGCCCGGCCACCCCCAAGGAGGTCCCAGAGCCGGTGCAAGGTCTCCACGTCCGGGTCCCCGAACCATGCCAGGCTCCCTCAGGGCAAAGCAAGACAGTGAGGCGGCAGAGGAAATGCCCAGTTAATTCTCACGCCGCACAGGAGTTGCAGGCACATGGATCTCCGCTGGGTCACGGTCGCAGCAGGAGGCAGCACAGTGGAGGACCCACCCAGGTCCAGCACTTAGGGCCTCTGAGCGGAAAGATCGACAGACCCCAGCAGGTGCCCCAAGACAGATCATGAGGTGCCAAAGGGGGCCAGCCTACAGGGCCACATACCGCTCGATGCGTGTGGTCGAACACCCACCTTATCTGTGTCGCAGCCCCTCAGAGGCGGGGTAGTGATAGCTGAGGTGCAGGCCGGCAAGGGGAAATCAAGGATAACACAGGCCCAAGGACAATTCCAGGAAGACAGGGCCAACCGGGGACAAGGGCGGCGGAGGGCCCGCTATAGGAGCCCAGCAGCAGATGCAGGCGGCACCCCCTCACCAGGTCTCAGCCAGATAAAAGCATTGAGGCAGTCCCAGCATGTCGGTAGGCAGAGTACCCGTGGCCAGGAGGACGGACTCGCAGCAGACAAGGCGAGGGGATCGACAGGCCAAACCACCTGCAGCACCTCCAAATGCCCAGAGCACACAAGCAGGCCAGGCGCACGGGGGGTCACTCACAACAGTCCCAGGGCCCCCCTCCATTGCCAGGACTCACCACTCTCCCAGTCCACCAAGGGCCGGGCCCGCGCCTCCTCCAGGCTGCTACTCGGTGTCTCGGGCCTCTCACCGCCTCCAGCCCCAGCCCCAGCCTGATGCAGTGGCAGGTACCGCAGCAGCGCCGCAGGGGATCCGGAGGGTAGCTGCTACAGGGAGCCATGGGAACAGCACCGGACCGTAGGCGTGTCGATTTCAGCGGACCTCCACCGCAGACAAAGCAGGCCCCCACCAGGCACGGAAGGAGAAGGGGGCAGACAGAATCAAGGCCACTGCCCAACGTCCAGGGCTCAAGCGCGCCGCACCTCAACCCCCGGACCAGGCTCCCGCTGTCGAAGGTGACAGCTGAAATTATGGCAGGGGAGCCAGGGGCACTGCCACAAATGTCCCAGCCGCGGGTGGAGGTCGAGAGGCAGCCTCGCGCCCGTGGCGCCGGTCACAGCAGCAGGGGGGGTCAGAGGCAGCCAGAGCCCGTGCGGGAGCACGGCCCTGGATGGAGAAGAAGAGGCAGGCGGTTTCCAAACCGCTGCAGCACCCCCGAGGTCGGTTGCGCCCCAAGGACCTCTCAGGCCGGTTCAGCAATCCTAGTCGGAGCCCAGGCAGCTCAATCCCTGGTGGTAGGCAGCTAGTGACAAGTAGGGGCAGCCGCCATTTTGAAAGCGAGCACCGACCAGGCCATCAGTCAATCGTTAGAAAGCGCCGGTATCCAGAATCCCCACAGCCAGGACCCTCATCAGGTATGTGGCAAGAGTGATGGTGCCGAGTTTCAGGGCTGGATTGCGACCAAGACGGGCAGATTGCGGGCGGATAGCGGAGGGGTCCAGGAGCACACTTAAGTTGTGACCGCCATCTTAGCCTGCTAGGACACGCCCCCGTCACACGGGTTCTAGCGGAGTTTTATGAGAGTTAGATTTGTAATTCTCTTAAGTGACTTTATTTGCTGTAATGCTGTAATTGCGAGAGAGTAAGATGACCATGTTGGTTTCCTAGCTGTTGCATATTCCTTCTCATTACTGACATGGCGATTGTGTCCCCTAACTCTCTCATGAAGGCCTCCCATTTGGCTACGGGTTTTGTGGACCTGTCTTGTTGTCCTTGTAATGTCTCTTTTGCAGACCCCAAGAGTCTTTGGAAGTGATGTTGAATTGACTCCTTTTGTTGTTCATGGTGTGTACAGAGTGTGGTATTTCAGTCAGATAACTAGTGGCTGCAGGGCTCGCTTTGAGCATGATCACCTGTGGAAGATGATCATTGGATTCTACCTTTGCCAGTTGGTATGAAAATACTTTATGTTACAGTGGAAGAGTGAAAAAAGTGTAGTCCAATGTTGAGGTGCTTTAGTTGAGTGGAACATTGTTGCAGGTGGGTTGTCCTCCAGAAAACGCCTGTTCAATGCCCGAAAGCTGAGATGCTTTAACTTGCTCAAAAATTGCTTGCCTGTCTTGTTTTGCTTTCCTGTTGTGGACTCCCCCTGTTGTGGGATGTCCCATTGTGATGATTGGGCAGCTATAAGTTAATCGTCTGCAAGTGTGCCAACTAAGTGTAGATTAAAGTCCCCAGATAGAATAAAGTTTGGAATTTGTTCTTCTCCCAGAAGCCTTTTGGTTTCGCTGATCAGTAGCTACAAGCCCTTTGCCTTGCCTTTAGGATGCAGGTATGCATTTATAATCACTATTCTCAGTTTTACTTTTTCATAGTGAACCGTTACTCTGCTTTTATTTCTATTTTTGCTGATGAATACACCTGCAGTTCTTTGACAGTGCTGATGTTTGTTGTTGAGGTGTAAATTGGCATGCCTCCCTTAGGGTGACCAAACCTGACTCCTTTGCAGGCCAGGACGTGGTAGCCAACAAAGCCCTGCAGGTGGAATGGGTGTTTAAGCCATGTTTCCTGGAGTAGGATAATATCAAATGATTGTAGGAAGAGTAGTGCACGGCTGTCTGTTGTTTTGTTTTCCAAGCCGTTGTTCCAGGAACAAATGCATAGTGAGCTTGATTTGATCAACTGCTTTTAGGTCTCGCCTGGCGAGATTTAATGATTTTGTGTATTTTCTTTAAAGGGCATTAAGCCCCGCCCCTCTTTTCCATTGGCTGGCATTACCGTTTATGCTAAACGGTGGCCAGCCATTGGAAAAAAGCTGTTGCTGATGTTTTTGTTCGGCTTTTTGAGCCGTCCCATTTGGATGGGCTGGTCTGCCTTCCGTGCGTCGTGAAAGCTTTCTTATCTTTATGGGGCCATGTGTTTCAAACACATGGCCCCATAAAGACAAGAAAGCTTTCACAATGGACGAAAGTGAAAGCGGACCGTGCTTGTTAACAAGCTTTTGTAGGGATTCAGGCATCCACATTGTTTTTTTGATAAACAAATTTTTTATTTTCTTTATAGAGAGCAAAATCAATGAGGACATACAACAATCTGAGTAACTTGGCATCAATAAAACCTATCACGGAAGCATTAACAATCAATCGCAAAACCCCCCACCCCTCCCTGACCCTCCGCTCCATGCCCCCCCACAGCCCCTCCTAAAACAAGCCCCCAAGCCACTTCCCCCATACTCTGCAGAACTTTTTGGGGCAGCCCCGGGCAGCGTACAATGTCCGTTCCTGTGCGGCACACCAGTCCACCCCTCAGGCATCCGCATTTAAGGTCTAGACCGATGCGTGGTGACTGCTTTACTAGTGGCCACTAGCCACCCCTGGCCTTGGGAAACGAAGCATGGTGCCCTCTGCTACCACCCCTCCAGCGCCACGTACCTGTCAATCACCACAGCATGAGCGTTCAATCTTAGCCTGTCTGGTCGATGCCTTGTGGGCACGTTGTCTTGCAGCGATACTGCTGAAATAAATATTCCCTGACGTCCGTGAGTTCCGTGCCTGTCCTGGAGTGTCTTACACCTAAAATATCTATTAATTACCTGTCACGGGGAACTGCGCATTGATTCGACGTTTACGTGTCTCTACGCAGCACAGTCGGGCTAAAGCATCCAATGGCGGTAGAAACTTCCTAAGTGCATAGCGTTTACAGCATATTAATGTTGTTACCATCGGGAAGGAACGGGGAGGAGTGGGCCACTTTCTCCCGTGCAGGGGGGGGTCATGGAACGGCCACATCCATGTAGACAATGTTCCTCCTGAATGTTTGTGACTAACCATACACTTACGTGTGTGGTTTAATGCCTCCTCCGAAAGGCAACCCCACCTAGAAACGTTTGTAACCCGCCCAGAGGAGCAGATTTTCTCACACTTAAAATTACACCTTACTGATGTAATTTAACATGCGAGTAACACGTTCAAATGTATGTTTGAGAATCTCACTCAGGAGGTAATTGCGCCCCCAAATGCAGCTAAGGTGTCCCAATACCTCTTGACGGGAAGGGGGTGGGGGCAACTTTTGGAGAGAATGCTTCCACGTGACTTTAGAGCTTTACATTACAAGCACTTATTACAGATGTTGAGGAGACGTGGTGGAGCAAAATCATATTAAAATTAAATAGATCGCGCTGTAATTGAATTACTTCTTAGCGTGTTCAATTAGCTGTGCAGATGGCTTCGTTTAAGACTCTCGTTAGAAGGAGGTTGTAATTCAGCCACAGCTAGGGAGTATGTGATGGTAGATGTGATACAGATGTGCGTGACAGGCCAACATGACTGGCTGCGTCCTATCTCCGCAAATTACTTATGCATGTTATTTTTTTTAAGGTGATGTAGCTGTGGTTTGTGACACCCTCTTCTGTCGAGTCAGCTTTGTTTGAGAAAGACAGCGGTGCGCCCTGCCTCACACAGCAGTGTGGGCTGGTTGCGCATTTGTTTCAACTTTTGTCACGAAGAACGGCTGATGTGATATATGCATGACATTGCCCTAGATGTGTTCCCCTCTGTGCTGTCCCATACCTCTGGCTCCAGTGTGGTTACAACTAGGGGATCTTCACCCTTTTGTGTCCTTCTTACAATGGTGCTCTGTCGACTTCCTTTCATTTTGCTGGTTACAGTAGAGATTGGTCCTCTCTCCTTGGCCAGATTATGTCTGGGTTCTGAGACCCTTACGGGTGATTAGTTCGCGCTTTACAAATACCCGGTTTTCTGGATTCTGTGCTTTCTCATTCCCTGCCTTCTGGAGGATCGCTATCTTTATGATGTGGCTGTGATGTAGCTGCTTCAATTAGCTAAGGCTGCTGAGTGGACCCAACCTCCCTTGGCGTCTGATATCTAATGCACTTGCTTCTATCTGCTGTGATCAAGTAGGTTCCCTAATGTCTGTTTTCTGTTGTACTGTCTGTTGTCCCTGGGATTCCATGGTACTGCTGTCTACCTCTGTGCTCTGCCTCACCCCTCATGTGAAGTCTGGCCTAATGCCTGGGGGGGCACGAGAACACAAGTCTTAGCAGCCAAAGAGAGGGAGTGAGCGCTTCGGTGGTCGAACCGGGCGGGTGCGGGATTGCAGTCATAGTTCGGCCACCTGTCCTATCTCAGCTTGCACCCCCCCTTGCAGGGTCCTCTACCATGTGTGCCAGCCGTGCGGGTTGACCTCACCTCAGTCGTGTCCCAGCTGCAGACCACGTTGAGTGTGCGGTTGAGAGCAGTGCCGGCAGTATGTGCCTAAAAAACACAGGAGGTTTGACCAAGCATACAAGCTGGTGAGTTGGTGAGGCTCCTCTGCCAAGTTTCCATCTGACTGGGAAGTGGAAGAGAGCAAGATAGGCGGTGATCGGTTAAGCAGACTGGAGCAAACTGGAGCAAATCTGAAGAAGGGTGTCTCATACACCAACGAGGGAGAATCAGGGGGGAGTAAGGGCAGCCCCCCCCCACTGCTGGCTTTTAGTGGAAAATAGCCAGGTGTTTTGTGGGTTTTAGTTGGTTTGGTGGTTTTAGAACATACGGTTAACCCGATGGAGCTGCTGGTGGGCCCCTGGGCCTCCCGCTCACTGCTTCTGTTGCCCCACACCCCTCGCTCTCACTGTAACAAAGAAATCTCTGACTCTGGTTCATTGTGCCTCCCAAACAGACCACTGCCACGATCGTTGGCCAAGTGGCCCAGCGACAAACCGGCGTTGAGGCAGGAAGGAGGCCATCTCCATGGAGCCGTGTCAGCCCCGTAACCTTGCAATGCGGCAGCAGCGGGGATCTACCTGGCCTGCGGCCTGCGGAACTTCAGTGGGACCTCGTCCACAGTCTGGCTTACAGTATGGCAGATGCTCGTCTGCCTGCCTGCTTGCATCTTGGGGGACTTGCGGGGGCCTGTAGGGGTATGCCTGGTCTGCTGCTCCACAGCAGGCTCCAAGTGTTTGCCATCCACAAAAACTCTGAATCTTGCTGCAATTTAATTTTTTTGAGGCGGGGTCAAAGAGCCAGGAAAACTTTTCTCAAATCAACTGTTGATTTTGAGTAGTCTTGCGAAGTATATATTTTTGGGCCATCCAAAGAATATGGTTATGTTTGCACAAATAGTTGAGGATCAACTCTGTGTTGAAAGTGTAGAGGTTTACAGACGATCTGCCTCGTGATTGACTTATCTGCTGGCTTGAACGAGGTTATACAATTATACATGGTTGAGTTCAAAGTCTTTGGCGAAAGAGAGACCAGTGGCTTGTGGGAGTAAACACAAGCCACCAAAAAGGTGATGCAGAGTCTTTTGCTCCTTCCGGAATGCCAAATGTTCGCAGATTACCACTGCGATTTCTGTCCTCTATATCTGATACCTCTTTATGGAGTGCTTTCATAGATGATAGGAACATTTTAAATTCTTTCTCTGTTTTAGATGAAAGGTCTTCCAGAATGCTGATCTGTTGCTCTGCATCAGAGAGCTTGTTGCTAATATTGCTGACGTCCTCCCTTATGGCACTCAGTTCAAGCTGTATTGCGTCCAAATTCCTCTTGGTTGATTTGGTGAGATTATAGACCTCAACTACATTTTTTAGAATCATGTCCATAGTAGCGTAAATGTCTGTTATACCTTTGATCGTCAAATCCAGAGTCAGAGGTTCAGCCTTGGAGCATTTAAGGAATGGTTTAGGTTCTTTTTTTGCCGTTATCAAAACACCAATAGTACCGCATGTGTTTAGATATTTCCAGGTTGTCCAGTAAGAGGCTCAAAGACCTATTTGGGTGTGAAGTAAGATGGGAGCCAGTGCTCTCTTTTGCTGGTTTTTTGACGTGCCACATCACACGATAGTACTCTCTCTTACGAGGAAGTTAGTGCAGCAAATAGAAGTAATAGGAGACCAAGGATGAGCACAGGTAACCACTAGTTTGGTATATTGATATCACCTTGGTGTGTCTGAAGCTGGCGTGATGAGAGTGTAGTATCACTGTCTCACCAAGTGATAGGGAGATACCCTCTGAGTCACTTTTCAATAAGTTAGACTGCCAGCAATTGAAGATACAAAACTGAGGATGCGCGCACCTGTTTTCCAGTAGGTAAACAATCTGGGGCAGGTTATTGAAGGTATGGGAGAATTATTTTGTTTGTGGTGTGCCTCCAACACATAGAAATCCCACTACAGGCAAGGAGCAAGTTGTCAGTATTTAGAGCCTGAGGACTAACTTGTAGATTTTAAAGCAGCGAGGATCGTGCAGGGAACAAACTCAGTGGAGCCCAGTATTATTTCTGTTGCATTCTGGTCACTTGCGCTGGTGCCTGACGGGCGGGGGTTACCATCGCTTTGTCAAAATTGGATCGGACTAAGATGCTGCTAGACTGCCTCCCTCCTTGGCAGCATTTTAAGGTTAAGCATAAAGGTGGTTCTTAACGAGGCAGTAGCTCCGGGAGCACTGTAACAAAGCAGGCAAGCAGGAATTAGAAAACAGTGCTGCAGCAAAGATGAAGAAATCGGCTTGCCTGATTCAAACTTGAAGCGCTGTCACGAGTATTATACGTTTGCCGCCAGATTCGAAGCATCGAAAGGGGCAATGGCCATTTTAGGAGACAGGGCAGCAGCTCTCAGTAGATTGCTCCAGGCTCAAGGTTCACCGTAGGCTGAGTTTACAGTTCGTCTCTTCGGGTCTAGCGATCATGTGTGATTTTGGAAAGCCACTTATGATCATTTTGGAGTTGTGAATGTTGCTACATTTGCTGTCTTTGGTCTGCACCGTAGGGAGTGGCAGGAACAAGCTGCCATCCGCCTCTCCGTCCATATCATGCCTCGTACTTTGAATATTTCAGCCACCCTTTCCAGGGTCTTACCTAGGTTGGCCATATAAAATAGGACTTCATCTGCATAGAGTGAGATATGAGCCACCCAAGGGGGGAGGTCCCATCTGCAACCCTCTATCTGTGCATCTACCCATTTCCACTCCACTAAAGGTTCCGTGCTAACGCAAACAGCATTGGTGAAAAGGGCAGCCCTGCCTTGTACCCTTCCCAATCTGAAATGCTGATGAGAGAACCCTGTTCACTTATAGTCTGGCTTGAAGCTTTTTGTAAATCAAACAGATCCAGGCTAAAAATGTTGGCCTAAATCCAATTTTTTCCAGGACTGCAAACATATGGGGCCATTCCACTGAATCAAACGCTTTGTGGCCATCAAGAGAGGCAACTGCAAGTCGTACCCCCAAACCTATACCTGCGGTCATATTATTCTGTAGGCTCCTGAGGTTAAGTTGGGTAGATCTGTGAGGCATAAAACCATTATGGTCTTAGTGTATCAAATCCAGAATCACTCCTTTCAGCCTATTCACTGGTGCCTTTCCTAGAATTGTTGTGTTTATTTGCAGTATGGATATTGGTCTATAAGAATCCGATCTGCCCAGGGATTTTCCCGGTTTCAAAACTGGAATCACTGTTGCCGTCCTCAAGTCACAGGGGAGTTTACCCTTCTCATACGCTTCAACGTACATATTGTGTAGTGAGGTTATAGGATTTGCTGATAGTTGGCGCAAGAACTCCACTGGTAGACCTTTCGGTCCTGGCGCCTTCCCAGATTGTAACTGTGAAAACGTCAGTCTCACCTCCCCCTCTGTTAAATCCTCCTACTACTCCATCGCCCTCCCTCTGTCTAATCGTCTGTCTCTGCAGGGACAGTCCTTGACAAATTCCCACCCCACCCTATCTTGCCATGCTGCGGTCTTGCAAGTGGGCATCGCTCAAATCATGAAACATCGTTCACCCTCCCCACCCAAAACCTGTTAATCCTCGTTGTCTGCTGAAGGTCCAAAGTCTGTGGCACCAAAGAGAGGTGAGGCAAATTAAGATTGCACCGCTACTGTTCATTACCCCACCTGCCAGTGCCCTTGCCAATTCAGAAGAAGGCAGACCCCAAGTAGTCTGCTTCTCAGGCGGTGGTCATATTACTTACCAGAAGGTGTGGGTTTCATCACTGACAGTGGTGTCTCTCAACCTGAGGCCCCGGATTCTGAGGTCTCCTCCCCCAAGTCTTTCCTGCCTCGGAGGACAGCCAATCTGGTGCCCAAGTGTATGGTGCTTTGCCGTTGTAGAGCCTCAACTACTTTTGCCCTCTTGGTCTCAGACTGGTCCTTGGACGGTCTCTGGTCTAATCTCTTCCATGGCTTGAGGCATCTCTTTTCTTCACTCCATTCTGCTGTGGGGCGATCATCCAATTGTCACGGCGGGGAGATATCCTCGGTGCTAAAGCCAATTCCAGACCTCAGCCGGAGCTGAGAAAATTAGGTTTCACCACCTAGTATAACCTGGAGCCTGGCAGGGAACCGAATATAATTATTTCTTGAAGGAACTGTAGGAAAGTGGGTTTCTGTTGCAGGACCCCTACACACTTGTTGCCTGATTCTGATGCATCTTTGACTGAGTGGGCACTGGGTTCCTGCTAGCCAGGTTCCCAGTGCCTGTGTTCTTTCCCCATACTGTACTATTGTTTCCACTTGGCACACCTCTGGCTCACATATAAGTCCCTTGTTAAAGGTACCAGTGTTTAATTTGAGCCGGTGGTTTCCAGTGCTCTGCACTGGCACTTAATCATCAACACCGGTGCTTCTCATGAGCACCTGTTAAGGACACATTCATTTATGGTAGGGTCGGAGGGATTAAGTGATTTGACTAGAATCACAGGATGTTGAGCCGATGCCGAGACTTGAACCTGATTCCCCAGCCCCAAAGTCGGTAGCTCTGGCCATTACGCCACATCCGGTCCCCACATGGTTAGTAGTTGGTTCCGTTTTAGGTGGCGCTAAAAAGAGAATTTGGTTGGTGCAAGCTGGCTCCTGAAGAGAGCCCTGGCACTTATCTTTATTTACAAATTAACCACTGATTGGTTCCAAGGGCCTTGTGGCCAGATTGGTTCTAAAACGGCTGCGGCATGTATTGTGCCACCCTAAGACACCCCAAACCAAACATAGGGATACTGCCACTGCAGCCTGTGTGTTTTGGTGCAGACATCCCGGTGTGCCAGGCCTACCAGCACTGCAAGAGGCATAGCTAAGTCACCTATACAGCAGGCCTTACAGCCCTAAGGCAGGGTGCACTATACCTCATGTGAGGGCACAACTGCATGAGAAGCAATGCCCCTATAGTGTCGAAGTCAAATCTCAGACATTATAAGTGCGCAGTGAAGCCAAACTGAGTACATGGGCTGGAAGCTCGTCACAATGTGTTCCACAGATCCATGATGGCTTCACTGAATTCCAAGAATATCGGTACCAAACATCTCAGCTTAATATACCCACACTGATTTTAGTGTTGGGTTTATTAAGAAATGCACCCAGAGGGCATCTGAAAGGTGTGCCTGAAATCCTACCAACTCACTTAGTGTGTGCCTAACTGGTCCCCAACAGCCTGCTACCTCTAGACATGTTTCTGATCCCCTGAGGTGGGAGCCTTTTGCTCTCATGGGTCAGGAACAAAGCCTGCTCTGGGTAGAGGTGCTTTACCCTTACCCTCAAGCAGGAACAGCATAGAAAAGCAGTGAACCTTTTTATGCTGCCCAGGGCCTATCCAGCTATTGGAGATGCCTGTCCCCTGACAAAGCCTCATTGTTCGTGGCAAGCTTGACAGGAAAATTTGTAAGAAAGAAAGGTATGTCCCCTCTCAGCTAGGACAACCCCTAAGGTTCCCTGAGATGAAGTGACCCCCTACTTTGAGAATCCTCCATATTGTTTTGGATGACTCTAGCCAATAGGGTTAGGGATGTGCCCCCACCCCAGAAGGAGCGGACATACAAAGGGTGTAGGCACCCTAAAGGTAAGTAGCCCGTTGGCAACTTCCTTCTGACCCCTGTACCGCCCCTAAAAATAGTATTTAGGGGCACCCCTGAACCCTAATTCTCAGATTAGTGACGACCTATGAATAAGAGGACAAAGAAGAGCCGTGCAGTAGAGAAGACTGACTACGTCAACTGACTTTGCCCCAGCCCTACCGGCCTGTCTGCAGCCATTAAAGACCCTGCTAATGCAGATCGACTCGTCCTGCAGTCCAGCGACCTCCAGAACCCTGGGAGGACTGACTGCCTTCTAAAAGGACTCCTAATCTCCCTTGGATAGTGGACCTGTCCAGAAGAAAATCAACTTTAAAGACAAAGTGCTAAGCTTGCAGAACCACCAAGCTGACTACCTCTGCACCCGAGGCCTTTTGCCAGAGTTACAGTGGCCCACCAGTCCTGTGAAGGTTCCCCAGCGCTTCTGAGTAAGTGTCCACCATGGGCTGACCCCTGCCTGAATCCACGTTGATGCCTGCAGCCTCTGCATGATGATGTCCCCAACCGTGACCTGCACCGGTAAGCTGTTCTCTGATGCCAAAGGACACCCCTGCACCCAGAGCCCCTGGGCCTCGGGGAGATCAACTGACAGTGTGCTGACGCTCCAGCACATCCCAACTTACCTCTGCAGCTGTAGGACTCCTTCGACTGGCCTCCTGGCCTGAGCCTGCAGCCTTTTTTCCAACTTCGAGATTCCCCATTGGTTTGTATTGGGTGCCCAAAGCTGTGTTGGCACTCTGTACCCGGCCGCTTCTGTACCGATGGAGATGTAAGTTTGGTGCTCCCTTGTGGCCCCGTGCTTACCTTAACCCCCAGAGACTGGGTTAGAAAACCGTGCTACTTACCTGTAAGTAGTACCACTTTGATTGCCCCCTTTCTCCATTGGATAACATTGGCATCAGATGCTGAGATTGACCTCTGCACCCGGCTGCCCCAGTGCCACTGGTGGTGCAGTTTTGTCACTTATCTGAACCTTACCTGGTACTGATTCTTTATCCAGAAACTCAATATTGCAAATCGTTTACTTACCTGCATATTGCTGATTGTGTTTCCTCTCATAGATAGCATTGTATTGTTGAAAAATGCACTGTGTTCACGTTTTACATTGAAAGTCATTGATATTGCAAAATGTATTTACATGCAACAAAGTATCTTTGGTTCTATCAAATAAATATTCTACGAATAGCGTCTCTTAAAATGTCTATTTTGCCGAATATATTATTCCTCTTTCAGACCCTTCCATTGGAACCACCCTCTGGCACAATACGTACGCTTCAGCAGGAGTTAGAATCCTTCATTTGGGCGGGCAAAAGACCCAAATTGCGGCGCGACTTAGGCTACATACCCCTGGGAGAAGGGGGTCTTGGGATCCCAAACCTCCAGGACTATTATTGGGCAGCCCAGATCAAGGCGTTCGTGGAATGGTGACGCTCGGAGTTCAAAAAGCACTGGCTTTTCATAGACAGTTTGCTGGCAGGGTGGTCACTATGGCAGATTCCCATCTTGCCGAAGTTGGCCAGGCCTAAGAATCTTTACCTCTTGTTTGTAACGTGAGCCCCTCTAAAGGCTTGGGATAAAATAGCGGTGAAAAGGAGCCTCACCACCTTCCCCCCCCCCCCACCCCATTGTAGAAAACATTTCCTTCTCCCCGGGGATGGACGCAAAGGCCTTTACAAGGTGGACAAGGGAGGGAAGCAGATCGATCGGAAGCCTCTTTATGCCACCACTCAAATCTGATTTTAAGGCATGCACTTGGACTAAGGAGAGTGCACACCTAACATCAAACAACTACTCGACTGAGGAAGATGTCTGGTACTTATCTCAGATTAAGTCCATCTTGTGGTGCATCGCACCAGGTTTACTAGCATATCTTACTGGTAGACTCTGCCTCAAACTATTTTCGGCATCCCTGCCATTGGCCAAGTTGAAGTTGTGGACACCCAATTATCACACGCCCCAAAATGGTGCCTCTGAGTAGCACACATAGAAATGAATTTGGGACCACTAAAGTTGAAGATGGGAGTAAAAAGACTGATGCTCCCTAACCTAACTGGCAAAGGTATTTTCAAGCTAGTGTGCACTCTAAATGAGGCTGGCCCACGATACACCTATGACATGACAAGGGCTGCTTTGAATAAACATTCTGCACTGATGGCTAACATCGACTACAAACATTTCTTGCTACAACAGGCTCCATTCAACTCAGGAGTCAAATAAAAAGTTGAATGTGCACCTCAAACACCCAGCTAGCACATGTATTAGGCATGACGAGGCAATAAAGAGGTATGTGCAGAATATCCAAATGGTGTTCATCGGCCAAGCTGAGATGCCTTAGCCTCAGAGAGCCAGGGAAACTGCTCCTGAACAAGCTCACGCTGGGCCTCCTAAGTTCAGTCTTTGCTAAAATGATCTACCATAAATACCGAACCCATGAACAGGGTCACCAAATGGATCACTCCATATACGGTAACTGCAGCAGAACCTATCTTTGTTCAAATGGGCGCACAGGAATAAGAACACAAGCGCTCAGCATGTAGGAAGATAAACAGCTATTCGAAAGTCTGCAGATTGGGTGGCCAGACAGTCTCCATGCTCAAAGTCAAACTTTCTGACTCAGAAGTTAAGGGTTGTAACACTGACACCCCTTTTGGCCTGGCTCAAAGGTCTTGAAAATGAGATGTTAAGAGAAGGTGCGATACATATACTGCATGCAATTGACTTGTGCAAGGTCCATCAAAGACCAAAGTTTCAAGTACTCGAGGCGATCAACCAATAACCACCCTGAATCCATCAATGGCAATGCTGAAGTCACCATATCTGTACTCAAACCACCACTAGCTTTACATTCAACCACCATCCGTATCTTTGCATATGGAAACACTGCACCCCTCACAATCTGCAGGATATTTGTCTCTCAGGTTGCACACAAAGGCAACCTAGCATGCACCAAGGTTTTCATCGCCAAGTCCGTGCAGGGGTGCCCTACTCAGTTACTGCATCGCTGAGAAGCTTTGCCTCATCTAGTATGTACTCAGTGTCAACACCTGTGAACTTAATAACATTCTCTCAGACGTTTCTTCACTCTTGAAGGGCACAGGGTGTCTCCAGGTTAAGTTTATACACTTGCACATTGACCACATTGTACAAGCCATAGCCCTTCAGCATACATGTCACGTTCTATGAGTGACTAAAAATTGAAGTAAAATGTGTAAGACTTCAACAAACTGGCATCGTCAAGAAGGTAAAGGACCCATCATAGTTGTCAAGAAACTAAAACAACCAGATGAAATATGCATCAGCATGGACATACACCTTCCAAACACTGCTATTATTTGTGAGCACCACATCACACCCACCATCTACAATCTGGCTGTCAAAATGAATACAGCATGCATGCTGGTTTTACAAAGTCAACTCAGCGTATTACTAACTCCTCCTTCACCCAGACTCAAAATACATTATAGGTTTATGGTATGTGTGAACTCAAAAATATAAAATGTTCAACTTCAACATCTCCCCACTACTGAGGTGATGTAAAACAGCTTTCAATACATCCTCTCAGACTAACAGGAGTAATCACTGGTCCAGGTGAGAAAACACAGAACACCACTCCTTTCTATACGCCATGCTGATGCCATTGCAATACTTTGGCCTTACCCTCATCAAAACGACGGAGAAGTTCCTCAAGTCCAGCACAAATGTATTTGGCTATAGATTCTCAACAAAAACGGTAGACCCTGACACATTGAAAGCTCAAAACATCAAATAGGCTGCATCAACATCCTCAGTGTTCGAAGAGCACAGTTTCCTGGGCATGATCATTTACTGTTACTGTTTATTCAAAATCTTGTCTCTCACTGCCCTGCTGTGGAACCTCCTGAAATCCAAGTTCGGCTGGATACTGACCAGTGTGCAAAATATTTAACAAATGCCCTACAGATCAAACGGATTTTAAGTGCTTGCTAGCGTGCCTTAAAAACTTCTCAATCGCTCAGAGTTGTCTCAAAGCAAATTATGTAAATGTAGAATTTCTCATCTTAATAAGGGTGCACATCCTTGAAGGTTTCCTTAATATTTAATTTTATTATTGACTCATGCGATAAAGTTTAATATCCTTCTCATTGTTGCGTTCTAGAATTAGTGGCAATGTTAAAGTATACTAATCCAGAACAAGACACTCTCTTTAGTGAAAGGTGCCTCTCTATCCACAAAAAATATCCTAGTGATTCAACTAATTGGCTGAGGCACCCAGTAATTACATTTAAGATATGAGGCCAGATTCCCAGTTATCTTTTTTTAAACATCCTTTTATTAGCTTTACCGGGAAAAACATTGCATGAAAAACAACATGCAGAGAACATTATCCCCTGTACCGCCATGCGAGGATCTGCTTCAATGGGAAGGCCCACAACTTCAGCCAATCGTGCATGTATTCGTATCAAGTATCTAAATATTCTTGGGCAATCCCATACCATGTGTACAAATGTACCCTTGGCCTCCCCACTTCGGGTGAAGGGTGGCGTGGGGCTTCTACCGATGTTATATAGGCATGCTGGTTTGAAGTATATTCTATCGAAATATTTAAATTGGATAAGACAAAGCCTCACCGGTATCACCAGCTTCCTTGCAGCCATTTTTGCCTATGCCCAGTCCTCTTCCTCCAAGGGGCCTAGATTGCTCTCCCAGCATTCCCTGAGTGTCTGCATTGGGTCAGGCATGTTAACTATGAGCCCATTGAAGACGGAAGATATCATTCCACCCCCATGCACCTCAATCAGCAGCCTGGATTCCGGTGGAATGTCCTGGAGACCTCGGGAGGACAGTCGGATCTGAAGAGCTCGAAAAAATTGAGTCCTATAAAGCATACATCCTTTTTGCAGTTCCCAAAAGACTTAACATGCGTCGATTCCCGGAAATTGCCTAAGGTGGCTGTAGGAAAGTGCTCCTTTTGACATGGTTTTCCACCACTTTTTGCCTGGTACCTGGTGTGAATTTGACTGAAAGTGTACTTGGTTCCTACTAACCAGGTCCCTAGTACCAGTGTTCTTTTCCTAACCTGTACCATTGTTCCACAATTGGCACCCCTTTAGGATCTCTGTAAGTCCCTAGTAAGTGTTACCTCTGGTACTTAGCGCAGTGAAACTAAAGAGGGTCCCTAAGGGCTACAGCACAAATTGTGCCACCCTACAGTGCCCTTCACCAAGCTTATGCAAACTGCCATTACAACCTGTGTGTTTTGATGCAGAGAAAAACGAAGAGTTGACATGGCGTACACTGCTGTTTGCCATGCCAGCAAAGCACTACATGTGGTATAGGTAAGTCATTCCTACAGCAAGCCTTACAGCCTTGAGGCAGGGTGCACTATACCCCATGTGTGGGCATATCTGTGTAGTAGATGTGTCTAAGCAGAACCATAGATATTACAAGTGCACAGGGAAGCCATGACGAGGGCTGGACACTTGTGATTAAGAGTTCCCCAGCTACATGATGGCTCCACTGTCTCCACTGTACACCAAGGTGTTTGGTACCAAACACCTGGTCTTGATAAACTCACACTGATGCCAGTGGCAGAATTATTAAGCAATGCACCCAGAGGGCACTTTAGAGATGCCCATGAAAACCTACCGACTACTAGTGTATTGACTGACTAGTCTTGACCAGCCAGCCACCATAGACAGGTTTCTGACCTCCTAAGGTGAGAGCCTTCAATCTCTGTGACCAGGAACAAAGACTGCTGTGGGTGAAGATGTTCACACATCCTCCACCCTCCCACGCGCTGGATGTGCATTTCAGGGCAGGAAGTTTTAAACGTCCTGCCACCTTAGTTATGCGACCCAGGCCTCTCCAGATAGTGGAGATGCCCAGCCCCCTGTCCTGCTCCCACTTTGGCAGCAAAGACAGGTGGTAAAATTAGTAAGATTAGGAGGTGTGCCCACATTCAGCCAGCACTACCCCTATGGTGGGACCAGCTGATGTGGACCCCACTTTTCAGATTTCTCCATCTTGTCTAGGACGTAATTGGCATTCTAAGATCAGGGCTAATCCCAATTCCCAGAGGGAGTTGTTAGATGGAGGGTGTCATCACCCTAAAGGTAGATAGCCCATTGGATACTACCTTTCACTCCACTTAAACAACCCTAAATTGAGTATTTAGGTGGCACCCCCAAACCTAAGAACAGACATATCCAAATAATTTCCCACCTAGTAAATATATTGAGCTGAGGAACCTCCACCAGCAACGGCCTGTGCCAGAGAACAGTTTGTATAATGAGCCTACCATGCCATTTCAATGCCTGCAAAGCTTTGTGACATCAATTAGTCATGACTCGGGTGACCTCCTGTTTTGAATGTGGCTTCTCACCAATAAGCCACACCCAATCCCTGCACTCCCACCTGGGAGGCAAATATACTACTGCACCTTTGAATAATATACACTTTTGAGCATGTCTTACCACTCCTGGCACAGGAAGACTTCAACACAAAACAAACAGCACCTTTTGAAAATAGGTTTTATTTAACAAAATGCAAAGACTATCACTTTTAGAATAAGGCTTGAAGTTTATTACATAATACTCTCTAAGCAAAGGCTATCTCAGATACCAAATGCATAAGATTCAAATATATGTAGCAAACTTATAATCTAAAGGCATGAATCAATAATTGAGCAAACTATAATACTGATTAATAAACAAGCAATAACTGATATAAGATAAGGTACACTGGACGTCCTGCAAGAGATCAGAAAGATATACATATATAGAGAGCAGAGGAGTACTCTGGATGTGCACCTCCCACACCACAAAGAAAACACCTCCAATGATCAAAGAACCACACAACTCAATACATCACCTGGTGCATACACTGCCCACTTCTGACTGGGGGAATTACAGCCGGGGATCAGAGCTCAGCAAGCCAGGGTTCAATCCGAGATAGACACGTCTGCCCTCGCTCGGAATCCAAACTCCCAGTTTCTCAGCCTGCAACCCTCAGCTATAAACACACTAGAAGATTCGTGAAAGACCTCCTCCCACCGCCAGAGGAATTTTACCAGAACTGGCCAAGTTCCAAGCAAGCATCTCCATGGCAGTAAGGAGCTCTCAAGTCTCTTCCTCCATTCGCACTTCTTCTAGCCTCTGTCTTGACGAAGCTCTCACTAGGCCTTCCACAGTAAAACACCAAGACCTTGAATGTGAATAATCCAAACAACTTGCAAGCACGGCTGTGCACGCAGCAGCAAGGCAGAGTCAGACATGAGGCCCTGTCAAAGGCAATAGTCCGCACCTATAATACTCATCCACACAACTTACAAGCACCACTGTGCACACAGAAAAGTTTGAAGCAAGGTAAAGTCAGAAGGCAGAATGACATTAGACTACGTCAAAGCCAATAGGTCAAAGTCATAATTCACCTAACCCAAATAACATTATACACTTAATCCCTCAGTATACAACATTGAGCACATGTGTGCACCACCACCCACAAGACTGCACCTCAACATCCCATACCTTCTATTCTTGGAAAGACTATTCCACTAAAAGACAGAAGAAAAGCAGGCATATGCAAACCCATCCTACATTAAGGCTAAGGTAACATAACACACTTAAGTCAGTACAAAATGGTGGTGGTTGAGGGTCATCATAGGGTGTCAGACCACAAAAGTGGCTCATTCACCACACCTCCGGCAGCTCCTTGAAGACCCTGTGGGTGTATTATTATGTTGGATAAAGTTCTCTTATCTGCGTACATCCAATCATTGATAGGCAGTAATTGTGAGGCGTAGTAATATCTTCGGATGTCCGCTAGTCCTAACCCCCATCAAATGGGGTTTGCACGCATTTACTAAATGTCACACTAGGAGTCCTGCCACCCTATATATAGTTGGTTGAGATGGATTTCAGGGAGGTAAGGAAGTCCCCCTTGAGGGAATGAGGATAGTTCTGGAGTAGGTACAACCAAAGGGGCAGAGCAATAATTTTTGTAGCCCATAATCAAAAGTGGGAGCTTACTTAAAGCATCAAGCTGGGAATGATGCTGGCATAGCATTGGTTCGATGTTAAGGTCTCAGCAGCGCATCGAGTCTAAAGTGACATGTTTCCCCAAATAATTAAAGGAGTCTCACCACAGGGGACCACTCTCCACCCTCTTTGTCGTATCTGGCGGGCAGTTTATGGGAAACACCGCTGATTTATCACAGTTGACCTTGAGGCCAGAGTCTTCCCTGTATATGGTAGGAATCTGCATTAGACGGGATCGTACACTGCGTGAACCAAACTTACAGGACGTAATCAACAGCAAATAACGATATTCGATCCTTGTGTAACCAATGTCTGCACGTTCCCCATATTTGGGCATCTATCTGTATCCACTCTGTTAGCAGTCCAACTGCCAGCGCAAAGAGGAGGGGGGAAAGGGGACAGCTCTGTCGTGTACCCTGCTTTATCAGAAAGGGGGGAGAGATCTCCCATTTACTCACACCGCAGCCCATAGGAGTTCATAAAAGAGCCGAAACAGTGCACAAAATTTAGCCTGAAATTCCATTTTCCAGGGACTTTAAACAAGAATGGTCATTTGACTGTGTTAAATCTATCTAAAAGTACAATTGACATTAATGTTCTATGTGTAATAACTGTGCTCACAGTCATTTGAAAACAAAAAATAGATTTAAAATAAAATCTATCTAAAAGTCTATAGAAATCACTGCCGGGGGCTCTGTCGATCGTTGTGCCAAATCATGCCCAACATACAGGCATGGGATACAGTGCCTTGTTCCCCTCTTGTGCATGATAGAGCAGGAAAAATGGTGAGACCAGTTGAGATGCATATCTTTTAAAGAATTCCACCGGAAAGCCGTTGGGACCTGTTGTCTTTCCCATGGGTAGGCTATGGTTTGTACTCAGTATTTCCTCTTCTGAGACCACCTTATCCAGTGCCTCTTTGTAGGAAGCTGGCACTTTTATAGTGGACCTAAACAAGTTACACTGTGTAGAGTCCAGGCAAACACCAGTTGGTTTACAGAAGCACACATTTATATCCCAAATGCTCTCTTTTGTGGCAGTGTGGGCAAGCACTTAGGTGTATCACAGGGTAGTGCTAAGCATTTGTTGAGACACACTGAGGCAATAAATGATACACACAATCAAGAATAAATCCAAGACCAATTTCGAAAAATAAGTAGTATTTTTATATACATTTTGATACCAAGTACTTCGATAGCAAGTAAGTACTTTTCTCAATATTGAATTTTGCAGGTAAGTAAAACAGTTACTTAGATGCTCCTTTATGCACACTACTTTCCTATGGGAGGAAAAGTATTGATAGCAATAGCATACAGATATTTATGGTTTGGCTTCTGGGGGTCTAATTCAGTTCTTAGGGTCTTAGGGGACCAAGGTCCAAAGTAGAACAAGCAGATTCTTGTTACCTGCCCTGGGTCATCCGGGTGCAGAGGTGTTGGTTGCGTTGGTAGCTGTACGCGCTACACCGGTAAAGATAAGGGGGGGGGGGGCACCTAGAAATAGGCTGCAGAGGGGAATTTTGAGACAAGTTCAACAGCCCCCAATGTTGAGCTAGGGCCACAAGGGTCTGCTGACAAGGGAGCACAGTTGGTTTGTTGGTACCAGCCTGGCTATCTCAGTGCAGAGCAAAAAGGGGTTGGCTGGCTCTGTGCGATCTGGAGCCTTGCGGTTGTTGATCTCGCCAGTTGAGGGTGCAAAATCAGGACAGCTGTGCAACTCCCGAAGTTAGTCTCTGCGGTGCTGACATCCCTCAACGGCTGCTTGGTCTCGGTGTCAATGAAGTCTGGATTGAACTCTCACAGTCTTTGTTTTCTGCAAGGCGTCTGGTGTCCTGGGTATTGGTCCTGTGCAGCTCTGATTGGTCCTGCTGTCCTCTCACTTGGTAGGGGGACAGATTTGACCTTCAAGAGTAGACCAGACTTTGTGTTTTGATGCCTGTGGACTGCAGGGGATTAGCTCCTTTACTCTAAAGGAAAATTGCTGGCAATTTGTAAAGTGCTGTCAGCCCACTGGGGTTCTTGGCAGGAATTCAGCTGCAGGGTGAGTCGCTGGGTCGCGATTGTCAAGAGTTAGTGTGGCAGGCAGGGCTTGGTGACAAAAGTCCACAGCAGCCTGTAGTTCTCGCTTTTTCTTGCTACACTCGGTGTCCTTCTCTTCCTGATCCATTGAATCTGAGTTCCTGGTGTCAGGGGTGCCACCTAAATACTCAATGTAGCGGCGTTACAGGGAGTCACAGGTAGTAGCAAATGCGCTACATACCTTTAGGATGTCTACACCCCCTATATGACCACTTTGTGTGGGACCAGAAGCCTAATGCTGCCAAAACTAAGGGTGGAATGCTAAAAGTCATGTCTACTTCAGGTAGACCACCTTCGACGTGGTACTAGCCTGAGACGGGACATGCCTCCTCACTAGCTCATTTTCCCGCCTGTCCTGGTGCCAAATTTGGCCGGGCAGGGGTGGTCTTGGGTCACATATCAAAGGCGACAGTAACCTTTGGAGCCTCCTGCCTTGATAGGCTGATCACTTAGCCATCCTGCTTGGAGGAGGTGACAACACCTCTGGCCGAAGCGGGCATTGTTTCTGCCCTCAGAGAGCGCAGGCTCTCACCTGCAGGGGGTCAGACACCTGTCTGTGGTGGCAGTCTAGTCTACACCTGTCAGCCAGCACACTTGTAGTTGGTATATTTTCAGAGGGAACCTCTAAGGTTACCTTTGGGTGCATGTATTAATAAATCCATCACTGTAATCAGTGTGGGTTTATTAATATGATATGTTTGATACCAAACATCCCTAGTTTCAGTGAAGCCATCTTTGTAGCTGGGTAACTCGTAAACATCAGTGTCCAGCACATGTTCTAAAAATGGCTTCTCTGAGCACTAGTAGTATCCAAGAATAAACTTGGATATCACAGGTTCATATCTGCTCATGCAGATATGCCTTCACGTGTAGTATAGTGCACCCTGCCTTAGGGTTGTAAGGCCTGCTTTGGTGGTAGCTTACCTATACTGCATGCAGTGTCTGTGGGCTTGGCATACAGGAGGTGTGCCAGGTGTTGTCTTCACTTTTCTCTGCATCATGGCACCCAGCCTGCAATGGCAGTTTGCATGTTGGTGCTGAGGGATCTGTCAGGGTGGCACAATACATGCTGCAGTGTAATGGCACCATCTTTCGTATCCCAGGCCCGAGGTACCAGGGTTACCATTTACTAGGGACTTATAGGGAGTGCTAAAGGTATTGCCAATTGGGAAACAAATTTGGCATAGGGGACACGATTAGCAGGAAACCAGTGCACTTTCTGTCAAAATTACATCAGATACCAGGCAAAAAGTGGGGGTGACCATGTCAAAAAAGGGCCACTTCCGTACACCACCCCCCCAAACAAAGATGAATTAGACTAATCTTTCCCAAGAGAGTCTTCATTGTCTAAGTTGAAAAACCTGGAAAGGCCCTCTGCATTGCCATTGTCAGTCCCAGGTCTGTGCTGCACTGGAAAGTCCGCACCCTGCAGGGAGATTGACCACATCAACAATTTAGGTTTTTCGCCTTTCCTCTGCATCAGTCATTTGAGAGGCCTGTGGTTGATTTGGAGGTATGGTCTCAGTTTCTTTAAGGACCAAACCACAGCAATGGCTTCCCTCTCAATGGCACTCCTATGCTGCTCTCTGGGCAGTAACCTCCTGCTAATGAAAGCAACAGACTGGTCATGGCCGTCATCATTTGTCTGGGAAAGGGCCACTCCATTCCTATGTTCAGAGGCATCAGTCTGCATTATTAACTGCTTTGTATTATCTGGAGCTGTAAGATTGGGTGGTGAGCACATTGCTTCTTTCAGCGTGCCAAAAGCCTTTTAACAGCTCACTGTCTAGTTTCATTTCTTTGGCATCTTTTGGAGGTACGCTCTGTGAGGGGTGCCACAATGGTACAATACCCCTTCACAAACCATCTGTAGTACCCAGTCAAGCTCAGCGATGCTCTGGCTTGTGTCTGGGTGGTTGGAGCTTCCCAGTCCAGAATTGTCTGGATCTTGGGATGTAAGGGTTTAACTTGGCCTCCACTCTTCTCTGCCCTATCTGGCACTTGCTTGCATTACTAGGGAGGCCTGCAGTTTTCAGAGCCTTCCGGACCTTCACAAGGTGGATCAGGTGATCCTGCCATGTGGAACTATAGACAGCAATATCATCTAGATATGAGGCATTACATATTTTCAACCCAGCAAGGACATTATTTACCAACCTCTGGAAGGTGTAAGGGTCATTTTGTATTCCAAAGGCATAACAGTAGAAGAGAAGGCCAGGGAGAGGTTCACTCTCTGCTCCTGATCCTCATCAGTGACAATGAGCATAGTCACATCATCCCTATCATAGAAAGGCTTCAGGTGGTAAACATGGATGACCCTTTGAGGGCTCCTGCCAGTGCTTAGGTCTACAAAATAGGCGACCTCACTTTTCTTTTCAATGATAGAGTAGTGACCACTCCATTAGTACTGAAGGGCTCTAGGTGCCACAGGTTCCAAATCCCATACATTTTGTCTGGTTGGAATTCCACCAGTGCAGCCTTTTGGTCATAACAACGCTTCTGGAGCTCTTGGCTGGCCTCAAGGTTTTCAGATGCTTTTCCCATGTACTCGCCATCCTTGAATGTAAGCCT
Organism: Triturus cristatus; assembly: GCF_964204655.1. Lineage (NCBI taxonomy): Eukaryota > Metazoa > Chordata > Amphibia > Caudata > Salamandridae > Triturus > Triturus cristatus. The sequence goes on along the minus strand of NC_140589.1, from coordinate 558,341,801 downwards.
AGTACATACTCCACAATGTCCTGTCTAGGCTTTTTGAGAGGTCTCTCCAAGCCTTCCTTAACTAGACACAATGGTCCCCTTACAGGATGCCCAAACAGAAATTCAAACGGGAAAACCGCGACTTCTTTCTGAGGTATTTCTCGGTAAGTGCAAAGCAGGCATAGCAAAAGGACATCCCATCTCCTTCTGAATTTCCAGAGAGTCTTATGATCATACCTTTCCAGGTTTTGTTGAATCTCTTAACTAAAGTATTTGTTTGTGGATGCTAGGGGATAATGAACTTATAAGTCACACCACATTCATTCCACATTGCTTTCAGGTAGCCAGACATGAAGTTACTAGCTCCACCACCGCCTTAGGAAAACCCATTCTTGTAAAAATAATTAGGAGGGCACTGGCAACTGCAGGCATAGTGACAGTCCCAAGGGATATAGCCTCAGTGTACCTGGTAGCATTATCCACTACTATCAGTATGAATCTGTTCCCTGATGCTATCGAAGGGTCCAGGGGGCCAAAAAGGTCAACTCCTACCCTTTCAAAGAGAACCACAACCATTGTAAGTGGAATTAAGAGGACCTTTGGATAGTTACCTGCCTTGCCACTGGCTTGGCAGGTAACAGAGGAGTTGCAAAACTCCTTCACCTTCTGGGGCATGTTTGGCCAATTGAAGTGGCTGAATAGCCTACTCTAGGTCTTGCTCTAGCCAAGATGCCCAGCTAGGGAGATGTCATGGGCCCATGAGAGTAAAAACTATCTGTACTGCTGAGGCACTACCACCCTCCTAGTGGCACCACGTTTGAGGTCTCTGAGTGTACAGGAGTCCTCCTCCCAAAGGTCCTGTGGGAGCCACTGACATATTTATCCTGTGCATCAGCTTGCTGTCTCAGGCTTTCAAGAGTAGGACAGGTCCTCTGTCCTTGGCAAAGCTCTTCCCTAGTGGGTCCCCTGAACCTAGGACCTTTGCCAGATAAGGCCCAAGTTCCTGGGGTAAAGTTCCCTCTGGGGCTGACAAGTCTTCTCCCTGAGGATAGGAGACCTGAGCTTGTGGCTGATAAGAAGCTGGCTTCTCAGACCTCTTACCTTTTCTCTTGTAGGGTTGAGACACTTTTTCAGTCTCCAACGCCTCTTTTCACCTTGGCCTTTGCTCTGTTCTTGGGATTTTATGCACAACCATTCAGATATTTCCATCATGGCTGTATGTGATCTTAGCTCTACCTCAGTCTATGCTGAGGACTCCAGATCATTCCCTAGCAGACATTCAACAGGAATTGCAAATCCTACAACCACCTTCTTCTGGCCAGTAACCCCTCTCCACTCCAAGGACAGCATTGTTTGTTTAAATCTGCTCTATGGAATTTTGATTTGAACAAAGGGAAGGAAAAGGAAAAGAAAAGAAGAAAAACAAAACACAGGGACATTATACATGTGTTCATTTCAACAGAGTATATAGTACAATCGCATTCACATTTTAATTTGAACTGAAGTAAAGAGACCGAATGTATAACATTTTTAGCGATTGCCAGATTATGATGTGAATTTAAGCATTTATCATCCCGTAGCGTGTCCGACAAGGATGACACTACATTTGGGTGCTAATGATTTTGTGCCTATGTGCACCATGCATAGTATAAACAAGGGGGGTAAGTGGGAGGGTGAAAGGTCAAAGGGAAGGGAGGCGGGGTCAAGAGGTGAACTATGTTAACTTTGCCCAACTTAGTTTTCTATCCTTCCCCAGCACTTATAGCTCATTCTAGTGATCAGATCAAGCATATGTCCCACCTTGTTTCATCATATATTGTGCCTTCAGGTTGCATATATGTAATGCTATGGTGCTGGGCCCTATAATGGGTCGTGTTTTGAGTCACATTTATGCTTCTACTGTGCATCATGGCTGATGCTGGCTTGTTTATCACCATCGCTTATGTTAAGTGCCTAGGGTTCTGTTATTGTCTGCCAGGCAGTTTGGAAGTCTAGGAGAATTGTGTCCCATGCGGTCAAAATCGGGGACTTACGAATCCCCATGGTATCTTCGTGGTAGAGAGCAACTCTCTCTGCCTGCGCCCAAGTGGCAAGTGAGTGAAACCAGTCTATATCGGTGGGGGCTTTTTCCAGGCGCTTCCAGCATTTGGTGATCAGGCGTTTAGCCGTGATCAGTCCTAAGTATATAAACCTGGACGTTATTTTATGTTTTTTGGGTCTGTGATAGAGGCCCAGAAGGCATACCTCCCAGGAGGAGTCCAATTCATGTTCAGTGCAATTTGACAAGTAATTGACTACCATTTTCCAGTATGTGGTGAGGGCCGAAGTGTTTATTAATTCTAGCTGGTGTCAGGTACGCTCTGTGCACTATAAAGTACTGTATGAGGCAGAATCTAGCATTTCTAGGGATCTGCTTAGGTCCCTCCAATATGGCTGCCCATTCCTGATCTGTACACGGCCTTTGTAAGTCGGTGTCCCATTGCTGTTTGAGAGATTTCAGTGGCTGTGCTGCATGTGTTCTCAATGAGTCCACAAACCATTTGGTTAGGTGCCTCCCCGCTCCCAGTTCGTGTATGTATTGAATGATGAGGTGTGTCGGGTTTGTCTGATACGTCTCCTCATAGTGTTTGCAGTGTCAAGGTTAGCGAGTTATACAATAGGAATTGACTACTCTGCAAGCAATCCTCATCAGCGAGGGTATTGAAGGGCACTAATTGACCATCGCAGTACAAGTCTTCTACTGTCTGTATTCCTGCCTCTTCCCAGGTAGATAACTCCGCTTCAGTGATGGCTCGCTGTTCTTTAGGTGTGCTCTGAATGGGTAAACAAGGCGCATGTGGGAGTGTATGTCGTGTGACGCATAAGCTGTGGCAGAAGCATCTGTAGGCCACCCCCAGTAACAACTGGGCAGGAACTGCCCCTTTCCGCTCAGGATGGAACAGGCTTATAATCGACGACTGTGCACTACCTGGTAGCTGCGTGGCCGTGTCTGTCAGATGGGTTCCTCCAATCATTTGGCTATCCATTGGAGTTGCGCTTCTAAATAATAATGTTCCATGTTGCATGTTGGGCACTGCCAATCCTTCCTGATTTGTGTGTAGATATAACTTAAATAGGGCAACTCTGCGGCGTGTTCCATGCCAGATAAAATCTTGCATGGCGCGTTCGAGGTGTATGGAAGTTTGGAGGTCTGATATAAAGTGGCAGATTGGTAAAGTAATATAAGAGTCACTGAAGTACCACCATTTTAAGGAGCGCTATGCGATCCATTACAGTCGAGGCAGGGTGCACCAGAAGGACATTTGTGATTTGATTGTGCTGATAGCGCGCATGAGATTGCCCTCCAGCAGATCGCCTGCCTGGTGATAGACTGTAGGTTTCAAAATAATCGTAGGGCTATGCCCTTTATGTTATGCTATCTAGATTAGCCTTATAAAGCTAAATATAATAACAGTGGTTATCCATATTTATAACCAACTGAGCTATAATAATAAGAAAGATGTTTTATAGAATAGGTTGGTCTTGGACGGGTGGCAGCCATTTTGTGTACTGGCTGCCATCTTATATTATGGTTATGAATAAGCACACGTGAGCTCTAAAACTGCAAACGACTTAAGCCCAGTCAGAGCTGCACCATGACACTTGTTGTTCACCTAATAAGTATACGCCCAGTTTCGTTCTCCTTACTCAATAATGGGCGCATCTTTGCTTATGAATAGGCCTTTCTGTGTGTGTAAGCAATATTCTATTTGCAGCACCTATCCTACGCTGGGGGGAGTAGGGATGCAGCTGGCTGACCTTGACTAAGAGATACTGTGTGCCCATCTCCGGCTGGTAGTGTACGCCCCTCTGCCTCCCAAGGTACGCATCCCAAAATCTGTAACTTTCCCTTGTAGGCGTACTCTGGGGGTTATGACGTGTTTGGTGTATTATACTATGCAGCGCATCAGTATCGAGTCAGTTCTCTTGTAAGCATTGCAAGCTCCAGGCTGCATTTGGGCTCCTCAGTTGGCGCCCGAACAGGGACTCCACGTTTTCAACGGTCACACCCGCAAACGGGTTGTGAGGTCGGGGTGCAGGCTGGTTCGGCGGGCGGATCGGGTGCCCCCCCACAGATGGAGCCCTGTCTCTGTGGCTTGCCCCGCCCATTTGATCGATTGTGCCCTGTCTAGTGATGATACGCCGGGGTCCAGAGACGGCGAGACCCTGGAGCAGACCAGATTTGGTCCAGAGAATCGGCGGTAGAGAATTGCCTATGACACCTGCATCAGACAGGTGTGTGACTTTGTGTATGTTTGGTCTTTGGGTCTTTGGAAATGTACTGGCGCCAGTCTTTGTTTGAGGTAGTGCTGGACTGAACCGTGCGAGGCAGACCATTGACGGCCGCTTTTCGGTGCGAACTTGAACTGCTCCATGGGATTCGGGCTCTTGAGACCCGTCTCATAGTAGTTCTTGGATAGCTCCGGGAGGGGCAGGGCCTTCGGGGCGTGTTTCGTGGACGGAGCCACACTACCGACTTTGGGAGGCAGAACCGATCGGTCTGTGCTCCATAAGTGGTGCCGGACTGTGAGTTTGAGGATGCCCATCGAGCTATCTCAGTGGTCTTGAACCACAGATTGAGATGAGCCTTAGAGGCGAAACCTCACGGGCAGTGCCGGGCCGCGCTTTGACAAGGCAGCACCTTGAGTTGTTCCCTTAAGTATTGGGGACAATCTGCTTGGGCTGTGCTTTTATAGTGAGTTTTGTCTGTATTGTGTGGCCGAGTGCTGGGGCTGAATCTCGTAGTGGTTTGAGAGTCGTTAACGGCTCTACGAGCTACAAGATGCGAGATAGGCTTTAGATCGTGTCGAGACGCAAGAATGATCGAACTAGGCTATCCATACACGTAACAGAGATTCTTAAGGAGGTGCTTAGTGAAAGGCTGTTCGGGCCGTGTTGTATTGCACACTTTGAAAGGTCTGTTCGTGCTGATTATTTTTTGGGAAAACAGATTTTATTCATCAAAATATCACATATAATGCAGAGCCCTGCGACCCAGAAACTTCTGCAGCATCAATGTACATCAATTAAATTTGAACATTTTCATGCATATTCAGGAAACAATGAAAAGCAATACATTTAGAATATAAACCCCAAAACTTCAACTCCCCCCACCCACCCCTGTTGCATCGTCGTCTATTCCAGAGCAACCCATTCGAACAATGATCTCATTTATACAGTCATAGCATTGCATCTTCTACAAAGCGATAAGGAAGCCATACATCAACGAAAGGGATCATACCAGGTTGCGGTGCCGCTCCACCGGTGGCGGCTCCAGCTCCCGATAGTCTGCCCAGAGCTTCCAGATTTTAAAGTGTTTTCGGGGACACCCCGTGGCCACAAAGATTGGGGCTTCCAGCCCCATACAGAAGTCCAGGCCATTTTTCCAGGCAGAAACAGAGTGTGCCCCCGCCGCCTTCCAGACCTTAGCAATATCCCTCTTTGCCAGGGTGAATCCCAAAAGCACAAGATGGCGCTTATATATGTTGCCCCCAATCCCCTCCATGACAAGCAGGAGAACCAGCTTCGGTGAACAAGGAAGGTCCCACCCCAACACCTCAGAGAGGCAGGCCATCACTCCCCTCCAGAATCCGCGCCAGTGCAGAGCAGTACCAGACAGTATGGACCAGGGTACCCTCTTCGTGTTCACATCGGAGGCACACAGGGGAAGCCACCAAGCCCGCCCTCCACAACCTGACCCTCGTATAATATACCCGATGGAGATATTTGAACTGGATAAGCCGTAGGCTCACTGCAATGGCCGCCCCGCGCAAAGAGGCCAAGGCCTCTGTCCAATCTTTCTTCTCCAACGGACCTACATCGCCCTCCCAAGCCTCCCTCAGATGCTGCAGCGAAGGGGAGCTGTGTGTGACCAGGGACTGGTATATTTTAGAGATCTTGTGATCATGGAGGTCTCCCATAAACATCTTGGCCTCTGTCGGACTGAACTCTGCCAGTGTCTCCAGCCACTCCAGGCTAGGGGAAATGGCATGCCAAAACTGCAGATATTTAAAGAATTGGGTTTTCGGCTTCTGGAAGTCCTTTTGGATATCCTGAAAAGATTTCAAAACGTCTCCCAAAGTAGACATCCCAATATTGTCCCAGTCACGGAACCCTGCCAAAGCCGCCAGTTGTGGTAGGCATCCGTTGTGCCAAAGAGGGGTCTCCCGAGTCAATCTGTTCCACCAGCCCATTCTCCATAGCGCCTGCCTCCAAATATGGAAAACAAGCCATGTGGCAGAAAGCAGGGAGCATCTCAACCGTGCAGAATAAAGAATTGTATGCAACGTGGAGTCCCCCATATAGCATCATTTGACAGCATACGCCGGATCCGCCCTATCCCCATACCACCATTCATTGAGGACAAGCAAGTGCAAGGCCATGTAATATGACAAGATGTTGGAGGTTGCCAACACCCAACAGTATGTAGACAAAAAGCAGGTCCGCAGGGCCACCCGTGCCACCCCACCATCCCAGAGAAACTGACCCAGGGCCTCATTGACCAGCCGGAACCACCTCGGGGGAATCGGATACGGATGATTTTGCAGTTGATACAGCAGGCACTGGAGTGACACCATCTTGAAAATGGCCAACTGGCCATAAATAGGCAAGGGCATATGAGACCAGGTTTTAATGTCTTCCCGCACGTGATCCCAGACAGGCACCAAATTCCTATCCCAGGTTGCGGTGGGGGAATCCGAAAGGAACACTCCTAGGGATTTCATCCCCTCATACACAACCTGCACCGAAGACGCCCATGAGCCGAGCTCACCCCCACCACCCAAGACCCAAAGAGTGGACTTTCGGGGATTCATGTAAAGGCCAGAGGTTTCCCCAAAGACCTGCATAGTGCGCAGCAGCCGCGGTCCCGTCCTATCCAAATTAGTAAGGAAGAACAGTACATCGTCGGCATACAGGGTGATACGGTCCGACAACCCGTGTGTCTATTCAAGACCAGTCACTTGAGCATCGATCCGCACCCAGGCAGCATCGCTAACGTGAATAAGTAGGGGGACAGCGGACACCCCTGTCTAGTGCCCCACCCTATAAAGAACGTAGAGGAGATGGAGCCAGCCACGCGCACAGAGGCAGTTAAGTGTGTATACAGCAAGGTTAGGTATGACAGGAAGCGAGTGTCAGGTCTGTCAGGAGCTCACCTGTTTTTCTGCAGAAGCGCCCAGGAACTGAAGACAAGGTCCGCTACCTCCCCCAACCACCTATTGCGCCTATCAATCTCTAAGCCACAATGGTGATCAGGGGAAGAAGGGAGACAAAACAAGGAAAAAAGGGGAGGAATACCTCGGCGTAATTCACCTTCCAGGAGACCTTCTTCTAAAGAAAACTAAAAGAAAAGAAGGGGTGTGTTAGGTGAAAGTGGATATTTATCTGTCTGCAACCGCTATATATCTGACTGTATGCAGCTACTATTTTCCCCTTTACCAGTACCTTAATCCTCCATTCTTCTGAATAGGGCTGAGGAAGCGGTAGTAGAATCCAGAACACTCGGCTGTGAAAAGAAGTAGAGGAAGCAGTACAATCATACAGTAGACTCCTTAAGTGTTATACTAGTAGAGTCTTGTTAACAATAATTATGCTCACCATTCTGGCTACATTACTGCTTGGTGAAGGAACTCATGGGTCCTAACCATCTTCAGAAAAACAGGCATGACATCTGTACTTCTTAACATTGAGAATAATATCTTCTATCGTCATGAAAATAAGTCCAATGCATAAAGGAAACAAAAAGGCAGCGAATACACGCTGTTACCGTAACTTAAGAGTCCACTTGGTAGTCTGTGCCTCCGCCCGTGGTGCCATACTACAGGTTTGAGTAGGGATCTTTAGGGCAGATGAGCGAGACTGTAGCAAGGAGTCGTCCAACCAAGAAGCAGAGTAAACAGCCAGAAGTGGTTCACGTTTCTGCTAATCGTGAAGAGCAGTTGGCTAAATGGGAGTATGGGGGCAGATAAGCGGGACCACAGAGTAGGGACAATCCGGCAGACAGGTAGAGCAACCAGCCAGTAGTCCGGCCGGCGGAACATCAGAGTCCGGCCGACGGGCGGAACCCAAAGCCTTCGCTCCGCCTGCCCACGGAATCCTCCCTCTCTGGAAACCAGCTAGAGGATACTACGGGCACAACAGATGGTAGCAGGGCTGATCAAAAGGCTGCAGCACGGCCAGCGGGCGGCCGAGGTCCCTACTCCGAGAGACCACACGGGGAGCAGGTCCTTAGGAATACAAGTAGCGAGGCTTGCCGGGTACAGGAAACGCAACAGGACGCCAGGGAATCGTCGTGAAGCAGAAGTTCAGGAAATCTCGTACGCAAAGCGCGATATCCGGTGGAAGTCAGGCTTTTGTGCCTGCCTGACTTCCTCGCGCATGCGCAGTCCCAAGCCGCCATCTTGGGTCAGTGGTGACGGCAGCCGTGACAGTGAGGCCCTATGTTCAACCTGCGCAACAGCGCAAAGAGGTACACCCAGCCTTAAGAATCAAAGGCCCTGTCCATATACGCAAGCAGTAGCGCCGCCCATTCCCCCAATCTCTGGACTGTCGCAACATGTGCCCTCCGAATAGTGAGGCGGGTCGCCCAATGAGGCATAAACCCTGCCTGATCGGGATGTACCAGGGAGGTAATAAGTGGTCGGAGACGATTCGCTAACGCCTTAGCTAGAATCTTGGCCTCCACATTCAAGAGGGAGATAGGGCGATATGATGCATGATGATTGGGGGGTCTACCAGGCTTATAGAACACCACTACCTCCTCATGTCTCCAATCGCTGGGCAGACGACCCTGTTCCCTGGCCTCCTCCACCACCTGTCGAATACCTACCTACCGTTTAAATAATTCGTTCGGGAACTGTTCGGTCCCGGGGCCTTATCGGGACACAGGTCCCCTAGGGCGGCGCCCAGTTCATCCTCCGTGAGCGGGCGATCTAACTCCAGAGACTCTTCGTCGGAGAGGGCCTTAGGCGTCTCATTCGGCCCCACAATACCAGGGAGAGCCTGGGGGCGAAGTGACCCCTGGCACAGTCTATGCAGCAACTTACTAGATTTGTCCCCCCACTGGTAGATCCTGCTACGGGTCGCCAGCCATGCCTGGAAGGCCTCATCCAAAAGAAGATGCGAATAGTCTTGTTGAGCTAGCAGTAGTTGGCGGTGAGCTAGGGGCACCCCTCTTCTCTGCTGCGCACCTCCAACCCAATGAGTTCCGTTTTCGCTCGTACAAGGGCTTCTCTTCGCGTTCTGCGGGCCGCCGCACAAAAGGAAATGTCCACCCCACGAATTGTGGGCTTCATTGCCTCCCAGAGAGGTGTAGCCCCCCGCACCGAGCCTACATTAAATGCCAAATACTGATCAATGGCTTCCTCCATCCGTTCCCTATAGTCCTCCTGCTGGAGGTTCCAGGCGGAGAGGCGCCACCGGAAAGGACCATAAGTCCTCCCTGCCCGTAAAGTGATGGCCACCGGCGAATGATCCGAAAGCCCCGATGGAAGGATATCCGCCACCACCACCCTGCTATCAATCGCCCGGGGGACAAATAAATAGTCAAGGTGAGAATATGAATCATGCACTGCCGAGAAATAGGTGTATCCCTGAGTCACACCATGTAGCCTGCACCAAGGGTCCACCCATTCAAGGCCCGTCGCTAGGGAGAAGAGTCTAGTGGGGTTGTCGGGCCTCTAGGGGGCCCCCCGGCCTCCACCTATCTTTGGCCGCATCCATCACATCATTCCAGTTCCCACCCACAACCGCCAGGCCATACGGCACATCCGCCCATGTGGTCATAAGTTTCTCCACCAACCCCCAGGACAGAGGCAGGAGGGGCATACACGCTCCCCAGCACCACCGTGTCTCCACCCACTGAGCCTTGCACAAACAGGAATCTGACCTGGGTGTCCCCCCATGTCTTAACGTGAGTGTAGGAGACCCGGCGATGGATCAGGATAGCGGACACCCCGGGAGCCCCTGACAAACCCTGAGTGGAAGACCTGGATATAGCCAAAGCGTTGAAAACACAACGCCTTTGTCCCCATGAGGTGTGTCTCCTGCAGCATCAGAACATCTGCATGAGCGCATTTCGCCTGTTTAAGAATTGCCCCACGTTTAATCTTATCAAGAGCTCCCCTGACATTTCAGCTAATGCTCTGAAGGGACCCCGCGAGATCCTGTGGACTACCCAGCATAGCGGCCTTGGAAGGGCTCCATATGAATCAGTGGCACAGATGACATAATGCAATACGCGCAAGTGAACTCCGGAATACTGTACGACAGTACAAGCGAGAAACAAAAACCCCCCAAACACAACACAACAATCCCCCCCACCCTATACCTCAATAACAGTGAAGTACCTGTCACGGTGGGCAGAGCAGGTTGACCCCAACAGGAGGTCCCACCCCTCACCCGCCAATGGATCCCCAACTCACAGCCCATTGTCAACTGGCCCTCTCTCTGGTCGTTAAGGTCCCACAGGGAGACCGGCCTTCATCTGTTCTTCTCCGGTCGATGCGGTAAACTCTGGACCTTAGAGCCATATTCCCTACCCACAGCTAGTCTACTGGCATATGCTGCCACGAGGCCGACTCAGCCCGAGAGGAGGTACCACATGACTTGGAGCGCCGCCTGGACCGGGAGCGCCTGCTACCCTTCCCCAGTGGTCTGGGCTGATGCTGGGGTGCCACGCTCGAAGAAGAGTCGGACTCCCCTCCCTGGCGGCGAGTGGGGACGCACTCGTACGGTCTCATCGGTCCATAGGAACACCTCCTCCGGTGAGTCGAAGAAGTGGGTGCAAGACGTTCATGCTGATTTTTTAGTGTAATTTTTGTGTACGATTCTGAGAGAAGTGGATTTGCCCTGCGCTTGCGCAGTGGGAATTTTGTAACTATTTGATGCCGTGTTTTAGTAAACTTGGATGTTTTGTGTGTCTATGTTGTTGTTCAAGTGATCGATTGGAGGAAAGACAATCCGCGCCCCCAGAGGGCACCCCGAATTTTGATATGTACATAACGGACAGTATTGCCCTTATTATGTTTAGCACTTTATGGCATAAATGTTTTATATGTTAAGGGTTTGGCAGAAAGAGGCAAAGCAGTGGCAAATTAGAGAGGAGAAAAATGTTAGGAAACAACAGGCGCAGACGATTACGCAGATAGCCATGGCTTGTGATAAAGCGACAATAAATAAAGGCATTGAGTGTGCAGACAGGGCGTTTCGGCTGCAAGTGAAGAAGAGCTATGTTGTTCAAGACGAAGGTGATGCTTTTGTTGAAGGTTTGTTAGATACTCAACCCCCACTCCCGTATGCTTCTCTTCGGATATATCCTACTGCTCCAGCTTCCCAGGCATCGGCGTCAAGGGCGTTGGCCCAGGTTCCTGGCCCCACTAGTCCTCCTCCTTCAAATATTTTGAGTCTGCATTTGACACCTTCTGGGTATTAAACTGCTTTACCGATGTATGGGTCGGAGGGTGCTGGCTCTCCATCAGTGGCACCTGTTTCTGTTCTTTCTGGTTCTACTTTCTTTACTCCTTCTAGCCAAGATTGATCATTGATGGTGCCTGTCTCTTCATCCACCCTTTCACCGGTGAATGCTTCGCTCCCCTTGATACAACTTGACAGAACGCCTGTGATCAGAATGTCCTCGTGAAATCGAGCGAAAGTGCAAGAACGTGTGAGTAGAGTGTTGGTGCGTTCTGCAGTAAGTGATCGAGAAAAGGAGATGATGGCAAATCAGGCTGCGCAGTGGATTCGAAACCCGACCTATACGGTTGAGGATGTATGGAGTGTGATGAGACAGTATGAACCACTTATGCACCAACTTGCGCTTAAACATATGTGTGCAAAGCTGATGTGTTTGTGGGAGCATCTCTTCAATGCTGAGATCCGAAGGGAGGTCTCTGAGATACGAGATGAAGTGAATGGATCCAGTATGGATCCTGCTACTGTGTCGATTAAAGTTACTATTTTGTTAAAATATCGAGGAAAGATGCTTAAAGAGGGTTCCACCTCTTCAAAACAGGGGGGGACCCAAACTAACCCTCTGGCATCTGGGTACATAAACACAATATATAGGAATAATGCCTCGGGACCAATAGTGTAATAACTAATAGAGGAGATAACTAAATTATCTCTTCCCATGAATTATCTTCTTTTTCTGTAAGGAATCTTTTAAAATTTGTATTTCCACGTAGAAGTCAAAAAACAGTTACACTAAGGAAATAGTTCTACTCTTAGGTTGAATGTTAGTATGTATATTTATTTCATACTTTTCTTATCTCACATAACTATATCTCGTTTTTTTCTTTTTTTCTTTTCATATATATACAAACATGTACATTATTTACATACATAAAGCAAACTCAACACATCTATATTTGCACCTTTATCAAAGAAAAGAATATTTTCCTTATTGCATCTTGTCTGAATGATACCCTAATAGTTAATCAGGATGCTTCTAACCTTATTTCTCTGAAGCATTCCTTACCAAAAGAACACTCTTTAAGAGTCACTTCGAGATCAACTATTACAACCTCGTTCCTTTTGAAGTACTCTCTACTAATTAACACAGAGTCCAAATTCTCATGAGTGTCTTCACCATTGTTGTCGACGCGTTTCAGCCAAATCAATTACAGGCCTCCTCAGGACTAGGGCACTCAAATATACAATGTTTTCAAAGTTCAACCTAAAGGAACAAATTAAATAATCCTTTTGTTTATCTATATATACAAAAAACAATGTTTATGTTTCATACATATTATACTACTATATACACACAGGAATTTGTCGTACAACCACAGACTCTCAATATATTTACACAGTATTTACAAACTCTGAAATGGCGGATCACATACAAGAAGTAAAAATCACCCATAAGTGAACTTAAAAAATACTTGAACGTGTTTTTCCTTACCATGAAAGTGAAGTGTATTTAGAAAAGATTTTGCCAACACTAACTCTTCCCAACTTCAATTCTTACTACAAACTAACTTAGTTCCATACCTTAAGGAAAAGCAAAGTATACCTATTCTATTCCGAATGTTTCTCGAGGTAGACGGATATTCTCTATTCTTTCTTTCAAGACGCTAAAACCAAACGAATGACATATTAGGAATATTCTTATACTGCCAGTCCAGTGGTCCAAACACTTTTTATAGATGTTATTTACTTACTGGCAAGCCATATCATGCTTCCATCAGCATATCTGTATTCTAGGGCCCTTAATTCCCGGAATTTTTCACAGTCAAAGGTCTTTTATACTCGTTTTCTGTTATGAGAGCAAGGCCCCATAGAGACAGCTGTAATTTGCCCCCAAGGTCTAAACAACCGTATCTAAACTGGTCCACACATCCATTAGATCACAACAAAAGGAGATCGTACCTTACAACTTCGCTATGTATCAAAAACAAGCCACTTCCTCATATTCATACCATCGTCTCTGTAAAAGCAAAGAAGAGACAGGCATTGGTTCAAATGCTTATTGCCTTATTTTATCACGTAAACTACTCCTTTCATTCTGCATTTATCTTACCTGAATCGAATTATAAAAGGCCACGCTTCTCGCACTCCGTCTCTAAACTTCCTACCTCACTCGTCTCCGATCACGTGACGCGGAAGTGCTTTTGAAAGCAGAACGGGCCGTGAAAATAGTAGAAGGACATCATGCCTCCCTGTTTAATCGAGTGCAACGAAAGACTAAAGACATTCGGACAACTCATTACTGCAATGACAGACTTAATCAGTTCTCATCTCGAACATACTCAATATTCCGATCTACACCTAAGACAAATTTACATGTTATCTCCAATCATTTCCAAACCTTCATCTAAGAGGACAATTCATTTACAAGGACAAAGATCAAATTAAAAACAAATAACAATAAAGATACCTTATAACCCAATGTGAAAAAACGCCATTCCTTACAATCTTTACATTTACCGTAAGCATATTATGCACATGTTGGTAATCCAGTAATTAGAGTAACACGCTTAACGTCTCAGAGACATATAAACAATTGTATATGCATATTCCATTGACTCACATCCACTCTATTAGTGTTCTCATTGTTGTAGCAGTGCCCAAACCTCATCTTTGTCATTAAGGCCCCTTGTTGCAGTGTGGTATTTTTCTATCAATCTGGCTTCCAATCTGTTCAGTTTAATTTGAAGTTCTGTTTTTTCCAGATTTCCCACTAAACAAAGGATTGACCATTTTATGTCGTTTTCTGAATGATTTTGGTTCTGGAAGTGTTGCACTAAGGGAGCCCCTTGTACTTTACATTTTATTCGTGATTTGTGCTGTAGTATGCGTTTCTTTACAGATTGTGTTGTTTGTCCAATGTAAAATTTATTACATGGACACTTTATGCAATATATTGCGTTTTTGGAATTACAGTTAGAGAATATCTTTTGGTAATGTATCTGGCCATTGATATCCAACTGTTTTGAGTCTTCTGTGAGATTGCACGCCGAACAATTTTGGCAACGGAAATGGCCCACTACTGGTGGTAAAATCCTTAAATCTTTTCTGGGTAATTCAGTCTGTCTTACGGCTCTCACAAGTTGCTGCCGAATATTTTTACCCTTTTTGAATGCAAATAGAGGTTTTGGAATTCCCAAGCGTTCAATCAATTTCCAGTTTTTTTGGATGATTTTCTTAACTTTATTGGCTTTGGGATCATAAGTCAAAACACACGTCAGGGGAGTATCCTTTTCAAGTTGTTTCGGGATCAATAAAGCATCTCTTGGTGTATACCATGCTCTTTTGAGCGCACTTTTTTGGGTACCCTCGTGCTAAAAGTTTGTCTTTTAATAGCTCTGCATTAATGAAATAGTCTTTTTTGTTTGTGCAATTCCTTCGTACACGAAGAAATTGCCCATGAGGCAAATTTTCTTTTAGTATACGTGGGTGACTGCTTGTGAAATGTAGGAGGGTATTTCGGTCTGTGGGCTTCGTATACAGACATACCCCTAACATTTCATTCTCCTGTTGTATAAATACATCTAGGAAATGTATCCTTGAGTGATCCACACTTTTCGTAAAGTTGAATTCAACAGTCCTTGAATTCAACCAATTATGAAAATCCGTTAGTTGTGTTTCATCTCCATCCCAAATCATAAAAATATCATCTATATAGCGACACCAAAAATTAATTTGTGTTTTAAATGGATTGGTGTCGCCATATATCCACTTTTTTTCAAATTCTGCCATCATCAGATTTGCTATTTCTGGTGAGAAACTGCAACCCATCGCTACCCCAGATACTTGGAGGTATAGATGTTCTTTAAAATTAAAGAAATAGTTTTTTAGGCACAGAGTTGCTAATGCTATTAAAAATTCCGTAGGCACTTGATGGGGGCGTTCTTTTTCATCTAGTGTGTATTTCATAACAGCCAATGCCTCATCCTGAGGTATATTGGTATACAATGATTCGATATCAAAGGATACCAAAAGTTGTTTTTCTTTATTGTAGGGTAACCCTTCAACCTTTGATATTAAATCCATTGTATCTCTCACATAGGCTGGAATTAATTTAACCAAGGGGAGCAAAAAAGTATCGATGTATTTTGCTAGTGGTTCTAAAAGTGATCCACATGCTGACACTATGGGTCTACCAGGCGGGTCTGTCAGTGTTTTGTGTACCTTTGGTAATACATATAAATTAGGTACCTTAGTTTTATCACTATTAAGGAAGTCAAACTCATTTTTGCAGAGCCACCCTTCTTCCAAACCTTCTTTGGTAATCTCCCAGATCTCAGATTTCAACTCGAGTGTGGGGTTAGTTTCAAGTAGTCTATAGTGCAAAGGATTGGACAACTGGCGTATGACTTCTTGATCATACTTGTCTGTGTCCCAAAGGACTATCCCTCCCCCTTTGTCAGCCGGCTTGATTATTATAGCCGGATTGTTGGATAAATCTTTAAGGGCTTGCATTTCCTGTTTGTTACAATTAGCATTATAAAAGATTTTCTTTTTTTGTAAAGCATCTAACTCACACAAAATTTGTTCTTCAAATATTAGGATTTCATTCGGCAAGAATATATTTTCTGGAATGAACTTTGATTTGTTTCTTAAACCACTTATGTTAATTTGTTCACTTTTGTCTCTTTCTAAGAAAAAGGCTTTCAGCCTAACTTTTCTCAGGAAGTGTAAGATTTCAGTTTTTGTGTCTACAGGGTTTTGTAAAGCCGTAGGAACAAACGATAACCCTTTCTTCAAAATCGACAGTTCCATTACGGTAGGAGTATATTTTGATAGATTATAGATGGGTATGGTCTCTAATCTATTTGGCAACTCAATGTTTTCATTCAGCGCCTGTATGTTTTCTTCCGGGTTCTGAAGGTCTCTGATTCTTGGTTCTGATACTGTTCCGGAATATGGTATTGGCCCTGTTGTTGATATTGGCCTATTTGTGTGTTGTAATTTCTCCATCTTGTTCCTCCTCCTCTGCCTCGATACCTGCCTCTGCCAAAAAAAGGAGGTTGGGATCTAGGATACTGTGGGTTTGGTTGATAAGTAATGTACGACCCTTGATCTGAATCTGAGGAGGTATCCGAAAAGGTAATGAATTTCGTCCGCGACCTACCTCTATATTGCAAATTAAGTGAACTTGGGTTGTTGTTCTGGTAGAAATCTTCCTTCAAATAAGGGTAAATCTCATCTAATTTGAAGTTTTTTATGTCTCTAGCTACTTTTGTGGTTTTCTGATTCGTGGTATGTACTTTGAAATCCGCAATTGTTTTTTCGACTGATTCTAACAAAGTTTTAGAATCTTTAATCGTGGTATCACCTAAGATTTCTTGTTCTAATATTTGAATTTCTTTAAGTTCTTCTTCATTCAATCTCAGGGCAGTTTCTATTGACAGTGCCATCCAATCTCTTGAACATTTCGTTCCCACACCACCAAATTTACCTAGGTAGGCTTTGTCTGTAATGAAAGAGGGTTCCACAACATTGGCACAGTTCCCTATGAGAGAAGTTCACCCTATATTTCACCCCGAGACACCAGAAGAGCGAAATGCGGCGGGTGATATTGTTCGGGCCCGGGTGGGGGCTTGGTTCCAAGAACAATGGGTTTATACCCCCTGGTAGAGAAGCGAAGTACTCTCCCTTAAAAATCAGTTACCAGATGCCAGAAAGAATGCCACTGCTTATTATAAGGAATTGACAGAAGCGGCCAATTCAACAGTAAGGACGTTAGCTGACACTATGTTGTTTTTTGGGCTATTGGTGCCGGTTGATATATGGAAACAGGTGCACTTGGTGGATCATGTGGTATAGTTAGGTGCAAAATGGGATCAGATAAAGTTGTCGGATCAAGAACGTAAGCCAGGTGAGAAGCTAAGTGCAGAAGTATTAACTTTACCTGAACTAATTATTAAGTATATGCATTCATTTATTGCTCCTAAGAAAGTGGATTGGGATATGTTGTCAAAAGAAAGACGAGAGATTTCTTTACCAGGTACGAGGGAGTGTTTTCGGATTTTAGTGGTCAGGATTTGTCAGTAGATGGTGGAGTCCGATTGTTTGTCGACAGGTTTGTTAATAATTTGCTTCCTGAGATTGCAGCCCGAATGAAAGCAGCAGAAAGTACCTGGTCCACATCCACTCCCTCGGGAATATTGAGTATGGCACAATATTATGAACATCGAGAGAACAAACAAAAACAGGTTGCAGAACGAAAAGAGAAGGAATTGAAGACAAAGGTGTTGTTACAGCAGGTGCAGGGAAGTAGTGGGACAGGAAGGGGTCAGCCGCAAGCGCAGCAGCGATGATCAGTTCCACGAGGTAGTGGAACGAGTGCTCCATATGTACCTGTGGGACCTAATCAATTTTTTCAAAAGAAATTTTATTGTTTCATTATGCCTCTACTATTATCACCATAAGACAGGATCGTTTCCCAAACATTCTGTGGGACCTAATCAATGTGCGTATTGTCGGCAGGAGGGGCATTGGCGACATGAGTGTCCCGTATTGCTACAGGCTGGTGGGATCCCTAGAAGAGGTGGTTTTCGGGGACGGGGAAGAGGAGCAATAAATCAAACTGAGAGAAGACCAGAACGAACTGAGAGAGTTGAAAAGGATCAGAATTACTTTGATGATCCTTGAGGATGACAGTATTGTCGTGAGGATTATGATGTAGACAAAGGAACAGGGTTGTCCACCCACAGCTAGGACAGCGATGGACAGGGTAGGGGACCACAGGGTAGGGGACCAGTTTCAGTGAATGTAGATCAACGGGGACCTTATGTTGCTGCGGGTTTGCTTGGCACGTTCCAAAAGTTTTTGGTTGATGAGGGTACTATGAACAGCTCCGTTTCTCGTTCGCTGGTTTCTGGGGCAGCTCTGTCTGACAAGAATAATGTTTCGGTAGGATTTTCAGGCACACCGGTTGTTAGTCCCATTTCTAAGCCCCTTGCTTTGACAATTAGTCCGTTTTCGGTGAAATCCTTGTTTCTTTTGACTTCAAATTGTGGGGGAAATTTATTGGGGCTTGATTTGTTGAAAAAGTTGCATGCAACCATTTTCTGTTCCCCAGACGGTGTTGACATGACGATTGGACCTGATGTGGCACGGGCGAAGCAACACTTTGCAAAGGACACCCCTCTTCCTGCGTTGTGGGCTACAGGTGATACAGACGTAGGGCTGTTACAGGTACCACCAGTGTCTATTAAGGTTAAGGACAATGTTCCTCTGCCTCGTATTCCACAGTATAAAATATCGCAAGCAGGAGAGACTGCTTTGTTAAAAATCATCAATGATTTAATTGCGTTTGGAGTGGTTGAGGAAAATGTTCGAATGTGTGTAACAGCCCTATTCTTCCGGTTCTTAAAAAGGTCCCAACAGATTCCCCTGATGCCAATCCTGATGTATATCGATTTATTATTGATCTTAGGGAAATCAATAGAATCGTAGTCCCACAATTTCCTGTTGTTCCCGATATTACTTCAATTTTGACTATGATCCCTCCTACAGCTCAGTATTTTTCTGTGATTGATTTGAAGAATGCGTATTTTAGCATCCCAATCCACCCAGATTCCAGGTATGTTTTCGTATTCAATTTATCTGGCCGCAGCTTTGTGTTTTGTCCCTCTCCTCAAGGGTATACTGAAAGTCCTAGCACCCTTGTTCCTTGACATGGGCATAACCGATGCGTGGGAGAACCAAGCCCAGCCATCCAAGCTAAAAAAGATCTATTGGAACTGGATATACCAACGGCTCCTACTTTACCCGAGGCATGGGAAACTAACAGAGGACTTTCTACAGCATAAACAAGTTGCCCATTTGGAACCCTATTTGGATTTTATTTGAGTTCCTATGGACAGAAAGCTGTACATGCTTTTCCGGTTTGGGTCACTGTACCTCAATGCTACAGTCGCCCAAAGGGATCCAGCCAAAAAATTTTCATCAAGCTGTCCGTGTTGCAATTACAAGCAAGAAACCATAGCCCATTGCCTATTTGCATGCCCGGCGTACCGGCAGGCTAGGAATAAATGGCTCAAAGCTATTTGTGTCCAGTTGGGAACAAAGAATCATCAAGTTGCACTCCGCATTTTGAGATCAGATGCTTCTAGGTCTGTTTTTGTATGCTGAGTTGCAAAATTTCTGGGCTGCTCTTGGATTATTCGCGCGAAAGCCATCACTAAAGCTGCAAAAATAGTTGATGTTGCTACACAATAAACCCGAATCCATTATCTTGTGTAAGAGGGTAGAAGGTACGATCTGTGTTTCAAGAACTTCCGTCAAACATGAGTAATCTGCTTTTATTGGGAATCTCGCATTTTATGAATTATTGTCTTAACCATTGGTGTCATTGTTTGTGTTTTAAATTTTGTTTTTATATAACTTTTTTAAGTACCACAAACTTGGAATTGAATAACATTGTTTTTAAGGATGAAAAAGTCTTTATGATGGCAATTATTTGAACATAGTAATAACAATTGTGCCTCAAGAAATAACATATGAACTTTTTACATTAGCACTTTATATCTGTCATGCACTAAACATAAAGCATTTTTAGGTAGCTTCTTCAGTTAAAGTACTGTATACCACCAAGTACCCATATGCACTGTTATAGCATTTGCACTCTTTTTCTCCAACTATGTACTGTACTAAGCACCTTCATATATTAGAGAGCACCAGCACTTTATTTGTTAAGTGCAATCTATCTATGAAGCTCCAATTTTGTCATAAACTGTTAAATATAATAATGTTCTAATAAGCACACTTAGTACTTCTATGTACTGGATTAGATCCACCGATTGCCCGATATCCCTATTATTTTATTTTAAGCATAAAGACCACTGTAAATGTCCAAAGATGCAATTGAGATTGTCATCTGTCTGAATTGGGTTCTTATGATGAGTTCTTTTACTGGTATGTTCAAACTGCTTTTATTGTGTATCTTTTATGTTTTTTTTAAACCGAATAAAGATTATTGAATTGAATTATTGAATTGAATTGAATTGAAAGTCCTAGTATATATAGTCAAGCTTTGAAAGCACAATTGGACTTCTTAGTACTTCCGGCTGGTAATGTATTGGTGCAATATGTTGACGATCTCCTTGTGGCTTCTGATAATGAAGAGGGATGTAAGGAAGCCACGGTCAAGTTGTTAATACATCTGGCACACAATGGACACAAAGCGTCACTTTCTAAGTTTCAGTATTGTTGGCAGGAGGTTACCTATTTAGGTCACCTCCTATCGAAGGAGGGTAGAAGATTGACCCCTGAACGTATTTCTGTAATCAATAAGATGAGCATGCCAAAGACATAGAGAGAAGTGCGAGGGTTTATTGGAGTGACCTCATATTGTCGTCATTGGATCCCCAACTATTCTTTGATTGTGAAACCCCTTCTTCGTTTAATTACGAAAGATGTGTGTGAACCCTTGCCGTGGACGCTTGAGTGTCAGCATGCCTTCGAACAGCTGAAGCATGCGCTTTGTTCTGCTCCTGTACTTGGTACTCCTGATTTTAAGAAGCCCTTTGCATTGTATGTACATGAAGTGGATGGTTGTGCGTTGAGTGTTTTGCTACAGGCTTTCGGTGGTAAGTCCAGGCCCTGTGCATATTTTTCTGCAGTCCTTGACAACATGGCCAGAGCGCTCCCGAACTGTCTGAGAGCCGCTGCTGCGGTGGCAGTTGCAATCAGACAATCAGCAGGGCTCGTTCTTGACACTGACCTAACGGTCATGGTGCCCCATTCTGTAGACACTCTATTGAATAGAACGCAGACGCAGCATCTAACCAGTGCGCGTCTGACTGGATATGAGCTAACTTTGTTCGCTCCATATGTCACCATTAAAGATGTGTCACTCTGAATCCAGCCACATTACTACCCCTCCCTTCGACGAGTCATTATGCAGATGTGCATGACTGTATGTACAGAACAGAGGAAGAAACGAAGGGACTGGTAGACCTGACTGATGTTCCCTTATCTGAACCCCAAGGGGAACTATATGTTGAAGGCTCCTGCCTTAAGTTACCAGATGGCACTACTTCTGCTGCATATGCGATCACCACATTGCGCACAGTCGTAGAGACTTCCTGCATCCTCTATCAATCTGTCCTGGCTGCTGAGTTAGTAGCTCTGTTGAGAGCTTGTGAGTTAAGTGACAATATGGCTGTCAATATTTACACCGACAGCCAGTATGCGTTCGGAGTCGCTCATAATTTTGGGCGGCACTTGGCAGAAAGGGGGTTCCTGACATCCCATGGGTTGAAGATACAGCATGGCCCGTTGATCCATAGATTGCTGTCGGCTTTGGCATTGCCCAAAAAGCTGCCAATAATAAAATGCAGTGCCCACAAGGTAGTTACAGATGATGTGGGTAGGGGCAACGCATTTGTGGATCAAACAGCTAGAGAAACTGCTAGATCAAAGATGAGCAAGATGTTTGTGGCAGGACCTGCTAGGTGGGTACCTGATAAGGGGATGTATGAGAACACTGTAAGTAGTGTTAAGGACATACAGAATGAAGCCACAGCAGATGAACTGGTTGTTTGGAAAGAAAGGACAGGTACTGTAGATGAGGATGGGTGCTGGACTGATTTGTCTGACAGCCGAAGATGGCTGTTGCCTAATGCATATGTTTTACCAGTTGTCACTATGGCTAATGGTCCTGCTCATATTAGTGCAAAAGGAATCTGTAAATTGTTAGACCCTGTGTGGCAAAATGATCTCATCCCCAAGGTAGCTGCTCATTTAGTGAAATACTGTATGATTTGTTTAAAGCATAATCCTGGAAAAGGTACACCTGTGCCTTTTGGGAATTTCGCACCACCCTCATTTCCTTTTGAGGTTCTACAAATGGACTTCATTGAGTTAAAAGGAGTGAATAATTTGAAATATGTCCTAGTGGTGGTGTACTTTCAGTAAGTGGGTGAAGGCGTACCCTGTGAAGGAAAATACTGCTAAGGCAACGGCGAAGGCACTCATAAAAGACTTCTTTCCTCGTTTTGGTTTGCCTCGAATGATCTGGAGTGACAGCGGAAGTTATTTTAATGCCCGAGTCATGCAGTTGGTGTGTGAAGGGTTGCATATCAATCAGAAGTTTAGTTTCATGGGGCAAATCACCCCGAATCTGCAGGTCTTGTTGAAAAATATAACGGAATCATTAAATTTAAGTTAGCCAAAATTCAGGAGAGCACTGGCCTCAAGTGGCCAGATGCGTTGCCATTAGCCCTTTTGTCCACAAGAATGACCGCACACACAAGGACAGGACTATCACCCTATGAGGTAGTCTTTGGGCGCCCTGCCAATATATGGGGTGTCCCTAGGCCAAAACGATTTAGTGAGATTGAGTATCAGTTGATGATAGATTACCTGTATGAGTTAACGAAAGATCTTTGTTCTGTTCATCAGCAGATTGAGGAGTCACTGCGACCACTTCCGGTAAGTCCTGGCCATACATTGAAACCAGGAGAGTGGGTCCTGCTTCGAAATTTTGTGAGGAAGAAGTCTCAGGAGCCCAGATGGCATAATCCTAGTCAGATCCTTCTGGCAACGAGGACAGCAGTGAAGGTTGGATGAGAAGAAAAACTGGATCCATGCCCATCATACTAAGAAGATACCACTGCCACTCCCTTATGACCGATGGGTTCAAGAAGGAATGGGAGATCATGAATGTGAGCATGTCCCAAGGTTCATCCCATTTTCAGATGCTCGGCTGACGTGGACGGAGACAGAAAAAGAAAACGAGGATGTCCTGTTGGAAGCTGTCCCACCTGAAATAAGGGCAGCACGAGTATCCTCTGACACTGAACAACAAGTGTTGGAGTCTGGGAGCTCCGTTGAGCCTGAGCCTCCATTGCTGTTTTCTGATCAAACAGTGCCTGGGTTTGTGCGATATGATTTACGCCCAAGACAAAAGAAGCGCACCAGAGGGAAATAGAGAGTTATGAATTCGAGATTATGGTAAGAGCACGATATCTGTAGTGCCTGCCAAAAGAGAGAGACACTAGAGCACTGTTTTGGGACATTGAGAATTTTGAGTGAGCTGTGGGTATTTGCCAGGAGGGTACCCCAATTAATACAAAGAGGGATCGGACTATTGAGTAGGCCTAGACTGTGAGGCCCCACGCGGAGGAAGTTATCTGTTACAGTGTGATGGACAATAGAAGCCTACCAAAGGGGCTTAGAACGGACTTTGGAGCAGTTGATTGTTGATTGAAGCAGGTCGCAAGTGACTCCCCCATTTTTGCACAGAGTAAGTGTTAGATATGTTTCCGTTTGGACAAGTTGTCACACAAGAGGAGCAACCTCTGGCGGCGCCGCCCTTAGGTCAAAATGATCCTAGGTGGCCTAGTTGGACCACTAAAACTAAAGTTGCGGTCTTATTCTGTATTTTCATTGTTATGATTACGTTGATTGGAGTTGTATTCTACTTAGAAATTAAGCATCCAATGCATGTCCTGATAGGGACTACTCCTGATCCGCCTGAGCATTTATTTGCTTCCTTAGCTCCACATAAAGAAAGACATAGACAGACATATTCAGGGAATGCTTGTCTTCAAATGCTACATGAAGTACACCAAACGACTAATGCGACAAAGTGTTGGATCTGTGGGTTACTTCCTTCTATGACCCATAAGAATGATCTTCTTATGTCTTTGCCTTTGTCATATTTGTGGAGCTGTGAAGCATGGTTCCAGCTCCTTAACGTAGTGTATACCCACTCACATGCAGATACTGCCCAATTGACTAAAGAAGATTATGAAGCAGTGTTGGAATACATAGTTATGCACCAGGGATACACTCCTGGAAAAGTAGGGAAGGCAGGTACTTTGCATCCAAATGCCTGTATGAACGTTTATGAGCAAAGTGCAAACATTTCTTGGATAAAAGATGAGATGATGGCGTTCCAAGGGTTTAATATAATAGAGCATTTTAGATCCTTTAATGAGAGGAATATCCCAGATAGTAAGGTTCTACCCATTCCAATAATTGATACGCCAGCCCCATTTTGTGTAGAAGGATTTGGAAGCGTTCCTTTGGGGCTGAGTCATTGTAATTATACGTTTACATTGGCCACTACAAGTAGTCCACCTTTGCTCATACCCCCTAATGTATATTTTGTCTGTGGGACACACGCTCATGTATGGCTTCCTAGGGGGGGGCAGGACGTTATTGTTTCTTTTCTTTTACCCCCAGTTTATTTAGCCCCATCCAATTATCATAAGGATCATAAATTGCAGCAAAAGGGTACCTCATTGTCACGAGTGAAAAGGGTTATCAACACTGAAGATGTTGATCAAACAGATATCACGATGAAGCAATTCGCTGATGCTATGAAGGGATTATTGCCTCTATGGGAACCTATGTATAATAGTAGGCAAATTCATCATCTTACTAGAGTAGTGGAAGCTGTCATCAACACTACTGCTGGTATACTTACGAATATTACAGCTGAGCTTCAGGCGACCAGGCTTGTTGCTCTTCAAAACCGGATTGTTCTTGACGTCATTCTCGCAGATAGGGGTGGGGCCTGTTGTGTGATCGGCAGCAGTTGCTGTGTTTACATACCAGACCACGCCCCTACTGTTTATTCAGCCATTCAGAAACTCCATAAGTTAGCCTCCAAAATACATGAAGATAATGGTACATGGTATTTGACACTGTGGTTCTGGGGACTGATGTCCACATGGGGATGGAAGATTCTCATGGGTTTGGTAGTGGTTGCAGGGATCATCTTCACTTGTTGTCTTTGTGTGAATTGTCTTCCATCCTGTTGCACTTATTGCATGGCTAGACTCACCCCCTCTGTTCTAATAAGTGAGTCTAAAGCCAGGGATGCGATTATGATGTTGAAATAACTTCAAGAACCGATGGATATTGATGAAGGTATTATCGAGGATTAAAGATTCGAATTCGATGGAACATCGCCTTAGTTCTGTATAGTTGCATACCCCAAGGTTTCCCCTTCCACTCATGAATGATTTGGACTTTGCCTGATATTATCTGTCTATTGAATTTAGCTTATAACGCTAAAAGGAGGGTCTGTAGGTTTCAAAATAATCGTAGGGCTATGCCCTTTATGTTATGCTATCTAGATTAGCCTTATAGATCTAAATATAATAACAGTGGTTATCCATATTTATAACCCACAGAGCTATAATAAGACAGATGTTTTATAGAATAGGTTGGACTTGGACGGGTGGCAGCCATTTTGTGTACTGGCTGCCATCTTATATTATGGTTATGAATTAGCACGCGGTGAGCTCTAAAACTGCGAACGAGGTAGGCTCAGTCAGAGCTGCGCCATGACACTTGTTGTTCACCTAATAAGTATACGCCCAGTTTTGTTCTCCTTACTCAATAAGGGGCCATCTTCGCTTATGAATAGGCCTTTCTGTGTATGTAAGCAATTTTCTATTTGCAGTACCTCTCCTACACTGGGGGGAGTAGGGATGCAGCTGGCTGACCTTGACTAAAAGATACTGTGTGCCCTTCTCGGGCTGGTAGTGTACGCCCCTCTGCCTCCCAAGGTACGCATCCCCAAATCTGTAACTTTCCCTTGTAGGCGTACCCTGGGGGTTATGACGTGTTTGGTGTATTATACTATGCAGCGCATCAGTATCGAGGCAGTCCTCTTGTAAGCATTGCAAGCTCCAGGCTGCATTTGAACTCCTCTGCAGAGTATAGATAATAAACTGCTTGTTTGTATTCTCTACTGGCTGACCGACTCTTCATTATAATAGGTAAGGCCGAGAGGTGGTTTAGTAACCCGAGTGACCCTATTCGGGTCCCTTCCTTCAAGACCATGACTCATAAATAACGAAAAACAGATGGCTTCCAGTGTACTTACATGTCATTGACCACTAGTTTTGGGTTGTCAGATGCATCGAACCGATATAGGCATGATTTCGTCCAGTTTACTTGGAGACCAGAGAGAGAGGGAAAGTCAAAAAATGTTTTCGCTATGTTATCGCAGGATCCTCCGATGTCTCGTAGATAGAGGAGCAGGTCATCGGTGTATAAGGAGACAGTATGTATTCCATCCCCTAATGGGATCCTCCATTCTTCTCCTCCACTGCAGAGAGCTTACGCCAGTGGCTCTACGGATAGGGAGAATAGCAATGGGGATAGCGGGCATCCTTGAATGGTGCCGTAGCCGATGGGTATTGAGTCCGAAATGGAGGGTCCTGTTTTTACCCTGGCAGTGGGAAGAGTGTAGAGTAGTTTGATGAGGCCAATTAAGTGGGTACCTAGTCCAAAACCAGAGAGAGCGGTGAATAGGTACTCCCACTCTAACGTTTCGAAAGCCTTTTCTAGGTCCAACACTAAGCATCCAGAGTGTGGCCAATGCTCTTTGGAGTGCTCCGCCACTCGGAAGAGGCGGCATATATTTAAGGATGTGGTGTGGGCTGGTATGAAGCCATTTTGGTCGACATGTACTAATTGGGGCATCAAAGGTGCTAAGCGTGCCACCAGTGTTTTGGCCAGGACCTTGGAGTCAGTGTTTAGGAGTGCTCGTGGGCGGCGGGAGTCTAGCAATTCAGGGTTTCTGTCTGGTTTGCGGAGTGAAACGAGTAAAGACTCATGAAGCGTCGCCGGGAGGGCGGATATCTCATGATTTTTCATATAATGGCAGTATTGCAGGGCCAATGTTTTGCCAATTATATGCCTTATAATATTCGTCTGGTAGGCCATCCGGGCCATGTCCTTTACCTGTGGCTAATGCCCTTATGGCTACTTGGATCTCTAGGAGCATGACTGGCTCCTCTAGTTCCACTCGCTTTGATGGGGATAATGTTGGCAGAGAAAGAGGGGTGAGGAAGGCCCCTATCGCTTCCGAGTCCTTGTGAATGAAAGTTTCATATAATGTTGTTTAGTGTGTAGTAACAAACTCCTGATGTATATCTTGTTGAGTGGTCAACTGGTCCCATGCCCTTGAGCATAATGTTAGGATTGGGTGTCGTGCTTGTTCCTGTCGAATGAGCCATGCCAACATGCGGCGTGCTCTGTACGCTGTGGAGTGGGTATGGGCGGAGTTTGCAGCGTAATTGAGGCATTGCAACCGTTCTAATATTTCTGCATGCTTCCGTTGGGCTTCATTAAGCTTACGAGTATCTTCTGGGTCTAGTGTTGCACTAGATTCCAGTTGTAGGAGTGAGTTTTCAATGCGTGTTATTTCCTGGTTTAATTGCTTGCAGATCCTCCACCCTATGCCCAGACATTGCCTCCTACCACTACCTTGAGTGCTTCCCCTTGTACTCTCTTGTCGGCGACCGAGTCGGTGTTGGTCTCGAAGAAGGTGGCGATGGTGGTGCCTAGTGTCGCGCAGGAGAGCGGATCCTCGAGTGCTGCTGGCTGAAGGCACCAGAGAGGAGTCTGCCCTGTTTCCTGCTTTCTCAATTGTAGCAGATGGGGATTGTGATCCAAGTGTGTCCTCCCTAGATAATAATTTTGACGGCATTCCGAAATCATCCCTGCCGAGCCCACAAAGCGGTCTATACAGACATGTAGTCAGTGTGAAGGGGAGTATAAGGAGTAAAAATGGTTCTTGTTGGTACATTGTCCTCCACATGTCGGTTAAGCCCTAATGGTGTAACCATTCTCCCAACGCCTTGGCATTAGCTGTAGCAGCTGGGTGTGGAAGTGGTGGGAACGATCTATCTAGTGTGGTGTCAAGAACTGTATTGAAGTTCCCTCCTATCAGCTTATCCCTCCTATATGATTTCACTCCAGGGGGCTAAAACTCTGGAGACTGTGTGCCTGTAGGCTGATTGGTCCCTGTTAGGGAAGTAAATGTTTCCCAGTAACATTTGTTACCCATCTAGGCGGTCCCTTATGAATACATAGTGGCCATGTGTATTGATCCTGTCTCATCTGCTATGAAGAGGACCCCTGGTTTTATCCAAATAAGTGTGCCCCAAGCATATGAAGAGTAGCCAGTAGTGAATATCTGCCCCCGCCATTTGCGCTGGAGTCTATGGGCTTCTAGTTGTGCGACGTGTGTCTCCTGCAGGATCGCTATTTGTGTTGCCCGACGTTTGAGATAGGAGTATGTTTCATATCTGCGCTATTTGTGTTGCCCGACGTTTGAGATAGGAGTATGTTTCATATCTGCGTGCGAGTGTGTGCATCCCACGCACGTTCCAGGTGATTGTGTTGGTGGTGGACATATGTTGCATAAGTAGGAGCCTTTCGGTGAGTAAACTTCGCTGTGCGCTGGGGGATGAGTCGATAGGGTCCTGTGAATTTCAGGTGCGGTCGGCACCTGTGGGATCAACTGCTGCGTGTTCTTAAGGGATAACAGGGGAAAAAAACACTTTTATGTCTAAACCGGAAGAGAGCAGAAGGACAACGTCAATCCGCCCAAACTGTAAACCACGCCTAGTGGCAACTACTGACTAGTTACGTAGGTGTTTCTTGTTGCGGTAGATGTGCGGGGTGGGTCGAAAAGCCGAAATGTGCAAGAGCCTCATTGTGCTCCCATAATGAGCGTACAGCGCCTTATTCTGTGTGTCAAAGGTCCATTGGGGTAACTCGTTTGATAGAGTATATGCTCTTTGACGTTTGTGGTCAGGGGGAGCCTTCCCTCGCATTGTAGTAGTTGTGAGACACATATGTGGTAATGTGTTAGTCCATATGTATTAGCGATTTTGCAATTCAGATGATCTCATCCGCTATTTGCTGCATCACATCTGGCAGCAGTCTCAAGTTGTCCCCAGGCGGCCATACTGCAGAGGAGCTGTTATCACTGAAAGACAGGTCAGATGTGTCAGACAGTTCCAGTTAATGGTTTCGGCCTTTGATCATTGTCGCTGTTTGTAGGGCCTCTAGTCTCTCCTGCAGGACCTGCTCTTGATTGCGGACGACCGTAGATGTGGAGATTGGTGTTTGTTCAGTTTGCACTTCCCCCTGCGGGCCCCCTGCTATCAGTGCTTGCCTGAGTATGTTATGCTGGGTGTGCTGATGATGTATGGTGTCCAACTGCTTCCAACCAAGCCCAGGCCTCCTCCGGTGAATTGAAGAAGTGAGTGGATCCTCTCGAGACCACCCTGAGGTGGGCAGGGAACAGGAGGAATGCTGTGTTCTTGCAACTGTCTTTTGACCATCGGGAATGTTTCTCTCTATTTCTGTACTTCCAAGGCATAATCCGGGAAGAGGAGCACTTTGGCATTGCCTACTTTTATCTCTCCTATTCTGCAAACTTCACGGAGCACAGCGTCTCGATCCTTGAAGTTGAGGAGACGAAAGAGGAAGGGGCGGAGTCGGGCTCCGGTGGGGTCATTGCTTCTGCCCAGTGTACTGGCACATGCCCAGCATGAGGATGTAATGTAAGGCATTGTCAACCTCCCAAAACTGATTGATTGCACTCCTGAGGGAGAGCGGGCCTAAACCCCACTCGCGCTCTGTGTCCCCACAGATGTTTGTTTTCTGCCTCCTAAGTTTGTGTCCAAGATCGTATTGGGCACGAGCTCTGCTTATCTCCTGCTATGTTTGCTGGGACATAGGGGTCTTCCCATCTCCCGCCAAGGGGGGGTTCCTCTCAAATGTGCACAACGTTTACAAAGATGCGGGGAGAATGCTGCTGAGAGGTCTATTGTTAGGTAGATTAGCGTGGGCCAGGGGGCTAGGCGATCGGGCAGTTTTGAGGACCTCTGGTGCAATGTACTCCTGTGTGGTGGTGTCAGTGGTGCTGCAGCACAGCATGTGTCCCGGGGCAGAACAGAAATGGCAAGGTCGCACTCATGCTGCTGGGATCGTTAGCCTGGGCCCGACAAGACCCTCAGGCCTCTGTTGCACGCACCACCTCATCTCCTCACCAGATTTGTTAGGGGGGGAAACCAGCCATGTTGCAATCCCGATCAGCTCCACGTCTGGTGAAGGGCCTCCCACATGTCGGCCAGTGTCAGGCCTCTGCAGCGCCAGTGCGAATCGCAGTGATTTTGTTCTAGTGGGTGCCTCACTCAGCAGTAGGAGACCGGGTGCCGCCTCGGCAGGACCCGAGTCTCAGAGTCGGCTCTCGCGTGGTCGTTGTCGTCTGCAGCGGCAGGCCCCTGTGGGGTCCGCGCTGTTTTTCCACCCTGTCTTCTGGGCCTCTACTCCCATGTCGTTGTGTGTACTTTCAGTGGTGCCAGACTTGCCCTGAGATTGGGAGGCACCGCTAGTGCTCACGTACACCGCAGGGGCCGCAAGCCTGGGCCCGATAAGTCGCCCAGGCCTCCATTGTGCATAGCCGCCCGCCTTCTTACTTAGGTTGTTGGGTGGGATACAGTTGCAGCCTAGGCCTCCCGGCCTTGCGGCGCATTGCGTAGGCCCTCCTACCTGTCCGGCAGCAAGAGGCCCCCACAGCCACGTGGCGAGCAGCAGCAAGGAACCAGGTGGCGCCCTAGATCAATCCGATTTCAAGTGCCGGTCCCCTACATGTGATGGAGCTGGTAAAACAAATTTGTATACCTCCACTATTTTGCATGAAATTAATTACGTAATCATTCTAAAAAATAACTCATACTAATTAGTTTGAAGTGAGACATTACTAACCAACCTTTACACCTTGATAAACACAAGATACAAGTGGAACTAAAATGCAAATTGCATGGCAAAACACTAGAGTAATTAACTATGGTACACAAACTAACTCTAGATTGTGGTGAAATAGAAAATTGCATGATTTATGTTGCTTTTGTGATGGTTTGTGCTTTCAGTACTGCAGAATGGTGAGTATTATTGCTTAAATGTTGCTGCAAGCTAGGAAAATACTAATATACATTGGGATTAGAGTGGGATTAAACATTAGAATCTTCATTTCTATATTTTAATTACTGTTATGTCTGTTTTTGCTCAAGTTGGCATTCGGGCCTACTATGCCGCAGTACTTAAAATGAAGGTCCTATATAGCCACCGTCATGTGAGCGCGATAACTTCTGCGCAGAATCGGATGGCTCTGGAGATCTCCAAGTGACCCCAGCCTCTGCGACATCGTGTTCCTTGTCAAGGATAGAAGCATGGAGGGTTGCCAAGTGATGGACAGTGTGAACCACCAAGGGGACAATGGAGGACCTGTATAAGGATGCTTGCTTGTTATTCAAACGTTACTTTCGGAACTTTCGTCTGTGAACCGAATGGGTAATATACATTTTGCGCTTTGCTATGCCAAGTCTCATGGAAAACCAGTTGGTCCTGGGAAACCTTTGAGAAATTACAAGTTGACCCAGGACTGGCCAATCAGAACATTTCCCTACCCCTAAATTGTTGCATGTTGATCTGAAGTAAGAGGGAAAAGGTTTTAAAATACCCTCATCTGCCAAAGAGGGGTGGTTCACTTGGGCTGATCTTCCATGGCGTTGGGTCTACGTTGAGCTGATGAAGATTTCCATGGTTTACCTTGGGTTTCTTTGATTTTCGGGAAGTTATTTCATCTGATGGTTTGATTATTGCTGTGGGTCAGACAGTTTATCCCGGAGACTGTAGCAGAGTATTAGGATAATTCTTTGTGTGATCGGAGTGTTGCCAACGTTTGATATTTGGTAACTATTGAATGCATTTTCTAAACCTATGCTTATTTACCAAAGGTTCGATTTTCCTTGAAAGAAACCAAATTTATGTTATGATCTGTAGTGCCTAAATGCTAATGCAGAGCAAATTATTATTAGATAAACACATTTGGATTAATAAGAAATGAGTTTGTGATTCTTTAATTGAGTACAGAAATTAATCAAATGTTTCCTAAGCTTTGATTGTGTTTTAGCTGGTTCTAATTCACCATCAACCAGTCCAATTAATTGGTCCGTCGACCAAGTGGTGGAGTGCCTTGATGTTAAAGTCAGGATTCTATAGGTGCAAATGTATATAATGTATATAATGTAAAGGAATATAATCCTGATAGGTAATAAGGTACCCACATGTCCAGCGCTTTTCTCCTGTGGCCAGGATTCGAATGAGACGAGTGCGTGTTGGTGTTATGGGCCTCACCAATGAATGAGTGTATGAATGAGTTGTTGTGATGACGAGTCTGTGACATAGGGAGAATATGTAAATTTGTCCTTTACGCTGGAGCAGATCTCTTGGTAGCAGATTGATGGTTTTATTGCATTGGTTTGGTGATTTTTGATTTATGTTTAACAGTTTATGTTGAGTTTGTGTTGCGTTTTATGTTGTCAATTGTTTTAAAGACTTACGGGAAGTAGGAAGTAGGTTGCCCTGTATGCAGGCAGGGGGAAATGTGTGGCAAGTGAAGTCGCACAGCGCATTGTCTGATTTCAAAGTGGTAACATTGTTGTGTGTTATCTTTAGGGACATTTTCTGTATGAATGTGTATGAGTGAAATAGCAATAGGTTTTCTTGTGAAACTCTGGCCTTAATTCTCAGGAGCATGGTAGTCTCCACGTGTGTTTTATCCCCAGAGAAACGGGTTAGCCTTTTGCTTGTAAGAAGGGTAAGGTAGAGGGAAGTACTACTTTATCGGCGTAATGAAAAATTCTGTGGTAGGGTAGAGGTAAGCGCTGCCTACTGGAAATACAGAATTCTTGTGTAAATGAACAAAACTACCTCTTTGGTTTAGCGAAACAGGCAATGGAGATGTTTTATGTTGTTACTAACAGATTTGAGTAAAGAAAACGTAAGAAAGGTTTTGCCGAGAATTTTGTAAAGGAGGGGTCAGCAAGAGCAGGAGTAGCGAGAAAGGCTGACGTCAGAAAGACTGTGCTGGGATTGGTCAGCTGTAGAGAGACGAAGCTTTCACTGATTGGTGCATTAGTGTGAGTCGCGCTGGTAGTGGAGAATTACCGGTGTGACGTAGACGCCCAGGATTGGTGCGTTAGTGTGAGTCGCGCTGGGAGTGAAAGGCTTCAGGAGTGACGTAGACGCCCAGGATTGGTGCATTAGTGTGAGTCGCGCTGGGATTGGACAGAATACGGAGAAGCCGTGCAGGAAGTGATTTGCAAAGCTTAGTTGAGTAAGGACTTTGAAAAATAAAAATGATGTACTACGATCCACCTGTTGCATAACTAAATACTTATAAGGTCCCAAAAGCGAGACCTATTGGCTATGCAAAGCGGCCGTGCGGCTGCGAAAGTGAAAGTAATCGTGGTCAAGCGCGGTGCGTGCGCCCGCGCACATGCACTGTAGCTCTAGGCTGGCTTGGTAGCACTTTTTGGAGCCCTCTCAATAAGTCTCGCCAGACCAGCGCATGTGCTGGGTCAGGCGAGACCTAAAAATCATGGTTTGGGAAAATAAAAGGCCTATTTAAGAAGAATAAGCCGATTGTGACTAGGGAAGGACAGATACTCCCTCCACCGAAATCGCCTGCATCTTTTATGGTGGCGAAATATGGTTATCATACATGTATCTGGTTGGAGAATTGGGCAAGGTATACCAAAGAGGATGGAGTATTTCCAGAAAGTGGTTTGTTTAGTTTGGCTGTATTACAAAATTTAAGAGAAAGGATGATGAGGTTAGAACTGAAACCTAGACCTACCCGATTCGAGGCTTTGACTGAATTGGAAGAAGAAATGTATGAAAGGGAAAAGCATCGGAGTGGAAAAAGGTATAATTAAATGTTTGGTAGACATTGTGGTCAAGAAAGTCATGAAGATAGAATGAGAAGATGGCAGAATGCGAATATGACTGATGGTATGTTTCCTCTGAGAAATGCTGAAGAGACGAGTGGCAGGAAATGTACAGAAAAGAGAAATAACACAGGGTCAGAAGATTATAGATATGGAGTGAGTGAATCAGAAGATGAAGTGCTGGAGGACATGTTCTATAAAAATCCACCCCCATATCAACCGAATCCACATTAACGACGCCGAGTGCACCGGTAAAGGAGACTGTAATGAATAACAATTTTGAGCAAACGCCACCTAATTTGGGGAAAATTAATCCATTTAAAGATTCTGAAATGCCACAACCCATTAGAACTGGAAATGAAAATTCAGTCGAGTTAGCTAGAACTACATTGGAATTAACTGAGAAAATTAGAGAGTTAACTAAGAATATGGAAGCAGTGACCGTACCTGTAACTATAGGGCCGGTGATGCCTGTCTTTGATAAACAGAAAGATAGTGAGCATTGTTTAACAGTTCCTTATAATTGTGGTCGGCAAAAGGAGACAGAAAGAAGTGTTTCCTGAGGAAATGAATGGAAGAATATGGCAGGAACATCAGGTTTAAGTACTCCTAAAAATGTAACTGTAAATCAAAGTCCAGTGAGTAAGACACTTATGACAACAGAATCAGCAACTAAAACCCCAGAGAGAATAACCGCTAAAATTAGAACCGAGACAACCCCTGTAGGACCCACATCTGAAGGATTAAGTGATTGGTTAAGAAGTTTACAGAGAAAAGATACAGAACCACAACCTTTAGATGTAGCAAAATTAAAGGTAACATTAGAAGAATTAATCGTAGGAACCATTGCAACTGAAAAATTAAAAGCATATCAGGATGAGGAGCTAATGTTCCTCTGCAAAGGTATAACTTGGAGAGCGAGAACTTTGCATGAAAAATTAGAAGAGACAGCGAGTAAAATGGGAATTGATTTTGAGAAAATAAGGTCATTGCAAAAACCATATAGGGTAGATTTTTCCAAAAAAGATATTGAAAACTTGAATACTGCAGGAAGGTTGACCCAAATGAAAGAACTGATTGCCTTGTTAAGGAAATGGGGTGATGTGGATCGGTGGAAAAGTAGATGGTTTCGGTAAAGAGAGTAAACTACAGATAAGGCTTTCTCACCATTCCAGGTGAGAGAAAAAGAGCCAGTGGTAACAGAATGTCCCATGAGAGAAATCCCAGGAGGAGGATATGTGCATGTCCCTTGGACTAGACAGGATATTTTGTCATTTACCAATGATTTTCCAAGGTTAAGAGAAAAACCAGTTGAATGGTACCGACAGGTAGAAAGGTTTGTCAAACTTTCAAAGGTGTTGTGGATAGATCTGAACGGTCTTTTTGATATAATTGTACCTGCAGATTTATGGGCAGAATGTAAAATTACAATAGATTGGCCAACGCAAGAGTACCCTAGGGATCCTAAGACGGGAGCCCCTGATCCGGAAGTAATGAAAAAATGTGATCAGGTAATTACCTTTTTGAAAAATAAAGTACCTCCGAAAGAAACTGACTGGTTAAAAATTGACAGAACTCACCAAGAGGCTAAAGAATCTGTACATGCGTATTACGAGAGGTTATTGTTAGCTTTTAAGCAATATAGTGGAGATGAGAAATTAAGCGAAAAGGATTTGAGTCATTTTGTGTACAGATTTGTTTATGGTTTAAAGCCTGAGGTTAGTGAAATGATCAAAAACATACAGTAGATTGGCAGAATAAAAAGATAGATGAAGTGTTACGACATGCAAAATATTGTAGTGATGAAATTGAAGCCAAACAACGTAAACTGAAAGAAAAGGCAATGTAGGCACAGGTTAAGGTAGCTGAGCGACAAGAATGCTAGTTGATAGAGCAAGCTAATGGTATGGGCCAAGCAAAACAAAAACCTAATATTGGAAAAGGAAAAGGACAGGTAAGCATAGAGGAAGCTAAGAAGAAGTGGCCATGTCATAATTGAGGAAAGTTAGGGCATTGGAAATCCGAGTGTAAATTGCCACCGAGAGCTAAAGGTGATAATTCATCATTGAATCCACAGGTGCAGAATGAGGTGAGTTGCCAACCGCCGCAACAGCAGCAGGTTGTTACCCAACAGTGTCAGGTGCCAAAGCCACCTTTTCCACAGCACGTAAATCCTCAGAGATACAGTAATGAGACAGGATTCTACACCGAAGAACAGGTAACAAAGCTACCGCGCGCTAGTGCTGTTTCGCAGTATTGGCTGCAACGCGATGAGAGTGAGTCAGAGGAGAGTTATTGACGGTGCCTAGGAGAGGAAGAGGAGTGCGTACTTGGCGCAACTCTAGAGGTAGACCAGACAGGACCCTTTGTGGATAGAAAGGTGAATGAAGTGAACATTACTTTCCTAGTAGATACTAGTGCTACTCGTTCAACTGTTAGACCAGCTGACGTTAAAAATCTTCCTCTCTCGGGTGAAACAATCCAAGTAGTTGGGGTCTCAAATAAACAGATAATAGCTTATTTTACTAATCCTGTAAAGGTTAAAATAGGGAAATTCACTGACATGTCGTGTGTGACACTAGCCCCGTAAATCTGTTGGGGAGAGATTTGTTGTGCAAAATGAATTGCACTATCTTCTGTACCCCTGATTGTATAGCTTTTGAAACTCCTGATGAAGACGTACTGTATAGAATGACAATGGCAAACTTAGAACCTGAAATCACTGAGGCCTTTGTTGTATTTGATCCGGAAGGATTGCCTCAAGAGTTGAAGAAAACAGTGAAACCCGAAGTATGGGATTTCACAGGAGAGGAGATTGGATCGATGAAAAAAGTAGATCCTGGGAAAATAATTGTAAAAGAAGGAGTAAATTACCCGAATATTCCTCAGTATAAACTAACACCAGAAATAATTGCAGGAGTAACGCCTGTAATTGATAGAATGATTGAACAAGGAATTCTGAGAGAGATAATGAGTAGTCCATGTAATTCTCCGATCATGGGTTTGAAAAAGCCGAATGGGACTTTTAGGACAGTACATGATTTGAAAAAAGTGAATAAAATCGTTGTTCCATGTTGTCCCATTGTACCGAACCCTTCGGTAATCCTATATCAGATTCCCCATGATGCAGAAAGGTACACAGTCATTGACTTGTGTCATTCTTTCTTTACTATTCCATTTCGCCCTGATAGCCAACACATTTTTGCGTTCCAGTTCGGTGAGCGTATTTTGGCATGGTGCCATATCCCTCAAGGGTATAGAAAGTCCATCAATATTTAATCAGATTCTAAAGAAGTCACTGGAAGATTTAAAAATGCCAGAAAGTTCAGTGCTTGTACAATACATCGATGACCTATTGGTGGCATCGAAGACGCAAGAGGCATGCGTGGTGGACACAGTTGCACTGTTAAATCATTTGGCTGATGGAGGACTGAAAGTATCCCCAGCAAAATTACAGTTTTGTCAGAAAGAAGTACAATACTTAGGTCATAAGATTGAAAAAGGCCTGAAAAGAGTGACTGTGGACAGGATTAAAATAATAAAAGGAATGAGAGCACCAATGACACAAAGAGAAGTCAGAATGTTTCTTGGGATGGTAGGATATTGTCGCCAGTGGATCAGCAACTTTTCGCTGATTGCAAAACCTCTGGTACGTCTAACAAGAAGCGATGTAAAAGATCCCCTTGAGCTGAATAAAGAAGAGATGAAAGCTTTTAGACAATTGAGAGACAGCTTCTGTGAAGCACCAGCTCTTGGAATGCCTGATTACAAAAAAGAATTTGAGCTCTATTGCAGTGAGAGAGATGGATGTGCACTTTCCATGTTGGTAAAAAAGGCATGGAAGATTGAGACGACCGATTGCCTATATTTCAGCTGTGTTAGATCTTGTAGCTGTAGCTTTGCCTGGTTGTTTAAAAGCTTTGGCAGCCACGTGTAAAAGTTTGGAACAAAGTGAAGGAATTGTGATAGGATATCCTGTGAGAGTGTTTGTGCCCCATGATGTGGCAATCCTTTTGACAAGGAGTAAAACTCAGTTCATGACGCATAGTCGTATAACCAAATATGAAAAGGTAATTTTGGGTGCTACAAATGTGAGTCTTGTAAGATGTACTAATGTGAACCCATCGACATTACTACCTGATGCTGTGAATGCGGAAGTGAAGGATGATGTTGATTATGATTGTTTGGAAGTGCTTGATTTTTGCACCAAACCGCGTCCGGACATAAAAGATGTACCTCTGAAAGAGAGTGACTATGTGATGTTTGTGGATGGGTCATGCTTACGAACTGGAGAAGGGATTTTGAGTGCTGCCTATGCTGTGTGTACAGTAACGACTGTGTTGGAAGCATCTTGTTTGAGAGGAGTACGATCTGCTCAAGTTGCTGAGTTGTTTGCACTGATCAGAGCATGCAAGTTGGGAAAGAATCTACGAGTCACTGTGGTTACTGACAGTCAGTATGGCTTTGGAGTGGTGCATGACTTTGGGCAGATCTGGTCCCAAAGAGGTTTCTTGACGTCGAGTGGAACTCCAATCAGAAATGCAGAAATGGTTGGAAAATTACTTGAGGCGATACAGCTGCCTAAACAGATTGTAGTTCTAAAATGTGCAGCACATACGAAGGGAACTGACTATGTGTCAGCCGGCAATGAGTTTGCAAATAACCTAGCACAATATTGTGCGCAAAACCAAACTTCCTTAAACCGTAATAGGGAGAAGGAAATGGAGTCATGTCCCTTGCTTTTTACTAACACTGTGAATACAGGGGATGAAGTGAGACAGTTACAAGAAGAGGCAGGGGAAGAGGAAAAGAAACAGTGGATAAAGACAGGATGTGCACCACGAGAGGCAGACAGAGTTTGGGTTTACCACGATGGAAGACCAGTAATGCCTGATAGCATGATCTCTACCATGGCGCGGATGTACCATGGGCAGGCTCACATAGGTAGGGATGCCAGGATTAGACTTTTTAAACAGACCTGGTATAATGCAAAGTTTCGGCTTATAGCTGAGAGCCTTTGTCAGAGATGCCTTATATGCCAGCAATATAATCCAGGAAGAAAAACTGTGGTGAGCTTGGGAACCATAGGACGGGAGGGAGGTCCTTTCACTCGAATGCAGCTTGATTTCATTGAAATGCCCTCATGAAACAGGCTAAGATATGTACTGGTGATTGTCTGTCTGTTTTCACGTTGGGTGGAGGCTTACCCGACCAGAAGGAATGATGGAGTTACAGTAGCAAAACTCTTACTGAGAGTGTTCATTCCTAGGTTTGGTTTCCCAGTAACGATTGAATCAGATAGAGGAACACATTTTCAGAATGAAATTATAAAATTGATTTGTGAAGCATTGAATGCACAACAGAAACTGCATTGTGCCTACCGACCAGAGGCTTCTGGAGTGGTGGCGCAGATAAATGGCACCATAAAAAACAGATT
The DNA here is from genome assembly GCF_964204655.1 of Triturus cristatus. NCBI lineage: Eukaryota > Metazoa > Chordata > Amphibia > Caudata > Salamandridae > Triturus > Triturus cristatus. Next base: position 558,302,336 of record NC_140589.1, on the reverse strand, counting down.
GAGGAAAATGTATTTGGCCACAGGTTTAAAATGGCCAGATGTCTTGCCTCTTGTCCTCATGACAATTAGGTTGATTCCTGATAGGAACACTGGTCTGAGACCCCATGAAATTATCATGGGCAGGGCAATGAGACATGTTTTCATTCCTGGCAAGAAACTACTGCCTATAGCTGATGACTTCGTCTTGGATTATTGCAAAGTATTGTCTGATATGGTACATTCTGTGTTTCATCTGGTTGGACCAGATGTGACCACTCTTGAAAACAAGCAAGCTCATGACTTGAGTCCTGGAGATTGGGTACGCATCAAAGTAGACAGAAGGAGAAATTGTCTGGTTCCACGCTGGGGGAAACCACGTCAAGTGATTCTTACAACAACGACTGCTGTGAAGTGTGCAAAGGTAAAGAACTGGAGTCATGCCAGTCACACTCTTCGAGTCCCAAGTCCTGAAGATCAATCTGAAGAAGAGCATCAGGAAGCGACAGACACCAGCTCTGAATCAGAATCAGAAGGAACAAGACAAAACCCAGGAGCAGGCAAAGCGGGTTTAAGTCAAATTGTGGGGCAAGAGAACATACCACTAAGAAGACCACTTGAAATTTCTGATACCAGTTCTGAATCAGTGACAGAACCAGTGAGAATACAAGAAAGAATAAATGAGAATACTGGAGAAACTGAACAAGTAATCTTTGGTAAGGAAGTCCCGAGTACAAGCACAAGAGAAATTCCGCCCGAAATCATAGAAATAGAAGGTGAGGAATTAGATACAGAGAGTGAGGGTAAGGTAATTGCCGAAGACCTCCGAGGAGGTGTAGGGACACAACACAACCAGGTAGAAAAAGGGACAGTTAGTCAGCAGGAAGATTGCGTGGAAGAAACATGAGGAGGGATAGATGCAGACATTGAACCTGAGGTCCTGAGGATAAAATCCAAAGAAAGTAAAATCCAGACCGATACAGAATCTGAAGAAAGTGAAGAAAAAAGCAAAGGGGGAAGAACTTTAAGGAAAAGAGCTTGGAAAAAGGAGCGAGAAGGGAAAGGAACAAAATTGAAAAAGCCGCTAAAAGAAGACATTCGGCCCAACAGAATCAAAAGATTTATAGATACCGATTAACCAGAATAAAATCTTCTAATGCTGAACAAGTGAATGAAGTGTATAGTCAAGAAAAACCAGAAGACACTGATCAGAAACACTTGCAAGGAGCAAAAAGGATAAAGAAACCGAACCATAAGTACAAGTCACCAGAATGGACATATGTGGCACTTCCTGAGATACCGGAGGAAGCAGACAGCCAAGAAAGTCTAGGAGTGACTGTGCAGGAAGTGGTGGAAGAAGAAGAAGATTTGGAAATCCTGAGAGTTATCTTGTCTGACATCAGAGAAGACACCGATGATCAGGAAGTTCTGAACAAAGATCGTGAACCTAAAGGCAAAGACGATTTATGCATGGATTGAAATGACAAAGGAAATCACAAGGAATTAAAACTCCGGACGAGACACGTGATCATTACCAAAATGGCAAACAGAGAAAGTAGAAAACCTACATGTGGGTTTCTCCGAAGATGGTGTAAAATGTGTTTTTGTTGTACAGGACTACTAATGCTTGTCTGGATCATACTAGCAATAACAATTTCATTTAGAGTAACATTTGAAGATATAGAAGAACACACCGAAAACAGAACTAACAAGGGAAAGATTGATGAAAGTCATGTTACAAAACTGGTAGATAGAACAGAACTTCACAAAGATAAGTCCATAAATGATTTTTCTAATAATGTTTTTTCAAAGTTGTTGTACGAGTATGTAAAGACTATGGAGGTTAGGGACTGCTACGTCTGCATGCAATTACCTGCATCTGTGTCAGAAGGTGTTACTTATCATCACCTTCCGTTGACATATGGGATAACTTGTAGTGTCTTATCTAGTTTGTTTTATAAAACAGAAAAATTAGAATACTATTACACTGACGTAGATAATGTTTTCACACAGATACCTGTAGTTCCTAAACTAAACAAGGTGATTCTTGGTAGAACATTAGGTGAATTTTTCCTGCAAACAAGAGAGTTAACTTTAGAAGAAGTGTTTAAGAATAATCTTACTTGTAGTTTGAGAAAAGAAGAGAAAGCTTTTCTGGACATGTTAGAGGAAAGGAGAGTTAAGATGCAAAGGAAGGTGTCTGGGGAAAAGATGGAAACAACATTTTGGGGTGTTGGAAAGGAAAATCATTTAAAGGGAGAAACAAATCCAGCAATGGCTTTAGATTGGCCCCAGAAAGGAAAATTGTGCATCAGTAGAGATAATATTGTCTATGATAATAATTTAGTAGGTGCAAGTAAATGCCATGACTTATATAAAATCATGGGAGGATGGGGATTTAAAGGAGGAAATTATCCGGTATTCCCTGGAATATATTACATCTGTGGGAACAGAGCTTATTATAGGTTACCGGACCACTGGTATGGGACATGTTACCTAGGCCTGGTCTTCCCAAAAATATTTCATGTGGGAAGGGGAGAGGACGGTTTACACGAAATAGGTAGGCAACTAACACATATAAGGAGGGAAAGTTGGTCAGAAATTATAGATTATATTTTTGGAGCACTGATACCAGCAGTTGGAATATCGCTGAATGCGCATAAAATTTGAAAATTGCCTACAGTTGTGGATCATTTATCATCCAGCACTGCTGGAGGGTGCTTAATGGTGAATACCGAAATGGTTGCCATGAAAGCTATGATTATGCCAAATCGACTTGCCCTTGACATTATATTGGCCAAAGAGGGAGGAGTCTGTGGAATGCTGAAAGTGCAACATTGTTGTACTTACATTCCTGACGAAAGTCAAAACCTAAAGAAGTACATTAAGAATATAACTGATTTGCATGAAGAAATTGTTCCACTGGAGGTTGAAAGTGTTTGGGAGAAACTTGGTAAGAGTTTTTCTACTATTAAGAATTTATTAACAAAATTAGGTAGTTCCTTTGTGGGCAAAATACTGATACCTGTGACCTTTGTGATTATATTAGTGTTAATATTGAGATTAGGAAGTGTGTGCATAAAAAGAAGAAAATTACAAAATAAGACAAAAAGAGAAATTAAGCAAAGGAAATAAGAGAAAGAGAGATAGAAGATATAGAATTAGAAGAGTTACAAAAAAATATGTACAAGAAAACAAACGAGAACGATATGGGAGACACTATGATGTAACCTAACAAATGCAAGGGGACTGAGTAAAACCATTTCCGTAGAAAAATTTGAAAAAATGTAGTGATTAGTGGTGAAAAATCACCAAAGGGGGGATTGATGGAGCAGGTAAAACAAATTTGTATACCTCCTCTATTTTGCATGAAATTAATTACGTAATCATTCTAAAAAATTAACTCATACTAATTAGTTTGAAGTGAGACATTACTAACCAACCTTTACACCTTGATAAACACAAGATACAAGTGGGACTAACATGCAAATTGCATGGCAGAAAACTAGCGTAATTAACTATGGTATGCAAACTAACTTTAGATTGTGGTGAAATTGAAAATTGCATGATTTATGTTGCTTTTGTGATGGTTTGTGCTTTCAGTACTGCAGAATGGTGAGTATTATTGCTTAAATGTTGCTACAAGGTAGGAAAATACTGATATACATTGGGATTAGAGTGGGAGTAAACATTAGAATCTTCATTTCTATATTTTAATTACTGTTATGTCTGTTTTTGCTTAAGTTGGCATTCGGGCCTACTAGGCCGCAGTACTTAGAATGGAGGTCCTATAAAGCCGCCGTCATGTGAGCACGATGACTTCTGCGCAGAATCGGATGGCTCTGGAGATCTCCAAGTGACCCCAGCCTCTGCGACATCGTGTTCCTTGTCAAGGATAGGAGCATGGAGGGTTGCCAAGTGATGGACGGTGTGAACCACCAAGGGGACAATGGAGGACCTGTATAAGGATGCTTGCTTGTTATTTAAACGTTACTTTCGGAACGTTCGCCTGTGAAACAAATGGATAATATACATTTTGCGCTTTGCTATGCCAAGTCTCATGGAAAACCAGTTGGTCTTGGGAAACCTTTGAGAAATTACAAGTTGACCCCGGACTGGCCAATCAGAACATTTCCTTGCCCCTAAATTGTTGCATGTTAATCTGAAGTAAGAGGGAAAAGGGTATAAAATACCCTCATCTGCCAAAGGGGGGTGGTTCATTTTAGCTGATCTTCCATGGCATTGGGCCTACGTTGAGTTGATGAAGATTTCCATGGTTTACCTTGGGTTTCTATGATTTTCGGGAAGTTATTTCATCTGATAGTTTGATTATTGCTGTGGGTCGGACAGTTTTTCCCGGAGATTGGAGCAGAGAATTAGGATAATTCTTTGTGTGATCGGAGGGTCGCCAACGTTTGATATTTGGTAACTATTGAATGCATTTTCTAAACCTATGCTTATTTACCAAAGGTTCGATTTTCCTTGAAAGAAACCGAATTTATGTTATGATCTGTGGTGCCTAAATGCTAATGCCGAGCAAATTATTATTAGACAAACAAATTTGGATTTATAAGAAATGAGTTTGTGAGTCTTTAATTGAGTACAGAAATTAATCAAATGTTTCCTAAGCTTTGATTGTGTTTTAGCTGGTTCTAATTCACCATCAACCAGTCCAACTAATTGGTCCGCCGACCAAGTGGTGGAGTGCCTTGATGTTAAAGTCAGGATTCTATAGGTGCAAATGTATATACTGTATATAATGTAAAGAAATATAATCCTGATAGGTAATAAGGTACCCACATGTCCAGCGCTTTTCTCCTGTGTCCAGGATTCGAATGAGATGAGTGTGTGTTGGTGTTATGGGCCCCACCAATGAATGAGTGTATGAATGAGTTGTTGTGATGACGAGTCTGTGACATAGGGAGAATATGTAAATTTGCCCCTTACGCTGGAGCAATGCTCACCACCAATAGCAGGAGTAAGGCATGGAGAGTTCCGTAGGTTTATTGCTCTGCTCCAGGCACCGTCCGGTCAGGCTTCTATCCCTAAACTTCACTCCAGTATCGCTGTGGGTGTCCCTTCAACTATGCCCATGCCGTGACCCAGGGACTCTCTCTCCAGAAGACGAGGGGTGTATCTTGCTGTTCGGATGGTTCCGCGGCCGGTTCGCGGCACGTTTGTCCTGAGCAGCCTTCTGAGGTGCTACTGCAATTCCACCATGCGGGTCTGGGTGTACCGGCTAACTTCCACCAATATGCCGTTTTCCAACATGCAGTTGGCTCCACAGTGTCCACATGGCGTTTGGCACAGTTGGGATGCAGTATGATATGTGGATGGCGTCGCAGGCTTAGGTAGTAAATCGGATAATCGGGCCGAGTTGCGGAGCCTCCCTAGAGTGCATTTGCTATCTTGGCTGGCTAGCCATGCCCTCCCCCCCTCTCCAAGGAAACCATTGCCATGAAATGAACCTTGATCACATTATCTGCATTGGTGTCTGGATAGGTCTGTCCAGTAAGATACTGTTCTGGAGATACCTGATTCATGTCATCATGGTGAAACTTGCACTTGTATGTCTCAGTGCTTCTACTCTGATACCATTAATCAAATGTCGCTTTTAGTATTTTTGCATGTTAGTGGGACAAAAAGCCAGGGCACCTACATCCACCTCACCCTCATAGACTAGTGTAGCTTCTGTGTGTGCTCTGACATGGTCAGGCCACACCAAGGATCCAATCTGGAGACTTATCACTGCAGGAGTACCTGCTGGTACACTACGGAGACTCTTTTTGGGTCAGATAGGGTCTCCAGTTTGGTGCCGATTGGCTTTGCAATTAAAGCACCAAGCCTTCTTGGGATCCCAGTTCTTACCTTGGTACCCAACCTTGGTCTGTGTATTGTCTCGGGGCCCACCCTCCTGAACAGGTTTTTAGGGGCCTTTAGAAGACTATTTGTTTTTGTCTTTAAACTGGTCATCATCTTTCTCTGGAGGGTGTGGGGGGTTTAGTAACCTTGCTTTTGGTCACCCCCACCAGGGGTGGTATTGGTTACCCCAGTCTTAACCCAGTGGTCAGCCTTCTTTCCCAATTCTTGTAAAAGTTGTAAAGTGATTGATGTAGAGTTTCTTCTAGTGCAAAATAACCATCACTTACGTAAAACCTTATGGCAGCATAATATCATTAAAAACTGTTAATAATATAAAAAGAGAAAATATTTTGCTGCTAAAAATTACAGATAAGACACTAAGTTGTAAAGTGTCCCAAAGGATAGGTACAGTTCGGTGTGGCATCTGTCAATTGTCGGTAGTCGATGTCGGGTCATCAGGATCGCGTTCCATATTATTGCAAGGGCAGAGTACACCGATTTTGCTGGAATAGTGCTTCGTGGCTATGCCGTTGTTTGAGTCACCTTTGCACGTTCCTCGAGGTTGGTACAGGATCAGATGACTCAATGCCCACAGGCGGCAGAGGAGGTTAGGTCCGGGGACACTTTCCCACGAAATTCACTTTCTCTTGCAGTGATTTGGGAGGATCTCTGCCTCACCTAAGGGGTATTCACATCCGGATTGTTGGGTGCAATCGACCCCCACTGCATCTAGTCAGGTAAAGTATGTAGTGCTCCTATGTGTGACCCTGACCATTAGTTGCGTCCACAGATTTATATAGGGTAGGATTAATTTGGGTCCTGATGAAACGCAACTTGACCCTCCTGGCCTGAAACACGTCGTACCCACCTTACTTTTCACACTCTAGCTATCAGGGTACATTGTGACCTTAGGGTAGCAACCTACGTTTTTACAAAGAGACCCCAGGCCCGTCAAACATTGCAGCGCCAGCTGGACGAGGAGCATCCTATGATGAAGCATGACACCCTAATGGGTGTGTGAGGGCACTATGATCCGATTTTTTCAGATCCCTGGAAAACCCTTGCCCAGGTATTAGTTTTCCACTGAGATTAGAGCCTTCACCTTCTCTCTTAGAGGAACTACTCCAGTCTATGTTTTGAAGTGCAATAATCCATAGCATCGGGGACATCATGTTCCAATCTAGAGCTTTGTTTCAACAAAAAATTATTTTCAAGTGGGCTATTCCATGACTACAACTCCAAGATTGCAGTAGGTTGCAAGAGGAGATACCAGGGCTTGATAAGTGTGCCTCCTAAAACTGGCAGTCATCTGGTACCCTTAACCCTTAGGAGAGCTGGAGCTAACAAGACACATACACAATCCTTCAGAACAGATGCACTCTTTTAGTGGAATTATCGTTAGGGAGGTGTAAATACCTACATATGACATGGGATTGGGGTACAGGGCTGGCCATCTCAGCCCTGGGGAGTCAGTACACTGTGTAGGGGGACGAATAGCACTCTCCGGAGTTAGAGTCACAAAGCATAGGCATATGGGACCAATCGGATTTGGGGCCAAAATCATCATTTAGCAACAAGGGTATATGATTGACCTATAAGAAATTACTACATATCTCCTCAGATGTGATGATATCACTGCTCCAGAAATGGACAGAGGCTATAGGGGACATAGAGGATGAGGAATGGGTGGGGGAACTAGGTTCCGTCTGATCCAATTATGGATTTGGAACCGATCCTACTATTCCCAGACCCTCCTTTTCAAGATAGGGATAACACTGTCACAGACGTGCCTACGGGGATGCGGCCAGGAAGCAACATTTTTCCATATACTATGGAAGTGTCTGTTTATTAAGTCATTTTGGGAACGAATCGCGGGGGTGCTAGCCCAAGTCTTAACCAAAGCAGTCCCAATGATTCCAAAAGAAATACTATTCAATATATCTGGGGACGAGCCTAGACCCAGGTATTATCGTGTATGGGTCACCTTAGCCCTGGGGGTGGCAAAGAGAAACATTGTCAGGGCATGGGGTAAGTCAACACCTCCATCATTAAGGGAATGGTTGTCAGACATGGACTGATGTCAAAACGCAGAACAAGTGGTGTACAAAGGGCGAGAGTGTCCTAGAAAGTGAGAAACGGTATGGGGACCTTGGAGGGACTTTAGAGGGATGTAGGGGTATAACTGTTTTCGGAAGGCATTCAAGTTGATCAATGTGGTGAATAAGGTCCTGAAACTGAGCAGTGCGGACTACAACATGTCTTGATGTGGTGGACACTGAACCGATACCTATTGACTCTTATTTTCATGTAAATGTAACTTAATAACAAATGTATGATGCATGCAAACTGTATGATGCAAAATCTATAAAGGAGGTGGGGGTAGCAGCAATGAGAGTTTAGCATCCCTGGGGGCTGATGCAGCATAGGACATGGGAGTATCCGTCTCCAGGAGAGGTCCCGGGTGCATGGAGCCGGGAAGGATGCCGTGAGGGTCTGCCTCCTCTCACTTCCTGCCTCAGTGGCTGCAGAAAGTGTGTGGGGCTGAAAGTGACATGTGGAAACTTCACTTCAACAGCAACAAACCCACAGCAGAGGGGGTGGTGCAGGTAGCTGGGGCTCGGATTCCCGCCCCTGATGGCCGTGCAAACGTACCCCCCCTTCATCCCCATGATAGACCAACCTCAGGAGCGACATCTGTGGAAGGGGGTGGGAGGTGCAGTTAGAAAAGACCCCGGTAGCTTTTCTCCAGAAGAACAGCAGCAGGAAGTGGAGTTGAAGCGATGTAAAGGTGAAAGCGTCCCCTCGCCGCCAGCAGGAACAGCAGTAGAGCAGGCCTTGAGTTCCTTCCTTTCGAGTGCGCTGCATGGGATGTATGAGGTAAACTGACCCCAGTGACACCTTTGAGGAGCCACAGGCAACCGCTGCGCCTGACCCGAGAAACCAGGCATCACGCTGGTTCACCGGGGAATCAGACAGACTTCCCAAAGAAATCACATGTGTTCCCCCGCAGAATACGGTTGCGGCACTGGGTGCAAAGTGCTAGTTAAGAATTTCATCCCCCCAAACAAAATACAAAAGAAAGGCGTGCAAAGCGTTGATCCATGAAGCGGGTGCCGCATTGATCAAGCCCAAACCAGGAACAGCTGCTTGGATTTCACATGCATGCAAGAAAAAACACGGTGGTCGATGCAGTGCGACTACAAACACACAAAAAAGTCCCACAAACACATGATAAAGAAAAGCAGTGTAAGAGGATTGTATTTGGTCGCTGCAGTCTGGGAGGGATAAACATGAAAGGAGGCATGACAAATGCATGGCAGAAACAAATAGAAACAAAGATTACAAGAGTGACAAAGAAGCTAGCGAATCACAAGCCTATGGGCAGACATAAAGCCCATTGGCTGATTAAAGCATGTCGAGAGACAGCGCATGCGCGCTGCCTAGGTTCAACCTAAAAACAAAACATGTCTTTCCCTTCTTTTGCTCTGTTTTTCTAGATGAACAGTGATAAGCAGAAGGGAGATATTTATGGTAATGTTTACTTTTTTCACACGTATAGGAAAGACAGACTCTTTCCGCATGTTTCTAGCATTCCAAGCTACACCTTTGTTTTTAATCTGACTTGTACTAAACTGATTCTAATTTCTTTTTTTTTATCTATTGATTTTGGTGGGTTTAATTTTGCACTAGAGATTCAAATTGTATTCTTTATGATTACAAACATCCTATTGCTTTCATATAAAAGACCACCAAGGAATAAAGTACCCCCTGCTGTACAATATAAGGATATTACAAGACATTTTAGAGTTCCATGACCTTATTAAGGAACTTCGCCTTTGGCTTCATTCCTCTATGGTCACAGAACTCTTTGGTAACTTGCAATATCCTTATAATTTACTGTGAGGATACTTTATCCCATATATCCTACTGATTTTCATGATACAGAAACTTTTCACCTATTGATGTTCCATTACTGCTATTAAAGACACATAAATGTTGTGACGTCTCCCATTACCTAATTAATGGTACTGCCTATCACAATAGCTACTGGTGACAATTTATGTAAACTGCTTAATAATGGAACACAACAGACGATAACATTTAAAATACTTCTTCAGTGGTGCCTCAAATTCAGAATAAAAGTATAATGTACAGACATGCAAAATATATATGTGTGTATATATATATATATTACCTACTATGTGTATGTATATATATTATCTACTGGCGGACGCCAGTAGATAGTTATAGTTAGGACCGTGTTTCCATAGGAAATCTGAAAATTCTATTTTGAATAACTTTTGCGCCGGTTGACGAATCCTCGCGAAATTTTTAAAACTAATGGGGCGCTCCGTTCAGCTCCTACCCTGAAATTCTCGGGGTGATTCGTCAAGCGGGGGCTGAGAAAAAAGGGGGGTCCCAAAACACGTTTTTCCCATGCATTTTCCCGTAGGACCTTTAGTCGAAGGTACAGCCCGAACGGCTGAACAGAATTACTTGAAATTTGGCAGAGAGGTAGTCCTCAGGTCAGGGAAGTGCCTTTTGCATGTATGGAGTCAATCTGTTCAGTATTTCCTGAGAAAATTGCAGTCAAAAGCACATACATATCTATAGCCGCGCACCGTGCGCGAGCGTAATTCTGATTGGTGGTTACATGTCAGTCAACGTTCGAATCGGTCGAAATCAAGAAGTGTCGGCCGCCATTTTGTTTGTTGTGGGTGCGAGAGTGAAAAAGAGAGATGGCGAACGTGAAAAGGGGGCAGGGTAGAGAGTTCCTGACCCCCTAGCCTTTGTCAGGGGGTCCCTAAAGGACCCCGAAGGGTAAAAAAACATTTTTTTTTTTTTTTCAAAAAATCGCGGGGTGCGCGCACGGTGAAAAATATTAAAAAAAATAAATAAATAACACATACATAACTTAGCATTTAAAAAACCGTACAAATTCACATAAAAAACCATAGGTTTCACACATGTTATAGTTAGGTGGACATTTCACTCGTAAAAAACCAATGAAATTCCACCGTTATAGTTAGTTCAGATAACTATAACTCGCGCGACCGCCACTCTATCACAAGGATGATGTCATCAGTGATGTCATGAGTGATGCCACTGACCATGTCATGAGTGATGTAATATGTGACGTCATGAGCACTGGATTGCGGGCACGCGAGTTATAGTTATCTGATATATATATGTATATATATATATTACCTACTGGCGGTCGCCAGTAGGTACTTATAGTTAGGACCTATTTTCCATAGGAAAAGTGTTTTTTGATTTGCCAATATCTTTGGCGGCATTTGAAGAATCTTCGCGATATTTTCAAAACTAATGGCCCGCTCAGGTCAGCTCCTGTCTTGGAAGTTTCGGGGTGATTCGTCAAGCCGTGGCTGAGAAAAAAGGGAGGGTCCCAAAAAGCGTTTTCCCCATGTTAATTTCCAAAGGAAAAATTGGAACAGGCTACAGCTCGAACTGCTGAACAGAATTACACCAAATTTGGCAAAAAGGTAGCTCTTGGTTCAGAAAGCGACCTTTTTTTTAATTGGTGTAAATCCGTTCAGTAGTTCCTGAGAAATAAAAAAAAAATCGATATCTGAGCTCTGAGGAGGGCTCGCGAACCCTCCCGGGCACGAGCTTCACTCTGATTGGCTGTCAACACTCCAAACCAGGAAGTGTTGGCAGCCATCTTGTGACTTGGTAACCGAGTCACAATAAATCAGCGAAAGAAAGGTTAAAAAACAAGAAAAGTCTTGGCCTTGGAGTGTATAACTAGCCATATGACACTGGTAATTAAAGCCTTGGGTGTCAGGATCCGATCATTACCGCACCTGCCGAGTTCCCAAAAGACTACATTTCCCATGAGGCCTGTACGCGGGAAAGGATTTAGTCCAGAACGTCGCGCAGGAAGTGGCGCGTAATCCTGGTTCGTTGGTTACTCTTTCTCGGCAGAGAGAGAGTGGAATCTTGAAGAGGTCGTTCGGGGATACTCCGGAGCGAGATCCCGGTTTGGAATTCCATCAACGGTGAAGACTCATTGCAGGTGGCGTGAGTACTCGAGGAAATCTCTGGGGGGGGAATCAGGCTCCCTTGTGTTTTGCTAGCAACTTCGGACGAAGATCGCTCATAGAGCGGAATACTGCGGTGCTACCGGGTATTGCCATTTCTTCACTTTGCAAGAATACTTAGGCTGACTAAGAAGACAAACACAGCGGAATACGGCAGTGAACCAACCGTGTGTTACTGTGTGTGTTCTTCATTATTTGTATATACTGTGGATTTGAGGGGAAAATGACATGCAGCTGATCTGGCGCAGAGGGAACTCTCTGTGTTCAATTCAAACCTGATTCTGGTCACGTTTACTTTGGTTTCACGGTGGTTAGGCAACCCCGTTTTGAACTTTCATTTGGTACTGGTATTACCTGGAGAGGGGTTTACCTCCAATTACTTATTACTTATAAACATCACCTTTAGTTACCTGCATTTCCTATGGAGGAATATTTGAATACCCTGCTGAACTGTTTAGTGATTAATGCCTATGTTTTTTAGAAACCCCTAGGTATGTACGATACATGAGTTGGTATGTATTGTTTAGTACATTGAAATTGAGTCTGTGGAATTAATGGTGCGAGTTCCTTATTTTACAGGTCTGAATTACATGAATAGGTCCCCAGGGTTATGCAACAGCATTATACAGTGCAGGTATATATACCTTTTTCTAGCGAGATATTACTGAGAGTAGAAATCTGTGCCCTGTTTACATATTTGTGTTTTGTTGTTGCAGGTTCTATTCCACTGCTGTCCCTTCCCTTCTCCTTTCCCTCGCCTGATCTTTCGAATACCCAGTACATAGTTATATTTCTGGGTGTTGGTAATATCGGGAGGTGGACCTCTTTTCTGCCACGACTGGATCCTGCGGAGCTGGGTCTGACAGAATTACGCGCCCATGTATTTAGCTCCGCCCGATCCAGCCGGGGTAGGGAATGGCTACCATGGAGGATGTCCTCCAGGCCCTAGTTTTGGTACAACAGGAATTGGCATCCTCAAAGGCTGAAACTGCAGCTCTGAGAGATAAGGTAGAAAAGCTGTCTAGAAACCCTTTTGATGTCTCTCCCGTGGCTTCTCAGAAACAGGTTACTGTGCCTCCTCCTATCCCATTGGCAAGTCCTGAAAGGTATGCAGGGGATCCTTTGAAGATACAGGTGTTTCTTACGCAGATAATGCTGCATTTTTCCTGCAAACCAGCCTCCTTCCCTAATAATCACTCTAGAGTGGCTTTTGTGATTTCCTATTTGGTAGAGGATGCAGCCAATTGGGCTGTTCCTTTAGTTAGGAACAATGATGCAGTGTTATCTGATTGGACGGCATTCAGGGCTGAATTTTAGAGGGTTTTTGATCGCAGGGCGACAACGCTTAGTGCTGATAAGGAATTGTTGGAACTTAAGCAAGGAAGAAATGATTTGGTTACGTATCTGACCACCTTCAACAGATTAGTGGTGGAAACAGCCTGGCCTGAGGAAAAAAGGATGTCTTTGTATTACCAGGGGCTGAGAGAGGAGATGAAGGATGTCTTGGCCCAAATAGACCCACAGCCCACCTCTTGCACTGACATGATTAATTTAACCCTGCGTTTGGATGGGAGAATGTCAGAGAGAGGGGGAGAGAAAAAAAAGTGGGAGAGGGGTTCCTATAGATCAGAGAGGTTTTCACGCCGACCTATATCTAATACTGAGACGACTCCTGAACCAAGGGAAATAGGGGCTGTTCGGATCCCTTTGCCCAAAGAAGAGAGAGAGAGCAGACGGGTGCAGGGTTTGTGCATGTACTGTGGAAAAAAAGGTCATTACGTTAGGGAATGTCCCACTAAACCCAAGTCCTCCGAAGCATGGTCCAGGAATAAGAGAGTGGCTGTGTCCACCTCATTACCTACAGCAGGGACTGGAGTTCCTCTTGGTAGTGAGAATATTAGCAAGGGTTGGCAACTCCCCTCGTTGGCTACCTCTGATCTGCAGGATACAGAAACACACATCGTGTTCTCTATGACTCTTGAGTGTAGTGACCAGGTAAAGGTAAAGGTTATGTTAGATTCCGGCGCTACAGGAAACTTTATCGATAACGGATTGGTCATGACTCTAGGGTTACAACAGGTACCTAGAAAGACAGCAGAAGAGGTGTTTGCCGTAGATGGCAAGTCTTTAAAATCTGGTTTGATAGTTGAGCAAACGGAAACACTTCAATTGACCTTGGCCATGGAAGAGGAAAAACATTTGAATAACTTATCTCTGAATATCAGTATGAGGTTATCCTGGGTATGCCCTGGTTATGCCACCATAACCCCACTATAGATTGGAAGAGTAGATCTATTCAGTTTCATTCCGAAGAATGTAAGGAACATTTAGTCCCTAACAGTTCCTCACAGGCAGCGGCTCTGATGCATTCGTATGTGTTAGCAACAGTGACCGAGAAACACGTTGAGTTACCTGAAGTATACTCTCAGTATCAGGACGTTTTTAGCGAGACACAAGCAGAACAGTTGCCCCCTCATTGGGAGTATGATTGTTGCATAGACTTGGTAGAGGGGGCTACTATCCCTGTCTGTAGAGTGTATGCATTGTCTGTGCCAGAGACTAAACCTGTGTGAATATCTGGATCATTATCTAGAAATAGGGTTCATCAGGCCTTCCCGGTCACCGGCTGCCTCCCCACTGTTCTTTATATCGAAAGCTAATGGCGATTTGAGAGCATGTGTGGACTATTGTGTATTAAACAAAAATACCATTAGAAATCGATACCCTTTAACCCTTATTTCTGTGCTGATAGACCAGGTGAGAGAGGCCAGAATATACACAAGGTTGGATTTGAGAGGGGCGTACCATTTGGTGCGTGTCAGGAATGGGGATGAGTGGAAGACAGCGTTTAAGACTCGTTATGGCTTATTTGAATATACTGTTATGCCGTTCGGCCTTTGCAACGCCCCCGCGGCATTTCAGAATTTTCTTTACGATGTACTGAAGGAATATGTGAACTTGTTTGTTGTGGTGTATATCGACAACATTCTCATTTATTCAGACACCATAAAGGGGCATGCCAGTCATGTTATCAAAGTTTTGAACAAATTGAGAGTCCACAGGTTGTTCTGTAAATTGAGCAAGTGTGAGTTTGGTGTGCAACAAGTGCAATTCCTAGGGGTTATGCTGAGCCCAGACGGTTTACACATGGCAGAGAGAAAAGTGCAGACAGTGCAGGAATGGCCAACCCCAAAGAATGTTCGTGATGTGCAGTGTTTCCTGGGATTCGCAAACTACTATCGTAGGTTTATCATCCATTTCTCCCAGGTGGCTGTTCCAATTTCCAGGTTACTTAGGAAAGGTGTCGCTTTCCAATGGACCCGTGAAGCGGATGAAGCATTCATATTCCTTAAGAACGCTTTTACCGCGGCTCCAGTACTTGCACATCCTCGACCCGAGCACCCCTTTGTGGTGGAGGCCGATGCCTCAGATGAGGCTTTCGGGGCCATACTATCACAAAGGAATCAGAGCACCGGACAGTTGCACCCAGTGGCCTATTTGTCCAAGAAATTGAATCCGGCAGAAAAGAATTATACAGTCGCTGAGAAGGAATTACTTGTGATCAAAAAGGTATTTCAAGAATGGAGACAATATTTGTGGGGGGCTCCTCACCCTATTACTGTATATACTGATCATAGGAATTTGCAGTACATGAAGACTGCACGTCATCTTTCCCAAAGACAAATGAGATGGATGTTGTTTTTCGCGGAGTATGATTTCGTGGTTACCTTCAGACCGGGGGGGAGAATCGCAAAGCTGACTCTTTGTCTAGACAGGAAACAACAAACCTTGCTCTTCATGACATCAAGACTGAAGCCATCATCGAACCCTCTAAGGTGCTGTGTGTAGTTCGAGTGGAAAACTTCTTGGAAGAGGTGAGAAAGCATAAATCACTCACAGTATGGGAAGCCTGGGCCACCAAGGAGACGGAGCACACTGTGAAGCAGGGATTGCCTTTTTATAGAGACAGATTGTATCTTCCCACTCCGGAATTACAAAAGAAGGCATTTCTGTGGTGTCATGTATCCCCATTGGCAGGTCATTCAGGAGTAAGGAAAACTATGCACTTGATACAACGCTATTTTTGGTAGAACACCTTGCCTAAAGACATCACCTCCTGGGTGGCAAGATGTGAGGAATGTGCTAGAGCAAAGAACGAAAATGTTGGTAAGAAAGGAAAACTCATCCCTCTGCCCACATCACTTCGCCCATGCCAAAACATTAGTCTGGATTTTGTCACTGGGTTGCCTTTGGAGAGGAGAAATTCGGCGATCATGGTGGTAGTGGATGGGTTCACAAAGATGGGACATTTCATTCCTTGTGTAAATCTTCTGACGGCCAGTCAAACTGCTCAGCTACTACTAACCAACATCATCAGAGTACATGGACTGCCTGAAATCATTGTATCCGACAGGGGGCCCCAGTTCATAGCTCGGTTTTGGAAGTTATGGTGCAAGGCTATGCATGTAGACTCTTCCCTGTCAACCAGTTTCCACCCACAGACAGAACGGTTAAACCAAACCCTCAAGAAGTACCTCAGATGTTACGCAAAGGGGGCCCAAGAGTCCTGGGTAGATTTGTTGTGGATGGAAGAATTGGCATACAACAACGCTTGGCATAGTTCGGTTGGTCTATCTCCTTTTCGTGCTACTTTTGGGTTCGATGCCAAAATATTGCCCATTCACATTCCAGAAGAAGTGAACAATCAACCTATGGTTCTGTCACAAGTACGGAAACTGCACTCACTACACCGTCAAGTCAGGAAACATTTGATGCAGGCAAAGGAGACCTATTAGAAGTGGGAAGACCGCCACAGAATTGTGGGACCTCAATATAAGGTGGGGGATAAAGTGTGGCTGTCCACCAAAAACATACGTTTCAAGTTACGAAGTGTTTTTCACCCTAGGTTTATCGGCCCGTACACCATAGTTCGGCAACTCAATCCTGTCACCTACAAGCTGAAGTTGCCCGGAACCCTTCGGATTCACCCCGTGTTTCACTGTAATGTTTTGAAGCCTGCCCTAGGAGCGCGCAGGCGGGCACCACCACCTGTGGTCTGTGATGGGGGAATGGAGTACGAGGTCAAGAGCATTCGGGATTCCAAGATGAGGAGAGGGATGATTTGGTATCTGATATCTTGGAAAGGGTATAATGCTGAGGATGATTCCTGGGAACCCTGGCAAAATGTGCATGCGCTGGCGGCTGTTTGTTCGTTTCACCGGCGATTCCCATTGAAACCTGGGCATAGGAGGCGCTAGGTGAGGGGGACCTACTGTCAGGATCCGATCATTACTGTGCCTGCCGAGTTCCCAAAAGACTACAATTCCCATGATGCCTGTACGCTGGAAAGGATTTAGTACAGAACGTGGCGCAGGAAGTGGCGCGTAATCCTGGTTCGTTGGTTACTCTTTCTCGGCCGAGAGACAGTGGAAGCTTGAAGAGGTTGTTCGGGGATACTCCGGAGCGAGATCCCGGTTTAGAATTCCATCGGCGGTGAAGCCTCATTGCAGGTGGCATGAGTACTCGAGGAAATCTCTGGGGGGGTGAATCAGGCTCCCTTGTGTTTTGCTAGCGACTTCGGACGAAGATCGCTCATAGAGCGGAATACTTCGGTGCTACCGGGTATTGCCGTTTCTGTTCCTGGAATATCTAGCGGCCGGGGGCGAAGGTCGCTCATAGAGCGGAATACTGCGATGCTACCGGGTATTGCCGTTTCTTTACTTTGCAAGTATACTTAGGCTGACTAAGAAGTCAAACACAGCGGAATACGGCGGTGAAGCAACCACGTGTTACCGTGTGTGTTCTTCATTATTTGTATATACTGTGGATTTGAGGGGACAATGACACGCAGCGGATTGTAGCGGTACTCCGCTGATCTGGCGCAGAGGGAACACTCTGTGTTCAATTCAAACCTATTTCTGGTCACGTTTACTTTGGTTTCACGGTGGTTAGGCAACCCCGTTTTGAACTTTCATTTGGTACTGGTATTACCTGGAGAGGGGTTTACGTTCAATTACTTATAAACATCACCTTTAGTTACCTGCATTTCTTATGGAGGAATATTTGAATACCCTGCTGAACTGTTTAGTGATTAATGCATATGTTTTTAGAAACCCCTAGGTATGTACGATACATGAGTTGGTATGTATTGTTTAGTACATTGAAATTGAGTCTGTGGAATTAATGGTGCGAGTTCCTTATTTTACAGGTCTGAATTACGTGAACAGGTCCCCAGGGTTATGCAACAGCATTATACAGTGCAGGTATATATACCTGTTTCTAGCGAGATATTACTGAGAGTAGAAATCTGTGCCCTGTTTACATATTTGTGTTTTGTTGTTGCAGGTTCTATTCCACTGCTCTCCCTTCCCTTCTCCTTTCCCTCGCCTGATCTTTCGAATACCCAGTACATAGTTTTATTTCTGGGTGTTGGTAATATCGGGAGGTGGACCTCTTTTCTGCCACGACTGGATCCTGCGGAACTGGGTCTGACATTGGGGGGGGGTTCAGGGTGATGGTTGTGGTTCACCCTTTTGCGCTCCCTTGAGACTCAGACTCATCTGTGACCCACCCTACCAAGGTAATGGCGCACAACAGTGATGTGGGGGAACCGCGTCATACTTTGCCTCTCTACACAGGAGAAGTGTCTTCTTATCCCTATCATGTATGGACCTGTCCTGCTGGCTATACTCAAGCCGCACGAAGATGTCTTTTTGAGCTGTAACCGGGATGGGCGCGGACGGGGTCCTCGGACGTACCGTTCCCCCTAGTCCCTGAGGGGCTTTGTACCCCGAGCCAGGGATCTGGCAGCGATTTTTCTATCGCATTTTCTGTTAATGGTTGTTTTAATTTTTCTGGTGTTTGTGGGGAGGGGACGGGAGGGAAATGGTGGCGGCTTTTTAATATTTTTCTATGCTGGGTTTTCTTGCATTCATATACTTACAGATAACACCAGATTGTGGGACATTTACTTTTGGGAACGCGCTGGGGCTCAGGATGCGATGGGTCAGCTAAGATTACCAATGAGACCATGTCTTTCCCTTTAACACAATGACGATCACCATTGGAACCTGGAACAGGCTTAACTCCCCTCAAAAACGCCAAAAGGTATGGAAATATATTCTTGATCACCATCTCGATATAGTGGCCCTGCAAGAGACACACTTAGCCAGAGCTGAGGACACACGCCTCCGACACAAGCACTATCTGCTAATATACAGATCCTCTGCACCTACGAAACATAGAGGGGTGGCGATACTATTCCATTCCTCCACAAAATTTCAGCCACTGGATATCCAGAATGATAAAGACGGCCGCTGGGTTATGGTCAAGGGTCGTTTGATGGGTAAAATCTGTACCTTCATAGCAGTCTATGCCCTCAACACTGGGCAAATGGACTTTTTAAAAACACTAATGGGGAGGGTTCTGGACTTTGTGGAGGGCCCAATGATACTCATGGGCGACTTCAATTTGACCTGGCAGAAGGATCTAGATAGCACGCATCCACACCGCTCTGAAATGGGCCCAATTTCCACCGACACTCAGCAACACTTCCACGACATGGGCCTTCTGGCCGCTTGGCGTGCTCTCCATCCCCACTCCTGAGATTACACCTTTTACTCTCATGTTCATCATACATACTCCCGACTTGACTATATTTTCATCAGCCAATCCTTGTTGGGCGTCTTGCAAAATGCTAAAATATTCCCTCTCTCAGTGTCGGATCATAGTCTACTCTCAAAGTGCTTGACCTGGAATAGCGTTGCCTCGACTACTCCCAGATGGTATTTTCCGACCTCTCTTACGAGGGATAAAGAATCCTGCACCAGGCTGAGAGAAACCATCACTAAATTTTTTTACATTAATAAACTGGAAGATAACTCGGCGTATACCACCTGGGAAACGTTTAAAGTGGTCTTTCGAGGGATATGCATTGCGCTAAATGCACAACGCACCAGAGAGAGGGAAGCCTTGGAGAAAGAAGTGGCTTCTATTGAACGTGCCCATAAATTGAATCCCACAAGGGAAACTCTTCAACACTTGATTGCTATGAGGGGCAAGCTTCGAGCTATTTATGACAACAGGGCGGAATTCACACTCCTCAAACTCCAACACCTATCCTACTCACAAGGCAATAAGATTGGCAAACACCTAGCCAGACAGCTAAAAGACAAACGAGAAAGAGAGTACATAGGAGGTATACGGAGGTCCACTGGGGAGCTCACGCATAAAGACGAAGAAAAATCTGAGATCTTTGGCTCATTCTATAAAGCCCTTTACACTGGGGACCAATTAGACTCAGACACTCAATGAGATTATCTCCGGACACTACACTTTCCACAGGTCTCCCCTGAATGGAATGACCTACTCACTGCCCCCATTGCCTCCGAAGAAGTCAACGCTGCTATTAAAGCTCTTAAGCCTCACAAGGCCCCGGGACCAGACGGATATACTGCCCTATTGTATAAAACGTTTGCCCCTGACATCACTCCGCATCTCACGCGGCTTTTTAACAAAATGGCGGAGGAGGGGGTGCCACCGCGTCAATGTCTGAGGCCATGATCTCTGTTATACCCAAACCAGGGAAGGGTCCCCATCTATGCACCTCGTATCGGCCCATCGCTCTGTTGAATCTCGACGCAAAGCTTTATTCCTCCATCCTAGCTAAGCAACTGCATGATCTCATGCCCGATCTTACACACCCGGACCAATCGGGGTTCATCAAGGGTCGACAAACACATGATAATACCCGCCGAATTGTACATCTAATAGAGAAGGCCAACAGACGTCAAATCCCCGCTGTATTGGTAGGACTAGACGCTGAGAAAGCTTTTGACAGGGTGGATTGGACATTCTTATTTACTACCCTCACGAGCTTCGGGTTCGCACCTAAATTTCTTACTATGATCTGAGCTAATTACCTCCAACTCCACTCTAAAGTCCTAGTCAATGGAGTACACTCACCCTCCTTCTCCCTCTCTCACCCCTACTCTTTGCCCTTAGCATTGAGCGATTAGCGATGGCGATTAGAGCCAATCCTGACATTCAAAGAATACCTGTCAGGAACCACAGCGGAAAACACTGAAGCGGCACCGCAGGAGATTCCCGTCCCGACAGGCTTCCGGACTACACTTCCCATGAGCCCCGGCAGAGACACGTCGATGACATCAGAGCGACGCGAGAGGAAGGTATTTCCGGGACTGAACACTCCGTGTAATTGCCGGTTACTCCAGACGCTGAGGAGCACTCGCTGCCGAAGGTCCGGTAAGGGTGCTGTAGCACCATATCTCGTTGTCTTTTGTGCTCCAGAGTGGCAGTGCTTCGCAGTGGAAGCGGCGATCTTTTTGGTGACACTCAGCGCTCCCGTTGGCGGAATCCATGCCAGGATTCTTGCGGGAGGTAGTATCTGTTGATTCCTTCTGGAAAGCCCCGGCTGGGGAATTCTTCCCCGGATCAAGATAGCAACCGCGCAGTGGCGTCTGCCCCGCGTGTCACTTACAACCAAATACCTTAGAGTCACATACTAGCATAGAAGGGTAATCCCTCCCAGAGCAGCCACCGGGAGTTACCCACACGCGAGCGTGTTATTCCAGGCACGTAGAAACTTGTAATTTGCTGGCAAACGAAAGACATAACAGTGCTAAAGGCCTTACAGGTGTGAAAAGTATCAAACCTGAAGGGTTGACATTTATCGTTTATCATTGCAAATGTGAAGAACGCCCGGAGTGGCGTATTGGGTGATAAGGCAATACCCAGTGAATGTTATGTTGTGTGTATTAATCCCTCAAGAGAGGGTGCTTTGTTTATGTTCCTTAACTACAGGGGAACGTGCGTCTCTGTCAGCCCTGCACCCCTGTACAGTCAAGCTCCCAGCCTCCTGGGGTAGGTGTTGATACATCTTTGAGGGGGTCACGAGACGATAAGGGGTGGGGCCGCTCTTGCTAAACACTATATGGTTCTTGTTTTAGACACCAAAGAAAAACTGCTAATTCAGACTGCTGACGAAACAAGCAGAAGCCTTTTTTCCTTTACAGGTATACTTCATATGCCAAGGGGGCCTTCTCAGTATAAGTGTTGACAGGGTATATAGATTATGTTTATGTGAGTTCCTTATACCTGAGTGTTTGTACCTTTGTTTACAGGTCTCCCTCCCCGCTGTCCCCATCCTTTTCTTCCCCCGCTTGACCACTCCATGGAGTCTGTGAACACAAACCAGACCGTGGTGGTGTCGAGAGGTGGACCATAAAAGCAACGTACGATTCCGAGGATTCCAGGCTGCGACAGAGTAACCGGCCCAAGTATACGTATCCTCCCGGTCGTACATTGAATATGGCCACGTTAGAAGACGTCATGTCCGCCCTAGCCCTAATGCAAACCGAACTCGCGGCCTCTAGAGCGGAAACCGCTGCCCTACAAGTAGTAGTAGAAAGGATGCAGCGGAACCCTTTTAATGCAGGCATTTCGCAAGTAACCCATTCCACTCCTGTAGTAGTGGAGATACCAACTCCCATTCCCCTGGCCCCACCGGAAAGATTTTACGGGGACAGTAGTAAGGTCCAAGTGTTCTTAACCCAAGTGATGTTACACTTCACCTGCAAAGTCAAGGCCTTCGCCACCAACCATGCCCGGGTGGCATTCCTTCTTTCATACTTGGCAGGGGATGCAGCCCAATGGGCCGTGCCATTAGTGAAAAGAGATGACCCTCTGCTTTACGATTGGGACTCTTTTCTCAGAGACTTCGAGAAAACCTTTAATCGCAGGGCCGCCACGCATTCCGCGGACAGAGACCTATTGGAGTTGCGACAGGGAAACAGAGATCTCATCTCGTACCTAAATGACTTTCGAAGGTTGATTTCTGAGACCGAATGGCCAGAATCCAAACAAGCGGCACTTTTCCATCAAGGACTTCGGGACGAAATGAAAGATGTTTTGGCCCAGATAGACCCCCAACCTACCTCGTGTGAAGACTTAATAAGCCTTACGTTACGTTTGGATCATCGCCTATGCGACCGTAAAGGGGATCGCAAGAAAAAGGAACGTATGCCCCCTCGATATGATGCACCCTATCGTGGAGAAACCCACTCACCCAATAAACCTGAACCCATGGATATCGGAACGGTTCGGGCCTCACTCACCGCTGAGGAGAGAGAACACCGTAGGAAGACAGGCCTTTGTATCTATTGTGGCAAAAAGGGCCATTTTATCCGGGAGTGCTCCTTGAGAACGAAATTCGCACGTCCAGACACCAGAAGGTCATTGCCCACCACCTCCTCGCCGACGGCGGGAAACGAGCAAGCTTGAGGACGAACGAAGGGACTTCTTCAAGCAGAACGTACATCCCTTCATTAGACCAGTACCGGCTTAGCGGGAAAGACCATTATTTCCTGACTCTAGGTCTTCATATCCAAGGTAGATGGAGTCAGGTGCAAGCTATGCTTGACTCGGGAGCAACAGGTTGCTTCATCGACCATGAACATGCGGTGGAAATAGGCCTTGCGCTACTCGAGAAGAAACTGCCAGAAGCGGTGTACGCAGTTGATGGGAGACGTTTGGAGGCGGGTCCCATTAGGTTCTGCACCGAAGAAGTAGAAGTCCTCCATGGGAAAGACCACCTAGAAAAACTGGTCTTCAAGGTTATCACCACGCCACAGTATGGCATTATCCTAGGCCTCCCCTGGCTGAAGAAACACAACCCTTTGGTGAATTGGGAAAAACAAACCCTGACCTTTACATCCGACTACTGTCAACGGCATTGCAAGCCAAACCTCGTTCTCCCGGTTACCCTTGAGACCGAAACACACCACGTGGCTACAGCGGCGGAACACCCGGTGACACTACCCGAAGAATATAGGGATTATGAGGAAGTGTTTAATGAAACCATGGCCGAAACCTTACCTCCCCACAGACGGTATGACTGCCAAATAGACCTATTGCCTGGAGCAGTGGTACCAACAGGAAGAGTGTATGCCCTGACTGAACCCGAGAACCTCCACCTCCGAGAATATCTAGATAAATATCTAGCCTTAGGGTTCATTCGGGTATCTAAATCCCCGGCAGCGTCCCCGTTGTTTTTCATACCCAAAGCCAATGGCGAGTTACGCGCTTGTGTGGACTTTCGCGCCCTCAATGCCATTACTGTGAAGAATCAGTATCCGCTGCCTCTCATCCCTGTCCTTTTGGAACAAGTCCAAAAGGCCGTGATTTATACCCGTTTAGACCTAAAAGGGGCTTATCATCTGGTACGAATGCGACAGGGAGATGAGTGGAAGACGGCGTTTAAAACTCGTTACGGGCTGTACGAGTACCGGGTTATGCCTTTTGGCCTCTGCAACGCGCCGGCCGCCTTCCAATATTTCCTGAATGATGTGCTGCGGGAATTCCTTGATCGTTTCGTGGTGGTATACATAGATGATATCTTGATTTATTCTTCATCTATAGAAGCGCATCGATCTCATGTACGTACCATACTGCAGGCTCTACGCGACCACCTACTGTTCTGCAAGATCAGCAAATGCGAGTTCAGTGTCACCACCGTGGAGTTCCTTGGGGTAATGCTAACCCCTTCCGGGCAGGAAATGTCCACCAGGAAAATACAAGCGGTGAAGGATTGGCCAACTCCTAAAACAGTTCGGGACATACAATGCTTCTTGGGCTTTGCCAATTTTTATCGTCGTTTTATAAATCAATTTTCCAAATTGGCCGCTCCCCTCTCGCGTCTACTACAAAAGAAGGTGGTATTTCAATGGAACGAGGAAGCCCAAAAGGGATTTGAAGCCTTAAAAACTACCTTCACCTCTGCCCCGGTGCTGCGACACGCCAATCTCGACCAACCATATATCGTAGAAGCGGATGCTTCCGAGTATGCGGTAGGAGCAGTCCTTTCACAGCGACATCTAGCAACTGGCCAAATGCATCCAGTGGCCTTCATGTCACGAAAGTTAAACCCTGCAGAGCGAAATTATACAATCGCTGAAAAGGAACTATTAGCCATCAAGAATGCGTTCCAGGAATGGAGACAGTACCTAATGGGCTCCAAGAACGTGGTTACCGTTTTTACGGACCATCGCAACCTGCAATTCATGGCAGCCGCCCGACATCTGTCTCCCCGTCAGCTTCGCTGGATGCTCTTCTTTGCTGAGTATAACTTTATCGTAACATTCCGCCCTGGAAGTGAAAACAAAAAGGCCGATGCGCTCATTCGCCAGTCCTCTCCCGACACCCCAGAGACGCCAGCAGAAAACGCCATCATTAACCCCAAGAATGTAATCAACGCCACAGTCACGGAACAATTCCTCAGGAGCGTAGCGCTCAACGTTTCCAACGCCAAATGGAAGGCCTGGTTGGGGAATAACAAGGAGTGGTCATTAAAAGGGGGGATCCCCGTAAGAGGAAACCAAATACTGGTACCAATTCTTCACTTGCGAAAACAAGTCTTCGACTGGTGTCATTCCTTACCCAGTGCAGGACATAACGGCGTCGAGAAAACCCGAGAGCGAATCCTCCGACAATTCTGGTGGCCCACAGTCAGGAAAGACGTACAAACATGGGTTGGTGAATGCACGGTGTGTTGTCAAATGAAGACCACTCACGCTCGACCTGTGGGCCTCTTACACCCTCTTCCTACGCCTGTCATTCCCTGGAAACAGATATCCCTGGATTTCGTGGTCGGGATGCCTCCAGACAAAGGGCACACGGTAATCCTGGTTGTGGTAGACTATTTGACCAAGTTAGCCCACTTCATAGCCTGCAAAAAGATCCCGACAGCCGGTGAATTGGCATTACTTTTGCTGCATAATGTGGTTCGTCTACACGGATTGCCTCAAGTGGTAATATCGGACAGGGGGGCCCAATTCACTGCACATTTTTGGAAATCCTGGTGTTCGGCCCTTAAAATCACATCCAACCTTTCCACCAGCTTCCATCCCCAAACTGATGGCCAGACAGAACGGGTCAATCAAACCCTCAAACAATACCTCAGATGTTATGGGGAGGTTGCCACCGAAGAATGGGTCGAACATCTATGGCTGGCGGAAGTTGCGTATAATAGCGCCATGCACAGATCCATAAAGCACACGCCTTTTTACTGCACTTATGGCTTTCATCCTGACTTTTCCCCCTTCCAGCATCCTGTGGGCCCTCAAAATGTGCCCGAGGTACGGGAACGGATAACTCACATCCACACAACATTGCAAAAGGTGCGCAAAGAATTACTAAAGGCAAAAAAAACAGTACAAAACACAGGCAGACAAGCATAGGCGGGAAGGTCCCTCATACAAACTAGGCGATTATGTATGGCTATCAACCAAGAACATCAGGTTTAAAAGATACAGTATCTTTAACCCTCGCTACATCGGCCCATATAGAATAGTGAAGCTAATCAATCCTGTGGTAGTGAAGCTAAATCTACCCTCTTCCCTGCGCATTCATCCAGCGTTCCACATTTCCCTCCTTAAACCAGCCACTTCAGGGGCGAATAGAATTCCAGCACCCATTCTGGTAGATGGGGAGGTTGAACATGAAGTAAGAGGCATACTAGATTCAAAGATTCACAGCACCAAGTTGTGGTATCTGGTCGCCTGGAAAGGCTATGGTGAAGAAGAAAACTCATGGGAACCTGCTAGGGCCGTCCACGCTCCTAGATATGTACGGATGTTTCACAATCGTTTCCCTCATAAACCTTGCCTCTGTCAGTGTTCTTCAGGAGAGGGATGTACTGTCAGGAACCACAGCGGAAGACACTGAAGAGGCACCGCAGGAGATTCCCGTCCCGACAGGCTTCCGGACTACACTTCCTATGAGCCCCGGCAGAGACACGTCGATGACATCAGAGCAACGCGAGAGGAAGGTATTTCCGGGACTGAACACTCCGTGTAATTGCCGGTTACTCCAGACGCTGAGGAGCACTCGCTGCCGAAGGTCCGGTAAGGGTGCTGTAGCACCATATCTCGTTGTCTTTTGTGCTCCAGTGTGGCAGTGCTTCGCAGTGGAAGCGGCGATCTTTTTGGTGACACTCAGCGCTCCCGTTGGCGGAATCCATGCCAGGATTCTTGCGGGAGGTAGTATCTGTTGATTCCTTCTGGAAAGCCCCGGCTGGGGAATTCTTCCCCGGATCAAGATAGCGACCGCGCAGTGGCGTCTGCCCCGCGTGTCACTTACAACCAAATACCTTAGAGTCACATACTAGCATAGAAGGGTAATCCCTCCCAGAGCAGCCACCGGGAGTTACCCACACGCGAGCGTGTTATTCCAGGCACGTAGAAACTTGTAATTTGCTGGAACTTGTGATTGCTGGCAAACGAAAGACATGACAGTGCCAAAGGCCTTACAGGTGTGAAAAGTATCAAACCTGAAGGGTTGACATTTATCGTTTATCATTGCAAATATGAAGAACGCCCGGAGTGGCGTATTGGGTGATAAGGCAATACCCAGTGAATGTTATGTTGTGTGTATTAATCCCTCAAGAGAGGGTGCTTTGTTTCTGTTCCTTAACTACAGGGGAACGTGCGTCTCTGTCAGCCCTGCACCCCTGTACAGGCAAGCTCCCAGCCTCCTGGGGTAGGTGTTGATACATCTTTGAGGGGGTCACGAGACGATAAGGGGTGGGGCCGCTCTTGCTAAACACTATATGGTTCTTGTTTTAGACACCAAAGAAAAACTGCTAATTCAGACTGCTGACGAAACAAGCAGAAGCCTTTTTTCCTTTACAGGTATACTTCATATGCCAAGGGGGCCTTCTCAGTATAAGTGTTGACAGGGTATATAGATTATGTTTATGTGAGTTCCTTATACCTGAGTGTTTGTACCTTTGTTTACAGGTCTCCCTCCCCGCTGTCCCCATCCTTTCCTTCCCCCGCTTGACCACTCCATGGAGTCTGTGAACACAAACCAGACCGTGGTGGTGTCGAGAGGTGGACCATAAAAGCAACGTACGATTCCGAGGATTCCAGGCTGCGACAATACCATTCAGTGGGGACTCACACAAAATTTCCGTTTTTGCGGACGATGTCCTCTTGTCACTCTCTGACCCTGCAAAGTCTCTTCCACTATTTCAATTAGAACTTGCGGATGATGTCCTCTTGTCACTCTCCGACCCTGCGAAGTCTCTTCCACCTTTACAATTAGAACTTGAGCGATTTGAAGCAGTGGCGGGCTTTAAGATAAATCTTGGCAAATCGTACATCCTCAATCTCACTCTTCCACAAGCGGAAATCAGCAGGCTCCAACCCCTCACTCCCCTTCAATGGACCGCTTTCTCCATACAATACCTGGGGATCCAATTAACATCTAGGGTGGAGGGACTCTACACTGCTAACTTCCCTCCCATTCTTACTAGTGTCCAAACAGATCTCACAAAATGGAAACCTCTCTTTCTTTCTTGGCTTGGCCGGATACACGCTGTCAAAATGACACTCCTTCTTAAACTCTATTTATTTCAGGCCCTGCACATTGAACTAGAAAGGGACTTCTTTTGGCGAGTTAAAACCATGATTCTGCACTTCATTTGGCAAGGGGGGCACGCCCGCTTTTCTTTCTCCTTACTACGTCGCTCCCGAGCGGAGGGTGGCGTGGGACTCCCAGACATAACACTATACTATAAAGCAGCGCAGCTGAGGGTACTGACTGAGTGGTCTAAATGGGAATCCGATAAGCACTGGTTACATATGGATCACTGTGTGGCAAGGAGGACTATCTGGGACTTGGCTTCGCGGCCCAAAAAGGACAGGCCCCAGAATGCATACCTTAGTACTCCTACACGCACCACCTTGAAAGTGTGGGACTCAGTCGCGGCAGACGACAGATGGACTTCTTTCCCCTCACCATTTACACCACTCCATTTTAGCCCCGCATTTCCCCCAGGCTTACAAGAGGGACCCTTTGACGCTTGGAGGGAGGGGGGATGCCTTGCTTTGACACACCTTTTTCATAGTGCTGATCCCCTCACCTTTAATAACTGCAAGCGGGACTATGGCCTAGACAACACCGAACAATACCACTACACTCAGCTAATGCACTGGGCCCTCACCCCACAGGTACGAGAATCACCCACCCGTCCTACACGATTTGAGTCCTTCCTCGCCAAAGCCACTACTATGAAAGGGGTGATTTCGTTTATCTATAACTTCCTACTCACTACCACACTCTCTCCACGCCCGCGATACATGTCGATGTGGGAAGGAATTTTACAGCGCGGTATTTCGGAGGCCGAGTGGGCGCATTTATGGACCGATATCACAAGATTAAACCACTCCATAGAACTTCGGAAGCTCATCTTAAGACCATGATGGACTGGTATCTCCATCCGTCCAGGCTCAAACAGATCTTTCCCAACACTTCCGATAGATGCTGGAGGGGTTGTGGGCTTCTGGGCGACTTTCAGCACATTTGGTGGGACTGCGCGACTATACGCCCCTTCTGGGAAGAAATACTTGCCCACATTAAGGACATGCTGGAATACCCCATCCCAACCACCATGGCAGGGACTCTTCTGGTGCTTCGCGACCCTACCCTGGAGCACCAGACCCGAGCAGACAAGACTATCATGTGGCTCTGTATAGGTGCGGCTAAAGTGACCCTAGCAGCCGCCTTGAAGCGGAGGGAGGCCCCGGAAATTTCTCTTTGGCACTCTAGATTATGGTAGTTACTCAGCTTAGAAAGAATGTCTGATATTTTTAGCGATAATTACAAGAATTTTGAATTCAAATGGGGCCCGTTAGTTACCTTCCTCTCACGAGGGCTACCATCGGCTGTCTGTCCTCCTTCTGTCAGAGCGCTTCATCTCTTTCAATTTTGAGTTACCTGTTACTATCCCAGGTTGAATATGCCAACTTGATTTTGCCGCCACCATTGTTGGGGAGGGGGGATGGGTTTGGGTTCTTGGTTACTCCTTAGTTGGGCGTTTTTTTTGTATGCCTTTACTGTACTTCTTACGGCACCTTCCGGTCGGAGGGATTTGAAAAAATATCATCACAAAAGAAAGATGGGACGCCTAATTAAACTGTCTGCTCATAAATAAGGATCACGAGAGATTGGCCCAAGCCCCACCATCATCAGAAACTGTACCCTTCCTTTAAGCATTCACAATGAGATTGGCGCCGGGTCATTATCTAGGTAATGTGTTACTATGTACATCCTCCGTTTTGTTGATATCTATAACACTCCCTGCGATGTGTGAAATGATGGTAATAACCTATGGTGTGCTTGGAAAAATGTTCAATAAACACAAGTTTGACAAAAAAACAAGAAAAAGGGGGCTGGGTAGAAACACCCTGACCCCATAGGCCTGCTCAGGGGGTCGGCCCCCTAAAACAATTTTTAAAACAAACAAAATCTGCAGAATTTGTGCTGGGTGCGCGAATCCTGACGAGAACTTTTTTTTAAAACGAAGCTCCTGCGCTTCGTTATCTTAAGCCCCTGGTTGGGCGAGGTCCCAGGGGCAATGCCAAATTATATAGTGGCCCCCACAGACCCGGGGACCGCCACCTCCCCGGGTCTATACTAATTATATGGGGGGCACGCAGCCCCCCACAGCCCTAGGGACCACCACCTCCCCAGGGCTTGCTTAATAGGAGGCAGGGCCTCCCAGGCCCCCCAAATCCCGGGCACCGCCATCTCCCCGGGGCTCAAATGTATTTGTTTAAATAAACGTGTGGGGAGGTCTCATGGACACCTCCACGCCCCGGGGACCACCACCTTACCGGTACTATGTTAAATTATGGGAGTGGGGCCACATGGCACCCCTCCTGAAGCCCTTGATGGCCCTGGGGACCGCCACCCCCCCAGGGCCGGCTCCTGCAATGTCCCGGGGTGCCCACCCCAGGGACATTGGTGTTTGCTATGGCAGGGCGGGAATATGCCTCCTGCCCTGCCGTAGCAAACTCTACTTTGCTTTGTTGAAGCGAGAGCTGGAAAGCAGGATTGCATTTGAGCAAGGGGAGCTGCATGTTAGCAGCTCCCCTTGCTCAAAATCAATGCCTGCTCCCGCAGGAGGCAGGGAGCCGGCAAGACCGTGGGGACATTGGGACTCCCCCCACGGTCCATAACTTGAGGGCTGGCCCCGAGGGATGGGTTCCCTGGGGCCAGAAGTGGCCCTGGAGGGGGGCCACTCGGCCCCCAACCAATTTAATAATATTTTATTTATTTTTAAACGCAGACCGGCCCTGGGGGATGGGGTGTCAGGGGGGCAATAGTGGCCTAAGGAAGGGGGGGCCTCCCTTCCCAATGAATACATATAAAAAAGAAGGGCATGCCCCGGGAGATGGGGTCCCTGGGGCCGAAATTGGCCTCGGGAGAGGGGCCACGCGGCCTCCTTCTTGCTTTCTTTTTTTTAAAGTGGTCAGCCCTGTGGGATAGGGTCCCTAGGGCCCCAAAAATAGTAAAAGAAGGGGGAGCCACACAGCCCCCCTTCTGAAAAATAAATAAAATTAAAACGCCGGCATCATGCCCCCTCCCTGCACCACTCTGCGAACGCGCCCCCTAGCACGTTATAAGTTAGGAAATTAAGTCCCCATGAATACTGAGGGTCCCCGGGGGCCAACTAGCCCACCAGGTACCTCCAGTAAGCACCACTTAGCTGGTTTGCAGAGAGGTGGTCCGAGGTCATGCCCCTTTTTATACCACTCTGCAAACGCGCCTCTAGTCGCACTGCTGGTGGGGCGATGAGGTCCACTTGTGTCCTGAGGACCTCAAGACACAAGTGGACTTCATCCCCCAGGAATGAAGGGGACTTAATACCCCAACTTAGAACGCGCCAGGAGGCGCGTTTGCAGAGTGGTTTCGAAAGGGGACATGGGCTTTGTCCACCTCTCAGCAATCCCACTGTGTCGGGATTATTGGAGGTAAGAGGTAGGCTAGTTGGCCCCTAAAGGACCCCCAGCAGTGAAGAGGACTTCGATCCCCATCCAAGAGCGTGCCAGAGAGCACGTTTGCAGAGTGGTGGGCAAAGGGGGCGTGGCCTGCTATGAGAACCTAGCAATCCTGCTGTGTGGGACGTACTGGAGGTAATAGGAGGGGTAGTTGGACCCCAAGGTTGTTCTTGGGGGCCAACTACCCCTCTTGTTATCTCCAGTAAGTCCCACACAGTGGAATTGCTAAGACGTCTTCAGAGGACATGCCCCCCTTTCTCCACCACTCTGCAAACGCGCCTCCTGGCAGACTAAGGAATGGGGTATGAAGTCCAATTTACTCCTGAGGGACTTTGGGGGCCAAGAAGCCCTCCTGGTACCTCCTCTAAGTCCTATGCAGTTGAATTCCTGAGCGCTGGTTGAAGGCCCAGCACCCTTTCTCCACCACTCTGCAAACGTGACTACTACTTAAAGAAGCATCTTTTTGCACCCCTGATTTAGAGGTAGTTTTAATACCTCTGCCCTATTATGTACTAGGGCCTTACAAATGAGGTCATGCCAATCACAGGGGTACCCCAACGCATAGTGTTCTTTAGAGTATGTAGGTGTTTTCACTGTATTCTAAGTGTCTTTTAGCATAGCACTGGCTCTAGGCCTGGTTAGTCAGAGTCAGTTACCACCAGTACCCATCAGCAAAAAGTTGGGGGCACAGGATGACTTTGCAACAAGGCCTCTTTCTGCTCCTCTGTTGGTTCTTTGTGTACATCTCTTGCTTCTTTCTGCACCTTTCTTCGTCTTTCTGGACTTCTGTTGCCTCTTTCTGCATTTCACTTGCTTCTTTCTTCCTCTTTCTGCACATGTCCTACCTCTGTAGACATAGTTAGAAAGTAGCATTTAAAAAACCTTTGAAATTCACTGAAAAAACCATAGGTTTCAAGTCCCAAAGGCTCGTAAAGGACTTAATATCCCAGCATGCACCAAAGTGGAGTAAAGAGGCACTAAGCAACGCCCACTGGGGGCGGGTACATCATAGCATGCAAAAGCAATCTGAGAGGCATCCAGTAAGCTGCCCATGAAGAAGAGGTTTTCACCTCAAAACGCGTTGGCACGGAGATTTAAAAGTCGGAATGAATTTGTTGGTTTGCCTTAACAAATAAACCAAATGGTTTTTCAACAGCAGTCGAGTGCGTCCAGGAATTCTTTAGGCAGTTGGTGATAAATATATATAGGTATATAAGACCACAATGGCGATACACTCCAAGTCGCCATTAACGAGAGCACACACGGAAATTCTTGAAAAAGTGCTTATAATGTGCAGGCCATCTGCATTGACAGACGCGTTTCGGCACTACGCCTTTTTCTATGTAAGTTTCTGTTTTTCCATTGAGCCATTTTAATGAAAACAGTGCATCACGTGTAAATCATAAAAAGAAAAGATAGTCTGTCAGTCATGGTGCATTACCAAATTCAATGGCAGCCATCTTATAACGTGGTTTTAACATAAACATGTTAGCAACTTATAAAGAAATCATAAGTGAATCGAGTAAAATAAAATACATTCGGACAATCATGGAGACAGTTAATAAGCCTTAAATTTGCCTAGGGGATGAAAAAATCCATTTAGAAAATTCATTAATATTTACCATCATTTTTCCCTGTACACAATACTAGCCTGCTCAAAGATGCTTAAGGGAAGCCTCCCATGATCATTCATATTTGCGCCCTGAATGGGCAATCTTACATAGGTCAGGGAGTGTGAGTGCAAATGCAAGAATGTGTATTGTATCATTACATTCAGGGCCCAAAGTTCGGAGGGCCTACCCTTAGCCGCCCATTGTCCTCATTAGATTCATGTGCTAGAGGATAAATGTTTAGTTGTTCGTATGGACAGTCCCCTCATCTTATTTTGTGGAAACTCAGTTTACTGGTTCAGAGATTACCACCCCTACCCATTGCAATAGTGTTATAATTATTAAGACCCGATGGGGCCTTTGTTTGAAGGTCTACGATGTACCTCGATTCTAATGTACGCAATTTTCTTATTCTATCTTTCCCTCTTTCATCCTTCGGGACTTGGTTTATGCAAAAGAATTTTAGGAGATCTTGATTGCTTTGATGAAACATTTCAAAATGGTGAGCCACCGGATAGGTAACATCCTTTTTCGTGATGGCTCGCATATGTTCAAGAATGCGTTTTTTTGTAGGATGGATGGCGCTTTCTATGTAGCGTTTGGGACAGGGGCATTATAGGTAATAGACTGTGTACTTTGAGTTACAATTCAGTAATCATTTGATACTCCTAGTTGCTCTAGAGTCCTGTTGTATGCCCTTTTAGTTGACCACTTTGCAGCTATATTTGCATGCCTTGCACTCATGCATAGGTAGAAGCCTGTTACACTGTTTTGGGAGGGGTGGAGCGATAGTGACTATGTACCAGATAATCACTAAATGATTGGCATCGTCTGTAGGTTATCTGTGGCTGTGTGTGGATATTATTCTTCAATATGTTGTAGGTTTGGAGCATGTGCCAGTTCTTTTTAAAGATCTGTACCATGTTTCCTGATTTTTCATTAAAGTGAGTGATCATCCCCAGTGGTCCTCCTTGAGTTTGTCTTTTGGGGGTGTCAGTGGGTTTCACTGTCAGGAGTTCCGATCTACTCACTTTAACTGCCCTTTTCTCAGCTTCCTATAAGGTAGTATTGGTGTAACCTCTAGCTCTGAACCATTCTAGGGCTTCAGTATTAGCTATATGGTATTCAGGCTGAGTTGTACAATTGCGTTTTAAACATAGCAATTCCCCATAGGGAATATTTGTAATCAAACTCTTAGGATAACTCCCTGCATGCAGGACAGAATTACCTGCTGTCGGTTTTCTGTATAACCTCATCAGCAGTTTTGCCTCCTCTACATAGACTTCCAAATCCAGGTAGCATACCTTGGTGTTACTGATATGCCCTATAAATGTCAAGTTCAAACCATTAATGTTGAGTGAGACAATGTATTCCTCAGCTGAGGAACGACTACCTCGCCACACAATAAAAAGGGCGTCTATGTATCTAGTCCACAGGGCCACCTCATCAATCCAGTTCTCATGTTTCTCACCCCAGGCCACGTGCTTCTCCCACCAGCCTATGAACAGGTTCGCGTAGCTGGCGGCGAAGCGCGTGCCCATCGCGGTCCCACGTTGTTGTCTATATAGTTGTCCCGAGTATGTAAAAATATTGTTATCTAGGCAGAATCTAACCATGTGTAGGAGCATGAGATTGTGTTTTTGGAACTTAAGAGATCTTTTGTTAAGAAGCTATTTTACTACAGTAATGCCTTGCTCATGATTTATACATGTGTATACACTTGTTATATCAAGAGTAATCAATAACATATCTTCCTCCCAAGTAATGCCCTCAATCAGTTTCAGAAAGTCCTGGGTGTCCTGTACATATAAGGCTAGATCTTTAACCAGGGGCGATAGGAGGTAGTCAATGTATGTGGACATGTTCTCCAAGAGATTGTTTATGGAGGCCACAATCAGTCTTCCTGGTGGATTTAACAGGTCCTTATGTACTTTAGGGAGATGATAAAAAATTGGGAGGACAAGTTGGTCACAATGCAAGAATACATATCCTTCCTTATCCAAGATGACCTTGTCTCTCCAATTCTGCAGGTGATGGTGGAATGTTTTGATACATTCTGCGTATTCCACTCTCTTGATAGGTAAATAGCATTGTTTGTCGTTTAGTTGTCTCATGGCTTCCTTGTAGTATTGGTCTTTGTTGAATACCACAACATTCCCCCCCTTGTCTGAGGGTTTAATTACTAGGAAATCATCTTCTCTTAATGATTGAATCACTTGCCACTGCTTTATGGGAATGTTAAAGTGGCATTTGTGGTGACTATTTCTCCTGGCCAGATTCCTGAAGTCAGCAATAATAGCTTCTTTGAAAATATCAATGGCATCATATGGGATCTGCGGAATTACTTTAGATTTTCATTTCAAGTTACTTTTTCCGCTGGATTGTGTGATCCCCGCTTCTGTTAGACATA
Organism: Triturus cristatus; assembly: GCF_964204655.1. NCBI lineage: Eukaryota > Metazoa > Chordata > Amphibia > Caudata > Salamandridae > Triturus > Triturus cristatus. Next base: position 558,266,554 of record NC_140589.1, on the reverse strand, counting down.
TGTCCGTGTCATCACTGTCCCCATGTCCTCCCATGTTATCTTAGGAGTCTAAGAATCGTAATGTCATCAGGGTTTCCAGATCGTGTCCACTCAGAAGGTCCATGTCATCCGTATTATTAATTCCACCATCCTATGTTCTCTTCAGATGTAGCAAGTAAATCTTCTGTAGTTTCAATTTTCTTATGTATTTAAAATTATCAATGCGAGTCCGTGCATAGTCAAACTGATGTGGGGCAAAAGGTTAGGTCCAGTTGTAGAACTTGTATTTCATCCCTGTTGAATGTTCTATTTGAGAGACTAATTACAGTAATTTCTTCTCTAGGTTCTACCACTTGCCTCTCTTCCCCCTGCTGCGGGTAACTCTCAGAGGGAATGCTTCTCCTCCTTTCTTTCTTACCCCTCCTTGTTTTTCGTTTCTTTGTTGTTGTTCTGGTGGATGGGTTCTTGGTGTTGGTCTCTTTCGGGATTCTCTGATTAACTTGCATTCCGAAAATAAGGGGCCCGATTCACAGAACTAACTTAAGACAAAATGCTAAACTTACTACCAGTTTGGTATTCACAGAAGGCACTTACTCATTTTGGTATTCACAGAAGGCACTTACTCATTTCGGTATTCACAGAAGTTAGGAGTCCTAACTTTAGGACTCCTAAATGCCTTCTGTGAATACCGAAAGTCTTACAATTAGGGTTTTTCTTAGTTTAGGAGTAGTAAAGTTAGGAGTTCTAACCTTACTACTACTAAACTGAGAAAAATCCTAATTTTAAGACTTTCGGTATTCACAGAAGGCATTTAGGAGTCCTAAAGTTAGGAGTCCTAACTTTACTACTACTAAACTGAGAAAAATCCTTATTTTAAGACTTTCGGTGTTCACAAGGCATTTAGGGGTCCTAAAGTTTGTAGTCCTAACTTTTCTACTCCTAAACTGAGAAAAATCCTAATTTTAAGACTTTCGGTATTCACAGAAGGCATTTAGGAGTCCTAAAGTTAGGACTCCTAACTTCTGTGAATACCAAAATGAGTAAGTGCCTTCTGTGAATACCAAAATTAGTAAGTGCCTTCTGTAAATACCAAAATGGTAGTAAGTTTAGGATTTTGTCTTAAGTTAGTTCTGTGAATCGGGCCCAAGGTGACTCACTGGTACTTCCTCTATCTTTAGTGGTGGTTATCTGTTCACCTTCTGATGTTTCCACCTCCGATTCCGATGTTTCTCTGTTGGGAGCAGTGGCGGCACCTTGTTGACTCATCTTCTTCCTGGGGGCATCAAATTTGCGTGCAAAAGTCAAGATACGACCTTTGACATAGTCTTGCTCGTCTCTTTGAAATTTGGACTGCTTTGTCGGATGACAGCTTCATATTCCTTCAAGCGATTCATCATGATGTTTTTAAGTTCTTCACTTTGTTTTGTGTCCTTGTCCTTGTTAATCATTTCCTCGAGATTTGTTATCTTCTCCAGTAGTTTGTCTCTGTCACTCCAGGCATACTTAATTAGGATTCTTACCATTCCTTTTGCTATAACTGTGGTATGTTCTGACCAGTCTTTTAATATCGCAGGTCTTGGTTTTCGTAGGATGGAACTGTAAAAATGCGAAGACCTCTTGGTATTCTCTTGCAGTCCAGATGCTTCTGTAGCGAGGTGGCCTCCCACCATTTTCTGATTTCTTTTTCATGGGCTTTCTCTAGAGTCTGGTACAAAATTTTAAGATTGCTAGGGGGTTGGCTGCGACATTGTGTCCTTTGAGGTTACTTCTCTCTCGTCCGGTTCCCTACCTGAAAATATCGGCAGGCGCTTCTTCACGCTCCGTGACTGTAGACATGTTTTACTTTAAAAAACAGTTTTGCAGAGGCTTGCACATTCATCTAAATCCTTCGGGACTGAGGCTGTTTAGAAAGTTAAAGATCGTCAGTGGGAAAGAAGCTCACTCACCGGCGGTCTGCGATGGAAATCATGTGTCCTGCGACCCGGGATACTCCATACTTTCCAATCGGCGTGAGGATCCCCTTCCGCATGTGTCATTTCCTTCAATCTTGGACCGCCGGTTTATGTTAAAACCACGTTATAAGATGGCCGCCATTGAATTTGGTAATTCACCATGACTAACAGACCATCTTTTCTTTTTATGGCCTACACGTGATGCACTCTTTTCATTAAAATGGCTCCGTGGAAAAACAGAAACTGATATAGAAAAAGGCGTAGTGCTGAAACGCGTCTGTCAGTGCAGGAGGCTTACACATTAAAAGCACTTTGACAAGAATTTCCATGTGTGCTCTCGTTAATAGCTTCTTGGAGTGAATCGCCATTGTGGTCTTGTACTTAGTGGCTCACCACCGCTGGAGTTAAGCACCCGGGATGTGTGGTGAGGCTGCAGTGTCTCTTCGTGTTGTAATATATATATATACATTTCGCAAACTCCATTATGAACCAACATTTGTTCGTGCAATAAAATCAGAAAATAAAGCGTGACAAAACCCAGAAATATGAAAAGAAAAAAATGAAAAAATGTAAAAATGAGATAAAACTACATATCTCACAATGCACCTAAAAGGCACTAGTGGGAGAATTATAAATAGTAAACATGAATGTAGGACTCACATACCGTGAGCAAGACCGATTGAGGTTTAAACGCGTTGGTGGTGGTGGTTCGTTGGTGAAAATTGCACGTTTGCAATAAATAACTGAAGTACTAAAACTCCTGGTGAGCGGTGTCTTCCTTTGGAAGAATAATTGGTGGACAATTGAATACGAGGAATGGTCCTTCCTCGACACCGGCACCCACTGTGAAAGAGTGCGCTCTCCTTGGGACCAGCTTGGTGACGAAGGAATTTTAAAGAAGAGGCGCCCGACATCATAACATCCTTGGAATTGAACCGTAACTTTTAAATTGCATGTTTAACATGGAAATGTTCCCATGCAATATACTGAGGAAATAGCAAGGCGGAGTGACAGGACTTGCCTTGTAAGGCAATATCGAAGCTGCAGGAATTCCTAATGTGTAGGCCTAGATGTGAGAACACGCTGAGACAGAAAAGGAAACAAACCGATCGAAACTACGAGGGCGGAGAAGACCAGCTGAGCGGAGCCGGAGGACGCCGAACAGCTGAGACGCCGTTCAGGAAGGAAACATCGGAACTGTAACTTAACCCCTGGATGTCGCAATTGAGCAATATTTGGGAAATAAAACCAATTTCAAATGCTCGGGAGTTTTTAGTGAGGAAATGCACACCACATTAGAACATTAAACCACCCGATGTGAGGAGCGAACGGATATTACATTAATTATCTGGGAGATTTGAAACGCGCTATATTTAACATGGAGGCGGAAGCAGCAAAACGTCTGCAAAAAGCAGAAACTATGTTCCAAAAAGGGGACCCCAATGCCGAGAAATGAAAATACAGCCTCAGTCCAAGCAGGCACGAAGAACCTTAAACAACTCTTCTTACAACTCGAAAAATGCCTCAAAAAAGAAATTACAAAAAGTTGGGAAGTGATCACATTGGAAAAATATATAGAGTGCGATCGAATTCCAAGAGGGTTAAGGATTTTCACTCTACCTAACCACCCAGATACAAGGCCTGAAATGTTAGAATAGTGGGGGAGAAACAGCATGCAGTGTTCTAGGAACATGGTATTGATTATTATAAAATATGCCAAGAAGGATATAGAAGAACTACACACATCACAATTGGTGAAATTGAAAAACAAATAACAGACCTCAAACAGGAGGAGGAAAGCAAACAATTGAGGAAAGATATGGAGAAGAATCTAGACAAACACGAAAAGGAGGTGGAACAAAGAAAACAAAGAAAATTCGGAAGAGACGAGCAAGACTATGAAACTGGAACCATACTAACATTTGCCAGAAGGTTTGAGGTTTTGAAGCAACAAATTCGGAAAACAGGACTGAATAACACTATAAATATTATTACAAGCGGATCTGAATCAGACTTAAGTGAGGAAGAAAAATCGACTAGAACAGAAAGGACTTCTTTTTTAGACGAAATGAAGCTCATGTACATCGACCAAAGAACTCCAAGAACTCGAGGCAGGGGGCGTGGTCGAGGAAGAGCAAGGGGCTTTCTGTCAGGGTGCACCAGATTCTCCACAGAGGCAGAATGTAGCAAATTCCCACTGCCCACCTCCCAGAGCTCACAGCATTACGCAGCTTCTCCAGGCAGGGGGAAAGGGAAGTGGGACAGAGAAGAGACACTTGTGATGGACCTGAACTCCTTCTTCTCCTTTCTTAGATTGTGGCTGGAGCACCTAATACACAGAGGGAGACAACACTTCAATACTATACACTAGAACAATCTTCTAACTATTTTCTTACTGACTCACTCTCTACCTCTCCCTACCAGGTTCGGCGTGAGTAATTGCTCTTCTTCTGATGTGATGGAGTATAGCAGCATAGGGTGGAAAGACTGCTGCTACCTAATGCACATTGGAGATAAAAGTCACTGTTAACCTTACTTCCTAACTGTCTACCCTAGCTAATTCATTGGCCTGTCTGCATACCATTTCTTCCAAAGAGTTTCTAACGGCTTGTTTAGTTCAATGTCTGAGGAGAAGTCCTTATGCTCAGCTCCTTATGGAATAATGCGCAAAAGGAAACCAGGCAAGGAGAAAAGGAGGGAGGACAGAATAGGTAAGTACGCATGGAAGAAAGGGTAAAAGGAGACTGAGCATGTGTGGTTGAAGGCGCCTTGTTTTACTTTTTTACTTCACGATTAAATCTTTGAAAAAGTCTGGCTATGCTTACTTGTCTGTTGTCTTCTAGGGTAATGACCCACTCGCTCACCTACTGCTCCACGGTAAGCCTACCGGAGCGAAGAACAGCGAGCAGCCATTCACAGATTCTCAGATTCTTGCAGGCATTCCGATTCACGATACGGAAGAGACTCCTCTCCAATGCTGAAACCTCTCAGCTGTCTCTGTGATTCTGCAGAGCACTCCCGCAATATCTGAACTACGAATTCTGTGAATATTCTACTCGAAATCTTTCCCAATGCTATCAGGAAAATAGCGTGGGTTAACTAAGTGTGACGATCCTTAAGTCCTGTTAAATTGAAGAGCGACTCTTGAAAACTTCTTCACACGTCAGGATTCAAATTGAAGTGCGCAAGAGAACGCGCACGCGCGCTGAGGACGAAATCTCGAGTCACACGAGATTTGCTATTCTTGTACAAATACACCATGGAAGTAGGGAAACAGGGCGGCCATCTTAAAAGGGTCATTCACTATCTCAAACATTAACCCAGCAATTGAAACAAGAGGGTTTCACAATGACCCTATGTTTCCCAACTTGATTCTTCATTACCAAAATGACGTTCACCAGATTCCTGACACTTTCAATCAAATTCAAGAGAAGGAGAAAGACACGAAGAGGGAGTGGAACAAACAAGGGCATATCCGCTGCGAAATCACATGAAAAAGTAACAGAATCTACATCAACAAAACTCCCATCAAGAAAGAAACAAAAGCAAAATCTAATAATCAATCTATCTGATCATATCTTGACAGAGTGCGAACGGAGTGTGTTAAACAAAGGACTTACATTCTGTCCCGAACAACATCATGATCATGTACACACCCGGATTGACATCTATAAATTTGTGAGAAAGCTCAAACTAGCGAAGTTGTTCAGTAAATCAGAGCATAGCATTCCTAGAAAAGAGTCCATTTCTACAAGAAAGAGTGACCTCACAATTAATTACATACCAATTCTAAGAACTACATATGATTTAATGTCAGGCAATGAAGAAGACAACATATCAGATTCTCAAGTATTAACTAACTTAGACATCAATACCATTATCAATCAGAAAACAGGATTTAAACTGAAATCCAAATTCTGCCCCACGCTTGGTCCTGGCAACAGGGTTGACGCATTTCACGATCTAGTGGTAAATGATTTGGAAGAAATCAGAACAACAAGGAACCACAAGAAGAAAGAAAATCTAAGCAAAATGGAGAGACTGGCATTGGATAACTTGAACAAGAATGAAAATCTCATAATAAAACCTGCGGATAAGGGGGGCAACATTGTCATTCTAAATAAAAGAGACTACATAGATGAGGCCCTCAGACAACTAAATGATGAAAAGAACTATACAAAATTTAATATAAATCCAATCAACAACTTAACATTAGAACTGGAATCGAAAATAAGACACTGGCAACAGGAAGGACTGTTATCAGATGAAGAAGCTTCCTTTCTTAAAAATAAAAGTCCAGTCATGCCCACGATGTACTTTCTGCCAAAAGTACATAAGACTTTAGTCAACCCCCCGGGAAGACCTATCATTTCGAGTTGCAACTCGTTATATGAAAACATCTCAATATATGTACATTCTTTTCTGGCACCCATCGTGATGAATTTGAGCTCCTACATACAGGACACGGGAGACTTCTTGAGGGTCCTGTCGAACATGGGCTGGCAGCAAGGCTTTCCTCTAGCCACTATTGATGTGGTATCTTTATATACCTCAATAAATCATGAGGTAGGACTAAATACAATCAGTTACTTCTTGAAACAAAGAAACATACAACAAGTGAAACACACTCGAATGCTCCAAGAGATGGTAGAACTCTGTCTGAGGAACAACATCGTCATCTTTAACAATCAGACATACTCTCAAATATGCGGATGTGCAATGGGAGTTTCATTCTCTACAAGCTACGCCAACCTTACCATGGGTTGGTGGGAAAAACACATAGCTTGGAGAAATGAAAACTAAGAATATACAGCAAAAACTGAAATCTGGCTACGCTTCATTGATGACCTCTTTTTGATTTGGAGCGGAAGCAAAGAGGAGTTTCATAAATATATGACAATCTTGAACAACAATACAGAAGGGCTGAAATTTACTTATAAGATCAGTGAAAAAGAGATTCAGTTTTTGGAGGTAACAGAATACATTGAAGAAGGCCAAATGAAAAACAAAGCCTTTAGAAAACCAACAGCTACCAACAGTATACTGCATGGAGAAAGCTTTCATACCCAACAACTAATAAAGAGCATTCCATATGGAGAGTTCATACGAATGAAAAGAAATTGCTCTGATAAAGAAGAAATGGAGACAACATTTCAAGAGACTGAAACACGCTTCTTGCAAAGAGGCTACAAACGTCAAGACATCAAACAGGGACTGGAAAGGGCCAGAGCTATACCAAGAATGAAGACATTGGAGAGAAAAAATAAGAAAACAGAGGACAACAAAATCAGAGTCATTCTTACATATAGCAAAGAAAATTATCAAATTGTAAATATCCTTAACAAATATTGGCATATCTTGAAGAAAGATCCGGATCTCAAGGACATAATTGGTGAAAGACCGGAAATATCCTATCGAAAAGCACCATCATTAAGAGATAAATTAGTTCAAAGCCATCTGACATCGACCAAAAAAACAGATTGGCTGCAAGAAATACAAAAGGGGTTTGTACGCTGCAGCAAATGTAAAGCTTGTAAAATTGGTCTAAACATGAAAGTTGTATTGGATTTCATGGGCAAACCCTTTAACATCATGGAGAAATTAACATGTGAATCCACCTATGTGGTTAATGTCATTGAGTGTCATTGTGGACTTCGTTATATAGGAAGTACAATCTGCCCTCTTAAAAAACGAATTCTCGAACATCTCAGAGCAATTCAAAATGGAGACACCAACTATGCCACTGCTAAACATCTAAAATCACATACTAAAAATTCATGGAAAGACATCAAATACAATGGACTGGTAACCGTTCCAAAAAGCAAGAGAGGAGGGAACAGAACACTGAAACTGAGCAGATTGGAGTCAGGATGATAATTCGATTCAAAACAAAGATTCCGTTTGGTCTGAATGGGGACGAGGAACTGTATGTTCATCTTGAATAACAAGACTTAGCAACAACAGCCCTTCAAGTGACAAAAGTTGGCACTTAGCCATGATTATTCGCCAAAAATCAAAAACTATTTCCCAAAAATACTTAAAATAGTAACTTCATAATAAAAGAAATGAAAAAATAGATACGAATTGATATTGGAAACAAAATCAATAAAAGCATAGTGATGATCACAATGATGGTGAAATGGTGTTTAAAGACTCTACACTAAAGAGAAATTTTCATAGGAGAGCTGTTGTTAGAATGAACTGTTCCCAAAATGGAACGATCAACAAAGCACAATAGTAAAAAGAAGAATGAAAATCATATGGCACTGAGCCACTAAATGAACATCATAGTACAATGAGAACTGAGGTGCCAAAACATTTCGCAAACTCCATTATGAACCAACATTTGTTCGTGCAATAAAATCAGAAAATAAAGCGTGACAAAACACAGAAATATGAAAAGAAAAAAAGAAAAAAATGAAAAAATGTAAAAATTAGAAAAAACCACATATCCCACAATGCCCATAAAAGGCACTAGTGGGAGAATTATAAATAGTAAACATGAATGTAGGACTCACATACCGTGAGCAAGACTGATTGAGGTTGAAACGCGTTGGTGGTGGTGGTTTGTTGGTGAAAATTGCACGTTTGCAATAAATAACTGAAGTACTAAAACTCCTGGCGTGCGGTGTCTTCCTTTGCAAGAATAATTGGTGGACAATTGAATATTGAATACGAGGAATGGTTCTTCCTCGACACCGGCACCCACTGTGAAAGAGTGTGCTCTCCTTGGGACCAGCTTGGTGACATATATATATATATATATATATATATATATATATATATATATATATATATATATATATATATATATATATATATATATATATATATATATTCACTGAAAAAACCATGGGTTTCACACACGTTATAGTTAGGAATTAGCATTAAAAAAACCTTAGAAATTCAATGAAAAAACCAAAGGTTTCACACATGTTATAGTTAGCTGGACATTTCACTCGTAAAAAACCAATGAAATTCCCCCGTTATAGTTAGTTCAGCTAACTATAACTCGCGCGCCCGCAATGCACTACTGATGACGTCACATATTACATCACTCATGACATGGTCAGTGACATCACTCATGACATCACTGATGACATCTCAAATGACATCACTGATGACATCATCCAGTGAATGTGTGTTTTTCTGAAAAATAAATATGTTTTATATATGTATATCTCAAGGTCGATGGAAGAATAAATGAGTATATAAGTGTCTAAATTGATGATTTGTTTTTGAAAAATTAATTGTATTACTGACTGATTAAGTTTATCTTTTTGAATACATGGCTAAGTGAGTAATGTTTAAATGTGTAAATACCTGTATCAGTCTCTCACTTTGTATATAAGTGGCTGCATGGGTTGGTGAGTAGCTACATGAGTGTCTATATAGGTTAATAGTTGGTTTTTTGAGTATCAGTATGAGTGTCTGAGTGTCTTCATGGTGCGGTGGGGGGTATTACGTAGTGCATAGATGCATGAATGAGTGACTCACTGTTTGTATGTGTTGAAGACAGCATGTGTGCAGGACTGTATGGGTGGATGAGTGTGTGCATGGGTGTGTTAGTGAGTGAATGACTGTCTCAATAGTGTCTTCATAAGTAACTACATATGTTTTAAACTAGTATATGTGACTATTGGTGTTTATAAGTGAGTATATGTGAGAGTGAGAGATTGGTAGACTTCCTGTATGAATAAGTATGTGTTTCTATAAGTGATTGTTTAAAAGACTAAGTATGTGTAAGTTTCTGTAAAAGTAAGTGTGGTGGTGTGTGTATAACTGTATATGCAAGTAAATGGATGTTTGATTCTTTATTAGCATGAGTGACTATGTGTGAGTAACTCTATGGATGAGTGGCATTGTGTTACAGGATGTTTAGGTGTATGAGTACATATGATGTGTGAGTACATGTATGAGTGACTGTATAGGATTGTTGGTGGATGAGTGGATGTGTATGTGGATCTTAGAATTACTGAATAGGTTGTTGTAACTGTTATTGGTATGTCCATTTTTTTGAAAATTTTAGTCTCTATTTTTGAATGTTTGTATCAAAGGTTATATTAGGGTGAGAGGAGGTCTACCACTCTGTCACAAGGATAATGTCATCAGTGATGTCATTTGAGATGTCATCAGTGATGTCATGAGTGATGTCACTGACCATGTCATGAGTGATGTAATATGTGACGTCATCAGTAGTGCATTGCGGGCGCGCGAGTTATAGTTAGCTGAACTAACTATAACGGGGGAATTTCATTGGTTTTTTACGAGTGAAATGTCCAGCTAACTATAACATGTGTGAAACCTTTGGTTTTTTCATTGAATTTCTAAGGTTTTTTAAATGCTAATTCCTAACTATTCTTTTTTTTTTTACATATTCTTTTTTTTTTTACATATTTTTATTTTAATTTTCTATCCTTTTTTAAAGACTATGGTTAAATTTTTAAAATTCTACAATATGTTTTTATTTTACATTTTTTATAAAATAAACAGGTAAAATTTATTAGCAATACATTTTTTCCTTTTTTTTAAATTTTTTTTTAGTGCGCGTACGGTAAGCTTACGGTAAGCGTACGGTTTACGCAATGTCCGTAATTTATCTACGCTGTTTGCGTATAGTTACGCAATTTGCGTAGCCGCGCGTACTCCGCGTGGGGCGCGTACGCGTGTACGCTACATGCGCACGTTACGTGGAAGTGTCGGGGAGTGACTGTTATGCGCATGCGCGCGAGCGCGTGTCTTTTTTACGCGCATGCGTACTTTTGCCGTAAGCGCACCGTAAGCGTACGGTGGGTCATGTGATCATGAAACACAACTTTTGATTGGTTGAAACTACTTTCAGTTCTAGAACTCTCCTACACCACACCCATTCCCCTCATTTCTGCTTGTGATCCCTTAGGAGAAGGAGCTGGGTTGTCTTTGTGATACGATGGCAGAACAGCAGAGCTCTTCTGAGAGTGAGGCTAGCAGCACTACCTTGAGGCAGAGAGCGAGGAAACAAAAGACCTCTTACGTATGGGAGTATTTTACTTTTCCAGAAGGCCAGCAAAAGGTAAATGCACCCTTAGTGACTTGCAAGCTGTGTAAGCGTGTACTTTCAAGAGGGAATCCTGACAGGAAGTATTCCTTTGGGAATCACACCATGATGAGACACCTTAAGGATGTACACAGAAGGACACATGCTCGACTTACTGAAGGTAACCCTTCAGTAAATCAACCAAGCACATCCACAGCAGCTCAGCCTGGACCATCATCTGCAGGGCCGAGTCCTTCTTCTGCAGGTCAGGTGAGCCCTTCATCTGTGGGGGGAGCATCTCCTTTTTCTGGTCCTCTGGAAATTAACCCTCGGTTTGCGAGGGTTGAAGTACGGTGCGCCACTTGTCATGATCTAATTACTTATAGGGAGACCAGTATTTCCCTAGTGAACTGTAAAATAGATCAGCACACTTGTCGTACCGTCTAATATTCCCAATCTTTCTTTCCTCTGTCCCTGCATGAACACAACGGCTCTTTTAAGAGCCAACCTTACCTTTCATCTATTTGTTATATATTTTTTTAAAAACTTTTTTTTTTTTTTTTTTACCGTACGCGTAATTTTTTTTTTTTTTTTTTTAAAACACTAAAAATCAATTATCACATTACAAGGTCCTTGAGAGACTACAATTAAAAACTGAAAATGTGATTGTAGAGAAGTGGAAAAAAGGGACCATGACATTATTGACTTACCATACCCACTCAAAAAAAGATTTATTCATTTAATTTTTTTTTTTATTGCTTTAAAAATGGTTCTAGTTTTCGAAAATTTTCTATCTCAATCTGAAAAAAAAGAAAAAAGAATTAATATTTAATAAAACATTTTATAATACAGTACACATATTTACATATTTTTCAAAAAATATTTTTGCCTTTTTTTTGCTGTTTTCAGAAAATATTGCATTTCACTATAAATTGTGAAAGCAATTGCATTCATCATTTAACAGCAGGCAAAAAAAAAATTAACAATCTCAAAGATTGTTTTAAAAAAGCCCACAATCTCTTTTTGCATAAACATAACTTTATAGAAATGCATAATATTCTTAAAAAATATCATCTAATATCAATACTTATTTCTTTAAAATACCGTCTGATATTTTTGTTTCAGAAGTATAATCACAATAATATATCTCAAATAACTCCACAATACATCTGGTTCCATTTCCTTTAGGCCAAATAGTAATTTTAAAATTCTTTTTTTGTTTAATTTCCAATGGTAATCCAATAAAAATCTAAAGTTTAAATTGTACAGATGTCACCGATTCTCTGTAACATTTTGGTTACCGAAAGATTAATTAATAATTAAATAAGTCCACAATAGAATTGTTTATTTTTCCGCATGGCCAAATAGTAATTTAAAAAATCTTTTTTGAAAAAATTTTCAATGGCAATCCAATAACATTCCAAAATTTAAATTGTGCAGATGTTACCGATTTTTTCTACATTTTTGGTTTTCCAAAGTTTCCTTAAAAAATGGAAAAATTCCACATTACAATTGGTTACCTTTCCATTAGGCCAAATGATAATTTGTTAAATCTTTTTATTTGTAAATTCCAAATGGTAATCCAATAAAATGGTAAAATTGTTTTGTCCAGATGTTGCCAAATCTCTCTAAAATTTAGGTTTCAGGAAGATTAGATAGGAATTTGCTAAATCAAAAGGCAAACGTTGCTTAAAAATCAATTGGGAATCATTACACAGTGTCCAGCCTTTTTCACATTTAAGATAAACTGTGTAATGACCAGAAGTTACAGTAGGTCCATCATGGAAAATTATTGCAACTGTTACAAAAGTTTTTCCTGAAATTGATAATTGCTGTCCTGTAAACTTCTTTATTAAAGTATCCAATTTTGAACCATCAGCTCTACATCGTTGCATCATTAAAATTACATACTGTCTGTATTCCTTTAAAATTAATGTTGAAAACATGTCAGATTTACACTCACCGCATTGCATGCTATGATTAGCATCTTTAACTAATTTAGCAAAAGTGACTGTTTTACTCTCTGGCAATGTTAAATAAATAAACCTTTCAGAATCAACATTAGAGCCACATATATTATAACAGTTTTCACAACTATGTTCCCATTTATAAGAGAGACCAAATAAATTTTCAATGGGAACCCCTTCTTCTTCCAGTACCTGAAGAAAATAAATCAAGAATTCCTGTGCGTCTTGCTGTACATTTTGAGAAAACTGTGTTCGTCCTGAACATACATCTAAAACTTTTCTAATTTCAGTAGCACTTTCTATTTGAGTTTTATCATTACTCAGCTTTTCAAAAAGGAGACTCAGCACAGAACAGAATCTTTTTCCCTGATTTACTATTATCTGCTCTTGCAAACTTTCCAGATAAAATGCAACATTCAGCACTACATTAGCGTAGCAGTTGACACCAGAGCTATTTTCAAAATAACACCCTACAACCTGTTCTTCATTTTCCTTATTCTTTTTGCTTGCAATTACATCACTCCTCTTTTTTTTCCTCCTCTCTACATCTTCATTACAGATATTCTCATTTCTCCTTTTACGAGAAACTACACGTTTCTCCAACACAGGATACTGACCTAAATGAGGAGCATAGCTTCTTCTTAATCTATTATACTCCTTTACACAATTTGTATCAGCACTAACTTTTGAATCATCAAAGTCTATCATGAATAAACCTGATAATGTTTTCACTCGTGACAAAGCAACATATGCCATACCTTCTTTGAACACAGTTGAACCAATGTTCACAAATGCACAATCTACAGTCAATCCTTGAGACTTGTGAATAGTTACAGCATATGCTAGCGAAAACGGAAACTGCTTCCTACGTACATATAAGTCTTTCACAAGCATGAAACGAACTGAACAACGACAAATGTCTTTAACTTCTTCTATCTGATCAAATTTTATTTTTAAACATTCAATTCCATCTTTTTTCTGATAATTAATAAAACCCACAACTCTTCCCATAGCTCCATTAACTAAACCTTTTTCAACATCCAAATTTCTCCTTAAAAATACTCTACAGTTCATGCAAACATATAGATTTTTTTCTAATCCAGCTGTTTTGGAAATGTTCTTCTCTAGTGAATCCAATTTATTTTTCAGTGTGCCTGTTAATGTGACAGTAATTCTTCCATCCTCAATTTTGTCCACTGCTTCCAATTTCCTGATATCTTCCTTTTCCAATTTCAAAAGCTCCTCATTGAATATTGAGCATTCACGTAGAGTTGGCATTAAGCAGATGACACTTTTGTTTTCTGCAATGTTCTTGTATATCTTCTCTGCAACTATTTCTTCCTTTGGAAATAAATTATGTAGCAGCCGACTCTGTAATGCTTTTTTGCCAGCTTCTGTGAGTAGTCCAATCCTGATATCTTTCAGAATACTTCCATATTCTTCATCGTTTGCTTGCCTCATATTAGTTGTAAGTTCCTTGTACTCAAAGAAGGACCAAATATTTGTATTACCGATGCTTCCCAATGACTTCTTCGTGTCTTCATGTGTCACAGTATTAAACACTGGTTGTCCTTTAACTGGAGTAAGTTGCAAAAGATCTCCAAAAACTATGGCGTGTTTTCCTCCAAATAACACGTCATAGTCTGTCTTCAGAATTTGCTGCATTCTTAAATGCACAAAGGCAAGCATTAAGTTTGATACCATGCTCACCTCATCAATAATGAGAACTTGCATCTTCTTCAATACTCTTGAAACTTCCAAGCATGCTTCTCCAGTTAGCTTGTTGTATTGTATTTTGTTCTTATGCTCCACTGGTAACATTAGCAAACGATGTAAAGTGATTCCTTTTATGTTATATGCTGCTAACCCAGTTGGAGCAGTAACCACACAAGACAAAGTAGAATCCGTTTTTTGCTGTAGGTAGCTTCTGATGACTTTTATTAGGAAACTTTTTCCAGTTCCAGCTTGTCCGCTTACATACATCCTGATTGGATGAAATGATGTGCATGAGCACTCTTTTTTTTCATGTAGAAATCCGTGATCAATTTTTTTTCTGATCTCTTCATAAATTTGTTGCTGCTCTTCGTTCAGTTGTCTTTCCAAATTTTGTAAGTCTATAAATTCTCCTTGAGCTTGATTCATAGCCGTTTCCACTTCATTCATGGCTATTGATGCTTCATTTTCAACGATTGGTTGTCCTAGGGGATCTTGACTGAGTGTTCCTGAACTTTGGCTGTCCTGAGAACTGTCTCTAGCTATTTCTGCTGCAATTGTAGTTTCCTGTTCAATTTCTTCATTTAACATTTGCAGATAAGTTGTGAATGTATTGCATTGTATGCTGTCTTTGCAAGCATTAAAAGAATCTTCATAGCTTTGAAATTCTCCCAGTAGTTCATCCTCTGTACGCCATGGTTTAAACAGCTGTAAAAGAGCCAAGTAGTAAAATTCCTTTTTGTCAGTAGTGTCGCAACTCAGCTTCCGGTGATTTATCAAACTTCCTTTTGTTTGCTTCACCAAACATCCTTCCTCACCAATGACTTTATATTTTCCATTGTTGATGTCTTCTGCGGCTTTCCGTGAATAAATGTAGTTCTGCAGCACTTCATAGAGACATATGTTCTCCAGATGATGACTTCTCTTGGGATAATATGTGTCCAACATGTTTGATTTCAAAATATCTGTACTTTCTGGGTCATTCTCGGCCAAATATTCAATTTCTCCAACAGATTTCAGTACCCGATTTCTCATTGCTGCAAGGCCTAAACTTGCCCAAATTATTCTTCTTGATTTCGAGTAGAGACTTGCAGAAGATAACCTATCTGAACATTCGTAGGATCCAATTTCTCGATGCGATAACATCTTCAAACTGAAACTGTACAGCTTCTTACTGACAGTTTTCTCGTGAGAAATCTCTTCCCACATTTCCTTCAATTCTGTTTTTTCTGATTTCGTAATGTAAGACGTTACATATCGAGCAACAGCAATGGAATTGTCAGCTACATACTGTATATCCATGTTAGCGTTCCACATGGATAAAATCACTGGGTTGTAGTCATTTATATTTTTTGATTCTTCTTTTCTTTTAAGGTTGTAGGTATTCTTAGGTGATTTTCTTGTGATAGTATGTCTCACAGATGACATAAAACTGTTAACTCTTCCATTTGAAAGAACAGGTCTAGGAAATCCAAATCGACATTAAGGTGCCGATCACGATCCGGTAAAAAATATCCCCGTGCGACTCGTATCCGGTCTTTTTACCGTACGAATCGTACAAGTGCCGTACGAACTGGCAATCACGATTCGCATGGTAAAAAGTCCATACGAACCGCATTGGGAATCATTCCCCACACGTCCTCGGGTCGGAAAATGTGTCCGACACGTCCTCGTACGAATCACCGTACAAACGTAAAAGGTGAAGTCCGACCGAGGAATCATGATCCATCCCGGGCGTCCGAATGTACAACCGTATGGTTAAAAGACCGTCCGCACCGAACTCCCATAACAACCATGGAGACGTCCAACCAGGTGCCCGGTACGTGCCGTACCCCCCCCAGCCCCCGTAGGTACGCGCCGACCCCCCCCCAGCCCCCGTAGGTATGCGCTGACCCCCCCCAGCCCCCGTAGGTACGCGGCGACCCCCCCCAGCCCCCGTAGGTACGCGCCGACCCCCCCTGTGTGTACACCCGTGTACGTGTCGAACCCCCCCGTGTACGTTCGAGTCGAACCCCCCCGTGTACGTTCGAGTCGAACCCCCCGTGTACGTTCGAGTCGTACCCCCCCGTGTACGACTCGAACTTAGGTCCTCCAGTTGTCTTCAAATATAGGTTTTTTTTGTGGTCTTTTTTTACTCTGGATTTTGTAGGCATCTTAAATTTTGTTCACTGCTCTTCAGCAATACCTGAAAAAAACTAAAAAAAAATTCCTTTATTTTAATTAAATATATTACTACATTTGTTTTCACATTAGTCACAAAACGAAATTTCTTTGCCAATTTGAAAGCACACTTACTACTCTTTTTTTTGGCAAGTGATAATCACTTTTACAGACTGACACATTATGAATCCACTTTTCAGATTTTTTAAAAAGCACATGTCCAAACTGCTTTTTCAGACCAGCACCATTTGTAACCTGGGTGACTGCCTACACTCCAGCAAGGGCAACCAGCCTTAGTGATGCTGAATGTATTTGCATTACTGACTGAAACCTCAAACCCCACTCGCTTGTGAATACTGTGCATGATTCCACATGGTAAGCAGCTGGCTGTGTGCTAAGAGTCTGCTTCTGCACCAAAAAATGGCTCCCCCTTTCCATCTAATGCAACTGTGAAATCACCAGAGCAATACGCAATAAATCTCTGCCTGTAATTCCTATTTGCACACAGAGTCATGTTTTCACATTAGTCACAAAACGAAATTTCTTTGCCAATTTAAAAGCACACTTACTGCTCTTTTTTTTGGCAAGTGATAAACACTTTTACAGACTGACACATTATGAATCCACTTTTCAGATTTTTTAAAAAGCACATGTCCAAACTGCTTTTTCAGACCAGCACCATTTGTAACCTGGGTGACTGCCTACACTCCAGCAAGGGCAAACAGCCTTAGTGATGCTGAATGTATTTGCATTACTGACTGAAACCTCAAACCCCACTCGCTTGTGAATACTGTCCATGATTCCACATGGTAAGCAGCTGGGTGTGTGCTAAGAGTCTGCTTCTGCACCAAAAAATGGCTCCCCCTTTCCATCTAATGCAACTGTGAAATCACCAGAGCAATACGCAATAAATCTCTGTCTGTAATTCCTATTTGCACACAGAGTCATGTTTTCACATTAGGCCCTTAAACGAAATTTCTTTGCCAATTTGAAAGCACACTTACTGCTCTTTTTTTTGGCAAGTGATAAACACTTTTACAGACTGACACATTATGAATCCACTTTTCAGATTTTTTAAAAAGCACATGTCCAAACTGCTTTTTCAGACCAGCACCATTTGTAACCTGGGTGACTGCCTACACTCCAGCAAGGGCAACCAGCCTTAGTGATGCTGAATGTATTTGCATTACTGACTGAAACCTCAAACCCCACTCGCTTGTGAATACTGTGCATGATTCCACATGGTAAGCAGCTGGCTGTGTGCTAAGAGTCTGCTTCTGCACCAAAAAATGGCTCCCCCTTTCCATCTAATGCAACTGTGAAATCACCAGAGCAATACGCAATAAATCTCTGCCTGTAATTCCTATTTGCACACAGAGTCATGTTTTCACATTAGGCCCTTAAACGAAATTTCTTTGCCAATTTGAAAGCACACTTACTGCTCTTTTTTTTGGCAAGTGATAAACACTTTTACAGACTGACACATTATGAATCCACTTTTCAGATTTTTTAAAAAGCACATGTCCAAACTGCTTTTTCAGACCAGCACCATTTGTAACCTGGGTGACTGCCTACACTCCCAGCAAGGGCAAACAGCCTTAGTGATGCTGAATGTGTTTGCATTACTGACTGAAACCTCAAACCCCACTCGCTTGTGAATACTGTGCATGATTCCACATGGTAAGCAGCTGGGTGTGTGCTAAGAGTCTGCTTCTGCACCAAAAAATGGCTCCCCCTTTCCATCTAATGCAACTGTGAAATCACCAGAGCAATACACAATAAATCTCTGCCTGTAATTCCTATTTGCACACAGAGTCATGTTTTCACATTAGTCACAAAACGAAATTTCTTTGCCAATTTGAAAGCACACTTACTGCTCTTTTTTTTGGCAAGTGATAAACACTTTTACAGACTGACACATTATGAATCCACTTTTCAGATTTTTTAAAAAGCACATGTCCAAACTGCTTTTTCAGACCAGCACCATTTGTAACCTGGATGACTGCCTACACTCCAGCAAGGGCAACCAGCCTTAGTGATGCTGAATGTATTTGCATTACTGACTGAAACCTCAAACCCCACTCGCTTGTGAATACTGTGCATGATTCCACATGGTAAGCAGCTGGCTGTGTGCTAAGAGTCTGCTTCTGCACCAAAAAATGGCTCCCCCTTTCTATCTAATGCAACTGTGAAATCACCAGAGCAATACGCAATAAATCTCTGCCTGTAATTCCTATTTGCACACAGAGTCATGTTTTCACATTAGTCACAAAACGAAATTTCTTTGCCAATTTGAAAGCACACTTACTGCTCTTTTTTTTGGCAAGTGATAATCACTTTTACAGACTGACACATTATGAATCCACTTTTCAGATTTTTTAAAAAGCACATGTCCAAACTGCTTTTTCAGACCAGCACCATTTGTAACCTGGGTGACTGCCTACACTCTAGCAAGGGCAACCAGCCTTAGTGATGCTGAATGTATTTGCATTACTGACTGAAACCTCAAACCCCACTCGCTTGTGAATACTGTGCATGATTCCACATGGTAAGCAGCTGGGTGTGGGCTAAGAGTCTGCTTCTGCACCAAAAAATGGCTCCCCCTTTCCATCTAATGCAACTGTGAAATCACCAGAGCAATACGCAATAAATCTCTGCCTGTAATTCCTATTTGCACACAGTCATGTTTTCACATTAGTCACAAAACGAAATTTCTTTGCCAATTTGAAAGCACACTTACTGCTCTTTTTTTGCAAGTGATAAACATTTTTACAGACTGACACATTCTGAATCCACTTTTCAGATTTTTTAAAAAGCACATGTCCAAACTGCTTTTTCAGACCAGCACCATTTGTAACCTGGGTGACTGCCTACACTCCAGCAAGGGCAACCAGCCTTAGTGATGCTGAATGTATTTGCATTACTGACTGAAACCTAAAACCCCACTCGCTTGTGAATACTGTGCATGATTCCACATAGTAAGCAGCTGGGTGTGTGCTAAGAGTCTGCTTCTGCACCAAAAAATGGCTCCCCCTTTCCATCTAATGCAACTGTGAAATCACCAGAGCAATACGCAATAAATCTCTGCCTATAATTCCTCTTTGCACACAGAGTCATGTTTTCACATTAGTCACAAAACGAAATTTCTTTGCCAATTTGAAAGCACACTTACTGCTCTTTTTTTTGGCAAGTGATAAACACTTTTACAGACTGACACATTATGAATCCACTTTTCAGATTTTTTTAATAAGCACATGTCCAAACTGCTTTTTCAGACCAGCACCATTTGTAACCTGGGTGACTGCCTACACTCCAGCAAGGGCAACCAGCCTTAGTGATGCTGAATGTATTTGCATTACTGAGTCCAACCTCAAACCCTTAAACTATTCTTTTTTTATACCAGTACACCTTAATTTATTGTGAAAACATAGTCCATATTATTTTACTTGTTCCTCACATTTAAATTTCTCCCAAAACAGAAAATAATAAACACAACTTCAACAAAAAGAATTGCATTTCTATTATTCATTTCTTAATTTACCATATACATCCCCTCTCAAACTCTAAACTCACCTTTAAAATTAGTTAGTTGTGAAAGAAATGTGGCACTCAAACAGCAGATTATCAGAGCCAGGATCTCTGTTCTTTACACCTCTCTCCTCTCAGCAGAACCAGATAATGGCAAACTTTCCCTCTCTTTTTCCACACATATACATGTTAGTTTCAAATCTCAGTGCTTGCCCCTTTTTTTCAAATGTAATCACACATTTCTATTGGTTGAAAACCAACCCTTTTCCAAAAGTACCCTTCCCCCAACTTGACTTCTGCCTAGTACCCTTCCCCCAACTTGACTTCTGCCTGCTACCATAGCAACAGCTCATGGAACACTGCTGTGTGGAGTTAGGTCAGAAGTTCACCAAACAATGTTTCAATTCCACAGAGCAAGAGTGCTTGACTTTTCAAACCTAACAGCAAATCCATAGTACTGTTCTTTGGTAACACATTTTTCTGTACCAATACAAAACATGCTTCTATTAATTTACACATACAGCCTAGTTTTTATTCTAGAATGGTATGAAACAGCCAATCAGTTCTTTTTTTTTAAAAAAAAATATGTATGCCTCCATTTCCAAACTGTCTTTCTTTTCATATTGCCATTCTACTGAAAGACACCTCCTGAGTGCATCCAGTTCTCCTTTGAAGATGTTCACAGTGTGGATTGTAGGGCACAGCTATGTCTTCTGGAGTGAAAAGTATGCAGAGAAAACAGATATGGTGAGAGACCTTGCTTTGCCAAATGTAGACATTAAATGGATTGGTCAGAGAGGGTTAAAGTGGCACCAATTGATGCCATTGGTGAAATCCTTCATGCACATCCAACACCCTGACCTCATAATAGTGCACTGTGGTGGCAATGACCTAGGCACTTTGACTGGGGTAGGTCTGGAAATGCTTATGAAGGACACCTTTGCACAACTGTTGTCACTTTTCCCTAAAACTGCCTTTGTGTTTTCTAACATATGCCAAAGGCAAAAATGGAACTGGTCCAATCATTTCTGTCCGCAGATTGACAAAGCAAGAAAGCACGTCAACAAATCTGTTTCTGCTTTCCTCCGTGACTATGGTATGGGTTCCATTTACCACAACAACTTGCGTTACGACATGCAAGACATTTATAGAGGAGATGGTGTGCACTTCAATGATGAAGGGAACAGAGTCTTCCTCTTGAACCTTAGACTCTGCATCAGTACTTACTTGTAGGTACCACTAAAAAATCACTTCATAAACACAACGGCTCTTTTTAGAGCCCCCTAATATCTAAACACTTAAATCTGATTTTCATTTCTTTTTTTATTTTTATTTTTTACCGTACGCTTACCGTACGCGTACCCCGCGATTTTTTTTAAAATCAATAAATGTTTTCTTTGTACTTTTCTGTCCTTCTTTGACCCCCTTACAAATGTTAGGGGGTCTGTAACTCTCCTCCTTGCCCCCTTTTCTTGTTATCACTCTTTTTTTTCTGAGTGAAACACACGAAATGGCGGCCGCCGCTTCCTGGTTTCGACCGATTCGAATGTTTACTAAGATCTAAGAGCCAATCAGAATCGCGCTCGCGCACGCCACCGTACGCGTACGGTAAGCGTACCGTAAGCGCACCGTAAGCTGGCTCAGATATATATATTGATTTAAAGGCTATTTTCTCAGAATCTACTGAACAGATTTACACCAAACCTACAAAAGGCACTTCCTTGACCTGAGGACTACCTCTCTGCCAAATTTCTAGTAATTCTGTTCAGCCGTTCGGGCTGTAGCCCTGTCTAAAGGTCCTATGGAAAAATGCATGGGAAAAACGCGTTTTGGGACCCCCCTTTTATCTCAGCCCCCGCTTGACGAATCCCCCCGAGACTTTCAGGGAAGGAGCGTAGCGTAGCGCCCCACCTATTTTGAAAAATTCGCGAGGATTCGTCGACCGGCGCCAAAGTTATTCAAAATAGAATGTTGCGGATTTCCTATGGAAACGTGGTCCTAACTATAACTACCTACTGGCGACCGCCAGTAGGTAATATATATATATATATATATATATATATATATATATATATATATACCACCAAGAAAAGCACCAGATTTGGAGGCCACTCACGTTCTGTAATACTTTATTCCTGCAGGCAGCCCTGCTTAACACCAACAGGCACACAGAGATTCCTTTGCCAGAGTTCAAATCCTAACGCGTTTCGGGCATCCTCGCCCTTGGTCACAGGTGATCTGACTAATGCGGAACATGTAGCGTATCGCAACACCAAGTCACAGTTATTTACTCTCGCCTGCTGGGCGTGTCTGCGCATTGCATCCTGGAACTTGGAGTTATTTCACAGAATACATTTTCAATAATGGCGGTTATCAGTTCCACATTAAAATACTATACCGCAGTGGGTTTCAGTGAAGCTGCAAGTGTGGCTGGACTGTTCTCACCCTTTTGCAGAAACCAAAACGCTCCATGTTGCAACGATTTAGTGGCATCGCCGGACACCGCTTCTTTCGCGGGGGGGGCCTTCCGCGACCCTGGATTGGCCGCAATTCAATACCACCAAGAAAAGCACCAGATTTGGAGGCCACTCACGTTCTGTAATACTTTATTCCTGCAGGCAGCCCTGCTTAACACCAACAGGCTCACAGAGATTCCTTTGCCAGAGTTCAAATCCTAACGCGTTTCGGGCATCCTCGCCCTTGGTCACAGGTGATCTGACTAATGCGGAACATGTAGCGTATCGCAACACCAAGTCACAGTTATTTACTCTCGCCTGCTGGGCGTGTCTGCGCATTGCATCCTGGAACTTGGAGTTCTTTCACAGAATACATTTTCAATAATGGCGGTTATCAGTTCCACATTAAAATACTATACCGCAGTGGGTTTCAGTGAAGCTGCAAGTGTGGCTGGACTGTTCTCACCCTTTTGCAGAAACCAAAACGCTCCATGTTGCGACGATTTAGTGGCATCGCCGGACACCGCTTCTTTCGCGGGGGGGCCTTCCGCGACCCTGGATTGGCCGCAATTCAATACCACCAAGAAAAGCACCAGATTTGGAGGCCACTCACGTTCTGTAATACTTTATTCCTGCAGGCAGCCCTGCTTAACACCAACAGGCACACAGAGATTCCTTTGCCAGAGTTCAAATCCTAACGCGTTTCGGGCATCCTCGCCCTTGGTCACAGGTGATCTGACTAATGCGGAACATGTAGCGTATCGCAACACCAAGTCACAGTTATTTACTCTCGCCTGCTGGGCGTGTCTGCGCATTGCATCCTGGAACTTGGAGTTCTTTCACAGAATACATTTTCAATAATGGCGGTTATCAGTTCCACATTAAAATACTATACCGCAGTGGGTTTCAGTGAAGCTGCAAGTGTGGCTGGACTGTTCTCACCCTTTTGCAGAAACCAAAACGCTCCATGTTGCGACGATTTAGTGGCATTGCCGGACACCGCTTCTTTCGCGGGGGGGCCTTCCGCGACCCTGGATTGGCCGCAATTCAATACCACCAAGAAAAGCACCAGATTTGGAGGCCACTCACGTTCTGTAATACTTTATTCCTGCAGGCAGCCCTGCTTAACACCAACAGGCACACAGAGATTCCTTTGCCAGAGTTCAAATCCTAACGCGTTTCGGGCATCCTCGCCCTTGGTCACAGGTGATCTGACTAATGCGGAACATGTAGCGTATCGCAACACCAAGTCACAGTTATTTACTCTCGCCTGCTGGGCGTGTCTGCGCATTGCATCCTGGAACTTGGAGTTCTTTCACAGAATACATTTTCAATAATGGCGGTTATCAGTTCCACATTAAAATACTATACAGCAGTGGGTTTCAGTGAAGCTGCAAGTGTGGCTGGACTGTTCTCACCCTTTTGCAGAAACCAAAACGCTCCATGTTGCGACGATTTAGTGGCATTGCCGGACACCGCTTCTTTCGCGGGGGGGCCTTCCGCGACCCTGGATTGGCCGCAATTCAATACCACCAAGAAAAGCACCAGATTTGGAGGCCACTCACGTTCTGTAATACTTTATTCCTGCAGGCAGCCCTGCTTAACACCAACAGGCACACAGAGATTCCTTTGCCAGAGTTCAAATCCTAACGCGTTTCGGGCATCCTCGCCCTTGGTCACAGGTGATCTGACTAATGCGGAACATGTAGCGTATCGCAACACCAAGTCACAGTTATTTACTCTCGCCTGCTGGGCGTGTCTGCGCATTGCATCCTGGAACTTGGAGTTCTTTCACAGAATACATTTTCAATAATGGCGGTTATCAGTTCCACATTAAAATACTATACCGCAGTGGGTTTCAGTGAAGCTGCAAGTGTGGCTGGACTGTTCTCACCCTTTTGCAGAAACCAAAACGCTCCATGTTGCGACGATTTAGTGGCATTGCCGGACACCGCTTCTTTCGCGGGGGGGCCTTCCACGACCCTGGATTGGCCGCAATTCAATACCACCAAGAAAAGCACCAGATTTGGAGGCCACTCACGTTCTGTAATACTTTATTCCTGCAGGCAGCCCTGCTTAACACCAACAGGCACACAGAGATTCCTTTGCCAGAGTTCAAATCCTAACGCGTTTCGGGCATCCTCGCCCTTGGTCACAGGTGATCTGACTAATGCGGAACATGTAGCGTATCGCAACACCAAGTCACAGTTATTTACTCTCGCCTGCTGGGCGTGTCTGCGCATTGCATCCTGGAACTTGGAGTTCTTTCACAGAATACATTTTCAATAATGGCGGTTATCAGTTCCACATTAAAATACTATACCGCAGTGGGTTTCAGTGAAGCTGCAAGTGTGGCTGGACTGTTCTCACCCTTTTTCAGAAACCAAAACGCTCCATGTTGCGACGATTTAGTGGCATCGCCGGACACCGCTTCTTTCGCGGGGGGGGGCCTTCCGCGACCCTGGATTGGCCGCAATTCAATACCACCAAGAAAAGCACCAGATTTGGAGGCCACTCACGTTCTGTAATACTTTATTCCTGCAGGCAGCCCTGCTTAACACCAACAGGCACACAGAGATTCATGTGCCAGAGTTCAAATCCTAACGCGTTTCGGGCATCCTCGCCCTTGGTCACAGGTGATCTGACTAATGCGGAACATGTAGCGTATCGCATCACCAAGTCACAGTTATTTACTCTCGCCTGCTGGGCGTGTCTGCGCATTGCATCCTGGAACTTGGAGTTCTTTCACAGAATATATTTTCAATAATGGCGGTTATCAGTTCCACATTAAAATACTATACCGCAGTGGGTTTCAGTGAAGCTGCAAGTGTGGCTGGACTGTTCTCACCCGTTTGCAGAAACCAAAACGCTCCATGTTGCGACGATTTAGTGGCATCGCCGGACACCGCTTCTTTCGCGGGGGGGCCTTCCGCGACCCTGGATTGGCCGCAATTCAATACCACCAAGAAAAGCACCAGATTTGGAGGCCACTCACGTTCTGTAATACTTTATTCCTGCAGGCAGCCCTGCTTAACACCAACAGGCACACAGAGATTCCTTTGCCAGAGTTCAAATCCTAACGCGTTTCGGGCATCCTCGCCCTTGGTCACAGGTGATCTGACTAATGCGGAACATGTAGCGTATCGCAACACCAAGTCACAGTTATTTACTCTCGCCTGCTGGGCGTGTCTGCGCATTGCATCCTGGAACTTGGAGTTCTTTCACAGAATACATTTTCAATAATGGCGGTTATCAGTTCCACATTAAAATACTATACCGCAGTGGGTTTCAGTGAAGCTGCAAGTGTGGCTGGACTGTTCTCACCCGTTTGCAGAAACCAAAACGCTCCATGTTGCGACGATTTAGTGGCATCGCCGGACACCGCTTCTTTCGCGGGGGGGCCTTCCGCGACCCTGGATTGGCCGCAATTCAATACCACCAAGAAAAGCACCAGATTCGGAGGCCACTCACGTTCTGTAATTCTTTATTCCTGCAGGCAGCCCTGCTTAACACCAACAGGCACACAGAGATTCCTTTGCCAGAGTTCAAATCCTAACGCGTTTCGGGCATCCTCGCCCTTGGTCACAGGTGATCTGACTAATGCGGAACATGTAGCGTATCGCAACACCAAGTCACAGTTATTTACTCTCGCCTGCTGGGCGTGTCTGCGCATTGCATCCTGGAACTTGGAGTTCTTTCACAGAATACATTTTCAATAATGGCGGTTATCAGTTCCACATTAAAATTAAAATACTATACCGCAGTGGGTTTCAGTGAAGCTGCAAGTGTGGCTGGACTGTTCTCACCCTTTTGCAGAAACCAAAACGCTCCACCGGCACCCACTGTGAAAGAGTGTGCTCTCCTTGGGACCAGCTTGGTGACAAATATATATATATATATATATATATATATATATATATATATATATATATATATATATATATATATATATATATATATATATATATATATATATATTTGTCACCTGAGTTGGGATGAGTATTGCTTCCTGAGGAAAGAATACCCTGTGATACCCACATTTTACATGATCTCTACAGTGCATAAAGACAGCACAAAACCACCAGGGAGACCGATCATAGCCGCTCAGGACAGCATTTTTGAAAATACCTCAAAGTATATCGATTTTTTCCTTAACCCTATTGTCAGCTCATTACCTTCCTATATCAGAAACACCTCCGATTTCCTCAAGCATATCTACGATGTCAAATGGGAAAGCGATATGTTGTTAATAACACTGAACGTTTCTACCCTGTACACCAGCATCCACCGCACAGATGGCCTACGGGCGGTACAGCATTTCATGCGCATAAGAACATTGGAATTTGCCTTGCCAAATAATATGCTTCTTGAAATGACAGAATGGTGCCTCACTAACAATATCTTTATATTTGACAAACAACTGTATCAACAGCAGAGGGAGACCGCGACAGGCACCTGCTTCGCCCCCAGCTATGTGAACCTTCACATGGGCTAGTGGGAGGAGCAGGTGCTCGTCGATAAAGATATGGAACATAGGCTACAACATACAGTTTTATGGATAAGGTATATTGACGACCTCTATGTGTTGTGGCAGGGCGCAGAGAGGGAGGCCAAACAGTATGTTAGGGAGCTTAACATGAACAACTTAAATCTGAAATTCACTGTTAATATCAGCTCCACCACAGTGGACTTTCTGGAGTCCGCGTCATGGTTGGACCCAATGGTTTGGAAACCTCGGTATTCAGAAAGCCCACTGCTGGCAACACTATACTCCATGCCAACAGTTTCCACCCAGCACCACTCATCAGAAGCATTCCCTTCGGGGAATTATACAGAGCTAAAAGAATCTGTAGCAACCTTGAATCCTATACTGCTACAGAAAAGGAAATGCTAAAAAGATTCAATCAAAGAGGATATTCTGATAATATCCTAAACACAGCCTACAGAAAAAACAGATGCATAAACAGGGAAAAAGCACTGTTTGATCCTACTAAAACTAGCATGAAAAGAGTGAACACCACAGATATACCAATATTTATAACCACATACAATCAGGAACACCAAAAGGTGAGTCAGATCATGTCACAACATTGGCATCTTCTGAGAAAAGACCCAATCATAGGTCCATTGATCCCTAGAGGCCCTATGATCACCTATAGGAAGTCAAAGGCAATGAGAGATTATCTAGTCAAAAGCGATTTTGAAAGAAAAGCTGGACCCCAAACCTGGTTGATGAAATATGATGGCTTCAGAAAGTGCTTTAAGTATAATGCATGTAGGAATGGCAGGAATTGAACTAGCATTGAAACACCATTCAATAAAGTCACCAAAATAAGGGGCAATCTGACATGCAAATCAGACTATGTTGTGTATGTTCTTTTGTGTCCCTGCAAGAAAATCTATGTGAGTAGCACCACATTGCCAGCACACAAAAGAATATTACAGCATATCCATGCCATCATACACAAAGATTGCAGTTACCCTGTTGCCTGCCATTTTGAAAAAATCCATCATGGTGATCCCACAGCCCTGAGATATAGATGGGTGGTACAAATACCCAAAAAGAAAAGAGGAGGGAACAGGGGGAAAGAACTGCGAAAACTTGAAACCTGGTTCATTTTGGAACTAGATAGTAGGAAACCTGTGGGTCTCAAAATAGACGAGGAGTTACACACTTGCCTTCTCTGAGAGAAAAATAAGAGTACACAATACACTTCTCTCTTAATATGTGGGGTTATTTTCTGTCAATTGATAAGCAGGTTTATACTGTGCAACACTCGGAAAAGAGTTTTCTATTTTCATTAGTTTTTTATTTCTCGTTCTGAGAGCTACGTTGAATTATGCATTTCTTAACTTCAGATTTTACTTTCGATTGTTATCTTTTCTATCACATTTCAATGTATACATGATATTATGAGGAGATGATATATATTCCCTATCCGCCTATCATTTTGAGACAATACTATATAGCATGAGCTCTGATGGGTTTTTCCTGCCCCAAAGCTGGACATGTAAATACCTTTGTTGTTTTGGATTATTTTCACACTAGTGCACTTTATGTTATGTGATATAGATACACTACATGGCGTACATGGGGCACTTGCCCATAAATCCTTTTGAAAATTAAACCTATATGTGGTTGGGATGTCTGTGAATAGTCCCAGGCCCCTTGTTCGTGGTATTGAGGCTCTTGAACCAACTGTGGTTTAAACACTGAATTATTTAAACTATTGATAGCATTATGCTTCACAATTAGGAAATATAGTACCATTAAACAAGGGACAATGTTTAGGTCATTTCCTGTCTTTAGTTAGAACAACATATTTTTGTTGTATCGATTTGGGTTTCCTAAATTTAAACATAGAATTTCTCTAATGGATTGCTATGGAGATGTCTATAATTATAATATTCCTCTGTACAAACACAGCCTGTATCTAACAGAATTTATGCCAACGTATGTGCACACTTTGAATTGGATATGTTTTCTATGTCCTTTTGTTTATGTCTATCACTTGTAAATACCACTACATAAGTTTTCAAAAAATTGGCGCTTAGTGTCGTGATCAGGGCTGCTGTGAGCAGTTGAAACGCGTAGACAGTCACTCTGCACACTCTAAAATAAACATTTGCTGAACAATTTGCTGTGGAGTTCGTCCGCATCCTCTGTTCACGAGTTGGGATACATTGTTCCAAATATATATAATATCTAGATCTCAGTCTAAAGAATGAAGATATTTCAATCCAGAACATCCTATCTAGATCTTCTATAAACAGTAAATGTTCTACCACATGGTACAACAAAGGTACCTGTATTCCAAAATCTGTTGGACTTTACTCTCCACTGAAACTGAAGGCAGATGTGGGATTGCAAGCAGAAACAGTGACACTTGTTTACACAGTGAGATATGAAAGAACAGATGATTTTATGAACTGAAGACAAAGCCAAATTCTGAGCTACAGCACAGATACTTTTAGCATTTAAAATAGTATTTAATGAAGCATCACTGGACCATGGTTACTCTGTGAACAGCAATGTTCCTGGTGAACAACCACCTGCTAGGTGTTTTCAAATGGGAAGCGCATGCAGTATGTTTGTATTTTGTGGGCGAGCCTGGCATGCTGTAGATTTTTAGTGCTTCCTGTGCACCTGTAGTGGCGCATTACTGGATATCAAGTTTTTTTAAAACATGTTTTTATTGGCATGTCTTGAGCAAAGGACAATATCCACAAGTGACCAGTTCAATCGCAGAGTGGAGCACTGTACAGCAGCACAATATTGCGCATTTTTATAACAAAAGCAAGTACAGACAGCAAAACAAACCCATCCCACTCCCCAACACTGGCGGCCAAAGTACTCAATACTCATATAACACTGGATATCAATTAAGGATGATATGAGACAGAAGCTTGGCAGGGTATGCTGATTTTTTCCATCCATAACCAAAAAGGAAGCCATGCCGAGAAGTTGTGCCCAGTGCTTTTGTAAGCAAATTCAGCAGCCCACAGCAAGTCTTCAAGGAGAAGCTGATGGTGGAAACATAACAACCCAAACTGTCAGGACTCAGAACTGGAAACAGGCAATGAGAGAAGAAGCAATCTGGGTCAAATTGTCTGTTTCAATGTCCTTCATTTGACAGGGTAGGAGTTTGATGCTTTGGAGAACTAAGCAGAGTAGAACAGGAAGGAAAGACTTGACTGGTAACTGATGGAGATTCACTTACTTCTGTGTTGACACTAGTAGTGTGAGCATTTTTAGCCCTTTAGCCCGATAGCTATGTACATGGCAGCGAATCATATGGTTGCAAGGCTTATCTGCTTGCCGATTCATTTGTCACTCGGCCCTCCATTCCTCCACTTTGTCTCCTTTCTGTTGCCTCAGGGTCCCCTGCTATATATTTGAGGGCATATTTATGAGAACTGATGCGTTGCATCGGCAAATCTTGTGCTGCGTTGTAACACTTTCTTGCGACATGGATGTGCCATATTTATGGCACTGCGCACCATGTCATAAGGTCTGAAGTTGCATCGAAGATTCTGATGTATCGGCAGGAAGGATGGCAGAAAGTGTCATAATGCAACTGCTACCTACGTGACACAGATCTGATTTGCTTGTCGTAAAGCACCTTTACGTGCTCCAAATCAGCATTGTGTCATGCAGGAGTGTGTTGCGTAAAAGAAACCTTCAAAAATTGATGCATTTCAAACCAAAACACTTTTCCAATTGAAGAAGAGCAAGAAAGGAGGGAGCACCCCTCCAGCTGTAAGGCCAACAACCCCAACCCCTGTCAAGATGACCACAAAGCAGATGTGGGACAGAGGCAGAGTAATTTCAGTGAGGAGGGGAACCAAACATTAATATCTGAGGTGACAAAGAATGAACACTTTCTCTATGTCACCTCCAAATTGCCATTAGGGAAGAAGGAAGCCATTTTGCAATCCATTATTGATAAGATCAACAGAGGGGGGCAAACAAGGAAGACAGTCGCGGAGTGCAAGAGGTGGCACAATTATAAGCGCGGGAGAATTATATGCCAAAGATGACAAAATAACTTTACTTGATCAATGCTCTGGGCTAACTGATGGCTAGAGGGGATAAAGGCACCTTGGTGACATGGTGCAATGTTCTCCGCACTGGTGTCAATAAGTGAATTTAACATCACTGTAGCCACAAAAAGGAGAAGCAAATCAATATGAGAAATGAGGCCCTTACCTGCACTCACCCTTTCAGGCAGGTCAGCAAGCTAGATAGCTGCATTGAAATTGTGTGTCATCACACAAATAGGTCCCCATGTTTGAGAGTGGTTGTGTTAACATTGAAAATGTACTGCCATGTGAAAGGCAACAATAGTGTAACATGTTCCCATTTACTTGTAGTAACATATGTTCCACATATCTCTGTGTACGTAAAAGTGTATAACAACAACAGTCTGATTGTCACCAAACTTACTTATGTCCACATCCATCATGGATCATTATTGACATATTTCTATCTCATTGCAGAGAGACAAACAACATCTCCTGTGCAGTAGCCTGTCCTTGATGACCAACTTGTTGGTGATGCTATCCTCCCTCCCCTGGAGAATGACACTTTCCAACAACTCCTGGACTCCATTGAATCTCCTCCTCCCAATTTGGCAAGGGAAGATGGCGTTGCAGGGTCTCCAGAGGAAGCCATCTAGCAGTCCAGTCCCAGCTGAGGACCCATAGGATCCCCAAGTTGTATTCCAATGGCTAGTGGAAGGAGTCCAGCAGCAAATGGCTGATGAGGTGTGGGCAGGGCTGCAGACCCTAGTGGGCACCCTAGAAGGAGTCTGTATGTGTCTGAGTCCTAATAAGTATATGGCTAAGGCAATTAGAGACACATATACTTAGCTCCATGGGATGGACGCGTCCCTATCTGACATTGCTGGTGTCATGATGCAGATGGAACAACAACAGCCCTTTATATCCGACACCAGTGGAGTTGCCAGTTAGCTGGGGGCAATCCATAACATCATGGTACCCATGCAGCTCAAGTTAGACTCCTACATTGCAACAATGGGTACCCTAAATTGCAACATTGTTGCCTCGTTGACAAGCCTCCAGACTCTTGTCACCAATTTGATGCCTGTTTTACTGGCACGGACAAATACTGGTGGGTGGAGTCACATCTTCTGATGTGTGTGAGCCTCAGATACCTCCCATATAAATGCCACAAACTGAAGGAGAGGCACAACACACATCAGAGGAGGAAGATGTGGAGTTCTCCAGTTTCCATCAGCTGACTGCCAGATAACATTTGTCTGTGCCTTCTGGCCAGTTTGTTAGTGGTCCCGTATTTATTATCACCCACCTCCTTTGTCACCGAATACTGGACTTTTTTGTTTGTGTACCTCTTGAGCTTATCTACTTGTGTACGTTTGAAGAAGCCTACCTTCCCTAGTGGCAATTTGTACCTCCTCACTGAAATACTTCTCAACGCTACATGTTGCATGACATGTCTCCCAAATGGACTCTGTCTGGTCATCATTAGCTCCCCATTATTGTTGCTGTTGTTGTCCCAAACCCTATAAATAGACTTATTGTGAGCATCATATATTATTCAAATAAATCACTTAAATAAAATATTATTCACAAAAGCAAAAAGCGTGTTGTATGTTTGTTGCTGAAAGGACAACATATACCATGGTGGAAGTGTAAAATCCTAATCCACTTGTTTGCATCTCAAGAACAGTGAGCTAAAGTCAAATGCACATGCTGTCTTTGAATATGCGCCTACACCAAGTACATCCACTGCAGTGGTATTATGAGGAATGTGTTGTTCCAATGGATTCTACAGTTACTTGAATGACACACAATGAGAATCTGTATCCAATCACACAAATACTTAACAGCTACAAAAGGGATGTGTGAGGCATGAGAGGCCATAACACTGTTCCACTCATCCACATATATGATGCTCTGTTAACATGATAATGTGATTATCCTAATATGATAACCTCACTGCTCACACAGAGGAGATTCTACAGTGCATACATTTGCATGGTTGTACTAATGAGAGCCAGCTACTCATGCCCATATTCCTCATGAATTTGCATCACACAAGGCCAATCCAAAACCTTGAATGTCAGTAAGCAAGAAATGCCAGGGCTCCTTGTCAGGCCCCTGTGTTAACTGATAAATGGTGGATAATGCTATACTGTGATGAGAAGGGAAAATGTGTCCCTCAGTCCCCGAGAGGCCTCATATATGTTGAGTGTGAGTGCAACCACATATTACATCTATTGTACATTGCACACACATATTTTTGCATAAGATTCAGATCACAGAACCAGAAACAATGCAACACCTTTCCAGGGAAAGAGGACATGGGAGATTTATGGATATGAAACTTGGAAAGTATTTAACCAAAATGAGCTGCATAAAGTGCCACACTTAGCAAGTAGTCAATGTCAAAGGTGATTGAGGTTCTCCTGGGAGGTGTGGTTACATTTATAATTTGTAACCAGCCAACAACAATGACCTACTTGCACAATGGTGCAAGGGTGTGTGTGGTAATGCCAGGCACCAGTGCCTGCTCCAGCGCAGACAGAGATCTGCAATCTGTAGTGACAAAACTATCCAACCTATACCTGCCACATCACTTTCACACAAACTGATACTGTAGGAGACTACCTGTGTTGTCCATAGGCCTCTGACAAAGCAACATGTACCTTTAAAGCCTGCAGGTCAATAGCTACATCATGTACTCCACTCAACTTACTCAATGGTACCAACTCTTAAATATGAAATGATGAAGAACTAGTGAAAGTAGAAAACAATGTATTCTATAAAAATCAAAACTAAACTACCTACACCTACACAGCCTGCACTAACTTACCCTTAACACTAGTTTACAATATCTTAACGTATCTTAAACTACCTACACCTACCTAGCCTGCACTAGCTAACCTTAACACTAGCCTAAGCTAACTTAACTTATCTTAAACTATCTCTCACTATTAGCTCAAATAACAACCTTCTTATTTTTAGGAAACAGCTGAAAACCTACTTATTTGATTAGGACTCCCAACCTGATCCTAATCTACCCAGTGATGGAAAGCCCATTGGGTAGCCATGTGCTAAAGAAATCCCCCCAAATTTAATTGAATTGAATTAAGTACTATACCCACATGACAAGTTTAAACATCAACCTCTTTACCCCCTATAATACACACAGATCATTACAATACCAACAGCAGCTACACCTAAACATGAACTACCTATACATATATACCTAAACAAATATGTATTTTCATAATCACACTCAACATTAACCCCCTACTCACTTAAACTCCCAACAGTATAAAAACAGACTTAAAAACTACTACCTACGAAATATCTCAAAACTAACAGTTAACTACACCATCCCTATACTAAATCCTAACTAACACTATGCCCAATAACCACAAAAAATAAACCAACATATTAAAAACAGAGAAAGGGAATGTCCAGAGGGAGAGTCTCAAATTTGCACACAAATACACTCCATGGCCTCCTGTAAGGTTAACATAATTTCCTTGAGGCTGGCCTGTTCCTGTTCACTGCCATGCATCCTCCTGTGTATCTTGTGCAACTGCTTTAGAATCTGGCATTCTGACAAAGATCCATTGGCATGTGTGGGACCTCTGGCCCATGTGGGTGGCTGCTGTGAGGTAGTAGATGGTCCTGCTGTTGCCTATGTGTGGTCTGTCTGGTGCTGCTGTTGGACACCCTTTAGATGTTTGGGCCCACTGGTTTGTGCTGTGTCCGTGTGCCTTCCAGAGAACCAGGTCCCATCTGCCTTGGCCCTTTTATACAGCACGTCCATCCTCCAGAAAGCCTTCGCTACTTGGCGGATGTGGCAGTAGCATTACCTCCTCAATGAGTAGCTTTCGGCTTCATCGACTGTCATATCATCTAGAGAGGTAAAGGAAAAACATATTAGTTAAAGTTGTAAATGTACATGACTGTGATTGGGCGTCAAGGAGGGACACGACACGAACTCTCGGTAAACGGGGTTTTATTGAAATAAGTTTTCTTTTTGTCCGGCTGGTTAGCCTTTCCCTGGCAAAGGTTGCTGGATCCGTGATGGTGGTGGTATCCGGGGAGCCCAGGGTTGGTTCTCTCTTCCTTCCCTCTAGGATGTCGTCAGCGGTTCCGAGGTGGGTTCTGTCCGAGCCACGCTCCTCCCCTGGGAACGTGGCAGGGCGCTTCACGGAGTCCGTGGCCGCCGGGTCTCTCGTCTCTCCTTCCTTCTGTTTCCTCGGATGTCCTCTCTCTCGTTCCGCTATTCTCCCCGTCACCGTTGTACTCTGACTCGCCTTCGTCCTTCCTCCGGGAATCGCCGTCCGTCCACTTCCTGGTTCCGCCTCCTTTTGAATCTCCCGGCCTCGTGACGTCGTCCCAGGGCGGGGCTTGAGCGCCGAGCTCGATCCAGTTAAAGGGCCCGGTCCCGGCCGGCAGAGACTGTTCTTCTATGTCCGTTGCCCACTCATTCTGTGGATAAGGAAGAACGTTAGGGACCCTCGTCACCGGTGTCCACCAGTCCGTACCCTCCTGCGTCCCTGGTGCTACCCGAGGGGCCCCATCACATACCCCCCCCCTGGCCGCTCCCGCTCGGGGAGAGGCGTGGACCGTGAGAGAAAGTCAGCGGCACAGTTGTCCCTCCCCTTGCGGTGTAGCACCGAGAAGGTAAAGGGCTGCAGGGAGAGGAACCAGCGGAGGACCCGGGCATTATTGCTCTTGTTCCTATACATCCACTGCAATGGGGCATGGTCCGTGTACAGGATGAATGGCCTCCCCTCCAGGTAATACCTCAGCTTTTCCACCGCCCACTTAACTGCCAAACACTCCTTCTCAATAGTGGGGTAGGAGCATTCCCTAGGGAAGAGCTTGCGGCTGACGAAGAGAACAGGGTGTTCAAGCCCATCGTCAGCCATTTGTGATAAGACCGCCCCTATCCCGGTGTCCGAAGCGTCAGTAGTGAGAATGAACTGCTTCAGGAAATTGGGGGATATGAGCACGGGCGCTGAAGTGATGGCTTCTTTTAGCTTCGTGAATGCCTGCATAGTGTCAGCTGAGGGATGCCTGAGGAAATGCAGGGGGCAATCTTTACGGAGAAGATCAGTCAAAGGTGAGGCTAGGTCAGCAAAAGAAGGTATAAAGCGTCTGTAGTAGCCAATCAACCCCAGAAAGCCCCTCAACTCCTTTCTGGTGGACGGGAAGGGGGTGTCTACTATAGCCGTGACCTTTTTTTCCTGTGGTGATATTACTCCATCCCCCAGGACATATCCTAAATATTGTACCTTTTGGAATGCCGCTTGGGATTTCCTAGCGTTAATGTGCAGTCCCGCTCGGCGGAGAGCCGTGAGAATGGTGGTGAGATGGTGTAGGTGTTCCCTCCAGGAACGGCTGAACACCACAATGTCATCTAAGTAGGCTGAGCAAAAGGTGGAGTAGGGCATCAGCACTCGGTTCATCAGTCTCTGGAAGGTTGCCGGGGCCCCGTGGAGCCCAAAAGGCAGGACCGTAAACTCGAAAAGCCCAAGATCGGTAGAAAAGGCGTTTTTTTTTCGGTCTTCTTCCTTAAGGGGCACCTGCCAGTACCCCTTGGTGAGGTCCAACGTGGTTATGTATACGGCATCTCCGATTTTCTCGATTAGATCGTCAACTCGGGGGATCGGGTAGGCATCAAACGCAGATATGTTATTCAGCGCTCGGAAATCCATACAGAACCGGGATGACCCGTCGGGTTTGGGAATCATCACGATGGGAGAGGACCATGGACTGGTGGAAGGCCGGATGACCCCTAACCGTAACATATCCTTCAATTCATTCCGGATGGCTTCTTGTTTGGCAGCAGGGACTCTGTAGGCCTTTTGTCTCACTATTTGTCCGGGGGGGTTTCAATTGAGTGTTCTGCGAGGTTGGTTCTTCCCGGGGAGTCCGAGAAAATATCTTCAAAGGGTCGAAGGGTCTCTCTCAGTTGTTCCTTCTGCTGGTCCCTTAGATCAGGGTTTATGACCAAGGAGCCCACCGAGGAGGCATCCGGGCAGTTAGTCGGTATTAAGAAGTGGGCGGTTGTCGGTGGGGTACCAAGCCACTTCTTAAGCAAGTTAATGTGGTAGCTTTGAGTTCTGGAGGGGGTCACCTGTAGCTTGTAGGTGGTATTTCCGATGGTATCCGTTACCTGGTAGGGACCCTGCCACTCACTTCGGAATTTACTAGTGCTGGAAGGAAGTAATACGAGGGCCCATTCCCCCACTTGCAGCGTTCGCAGTTTCTTTCCGTGGTCGTAATATTTCTTTTGCTTCGCTTGACTTTTTTCCAAGTTGGAATGGGCAAGTTCTCTCAGCTTTCCCATTTTGGACTTGAGTTGGAAGGTATAGTCTAACAAAGACCGATGGTCTTGGTTGTCTTCGTTAATCCAGGCATCTCGGGTCATCTCCAACAAGGACCGAGGCTGTCTCCCATACAGCAACTCAAAAGCCGAATATCCTGTGCTGCTTTGGACTTGGGCCCTTAGAACATATAGGGCCAATGGAAGTAGCCTGTCCCACTCTCCCCTTTCTGCTGTTAGCATCTTCCGTAGGGTGGACTTTAAGGTGCGGTTGTATCTCTCCACCAGCCCATCCGTCTGGGGATGGTACACGGAGGTATGTAACTGGTGGATATCCAAGGTCGTACATACTTCTTTCATGAGGCGGGATGTAAAAGGCGTCCCTTGGTCCGTCACCACCTCTTTAGGGAACCCTACGCGGGAAAACAATTCAATCAACTTGTCCGCCACGTTCTTGGTGGTAGGGGTGGTTAGTGGAAATGCCTCGACGAACCTGGTGGCATAATCCACGATGACGAGAGCGTGGAGGTGACCTCTCTTGGTGCGAGGGAGGGGACCTATCAAATCCATGCCCACCCTCTCAAAGGGAACCCCTATGATGGGCATGGGTTGTAATGGGGCGGCTAGGGGCTTATAGGAGGTTTTCTTCTGACAGATTTCGCATGTTTGACAATACGTTTCGATGTCTCTATACACCCCTGGCCAATAGAAGAATCGTAGTACCCCGCTAGTGGTTTTCTCCCTCCCTGCATGTCCCGCCGTGAGATGTGTATGCGAGAAGAAGAGGATCTGGTCCCTAAATGGCTGGGGTAGTAATAGCTGGGGAGTACTGTCTTTAGTCCCTTCCCTGTATAACAGCCCCTCTTTTATGATAAACCGGGGATAGGTGTCTCTAGAGGATGTTTGGTTGAGGTGCGCATTTTCCCAGGCATTAAACAGAGTGCGATCGTTGGACTGGGCGAAGCGGAAGCTTCGGTCTATTATCCAGGGCTCAGCGGTGACTAACCCCGAGGCAGGTTCCTCGCGGTCCCCTTTCACTTGGGATAGGGAATGCTTGAACATTGTGAGAAAGTCGGGGTTATCTACACCCAAAATTAAGTCTTCCGGCAGGGACTCCACCACCCCCACCTTCACCGTACATGT
Source organism: Triturus cristatus (assembly GCF_964204655.1). NCBI lineage: Eukaryota > Metazoa > Chordata > Amphibia > Caudata > Salamandridae > Triturus > Triturus cristatus. Next base: position 558,227,801 of record NC_140589.1, on the reverse strand, counting down.
GGGTCCGTTGATGGGGGTCAAGGGAATGAGGGCCACGGGATAGGGCCTGACCTCCCCGTGTATGCATCTTATGTGTACTATTTGTTGGGACAGGTATTGGTGGCTCAACACTAGCCTTTTCTGTACCACCGACTGTCGGCACCCTGAGTCTAAAAGGGCGTTCAATGTGAAACCATTCATCCCCACACGTACGTAAAATGAGGCACCCATCTCAGCTGAGTATAGGACACTCCGTGGAAGATACCCCACATCCATGGGCTCGTCTACCCTTTTCCGCGGGCATAGTCTGGCGATGTGGCCCCATTCGCCACACTCAAAGCATTGAGGTCCTTTAGGAGGGGGCCCATCGAAACGGGTGGACTTGGGGCGGGGAATGGCTGGAGGAAGGGCCGGTTTTCTCTCGCTTCTGGCTCCCACTGGGGTTTTGAACGATTTCTCCTGTTCCAGGGGGTAAGACCGTGGTTGGGCCCTCGCGAAATACTTGGCCATGTCGACCGCTTGTTCGGGGGATAAATGGGGGTGTTGTTTCAGCCATCTCTGAGTCCCGAAGGGTAAAGCTTCCAGAAATTGTTCCATGTATATTCGCGTCATTATTTCCTCTTTGGTACTAGTCTCGGGTTTGAGCCATTTGTCCGCAGCCATTTTAAGACGGAAATACAAAGTTTTAGGGTTTTCCCCCTGCACCCCTCTCTCTTTCCTTAACTTGCTCCTGTACGCCTCTGCATCGAGCCCCAGGTGTTCCAGGATGACCTCTTTAATGTCTTGATAGCCTGTCAATCCTCGGGGGTTGGCCACCTGATAAGCAGCCTGAGCTTCCCCTGTGTAACGCCCTGAACGTCTCAGGATCGTTTAACAGACACGACAATGAGGACGCAACCACTTGTGAAGGGTTAGTTCTTTTAATGAAGGCAAATAAAATACAAAGAACAAACAAAAGTTATAGTCACTGGAATCCTCCAGGCTAAGTACGTTACCAGCCCACAGCACGGATGGTCCTAACCGTCCTCTGCATATACGCCGATCCCGGCGTATGCCAACAGAGGGCAGAAATGAAATGGCCGAAAATGCCAATCGGTAGGCTGTGAGGGGCACGAAGAGTGTTGGGGAGAATCGAGGAGTCAGGGAAACACCCAGCCGGGGTCTCTACCTGAAGGGAGCAGCCGCTCAACCTCTTCCTCAGACTGCACCGGGACGCGGAGTCACCTCCTGGTGATGCGTCACCGATACCCCAATCACAAGCAAGAAGACTGAACCGAGAGCAGCCGCTCGATCGATCCTGTGGACTTCCGAGTCTGTAACGCGGCAAACACCTCCTGGTGTGCGTTACAGCTGGCAGTCCCTGTGTCTCTGGTCGGGCTGGGAGTTACGACTCCAACCAGCAAAAGCGCCACTGCGCTTGGACTCAGCCGAGTCAAAAAGCGAAGCTCAATGGTTGACCGGTAGAGCTTCCGGGTCCTTCACAGGTGACGATGGGGCAAGACACGGCCCAGGGAGTAACGACTCGACCTACCTCCGTTCTTGCCTTACTGGAGCACCACTCTGGAACACTGCTCTTCACGAAGCAGGTACGTCGGTGTAAACACAATATCCGACAGCCTTGTACCTCCCGGTTCCTCCCTTTATAGGGCGTGTTTTCCTTGAGTTATGTAACAGCTCTCCTGTTTACATAAGGGCGTGTTTCCTTGAGTTATGTAACAGCTCTCCTGTTTACATAAGGGCGTGTTTCCCTTGAGTTATGTAACAGCTCTCCTGTTTACATAAGGGCGTGTTTCCCTTGTATGACAGGAATTCTTGACAGTACATCCTCCCTCTCAGCGGCTCCCCACGGGTCCAGCGCTGGCAGGAAAACGCCGATGGAACAAGGAGACCAAGCGCGGAGCATGAACCCCTTCAGCCGGTTCCCATGAATGCTCCTCCGGGCCATAGCCTTTCCACGCAACCAGGTACCACAGCTTCCCCCTGCGCCATTTGGACGCCCGTATGCCCGACACTTCATACTCCACCTCCGACTCCACGCATACCGGCCTAGGTGTCCCAGACGGCTTGGAGGGTGCTGGTTTGAGCAATGATACATGAAAGACAGGGTGTATCCGCAATGACTGGGGCAAGCACACCTTCACGTTCACGGGACCCATACACTTGGTAATTCGATAGGGGCCCATGTACTTGGGATGGAACACACTGTTCTTTCGAAACCTCATGTTTCTTGTGGATATCCAGACGTAGTCTCCAGTGCGGTACAGTGGCCCGGGCCTTCTCTTCCTATCTGCCGCAGCCTTGTATCTTCTCTTGGCCTCTATTAGGACAGCCCTTGAGCGCATCAACGTGTCTTTTATGTGTGCCACCCTGTCCGCTGTGGCGGGAATCCTGTCCTCTCTGAACGGATGTAGAAATGGCAAGAACCTGGGATGTTGGCCATAGTTGCTATAGAACGGAGATGACTGTGTGGAGCTGTGAGTGGCGTTGTTATAGGCTATCTCTGCAACCCATAGCAAGTCGACCCATTCTTCCCTGCCCTGGTCCACAAAACATCGCAGATACTGTTTGAGCGTTTGGTTCAGGCGCTCGGTTTGGCCGTCCGTTTGAGGGTGGTAGCTGGTGGACAGGGCGGTCTTAACATGCAGCGCAGTGCACCAAGTCTTCCAGAATTGCGCAGTAAACTGCGACCCCCGGTCCGACACGATCACCCCAGGTAATCCATGCAGTCGTACCACATTCTTTAGGAGTAGTGACGCCAATTCCCCGGCCGTAGGGACTCTCTTGCAGGGGATGAAGTGCCCCATTTTCGTCAAGTAATCCACCACCACCAGTATTGCCGTCATCCCCTGGTCTACCGGTAGGCCCACCACGAAGTCCAGTGATATGCTATCCCATGGTCTATCCGGGGTCGGAAGTGGATGTAAGAGCCCTTGGGTTCGGCCATGGTCGGCCTTCATGGTAGCACACGTAGGACACTCCTGTCCCCACCTCCTGACATCCACTCTCATGGTTGGCCACCAGAAATGCCGTCCCATGCTAGCCACCGTTTTTTCAAAGCCCAAATGACCTGCGCATGGAGAGTCATGGCACCAGATGAATGCTTGTTTCCTTAGCCTAGGCGTGGGTATCAATAGGCACCTGCCCTTCAGGGGTATCCCGTCCTTCAGCTGCCATTCTCTGTGACTGAGGAGCCACCTCCGCCATGCGAATGACCTGATCCCTCTCTTTATTCCCCTCAGGAAAGTATCCGGTTGGATAACCCCCAATACCATCCTCGGGGAAATGATGGAACGCTCGGTTGCAGGCAATGGTTCCTTAACTGCAGATTGACGGGACAGGGCGTCCGCCTTCCGGTTTTCCGTCCCCGGCCGATATGTGATGCGGAAGTTGAACCCCGCAAAGAAGATCATCCACCGCAGCTGCCTGGGAGAAAGGTGTCTAGTGGCCGTCATGAACTGTAGGTTCCGATGGTCCGTGTACACCGATACCACATGTCTTGCCCCCATCAACCAATGCCTCCATTCGGTGAAGGCGTCCTTGATTGCGAGAAGCTCCTTCTCCGCAATATGGTAGTTGCGTTCGGCGTCGTTGAGTTTGCGGGACATGTACGCAACGGGATGAAGCACCCCTGTGTCGTGGTTGCGTTGGGACAAGATAGCCCCCAGCGCCACATCCGACGCGTCCGCTTCCACCACGTAGGGGAGATCCGGATCGGGGTGAGCCAACACCGGCGCCTTACCAAAGGCGCTTTTCAGGGCCTCAAAGGCTTTGTTCGCTTCAGGGGACCAGACAAACTCCTTGGACTTCCTCAGTAGCTGTGTGATTGGGGCCACCACTCCTGAAAATCCATCTATAAACCGCCTGTAAAAGTTGGCGAAGCCAATGAAACTTTGGACGTCCTTCACGCTTTGGGGCACCGGCCATTCTTTCACCGCCTTGATCTTTCGTTCTGCCATCTCCTGTCCCTCTGGACTCAGCATCACTCCGAGGAATTCCACGGATGTGACGTGGAAGTCACACTTGCTGAGTTTACAAAACAGCATGTTTTCCCTCAGCTTTTGGAGCACAGCTTTGACGTGGTGTACGTGCTCCTCCACACTGGACGAATAGATGAGGATGTCGTCGATATATACGACCACGTAGATATCCAACTCCTCTCTGAATACCTCATTCAAAAAGTACTGAAAGGCTGCCGGGGCGTTGCACAGACCGAACGGCATGACGAGGTACTCAAAAAGGCCGAACCTGGTCTTAAAGGCGGTCTTCCACTCGTCTCCGTCCCTCATGCGCACCAGATGGTATGCCCCTTTCAAATCCAACTTGGTGTAGATACGAGCTTTCTTGACCTGTTCCAGAAGTACACTGATGAGAGGCAAGGGGTACCGATTTTTTATGGTTATCGCATTCAATGCCCTAAAGTCCACACAGGCTCTCAGCTCCCCATTAGCCTTCGGGATGAAGAAGAGTGGCGAGGCGGCCAGAGACTTGGACGGGCGGATGAATCCTAGCTTGAGGAGTTTATCCAGGTACCCCCGGAGATGCACGTTTTCAGGCTCCGTCAGGGCATACAGCCTGCCGCTGGGAACGCTGGCCCCTGGCACCAGGTCGATCTGGCAGTCAAACTGTCTATGTGGTGGTAGCACTTCCGCCTTCACCTCATCAAATACATCCTCAAAACTGTGATAAGCCTGGGGGAGAGCCACATCTTTTTCTGCCGCTGTAGCCACCGTCTGACTCCCGCTCTCATCTGCGTCAAGGGATTCCGTTCTTATTCCACAATGCAGGATGCAATACGGTGACGTCATTTCGATGCGATGTGTTGGCCAATCCACAAAGGGGTTGTGTTTCTGTAGCCACGGCAATCCCAATATGACGCCATATTGGGGCGCTCGGATGATGTTAAAATCGATTTGTTCCAAATGGTTCCTCCCATATCTCATCGGAAGGACCCCCGTGTGCTGTCCGATGGGCCCCGTCACCAATCGCCTTCCGTCTACCGCATAGACGTCTTCGGGTACTGCTTTGGGAAGAAGCACTAGCCCTAGCCTGCATGCCTCGTTGTGGTCCATAAACATGCCAGTGGCCCCTGAATCCACCATGGCCACAACGGGTATCCACTGGTCATGCACTCCCACGTGCACCGTGATAAACAGGTGTCGTTGTCCCTTAGTGACCGAGTTGGAAAGTGAAGGGATGGATGAGTGACTCCGAGATGCCCCTTCTCTGGTCTTGGAGTCCTCTAGTTTTCCGCCGGTATGTCCACCACGGCTGTTACCGACCGGTTGGCCCGATAACGTGACGTCTTCGGTTTGGCAGGGCATTCACGTACGTAGTGGCCTTTTTTGCCACAATATAGGCACAATCCTTGTTTACGGCGTGACTCTTTCTCCGTGGCTGTGAGGCTCGCTCGTATTGCGCTGATGTCCATGGGTTCTCCCTTGGATGCGGTGGAAGTTTCAGGACTTCCCACCGTCACATAGGATGGAAGGGATTTTCCTTTTCTCCCATGATCCCCCTTTCTTTCACTTAGCCTATGTTCCAGCCGTAATACCAGGTTGATAAGGCCCTCACATGTCTTGGGTTGAGGGTCAATATGAGCCACGGCGTCCTTGAGCTCATCGCACAGCCCTTGATGGAAGAGCGCCGTCTGTTTAGCAACAGGCCACTTGGTTTCCGCAACCAGCCTTCGGAACGCGTTGAGATACTGCACCAGGTCGTTGGATCCCTGTCTCAACTCAAGCATTTCACGGTCCGCCGTGTACGAGTCAGCCCTTCTGTCGAATACCTTCAGGAATTCCTCGCGAAAAGCACCCCAATCACATAAGAGGGGGTCGTCCCTGCTCACCAGAGGTACGGCCCATTGTGCCGCGTTTCCAGCCAAATAGGATATAAGGAAAGCCACACGAGCCTGACTCGTGGGGAACGCCTTTGGTTTGCACGATAAATGTAGCGCCACTTGTGTGAGGAATACCTGCACTGTGTTAGGATCCCCACTGCACCTCTCTGGTGTTGCCAAGGGGATGGCTACCGGCATTTCCACTACTACCGCAGGGGTCTGGTTCGTGAGGGAGGTGCTGGGCGTGAGCGGGTCCAATTGGATAGCATCCAGTCTGGCTTTTACATCGGCTGTTTCTTGCCTAGAGGCAGCCACTTCAACTTGCATGGCCGCTAAAGCAGCCAGCACATCATCAAGTGTTGCCATGTCTGTTATCGACCGGGAGACAGTTAGTGTTATTAAGGTCGGATATTTTGTAACGCCCTGAACGTCTCAGGATCGTTTAACAGACACGACAATGAGGACGCAACCACTTGTGAAGGGTTAGTTCTTTTAATGAAGGCAAATAAAATACAAAGAACAAACAAAAGTTATAGTCACTGGAATCCTCCAGGCTAAGTACGTTACCAGCCCACAGCACGGATGGTCCTAACCGTCCTCTGCATATACGCCGATCCCGGCGTATGCCAACAGAGGGCAGAAATGAAATGGCCGAAAATGCCAATCGGTAGGCTGTGAGGGGCACGAAGAGTGTTGGGGAGAATCGAGGAGTCAGGGAAACACCCAGCCGGGGTCTCTACCTGAAGGGAGCAGCCGCTCAACCTCTTCCTCAGACTGCACCGGGACGCGGAGTCACCTCCTGGTGATGCGTCACCGATACCCCAATCACAAGCAAGAAGACTGAACCGAGAGCAGCCGCTCGATCGATCCTGTGGACTTCCGAGTCTGCAACGCGGCAAACACCTCCTGGTGTGCGTTACAGCTGGCAGTCCCTGTGTCTCTGGTCGGGCTGGGAGTTACGACTCCAACCAGCAAAAGCGCCACTGCGCTTGGACTCAGCCGAGTCAAAAAGCGAAGCTCAATGGTTGACCGGTAGAGCTTCCGGGTCCTTCACAGGTGACGATGGGGCAAGACACGGCCCAGGGAGTAACGACTCGACCTACCTCCGTTCTTGCCTTACTGGAGCACCACTCTGGAACACTGCTCTTCACGAAGCAGGTACGTCGGTGTAAACACAATATCCGACAGCCTTGTACCTCCCGGTTCCTCCCTTTATAGGGCGTGTTTTCCTTGAGTTATGTAACAGCTCTCCTGTTTACATAAGGGCGTGTTTCCTTGAGTTATGTAACAGCTCTCCTGTTTACATAAGGGCGTGTTTCCCTTGAGTTATGTAACAGCTCTCCTGTTTACATAAGGGCGTGTTTCCCTTGTATGACAGGAATTCTTGACACCCTGACAGTAGCGGTGCTAGGAAGAAAGGCCATTTTTCTTCCGGCCACCCGCAAGCCCGAGCGGCTCGCTCGAAGTTGGTCAAAAACGCATCCGGGTCTTCTCCCGCAACGTATTTTTGTAAGGACATTCCGGACGCGGGGGAATAAGGAAGCCGTCTTTCTACGGGTATCGGTACTCCCGGATCAGCTGCGGCCTTTGGTAGGGACTCCAGGTGCGCTTTCATGGTATTTTGGAAAACCTCCCTGTCCGCTTGCGCGGACGTCATCTGTCTCTCCACGGCCCAACCAAGCTTCTCTTGCGTCTGGACGAGGTGTTGCACGAGGGCCTCCATCCTTAGTTCCCTGACGGAGTGAGATGACAATCCCACTTCTGACACCAGTTGTGATTGGGCGTCAAGGAGGGACACGACACGAACTCTCGGTAAACGGGGTTTTATTGAAATAAGTTTTCTTTTTGTCCGGCTGGTTAGCCTTTCCCTGGCAAAGGTTGCTGGATCCGTGATGGTGGTGGTATCCGGGGAGCGCAGGATTGGTTCTCTCTTCCTTCCCTCTAGGATGTCGTCAGCGGTTCCGAGGTGGGTTCTGTCCGAGCCACGCTCCTCCCCTGGGAACGTGGCAGGGCGCTTCACGGAGTCCGTAGCCGCCGGGTCTCTCGTCTCTCCTTCCTTCTGTTTCCTCGGATGTCCTCTCTCTCGTTCCGCTATTCTCCCCATCACCGTTGTACTCTGACTCGCCTTCGTCCTTCCTCCGGGAATCGCCGTCCGTCCACTTCCTGGTTCCGCCTCCTTTTGAATCTCCCGGCCTCGTGACATCATCCCAGGGCGGGGCTTGAGCGCCGAGCTCGATCCAGTTAAAGGGCCCGGTCCCGGCCGGCAGAGACTGTTCTTCTATGTCCGTTGCCCACTCATTCTGTGGAGAAGGAAGAATGTTAGGGACCCTCGTCACCGGTGTCCACCAGTCCGTACCCTCCTGCGTCCCTGGTGCTACCCGAGGGGCCCCGTCACAATGACGTTTGCGAAAACAGGCTGACATTGTAATACAATCATATGCGGCAGTCCAGACCAACACCAAATATTGAGATAGAGTTATGTACAATATACCGTCAGTACAAAGACATCTCCTAATCGAACAAGGCAAACTGAGCCAAGTGCGGTCAGTGTATGTGTAAAATATGGAAATGTAGTCACAATATGATTACAATCATAACATTCATAACAATGAGTCACTCTCATGATGATGTGGCATTAGGAAATTGACAACAAAAAAATCCCTAACAACAATGATCCGGATTATGTATTATGACCCAGCAACTATGCAAATTTCCAATGAAACAGGTTTCAATACATACACACACTATATAGATGAACAAATAATCAAAAAAGATATAAACATTCAGTTTCTAGTTTATTATGATAGATTAAAATCGTCATTTGGTTTCATTATTTTGAAAAGAGACTGGGAATCAGTACAATATTCAATATCATCCATCGATTGCACAAAGCATAAAGAAAATTACAATTTAATATATATTTTTTTTAAATGTCCATCAATTACATAAAATATAAAGAAAACTACAATATTTTTTAAAAAGTCGACGCAGCGTTTCGGTGCAATTTGATTAAAACACCTTCTTCAGGACGGAGTTTTCTAATGAATTCCAAGAAGGTTCCTGTGCCTATGTCTTGGCGCGGAGCGTTTGTGAACTGAGTAAATGTTAAAACCAGGAGGATACCTTTTTATATGGTATTGTTTATGATCATATGTTGTGTGGAGCCACCGATATAAAGAACGAGTTATTCTTGTCTTAAGCCTTATAGAAATTTGTCTCGTACTCTCTCTCTCTTTTTATAATAATTTAGAAAGAGGTACAGCTGGATATTGGTTCTCTCTGGGATTTAGCAACTGGGAACGATGAAACTCTGATACTGATTATGCGGCCTCCCTGCTCCAACAGCAACTGCTTCCAGGTTTAATTCCGATATATTGTGTGTGTACGTATTGAAATCTGTTTCATTGGAAATTTGCATAATTGCTGGGGCATAATACATAATACGGATCATTGTTGTTAGGGATTTTTTTTTGTTGTCAGTTAGAAACCCGTCCTGAAAATTTCACAAATAGGGTTTCTCCCTCTCTTTTTTACCGCAATAGGAAATTGGACACCTGGTCCAGATATGGACACTTTTGGTGTTGGTATTGCATCACGCAAGTGAGGTGAATTTTGCTCACTAACATATGTAAAGGGTGGTAAGGTAAGCAAGTCCAGGTAGTCTGCTTCTGCATTGCATCACTCAAATGTAGTTACACAAGGCAAAACATGTTACTGTCTTGACTTACTCAGTATCAGGTAGCCAATACATAGATGGATGGAGGATGGTTGGTTACTTCCTGCAAGACATAAATATAGTATAATTCACCAATTTACCCTCAAGCAAATACCAGCATATAGCTTCTGGTATACAGTTGTGGCAATACCGTAATGACCTTTACATAATCTAATGTCTGTACACTCATTCTCTAGGGCCGGCTTTCATCAGTGCACAATTTAAATAAGACAATGCACCTCAGGAGTGTCTATATGCATGCTGGAGTATTCATCTGTACAAAAACTTTGTGGGGTATAATGCAGGGAGCCTTGCACCATCATGCAGGGGTTACTGCGTTGGTGCTAGCCAGTGTTACTTATCCCACCAGTAGGGGAGCAGGGTAATGGGCGGTATGCTGCTAACACAGTGCATGCCTGCATGTGAACTTTTTTCTTTTTTGCGTACAATTGCTTTTATAGACACGGTAATATATATGCTTATAACATATCTATTTGCAACAAGTAGATTGAAAATCTGTGGTTAAATATGTAATGACAAGTGATCAACTCCTTAATATGTATAAATCATATATATGCTAAATATATGCTTTACATGCACACACAGATATACAACATATACATGCATAGTAGGTCACTAAAATAAGTTTGTTATTATTCATCTCCAATAACATGAGAACTGTGACACAATTACACCTCTGAGTGATGCATATGAAGTTCAATGTCAGTCAAGAACTGGATCTATTAGACTGCTCATTAAAAAATCTCCTCTAAAATTATTATGCTATGGTGAGAGATCACGCCATGTGTTTTTAGCCCAGACACACAAAACTCCAAGGTGCTAGCGCAAGTTTTGTTTTGAAAAGCATGGACTACTTAATTGTTTTGGAGAATAACTGCTGACAACTGCTTTCTGTTGACTGAAAAATTAGTCAGTCCTGTCAAATGAGGTAAAGTCGAAGACAATACGTATGCAAGGCACTTAGATGTGAATGGAAGCAGAATAAATGAAACAGCTACGAAGTTAACCTTTACATTTACTGATCTGTTACAAATGTCAAGCTACTGTGACAGTACTGTGAGCATCGATAGAACCAGACCCCGTAGCTCCTTGAAGGTCCCAGTAAGGGATTGACATTGTATTGTATTGTTGCATTTATATACTCATGCATACCTTTGATGAGGACTGAGTTAATTTCACCCTTCAGAGTGCATTCTATTTCAAATATATTTATATTTTGTTTTTCAGACAGTGCATCAGTTATACAAAAGAGCATCACACAGGATGTTGAAAATATAGTACCAGCGCCAGAATAGAAGTAAAAAAAACATAAACAACTAACCCCCCTCCTCAAACCACCCTATCCCCAGTCATCGGCTAATACATTTGCAAAATGAAACAAAAGCATGAGGTCTCATGCAGCAATACATCGGTCCACCTCACATCCCCCTCTGCTATAGCATGTCCTGGCTATGATCTCCATCCTCATCCAGTATATCCAATGAGTAATAGTGCAGCCAACCGCCCCAGACCTTACAGAACTTTCAGGGGCAGCCCCTGCTGGTGTATGATACTTTTTATGCCACCATGTACATGTCCATGCCTCGCCTCCACTCCTGCGGCATCAGGCATTCCTTTGCACCCCAGTAGAGAGCTATATCCCTCCTTGCTACTACTAGGCCGAGATCACAGAATTGAAGCTTAGCTCCGGGTAAATCAACGTCATTGGGGATATCCAATAGGATGAATAATATAATCAATATGTAGTGCAAATTAAGAAACTGGAACTGCTAGGAGCCATCTACAAAACCTATTTTCTTCAAGTTGTAGGGACTCGCAATTTGCGATCCCCCATAGTTCGGCTTCGTATGTTGCAATGGGAACACATTGGGATTTATAAATCTGTAGCAGAGAAATCAGTTGACCTCCACCCCTAGGTTAGGGAAAGCGACAAAGAGAGCTGATTGCCTTATACAATTTCATTTGTCACTATGCAATTTCAGGACACCATACACCAGAAGCAGCAAAAGTAACTCCAAGTATGGGGAGCTGTTAATGCTCATCAGCCGATTGAAACCAATTAACATGGTAGAAAGCTGAGTACATCATTGCCCGCATGCCATTATATGTGATTTTGAAAAATAAGTACGCAGGTCACAGGTGGCTATAAACTCAACAAAAGCAAATATTAATGAGTGCAGTGCTTTTGGTGTGCCGGTCATAAGCACAGCTTTGTCTGCATGTAAAAGTGTGGGTAAGAGTTCACCCGTAAGTTTCTGGACATCACTGTTAAAAACAGATACAGGTCATTGATGTATAAAATAAATAAGAGAGGGGCAACACACACCCTTGTCTAACACCGCTACCGTCTGTCACTTCTCCATTATCATTCATTCTAAACCTGGCTCTCATATTTGTGTGCAAATAAGCAAGAAAGTGCACATGAACAGCATTCAGTCCTCTTAATAATAACATCTGCCATAATTTTGGACGGCTAACACAATCAAAGGCGGCAAATAAATCCATGAAGGCCAGGTACAGGGCTGTTGGCTTCGCCACAGTATACTTACCTAGCACCAAGTTCAAATTCACACATTACTCAATTGTCTCAATCTTATTTCGGAATACATATTGTGATGGATGCAAGATGGACTCCGCTTGGGCCCCCTCCTGCATTCTATTATAAATAACTTGCCCTAAGATTTTGACAGTAGTGTCGATCAGTGAAATAGGCCTTTAGCAACTGGGGTCAGCCCTGTTGCCCTTCATATATGTGGAAACAATAATTGATGTATGCCATGAGGTAGGCAAATCGGAGTTTGCAAGATTAATAAACACATTTGTCAAGATGAGGGCCAAAATATCAGTGTTGTGTTTAAACAGGTCAATTGGGACACCATCTGGCCCAGAGGTCTTACCACCAGTGCTTTGAGTAATAGCCTCTTCCATTTCAGTCAGGGTTATCTTGACTTCTATCAGCCTTCTACTGTCAGTTTCAAATGTTTCCTCTGCCAGCCGTATGGCATAAACTTTCCTAAAATGATTTTCCCATGACTCGCTGGTAATTTGACAAGAGATTGAAGATGTTAACTGGTTTTTATGTCTCATGCCTGAAACCAAAGTCCAAAAATGCCTACGATCTTTCAGGAGGACAGCCTGCACTGAAAAATCCCACAGATTCGATTTTACATCCTACCATCACTTAGAGGTAACAACCTTGTATTGTTTCCTCAGTGTGGCAATTAGTGCACCATCTCTGGGCTTCTTTCAGAGAGCTATTCTAGGTTCCTGATTAGCCCTGTACAACAGTGATTAAACCATCAATGTAGTTTATTAAGGAGCCTCACAGGTTTAAGAAGAGCTCTCTTGATGCTTAAACATAAGCCATTAAAAGCATCAACAATCTGATGCTAGAGATCCTCCTCAGCAAAGCAAACCTCCACTGCTCCCATAATATTCTTATTTACTGATTGTAATACTTGGGCAGGATCTCGCATTCGCCATATCAATCTTAGATTATTCGTTGTAGGTTGGAGGTTGCAGGCCCCAATCTCTCTAATATAGTTATTCCTAAGAACTATTGAAAAGACAGCCTTGAGGGGGTTATGGTCAGAAAAAGTAGATGGGGCCACAGGTCTGTGTGAAAGTACCTCCTCCAGACTCCTTATGACAAATATATAATCTAATGTTGACAATGCTCCTCTACCTCTATATGTAGGTGGATTTATATTATCTCTTCCTACTAGCTCCATTACATCAACCAAGTCAAGAGGGGTTAATAAGGACGACAGCTCTAGGTTTCTCGGATCGGCTCCAGATGTAGAGCAGGCTACGGTATTAGGGACAGATAGAAGACGTGCATTGAAATCGCCTGCTAGGCATAGATGCATTACATGCCCTTCAGTAACAACGTTGTCAGACAATTCAGTAAGATAACTAGATAATTCTAGGAATTTGGAATTTGGTATATTGACAAAATCGTTATTATAAAGAGGAATCAGGTAAAGATTGAAGAGATACTTCCCTAATACAACTTGGAAGCTAACACTTGGTGTCTCCAAGATCTCTATGTGGCCACCTATTGCTATATTTAGCCACACTGTTAGCCCACCCGCTGCTTGGCCGCTGTGTCACTTAGCTACTGCAATACTATGGCATTGGTACCTGTCGACTGTAGTGAGTGCTACCTCCTATGTCTCCTCTAACATAACAATATAATAACTTTTAATAAATGACAGGTTCTCAGGCAGGCATAGTTTGTTACGAAGCTCGGCCACATTCCAACTCAGAATTCTTAGTGAAGTACTTACAGTGGACGGGGGGCAGCAATATAATTAAACTGCGCATTTAGTCATTCGACATCTTCTAAACTATTAAGAACTTCAAACCCATAGTTGCAGTTAAGTGGATTTGACTGCCAAGGAAGAACAGCTGTATGAGGTGCAGATACTGCCAGGTTATAGAAATAACCAAGAGGTAGTGACACGATTTGGGGGTTGGTATCATGTGGCCGTTCGTTGACTCTCAGGATATCACGCACATATGCCGGGTTCCGAACATTTACCACTATACAATCCCCAGTAATGTCCTTGCCACCCTCCTCTACCCACCCCACCCTCCGCACCTTGATGATTTCTCATGTTCCTGGCTTCAAAATACTTGTGCCTATATAACCAGTAAATAATGTTGTTCTTTAGTTGGGCTCACGTTTGGCCTGACTTCAATGGAGGGACGCTGGTGAGTATCAGCACATATGGACAGGCTGCAGGTGGTAAGTTCAGTATGTCTTCACAGGTAATATATTTAGGCACCCGCGCACTCCTATGCAGTACGCAAAACTGTTCCTCTGCCTATTCATGGCCGGAGACATATGAACAGCTTCTGAGACAACAGGTGTGCAGGATGGCATTCTAGTGGCTTGCACAGGTGTTACGGTGGGTTATTTGTTAGCTACAATACATTTTCCCCCTTGAATGGTGATGAATAAATTGACCTGTTGTCAAAGTTGGGCAGGGAGAATTGCTATTGCTATTAGTAGCCATATATTGATCTATCAATCCAGTCAGAAACCCCTCTATATGGTCTTGGCGTGCTTTAAAAGGGCTCAGTTTCTGGTAGAGCATAGCACTAAATTGCGCACTCAAAGTGGAAATAATTAGTGTTTCCTCAGCTTATTCGACCTCCATAGGAAGCGTCTGTGTTGATATAGTCTCCAACAGGGGCTTGACCCAGGGCGATAACTGACTTTGGCGAGAACAGAGAGAAGGCTGATGTTTAGTAGTAGGAAATACTAAAATAGGTGCCTTGAACGTTCCTCCTGGCTTCCTCCTTTTAGGTGCAGTTTGGATTTTGCACTGGCTGTTTTTTGTTAGCAGATTGGGCACTGTCTAGTATTGGCAGACCCATTGGTACATCCAAAGGACCCACAGTGTCAAACAGGCAGTTGTTATCTGTACTAGGGCTTAGGATAAGGGATGGGCAGCCCGAATAAACAGCAGAATACAAAGAAAGTCTACGCTCCGCCAAAACAATTTCATTTGAGATCACCCCAACAGCATCTGCTGTCAATTTCTACAATAGGGTGAGCAACCGGAGGCGCCCCTTAAATTTTACGTTTTTCCATGATCAAAATAATAACTTTACTGTTATATCAGCTGCAGAATCACCCCTATACAATCCCTTTGGAATGGTTCAGTAGGGTGAACTCGACCTTGGGTCAGTTTTTGTGGGAGGGAGGGGCAGTGCGGGTGGCCTTACGAACATGCTTCCTCTCAACATATACTGGGGGTCTGGCTGCGTCAGATTTGCTCTCGTACTACCAGGCCTCCCATCTGCTGGTGCTGAACGAGTGGTGGTATGGGAGGGGGGGGACCCGGCATATATGGTGGAGCGGCGTCTTACGGCCACACACACACTTCACACCTTGCTTTATTCCGCCGTCCATCGGGCGCGGTTGCCACCGGCCACGCAAGTAGTCTTCCAAATTTGGCGCCAGGCGTTACGACGCATTGGATGGTGGGGTGTCCTCACATGCGAGACCCCCCTGTGGCATAATGGGTGGCTACCGCAGCTGGCGGCCCTGTCAGGATTTGAGGGGTGGGACCGGATTGGTATTTCCACTATAGGCGATGTTGTGCGTGGGTGTGTGCTGAAGTCCTTCCGGGACCTTCAGCAGGAGTTTGACATGCCGCAGACGCAGTTCTATCGCTATCTGCAATTTCGCCACGCATTCTCCCCAAGTCTGGTGGGGTTGGATTCCATAGCTGATTTCAGTCCAGTCGAAGCGAAGTTGTTTATGGGGGACCTTCAGGAAAAGAAAATCTCCAAGATATACAGATCCCTGGTTATCCATAGTGCCCCCTCACTCCAACAGCTTAAAGGGAAATGGGAGGACGATGTTGGGCCCCTTAATGAGACGGATTGGACAGATGCACTGGCCTCGCCGAGGGGTGCAGCTATAGCCATGCGCCTCCGTCTTATACAGTTTAAGTACTTACATAGGGCCTACTTTACCCGGTGGAGGTTGTGGCGGGCGGGCCTAATTGACTCTCCGGAGTGCCTGCGCTGTAGACAGGAAGAGGGTTCCTTTTTTCACACTGTGTGGCTTTGTGGGTCCTTGTCCCGGTTTTGGGGAGGGGTATTGGCATGCTTATCCGAGGTATTGGGGTGGGATCTCCCCGTGGACCCCAAGCTGACCCTCCTGCACATCATGGAGGACATTGGTGGTAACACATACAAGCGGCATTTACTGTTACTGGGGCTTACATTGGCCAAGAGGGATATTGCCAGGGCATGGAAATCGCCGAGGGCCCCCTCGCTAAATGTGTGGAAGATTGGCTTAGATTTTAATATGGGTCTGGAGTTCCCTATCTTTGTTGCCCGAGGGTGCCCTCGCAAACATTATAAGATCTGGAAGAGGTGGACAAACTATAGGGGCCTTCCCCTGGAGCCAGCCCCAGAGGAGCGAGAGGAGGGGCTCGCCTAATCGCCCCTGGGTAGGGGGGTGCACGTATGGGCAGGGATCTGACCTGTCAGACCTACGCTTACACGCATTACCGATAGCTGAATATTGTATGGTGCGGTCAGGGGGTGGGAGTTGGGAAGGTGGGAGGGGGGGTGAGTTTGGGGGTTTCGCTTTCATCTGAAATGCATTCCCATTATCCTATGTTGATTAAAATGTCAATGGCATGATTGTTCATTGCTTGGGCCGATACCTCTGGGCTACAGGGGCCGGCATTATATGTGTCTGTTGACGAATAAAAACAGTTTTAAAAAAAAATAATAATAACTTTAGCTCCCCTATGCAATGACTGTATGCCAGGGCAGGTTTCTTCAGAGCCACAAAAAGAGTGGGCCCAGCTTTGTTGGCCCACAGACGGCGCAGACGGACCCTCTCTTGGCCTTGTCTTCGCCAGGACCTGACCCGCACACTTCCTGCACTGCGGGAGCCCCTGTCTGAATATAAAGAATGCCTCCAGGCACGAGGAGATGACGTTTGTGTTGGCGGCTTCCTTGCAGCTTTGTCTGCTGGGGCTGGAAATCCTACCCCTGATTCCTGCTCCTGCACTGGGTTCACCCACACTGCAGAAGCCCCAGTCTGAATATAAAGAGCGCCTCCAGGTGCGAGTAGATGGCGTTTGCATTGGCGACTTCCCTGCCACATTGTCTGCTGGGGCTGGAAGTCCTGCCCCTGACTCCTGGTCATGCACCGGGTTCACTCGTGATGCAGGAGCCCAAGTCTGAATATAGAGAGTGCCTCCGGGTGCGAGGAGAAGGGTTTTGCATTGGCGGCTTCCCTGCTGCGTTGTCTACTGGGGCTGGAAGGCCTGCCCCTGATTCATGCTCCTGCACTGATTTCACCTGAACTGTGGGAGCCCCGGTCTGAATATATAGAGCGCCTCCAAGTGCGAGGAGAAGGCGTTTGCGTTGGTGGCTTCCCTGCTGCGTAGTCTACTGGGCCTGGAAGTCCTACCCCTAATTCCTGACCCTGCACCTGGTTCAACCACGCTGAAGGAGCCCCGGTCTGAATATAGAGAGCACCTCCGGGCGCGAGGAGATGGTGTTTCCGTTGACGGCTTCTCTGCCACGTCTGCTGGGACTGGAAGTCCTGCCTCCGATTCCTGCTCTTGCACTGGTTTCAACACTCAAATCAATGTAACACAGTCAGAGCCCCCACCGCTGTACACGGTGACTCTTGTACTCCAAAAAATTGTTGTGATCAGAGCCTTACACGGTCGGGCGAGGGGAAACCCAGTCCACAGGTCTCTGGCCTAGGATCACAACGCCGGTCGATGATCATGGTACCACTGCCAGTCCTAAACACGTAGCACCGGAGGAAGAGCGATAAAGTTCATGTTGTAGATTAGCAATGACAGCTGCCAGTGGGTGAGGGGTATCTGAGTCAGTCTCTTGGTCCGTCTCCAGTGTATCCATGTGTAGAGTCCCTATGCAGGACATTGTTCCTGCTCTATTTCGTTACTGTGGTTCGGTCCCCTTCAGAGTCTGAGGAGACAACTCACCGTCTTTTGGAGCCTGTGCTCCTCCATGGTGTCCCTGAACCCCCTCTGCTGCAAGTGTCAGCCTCTCCTCCTAGGCCACTGCCTGTCTTTTGGCCTGGCCCCCTCCACTACCAAGTGGGGTGAGGGACAGTTTCTTGCTCTCTTCATCTGGATAATCTTGGATGTTCCTCCAAACATGTCTAGACGTCTTGTGATGTTTCTAATAAAAATGACTTCCCATGGAACAGGACTTTCAGTTTAGCAGGGAATAAGAGCATATATTGCAGTTTAAGGCCCCGCAATTTAGCCTTCACTGAGTCGAAGGTGCGCCTTTTTTTTTAACAGTCAGGGAATATTAGGATTTTAGAGTTCTCGGGATGCACCTCTACCATTCTGCACACTTCAGCAAGGATCATATCCGAGCCTGAAAGTTCAAGAAGTGTGCTATCACTGGCCTTGAGGTAGCCCCAGGCTCGGGGTCTACCCCCCAGTTTTCGATGCGCCCGTTCGATAATGAAACAGGAGGAGAATTTGTCTTGGGGTAGGCTGAGTCACAGCCACTTATCCAGGAACTGCAGCATATTTGGGCCCTCAACCCCCTCAGGGAACCCCACAAACTGTAGGTTGTTTCACCAGGCGTGATTTTCAGCATCCTTCAGCCTATTTACCACATCCTTAGGGGTGGCTCGGGCCTCTGTCACATCTCTGTGGAGGCCCTGGACCGTAAAGGATTTCATAAACTTGGAGCGCCCCCCCCCATGCATTACAGGAAAACTAAGAGACCCGGCTAGCATAGAGGTCAGCCGGTCAGGTGTGTATGTAGATAAAACATCAGACTATTTGTCAAATACCTTGAGTAGCATCCCACTGCACCTAACCATACCTCTAACTATGATTATCTCTCATCCTCAACAGAAAATCGTACCCATGCTCCTTGATTCTGGGGCAACAGGAAATTTTTTAGACCTCACCCTTGCTTGCTCCTTGAAGATTCCTAGGATTAACAAGCATTGGCATAGCCAATAGGTCTCGCTTTTGGGACCTTATAAGTGTTTAGCCATGCAACAGTTGATGTTGTTGCACCAAGGATATTCTGCTGCATAACTAAATACTTATAAGGTCCCAAAAGCGAGACCTATTGGCTATGCCAATGCTTGTTGCAACTTGAATTCTGTCCTGGCGCCCGTGTGTACTGTATTTGTAACACTTGCAAATGCCCCCATTAACCAAGATGGATGGCTCTTTCTGGTTTCAAGCTCAGTGGCGCCTGTTGTCTGTTCTGTCACGGAAGTCTCCCGTGCAGTAAGGGAGGTGGAGGAGCGGGTGAGAAAGGGGGAGCAAAGCCTGACATGCGAGTGGCGTGCTCTAGAAAATACCCTTAGAGCAGGCCATCTGAGCAAGGTGGTGGCTTGGATGACATCATGTAATTCAACAGATGTCTAAAAAGAAATACAGCCTGCGCTTTCAGTGCCTGCTGACGTTAAATGTATAGGTAGTGAATAGAATTCCTACAACTCCTCCTTAATAAAGGTGTGTGTGGCACTTACTAATGCTTTCCTCCCCCCATGTCCGAGAAAAGACGAACAGTGTATGAAGTGCACCAAGACAAAGAAATAGTAAATAAAGTTAATTGTGTGCCCACGAGCACTGTATGAAGTGCTGCAAGGCAAATGAACTAAATCTATTAGTGTTTTGAATCTCATTAATGAATCCGGATGGCTCTGTGTAGCTTCGCTGTAAGGGATGGGGAGAAGTGGCTTCGAGCGTGTCGCACCATAATTAGCAGACAACTCACAAATTTCTTTTGTAAAAACGTCTAATTGTAGGTTTATTTGGCAAAACGTCTAATTGCAGGTTTATATAGGACAACATTAATGGTTCATTTATGTATAATTGTCATATTGCTTGTTTCTGTCCTGGCGCGAAAGGGGGAGCAAAGCCTGACATGCGAGTGGCATGCTCTGAAAAATACCCTTAGAGCTGCCAGGGAAGGCTGGCATATGGTGAGCACTTTCGCGGCCGCTTTGATGTTCTCAGTGGCCGCGCGGCTCACTGAGAACATCAAAGCGGCCGCGAAAGTGATCAGCAGGCTGACAAATGGTGCGCGCGCCAAGCGCACATGCACTGTAGTTGAAGGGGCCTGAAAAGCACTAGTTTGCACTTCCAAATCCCGCTTTCTATAGCTCTCGCCAGAGCAGCGCTCAAGTGCTTGTTCGGGCGAGACCTAAAAAGGAAGAGCTTGAACCATTTTAGAGCAGTGGATGGCTCCGAACTCTCTTCAGGCATAAGTGAATACCAGACAGCAACAATAGGTCTGGTATGTTAGAAAAGACATGCCGAGACTCTGGACTTTGAACTGATCGACACACCTATGTTCATGGCTATATTTGGAATATCCTGGTTCCAACTCCACAACCCTGATATTGATTGGGCCTTACGCTTGGTAATGCTGGGGGTCACACTATTTTCAAACCCATTGCTATGCCACAGCAAGGGAACTAATATTACCCTTAATTTGTGCTGCAATTGAACAAGGAGCTGTAGCTTCCCTGCCTATCGAGTACCCGGATTTTCAGGATGTATTTGATGTACAAAAGGCAACGCAATTAACATATCATCTAGAATTTGACTGTCGTATAGACTTACTGCCTGGCACGGTCCTCCCCTGCAGTCACATCTATGCCTTGTCAGATCCTGAGACCAAGCATCTAAAGAGTTACCTGGATGAGCTCCTTGTATTTGTGTTCATTAGATATTCCACCTCTTCTGCATCCTCCCCAATATTCTTTGTCCCTCAAAAGAACCACGAGTTGTGGGCCTGGACTGACTACAAGGCACTGATAAAGGTAACAATAAAAACAAGCATTGGCATAGCCAATAGGTCTCGCCTTTTTGACCTGATAAGTGTGTAGCCATACAGCACATTATCCTGGGTGCTGTGCCATAAGGGATTGACGAGTTGGCACTAGCAAATCAGCATATTTCATTTATTTTATTATTTTTTATACAAATGTGTATTAGCTATTAAACTTTTAAAGATTATATAAAATGTTTGCTATCTAAGGATTCTGCTGCCATTCAAATGCCACAAAATCACAAAGAACTAAAATAGTGAACGTTGCAGAAACTCAAGCCTGCATTTTATACTTTTATTGAGGCCCTCAGCCAGTGAAATATTATTACTATTCCAAGATACAAGCCACTTTGCATGATTACTTTGGGAGAACAGGTTAAAGAGGCAGCAACACCTTATAAACTGCAGCTTTTTACATGTTGACATCCTGGTAGACATACAACACTACTTCTTCCCTCAATCTGGCAAGAGAGAACTTCAATTGGAGGTACAGACTCCCTGCTGTGGAAGTAGCCGAATGATGTGCAGAAACCCATTATATCCAAGCCAACCATAGGAGGTAAAATGCAGTCCTATGAGGCAAAGACCAAGCCCTTCAGAGAGCTGTCCTTGCAAGCGCAGACCCTATGCTGCACTGAGCAGTGAGACGAGGCAGAATGCAATTAGGAAAGGCTGACCCCTAATCTACAAAGGCCAGTCACAGGAGGTAGAATGCAGTCAGAGGATGTAGAAGAAAGCACCAAGCCACAGAGCAGCCACGCAAAATACAATGCTAGGCTCGTAGGCAGACTAGAGAGCTGCCATAGGAGGTACAGGTCTCCAAGCTACAGACAGTAGCACCAGGAGGTAGAATGCAGTCAAAGGAGGTGCTGACACTCCTACACCCAGGCCATACAGCGAAGACTCAGGAAGCAGTTATGAGGCACACTGTGCTACAGAGAGCAGCTGCAAGAGTGAAGTAAAAGCAGAGACATACATCGGTGTTAGAAAGAGTAGACAATTTTTAGAACCGCTTGATATAGACAATGACATAGGATTGGAAATGGTGCACTCCACTGTGCAAGAGATAGCAGCCAGCAGAGGAAGGGCGAGAACAGCCAGAGAGGGATGGGAGAGTCAGCATAAGTACAAACCGCTACACTACAACTAGAGCAGCTAGAGGGCAGTCAAGGGCTGGTCAGATCCATACACATGAAGAGACCAGCCCCAATCCGGACAGTGAAGGTGCAGATGTGACCCAAAGCCAGGATATTCAAGAAAGACCAAGCAGGCACCATTGACGCACCAGGGCTCAATACACAATAGCCAGTGAAGTCACACAAAGACACCCTACCCTAGAGAAGAGCCAGTCCCAATAGGTCTTCATTCTCTAACTAAAGCATTGCCAAAGAGCACACACAGAGCCCACGAGGGAGCAGAAAAGAAAGACGGAGAACCTAGGTTTTTTTTGCATTTATTTTGCATTTTTATATAGCGCAAACTTGACCCGAAGGTATTGGAGCACTTTATATGAGCAGCAGTTACATTACGCAAGGACACATTCATTTTTGGTAGGCACAGAAAGATTAAGTAATTTGCCCAGAATCACAGGATGCTGAGCCCACGCTAAGACTTGAACCTGGTTCCCCAGCTCCAATGTTGGCAGCTCTGGCCGCAAGGCCACATCCTCTACCCTATATGGTATAGAGAAAGCAGCAAATGTGAAACATGTTTAGAAATTAGTCATGGGATATATATAAAGACACTGACCCCATCAAGAGAGCATCCAGTTGAGGAGCCTCAACCAGAAACCAATTAAAAACGTCAGCTAGGAAAGGAAATTAAAATGATAGGTGATGGGGAGGAAGATTTATGCACAGGGCAGCTCATGCTTCCTTCTCCCTTTCTGGAACTGTACCCTTGTTTTACACTTACAACATGCTTGCTGCACTCGTATAAAGCAAAGTTGATACTAGCAATTGGTTGCTTTGGTGTTTAACTCAGGTCATCAGTTTCCCATCTTCTCCTCCATTCAGCCAAGCCAGTGCTTCAAAAGATTAGCTGGTAAGTTTTCAGCAGCAGTTGACCCCACTTACTGCTTTACATGAGTATTTCCTATCAAGATCTAACGATTTTCAATGCTTGTTGTCTATGGTGCACGGGAGACTTTACAATAATGAGAGCCTTATTTTGCGTGCCGTGACATAATCGGGTTAAAAAAACTCACCTAGGGAAATAGAGATGGCTGCTAGAATTTGGTAGATTTTTACTCCAGATTTTGAGTATTTTCCTCATGCAATGTAGAGTAAGGTGCTAAAATGGTCTTTGGGTCTGGTTTTATCTCATGGTATTAGCTTTAACGTAGTGTTATACAAGCTGCAGGCCCACCAGGTATTACTTGGAGGACATTATATATGCAGACTCGGAACTGACAGCACTTTGCGTGGAACACCTTTCAGTCTGATTTTAAACTCAGAATGAGGCTATTACTGGGAAAGATTCGGGAGGGCAGCAGTGTAAGAGAAGGAACCCTACGTGCATGGTATATATAATTAGAACATTGTTGAATGTAATTCAGTGGGTATGCCGATGGGCAAATGAGCTTCTGCAACGGCCCCGTGACCCTTAAGGCCAGAAGAGCTGGTGACAGTCAGTCGGTCCCATGGTAGGCAGGCAGCACTTGCAGCCACCAGGCCAGCTGTTGTTCCAGAGGCGCACGCCTGTTGAACTTCACATTTCTCTATGTGCCATTCTCCAGCCCCGAACCCCCATCAGCCTCTTAGTAGTTAAGAGTGCTGTATAAGAGCGGACGTTTTTCCCTGGGGCTGCCCAGACAGTTGTAGCTGTGTCTTTTACAGATAGGAAATGTGAGATACATTTTTAGGTCTCGCTGCTGTCTCTTTGAGACATTTTGTAAGTGGATTTTTGAAAGTGCTTCCCCTGGCATAGAGCTACAGTGCACGAGGCGTGCACGCGCGCAAAGCAGCCATATGGCTTTGTCGCTCTCCCCTGTAGCCCCTCTCCGCCCCCTTCCCTGCTGCTATTTCACACCAGTTTATCAGAACTCGCTCTTCTCTCCCCCACCCCCCCCACCACCACCACCATCGCGTCTCACGCGTCCAATGCTTGTTTTCTTTGCTGCTCGTATTTCTACTCGACGCTGTTTATTTATTTAGGTTTAGTTTATTCATAATTAAAAGACACTGAAACGATGCAGCCCACGCCGAGGATCGAACCCTGTTTACCTGCTCCAAAGTCGGCAGCGTTATATGTTGAGCCACCTCCTCGCACCATTTGTATCTTTTGTTTTTTAATGGCTTTGCTTCTGTCTTTGCTTTCGTCCTCCCACCACTCTCCAACTATCATTCAGCTGCTTTCCGCCAGCGTCTATTGATCTCCGCCTGTCTCTTGCTCTGTTTCCTGCTCCCTGCTCTATTTAATCTGCAGCCCTCTGTCTGCGCTTGTTTATTTTTTTGTTTACGGGTGTATGCGACAGCAATGGACACAATAGTCGCGATTTTCAGTTCACATGAGTGCCCTCAATTGGAAATAGTTATGTTTTCCGTAGGCATTTGTGAAGGATGTAAGCAAACAATAAATACAAAGCACATCTCACCCCGCTAGTTCTGAAACTTTTAGCAATGTGCGCGGAGGAGAAAAAGGCTGGCGGCTCGGAGCCAATGGCACTCAAATACACATGCGCTGAGTCTGCAGAAGGCTTCCTCTGAGCTAGGACACTGCTGAATGAAGTGTGTTCTCCGTCAAGCTGTGTTTATGTTATGAAGACCAGAGGGGGTGCAGGGGCGGGGTGACATGTTTCTTAGGAACAGAAGCACTCCCGCTCCGCCATTCAATAAAAATAAAGGGATTTCTATTTTTGGTGGGCTGTCAGGAGTCCGGCAAGGGCACACTCATCAGCACGAATGATGGAGGAAGCGAAACAATTCCGAGTATTTATACGTCTGGCCTGTGTGTATACACACACCGCGGTGACCTGGAATAATTTCTGCTGTTATTTTAATACTAGTGGAAATAAATGACCTGGGCTCGGCAGGCGGGGATGGCTTATTATGGACACTCCATGCTGCTGCAGCGGACAGACAACTATACCAAGTTTAAAAACTCTCTCCAAACCCGTTCTGGAGAATTTAGTGCTGATGTAATATGGACTCCAACCGCGGTAGAATCTGTAACACAATTTATCACCTTACAGACAGAATTTAAAGGCTGTTAAGGAGAGCGCTGGTTATGCCTTCTCATCTGCTGTTGCCCAAGGCTTTTTAAATATATTTCCCAATTTTGCTACAATCGTTGCACCTGCGCTTTACTTTATCATGGTTAAAGGTAAAGCGTGGGTGCCGCGATTGCTGCAAAAGTAAAGAAATAGAGAAAAAAATCTATTTCTTTAATTTTTCAACAATTGCGGCACCCACAACTCCTTTGCTGCTTCTTGCGCTTGTGAGCTATTAAGCAACTCACTGCAGCCAGCAGAACCTGCCACGCACCTCTTTTTTCTGTGCATCTCATTTACCAGCCCGTGTAGCCGCGGTGCTGCCGCCATGGCGAAAACATTAAGGGGGCTGCATCAAATGGGCTTTATTTTTTATTTTTTTTTAACTTTAACACTGGGCGCGGGACCCGCTTCAAGGACACCATGCTCAGTGTTCAAGTTAAAAAAAAAAAGAAATTGAGCGTGGTGTCCTTGAAGCGGCGCCGGCAGAAATGCTTGTTTTTTTCTGTCACCCTTCCTTCTCTTTGTGTGTTTCCCCTCACTCTTGTTTCCTTTCCTCTCAACTGTTTTTCTCCCCCTGTCTGTCTTGATGTGAAATGAGATGCAGGGCGCGTGGAGACGTGGATGGCAGGCACTGGAGTGCTTGTTCTATTTGCAAAGATTAAGGAGCGTACCTTCTGCACTCCAAAAATTCACTGAAATAAAGATGGTATCTGTTTCGCAGGAGGTGCAGCAAAATAAATCAATGCACTCACATTCATATCGATATATGAATAAATATACGTAAGACTCATTAGAAAACAAAACACGTCTATGCATAGTTTATTATTTGCAGATGCAGCCATTTATTTGCATGCTTTTCAGAAACAACCATCGAATCTCTTTGCAATTCTTTATTGTCCTAAGAATAAAAAATAAAGATTATTGAAGTCCTCAAAATGTCTTCGGTGCATGCCAAAGACTCCAAAGGGATTCAGAATTACATGATCGGAAGTGCCTCTAGAAACAGCCAACTCTCTCTGGACTGCTAGGGCAGCTCGGTCCATGGGCAGATCGCGTTGACTGCATGGATGCCAGTAAAATATCTCACTGATATTTCCCGATGTTATCACTTGTACTGTTGGCGGGTCCATTTTGTAGCAGTTTGCGTGGCCATTCAGGCTGAGTATGTTTCTTTGCACACTGGGCAGCCTGCACGAATGACATATTTGCATTTGACACTCAGTGCAGTTGTCAATGGAAAACTGTACCAGAACCAGTGCATTTTAGGAAGTTAAAATGTACGTAAAAAACTATTGCACCTTCAATGTTGCAATGTGGTCTATCTGGTAAGCGTAGATAAGCACATTTGGACATCAGCTTCTTTCTTTAACAAGCATTTACAATGGAATAGGTCTTGCATTTACGCGAGTTTGAGATATTGACATTGCAAATAACAATGCCTTTTATTTTTAAAACATAAATAAAAGGCATTGTCATTTACAATGCCAATAGCTTAAACTCGCATAAATGCGAGACCTATTGCATTGCAAATGCTTGTTTAATTTGGCTGTTGGGATCTTTTGTTACTGAAGGTGCTGCTGAAGGGAAACATCTAATGATCTTGGCCTGGTACCTTTAAACTAAAGGAGAAGAATCACAAAATATTTTCTGCACATAAATTGTAACTGTCGGCTGCAAACATTAATACGTGCTCACAAACCTGTAAAAGTCACAAATATAGGATCTACTGCTAATGTAGAAAACTATTGCAATCGTGTGTTTTTGCTGCAGTTGTAAATCACACACACTGCACTCACAAACTTAAAACACAAAAGATTGGGCAGCAAGTGTGGGAATGATCATGCAATGACATCTGACTTTCAGGAAGAACTAAAACATAGAAAATTGTTTCCTTAGCAGAATTCCCTCAGCAGCCGCATCCATGCATCTGCGCATTGTATGCAATTCAGACAACACACACAGTTCAGGGTTACGGCTATGGCAGAGAAGACAGAACAAGCCTTTCTGTCATTTGAGCTTTAGCTGTAAACATCGTAAGCTAAAGCGCGGGTGCCCTGATCTCTTAAAAAGTAAAGAAATAGAAAAACATGTGTTTCTATTTCTTTACTTTTTAAGCAATCAGGGCACCAGCGCTTTAGCTTACGATGTTTACTGCTAAAGCTTGAGTGCCACCATGGTAACAGTAAGCAAATAAACAAGCATTGGCATAGCCAATAGGTCTCGCTTTTGGGATCTTATAAGTATTTAGTTATGCAGCACAATTTCCTTGGTGCACCAGGATGCGACTTAATTCAAATTATGCATTTGATAAGAGTAATATGCTGCCTGAAAAAAAAAGTAAAAGCAAACACTCATAGGGAGTGCAAGATTAAGTAAAGCATGTGAAATGTAAGCAGAAACAAGATGGTTACCTTAACGATCTCTCACTCACTATTCAGAAATCAGCGAGTGGTTTTACCTGAAAAGTTAAGGACATGACTACAGGGCCCTGAAGGGAACCGTTTCAATGTCCATTGCTTATATCCTTAATAAACGTAAACAGTATGGTTTAAAAAGACCACATCCATAAACACAGAGGTACACATTTTGTATTCCAATCCACCCATCAACCAGGTATTGCAATACATCCAGGAATGGTGCATTTCCCCACCTGGGGACAACAATGTTGTTCAAAGAAAGACGAGAAAAGAAAAGTAGCGCTTCTCTGCAAAGTCTGTAAAGTGAGGCTGATGTGTTTGGATGTTAATAAAAACCAATCTGGCCACTTTGCAACCTCTGTCTTGCTTTATTTATTTATGTATTAATTTTTCATATTTAAAACCTTTTATTTCTCTCCATCCCGAGGCTGCACTTTGGAATAGAAAAATGTCAGAAAAAGGGCATTTCCAGCAAAAGTGTTTTTCTTTTTTGAATCCATTTCACAGGGAAGCAACTAAATGAAAGAAGGAAAGCGAGGTTGTGAATCGTTTCTTCAAGTCATGGTTTTCAGTAAGTGAGGAGCAAGACAGAAAGGATGGGAGTAATAGGAAGGGGGGAGGTCAGCTGCCAGCACAGAAAAGAAGAGGACATTGTCCGTGTCTGCTCTGGGCAGTAAGGAAGAGAGTCCTTTTCCTTCTCTACCCGTCCCCGATCGACCACAAAAGCAACCACGCTCACACATGTTGCCCCCTGCCCCCCTCAGAAGTATTCTCGAGCCTCATTGCGTTACAGCCTTAAGAAAAGAGGAAGAAGGAGAGGCATAGCGAGCATTGGAGAGGCGAAACGAGGTGCCCGCGCTTGTGGCGTCCAGCAGGCAGAACATGAGTCCAGCCTCACAGGTCTTATTCCTACATAGCAGCACCGAGGCAGGCACCCCCTTCCCATGCACACAGCAGCGTTTATTTGAAACAACAAGCAGCAAATTAAACCAGCTGGAACAGGGAGCATTAAACGTGACAGCTGGATAAACAGGCTTTATTGACACAATGCAGCATAAATGTTTTTTGCTACGTGTGCCAACAGTTAGCGAGACACAATTAAGCCGGCTCCTAAATATTTATCACCAGAAAAAACACCCTTCGTGCCCGTGTTAATGCTCCCCTGGCACATTCCAGGTTGGAGTCTCCTTACATGTCATTGGTCGACGCGCAGCAAATCACAGGGACTCCGAAAAACACAGACATCGCTGCCAGGCCAGGATGCGATTACACTGCTTGTTTGCACGGAAGTTCACGTCAGGAGAGAGACAGGCTGCTTCCATGTCACTGCTTGCTTTAAGTCTCACGCCGTCCTCGTACCGGTTCCTTACACAGTTTACTTTCCAGCCGGCTGCTGGACCCGAGGAAGGTCTGGGAGATCTGTGGATGAGTGAGG
This sequence comes from Triturus cristatus, assembly GCF_964204655.1. Classification (NCBI taxonomy): domain Eukaryota; kingdom Metazoa; phylum Chordata; class Amphibia; order Caudata; family Salamandridae; genus Triturus; species Triturus cristatus. The sequence continues at coordinate 558,198,854 of NC_140589.1, read as the reverse complement.
TAGTATTCACACAACCTAACCAGTGCCTAAATTGTAAAAATTAACTAGTTCTGGGGAGAAATGTTTTTATACTGGAGCGGCCCAGTGCTTAAGTTGTAGAAAAACAAGACAAGACTGGCTTCAAAAGTGGTGCGCGCGCGAGCGAAATTGAAAGCAGCGCGTTTGCACATCGGTTGGGGAGAGGCGGAGGAGCGTTGAGAAAGCAATCAAGTGAGAGAAAAGCCAGATGGCCTGATCGGGCCCTGAAAGCTTGCGGTGGCGCACATGCACGCTTGCGTGAACACAAGTGCTAGGTCAGCCAAAGCGTGGGGTAGTACTTTGAAAACCCACCTAATAAATGTCTCGCAGAGCAGCACATGCGCTGGCTCAGACGAGACCTAAAAATAATTAATTGTTTGCATTCCAAGCCAGCCTGGGAGCTGTCTTCGCGAATACTACTAAAGGATGCCAGCCACATGGAAGGAACTGTAAGTGTGATCGCTACTTATAAAATGTAAGCAGCTATGTCTGAGCACCCACAGTGTAACACGAGGTAGAAAACATAATAAAATAGTCCCCCCATGAGCAGATCAACAGAACAAAGCGTAATTATATTGTACTAAGTCCCTGCTCCTTGGAGGAAAAAGGAGGGACAAAGAGGCAGGACCGGCCACTAGTAAGCAAGGATTTTTAAATGACATTGAAACAAACAAATGAGAAGCAAGGAATGACATTTGGCCCACAGAGATATATGTATACTAAAGTGTTGTGTTTCGATTTAGATACCCGTATATAGGTTTCCCTGAATCATGTCCTTATATAGGCACAACTCGATTTGCCCTTATTTAGGCATAGAATCCCAGTCCTTATTTAGGCATTAGCCATGCTAACCAAATACAGGCATGGTCACCTACATCAGTCGATCCCACGTCACAACGAGTTCTTAGAAACCAGACCCTTAAGTCGAACGGGACTTTCCCTAGCTAGGATTATTGATTTCGACAAGAACTCATCTATTATGAGTGAACTACTATTGCTTAGGAGTTCATCCATGACGTCTTCCTCTGCCCGACTTTACATCAATGCTAGCATTCCTAAGCACCCTCCAGGTATAAGCATACCTTCCCTTACCATGGCAAACCACTGCACGACTCAGCACGACTTGACTGCACGGTTCGCCACGGCAAGTTCGGAAGAGACCATATCCCGGCCTGACGCACTGACCAGACGCTGTCATACCTGCTCGCAGAGAATCCAGCTTCCAGTGTTCTGACTCCCTTCGCGGGGTGTTAGAGTTTGAGACCCGGAAAGAGATTCCCACCTCTCTCATTCTAAAGTTGACTACATCCTAGAGGGACTCTTGGCATACTAAACTTAGTGTATACCATACTATAGAAAACAGCACCTACTTCTTACCTCATACTACACTTAGGTTAGGTACACTGGGGTAGAACTATTTAGAAGCATCAGACGAATATTCACTTTTTAGCCTGTGTTATTTATGTATGTATATATGATTATATGTCATAGCTAAAAGACAATGCTATTGCAGTATTATTTCTTCTTACTGCTTACGCTGTGCGTATTATATCTTGCTTACTGTCTAATGATTGTAACAGCTCATATCTCTTACACGAGAAACAAGACTATTCAATAAACCCTTTTATTGAAACGCCGTCTATCTATTTCTGTGTAACTCTGAAGAAACTAAGCATGCACGATTGACTGAGTGAAACTGTTATCTATTGTTTCCACGATTCTGAGACGCGTTCCGATTCTAAAGAAAACAAAGTTGTCATGTTTATGCGGTTGTCAGAAACTAATCCCTTCTTGTTTATTCGAGAAGTTTCTAGTGACCTCTGAGTTAGCTGGAACACACAAGTAATTAAGTTTAATGTACTCAATAGGAGCATACTGACCGTAGTCCTATGCAAAAACTATAGTGTATATTATTCCAATGCGCAGAGCCTATAAGGAAAATAGGAACTACACTACAAAAGTATACAAGAGGTCGTACGCTTACACTCGACCTAAAATGGTACCCGCTGTCCTTTATCCCCGTCTTGCTGGACCAGGTTCACGACTCTACAGTATACACTAAACTCGATTTGCACAAGGTGTATCACCTCATTAGGATGAAGGAGGAAGAGGACTTGAGGACAGCTTTTCGAACCAAGTTTAGTTTATTCAAATATACCATTATGCCATTCATCCTGTGTAAAGCCTCCCCTGCATTCAATTTGTTTATAAAGGAGGTCCTACAAGATCTGCTGGATGTATGAGTCATCGTGTACATTAAATAAATCCTCATTTATTCCCAAAACATGACCGATCATATCACTCATGTATGAACAGTCTTACAGCAACTTTGTGACCAAGCCCTGTTCGCCAAGGTAGAGAAGTGCATATTTTACACTCAAAAAGTTGAGTTTCTAGGCTACATCCTGTCACCTGAAGGCATAACCATGGACACAAAAAAGGTCCATGCAATCCTGGATTGGCCAGCCACAAGCTCCATTAAAGAGGTGCAGAGTTTCTTGGGCCTTGTCAATTTTTATAGGAGGTTCATCACTCACTTCTTTGACATTGTAAGTCCCATTACGAAATTATTGAGGAAGAAGGTACCCTTCATTTGGTCACAGGAGATGGAACAAACCTTCTGTTCATTAAAACAGGAATTCACATCAGCCCCCATACTGAATCACCCTAATCCCACTCAACCATACTTTGTGGAGTCAGATGTCTTGCAGGTGGCAGTAGGGGGAATCTTAGCACAATGCGACATTTCGGCAGGACATATGCACCCCATTGCCTACTTTTCCAAGCAGTTGTTGCCTGCCGTGCAGAATTACACAGTGGCTGAACACGAGTTGCTCACCATTAAACTCTGCTTTCAGGAATGACGGCAGTACTTACTTGGAGCACAATACACCAATACCATACACATGGATCATAAAAATCTTCTTTTTTTTCTAGATCAGATCCTTGAAGGCCTTGACCTCACTACAAATCAGATGGCTCCTATTTTTTTGTGAGTTCAATTTTGTGATTACGTCCAGACGCTGATTTATTATCACGATGGGGACATAGCGACCAGGACACGAGTCAGGCAGCTCCACAAAACATCCTAGCTCTGGAACACATCATTAGGCTATGCGACCAAGACCCGTTTCTAGACAAAGTCCGCTAATGCACTAAACAAGAAGACATAGACAAGTGGATGGACAAATAGAACAATTACATGTGTGATGGGTTGCTTTATCATCACCCTACATTGTATATCCCCACAAACGATCTGAGACAGGAAGCCTTGACCTGGTGCCACGACACTCCATCAGCAGGGCACCCTGGGTACAAAAACACTTGCAAATTGCAAACTGTGGTTTTAGTGGCCAACGTTGTCCAGAGACATGCATGATCATGTCCCAACATACACCATATGTACCAGAACAAAGCTTCCCCCTCCACTCCTGGGGGTTTATTGCATCCATTGCCAGTGCCCCCACAACCATGGCATACCATCAGCATGGACTTCATCACTGATTTGCCTGCTTCCAACGGTTATACCACCATATGAGTAATCATAGATCTGTTCTCAATATTGTGCATTTTGTTGCATTAAAACAGATACCAACTGCCAAGACCCTCTCCCTTTTGTTCGTTCAACACATAATGCGTTTGCAAGGAATCTCCTCAGTCATTGTATCAGACAGAGGCCCTTAATTTGTTTCCCGATTTTGGCGCAACCTGTGCACTTCTTATGACATTGGCGCTCGATTCTCGTCTGCCTACCAACCACAAACTGATGGGCAGACCTAACAAGTAAATCAGGCCCTGGAACAAACTCTGAGGTGTTTATTGACAACCAATCCCACTGCATGGGAGACCTTACTACCGTTGGCAAAATTTGCCTACAATAATTCCAGGTCACACCACTACCCACGAATGTTACCTGAGGACATTGCAAGCCAGACTGGGATATACCCACTGTACAGGACTTAACAACGCATTTGTCTCTACAACAACAAGAAATACTCAAACATCTGCAACAAGCCGAAGCAGAAATGATTCAGCAGGAAAATAAACATTATATACAAGCCCCTAATTACAAGAAAGGGGATCAAGTTTGACTGTCCACAAAACATCTATGGTTCCAGGGACCACGTAAGTTACAATCTCGATATGTGTCCCTTCCCTGTGGACAGTATAATCAGTCCTGTAGCCGCACGCCTCCTATTACCCGATGACTCACCTGTCCATCCAGTATTCCATGTGTCCCTCCTAAAATCCTACTGTGCCCAGACCCACCCAGCACCTCCACCCCCAGATATAACTATCAGTGGGCAGCTGGAATTCGAGGTTCAACGAATCCTTGATGCCAAAAGAGTTTAAAGGCATTTGTATAACTTCATCGACTGGAAAGTGTATGGCCCGGACAATCAATCATGGGAACCAGCAGTCAAATGCATGTTTCCGTATGGTTCGCCTCTTTCATGCATGCCATCCAAACTAACCCCGCCTTGTAAGCCCTTCTTTGTGGGGGGGACTGTCATTACCCTGACCTTCATGTGTTCTCACTCCTGTACCTTGTGAGTGGGGGGGCTTGAGGGATCAAGCACATGTCTCAATGCTTCCCTTGCTGTTCGTGGGACTCATTGCCCCATAGGTTTCACAACTTTCTTGGCATGGTAATTACCCCTTGGACCCTAGGCCACCGAGTCATGAAACACTAAAGTACAAACAGTAACATCCCCCAGGGCCTTCAGGCTGACTTATCAAGACTAAGGTGATATTTGGGTAAACTCATAGGCACATGACTATGGAGATATTTAAGCTGACTCACAGGCACATGACTATGGGGGTATCTGGGCTGACTCATCAGGATTTGGGAACGGTATTGCTTGACTTACCCGCTAGCTGAGGAGGACAGATCCTCTTTAGCGCTCCCGCTCATCTGAACATCTCCACTACCTGGCCGAGCGTCTACTACATTGCCGCTCTTCTGTGGCTCTTCGATGCTGCGGACATCTTCTCCCCTGTAAATCCAGTGATGCAGTAATCACCATCCCTGTAACGCCGCACATAAAAGGAGAAAACATGGTTAAGTACCACCCTTAAGATCAGTGCACTAAAGGAAAGCGTATCAACCCAAGACTTGTTTTTATGATGCTGAAAATCAGAAAACAGGACAACTTGTGTACTTTGAGGGTATTATTTAACCCGTTCTGTGCCCATGACGAGCTGGACTCGTCATGGAGCACAGTCGCGCTGTGCCAATGACGAGTCTAGCTCGTCATGACACCCACCCACGGGAGAAGCGCTGGCGCTCCCCCCGTGAGTGGTCGATCTTTTTATTTTTTACTGGGAAGGCAGAGGAAGACCTTCCCCTGCCTCCCCCCGCCCCCCACCCACGCGTCATCAATGACGTCAGCGTGCGAGCCGCGCTGACGTCATTGGAGGTTTCCCCTTTGTTCTCCGAGGCGCAGGTAGCCATTTGCTTCCTGCGCGTCGGAGAGTGATGGTGAGTTTTGGGGCTGGGGAAGGGGGATTTTGGCGATCGGTTGGTTTGGTTAGGGTGGGGGCACTATGTTGGGGGAGGTCAAAGGCATGCCACAAGGCATGGCTTAGTTCGTGTTTTTTTGTAGTTGCTTCCCTGTGAAATGGATCCAAAAAAGAAAAACGCTCTGCCGAGAAATGCCCTTCTTCTGAAATTTTCAATTCCAAAGTGCAGCAGGATGGAAAGAAATTGAATGTATTATATGAGAATTAAATACCTAACTAAATAAAGCAAGACAGAGGGGTTGCAAAGTGGCCAGATTGGTTTTATTTACATCCAAATACACCAGCATCACTTTACAGAGTTTGCCAGTGAAGTGCTACTTTCATTTTCTAGTCTTTCTTTGAACAGCATTGTTGTTCTCAGGTTGGGAGAGTGTACCATTCCTGGAGGTACTGCAATACCTGGTTGACGGGTGGATTGCAAAACACAATGTGTACCATGGCTCTGTGTTTATGGATGTGGTCTTTTTATACCATACTACTTACGTTTTGTAAGGATGTAAGCAATGGACAGTGAAACGGTTCCCTTCAGGGCTCTCTAGTCATGTCCATAACTTTTCAGGTGAAACCACTCGCTGATTTCTGAATAGTGAGTGAGAGATCGTTAAGGTAACCATGTTGTTTCTGCTTACATTTCACATGCTTTGCATTCCCTATGAGTGGTTGTTTTTTTTTTTTTTTTAGGCAGCATATTACTCTTATCAAGTGCATAATTTGAATTGAGCCACATCCAAGTGCTTATAGCGGGCACAATTAGGTTATAGCTGAAGGCAGTGCGAGTTTCTCTCAGTGGGCAAGTATGGTGTTCAGTGGGGATGTGGCACTATGGCCAGAGCTGTCGAATTTGGAACTGGGGAACCGGGTTCAGCATTCATGACCAGTCCACCACACCACTGTACTGAGGGAGCACATTCCCATGCTAGACCGTAGAAGGCCCCACTAGACCTTAGAAGGCTTGATGTCTTAGCACAAGCAGGTGTACCCTAGTGGTGTCAATTGTGGGTTAACCTTGAAGGCCTGTCCACCACAATCCATACTGAAGTTCATCTCCAGTCTTGCGGGCAGGCCTACGAAGCAGCACACCCTAGAGCAACAGTGATCCAGTCGCTGTGACTCTGTCACTGAGGTCACATGAACCTTGAGCAGGTTAGGGCGATGCGAACGGTGTGACCTCACTGGGTACCTATTTCGGGTGGGTGCGTAGTGTTTGCAAGTATATTATGGTTTGAAAAAAACTTGCTGCCTCCTTCCTGGCCTCCAGCAATTTTCAGAAACAATTAAAATGTCATGATAACTTTGGTGATTAATGTTCTTCCTAGAGAGAGATGGAGTTTTGTCTAGTGGAAGGGTTGACTCCTGAAAGGTAGCACAGAGGGTTAATGTGCCTGCTGCAAAGAACATGTACCATGCAGATCACAAAGTGCACTGCTTTAATGGGGGGACCATGATGAATGGTCATTTAATGTCAGCTGTAGATGATAGATCCCTGAAAAGTGTCATGTATGTGCATGTTTGCATTGTGCCGAGGGGATTACCAGGTAATTATTCACGCACCTCTCTGATGGATGTCACATGATGGAGTCCCCAGATGGATCATGCAGTCTGTGTGTTCTCTTTTGTACTGCCAGTCACCGGTGTCTTCAACTGTGTAGCCTTGGACCGTGTCATGTATGTGCATGTAACTTGCATGATCGAGGTAACTATTAGTGGCGATACTACTTGTCTCTCAGACCTCTTTCAAGTGGTCGCTGTCTTTTTTCCCCAGCAACACCCCCTCCCCAGGGGCGGCAATCTGAGAGATAGCCCCGGGCGCCACAAGCTCTAGCTACACCTCTGCCCCCAATGTCACTTTTATGCATTCCTGCTGCACGATCGTGCAGATGGCCACCAGCGCCAGGTTTTTTTTCCGTTTTTTAGGCAAGGGTCGCTCCCCTTATGGCCACATTATTTTTTAAATATTTTAAAGTGCAAACAAAATCAAAGAGGTAGTAGACGATACGTTACAAGAGGAAAAAGTGATGTGTGCATGTTACAAAAGAGTACAAAATGCAAGTAGAGGTAAAATACTGCAATAAATGGCAGACACTCTGAAAACAAGAGGAAACGTTACGTTACATGAGGCAATGGTGGTAATTGTGCATGTATCAAAAGCAAACAAAATACAAGAGGTAGCAAACAATACGTTACAAGAGGAAAAGTGACATGTGTGCAAGTTACAAAAGAGTACAAAGTACAAGTAGAGGTATAAAAGTGCAATAAATGGCAGACACTCAAAACACAGGAACACACTGGGAAGGCACTTCTACGGGCATGGAGAACAGAATTTCCTATAATGTAAAGACTTCCTTCAGACAATAGAGAGGGTGTGAATTAAGTTTGGAAGTGTCTTTGCAGGAGGAGAACTTTGAGGACAGTTTAGGACTGGGAAGAGGGAGGGGGTGGTCCGGAGCTGAGGCTGAGTTCCAGATTCTCGCCGCGTTGCTTGTAAAGGATTGGGCCATCGATATTTCCTTCTTGAAAGTGGGAGGTTCAAGCAATAAATTTTGCGCAGTACGTGATGGTCTAGAGCATTATATGCATATGTGACATTAATGTTTTTTTCTCCTTTTAATTCTAGTCTAAAGCTTTTGATTCCTGTTTCCGGTTTCGACAGTGGTTGTTCTGCAGTTTTGTGTAGTTGCATTGTTTTGGTAAGAATTTTTTTTTTGTTGTATTTACTCCAAATGAGTAATATTGTAATGTTTGAATGAATTTTTTTGTAAGTGATGTCATAATGGCGGCATATTTAGTTAGTGGTTTGAGCATGAAATTCTTTGCGATGTGATTTGCATAGTCTTATGTGTAATTTATTTTCTCTTTCTTTTTTAGTGGGATATTGTTGATCCATACTGTGTCTGTACAGAGTAGGTGGTGGTGAGTAGTTTAGCTGCCTCTGGCAAGTGAGTGGTATTGTGTTGGAGTATATATGAGTTTTTGATAAAGGTGCTTTTTGTTTATTACTTATTTTACAAAGTGTTTGTTGTTGTTGACTTGTTTGACAAGTTACCTTTATTAGTAAGCAATATGGCTAGCCGTAGAATGACTGCTCAACAGGTGGTTGGTATGCTTCTTGAATCTTCCTCTGAGCATAATTATGAGACTGACAGTGCGTCTGAGGGAGAGGAGGGTGGGGAAGATTCTGGCAGTAGGTTTTCTCTCAACATGGAATCATCGGATGATGAAGGTACTCTCAGTGCAGATGAAGGTACTCTTGGTGTGGATGAAGCAACTCTCAGTGCGGATGAAGTGCCTGTCTTAGAGGAGGAAACTGCTGTGCCGATGGTGCAAGAGGCATCTGGATTGCAGTCTGAGGCTGCTAGGCTTCCTACTGGAAGTGCTGGACTTTGGGTTGATCCAAACATGGTGCAGCCGGTGTTGCCTGCCTTTAGTGGTGATGCAGGGTGTACAGTGGATTGTGAACACTTTTTGCCTATACAGTTTTTTCAGTTGTTTATGGATGATGTATTTTTGGGTGAGATTGTTGAGAAGATGAATTTGTATGCTGAACAGTTTTTGAGGGACCACAGTGACAAACTTAGGCCCCAGTCTAGAGCAACCCGGCGGACTCCCACATATCTGGAAGAGATTAAGAAGTTTTGGGGTTTGACTTTATTGATGGGTGTGATAAGGAAGCCAACCATAGCTTCATATTGGTCTACTAGACCCTTGTTTGCAACTGCCATATTTCCTGCAGTTATGACTCGTAATCGGTATTTACTTTTGCTACGTATTCTGCATTTTGTTGATAATTCTATGGTGTTGCCACGAGATCACCCTGACTGTGACCGTCTTTTTAAGATTTGGCCCGTTCTTGATCACTTTGTAGATCGATTTTCTGAGATCTATACTCCAGGGAAAGAAATATCTATTGATGAGTCTTTGGTCTTGTTCAAGGGCCGTTTGTTTTTTAGGCAGTACATCCCTAGCAAGAGGGCACGCTATGGAATTAAGCTGTATATGTTGTCTGAGAGTAGGACAGGATATGTTTTTAATTTTCGTGTGTACACTGGTAGAGATTCTACTATTGACCCCCCAGGTTGTCCGTCCACTTTTGGAGTTTCAGAGAAAATTGTGTGGGATCTTGCTAGAAGACTGTTTAACAGAGGCCACCATTTGTACCTTGATAACTTCTATACTGCTGTGCAATTATTTAAGGAATTGTATAAAGTGGACACTTTTGCATGTGGCACAATCCGCTCTAACTGTAAAGGTTATCCGAAAGAGCTTGTTTGCAAAAAACTTCAGAGGGGGCAGTGCAGTTCCTTGCGTAGTGATGAACTACTAGCTGTAAAATTTGTGGACAGGAGGGATGTGTACATGCTGACTACCATCCATGATGAGAGTACTTCACCTGTGTCTGTTTGGGGTCAGGTTGCTGAAGTGCGCAAACCTGTGTGCATTCTAGACTACAATAAGCACATGGGTGGTGTTGACAGAGTAGATCAGAGGTTGGAAACTTACTCTGCTATTCGGAAGGCTTATGTTTGGTATAAGGAGTTGGACATCCATTTCTTCGAATTAGCAAATTTCAATGCTTTTATTGTGTTCAAGGAGTGTTCTCCTGCGTCAAAGTTGACATTTCTTCAGTTTCAGCACTCTGTGATAGCTAGCCTTGTTGTTGTGGAACAGGCAAGTGTTCCTAGATTTGGAGTGGTGGAGGATGTGGTTCGATTGAAAGATCGCCAGTTTCCTGATTTCATCCCTCCCACACCGTCAAAAGATTTTCCCACTAGGAGATGCAGAGTCTGTTGGCGAAGAGGTACGCGGAAGGAGATTCGTATGTACTGCCCCAACTGTCCTTCTAAACCTGGGCTGTGTGTCCCTGCTTGTTTTAGAGCGTACCACACGCAAAATAATTTTTGGGAGCATTCATGAGTGGTAAAGTGAACTGCCTGGTCTGTATTCTTTGAAAAATTTGATTCTGTTTCAAGGTTGGCGTTAGTGCAATGTATTTAGTTTCTGATTTTGTGTTTGTAGATTTGTATCTATTTGCGATTTGTTTGTGTTTTTATTTTTGTCTAAAAAAATCCTAAATGTGTTGGCGGTGTGTGTGGACTGGCACTTGGTTGGCGGTGTGCGTGGAATGGTGCTTGGCTGGCGGTGTGCGTGGACTGGTACTTGGCTGGCGGTGTGCGTAGACTGGCGGTGTGCGTGGACTGGCGCTTGGCTGGTGGTGTGCGTGGACTGGCGCTTGGCTGGCGGTGTGTGTGGATTGGCGATTGGCTGCCGGTGTGCCTGGACTGGCGATTGGCTGGCGGTGTGCCTGGACTGGCACCTGGCTAGTGGTGTGCATGGACTGGTGTTTGGCTAGCACTGTGCGTGGACTGGCGCTCGGCTAGCGGTGTGCGTGGACTAGCGCTCGGCTGGCTGTGTGTGAGTAGTGACTTGCTGCTGGTCACTACACACACTGCTAGCTGAGTGCCACTCCACGCAATCCATCAGCGTGTGTAGTTGCTGTGTCAGGAATGTGGGCGTGTGAAAGTGATGGGCCCTTGAATGGCGCTGTGTACTGGTGTGAGTTTTGTTATGTGATGGGCCCGCGGCTGGCGGTGTGAATGGTTTTGTATGTCTCACACGTATGAAAGGTGTATGAATGGCCTGTAAAGAGGTTGGTGCCTTGTCGTGGCTTTACAGCTCACGAGCTGTGAGTCAATGGTTCAGTTTCTCGCCCTTTCAATTATTAACAGTGCATTTCATTTTTGTGAAATCACTTGCTAATACAATTGTATATACTGAACCATCACTCACCCTCGTGCCACATCCAACCAGTATGTGTGTGTGCTTGAGGATTAGATGGCTGTGCAGTAATATTTGCCTTTCTGAAGCAGGGTGTACCTTGTCCCTTTTTGTGAATTTTGTAATGTGTTGTTTTTGTGCCTGGTGGTGCGAATGGTCTTGTGTGTATCACGTATGAAAGGTGTGTGAATGGCCTGTAAAGCTGTTGGTGCCTTGCCGTGGCTTTACAGCTCACGAGCTGCGAGTCATTGGTTCAGTTTTTTCTCCATTTAATTATTGACAGTGCATTTCATTTTTGTGAAATCTCTTGTTAATAAAATTTAATATACTGAACCATCACTCGCTTCGTGCCAAATCCAACCAGTATGTGTGTGCGTTTGAGGAATAGATGGCTGTGCAGGAATCTTTGTCTTTTTAGTTTCTCTGCCAAGGTGTATGTTCCATGTAAGAATAACCCACCAACTGTAGATATTGTCGTAAACCCACAGGAGTTCATGGTGATGTCTCTCTTGTGAATTCCAAAAAGTTATTTTATCCTGGATGTCTTGCAAACCTCAAAATGTCTGTCACATTTTCCTTGCAATATTGTGCCGAAATTCTCACGCTGTAGAAACAAACAACTAATTATGTCAAAACGATCTGGTTTTGCAAGGGGGTCAACTGTCTTTTTGGCCCGTGCTTGGCGGCCATCTAGGGAAACCTACCAAACCCATACATTTCTGAAAACTAGACACACGGGGGCTTCCAGGGACGTATGGCTTGCATGGATCCCCCAACGTTTCCTTACCCAGAATCCCCTGCAAACCTCAATTTTAGCTGAAAAAAATCACATTTTTCACACATTTTTGTGTGGGAAAGTTGTGGCATCACCGGGCTCACTCAAATTTCCCACCACCCAGCGTTCCCCCGGGTCTCCCGGTAAAAATGGTGCCTCACTTGTGTGGGAGGCCCAAGTACCCGCGACAGACAAGGGCCCAAAACGCAGTGAGGCGACATCAAAATTGCCTATCTCAAAACCACCTGGTTTTGCAAGGGGGGTCACTTGGGTTTTTGGCCCGGTGCTCGGCGGCCATCTAGGGAAACCTACCAAACCCATACATTTCTGAAAACTAGACACCCGGGGGCTTCCAGGGAGGTATGGCTTGCATGGATCCACCAACGTTTCCTTACCCAGAATCCCCTGCAAACCTCAATTATAGCTGAAAAAAATCACATTTTTCACACATTTTTGTGTGGGAAAGTTGTGGCATCACCGGGCTCACTCAAATTTCCCACCACCCAGCGTCCCCCCGGGTCTCCCGGTAAAAATGGTGCCTCACTTGTGTGGGAGGCCCAAGTACCCGCGACAGGCAAGGGCCCAAAAGATTTTTGGGATAGGCAATATGATGCAACTTGTAAGAAGGCTTTTATTCTTTTGTACTGGAAGTGCCACCTTCCCGCACAAAAACAATTGCCAGAGGCATTTTCATCTGTCTACCAGTGGTGCACAATCCAGCACACAGAAAAAGTTTAACATACTAGGAGACTGAACATATATTTCCTCCTTACATATCACCTGTGCAGATTTTCCAAATGTTGGATCATTCCCTGCTCAAGCACATATGTGAAATCAGGCAATGCTTCTAAATCCATGCTTGTTCAATGTAAACAACCACCCACAACCCATTGAACAGCCCTCTGGGGCAGGGTATAGGTACTCAGCAATTCACCCTGTATTATATTACATTAGATTTATGTACCCACTCTGAGGCACACAGATGGCTTTGTGTTGCTTATATAATAGAGCTTTAATGTTTGCATTGCACTTGAAGCAATTTGCATTGTGCAAAATCAAACCACCACATTAAATAATTAGCCCCTTTCATGTTTAAACTTTTGCATAAATGAGATACTAACATTACTACAAGCAGATGGTACATACATACATACATACCTACCTACAGGCCTCTAACCTCCAAACCCAGGGTGTCCACCAGATCTGCCTCACGTACCACAACATCAGCCCAGTTTAAGCTGGGAGACGGTGCACTCAACACCAAATACCTGGCACATGTGCCAATACACCCCCTCCCATCGCTCCTTCCTGTCCTTGGGGGGAAGCCATGGCTGACCTCTACCCCCCCAAGGCCAGCATGTTGGGCATGTAATGCAACATATGCCATAGGAGGCCCCCAACTTTTCACTTACTATAATGTTTTGCCCTACCCGTTCTCCTCATAACCAAAACCCTAGTAAACCAACTACACCCCAAACAAACACCCCTTAACCTAATGCCTACCCCCCAATATATTAAACCATTAAATAGACAAACACCCAACAATAAATGACGATTACTAATACAAAAAACTACAAAAGGTACACAATTGACATAAGACAGAGACAGACCAGACACCGACAAGATCAAAAATCTCTCCAAAACACCAGACTCTCTAAAAAAAAAAACTCCAACACCCAGCACAAAGTAATAGACTGTAAGAGAAAGTGAAACTAACTTTCACGCTTCCTAGTATGCAGCCTGCCACACCCATTGCATAATTTCCTTGGTGTACCCAGCCCATTTCAAATATAATGGTGGTTTTGTATGACTCATTGCTACCATTATGGGCATTGCGTGATGGATGCACTGTGCAGTGGTACTTTTGCAGTCAGTTCCATGCAATGGTGTTGATGCGCGGGTTCTGACTGGCACAACTGGTGCGATGCACTTCACAACAGGGGTATTGTGCTGCACAACAGGGGTGATGCGCGGGATCTGACCCATGCAACAGAGCTGATGCATTGGTACTACTGTAGAGGCCTGGGATATGCTGGATCAATCACCTTAGGCCCACTTTCATTGGTCTAGGACTGGAGTGGCACCTTTTGGCAGGTTTGTGTGACAGAGGGCAGTGTCCAAATGGTGAAGTAGGGTGGTTGTAAGTCTTTCATGTGCTTGTGACTTCATGACAGGAGGCCTCGCAGATTGCCTGTGGAGTCCGTCTGGGTTCAAGGAATGCATGTGCAGTCCTTATCACCCAGCCAGGGGATCAGCAGGCAACATGGCAGCACAGTAAGGCAGGAATCAAGAGCTGTATTATCACACATCACTTTTCACAGGTGTTACAAGGGTACGCACCTGGATGTCCCCCACAGTAATATGTGCATGTAAATGTTGATTTTAGGCCGATGGCCCACTCTATTTCATTCCCTATTCTGTCCAATCTCTGGCTTCCTGCAATGTGTCAGGAACCGTTCCTTGTGATGTGTCACAGATGCAACACACACTTAGGGAAGCACAGAAACAGACTACCCCCGCTCCCATGCTCCAGAGTATGTCCCACCCAGCTTGTAGCTTTGCTGGACTGACAACCTCCATCTGATGTAATTCCAATATCCCTCATGTTTTGGCCAGGCAGCTATGTCTTACGCACAAAGCTAGCCAAGGGCCTCCATGTTATGTAGTGGTGCAGCCACTTCTGCACTGAGGGGTATATTTATGACCCGAGCTGTGTGGCGCTTGCACAACGCAACATAGTATATGCGCAATGCAGCTCTAATATCATATTTGTGAAACCATCCAAGGCCACCTTGTGTACCCCTGAGTGGGGTCTTATTCTCGAGTGAAGCAATGCATCACAAATCACTGCATTGTCTTTCTCTGTGCCTGGGAGAAGTTCCATGGCCGTTGCATGGGTGTTCCCATACAACTCCCATGGTTTTAGTCTTACCATACCTGGTAAACCTGAGAATGCGCCAGAAAGATACACCTTCCCAGGAGTGGTATAACAAGGACTAATAACTTTCATTATCCACATTACAGGGGCGTGGCCAAGCAACATGGCCAACAGGACGAGTGCTCTCTAGGCTCCCAGCCAACCCGCCAGATAATCCTGCAGGTATCCTGTCCTGGGGTGCCCTTGGGTGCTATCCGCCATTCTCCTGTGCTCCCCCTCGCCTGGGTTCTCCTCCTTGGGAGTTTTGGTGACAAAGAGGAGGCCGAGACACGCCGGGAGGCCGAGACTTGACAGGCCTGGTGCTGGTGAATGCTTCCGGCGGTCGGAGGGCCCGGATCCTGTGGTGCCCCCATCCACACTGTGAGTGCTCCCCTGAGCTGCCTGGTGCACCGAGATAACAAGAGTCCCTGAAGAGGCACCCAGTGGTATCTGCCGTCCAACGGAAACGGGGTGGAGAGACCAGGGGAGCCCCGAATCCCACGCTCCTGGTGAGAGGCCCTTACCTGTAGGAGGCGGGGGGGTCACCAGTCAGAGCAGCCTCGGAGCCGGAGCAGGACTGGTGGTGGTCCCTGGACCGGAGGGGACCAAACCACATCCAGCTAGCATAAGGAGGTGGCGCAGGGACCTGTTTGAAGTGGGGGGGCGTGGCGGGCCTGAGGTCCTCGGCTCTTTGCTGCGGGTGGCCCGGGCGCCTTGCAGGCTGCGCTCTGATGGACCCGAGCAACACTGAAGCCTCTCAGTGTGTGGAGCTGCCAGGAAGCTGAGTGGCAGATCCTATGGCGGGGACTGCTGCCTGCTCAGCTGCCCGGCTTGCGGCATGTGCAGCGCAGTGGGGTCGATCCCGGCCTGATTGGATGCGGTCGCCTATATAGAATTGGACTGGCCGATGACCTGCGGTCCCCCTGCGGGGTCTGAAGCAGCAGCTCCTAGATGGTGGAGCCTCAATACTTAACCTGGGGGGCTGGAGCCCTGGCGGCCCGAGTGAGGAAGACCCACGCTGAGGCGATGGACCTCCTGGGGCCCTTGGAGGGGAGCTGGAGTGACGATTGAAGGGGATCTATGCCTCTGAGGTTCCCCCGGGGGGGTTTCTTTAGAAGGCGCTTGGTGCGGGCTTACCAAGGACCGCTGGGAGACAAACCTGGGGACACATTGTTAGAGACTTCCCTACTACTGCGGTCCCCAATTGGTCTCTCCCATTCCTAAGTGACGCTGCTCCTGGGGACCACCTGTGGTGGTGCGGAGGCGCTGCCCAGATGCTGGGAGGCTGGGGGGCCCGCAGGAAGAGGGGTAAAGCACCAGAAACATTTGCATGCCGAGCAGGGAGGCAAGGCCCTGGACTCTTGGTGAGGACCCTGACTCCTGAAGAAAACAGCACAGAGATGGGAGTGCTGAGTGCCAGAGAGGCTGTGCGGGGCGACTGATGCATAGTGGACTGCCAGGGGCCCTCTCCCTATCCTTCTTTTCCTTGCCAAAGTGACAGCAGTGCCAGTTGGGGGCGTCTGGGTACCTTCGGGGCTTTCGGCCTGGGCAGTCTCTGCATCCGCTGGTGCTCCGCACTTCATTGCTGGCCCTGCTGCTGGATGGTGGGGCCTCTTGGGGCTGGACTGAAAGAACAGCGGTTAGGGCTGCACGCTACCAAGAGAGACACAAGCAGAACTTCCAGGATGATCCCTTCCCCCCTTTCTCCTTTCTCTGGCACGGACTATGGGAGGGGCCCAGTTGTTGGGGGAGCCGGTGAGCAAGACCTTTGGACTCCTGGTCAGGAACTCTGCTCTCTGCCCCAGCAGCTCCGCTGTTGTGCCGCTGCTGCTGCCCCCTACACCTCTCTGAGTTGGTAGGATTTCGAGGCCCTCCTCCACCCGCAGACTCCGGCCTGCGCCTCATCCCTGGTGGTCCAGTGAGAGAGCCTTGCCCCTTCTACTGGTCCGCTGTTGTCTGTCTTGTGTTTGTGCCCATTTTTCTGTCTTTTTTAGGTCTCGCCTGACCCAGCGCATTCGCGCTGGTCTGGCGAGACTTATTGAGAGGGCTCCAAAAAGTGCTACCAGGCCAGCCTAGAGCTACAGTGCATGTGCGCGGGCGCGCGCCGGGCTTTACCGCGATTACTTTCCCTTTTGCGGCCGCTTTGATGTTTGATCGCGATCACTTGGCATAGCCAATAGGTCTCGCTTTTGGGACCTTATAAGTATTTAGTTATGCAACTATTGCATGGCTAAAGACTTCTAAGGTCCCAAAGACGAGACCTATTGGCTATGCCAATGCTTGTTTTGCTTGTTATAGGACATTTATTAATCTATACCGACCTGAGCGGTGGGCGGCCATGGTAAATTATTATTTAACTGAGGCACACAACCTTGAGGTAATCCCCAAAGACATTCTGTATACAAGCATTGAAACTGCAATAGGTTTCGCCTTTGATTAAGTTAAAGCCATTTGCTTTGCTAATGGTATTGTATAGCAAAGCAAATGGCTTTAACTTAATGAAAGGCGAGACCTATTGCATTTTTAATGCTTGTTGTTATTTGTGCCTCTGTAATTGTCATTTCTGTATTCTGTTTCTTTTGCCTGTTTTTTATTTTTTTTCATTGGGCCTGTGCTGTTGTTGTGTTGTTTCCTCCGAGCCCGTTTTGCCACTCTTTTCCGCCGCTGCTGCCCCCGCAGGCCCTCCCCCTGCAGGTTCCCGCTCCCGCCCTTCCCTATTTAATGGCGGACGCTGCTTGGATGTGAAAGCAAAATCTCTTACCTCAAGGTCAGGGACTCTGCTCTCTGTTGTGCGGCTGCCGCTGCCCCCTAATCCTCTCTGAGTTGGTAGGTGTTGGTAGGTGTTCAAGGCCCTTCTCCACCCGCAGGCTCCGGCCTGCGCCTCATCCCTCATGGTCCGGTGGGAGAGGCTTGCTCTTCTGCTGGTCCGCTGTTGTCTGTCTTTTGTCTGTCTGTTTGTGTTTGTGCCCGTTTTCTGTCTTTTGTCTGTCTTGTTATTTGTGCTTCTGTAATTGTCATTTCTTGATTATGTTTATTTAGCTGGTTTAAAAAAAAATCATTGTACCTGTGCTGTTGTTGTGTCCTCCGTGCCTGTCTTGCTGCCTTTTCCCGCTGCTACTGCCCCCGCGGCCCCTGCCGGATCCCGCTCCCAGCTGCGCTTCCCTCCCCTTTCTTTTTTTAATGGCAGCCGCTGGCGTGCCAATGGCATACCCGTCTGCGCTCATCCGCGACCCGACAGTGACCAGCGCCAGGGACACCGGTTCTCCGTTCACCCACGGCTATGACTCAGTTACCCTCCATGCACTCAACCCCAGAAGGAACAACTGCCAGCTGTCTACGCCGACCACCACCCACGGCCAGTTCTCCTGCTGACACTGCTGACAATCCTTCACCATCCTCCGCACCCCCACGACCACCGCACACACGCCGGGCGCCATCATCCCCGATGCCCTGAGGTGCATCCTCCTTAACGTGCGCTCCCTGCACAGACATGCCGTAGAGATCTGCGACCTCCACAACACAATCTCACCAGATTTTGCCTTCTTCACGGAAACCTGGACCAATTCCACCTCCGCCCCCGACATCGCCACCGCCATCCCCGACGGATACAAGATCCAGGGGAAGGACTGCCCCAACCACCCAGGAGGAGGACTCGCCATCGGACCCATGCCCTCTGCACAGCTTTCACAGAGACGCTGCCGCCATAGCACCTGAGCTACAACGCACCATCGAAGCAGGTACATTCCCCGACGACTCGAAATGCCAAAAGTCAAGCCCCTACTTAAGGAGCCCTAAGCAGATCCGACGGACCTCAAGAACTTTTGACCCATCTCTCTCCTCCCTTTCATGGCCAAAGTCACTGAGAAGATTGTCAACGCCCAACTAATGAACTTCATCAAAGAGAACTCCATCCTCGACCCCTCCCAATTCGGCTTCTGTAGCGACCACAGCAACAAGACCGCCCTACTTGCCGCCACAGATGACATCTGCACCCTCCTCGACCAAGGCCACACAGCAGCCCTGATCCTGCTAGACCTCTCTGCAGCCTTCGAAATCGTCTCCTAGCGCACACTCACCACCAGACTCCACGACGCCGGCAAACAGGGAGGCGCCCACGACTGGCTCCACCCTTTCCTCACCGGCAGGACCCAAAGAATCAGACTCATGCCCTTTCCTCTCTGAGCCCACAGAGATCAACTGTGGAGTGCTCCAGGGACCGTGGCTCAGCCCCACGCTCTTCAACATCTACATGGCCCACTTAGCCACCATCGTCAGACAGCATGGACTCAACATAGTATCCCAAAACGACACCCAGCTCATCCTCTCCCTCACCAAGGACCCCCACACCACCAGACTCAGCTGTCAGGAAGGAATGAAGGACTTTGCATCCTGGATGAGCAGCAGCTGCCTGAAGCTCAACTAAGAGAAGACAGAAGTCCTTGTCCTTGGACCCACCCCCACTGCCATCGGCACCCCCCACCCCACAGACTACGCCTAGAACCTCAGCATCATACTTGACTCCTCCCTCACTATGAACCGAAAGATCAATGCAGTCACCTCCACCTGTTTCAACCCCCTCTGCATCCTTTGCAAGACCTTCAAATGGATCTCCCCGAATCCAAAACGCAACCCACGCACTGATTACCAGCACACTGGACTATGGAAACCTCTACGCCGGAGTCAACAAATCCCTGCTCAGCAAGCTCCAGACTGTACAGAAAATAGCAGCCAGACTCATCCTCACCATCCCTTGACATGAACACTTCAACCAACACCTGTAAAACCTCCTGTGGCTCCCCATCAAGAAGAGAATAACCTTCAAGATACTCAACCACGCCTACAAATGCCTCCACAACACCAAACCCCAATATCTCAACGAAAGAATCTCCTTCCACATACCGAAGAGAAACCTCCGATCTGCCGACCTCGCCCTTGCCGAAATCCCACGCATCCGCTGAGCCAGAACAGGTGGAAGAGCCTTCTTTTCCACATCGCGGCAAAGACCTAGAACGAGCTCCCTATCAACATCAGACGCGCCCCCACTATGCACACCTTCAGGAAGAGTCTCAAGACCTGACTCTTTGACTGACTCGAAGCTGCACCCCCTCCCCAAGCGCCTTGAGACCCTCACGGGTGAGTAGCACACTTCGCGATTCCCTGATTGATTGATTGTTTGATTGATCCCGGACACCCAGGTTTGTGCTGACGACCCTGCATTTGAGACGGAGCCCTAGAGGGGGAGGTTGGTTAGGGTGTCGCACGACAGACGAACATTGTGTGGTCAGGGGCCACGTTATCTATGCAAGCATGGGCAAAGATAAGTTGGCTCACGCCTCCACTCCAAACACGATAACTCAGTACACCATACAGGCCCTACCTACCCAGCCCATCACCAGACAGACGGGTCCTGAAGGCGATAGTAAATCTGATTGTGAACCCTCTCGTGCGGAGCTCCTGGCGGCCATCCAGGGGTCTCGAACCGCTCTGGAGAAGCAGATCAAAATGGTTTTGATTGATGTGAACCTGGTGAGAGCAGACTTATGCAAAGTAGCAGATAAAGTTTCAACGGCTGAGAGGGACATTGTGCAGCTAAAAGGAGAGGTAGCCTCACTAAAGCAGCAGGTGACACAGTGGTCCAACGCTACGGGAGCTTTGGAGCGCAGGGTTGAAGAGGCGGAGCACCCCGCCCACCAAAGTAACATCAGGGTACTGGGAATTCCGGAAAGGACTGAGGAGACAGAATCCATTTTTGGAACATTGGATACGAGAAAAGCTCTGTCCCAGGGGCCTCTCAAGCATGTTTGTGGTGGAGAGGGCACACCGGGCCTTGGTTCCTCCCCTGCCCCGGGGGCACCCCCAGGACAATAATCTAAGAAATCCTGAACCATCAAGATAGAGACTGCATCCTGCGGGCAGCAATAAAGGCACCAGACCTATGCTATGACAACAGCAAAGTATCCATCAACCATGATTATACTAGACAGATCCAGGAGCAACGAAAAACTTTTCTCAGGGTCAAGCAGAAGCTCAGGAAACCGCACTTACAGTACATGTTACTCTACCCACCCAAGCTGAAGGTGATGACGCACTGGAAGGCCCACTTCTTTGAAAACCCTGACGAGGTCTGGGAGTGGCTGGAGATCCGAGGGATGCTCTTCACCCCCGGAGCAGAGGGGAGGTCGAAGGGGGTGGGGAACTCTGACATTCCGGGGGATGCCAGGCGCTTGCCATAAGAAGTGTTCTGCAGACAACGACCCTCTGACTAAGCAGAGAATCACCGTGACTGAGGATGGAACCATGCAGGTGGAGGCCCAGGAGCCGAGGGTCTCCCTATCCCCGTCTGTAGTGCAGGAAACTGATTCTGCGCCTGCTCCGGCAGCGCTTAACCTCTTGGAAGAAGTGATTCCTGAAACAATCTTGGACACAGCACTAACCTTGCAAGACTCTGGATGAAAATATGAACTCAAATATAGCATGGTCTTAATTTGGGGGGCTATTTAGGACAAACATGTTATGGTTTGGCGAAGGAGGAGGGCGGGGGGAGTCTCTCTGAGGTGGGAGGGAGCTTAAGTTGACTTGTATCCGAGTAAGGGATATAAGAATTTACAGCTGTACACTAGGGGTCTAGAGCCCTGAGGAGCATAGGCCCCACTCAGCAGGGCACCTCCAGGTTTGGATGTCTTGAGCCATTGGTTGGGCTTGGACGGGAGGCCATATTCTTTCGGGAAGTTGCATGGCCCCGTTTGGGCCGAAGGGGAGGCTGTGCACGTCCTGGCACAAACACTGGGAGGGCTTAACTGTATGCACTGTTGTAGGTTATTTGCCAGGGGGAGGGGGACGTTGGGACTAGTTTACGTTGAATGTTTTCATTTGGGTTATGCAGCATGGAATGGCTAGGAAGACTCTGCATGACACTGGGTCTCAGGGCATAAGGGCAGATTACCATCATGACAATGGGGTCTAAGTTCATGAGCTGGAATGTAACGGGGCTCGTCACTTGCACTAGGCGATAGAGGGTTCTCTCCTTTCTCCGGAGGCACCACGTATCCCTGGCATGCCTCCAAGAAACTCACCTGGGTGATGCTGCTGCCCAGAGGCTGGTGAGAAAGTGGAGGGAACAGATCTTTAACTCATCATACTCTACCAATGCCAGGGGAGTGCTCGTGTGGGTGGCACCAGAGACACCGTTTTCACTGTGCTACATGGAGGCTGACATTAATCGTAGGAATATATTGCTGAGAGCTAAGATAGATGGCAGAGACATAGTCATATTAAACGTATATATGCCCCGAATGTAGACAACCCTGACTTCTACCAGTCCCTCCAAGAGGTGCTGGCGTCGGATTTGGGTGCTATGATCCTTTGGGTGCGAGACTTTAATTGTGACCTGGACCCGGAGTTGGATAGGAACCCCCCCCTGCCGAGGCACGAAGCCCTGAAAGACGGAGAGACTCCAGGAGGTAATGGGGAACTTGGGAGCTCAGGACATATGGAGGATTAGACACCCCACTCAGAAGATATACACTTGCTACTCTCCCACACACAACACACTTAGTAGACTGGATAGAATCTTGGTTGCGACACCAGACGCTGACTTAGATGTTGAGGTGACCCATCAGGCACGATTGCTTTCCGACCACTCTCCGGTCGCTTGTACGGTCTGCTGGGGCTACCCCCCGAGCACCTCCCTAGAGTATGGCAGGTGCAGTCGGACATACTGGAAGATGCAGTTGGCAGGCAACATACAGAAGGGGAACAGAGGAATTAGATGACTATTAACTGGGAAGGGGCGGATATTACCAGGGCTACAAAATGGGAGGCTTTGAAAGCAATGGTAAGGGGGCCTGCCTGAGCCTAACTTGTGGGGTGTGTAGGCAACTGCAGCGAGAGTTGGGGTGGAGGAAGCGGCATTGAGCAAGGTACAAACTCAAGACCAAGTCGATCCAAATGACACGGCCCGTGAATGGGAAATCCGGACACGTATTAGGGACATCTGGGGCAGGCTCAACAAGTACACACTCAGTCAGTGCTTACACAGGGAGGGAGACAAGTTGGGACATCTACTGGTCTGGATCCTTCAAAGAGAACAAACCCAGACCCCAATAGTGGCGCTGCGTGCCCATACTGGCACAGTGGTAGACTCCCAACACGATAACTCAGTACACCACACAGGCCCTACCTACCCAGCCCATCACCAGACAGACGGGTCCTGAAGGCGATAGTAAATCTGCTTGTGAACTCTCTCGTGCGGAGCTCCTGGTGGCCATCCAGGGGTCTCGAGCCGCTCTGGAGAAGCAGATCAAAATGGTTTTGATTGATGTGAACCTGGTGAGAGCAGACTTATGCAAAGTAGCAGATAAAGTTTCAACGGCTGAGAGGGACATTGTGCAGCTAAAAGGAGAGGTAGCCTCGCTAAAGCAGCAGGTGACACAGTGGTCCAACGCTACGGGAGCTTTGGAGCGCAGGGTTGAAGAGGCGGAGCACCCCGCCCACCAAAGTAACATCAGGGTACTGGGAATTCCGGAAAGGACTGAGAAGACAGAATCCATTTTTGGAACATTGGATACGAGAAAAGCTCTGTCCCAGGGGCCTCTCAAGCATGTTTGTGGTGGAGAGGGCACACCGGGCCTTGGTTCCTCCCCTGCCCCGGGGGCACCCCCAGGACAATAATCTAAGAAATCCTGAACCATCAAGATAGAGACTGTATCCTGCGGGCAGCGATAAAGGCACCAGACCTATGCTATGACAACAGCAAAGTATCCATCAACCATGATTATACTAGACAGATCCAGGAGCGACGAAAAACTTTTCTCAGGGTCAAGCAGAAGCTCAGGAAACCGCACTTACAGTACATGTTACTCTACCCACCCAAGCTGAAGGTGATGACGCACTGGAAGGCCCACTTCTTTGAAAACCCTGACGAGGTCTGGGAGTGGCTGGAGATCCGAGGGATGCTCTTCACCCTCGGAGCAGAGGGGAGGTCGAAGGGGGTGGGGAACTCTGACATTCCGGGGGATGCCAGGAGCTTGCCATAAGAAGTGTTCTGCAGACAACGACCCTCTGAGTAAGCAGAGAATCACCGTGACTGAGGATGGAACCATGCAGGTGGAGGCCCAGGAGCCGAGGGTCTCCCTATCCCCGTCTGTAGTGCACGAAACTGATTCTGCGCCTGCTCCGGCAGCGCTTAACCTCTTGGAAGAAGTGATTCCTGAAACAATCTTGGACACAGCCCTAACCTTGCAAGACTATGGATGAAAATATGAACTCAAATATAGCATGGTCTTAATTTGGGGGGCTATTTAGGACAAACATGTTATGGTTTGGCGAAGGGGGAGGGCGGGGGGAGTCTCTCTGAGGTGGGAGGGAGCTTAAGTTGACTTGTATCCGAGTAAGGGATATAAGAATTTACAGCTGTACACTAGGGGTCTAGAGCCCTGAGGAGCATAGGCCCCACTCAGCAGGGCACCTCCAGGTTTGGATGTCTTGAGCCATTGGTTGGGCTTGGACGGGAGTCCATATTCTTTCGGGAAGTTGCATGGCCCCGTTTGGGCCGAAGGGGAGGCTGTGCACGTCCTGGCACAAACACTGGGAGGGCTTAACTGTATGCACTGTTGTAGGTTATTTGCCAGGGGAAGGGGGACGTTGGGACTAGTTTACGTTGAATGTTTTCATTTGGGTTATACAGCATGGAATGGCTAGGAAGACTCTGCATGACACTGGGTCTCAGGGCATAAGGGCAGATTACCATCATGACAATGGGGTCTAAGTTCATGAGCTGGAATGTAACGGGGCTCGTCACTTGCACTAGGCGATAGAGGGTTCTCTCCTTTCTCCGGAGGCACCACGTATCCCTGGCATGCCTCCAAGAAACTCACCTGGGTGATGCTGCTGCCCAGAGGCTGGTGAGAAAGTGGAGGGAACAGATCTTTAACTCATCATACTCTACCAATGCCAGGGGAGTGCTCGTGTGGGTGGCACCAGAGACACCGTTTTCACTGTGCTACATGGAGGCTGACATTAATCGTAGGAATATATTGCTGAGAGCTAAGATAGATGGCAGAGACATAGTCATATTAAACGTATATATGCCCCGAATGTAGACAACCCTGACTTCTACCAGTCCCTCCAAGAGGTGCTGGCGTCGGATTTGGGTGCTATGATCCTTTGGGTGCGAGACTTTAATTGTGACCTGGACCCGGAGTTGGATAGGAACCCCCCCCTGCCGAGGCACGAAGCCCTGAAAGACGGAGAGACTCCAGGAGGTAATGGGGAACTTGGGAGCTCAGGACATATGGAGGATTAGACACCCCACTCAGAAGATATACACTTGCTACTCTCCCACACACAACACACTTAGTAGACTGGATAGAATCTTGGTTGCGACACCAGACGCTGACTTAGATGTTGAGGTGACCCATCAGGCACGATTGCTTTCCGACCACTCTCCGGTCGCTTGTACGGTCTGCTGGGGCTACCCCCCGAGCACCTCCCTAGAGTATGGCAGGTGCAGTCGGACATACTGGAAGATGCAGTTGGCAGGCAACATACAGAAGGGGAACAGAGGAATTAGATGACTATTAACTGGGAAGGGGCGGATATTACCAGGGCTACAAAATGGGAGGCTTTGAAAGCAATGGTAAGGGGGCCTGCCTGAGCCTAACTTGTGGGGTGTGTAGGCAACTGCAGCGAGAGTTGGGGTGGAGGAAGCGGCATTGAGCAAGGTACAAACTCAAGACCAAGTCGATCCAAATGACACGGCCCGTGAATGGGAAATCCGGACACGTATTAGGGACATCTGGGGCAGGCTCAACAAGTACACACTCAGTCAGTGCTTACACAGGGAGGGAGACAAGTTGGGACATCTACTGGTCTGGATCCTTCAAAGAGAACAAACCCAGACCCCAATAGTGGCGCTGCGTGCCCATACTGGCACAGTGGTAGACTCCCAACACGATAACTCAGTACACCACACAGGCCCTACCTACCCAGCCCATCACCAGACAGACGGGTCCTGAAGGCGATAGTAAATCTGCTTGTGAACTCTCTCGTGCGGAGCTCCTGGTGGCCATCCAGGGGTCTCGAGCCGCTCTGGAGAAGCAGATCAAAATGGTTTTGATTGATGTGAACCTGGTGAGAGCAGACTTATGCAAAGTAGCAGATAAAGTTTCAACGGCTGAGAGGGACATTGTGCAGCTAAAAGGAGAGGTAGCCTCGCTAAAGCAGCAGGTGACACAGTGGTCCAACGCTACGGGAGCTTTGGAGCGCAGGGTTGAAGAGGCGGAGCACCCCGCCCACCAAAGTAACATCAGGGTACTGGGAATTCCGGAAAGGACTGAGAAGACAGAATCCATTTTTGGAACATTGGATACGAGAAAAGCTCTGTCCCAGGGGCCTCTCAAGCATGTTTGTGGTGGAGAGGGCACACCGGGCCTTGGTTCCTCCCCTGCCCCGGGGGCACCCCCAGGACAATAATCTAAGAAATCCTGAACCATCAAGATAGAGACTGCATCCTGCGGGCAGCGATAAAGGCACCAGACCTATGCTATGACAACAGCAAAGTATCCATCAACCATGATTATACTAGACAGATCCAGGAGCAACTAAAAACTTTTCTCAGGGTCAAGCAGAAGCTCAGGACACTGCACTTACAGTACATGTTACTCTACCCAGCCAAGCTGAAGGTGATGACGCACTGGAAGGCCCACTTCTTTGAAACCCCTGACGAGGTCTGGGAGTGGCTGGAGATCCGGGGGATGCTCTTCTCCCCCCGGAGCAGAGGGGAGGTCGAAGGGGGTGGGGAACTCTGACATCCTGGGGGATGCCAGGCGCTTGCCGTAGGAAGTGTTCTGCAGACAACGACCCTCCGAGTAAGCAGAGAATCACCGTGACTGAGGATGGAACCATGCAGGTGGAGGCCCAGGAGCCGAGGGTCTCCCTATCCCCGTCTGTAGTGCAGGAAACGGATTCTGCGCCTGCTCCGGCAGCACTTAACCTCTTGGAAAAAGTGATTCCTGAAACAATCTTGGACACAGCCCTAACCTTGCAAGACTCTGGATGAAAATATGAACTCAAATATAGCATGGTCTTAATTTGGGGGGCTATTTAGGACAAACATATTATGGTTTGGCGAAGGGGGAGGGCGGTGGGAGTCTCTCTGAGGTGGGAGGGAGCTTAAGTTGACTTGTATCCGAGTAAGGGATATAAGAATTTACAGCTGTACACTAGGGGGCTAGAGCCCTGAGGAGCATAGGCCCCACTCAGCAGGGCACCTCCAGGTTTGGATGTCTTGAGCCATTGGTCGGGCTTGGACGGGAGGCCATATTCTTTCGGGAAGTTGCATGGCCCCGTTTGGGCCGAAGAGGAGGCTGTGCACGTCCTGGCACAAACACTGGGAGGGCTTAACTGTATGCATTGTTGCAGGTTATTTGCCAGGGGGAGGGGGACGTTGGGACTAGTTTACGTTGAATGTTTTCATTTGGGTTATACAGCATGGAATGGCTAGGAAGACTCTGCATGACACGGCATCTCAGGGCATAAGGGCAGATTACCATCATGACAATGGGGACTAAGTTCATGAGCTGGAATGTAACGGGGCTCGTCACTTGCACTAGGCGATATAGGGTTCTCTCCATTTTCCGGAGGCACCACGTATCCCTGGCATGCCTCCAAGAAACTCACCTGGGTGATGCCGCAGCCCAGAGGCTGGTGAGAAAGTGGAGGGAACAGATCTTTCACTCATCATACTCTACCAATGCCAGGGGAGTGCTCGTGTGGGTGGCACCAGAGACACCGTTTTCACTGCGCTACATGGAGGCTGGTATTAATCGTAGGAATATATTGCTGAGAGCTAAGATATATGGCAGTGACATAGTCATATTAAACGTATATATGCCCCGAATGTAGACAACCCTGACTTCTACCAGTCCCTCCAAGAGGTGCTGGCGTCGGATTTGGGTGCTATGATCCTTTGGGTGCGAGACTTTAATTGTGACCTGGACCCGGAGTTGGATAGGCACCCCCCCTGCCGAGGCACAAAGCCCTGAAAGACGGAGAGACTCCAGGAGGTAATGGGGAACTTGGGAGCTCAGGACATATGGAGGATTAGACACCCCACTCAGAAGATATACACTTGCTACTCTCCAACACACAACACACTTAGTAGACTGGATAGAATCTTGGTTGCGACACCAGACGCTGACTTAGATGTTGAGGTGACCCATCAGGCACGATTGCTTTCCGAACACTCTCCGGTCGCTTGTACGGTCTGCTGGGGCTACCCCCGAGCACCTCCCTAGAGTATGGCAGGTGCAGTCGGACATACTGGAAGATGCAGTTGGCAGGCAACATACAGAAGGGGAACAGAGGAATTAGATGACTATTAACTGGGAAGGGGGGGATATTACCAGGGATACAAAATGGGATGCTTTGAAAGCAATGGTAAGGGGGCCTGCCTGTGCCTAACATTGTGGGGTGTGTAGGCAACTGCAGCGAGAGTTGGGGTGGAGGAAGCGGCATTGAGCAAGGTACAAACTCAAGACCAAGTCGATCCAAATGACACGGCCCAAGAATGGGAAATCCGGACACGTATTAGGGACATCTGGGGTAGGCTCAACAAGTACACACTGAGTCAGTGCTTACACAGGGAGGGAGACAAGTTGGGATGTCTACTGGTCTGGATCCTTCAAAGAGAACAAACCCAGACCCCAATAGTGGTGCTGCGTGCCCATACTGGCACAGTGATACACTCCCAACACGATAACTCAGTACACCACACAGGCCCTACCTACCCAGCCCATCACCAGACAGACGGGTCCTGAAGGCAATAGTAAATTTTCTTGTGAACCCTCTCGTGCGGAGCTCCTGGCGGCCATCCAGGGGTCTCGAGCCGCTCTGGAGAAGCAGATCAAAATGGTTTTGATTGATGTGAACCTGGTGAGAGCAGACTTACGCAAAGTAGCAGATAAAGTTTCAACGGCTGAGAGGGACATTGTGCAGCTAAAAGGAGAGGTAGCCTCGCTAAAGCAGCAGGTGACACAGTGGTCCAACGCTACGGGAACTCTGGAGCGCAGGGTTGAAGAGGCGGAGCGCCCAGCCCACCAAAGTAACATCAGGGTACTGGGAATTCCGGAAAGGACTGAGGAGAAAGAATCCTTTTTGGAACATTGGATACGAGCAAAGCTCTGTCCCAGGGGCCTCTCAAGCATGTTTGTGGTGGAGAGGGCACAGCGGGCTTGGTTCCTCCCCTGCCCCGGGGGCTCCCCCCAGGACAATAATCTAAGAAATCCTGAACCATCAAGATAGAGACTGCATCCTGCGGGCAGCGATAAAGGCACCAGACCTATGCTATGACAACAGCAAAGTATCCATCAACCATGATTATACTAGACAGATCCAGGAGCAACTAAAAACTTTTCTCAGGGTCAAGCAGAAGCTCAGGAAACTGCACTTACAGTACATGTTACTCTACCCAGCCAAGCTGAAGGTGATGACGCACTGGAAGGCCCACTTCTTTGAAACCCCTGACGAGGTCTGGGAGTGGCTGGAGATCCGGGGGATGCTCTTCTCCCCCCGGAGCAGAGGGGAGGTCGAAGGGGGTGGGGAACTCTGACATCCCGTGGGATGCCAGGTGCTTGCCGTAGGAAGTGTTCTGCAGACAACGACCCTCCGAGTAAGCAGAGAATCACCGTGACTGAGGATGGAACCATGCAGGTGGAGGCCCAGGAGCCGAGGGTCTCCCTATCCCCGTCTGTAGTGCAGGAAACGGATTCTGCGCCTGCTCCGGCAGCACTTAACCTCTTGGAAGAAGTGATTCCTGAAACAATCTTGGACACAGCCCTAACCTTGCAAGACTCTGGATGAAAATATGAACTCAAATATAGCATGGTCTTAATTTGGGGGGCTATTTAGGACAAACATGTTATGGTTTGGCGAAGGGGGAGTCTCTCTGAGGTGGGAGGGAGCTTAAGTTGACTTGTATCCGAGTAAGGGATATAAGAATTTACAGCTGTACACTAGGGGTCTAGAGCCCTGAGGAGCATAGGCCCCACTCAGCAGGGCACCTCCAGGTTTGGATGTCTTGAGCCATTGGTTGGGCTTGGACGGGAGGCCATATTCTTTCGGGAAGTTGCATGGCCCCGTTTGGGCCGAAGGGGAGGCTGTGCACGTCCTGGCACAAACACTGGGAGGGCTTAACTCTATGCACTGTTGTAGGTTATTTGCCAGTGGGAGGGGGACGTTGGGACTAGTTAACGTTGAATGTTTTCATTTGGGTTATACAGCATGGAATGGCTAGGAAGACTCTGCATGACACGGGGTCTCAGGGCATAAGGGCAGATTACCATCATGACAATGGGGACTAAGTTCATGAGCTGGAATGTAACGGGGCTCGTCACTTGCACTAGGCGATATAGGGTTCTCTCCTTTCTCCGGAGGCACAACGTATACCTGGCATGCCTCCAAGAAACTCACCTGGGTGATGCCGCTGCCCAGAGGCTGGTGAGAAAGTGGAGGGAACAGATCTTTCACTCATAATACTCTACCAATGCCAGGGGAGTGCTCGTGTGGGTGGCACCAGAGACACCGTTTTCACTGTGCTACATGGAGGCTGACATTAATCGTAGGAATATATTGCTGAGAGCTAAGATAGATGGCAGAGACATAGTCATATTAAACGTATATATGCCCCGAATGTAGACAACCCTGACTTCTACCAGTCCCTCCAAGAGGTGCTGGTGTCGGATTTGGGTGCTATGATCCTTTGGGTGAGAGACTTTAATTGTGACCTGGACCCGGAGTTGGATAGGCACCCCCCGCTGCCGAGGCACGAAGCACTGAAAGACGGAGAGACTCCGGGAGGTAATGGGGAACTTGGGAGCTCAGGACATATGGAGGATTAGACACCCCACTCAGAAGATATACACTTGCTACTCTCCCACACACAACACACTTAGTGGACTGGATAGAATCTTGGTTGCGACACCAGACGCTGACTTAGATGTTGAGGTGACCCATCAGGCACGATTGCTTTCCGACCACTCTCCGGTCGCTTGTACGGTCTGCTGGGGCTACCCCCCGAGCACCTCCCTAGAGTATGGCAGGTGCAGTCGGACATACTGGAAGATGCAGTTGGCAGGCAACATACAGAAGGGTTAAGGAGGAATTAGATGACTATTAACTGGGAAGGGGCGGATATTACCAGAGCTACAAAATGGGAGGCTTTGAAAGCAATGGTAAGGGGGCCTGCCTGAGCCTAACTTGTGGGGTGTGTAGGCAACTGCAGCGAGAGTTGTGGTGGAGGAAGCGGCATTGAGCAAGGTACAAACTCAAGACCAAGTCGATCCAAATGACACGGCCCGAGAATGGGAAATCCGGACACGTATTAGGGACATCTGGGGCAGGCTCAACAAGTACACACTCAGTCAGTGCTTACACAGGGAGGGAGACAAGTTGGGACATCTACTGGTCTGGATCCTTCAAAGAGAACAAACCCAGACCCCAATAGTGGTGCTGCGTGCCCATACTGGCACAGTGATACACTCCCAACACGATAACTCAGTACACCACACAGGCCCTACCTACCCAGCCCATCACCAGACAGACGGGTCCTGAAGGCAATAGTAAATCTGCTTGTGAACCCTCTCGTGCGGAGCTCCTGGCGGCCATCCAGGGGTCTCGAGCCGCTCTGGAGAAGCAGATCAAAATGGTTTTGATTGATGTGAACCTGGTGAGAGCAGACTTACGCAAAGTAGCAGATAAAGTTTCAACGGCTGAGAGGGACATTGTGCAGCTAAAAGGAGAGGTAGCCTCGCTAAAGCAGCAGGTGACACAGTGGTCCAACGCTACGGGAACTCTGGAGCGCAGGGTTGAAGAGGCGGAGCGCCCAGCCCACCAAAGTAACATCAGGGTACTGGGAATTCCGGAAAGGACTGAGGAGACAGAATCCTTTTTGGAACATTGGATACGAGCAAAGCTCTGTCCCAGGGGCCTCTCAAGCATGTTTGTGGCGGAGAGGGCACAGCGGGCTTGGTTCCTCCCCTGCCCCGGGGGCTCCCCCCAGGACAATAATCTAAGAAATCCTGAACCATCAAGATAGAGACTGCATCCTGCGGGCAGCGATAAAGGCACCAGACCTATGCTATGACAACAGCAAAGTATCCATCAACCATGATTATACTAGACAGATCCAGGAGCAACTAAAAACTTTTCTCAGGGTCAAGCAGAAGCTCAGGAAACTGCACTTACAGTACATGTTACTCTACCCAGCCAAGCTGAAGGTGATGACGCACTGGAAGGCTCACTTCTTTGAAACCCCTGACGAGGTCTGGGAGTGGCTGGAGATCCGGGGGATGCTCTTCTCCCCCCGGAGCAGAGGGGAGGTCGAAGGGGGTGGGGAACTCTGACCTCCCGTGGGATGCCAGGTGCTTGCCGTAGGAAGTGTTCTGCAGACAACGACCCTCCGAGTAAGCAGAGAATCACCGTGACTGAGGATGGAACCATGCAGGTGGAGGCCCAGGAGCCGAGGGTCTCCCTATCCCCGTCTGTAGTGGAGGAAACGGATTCTGCGCCTGCTCCGGCAGCACTTAACCTCTTGGAAGAAGTGATTCCTGAAACAATCTTGGACACAGCCCTAACCTTGCAAGACTCTGGATGAAAATATGAACTCAAATATAGCATGGTCTTAATTTGGGGGGCTATTTAGGACAAACATGTTATGGTTTGGCGAAGGGGGAGTCTCTCTGAGGTGGGAGGGAGCTTAAGTTGACTTGTATCCGAGTAAGGGATATAAGAATTTACAGCTGTACACTAGGGGTCTAGAGCCCTGAGGAGCATAGGCCCCACTCAGCAGGGCACCTCCAGGTTTGGATGTCTTGAGCCATTGGTTGGGCTTGGACGGGAGGCCATATTCTTTCGGGAAGTTGCATGGCCCCGTTTGGGCCGAAGGGGAGGCTGTGCACGTCCTGGCACAAACAATGGGAGGGCTTAACTCTATGCACTGTTGTAGGTTATTTGCCAGGGGGAGGGGGACGTTGGGACTAGTTAACGTTGAATGTTTTCATTTGGGTTATACAGCATGGAATGGCTAGGAAGACTCTGCATGACACGGGGTCTCAGGGCATAAGGGCAGATTACCATCATGACAATGGGGACTAAGTTCATGAGCTGGAATGTAACGGGGCTCGTCACTTGCACTAGGCGATATAGGGTTCTCTCCTTTCTCCGGAGGCACAACGTATACCTGGCATGCCTCCAAGAAACTCACCTGGGTGATGCCGCTGCCCAGAGGCTGGTGAGAAAGTGGAGGGAACAGATCTTTCACTCATAATACTCTACCAATGCCAGGGGAGTGCTCGTGTGGGTGGCACCAGAGACACCGTTTTCACTGTGCTACATGGAGGCTGACATTAATCGTAGGAATATATTGCTGAGAGCTAAGATAGATGGCAGAGACATAGTCATATTAAACGTATATATGCCCCGAATGTAGACAACCCTGACTTCTACCAGTCCCTCCAAGAGGTGCTGGTGTCGGATTTGGGTGCTATGATCCTTTGGGTGAGAGACTTTAATTGTGACCTGGACCCGGAGTTGGATAGGCACCCCCCGCTGCCGAGGCACGAAGCACTGAAAGACGGAGAGACTCCAGGAGGTAATGGGGAACTTGGGAGCTCAGGACATATGGAGGATTAGACACCCCACTCAGAAGATATACACTTGCTACTCTCCCACACACAACACACTTAGTAGACTGGATAGAATCTTGGTTGCGCCACCAGACGCTGACTTAGATGTTGAGGTGACCCATCAGGCACGATTGCTTTCCGACCACTCTCCGGTCGCTTGTACGGTCTGCTGGGGCTACCCCCCGAGCACCTCCCTAGAGTATGGCAGGTGCAGTCGGACATACTGGAAGATGCAGTTGGCAGGCAACATACAGAAGGGGAACAGAGGAATTAGATGACTATTAACTGGGAAGGGGCGGATATTACCAGAGCTACAAAATGGGAGGCTTTGAAAGCAATGGTAAGGGGGCCTGCCTGAGCCTAACTTGTGGGGTGTGTAGGCAACTGCAGCGAGAGTTGTGGTGGAGGAAGCGGCATTGAGCAAGGTACAAACTCAAGACCAAGTCGATCCAAATGACACGGCCCGAGAATGGGAAATCTGGACACGTATTAGGGACATCTGGGGCAGGCTCAACAAGTACACACTCAGTCAGTGCTTACACAGGGAGGGAGACAAGTTGGGACATCTACTGGTCTGGATCCTTCAAAGAGAACAAACCCAGACCCCAATAGTGGTGCTGCGTGCCCATACTGGCACAGTGATACACTCCCAACACGATAACTCAGTACACCACACAGGCCCTACCTACCCAGCCCATCAACAGACAGACGGGTCCTGAAGGCAATAGTAAATCTGCTTGTGAACCCTCTCGTGCGGAGCTCCTGGCGGCCATCCAGGGGTCTCGAGCCGCTCTGGAGAAGCAGATCAAAATGGTTTTGATTGATGTGAACCTGGTGAGAGCAGACTTACGCAAAGTAGCAGATAAAGTTTCAACGGCTGAGAGGGACATTGTGCAGCTAAAAGGAGAGGTAGCCTCGCTAAAGCAGCAGGTGACACAGTGGTCCAACGCTACAGGAGCTCTGGAGCGCAGGGTTGAAGAGGCAGAGCGCCCAGCCCACCAAAGTAACATCAGGGTACTGGGAATTCCGGAAAGGACTGAGGAGACAGAATCCTTTTTGGAACATTGGATACGAGCAAAGCTCTGTCCCAGGGGCCTCTCAAGCATGTTTGTGGTGGAGAGGGCACACCAGGCCTTGGTTCCTCCCCTGCCCCGGGGGCTCCCCCCAGGACAATAATCTAAGAAATCCTGAACCATCAAGATAGAGACTGCATCCTGCGGGCAGCGATAAAGGCACCAGACCTATGCTATGACAACAGCAAAGTATCCCTCAACCATGATTATACTAGACAGATCCAGGAGCAACTAAAAACTTTTCTCAGGGTCAAGCAGAAGCTCAGGACACTGCACTTACAGTACATGTTACTCTACCCAGCCAAGCTGAAGGTGATGACGCACTGGAAGGCCCACTTCTTTGAAACCCCTGACGAGGTCTGTGAGTGGCTGGAGATCCGGGGGATGCTCTTCTACCCCCGGAGCAGAGGGGAGGTCGAAGGGGGTGGGGAACTCTGACATCCTGGGGGATGCCAGGCGCTTGCCGTAGGAAGTGTTCTGCAGACAACGACCCTCCGAGTAAGCAGAGAATCACCGTGACTGAGGATGGAACCATGCAGGTGGAGGCCCAGGAGCCGAGGGTCTCCCTATCCCCGTCTGTAGTGCAGGAAACGGATTCTGCGCCTGCTCCGGCAGCACTTAACCTCTTGGAAAAAGTGATTCCTGAAACAATCTTGGACACAGCCCTAACCTTGCAAGACTCTGGATGAAAATATGAACTCAAATATAGCATGGTCTTAATTTGGGGGGCTATTTAGGACAAACATATTATGGTTTGGCGAAGGGGGAGGGTGGGGGGAGTCTCTCTGAGGTGGGAGGGAACTTAAGTTGACTTGTATCCGAGTAAGGGATATAAGAATTTACAGCTGTACACTAGGGGGCTAGAGCCCTGAGGAGCATAGGCCCCACTCAGCAGGGCACCTCCAGGTTTGGATGTCTTGAGCCATTGGTCGGGCTTGGACGGGAGGCCATATTCTTTCGGGAAGTTGCATGGCCCCGTTTGGGCCGAAGAGGAGGCTGTGCACGTCCTGGCACAAACACTGGGAGGGCTTAACTGTATGCACTGTTGCAGGTTATTTGCCAGGGGGAGGGGGACGTTGGGACTAGTTTACGTTGAATGTTTTCATTTGGGTTATACAGCATGGAATGGCTAGGAAGACTCTGCATGACACGGCATCTCATGGCATAAGTGCAGATTACCATCATGACAATGGGGACTAAGTTCTTGAGCTGGAATGTAACGGGGCTCGTCACTTGCACTAGGCGATATAGGGTTCTCTCCATTCTCCGGAGGCACCACGTATCCCTGGCATGCCTCCAAGAAACTCACCTGGGTGATGCCGCAGCCCAGAGGCTGGTGAGAAAGTGGAGGGAACAGATCTTTCACTCATCATACTCTACCAATGCCAGGGGAGTGCTCGTGTGGGTGGCACCAGAGACACCGTTTTCACTGCGCTACATGGAGGCTGGTATTAATCGTAGGAATATATTGCTGAGAGCTAAGATAGATGGCAGTGACATAGTCATATTAAACGTATATATGCCCCGAATGTAGACAACCCTGACTTCTACCAGTCCCTCCAAGAGGTGCTGGCGTCGGATTTGGGTGCTATGATCCTTTGGGTGCGAGACTTTAATTGTGACCTGGACCCGGAGTTGGATAGGCACCCCCCCTGCCGAGGCACAAAGCCCTGAAAGACGGAGAGACTCCAGGAGGTAATGGGGAACTTGGGAGCTCAGGACATATGGAGGATTAGACACCCCACTCAGAAGATATACACTTGCTACTCTCCAACACACAACACACTTAGTAGACTGGATAGAATCTTGGTTGCGACACCAGACGCTGACTTAGATGTTGAGGTGACCCATCAGGCACGATTGCTTTCCGAACACTCTCCGGTCGCTTGTACGGTCTGCTGGGGCTACCCCCGAGCACCTCCCTAGAGTATGGCAGGTGCAGTCGGACATACTGGAAGATGCAGTTGGCAGGCAACATACAGAAGGGGAACAGAGGAATTAGATGACTATTAACTGGGAAGGGGGGGATATTACCAGGGATACAAAATGGGATGCTTTGAAAGCAATGGTAAGGGGGCCTGCCGGTGCCTAACATTGTGGGGTGTGTAGGCAACTGCAGCGAGAGTTGGGGTGGAGGAAGCGGCATTGAGCAAGGTACAAACTCAAGACCAAGTCGATCCAAATGACACGGCCCAAGAATGGGAAATCCGGACACGTATTAGGGACATCTGGGGTAGGCTCAACAAGTACACACTGAGTCAGTGCTTACACAGGGAGGGAGACAAGTTGGGATGTCTACTGGTCTGGATCCTTCAAAGAGAACAAACCCAGACCCCAATAGTGGTGCTGGGTGCCCATACTGGCACAGTGATACACTCCCAACACGATAACTCAGTACACCACACAGGCCCTACCTACCCAGCCCATCACCAGACAGACGGGTCCTGAAGGCAATAGTAAATCTGCTTGTGAACCCTCTCGTGCGGAGCTCCTGGCGGCCATCCAGGGGTCTCGAGCCGCTCTGGAGAAGCAGATCAAAATGGTTTTGATTGATGTGAACCTGGTGAGAGCAGACTTACGCAAAGTAGCAGATAAAGTTTCAACGGCTGAGAGGGACATTGTGCAGCTAAAAGGAGAGGTAGCCTCGCTAAAGCAGCAGGTGACACAGTGGTCCAACGCTACGGGAACTCTGGAGCGCAGGGTTGAAGAGGCGGAGCGCCCAGCCCACCAAAGTAACATCAGGGTACTGGGAATTCCGGAAAGGACTGAGGAGACAGAATCCTTTTTGGAACATTGGATACGAGCAAAGCTCTGTCCCAGGGGCCTCTCAAGCATGTTTGTGGTGGAGAGGGCACAGCGGGCTTGGTTCCTCCCCTGCCCCGGGGGCTCCCCCCAGGACAATAATCTAAGAAATCCTGAACCATCAAGATAGAGACTGCATCCTGCGGGCAGCGATAAAGGCACCAGACCTATGCTATGACAACAGCAAAGTATCCATCAACCATGATTATACTAGACAGATCCAGGAGCAACTAAAAACTTTTCTCAGGGTCAAGCAGAAGCTCAGGAAACTGCACTTACAGTACATGTTACTCTACCCAGCCAAGCTGAAGGTGATGACGCACTGGAAGGCCCACTTCTTTGAAACCCCTGACGAGGTCTGGGAGTGGCTGGAGATCCGGGGGATGCTCTTCTCCCCCCGGAGCAGAGGGGAGGTCGAAGGGGGTGGGGAACTCTGACATCCCGTGGGATGCCAGGTGCTTGCCGTAGGAAGTGTTCTGCAGACAACGACCCTCCGAGTAAGCAGAGAATCACCGTGACTGAGGATGGAACCATGCAGGTGGAGGCCCAGGAGCCGAGGGTCTCCCTATCCCCGTCTGTAGTGCAGGAAACGGATTCTGCGCCTGCTCCGGCAGCACTTAACCTCTTGGAAGAAGTGATTCCTGAAACAATCTTGGACACAGCCCTAACCTTGCAAGACTCTGGATGAAAATATGAACTCAAATATAGCATGGTCTTAATTTGGGGGGCAATTTAGGACAAACATGTTATGGTTTGGCGAAGGGGGAGTCTCTCTGAGGTGGGAGGGAGCTTAAGTTGACTTGTATCCGAGTAAGGGATATAAGAATTTACAGCTGTACACTAGGGGTCTAGAGCCCTGAGGAGCATAGGCCCCACTCAGCAGGGCACCTCCAGGTTTGGATGTCTTGAGCCATTGGTTGGGCATGGACGGGAGGCCAGATTCTTTCGGGAAGTTGCATGGCCCCGTTTGGGCCGAAGGGGAGGCTGTGCACGTCCTGGCACAAACACTGGGAGGGCTTAACTCTATGCACTGTTGTAGGTTATTTGCCAGGGGGAGGGGGACGTTGGGACTAGTTAACGTTGAATGTTTTCATTTGGGTTATACAGCATGGAATGGCTAGGAAGACTCTGCATGACACGGGGTCTCAGGGCATAAGGGCAGATTACCATCATGACAATGGGGACTAAGTTCATGAGCTGGAATGTAACGGGCTCGTCACTTGCACTAGGCGATATAGGGTTCTCTCCTTTCTCCGGAGGCACAACGTATACCTGGCATGCCTCCAAGAAACTCACCTGGGTGATGCCGCTGCCCAGAGGCTGGTGAGAAAGTGGAGGGAACAGATCTTTCACTCATAATACTCTACCAATGCCAGGGGAGTGCTCGTGTGGGTGGCACCAGAGACACCGTTTTCACTGTGCTACATGGAGGCTGACATTAATCGTAGGAATATATTGCTGAGAGCTAAGATAGATGGCAGAGACATAGTCATATTAAACGTATATATGCCCCGAATGTAGACAACCCTGACTTCTACCAGTCCCTCCAAGAGGTGCTGGTGTCGGATTTGGGTGCTATGATCCTTTGGGTGAGAGACTTTAATTGTGACCTGGACCCGGAGTTGGATAGGCACCCCCCGCTGCCGAGGCACGAAGCACTGAAAGACGGAGAGACTCCAGGAGGTAATGGGGAACTTGGGAGCTCAGGACATATGGAGGATTAGACACCCCACTCAGAAGATATACACTTGCTACTCTCCCACACACAACACACTTAGTAGACTGGATAGAATCTTGGTTGCGACACCAGACGCTGACTTAGATGTTGAGGTGACCCATCAGGCACGATTGCTTTCCGACCACTCTCCGGTCGCTTGTACGGTCTGCTGGGGCTACCCCCCGAGCACCTCCCTAGAGTATGGCAGGTGCAGTCGGACATACTGGAAGATGCAGTTGGCAGGCAACATACAGAAGGGGAACAGAGGAATTAGATGACTATTAACTGGGAAGGGGCGGATATTACCAGAGCTACAAAATGGGAGGCTTTGAAAGCAATGGTAAGGGGGCCTGCCTGAGCCTAACTTGTGGGGTGTGTAGGCAACTGCAGCGAGAGTTGTGGTGGAGGAAGCGGCATTGAGCAAGGTACAAACTCAAGACCAAGTCGATCCAAATGACACGGCCCGAGAATGGGAAATCCGGACACGTATTAGGGACATCTGGGGCAGGCTCAACAAGTACACACTCAGTCAGTGCTTACACAGGGAGGGAGACAAGTTGGGACATCTACTGGTCTGGATCCTTCAAAGAGAACAAACCCAGACCCCAATAGTGGCGCTGCGTTCCCATACTGGCACAGTGGTACACTCCCAACACGATAACTCAGTACACCACACAGGCCCTACCTACCCAGCCCATCACCAGACAGACGGGTCCTGAAGGCGATAGTAAATCTGCTTGTGAACCCTCTCGTGCGGAGCTCCTGGCGGCCATCCAGGGGTCTCGAGCCGCTCTGGAGAAGCAGATCAAAATCGTTTTGATTGATGTGAACCTGGTGAGAGCAGACTTACGCAAAGTAGCAGATAAAGTTTCAACGGCTGAGAGGGACATTGTGCAGCTAAAAGGAGAGGTAGCCTCG
Organism: Triturus cristatus; assembly: GCF_964204655.1. Taxonomy (NCBI): domain Eukaryota; kingdom Metazoa; phylum Chordata; class Amphibia; order Caudata; family Salamandridae; genus Triturus; species Triturus cristatus. The sequence goes on along the minus strand of NC_140589.1, from coordinate 558,158,659 downwards.
CTAAAGCAGCAGGTGACACAGTGGTCCAACGCTACGGGAGCTCTGGAGCGCAGGGTTGAAGAGGCGGAGCGCCCAGCCCACAAAAGTAACATCAGGGTACTGGGAATTCCGGAAAGGACTGAGGAGACAGAATCCTTTTTGGAACATTGGATACGAGCAAAGCTCTGTCCCAGGGGCCTCTCAAGCATGTTTGTGGTGGAGAGGGCACACCGGGCCTTGGTTCCTCCCCTGCCCCGGGGGCTCCCCCCAGGACAATAATCTAAGAAATCCTGAACCATCAAGATAGAGACTGCATCCTGCGGGCAGCGATAAAGGCACCAGACCTATGCTATGACAACAGCAAAGTATCCATCAACCATGATTATACTAGACAGATCCAGCAGCAACGAAAAACTTTTCTCAGGATCAAGCAGAAGCTCAGGAAACTGCACTTACAGTACATGTTACTCTACCCAGCCAAGCTGAAGGTGATGACGCACTGGAAGGCCCACTTCTTTGAAAACCCTGACGAGGTCTGGGAGTGGCTGGAGATCCGGGGGATGCTCTTCTCCCCCCGGAGCAGAGGGGAGGTCCAAGGGGGTGAGGAACTCTGACATCCCGGGGGATGCCAGGCGCTTGCCGTAGGAAGTGTTCTGCAGACATCGACCCTCCGAGTAAGCAGAGAATCACCATGACTGGGGATGGAACCATGCAGGTGGAGGCCCAGGAGCCGAGGGTCTCCCTATCCCCGTCTGTAGTGCAGGAAACGGATTCTGCGCCTGCTCCGGCAGCACTTAACCTCTTGGAAGAAGTGATTCCTGAAACAATCTTGGACACAGCCCTAACCTTGCAAGACTCTGGATGAAAATATGAACTCAAATATAGCATGGTCTTAATTTGGGGGGCTATTTAGGACAAACATGTTATGGTTTGGCGAAGGGGGAGTCTCTCTGAGGTGGGAGGGAGCTTAAGTTGACTTGTATCCGAGTAAGGGATATAAGAATTTACAGCTGTACACTAGGGGTCTAGAGCCCTGAGGAGCATAGGCCCCACTCAGCAGGGCACCTCCAGGTTTGGATGTCTTGAGCCATTGGTTGGGCTTGGACGGGAGGCCAGATTCTTTCGGGAAGTTGCATGGCCCCGTTTGGGCCGAAGGGGAGGCTGTGCACGTCCTGGCACAAACACTGGGAGGGCTTAACTCTATGCACTGTTGTAGGTTATTTGCCAGGGGGAGGGGGACGTTGGGACTAGTTAACGTTGAATGTTTTCATTTGGGTTATACAGCATGGAATGGCTAGGAAGACTCTGCATGACACGGGGTCTCAGGGCATAAGGGCAGATTACCATCATGACAATGGGGACTAAGTTCATGAGCTGGAATGTAACGGGGCTCGTCACTTGCACTAGGCGATATAGGGTTCTCTCCTTTCTCCGGAGGCACAACGTATACCTGGCATGCCTCCAAGAAACTCACCTGGGTGATGCCGCTGCCCAGAGGCTGGTGAGAAAGTGGAGGGAACAGATGTTTCACTCATAATACTCTACCAATGCCAGGGGAGTGCTCGTGTGGGTGGCACCAGAGACACCGTTTTCACTGTGCTACATGGAGGCTGACATTAATCGTAGGAATATATTGCTGAGAGCTAAGATAGATGGCAGAGACATAGTCATATTAAACGTATATATGCCCCGAATGTAGACAACCCTGACTTCTACCAGTCCCTCCAAGAGGTGCTGGTGTCGGATTTGGGTGCTATGATCCTTTGGGTGAGAGACTTTAATTGTGACCTGGACCCGGAGTTGGATAGGCACCCCCCGCTGCCGAGGCACGAAGCACTGAAAGACGGAGAGACTCCAGGAGGTAATGGGGAACTTGGGAGCTCAGGACATATGGAGGATTAGACACCCCACTCAGAAGATATACACTTGCTACTCTCCCACACACAACACACTTAGTAGACTGGATAGAATCTTGGTTGCGACACCAGACGCTGACTTAGATGTTGAGGTGACCCATCAGGCACGATTGCTTTCCGACCACTCTCCGGTCGCTTGTACGGTCTGCTGGGGCTACCCCCCGAGCACCTCCCTAGAGTATGGCAGGTGCAGTCGGACATACTGGAAGATGCAGTTGGCAGGCAACATACAGAAGGGGAACAGAGGAATTAGATGACTATTAACTGGGAAGGGGCGGATATTACCAGAGCTACAAAATGGGAGGCTTTGAAAGCAATGGTAAGGGGGCCTGCCTGAGCCTAACTTGTGGGGTGTGTAGGCAACTGCAGCGAGAGTTGTGGTGGAGGAAGCGGCATTGAGCAAGGTACAAACTCAAGACCAAGTCGATCCAAATGACACGGCCCGAGAATGGGAAATCCGGACACGTATTAGGGACATCTGGGGCAGGCTCAACAAGTACACACTCAGTCAGTGCTTACACAGGGAGGGAGACAAGTTGGGACATCTACTGGTCTGGATCCTTCAAAGAGAACAAACCCAGACCCCAATAGTGGCGCTGCGTTCCCATACTGGCACAGTGGTACACTCCCAACACGATAACTCAGTACACCACACAGGCCCTACCTACCCAGCCCATCACCAGACAGACGGGTCCTGAAGGCGATAGTAAATCTGCTTGTGAACCCTCTCGTGCGGAGCTCCTGGCGGCCATCCAGGGGTCTCGAGCCGCTCTGGAGAAGCAGATCAAAATCGTTTTGATTGATGTGAACCTGGTGAGAGCAGACTTACGCAAAGTAGCAGATAAAGTTTCAACGGCTGAGAGGGACATTGTGCAGCTAAAAGGAGAGGTAGCCTCGCTAAAGCAGCAGGTGACACAGTGGTCCAACGCTACGGGAGCTCTGGAGCGCAGGGTTGAAGAGGCGGAGCGCCCAGCCCACAAAAGTAACATCAGGGTACTGGGAATTCCGGAAAGGACTGAGGAGACAGAATCCTTTTTGGAACATTGGATACGAGCAAAGCTCTGTCCCAGGGGCCTCTCAAGCATGTTTGTGGTGGAGAGGGCACACCGGGCCTTGGTTCCTCCCCTGCCCCGGGGGCTCCCCCCAGGACAATAATCTAAGAAATCCTGAACCATCAAGATAGAGACTGCATCCTGCGGGCAGCGATAAAGGCACCAGACCTATGCTATGACAACAGCAAAGTATCCATCAACCATGATTATACTAGACAGATCCAGCAGCAACGAAAAACTTTTCTCAGGGTCAAGCAGAAGCTCAGGAAACTGCACTTACAGTACATGTTACTCTACCCAGCCAAGCTGAAGGTGATGACGCACTGGAAGGCCCACTTCTTTGAAAACCCTGACGAGGTCTGGGAGTGGCTGGAGATCCGGGGGATGCTCTTCTCCCCCCGGAGCAGAGGGGAGGTCCAAGGGGGTGAGGAACTCTGACATCCCGGGGGATGCCAGGCGCTTGCCGTAGGAAGTGTTCTGCAGACATCGACCCTCCGAGTAAGCAGAGAATCACCATGACTGAGGATGGAACCATGCAGGTGGAGGCCCAGGAGCCGAGGGTCTCCCTATCCCCGTCTGTAGTGCAGGAAACGGATTCTGCGCCTGCTCCGGCAGCACTTAACCTCTTGGAAGAAGTGATTCCTGAAACAATCTTGGACACAGCCCTAACCTTGCAAGACTCTGGATGAAAATATGAACTCAAATATAGCATGGTCTTAATTTGGGGGGCTATTTAGGACAAACATGTTATGGTTTGGCGAAGGGGGAGTCTCTCTGAGGTGGGAGGGAGCTTAAGTTGACTTGTATCCGAGTAAGGGATATAAGAATTTACAGCTGTACACTAGGGGTCTAGAGCCCTGAGGAGCATAGGCCCCACTCAGCAGGGCACCTCCAGGTTTGGATGTCTTGAGCCATTGGTTGGGCTTGGACGGGAGGCCATATTCTTTCGGGAAGTTGCATGGCCCCGTTTGGGCCGAAGGGGAGGCTGTGCACGTCCTGGCACAAACACTGGGAGGGCTTAACTCTATGCACTGTTTTAGGTTATTTGCCAGGGGGAGGGGGACGTTGGGACTAGTTTACGTTGAATGTTTTCATTTGGGTTATACAGCATGGAATGGCTAGGAAGACTCTGCATGACACGGGGTCTCAGGGCATAAGGGCAGATTACCATCATGACAATGGGGACTAAGTTCATGAGCTGGAATGTAACGGGGCTCGTCACTTGCACTAGGCGATATAGGGTTCTCCCCTTTCTCCGGAGGCACCACGTATACCTGGCATGCCTCCAAGAAACTCACCTGGGTGATGCCGCTGCCCAGAGGCTGGTGAGAAAGTGGAGGGAACAGATCTTTCACTCATCATACTCTACCAATGCCAGGGGAGTGCTCGTGTGGGTGGCACCAGAGACACCGTTTTCACTGTGCTACATGGAGGCTGACATTAATAGTAGGAATATATTGCTGAGAGCTAAGATAGATGGCAGAGACATAGTCATATTAAACGTATATATGCCCCGAATGTAGACAACCCTGACTTCTACCAGTCCCTCCAAGAGGTGCTGGCGTCGGATTTGGGTGCTATGATCCTTTGGGTGCGAGACTTTAATTGTGACCTGGACCCGGAGTTGGATAGGCACACCCCCCTGCCGAGGCACGAAGCCCTGAAAGACGGAGAGACTCCAGGAGGTAATGGGGAACTTGGGAGCTCAGGACATATGGAGGATTAGACATCCCACTCAGAAGATATACACTTGCTACTCTCCCACACACAACACACTTAGTAGACTGGATAGAATCTTGGTTGCGACACCAGACGCTGACTTAGATGTTGAGGTGACCCATCAGGCACGATTGCTTTCCGACCACTCTCCGGTCGCTTGTACGGTCTGCTGGGGCTACCCCCCGAGCACCTCCCTAGAGTATGGCAGGTGCAGTCGGACATACTGGAAGATGCAGTTGGCAGGCAACATACAGAAGGGGAACATAGAAATTAGATGACTATTAACTGGGAAGGGGCGGATATTACCAGGGCTACAAAATGGGAGGCTTTGAAAGCAATGGTAAGGGGGCCTGCCTGAGCCTAACTTGTGGGGTGTGTAGGCAACTGCAGCGAGAGTTGGGGTGGAGGAAGCGGCATTGAGCAAGGTACAAACTCAAGACCAAGTCGATCCAAATGACACGGCCCGTGAATGGGAAATCCGGACACGTATTAGGGACATCTGGGGCAGGCTCAACAAGTACACACTCAGTCAGTGCTTACACAGGGAGGGAGACAAGTTGGGACGTCTACTGGTCTGGATCCTTCAAAGAGAACAAACCCAGACCCCAATAGTGGCGCTGCGTGCCCATACTGGCACAGTGGTACACTCCCAACACGATAACTCAGTACACCACACAGGCCCTACCTACCCAGCCCATCACCAGACAGACGGGTCCTGAAGGCGATAGTAAATCTGCTTGTGAACCCTCTCGTGCGGAGCTCCTGGCGGCCATCCAGGGGTCTCGAGCCGCTCTGGAGAAGCAGATCAAAATCGTTTTGATTGATGTGAACCTGGTGAGAGCAGACTTACGCAAAGTAGCAGATAAAGTTTCAACGGCTGAGAGGGACATTGTGCAGCTAAAAGGGGAGGTAGCCTCGCTAAAGCAGCAGGTGACACAGTGGTCCAACGCTACGGGAGCTCTGGAGCGCAGGGTTGAAGAGGCGGAGCGCCCAGCCCACAAAAGTAACATCAGGGTACTGGGAATTCCGGAAAGGACTGAGGAGACAGAATCCTTTTTGGAACATTGGATACGAGCAAAGCTCTGTCCCAGGGGCCTCTCAAGCATGTTTGTGGTGGAGAGGGCACAGCGGGCCTTAGTTCGTCCCCTGCCCCGGGGGCTCCCCCCAGGACAATAATCTAAGAAATCCTGAACCATCAAGATAGAGACTGCATCCTGCGGGCAGCGATAAAGGCACCAGACCTATGCTATGACAACAGCAAAGTATCCATCAACCATGATTATACTAGACAGATCCAGCAGCAACGAAAAACTTTTCTCAGGGTCAAGCAGAAGCTCAGGAAACTGCACTTACAGTACATGTTACTCTACCCAGCCAAGCTGAAGGTGATGACGCACTGGAAGGCCCACTTCTTTGAAAACCCTGACGAGGTCTGGGAGTGGCTGGAGATCTGGGGGATGCTCTTCTCCCCCCGGAGCAGAGGGGAGGTCGAAGGGGGTGGGGAACTCTGACATCCCGGGGGATGCCAGGCGCTTGCCGTAGGAAGTGTTCTGCAGACAACGACCCTCCGAGTAAGCAGAGAATCACCGTGACTGAGGATGGAACCATGCAGGTGGAGGCCCAGGAGCCGAGGGTCTCCCTATCCCCGTCTGTAGTGCAGGAAACGGATTCTGCGCCTGCTCCGGCAGCACTTAACCTCTTGGAAAAAGTGATTCCTGAAACAATCTTGGACACAGCCCTAACCTTGCAAGACTCTGGATGAAAATATGAACTCAAATATAGCATGGTCTTAATTTGGGGGGCTATTTAGGACAAACATATTATGGTTTGGCGAAGGGGGAGGGCGGGGGGAGTCTCTCTGAGGTGGGAGGGAGCTTAAGTTGACTTGTATCCGAGTAAGGGATATAAGAATTTACAGCTGTACACTAGGGGGCTAGAGCCCTGAGGAGCATAGGCCCCACTCAGCAGGGCACCTCCAGGTTTGGATGTCTTGAGCCATTGGTTGGGCTTGGACGGGAGGCCATACTCTTTCGGGAAGTTGCATGGCCCCGTGGCCGAAGAGGAGGCTGTGCACGTCCTGGCACAAACACTGGGAGGGCTTAACTGTATGCACTGTTGCAGGTTATTTGCCAAGGGGAGGGGGACGTTGAGACTAGTTTACGTTGAATGTTATCATTTGGGTTATACAGCATGGAATGGCTAGGAAGACTCTGCATGACACGGCATCTCAGGGCATAAGGGCAGATTACCATCATGACAATGGGGACTAAGTTCATGAGCTGGAATGTAACGGGGCTCGTCACTTGCACTAGGCGATATGGGGTTCTCTCCATTCTCCGGAGGCACCACGTATCCCTGGCATGCCTCCAAGAAACTCACCTGGGTGATGCCGCAGCCCAGAGGCTGGTGAGAAAGTGGAGGGAACAGATCTTTCACTCATCATACTCTACCAATGCCAGGGGAGTGCTCGTGTGGGTGGCACCAGAGACACCGTTTTCACTGCGCTACATGGAGGCTGGTATTAATCGTAGGAATATATTGCTGAGAGCTAAGATAGATGGCAGTGACATAGTCATATTAAACGTATATATGCCCCGAATGTAGACAACCCTGACTTCTACCAGTCCCTCCAAGAGGTGCTGGCGTCGGATTTGGGTGCTATGATCCTTTGGGTGCGAGACTTTAATTGTGACCTGGACCCGGAGTTGGATAGGCACCCCCCCTGCCGAGGCACAAAGCCCTGAAAGACGGAGAGACTCCAGGAGGTAATGGGGAACTTGGGAGCTCAGGACATATGGAGGATTAGACACCCCACTCAGAAGATATACACTTGCTACTCTCCAACACACAACACACTTAGTAGACTGGATAGAATCTTGGTTGCGACACCAGACGCTGACTTAGATGTTGAGGTGACCCATCAGGCACGATTGCTTTCCGAACACTCTCCGGTCGCTTGTACGGTCTGCTGGGGCTACCCCCGAGCACCTCCCTAGAGTATGGCAGGTGCAGTCGGACATACTGGAAGATGCAGTTGGCAGGCAACATACAGAAGGGGAACAGAGGAATTAGATGACTATTAACTGGGAAGGGGGTGATATTACCAGGGATACAAAATGGGATGCTTTGAAAGCAATGGTAAGGGGGCCTGCCTGTGCCTAACATTGTGGGGTGTGTAGGCAACTGCAGCGAGAGTTGGGGTGGAGGAAGCGGCATTGAGCAAGGTACAAACTCAAGACCAAGTCGATCCAAATGACACGGCCCAAGAATGGGAAATCCGGACACGTATTAGGGACATCTGGGGTAGGCTCAACAAGTACACACTGAGTCAGTGCTTACACAGGGAGGGAGACAAGTTGGGATGTCTACTGGTCTGGATCCTTCAAAGAGAACAAACCCAGACCCCAATAGTGGTGCTGCGTGCCCATACTGGCACAGTGATACACTCCCAACACGATAACTCAGTACACCACACAGGCCCTACCTACCCAGCCCATCACCAGACAGACGGGTCCTGAAGGCAATAGTAAATCTGCTTGTGAACCCTCTCGTGTGGAGCTCCTGGCGGCCATCCAGGGGTCTCGAGCCGCTCTGGAGAAGCAGATCAAAATGGTTTTGATTGATGTGAACCTGGTGAGAGCAGACTTACGCAAAGTAGCAGATAAAGTTTCAACGGCTGAGAGGGACATTGTGCAGCTAAAAGGAGAGGTAGCCTCGCTAAAGCAGCAGGTGACACAGTGGTCCAACGCTACGGGAACTCTGGAGCGCAGGGTTGAAGAGGCGGAGCGCCCAGCCCACCAAAGTAACATCAGGGTACTGGGAATTCCGGAAAGGACTGAGGAGACAGAATCCTTTTTGGAACATTGGATACGAGCAAAGCTCTGTCCCAGGGGCCTCTCAAGCATGTTTGTGGTGGAGAGGGCACAGCGGGCTTGGTTCCTCCCCTGCCCCGGGGGCTCCCCCCAGGACAATAATCTAAGAAATCCTGAACCATCAAGATAGAGACTGCATCCTGCGGGCAGCGATAAAGGCACCAGACCTATGCTATGACAACAGCAAAGTATCCATCAACCATGATTATACTAGACAGATCCAGGAGCAACTAAAAACTTTTCTCAGGGTCAAGCAGAAGCTCAGGAAACTGCACTTACAGTACATGTTACTCTACCCAGCCAAGCTGAAGGTGATGACGCACTGGAAGGCCCACTTCTTTGAAACCCCTGACGAGGTCTGGGAGTGGCTGGAGATCCGGGGGATGCTCTTCTCCCCCCGGAGCAGAGGGGAGGTCGAAGGGGGTGGGGAACTCTGACATCCCGTGGGATGCCAGGTGCTTGCCGTAGGAAGTGTTCTGCAGACAACGACCCTCCGAGTAAGCAGAGAATCACCGTGACTGAGGATGGAACCATGCAGGTGGAGGCCCAGGAGCCGAGGGTCTCCCTATCCCCGTCTGTAGTGCAGGAAACGGATTCTGCGCCTGCTCCGGCAGCACTTAACCTCTTGGAAAAAGTGATTCCTGAAACAATCTTGGACACAGCCCTAACCTTGCAAGACTCTGGATGAAAATATGAACTCAAATATAGCATGGTCTTAATTTGGGGGGCTATTTAGGACAAACATATTATGGTTTGGCGAAGGGGGAGGGCGGGGGGAGTCTCTCTGAGGTGGGAGGGAGCTTAAGTTGACTTGTATCCGAGTAAGGGATATAAGAATTTACAGCTGTACACTAGGGGGCTAGAGCCCTGAGGAGCATAGGCCCCACTCAGCAGGGCACCTCCAGGTTTGGATGTCTTGAGCCATTGGTTGGGCTTGGACGGGAGGCCATACTCTTTCGGGAAGTTGCATGGCCCCGTGGCCGAAGAGGAGGCTGTGCACGTCCTGGCACAAACACTGGGAGGGCTTAACTGTATGCACTGTTGCAGGTTATTTGCCAAGGGGAGGGGGACGTTGAGACTAGTTTACGTTGAATGTTATCATTTGGGTTATACAGCATGGAATGGCTAGGAAGACTCTGCATGACACGGCATCTCAGGGCATAAGGGCAGATTACCATCATGACAATGGGGACTAAGTTCATGAGCTGGAATGTAACGGGGCTCGTCACTTGCACTAGGCGATATGGGGTTCTCTCCATTCTCCGGAGGCACCACGTATCCCTGGCATGCCTCCAAGAAACTCACCTGGGTGATGCCGCAGCCCAGAGGCTGGTGAGAAAGTGGAGGGAACAGATCTTTCACTCATCATACTCTACCAATGCCAGGGGAGTGCTCGTGTGGGTGGCACCAGAGACACCGTTTTCACTGCGCTACATGGAGGCTGGTATTAATCGTAGGAATATATTGCTGAGAGCTAAGATAGATGGCAGTGACATAGTCATATTAAACGTATATATGCCCCGAATGTAGACAACCCTGACTTCTACCAGTCCCTCCAAGAGGTGCTGGCGTCGGATTTGGGTGCTATGATCCTTTGGGTGCGAGACTTTAATTGTGACCTGGACCCGGAGTTGGATAGGCACCCCCCCTGCCGAGGCACAAAGCCCTGAAAGACGGAGAGACTCCAGGAGGTAATGGGGAACTTGGGAGCTCAGGACATATGGAGGATTAGACACCCCACTCAGAAGATATACACTTGCTACTCTCCAACACACAACACACTTAGTAGACTGGATAGAATCTTGGTTGCGACACCAGACGCTGACTTAGATGTTGAGGTGACCCATCAGGCACGATTGCTTTCCGAACACTCTCCGGTCGCTTGTACGGTCTGCTGGGGCTACCCCCGAGCACCTCCCTAGAGTATGGCAGGTGCAGTCGGACATACTGGAAGATGCAGTTGGCAGGCAACATACAGAAGGGGAACAGAGGAATTAGATGACTATTAACTGGGAAGGGGGTGATATTACCAGGGATACAAAATGGGATGCTTTGAAAGCAATGGTAAGGGGGCCTGCCTGTGCCTAACATTGTGGGGTGTGTAGGCAACTGCAGCGAGAGTTGGGGTGGAGGAAGCGGCATTGAGCAAGGTACAAACTCAAGACCAAGTCGATCCAAATGACACGGCCCAAGAATGGGAAATCCGGACACGTATTAGGGACATCTGGGGTAGGCTCAACAAGTACACACTGAGTCAGTGCTTACACAGGGAGGGAGACAAGTTGGGATGTCTACTGGTCTGGATCCTTCAAAGAGAACAAACCCAGACCCCAATAGTGGTGCTGCGTGCCCATACTGGCACAGTGATACACTCCCAACACGATAACTCAGTACACCACACAGGCCCTACCTACCCAGCCCATCACCAGACAGACGGGTCCTGAAGGCAATAGTAAATCTGCTTGTGAACCCTCTCGTGTGGAGCTCCTGGCGGCCATCCAGGGGTCTCGAGCCGCTCTGGAGAAGCAGATCAAAATGGTTTTGATTGATGTGAACCTGGTGAGAGCAGACTTACGCAAAGTAGCAGATAAAGTTTCAACGGCTGAGAGGGACATTGTGCAGCTAAAAGGAGAGGTAGCCTCGCTAAAGCAGCAGGTGACACAGTGGTCCAACGCTACGGGAACTCTGGAGCGCAGGGTTGAAGAGGCGGAGCGCCCAGCCCACCAAAGTAACATCAGGGTACTGGGAATTCCGGAAAGGACTGAGGAGACAGAATCCTTTTTGGAACATTGGATACGAGCAAAGCTCTGTCCCAGGGGCCTCTCAAGCATGTTTGTGGTGGAGAGGGCACAGCGGGCTTGGTTCCTCCCCTGCCCCGGGGGCTCCCCCCAGGACAATAATCTAAGAAATCCTGAACCATCAAGATAGAGACTGCATCCTGCGGGCAGCGATAAAGGCACCAGACCTATGCTATGACAACAGCAAAGTATCCATCAACCATGATTATACTAGACAGATCCAGGAGCAACTAAAAACTTTTCTCAGGGTCAAGCAGAAGCTCAGGAAACTGCACTTACAGTACATGTTACTCTACCCAGCCAAGCTGAAGGTGATGACGCACTGGAAGGCCCACTTCTTTGAAACCCCTGACGAGGTCTGGGAGTGGCTGGAGATCCGGGGGATGCTCTTCTCCCCCCGGAGCAGAGGGGAGGTCGAAGGGGGTGGGGAACTCTGACATCCCGTGGGATGCCAGGTGCTTGCCGTAGGAAGTGTTCTGCAGACAACGACCCTCCGAGTAAGCAGAGAATCACCGTGACTGAGGATGGAACCATGCAGGTGGAGGCCCAGGAGCCGAGGGTCTCCCTATCCCCGTCTGTAGTGCAGGAAACGGATTCTGCGCCTGCTCCGGCAGCACTTAACCTCTTGGAAGAAGTGATTCCTGAAACAATCTTGGACACAGCCCTAACCTTGCAAGACTCTGGATGAAAATATGAACTCAAATATAGCATGGTCTTAATTTGGGGGGCAATTTAGGACAAACATGTTATGGTTTGGCGAAGGGGGAGTCTCTCTGAGGTGGGAGGGAGCTTAAGTTGACTTGTATCCGAGTAAGGGATATAAGAATTTACAGCTGTACACTAGGGGTCTAGAGCCCTGAGGAGCATAGGCCCCACTCAGCAGGGCACCTCCAGGTTTGGATGTCTTGAGCCATTGGTTGGGCTTGGACGGGAGGCCATATTCTTTCGGGAAGTTGCATGGCCCCGTTTGGGCCGAAGGGGAGGCTGTGCACGTCCTGGCACAAACACTGGGAGGGCTTAACTCTATGCACTGTTGTAGGTTATTTGCCAGGGGGAGGGGGACGTTGGGACTAGTTAACGTTGAATGTTTTCATTTGGGTTATACAGCATGGAATGGCTAGGAAGACTCTGCATGACACGGGGTCTCAGGGCATAAGGGCAGATTACCATCATGACAATGGGGACTAAGTTCATGAGCTGGAATGTAACGGGGCTCGTCACTTGCACTAGGCGATATAGGGTTCTCTCCTTTCTCCGGAGGCACAACGTATACCTGGCATGCCTCCAAGAAACTCACCTGGGTGATGCCGCTGCCCAGAGGCTGGTGAGAAAGTGGAGGGAACAGATCTTTCACTCATAATACTCTACCAATGCCAGGGGAGTGCTCGTGTGGGTGGCACCAGAGACACCGTTTTCACTGTGCTACATGGAGGCTGACATTAATCGTAGGAATATATTGCTGAGAGCTAAGATAGATGGCAGAGATATAGTCATATTAAACGTATATATGCCCCGAATGTAGACAACCCTGACTTCTACCAGTCCCTCCAAGAGGTGCTGGTGTCGGATTTGGGTGCTATGATCCTTTGGGTGAGAGACTTTAATTGTGACCTGGACCCGGAGTTGGATAGGCACCCCCCGCTGCCGAGGCACGAAGCACTGAAAGACGGAGAGACTCCAGGAGGTAATGGGGAACTTGGGAGCTCAGGACATATGGAGGATTAGACACCCCACTCAGAAGATATACACTTGCTACTCTCCCACACACAACACACTTAGTAGACTGGATAGAATCTTGGTTGCGACACCAGACGCTGACTTAGATGTTGAGGTGACCCATCAGGCACGATTGCTTTCCGACCACTCTCCGGTCGCTTGTACGGTCTGCTGGGGCTACCCCCCGAGCACCTCCCTAGAGTATGGCAGGTGCAGTCGGACATACTGGAAGATGCAGTTGGCAGGCAACATACAGAAGGGGAACAGAGGAATTAGATGACTATTAACTGGGAAGGGGCGGATATTACCAGAGCTACAAAATGGGAGGCTTTGAAAGCAATGGTAAGGGGGCCTGCCTGAGCCTAACTTGTGGGGTGTGTAGGCAACTGCAGCGAGAGTTGTGGTGGTGTCAAGAATTCCTGTCATACAAGGGAAACACGCCCTTATGTAAACAGGAGAGCTGTTACATAACTCAAGGAAAACCCGCCCTTATGTAAACAGGAGAGCTGTTACATAACTCAAGGAAACACGCCCTTATGTAAACAGGAGAGCTGTTACATAACTCAAGGAAAACACGCCCTATAAAGGGAGGAACCGGGAGGTACAACGCTGTCGGATATTGTGTTCACACCGACGTACCTGCTTCGTGAAGAGCAGTGTTCCGGAGTGGTGCTCCAGTAAGGCAAGAACGGAGGTAGGTCGAGTCGTTACTCCCTGGGCCGTGTCTTGCCCCATCGTCACCTGTGAAGGACCCGGAAGCTCTACCGGTCAACCATTGAGCTTCGCTTTTTGACTCGGCTGAGTCCAAGCGCAGTGGCGCTTTTGCTGGTTGGAGTCGTAACTCCCAGCCCGACCAGAGACACAGGGACTGCCAGCTGTAACGCACACCAGGAGGTGTTTGCCGCGTTACAGACTCGGAAGTCCACAGGATCGATCGAGCGGCTGCTCTCGGTTCAGTCTTCTTGCTTGTGATTGGGGTATCGGTGACGCATCACCAGGAGGTGACTCCGCGTCCCGGTGCAGTCTGAGGAAGAGGTTGAGCGGCTGCTCCCTTCAGGTAGAGACCCCGGCTGGGTGTTTCCCTGACTCCTCGATTCTCCCCAACACTCTTCGTGCCCCTCACAGCCTACCGATTGGCATTGTCGGCCATTTCATTTCTGCCCTCTGTTGGCATACGCCGGGACCGGCGTATATGCAGAGGACGGTTAGAACCATCCGTGCTGTGGGCTGGTAACGTACTTAGCCTGGAGGATTCCAGTGACTATAACGTGTTTATTCTTTGTATTATATTTGCCTTCATTAAAACAACTAACCCTTCACTAGTGGTTGCGTCCTCATTGTCGTGTCTGTTAAACGATCCTGAGACGTTCAGGGCGTTACAAAATATCCGACCTTAATAACACTAACTGTCTCCCGGTCGATAACAGACATGGCAACACTTGATGATGTGCTGGCTGCTTTAGCGGCCATGCAAGTTGAAGTGGCTGCCTCTAGGCAAGAAACAGCCGATGTAAAAGCCAGACTGGATGCTATCCAATTGGACCCGCTCACGCCCAGCACCTCCCTCACGAATCAGACCCCTGCGGTAGTAGCGGAAATGCCGGTAGCCATCCCCTTGGCGACACCAGAGAGGTACAGTGGGGATCCTAACACAGTGCAGGTATTCCTCACACAAGTGGCGCTACATTTATTGTGCAAACCAAAGGCGTTCCCCACGAGTCAGGCTCGTGTGGCTTTCCTTATATCCTATTTGGCTGGAAACGCGGCACAATGGGCCGTACCTCTGGTGAGCAGGGACGACCCCCTCTTATGTGATTGGGGTGCTTTTCGCGAGGAATTCCTGAAGGTATTCGACAGAAGGGCTGACTCGTACACGGCGGACTGTGAAATGCTTGAGTTGAGACAGGGATCCAACGACCTGGTGCAGTATCTCAACGCGTTCCGAAGGCTGGTTGCGGAAACCAAGTGGCCTGTTGCTAAACAGACGGCGCTCTTCCATCAAGGGCTGTGCGATGAGCTCAAGGACGCCGTGGCTCATATTGACCCTCAACCCAAGACATGTGAGGGCCTTATCAACCTGGTATTACGGCTGGAACATAGGCTAAGTGAAAGAAAGGGGGATCATGGGAGAAAAGGAAAATCCCTTCCATCCTATGTGACGGTGGGAAGTCCTGAAACTTCCACCGCATCCAAGGGAGAACCCATGGACATCGGCGCAATACGAGCGAGCCTCACAGCCACGGAGAAAGAGTCACGCCGTAAACAAGGATTGTGCCTATATTGTGGCAAAAAAGGCCACTACGTACGTGAATGCCCTGCCAAACCGAAGACGTCACGTTATCGGGCCAACCGGTCGGTAACAGCCGTGGTGGACATACCGGCGGAAAACTAGAGGACTCCAAGACCAGAGAAGGGGCATCTCGGAGTCACTCATCCATCCCTTCACTTTCCAACTCGGTCACTAAGGGACAACGACACCTGTTTATCACGGTGCACGTGGGAGTGCATGACCAGTGGATACCCGTTGTGGCCATGGTGGATTCAGGGGCCACTGGCATGTTTATGGACCACAACGAGGCATGCAGGCTAGGGCTAGTGCTTCTTCCCAAAGCTGTACCCGAAGACGTCTATGCTGTAGACGGAAGGCGATTGGTGACGGGGCCCATCGGGCAGCACACGGGGGTCCTTCCGATGAGATATGGGTGGAACCATTTGGAACAAATCGATTTTAACATCATCCGAGCGCCCCAATATGGCGTCATATTGGGATTGCCGTGGCTACAGAAACACAACCCCTTTGTGGATTGGCCAACACATCGCATCGAAATGACGTCACCGTATTGCATCCTGCATTGTGGAATAAGAACGGAATCCCTTGACGCAGATGAGAGCGGGAGTCAGACGGTGGCTACAGCGGCAGAAAAAGATGTGGCTCTCCCCCAGGCTTATCACAGTTTTGAGGATGTATTTGATGAGGTGAAGGCGGAAGTGCTACCACCACATAGACAGTTTGACTGCCAGATCGACCTGGTGCCAGGGGCCAGCGTTCCCAGCGGCAGGCTGTATGCCCTGACGGAGCCTGAAAACGTGCATCTCCGGGGGTACCTGGATAAACTCCTCAAGCTAGGATTCATCCGCCCGTCCAAGTCTCCGGCCGCCTCGCCACTCTTCTTCATCCCGAAGGCTAATGGGGAGCTGAGAGCCTGTGTGGACTTTAGGGCATTGAATGCGATAACCGTAAAGAATCGGTACCCCTTGCCTCTCATCAGTGTACTTCTGGAACAGGTCAAGAAAGCTCGTATCTATACCAAGTTGGATTTGAAAGGGGCATACCATCTGGTGCGCATGAGGGACGGAGACGAGTGGAAGACCGCCTTTAAGACCAGGTTCGGCCTTTTTGAGTACCTCGTCATGCCGTTCGGTCTGTGCAACGCCCCGGCAGCCTTTCAGTACTTTTTGAATGAGGTATTCAGAGAGGAGTTGGATATCTACGTGGTCGTATATATCGACGACATCCTCATCTATTCGTCCAGTGTGGAGGAGCACGTACACCACGTCAAAGCTGTGCTCCAAAAGCTGAGGGAAAACATGCTGTTTTGTAAACTCAGCAAGTGTGACTTCCACGTCACATCCGTGGAATTCCTCGGAGTGATGCTGAGTCCAGAGGGACAGGAGATGGCAGAACGAAAGATCAAGGCGGTGAAAGAATGGCCGGTGCCCCAAAGCGTGAAGGACGTCCAAAGTTTCATTGGCTTCGCCAACTTTTACAGGCGGTTCATAGATGGATTTTCAGGAGTGGTGGCCCCAATCACACAGCTACTGAGGAAGTCCAAGGAGTTTGTCTGGTCCCCTGAAGCGAACAAAGCCTTTGAGGCCCTGAAAAGCGCCTTTGGTAAGGCGCCGGTGTTGGCTCACCCCGATCCGGATCTCCCCTACGTGGTGGAAGCGGACGCGTCGGATGTGGCGCTGGGGGCTATCTTGTCCCAACGCAACCACGACACAGGGGTGCTTCATCCCGTTGCGTACATGTCCCGCAAACTCAACGACGCCGAACGCAACTACCATATTGCGGAGAAGGAGCTTCTCGCAATCAAGGACGCCTTCACCGAATGGAGGCATTGGTTGATGGGGGCAAGACATGTGGTATCGGTGTACACGGACCATCGGAACCTACAGTTCATGACGGCCACTAGACACCTTTCTCCCAGGCAGCTGCGGTGGATGATCTTCTTTGCGGGGTTCAACTTCCGCATCACATATCGGCCGGGGACGGAAAACCGAAAGGCGGACGCCCTGTCCCGTCAATCTGCAGTTAAGGAACCATTGCCTGCGACCGAGCGTTCCATCATTTCCCCGAGGATGGTATTGGGGGTTATCCAACCGGATACTTTCCTGAGGGGAATAAAGAGAGGGATCAGGTCATTCGCATGGCGGAGGTGGCTCCTCAGTCACAGAGAATGGCAGCTGAAGGACGGGATACCCCTGAAGGGCAGGTGCCTATTGATACCCACGCCTAGGCTAAGGAAACAAGCATTCATCTGGTGCCATGACTCTCCATGCGCAGGTCATTTGGGCTTTGAAAAAACGGTGGCTAGCATGGGACGGCATTTCTGGTGGCCAACCATGAGAGTGGATGTCAGGAGGTGGGGACAGGAGTGTCCTACGTGTGCTACCATGAAGGCCGACCATGGCCGAACCCAAGGGCTCTTACATCCACTTCCAACCCCGGATAGACCATGGGATAGCATATCACTGGACTTCGTGGTGGGCCTACCGGTAGACCAGGGGATGACGGCAATACTGGTGGTGGTGGATTACTTGACGAAAATGGGGCACTTCATCCCCTGCAAGAGAGTCCCTACGGCCGGGGAATTGGCGTCACTACTCCTAAAGAATGTGGTACGACTGCATGGATTACCTGGGGTGATCGTGTCGGACCGGGGGTCGCAGTTTACTGCGCAATTCTGGAAGACTTGGTGCACTGCGCTGCATGTTAAGACCGCCCTGTCCACCAGCTACCACCCTCAAACGGACGGCCAAACCGAGCGCCTGAACCAAACGCTCAAACAGTATCTGCGATGTTTTGTGGACCAGGGCAGGGAAGAATGGGTCGACTTGCTATGGGTTGCAGAGATAGCCTATAACAACGCCACTCACAGCTCCACACAGTCATCTCCGTTCTATAGCAACTATGGCCAACATCCCAGGTTCTTGCCATTTCTACATCCGTTCAGAGAGGACTGGATTCCCGCCACAGCGGACAGGGTGGCACACATAAAAGACACATTGATGCGCTCAAGGGCTGTCCTAATAGAGGCCAAGAGAAGATACAAGGCTGCGGCAGATAGGAAGAGAAGGCCCGGGCCACTGTACCGCACTGGAGACTACGTCTGGATATCCACAAGAAACATGAGGTTTCGAAAGAACAGTGTGTTCCATCCCAAGTACATGGGCCCCTATCGAATTACCAAGTGTATGGGTCCCGTGAACGTGAAGGTGTGCTTGCCCCAGTCATTGCGGATACACCCTGTCTTTCATGTATCATTGCTCAAACCAGCACCCTCCAAGCCGTCTGGGACACCTCGGCCGGTATGCGTGGAGTCGGAGGTGGAGTATGAAGTGTCGGGCATACGGGCGTCCAAATGGCGCAGGGGGAAGCTGTGGTACCTGGTTGCGTGGAAAGGCTATGGCCCGGAGGAGCATTCATGGGAACCGGCTGAAGGGGTTCATGCTCCGCGCTTGGTCTCCTTGTTCCATCGGCGTTTTCCTGCCAGCGCTGGACCCGTGGGGAGCTGCTGAGAGGGAGGATGTACTGTCAAGAATTCCTGTCATACAAGGGAAACACGCCCTTATGTAAACAGGAGAGCTGTTACATAACTCAAGGAAAACCCGCCCTTATGTAAACAGGAGAGCTGTTACATAACTCAAGGAAACACGCCCTTATGTAAACAGGAGAGCTGTTACATAACTCAAGGAAAACACGCCCTATAAAGGGAGGAACCGGGAGGTACAACGCTGTCGGATATTGTGTTCACACCGACGTACCTGCTTCGTGAAGAGCAGTGTTCCGGAGTGGTGCTCCAGTAAGGCAAGAACGGAGGTAGGTCGAGTCGTTACTCCCTGGGCCGTGTCTTGCCCCATCGTCACCTGTGAAGGACCCGGAAGCTCTACCGGTCAACCATTGAGCTTCGCTTTTTGACTCGGCTGAGTCCAAGCGCAGTGGCGCTTTTGCTGGTTGGAGTCGTAACTCCCAGCCCGACCAGAGACACAGGGACTGCCAGCTGTAACGCACACCAGGAGGTGTTTGCCGCGTTACAGACTCGGAAGTCCACAGGATCGATCGAGCGGCTGCTCTCGGTTCAGTCTTCTTGCTTGTGATTGGGGTATCGGTGACGCATCACCAGGAGGTGACTCCGCGTCCCGGTGCAGTCTGAGGAAGAGGTTGAGCGGCTGCTCCCTTCAGGTAGAGACCCCGGCTGGGTGTTTCCCTGACTCCTCGATTCTCCCCAACACTCTTCGTGCCCCTCACAGCCTACCGATTGGCATTGTCGGCCATTTCATTTCTGCCCTCTGTTGGCATACGCCGGGACCGGCGTATATGCAGAGGACGGTTAGGACCATCCGTGCTGTGGACTGGTAACGTACTTAGCCTGGAGGATTCCAGTGACTATAACGTGTTTATTCTTTGTATTATATTTGCCTTCATTAAAACAACTAACCCTTCACTAGTGGTTGCGTCCTCATTGTCGTGTCTGTTAAACGATCCTGAGACGTTCAGGGCGTTACAGGTGGAGGAAGCGGCATTGAGCAAGGTACAAACTCAAGACCAAGTCGATCCAAATGACACGGCCCGAGAATGGGAAATCCGGACACGTATTAGGGACATCTGGGGCAGGCTCAACAAGTACACACTCAGTCAGTGCTTACACAGGGAGGGAGACAAGTTGGGACATCTACTGGTCTGGATCCTTCAAAGAGAACAAACCCAGACCCCAATAGTGGCGCTGCGTTCCCATACTGGCACAGTGGTACACTCCCAACACGATAACTCAGTACACCACACAGGCCCTACCTACCCAGCCCATCACCAGACAGACGGGTCCTGAAGGCGATAGTAAATCTGCTTGTGAACCCTCTCGTGCGGAGCTCCTGGCGGCCATCCAGGGGTCTCGAGCCGCTCTGGAGAAGCAGATCAAAATCGTTTTGATTGATGTGAACCTGGTGAGAGCAGACTTACGCAAAGTAGCAGATAAAGTTTCAACGGCTGAGAGGGACATTGTGCAGCTAAAAGGAGAGGTAGCCTCGCTAAAGCAGCAGGTGACACAGTGGTCCAACGCTACGGGAGCTCTGGAGCGCAGGGTTGAAGAGGCGGAGCGCCCAGCCCACAAAAGTAACATCAGGGTACTGGGAATTCCGGAAAGGACTGAGGAGACAGAATCCTTTTTGGAACATTGGATACGAGCAAAGCTCTGTCCCAGGGGCCTCTCAAGCATGTTTGTGGTGGAGAGGGCACACCGGGCCTTGGTTCCTCCCCTGCCCCGGGGGCTCCCCCCAGGACAATAATCTAAGAAATCCTGAACCATCAAGATAGAGACTGCATCCTGCGGGCAGCGATAAAGGCACCAGACCTATGCTATGACAACAGCAAAGTATCCATCAACCATGATTATACTAGACAGATCCAGCAGCAACGAAAAACTTTTCTCAGGGTCAAGCAGAAGCTCAGGAAACTGCACTTACAGTACATGTTACTCTACCCAGCCAAGCTGAAGGTGATGACGCACTGGAAGGCCCACTTCTTTGAAAACCCTGACGAGGTCTGGGAGTGGCTGGAGATCCGGGGGATGCTCTTCTCCCCCCGGAGCAGAGGGGAGGTCGAAGGGGGTGGGGAACTCTGACATCCCGGGGGATGCCAGGCGCTTGCCGTAGGAAGTGTTCTGCAGACATCGACCCTCCGAGTAAGCAGAGAATCACCATGACTGAGGATGGAACCATGCAGGTGGAGGCCCAGGAGCCGAGGGTCTCCCTATCCCCGTCTGTAGTGCAGGAAACGGATTCTGCGCCTGCTCCGGCAGCACTTAACCTCTTGGAAGAAGTGATTCCTGAAACAATCTTGGACACAGCCCTAACCTTGCAAGACTCTGGATGAAAATATGAACTCAAATATAGCATGGTCTTAATTTGGGGGGCTATTTAGGACAAACATGTTATGGTTTGGCGAAGGGGGAGTCTCTCTGAGGTGGGAGGGAGCTTAAGTTGACTTGTATCCGAGTAAGGGATATAAGAATTTACAGCTGTACACTAGGGGTCTAGAGCCCTGAGGAGCATAGGCCCCACTCAGCAGGGCACCTCCAGGTTTGGATGTCTTGAGCCATTGGTTGGGCTTGGACGGGAGGCCAT
Source organism: Triturus cristatus (assembly GCF_964204655.1). Taxonomy (NCBI): domain Eukaryota; kingdom Metazoa; phylum Chordata; class Amphibia; order Caudata; family Salamandridae; genus Triturus; species Triturus cristatus. The sequence continues at coordinate 558,137,207 of NC_140589.1, read as the reverse complement.
ATTCTTTCGGGAAGTTGCATGGCCCCGTTTGGGCCGAAGGGGAGGCTGTGCACGTCCTGGCACAAACACTGGGAGGGCTTAACTGTATGCACTGTTGTAGGTTATTTGCCAGGGGGAGGGGGACGTTGGGACTAGTTTACGTTGAATGTTTTCATTTGGGTTATGCAGCATGGAATGGCTAGGAAGACTCTGCATGACACTGGGTCTCAGGGCATAAGGGCAGATTACCATCATGACAATGGGGTCTAAGTTCATGAGCTGGAATGTAACGGGGCTCGTCACTTGCACTAGGCGATAGAGGGTTCTCTCCTTTCTCCGGAGGCACCACGTATCCCTGGCATGCCTCCAAGAAACTCACCTGGGTGATGCTGCTGCCCAGAGGCTGGTGAGAAAGTGGAGGGAACAGATCTTTAACTCATCATACTCTACCAATGCCAGGGGAGTGCTCGTGTGGGTGGCACCAGAGACACCGTTTTCACTGTGCTACATGGAGGCTGACATTAATCGTAGGAATATATTGCTGAGAGCTAAGATAGATGGCAGAGACATAGTCATATTAAACGTATATATGCCCCGAATGTAGACAACCCTGACTTCTACCAGTCCCTCCAAGAGGTGCTGGCGTCGTATTTGGGTGCTATGATCCTTTGGGTGCGAGACTTTAATTGTGACCTGGACCCGGAGTTGGATAGGAACCCCCCCCTGCCGAGGCACGAAGCCCTGAAAGACGGAGAGACTCCAGGAGGTAATGGGGAACTTGGGAGCTCAGGACATATGGAGGATTAGACACCCCACTCAGAAGATATACACTTGCTACTCTCCCACACACAACACACTTAGTAGACTGGATAGAATCTTGGTTGCGACACCAGACGCTGACTTAGATGTTGAGGTGACCCATCAGGCACGATTGCTTTCCGACCACTCTCCGGTCGCTTGTACGGTCTGCTGGGGCTACCCCCCGAGCACCTCCCTAGAGTATGGCAGGTGCAGTCGGACATACTGGAAGATGCAGTTGGCAGGCAACATACAGAAGGGGAACATAGAAATTAGATGACTATTAACTGGGAAGGGGCGGATATTACCAGGGCTACAAAATGGGAGGCTTTGAAAGCAATGGTAAGGGGGCCTGCCTGAGCCTAACTTGTGGGGTGTGTAGGCAACTGCAGCGAGAGTTGGGGTGGAGGAAGCGGCATTGAGCAAGGTACAAACTCAAGACCAAGTCGATCCAAATGACACGGCCCGTGAATGGGAAATCCGGACACGTATTAGGGACATCTGGGGCAGGCTCAACAAGTACACACTCAGTCAGTGCTTACACAGGGAGGGAGACAAGTTGGGACGTCTACTGGTCTGGATCCTTCAAAGAGAACAAACCCAGACCCCAATAGTGGCGCTGCGTGCCCATACTGGCACAGTGGTACACTCCCAACACGATAACTCAGTACACCACACAGGCCCTACCTACCCAGCCCATCACCAGACAGACGGGTCCTGAAGGCGATAGTAAATCTGCTTGTGAACCCTCTCGTGCGGAGCTCCTGGCGGCCATCCAGGGGTCTCGAGCCGCTCTGGAGAAGCAGATCAAAATGGTTTTGATTGATGTGAACCTGGTGAGAGCAGACTTACGCAAAGTAGCAGATAAAGTTTCAACGGCTGAGAGGGACATTGTGCAGCTAAAAGGAGAGGTAGCCTCGCTAAAGCAGCAGGTGACACAGTGGTCCAACGCTACAGGAGCTCTGGAGCGCAGGGTTGAAGAGGCAGAGCGCCCAGCCCACCAAAGTAACATCAGGGTACTGGGAATTCCGGAAAGGACTGAGGAGACAGAATCCTTTTGGGAACATTGGATACGAGCAAAGCTCTGTCCCAGGGGCCTCTCAAGCATGTTTGTGGTGGAGAGGGCACACCAGGCCTTGGTTCCTCCCCTGCCCCGGGGGCTCCCCCCAGGACAATAATCTAAGAAATCCTGAACCTTCAAGATAGAGACTGCATCCTGCGGGCAGCGATAAAGGCACCAGACCTATGCTATAACAACAGCAAAGTATCCCTCAACCATGATTATACTAGACAGATCCAGGAGCAACTAAAAACTTTTCTCAGGGTCAAGCAGAAGCTCAGGACACTGCACTTACAGTACATGTTACTCTACCCAGCCAAGCTGAAGGTGATGACGCACTGGAAGGCCCACTTCTTTGAAACCCCTGACGAGGTCTGTGAGTGGCTGGAGATCCGGGGGATGCTCTTCTCCCCCCGGAGCAGAGGGGAGGTCGAAGGGGGTGGGGAACTCTGACATCCTGGGGGATGCCAGGCGCTTGCCGTAGGAAGTGTTCTGCAGACAACGACCCTCCGAGTAAGCAGAGAATCACCGTGACTGAGGATGGAACCATGCAGGTGGAGGCCCAGGAGCCGAGGGTCTCCCTATCCCCGTCTGTAGTGCAGGAAACGGATTCTGCGCCTGCTCCGGCAGCACTTAACCTCTTGGAAAAAGTGATTCCTGAAACAATCTTGGACACAGCCCTAACCTTGCAAGACTCTGGATGAAAATATGAACTCAAATATAGCATGGTCTTAATTTGGGGGGCTATTTAGGACAAACATATTATGGTTTGGCGAAGGGGGAGGGCGGGGGGAGTCTCTCTGAGGTGGGAGGGAACTTAAGTTGACTTGTATCCGAGTAAGGGATATAAGAATTTACAGCTGTACACTAGGGGGCTAGAGCCCTGAGGAGCATAGGCCCCACTCAGCAGGGCACCTCCAGGTTTGGATGTCTTGAGCCATTGGTCGGGCTTGGATGGGAGGCCATATTCTTTCGGGAAGTTGCATGGCCCCGTTTGGGCCGAAGAGGAGGCTGTGCACGTCCTGGCACAAACACTGGGAGGGCTTAACTGTATGCACTGTTGCAGGTTATTTGCCAGGGGGAGGGGGACGTTGGGACTAGTTTACGTTGAATGTTTTCATTTGGGTTATACAGCATGGAATGGCTAGGAAGACTCTGCATGACACGGCATCTCAGGGCATAAGGGCAGATTACCATCATGACAATGGGGACTAAGTTCATGAGCTGAAATGTAACGGGGCTCGTCACTTGCACTAGGCGACGATATAGGGTTCTCTCCTTTCTCCGGAGGCACCACGTATCCCTGGCATGCCTCCAAGAAACTCACCTGGGTGATGCCGCAGCCCAGAGGCTGGTGAGAAAGTGGAGGGAACAGATCTTTCACTCATCATACTCTACCAATGCCAGGGGAGTGCTCGTGTGGGTGGCACCAGAGACACCGTTTTCACTGTGCTACATGGAGGCTGACATTAATCGTCGGAATATATTGCTGAGAGCTAAGATAGATGGCAGTGACATAGTCATATTAAACGTATATATGCCCCGAATGTAGACAACCCTGACTTCTACCAGTCCCTCCAAGAGTTGCTGGTGTCGGATTTGGGTGCTATGATCCTTTGGGTGCGAGACTTTAATTGTGACCTGGACCCGGAGTTGGATAGGCACCCCCCCTGCCGAGGCACAAAGCCCTGAAAGACGGAGAGACTCCAGGAGGTAATGGGGAACTTGGGAGCTCAGGACATATGGAGGATTAGACACCCCACTCAGAAGATATACACTTGCTACTCTCCCACACACAACACACTTAGTAGACTGGATAGAATCTTGGTTGCGACACCAGACGCTGACTTAGATGTTGAGGTGACCCATCAGGCACGATTGCTTTCCGAACACTCTCCGGTCGCTTGTACGGTCTGCTGGGGCTACCCCCCGAGCACCTCCCTAGAGTATGGCAGGTGCAGTCGGACATACTGGAAGATGCAGTTGGCAGGCAACATACAGAAGGGGAACAGAGGAATTAGATGACTATTAACTGGGAAGGGGCGGATATTACCAGAGCTACAAAATGGGAGGCTTTGAAAGCAATGGTAAGGGGGCCTGCCTGAGCCTAACTTGTGGGGTGTGTAGGCAACTGCAGCGAGAGTTGGGGTGGAGGAAGCGGCATTGAGCAAGGTACAAACTCAAGACCAAGTCGATCCAAATGACACGGCCCGAGAATGGGAAATCCGGACACGTATTAGGGACATCTGGGGCAGGCTCAACAAGTACACACTCAGTCAGTGCTTACACAGGGAGGGAGACAAGTTGGGACATCTACTGGTCTGGATCCTTCAAAGAGAACAAACCCAGACCCCAATAGTGGCGCTTGTTAGAAATGAGGGGGCTCTGGTTGACGCAGGTGTGAACCCACAACAAGCAGGGACCCTTTACTTCTTGTCAGGGCGAAGGATGACTCCCCAGAATAACCCCTGCTCACCCTCCAGGTGCGTGGCGCGAGCAGTCTAGGCTAAGTCTCAGGCGTACACGGTTAAGCAAATGCAATTACACATACAGTAAACCCCTTGCATGCACCACAAATGGACACCAATCAGGAAGTATATAAAAATAAGCTTTTATGTAGATTCAGCAGATTCAAATACAAGGCCCAGTAACGTTGAACTGATGGGGCCACAATTCTTGGAAATACGGTAAAGTTCTCTTTGTGTTACGGAAAGTTCTTTAGGCGGGCACCAGGTAACTGTAGGCCTCAGCGTACTTTGTGCTGAGGCAGCGCCCCGGAAGCACACAGCAGATGACAGGGAAATAAGAACGTTGCGGACCCTGGATCCGATGCGAGCTCGCGGTCGAGTTCGTAAGTACAGTACCTTGTTTCTTGACGCAAAGGCGGGTGCGGGAATTTCAGCGGCTCTTCGACAGAAGAGCGAGGCGGCGTCCGGGGCTCCCACACTTCACGAGGGTGTCTGATCCTCAGGCTCACGACAAGAGCGGGGTGTTGTAGGTGGCGGGTGAACAAAGCGGGGCAGCCGGGCACGCAGATGCGTCCGGGCCGTCCGGGGCTTGGAGATGCTCACCAACGCCGATTCCGGCGGGAGGGTGAAGGTGCACAGCGAGCCTCCACGAGCGAGGTGACGGGGCAGCCCAGCACAGCGTAGGGGGAGCGGCTCCGATCGAGCGAGGCTCTTCCCAAGGCGGGGGCGGCTAAGCCGTCCTGGTCACGGCTCAGGGAGGGACTGGGCACGAGGGTCACAGCTCCGGCGAGGGAAAGGACACCACAGTCCAGCAGCAGGCGAGTGAAGATCAGGTAGAGCCCAATGGTCCTGGGGCTCCGTTCAGGGGGCAAGCTCAGTTTCCAAGCCCTTGGAGATCGTTTTGGAAAAGCACAAGTCTTGAAAGTAAAAGTAAAGTAAAAGTCTTCAGCAACAGTTTCTCTTCTCTCCTTTGGCAGCAAGGTCACCACTGCAGGCCAATCCCCCAGGATAGGGACAGTCTTCCTCCTACAGCTTTCCCGGTGCCTCCTCCTCAGGCAGAGATTCTTCTTGGTCAAAAGCGGATCTAGTTTCTTAGGAGCAGGGCTCCTCCATTTATACCACAAATCTTTTGTTCTCCCAGGCCAGGGGTCTGACAGTAAATCAAACAGTCCAATCATGGAATCCAACCAACATATACAATTTACATAGGGAGCACTCGCAACGTGACACTGGTTGGCAGTGGCACAGCGCGCTGAGCGGCCAACACCATAAAAACACATGAGGCACAGCGACAAAAAGAGGAAGGGAGACTCACGCCAAGGTGCCAGGTCTAACACGTGTCCCCTCCAGCTGAAAAGTGGGGAGAACTACCCTACCCCAGGGAGTTCCTCATCACTAAGGCGGAAAAATCTGGACAGACCGTCAGCATTGGCGTGATCTGTACCAGGGCGATGTTCCACCGTGAAATCCATACCCTGTAGGGAAATGGACCACCTCAACAGCTTTGGATTCTCACCCCTCATATGCATCAACCATCTGAGGGGCCTGTGGTCCGTCTGAACCCGGAAGTGAGACCCAAACAAGTAGGGTCTTAGCTTCTTCAGCGCCCAGACCACAGCAAATGCCTCACGCTCAATAGCACTCCACGTCTGTTCCCGTGGAAGTAACCTCCTGCTAAGAAAGGCTACGGGTTGATCTAGGCCCTCCTCATTAATCTGTGAAAGAACAGCCCCCACACCATGCTCTGAAGCGTCTGTCTGAACGATAAACTCTTTGGAGAAGTTGGGAGCCAAGAGCACGGGCGCCGTGCACATAGCAGTTTTCAAGGCCTCAAAAGCTTTCTGACAGGTGTCAGTCCAGATCACTTTCCTGGGCTGCTTCTTCGAAGTCAGCGCTGTCAAGGGGGCAACCAGGTTGCCATACCCCTTGACAAACCTCCTGTAGTACCCGGTGAGACCTAGGAAGGCTCTCACCTCCGTCTGGGTTTTGGGCGCCTCCCAATTCAGGATGGTTTCTATCTTGGGCTGAAGGGGTGCCACCTGGCCACTCCCAACTTGGTGTCCCAAGTACACCACGGAACCCTGCCCGATCTGGCACTTACTCGCCTTGATCGTGAGGCCTGCCTTGCGCAGCGCCATCAATACTTCCCAGAGGTGACGCAAGTGTTCCTCCCAAGTGGAGCTGAACACGGCGATGTCATCCAGGTAGGCTGCACTGAACGAATCCAGCCCAGCCAACACCTGGTTGACCAATCTCTGGAAGGTGGCAGGGGCATTCTTCATCCCAAATGGCATAACCCGGAACTGGTAGTGCCCATCTGGGGTGGAAAATGCTGACCTCTCTTTGGCCCCCTCGGTCAAGGCGATCTGCCAATACCCAGACGTTAAATCAAACGTGCTGAGGTAGTTGGCAGCCCCTAGCCGATCGATGAGCTCATCAGCTCTGGGGATGGGGTGTGCGTCGGTCCTAGTGACCGAATTGAGTCCTCTGTAGTCCACACAGAACCGGAGTTCGGGTGTGGCTCCCGGCGCTGCAGCCTTTGGGACCAAGACCACGGGGCTGGCCCAAGGACTGCTAGAAGACTCAATTACCCCGAGTGCAAACATCTTGGAGACCTCCTCCTTGATGCATGTCCTCACCCTGTCAGTCACCCTGTAGGCCTTGTGCCGCACAGGTGGACTATCCCCAGTGTCCACATCATGGACGCACCAATCAGTGACACCAGGGACCAGGGAAAACAGGTCAGAAAACTGTCCCAGCAACTGGCGACAATCATTCTGTTGCTCAGGGGTCAGGGTGGAAGAGAGGCTGACACCATCCACTGACCCATCTTGCTCCTTGGCTGACAGGAGGTCAGGAAGAGGTTCTGTCTCCTCTTCCATTCCAGCATCTGTTGCCAAGAGCATGCCCACTTGGGACCTCTCCAAGTGGGGCTTGAGGCGGTTGACATGTAGGACCCTTAAGGGGTTCCTAGGAGACTTCAGGTCCACCACGTAGGTAACAGGACTCTTGCGCTCCACCACCTCAAAGGGACCGGTCCACTTATCCTGGAGCGCACACGGCTCCACGGGGGCCAAGACCCATACTTTCTGCCCAGGCTGAAGCTCTACCAGAGTGGCATTCTGGTCGTACCACCGCTTCATCTCCTCCTGGCTGGCTTCCAGATTTGCCTCAGCAAGTTGCCTGAATCGCCTAGTCTGATTCCTGAAGGCCAGCATGTAACTATATACATTCTGGGGAGGTTTCCTGGGAGATTGCTCCCAGCCTTCTTTGACCAGACTTAGAGGTCCTCTGACTGGGTGACCATACAGAAGCTCAAAGGGACTGAACCCCAGAGACTTCTGTGGCACCTCACGGTAAGCGAAGAGAAGGCATGGTAAGAGGACGTCCCACTTACGCCTCATGGGTCCTTCTAGGCCCATTATCATGCCTTTGAGGGTTCGGTTGAATCTCTCAACCAACCCGTTTCCTTGGGGGTGGTAAGGGGTGGTGAACTTGTAGGTTACACCACACTCTTGCCAAAGAGATTTCATGTACTTGGACATGAAATTGGTACCTCGGTCAGACACCACCTCTAGAGGGAATCCCACTCGGGAGAAAATTCCCATCAGTGCCCGTCCCACCACGGGGGCCGTCACTGTCCTTAGAGGAATGGCTTCCGGGTACCGGGTGGCATGGTCCACCAGGACCAGGATGAACCTATTGCCCATCGCTGTCCTGGGGTCCAGTGGCCCTACAATGTCAATCCCCACTCGCTGGAATGGGGTACCGACCACAGGGAATGGCTGGAGTGGAGCCTTCTGCTTCCTCCCACTCTTTCCACTTGCCTGGCAAGTCTGGCATGTCCTGCAGTGAGTATCTGAACTCCTGCGCATTTGAGGCCAATAAAAGTGGGTGACAAGCCTTTCAAAGGTCTTGTCCTTCCCCAAATGCCCTGCCAATGGCACATCGTGAGCCAGCCCCAGTAGGAAGGCTCTGAAGTCCTGGGGTACCACCAGCGCACGGGCTGACCCAGGCTCAGCAACCTTAGGCTCTGTATATAGGAGGTCGTTCTCCCAGTAAACGAAATGTGATCCTGACTGATCACCTGCGGCCTGGTCTGCAGCCTGCTGCCGCATACCCACGAGAGAAGGGCACTCCTTCTGTGCCTTGCAAAAGTCCTCCCTGGTGGGACCCCCTTCCTGCTGCCAATGGGTGAGCTCCGGCAGGTCTCCCAGTTCAGCTATCTGTTCCTCTGTAGGCTCCAGGGCATCCCCCTCAAGGTCTGCTTCCTCCTGGACCGTGGGAACTTCAGGGGCCGGCTTCCCGCGCCCCTTGCTCCTTCTCTCTGAGGCCGGTTCCTGGGCCTCCCTCTCAGGCTCCAGGACCTCTTGAGTACCTCTACTGGCTGCCATGGACCGTGTGGTGACACACGCCCAATCCGGCATACCCAACATCTCCAGGTGAGCACTCCGCTCCACCTTAGCCCAAGGTGAGCTTTCCAAATCGTTCCCTAACAAACAGTCTACAGGCATGGCGGGCCTCACAGCTACCTGAAGAGTACCAGAGACCCCCCCCCCCACTCAAAGGGAACCTGAGCCACCTTGCAGTGTCTCTCTGTGTTGTCAGCGGCAACAACGGGATAGAATGCATTGGGGACCACCTGCTCCTGAGACACCAGGTGACACCTGACAGCTGTCACACTGGCTCCTGTATCTCTAAGAGCTTCCACTCTATGGCCATTTATGGTCACCCACTGCCTGTACTTCTTAGTGTTCTCAGGCAGCTGGGTTGGAGGGACCACTTCACGGTCTCCTAGCGAGACCAGGGACATCTCTGCGGGACCCCACCCACCTTGGACATCCCTCTCCTCCCCCAAGGCTACACTAGTCACCTGCCGGGGTGGAGCACCAGTGGGTGCTGGTTTACCAAACAATGGACACTTTACATCAGAGGCAAAATGCCCCAAATTGTTACACCTGTAACATCTTACGGGCCCCTTTGGAACAGGAGGACCTGTCGGGGCCCCGGTCGGTTTCTGGGGTGGGGGAGGCTGAGAACCCTTCCCTTGGTTCCCTTGGGGACTATTTTGGGGCCCTTTTTGGAACTGCTTCTGTTTACCCCTGTCCCCCCCACTCTTCTGCTGGGGACCCTGCCCACCTTTGGCGGAATCTCCCACGGTACCCTTGTGGACCCTGGTACTGACCCAGCGGTCCGCCTCCTCAGCAAGCTTCCTAGGGTTAGTCAGCCTACTATCGATCAGGTGCTGGCGTAGCTCAGGAAAACAATTACTGGACAAGTGCTCCCATGCCATTAAATCAAGAAGCCCTTGATAATCATTCACCTTACTACCCTTTACCCAACCATCCAGCGCTCTGCAAAAGAAAGTCACATACTCCACATACGTACTATTGGGAATCTTAGTGCAACCCCTAAACCTCTGTCTATATAACTCAGGGGTCAACCCATACCTAGCCATCAATGCTTCCTTCATATGGGCATAAGAATTATGAACATCAGCAGGTAAATCTAACAGTGTGTCCCGCCCTTCACTCAGGAACCGTCCCCACAACCCCGCTCCCCAATCTTTCTCAGGGACCCGGTGGGAAGACATGGCTACCTCGTAGGCTCTGAACCACTGCCCGATGTCGTCATTCCTGAAGAACTCCTTCACTACATCCTTGGGAATATAAACTCTTGGTTCCGCCGGTACTGGCGGTGTGCTGCCACCAGAGGGATTAAGCTCCAAACTTTTTGCTTTCAGCTCCAGCTCCCTCAGCTTCATGTCATGCTCTAATTGTAGTTTCTTTTCTTCCATGGCTAATCTTTGTTTTTCCATATCCATCTGCCCATGAAGTTTTGCCATTTCCACCTCGTGTGCCCGGGTTGCGGCCCTGTCGGCCAACTCTTCTGGCGACAGGCACCTGCCGAACTCATGGACACTTTCTGGTGGAACCACTTCCACCTGATTCTCTGGTGCCTTTGACTCATACCAGGCCCTCAGCGCCTTCACAAGTTGTTCCTTCTTTTTCAATCCAGTTTGGGCAATCCTGAACTTGGAGCAAAGACCTTTCAAGTCTTCATTGGTACGATTCTGAAGTGCGTCTTCGTCCCAATCTACGTCTTCAAATCCAGAGATTATGGAAACCGCCCTTCCGGCTGAAAGTGAACCAGGCATGGCTCTAACAACGGAGACTCTTGGCAAAACAAAAACAAATGCTAGCCTTGTGGCTGTGTTACTGGTCTGCTCTCACTACGTGGTGATCAGTGATTCACTATACGCAAACCACAAATGCAAATCCGTAAATCCCACCGCTGCCACCAATGTTAGAAATGAGGGGGCTCTGGTTGACGCAGGTGTGAACCCACAACAAGCAGGGACCCTTTACTTCTTGTCAGGGCGAAGGATGACTCCCCAGAATAACCCCTGCTCACCCTCCAGGTGCGTGGCGCGAGCAGTCTAGGCTAAGTCTCAGGCGTACACGGTTAAGCAAATGCAATTACACATACAGTAAACCCCTTGCATGCACCACAAACGGACACCAATCAGGAAGTATATAAAAATAAGCTTTTATGTAGATTCAGCAGATTCAAATACAAGGCCCAGTAACGTTGAACTGATGGGGCCACAATTCTTGGAAATACGGTAAAGTTCTCTTTGTGTTACGGAAAGTTCTTTAGGCGGGCACAAGGTAACTGTAGGCCTCAGCGTACTTTGTGCTGAGGCAGCGCCCCGGAAGCACACAGCAGATGACAGGGAAATAAGAACGTTGCGGACCCTGGATCCGATGCGAGCTCGCGGTCGAGTTCGTAAGTACAGTACCTTGTTTCTTGACGCAAAGGCGGGTGCGGGAATTTCAGCGGCTCTTCGACAGAAGAGCGAGGCGGCGTCCGGGGCTCCCACACTTCACGAGGGTGTCTGATCCTCAGGCTCACGACAAGAGCGGGGTGTTGTAGGTGGCGGGTGAACAAAGCGGGGCAGCCGGGCACGCAGATGCGTCCGGGCCGTCCGGGGCTTGGAGATGCTCACCAACGCCGATTCCGGCGGGAGGGTGAAGGTGCACAGCGAGCCTCCACGAGCGAGGTGACGGGGCAGCCCAGCACAGCGTAGGGGGAGCGGCTCCGATCGAGCGAGGCTCTTCCCAAGGCGGGGGCGGCTAAGCAGTCCTGGTCACGGCTCAGGGAGGGACTGGGCACGAGGGTCACAGCTCCGGCGAGGGAAAGGACACCACAGTCCAGCAGCAGGCGAGTGAAGATCAGGTAGAGCCCAATGGTCCTGGGGCTCCGTTCAGGGGGCAAGCTCAGTTTCCAAGCCCTTGGAGATCGTTTTGGAAAAGCACAAGTCTTGAAAGTAAAAGTAAAGTAAAAGTCTTCAGCAACAGTTTCTCTTCTCTCCTTTGGCAGCAAGGTCACCACTGCAGGCCAATCCCCCAGGATAGGGACAGTCTTCCTCCTACAGCTTTCCCGGTGCCTCCTCCTCAGGCAGAGATTCTTCTTGGTCAAAAGCGGATCTAGTTTCTTAGGAGCAGGGCTCCTCCATTTATACCACAAATCTTTTGTTCTCCCAGGCCAGGGGTCTGACAGTAAATCAAACAGTCCAATCATGGAATCCAACCAACATATACAATTTACATAGGGAGCACTCGCAACGTGACACTGGTTGGCAGTGGCACAGCGCGCTGAGCGGCCAACACCATAAAAACACATGAGGCACAGCGACAAAAAGAGGAAGGGAGACTCACGCCAAGGTGCCAGGTCTAACAGCGCTGCATTCCCATACTGGCACAGTGGTACACTCCCAACACGATAACTCAGTACACCACACAGGCCCTACCTACCCAGCCCATCACCAGACAGACGGGTCCTGAAGGCGATAGTAAATCTGCTTGTGAACCCTCTCGTGCGGAGCTCCTGGCGGCCATCCAGGGGTCTCGAGCCGCTCTGGAGAAGCAGATCAAAATCGTTTTGATTGATGTGAACCTGGTGAGAGCAGACTTACGCAAAGTAGCAGATAAAGTTTCAACGGCTGAGAGGGACATTGTGCAGCTAAAAGGGGAGGTAGCCTCGCTAAAGCAGCAGGTGACACAGTGGTCCAACGCTACGGGAGCTCTGGAGCGCAGGGTTGAAGAGGCGGAGCGCCCAGCCCACAAAAGTAACATCAGGGTACTGGGAATTCCGGAAAGGACTGAGGAGACAGAATCCTTTTTGGAACATTGGATACGAGCAAAGCTCTGTCCCAGGGGCCTCTCAAGCATGTTTGTGGTGGAGAGGGCACACCGGGCCTTAGTTCGTCCCCTGCCCCGGGGGCTCCCCCCAGGACAATAATCTAAGAAATCCTGAACCATCAAGATAGAGACTGCATCCTGCGGGCAGCGATAAAGGCACCAGACCTATGCTATGACAACAGCAAAGTATCCATCAACCATGATTATACTAGACAGATCCAGCAGCAACGAAAAACTTTTCTCAGGGTCAAGCAGAAGCTCAGGAAACTGCACTTACAGTACATGTTACTCTACCCAGCCAAGCTGAAGGTGATGACGCACTGGAAGGCCCACTTCTTTGAAAACCCTGACGAGGTCTGGGAGTGGCTGGAGATCTGGGGGATGCTCTTCTCCCCCCGGAGCAGAGGGGAGGTCGAAGGGGGTGGGGAACTCTGACATCCCGGGGGATGCCAGGCGCTTGCCGTAGGAAGTGTTCTGCAGACAACGACCCTCCGAGTAAGCAGAGAATCACCGTGACTGAGGATGGAACCATGCAGGTGGAGGCCCAGGAGCCGAGGGTCTCCCTATCCCCGTCTGTAGTGCAGGAAACGGATTCTGCGCCTGCTCCGGCAGCACTTAACCTCTTGGAAAAAGTGATTCCTGAAACAATCTTGGACACAGCCCTAACCTTGCAAGACTCTGGATGAAAATATGAACTCAAATATAGCATGGTCTTAATTTGGGGGGCTATTTAGGACAAACATATTATGGTTTGGCGAAGGGGGAGGGCGGGGGGAGTCTCTCTGAGGTGGGAGGGAGCTTAAGTTGACTTGTATCCGAGTAAGGGATATAAGAATTTACAGCTGTACACTAGGGGGCTAGAGCCCTGAGGAGCATAGGCCCCACTCAGCAGGGCACCTCCAGGTTTGGATGTCTTGAGCCATTGGTTGGGCTTGGACGGGAGGCCATACTCTTTCGGGAAGTTGCATGGCCCCGTGGCCGAAGAGGAGGCTGTGCACGTCCTGGCACAAACACTGGGAGGGCTTAACTGTATGCACTGTTGCAGGTTATTTGCCAAGGGGAGGGGGACGTTGAGACTAGTTTACGTTGAATGTTATCATTTGGGTTATACAGCATGGAATGGCTAGGAAGACTCTGCATGACACGGCGTCTCAGGGCATAAGGGCAGATTACCATCATGACAATGGGGACTAAGTTCATGAGCTGGAATGTAACGGGGCTCGTCACTTGCACTAGGCGATATAGGGTTCTCTCCTTTCTCCGGAGGCACCACGTATCCCTGGCATGCCTCCAAGAAACTCACCTGGGAAATGCCGCAGCCCAGAGGCTGGTGAGAAAGTGGAGGGAACAGATCTTTCACTCACCATACTCTACCAATGCCAGGGGAGTGATCGTGTGGGTGGCACCAGAGACACCGTTTTCACTGTGCTACATGGAGGCTGGCATTAATCATAGGAATATATTGCTGAGAGCTAGGATAGATGGCAGTGACATAGTCATATTAAACGTATATATGCCCCGAATGTAGACAACCCTGACTTCTACCAGTCCCTCCAAGAGGTGCTGGCGTCGGATTTGGGTGCTATGATCCTTTGGGTGTGAGACTTTAATTGTGACCTGGACCCGGAGTTGGATAGGCACCCCCCCCCTGCCGAGGCACGAAGCCCTGAAAGACGGAGAGACTCCAGGAGGTAATGGGGAACTTGGGAGCTCAGGACATATGGAGGATTAGACACCCCACTCAGAAGATATACACTTGCTACTCTCCCACACACAACACACTTAGTAGACTGGATAGAATCTTGGTTGCGACACCAGACGCTGACTTAGATGTTGAGGTGACCCATCAGGCACGATTGCTTTCCGACCACTCTCCGGTCGCTTGTACGGTCTGCTGGGGCTACCCCCGAGCACCTCCCTAGAGTATGGCAGGTGCAGTCGGACATACTGGAAGATGCAGTTGGCAGGCAACATACAGAAGGGGAACAGAAGAATTAGATGACTATTAACTGGGAAGGGGCGGATATTACCAGGGCTACAAAATGGGAGGCTTTGAAAGCAATGGTAAGGGGGCCTGCCTGAGCCTAACTTGTGGGGTGTGTAGGCAACTGCAGCGAGAGTTGGGGTGGAGGAAGCGGCATTGAGCAAGGTACAAACTCAAGACCAAGTCGATCCAAATAACACGGCCCGAGAATGGGAAATCCGGACACGTATTAGGGACATCTGGGGCAGGCTCAACAAGTACACACTCAGTCAGTGCTTACACAGGGAGGGAGACAAGTTGGGACGTCTACTGGTCTGGATCCTTCAAAGAGAACAAACCCAGACCCCAATAGTGGCGCTGCGTGCCCATACTGGCGCAGTGGTACACACCAGAGCTGCAATGTTACAAGAGCTGCAGCACCATCTTCAGACCGTATATACGGCGGACCCAACGATACGGACAGACTCTTATCTTCCATATTTGCAAAACATGCACCTAATGAACCTCCCCGCACAAGCCAAAGAGGAACTGGAGACCCCACTTCCCACAGAAGAAATACAGGCCGCACTACTAATTCTCCCAGCTTCTAAGTGTCCACTGAGTGATGGATTTCCCCCTGAGTAGGGCATATGCGGACATGCTGACCCGGCCACTCTTACAGGTATATCAGGAGGCTTTTGACAAAGGAATCCTCCCTCTTACCATGAGGCAGGGTGAAATATGCATGATTCTGAAGCAGGGTGGGGACAGCTGCGAACCTTCCTCCTACCGTCCAATCACCATGATCAACACAGATGCGAAAATACTATTCAAGCTCCTTGCTTCCCTCTTGGGATCCCAGATGCCACACCTCGTGCATGAGGATCAATGCGGCTTTGGGGAAGGGAAGAGGCAGTTTCTTGGAAGTCAGCAATATCTTACCGGGATGCCCGGGGGTTGAGGATATAAAGGCTAATTTTGAGTTGCAGTTGTTTTATTTATTGTTTTTTTTCTCTTTCTGTTGTGGTTGCTGTTTCTATTTTATTTTTTTCCTCGTTTGTGTTTTGGATTCTTTATTGGCACCTTATAAGGTATGTGCATATAGTTTCACGACGAGTTGGTACAACTCAATACCAGCATCCACAAATGTTATCCACCACTGAGGTTCTGTCCACTATGCTAATCATCGATGTTTAACTCCCCTCATGTGCAAGGCGGTAGGTGATACGTCGGCGTTGGCATCCCATGTGGCCATGCTGAACATGGTGGACTATGACATAAGAGGTGATCTGTCATCAATTTCTTTACATCGCCATTACATGGTAATTCGCGGGCATGTTTTGAAATGGACACTTGGTCAATCGCTGGGTATACCTGTTAAACTTACTTCTGGCAATATTTGGCGTAAGCCCTGTACGGTCTGACATACTGGCCAAAAATGCTGTTGTACCATACCATGTACTTATTCATTTGCTTGTTACTGAGTATGCTGTTTATTGAAAAATGGAAAAAATGTCAATAAAGATATTTTTTAAAAAAAAATGAGGATCAATGCGGCTTCATCCCGGGTGGCAACATTTCGATGAACTTGTGTCGTCTAAAGCCCGTCATGCAGGAAGTGCATTACCGGGAAGAGGAGATGATACCTCCTACAGGTCCTCGGAGCCGTGAGGTTTGGACCCCAGTTCTGCCGCTGGGTCAACATACTGTACACAGAGCCTCCTGCGTAGGTGAGACTGGTAGGGGCTCGTTCCGAAGAATGGATTCTAGAGCGAGGCATCCGCTTAGGAGACAAGACCCATATTGTTTCCCTGTATGCGGACGACGCTCTTTTTTATCCAACATATCCCCGAATGGCCATACCCAAACTCTTCCAGCACCTGGAGCACTTCGGGGAGGTCTCTGGCCTGCGACTCAACCGAGACAAATCGCTGATCTTCCCCGTGGCGGGTATGGCCGCTAGCCCTTTGGAGGGCCTTCCAGACTTAGAACTCAGATGGGAACGAGCTCACTTCCAGTATCTCAGGGTCCAGACTGTATTGGGCAACGCCCAGTTAATAGCCCTAAGCCTGGACAGGGTCCTGACAGCCCTCAGACACTCTGTGACTCTTTGGAACACTCTACTGCTGTCTCTGATGGGTAGACTCCCAGTGTCCAAAATGGTGATGCCACCCATGTGCCTATATGCACTCCAGAACTCACCCTGCCCAGTTCCGGTACGAATCTTCAAGCAGCTGAAATCAATTCTTATATCAGTACTGTGGGTTGGACGGCGTAGCAGAGTATCTCTCGCTACACTGATGCGCAGTTATGAAGAAGGCAGACTGGAGGCCCCATGCTTTGATTTGTACTACTTTGCCGCCCAGCTCCAACACGCATCCCGGTGGTTAGAGGAAGGGGACAACTGCGGGCTCTTAGCAGGCTCCTATTGGGCCAAGTGACCCGGACGCCCTCCCAGTAGCGCTGATTAGGGGAGGGCAGTAGAGGGGGACTTGCCGTACCTGGTGTGTCAAACTGCGAATATATGGCAGCAATATTTAGAAAAGGTGCTGCAACATGCGCCTTTTCACAGAGAGCTAAGAGCTACCCATTTGGATATTGGCCCCTATCAGAGACATGAGTGGCAACATGTCCTTTCAGGCTTGGAAGGAGGGTGGATGTGAGGTCCTAGCGAATCTCTATCCAAGTGAGATGTTCATAACATATGAAGAAGCCTGTGAAAGCTTTGCTCTCGGGCGAGATCACTACTTACAGTACAGAGGGATCCAGGAAGTAGTGAACATTACCTGGCCTCAATACCCAGACATCCCGTAGCCGACAAACACTGCTCCTTAAATGCGGCTCCAGGCGCAGTATGATTTCGCTCCTATACAAGGCCATGAGGTGGGCCTCGGCTGCCCAGCCCTCGTTGTCACGGGCAGCATGGGAGAGGGACCTAAATGTCAGTGGCAGTTCTTTTATATGGGGGGAGGGGCCACACCCTTGTCCTTTTTCTGCCCCCTAGCTGTGCTTTCTATTAAATAATTAGGAGTCAAAAATTATTTGTGCCAGTAAACTGCCTCAGGCTGTCTGGTGACTTCAGGCAGCGTTCACAAGTCAGGTTTATGGCAGGCACAAATCATGCACTCTGAGCATGCGCCAGCAATCCTAGATTTGCCGGGCTGACGAGCTCACAGCCCTGAAGCTCGTGACATCATCAGCTCAGCAAAGCCATTGCATTCCCTACTGAAGGACCTACCCCGCCAATAAAGTTAGCCGTGGGCGCTGTCAGCTTCAGCTCTGCAAAGGACAGAGCTACACACCAATCACAATTCAGCAAGCCTCACTGTTAACCCCACCCTACCCTGCCCTGTGATCAATTAAACAAGGGTGGGATAAAGTTAAAAGAAAGAAGCTGCGCCTCCAGTAGGGGAAATTAAAACGTAAATATTTCCAGGACAAAGTGTTTAAAATGCATGTATCGGTTTCATCTCTCAGCAAGCCATAAAAGCGATAAGCCGTGTTTAATTGTGTTTGTGTTCTATTCGTTTTCAGTTTGAGGCTGGAATCTTGAAATGTGTGATAGCCCTGTTTGACCTTAAGGGGCCATAAACTGTAGCATTTAGTTACCAAATTGATAGCTCATGTGAAATCTTTATTGAAAAGCACATGTTGTTAGTAATTAATATGTAATCAGAGGCCAATGTTTTAAAGCAACTGCACTATGTGAGTTACAGGTGGAAAGCATGAAATCAGTCTATAAATGCCTTAACCTTTTTTTTTTTGAGTTTTCAGCAAATTAACAATCAAAAATGTATCATCATTTGCAGACATTGATAGAGCACAAAGGAACAAATCGGTACGATACATCACACTTATCATCATACGCTGTAATCACAGGTAGAAGCTGAAAGAGAAGCTACATAGCATATACAGAATACATTAAATTATTATTCATCTGTTTGAGACATTAAATAAGATGTCAACGGGCCTCATATGTCACATGGTCGGGATCTACATGGTAATTCTTCTGCATAACATAGCAGTTGGTCTCTACAATACACCATGTCTTGTAGCCAGCGTTTACTTGTCGGTGCCGGCCTACCGCCCCAATGAATAGAGACTCTACGTTTTGCTAACAGCAGCGCAATAGCTACCAGTTTTCGATGGCTAGCTTTTATGTGTGTAACTTTCCCCAGCAGACATATATGCATAGTGCATTCAATTCGTTCCTCCACTATTTTGGTCATGGTACGTGTAACTTGTTCCCAGAATTCAGCAACCTTTGGACAAGACCACGATAAGTGTTGCAAGTCCGCACCCGGCGCATTACGTCGAAGACAGTGATCAAAATCACGCAAGCCGTACTTTTGTAGCTGGAGAGGGGTGTAATACATCTGATGTAGATATTTAAAATGAATAATTCTAAGGTTCCCATTTGCAGTCAACTGCCCTGTTAACTTACAACATGCCTTCCAGTCATCCGTCGTTAATGGCTCTGCGAGAATAGCATTCCATTTTTCCAGTGGTCTGTCCACCTCCGTGACTTCCTCAAGTTTCTCGATATGGTAAATACGTGCAACCAGTTTGGCTCTGGTTTGCATAGTGTAAATCAACTGCAGGGCTCCTAAAGCCTGCGGTTCCATAACTTACTGATAGCCGCCCTCAATCTCACATAGAGAAAAACCAACATCGCAGTGGCTTGGCAGTCCACTTGAGCTTATCGATATCAATGAATTTTCCCTCGGGAAATACATCGCCCATTGTGTGTAACCCCGCGTCACAGATGACCTTAATGGAGCCAGTCTCAGCTGTTACTGATATGGCATCATGATACCGTAGGGGCATAGCTGGGGCATTTAGCGGGAGCTTATCTGCTCGCTTTCCAAGTTCTTGCCATGCATTCACCGTGTACTGAGTCCATTTCCCCTTTTTTTTAAATCGTGGTATGATTGACAATCATTGCCTTAAGCGGTATCGGGTGGACTGCACCTTCTTCCACAGCCACATGGGGGGTGAAGTCAGGCTTTTGTTGCCAATAATAGGTATTATGTGCTTGCGCACAAAGATAGTATAGTCTGAGATTTGGTGCTGTGAACCCGCATAAATGCCTTAACCTTCCACCTATCTGAGCCCAATAACGTGAATGTCAAAATAATACAAACATTTCTCTACACTGCTATGAAGCTCAATTAGTGTAGGAGCAAGCGCTACTTAAACAGTGCTTAAATATGCAAAAAACAATGAGACAGCAGATGCACCTCGATCTGCTTTTCAGTACTCTTTATTTTCACACGAGGAAGGACTAGTGTAAAGCTGTGGCTTCATATGGTGACAGAATGCTGCAACTGCTTGGCTGCAAACGGGACCCCTTATAAAATGTGTAGTGTTGTGCTTAAATCCCAGAAAATCCTATCTGGCAGCAGAAACGTGATGCCTGGTGTTTATTTGTTCAGTTTTAAATTTAGTGGTAGGTGTCAAAAGGGCAGATATAGCATGAGGCAGGCTCCAGGGATGCCCGGGCTGCTGTCCATTGGGGAATAGAAAGAGGAGGATTTGGTGGTGGGAGGGCGAGGGGAGTTTGAACTAAACAGCGAGGAGTTACCTTGGGAGGATTTCAGTTAATATCCACCAATGGAATGTAAACAAAATGTAGGGATAAAATGCCTTTTTTATTTGGGATTGGGAACTCCTGTTTGTAAAACTCTCTTTGCGTGTAGGTGAGATGGAGGCTTGCAGATGCCTCTTGTGATTGGCTGAGGTTTTTTTTAGAGGACTGTGGGTTGTGTTTGCTGAAGTATTACTGCCCTTGTCGGCATTAAGTGCACGTCACTCACATTTGGCAGTGTTGGGAACTGAGTAATTTATGCAGAAATATGGAAGGGTTACTCGAAAGTGGGCATAATGTGAAAGCCTGATTGCTTCACCTTATTTTTCAGCTTTATGAAATATATATGAAATGCCTAACATTTGTAAAAGTAGTTACGAGAGTTACATGTTTTATAAACATTTTGTAAAACATTTAGTTGAGATTAAAGCACTGCAGCTCTGGACATAGCCAGCATGGGCAGGAAACACTGGAGAGCCCTGCCAAGTGCAAGAGAGAACACGTGTTTTGGGGACACGTCAATGGGTGCTTCACTGTGCTTTTATGATTTAATTGACTGACTGACTGCTTCAATGGAAGTTGTTTAGCTGTAATAGGATGCAATGTGTTTGTAAAAGTAAGTTTGATATTAATGGCATGGGATGTGTGGTATCATATGAGTTACATACTTCCTCAGCCTACTTGTCAGTTTTGCTTTCCATGATCAGAAATGTTCAAGTTTTAAGCCACTGATTTTCATGAAGGTGATTAATGAGTTAACATTGCACACTCTTTTGTCTGATTAAGACATAACAGTAACACTTAGTGAACCTTCCCCCTTTACCAGTTACCTCTTTCACTTCTCTAAGCCAAAAATGCATTTACCCCACCAAGAACTTATATGTGCTGGTGTGAAATCAAATAGAAAAACATATTGTTTTCTCTCGCCCTCTTTGAGGCTTGAATCAGTATCCTAGATTTTGGGAGTGAAAGGCTTTTTCAACCATCTCAGTGAGACTGAAGTCACAGAAATATATTTTAGGAAGACTTAAGAGTTCTACTGCAGCATGTTAAAATAAATACCATTAAATAAGCACAGGGCACATTTTTCGTTTAACATAAGGAAAGGCTATGTTTACTTAAAATTATTATCATCAGGCTGCATATAGCTGAGCCTAATAAGGAGCAGTGCTCAGTCAGATTTATGGGCCAGTCTGGGTCACAGAGGTAAAAAACTGAAGTATTTAATTCTTAAATCAAAGTCCTTGTCCACTCAATATTGGAGTGTGAGAACAAAATGTTTCTGAATACTTTTAAATGGGAAACAATAAAAAGTTACATTATTGATTACATTTTCATTTAAATTTTCTCCCATTTCAAAGTGTTGTATTTACTAGTAGCAGGCCTTTTGCTCCCAGTGGCCAGTAGACACTGCCATATTTATAACTGAAAAAGTATATATTTTTTCAAATGGGAGAAATTTTAAAGTGAAGAAAATGTTTTCTATGAAAGATTAAGTATTAATGTCTTTCTCCACTTTCAATTAAGCCAAATACATCTTAATGTTTTAGGAAGCATATTTTTTCACTTCAAATTCCTCCCATTTCAACAAATGTATTTTTCTGTTACAAATATGACACAATGTCTACAGGCCAGTGGGAGTAGGATGCTTGGTGTTTGTAAATGTGACACTTAGAAAAGAAAGAAAATTTAAATGAGTTTTATGGAATCCGTATAAACAAAGTTAGCTCTTCAGTTTAATTTTCTTGATACAGTGCCATATTTATAGGTCAAACATACAGCCATTATTTTACGTTGGAAAAATTTAAAGTGTTTAAAATTTTTCCACAATCTGGCCATTTTTGCAGAACATTTTTCTGCACTTTAAATTTCTCCCGTTTGTGTTATAGATGTAACGGTGCCACATATGGTGAAAGGTAAGTCCTGTTTCACAAGTACATAAAGATACAACACAGTCTCTTAGTCACCGGTACACACACCTATATACCATTCATATGCATGCATGCTCATACATGCTCTCACTGACACACATGGCAGCCCTGTCATAGTGAAGGAAATGTATCTAAGACAGCATGTCCTAGACGTAGTCTGCACTACCAAGATTGCCACTCAATTGGAGTGTTAATTGATATTGTTCACTATTAGAAAACATATAAGCAAAATTTCAACCAATGCATCCGATTAAACATGATTACAAAAACTAATATTCATAAGCAAAAACAATGAATTCACAGTCCAACGTAGTTCGTTGCTTCTTTAATTCAAAAGCGTTGTTTCCAATACTGAGTATAGAACTCCACTGTTACATTAGCATACGATGTGAAGTCTTGCAATGTGATGTTCCCAATGCATTTCGGGTGGTTCATCCACCCTTCATCAGGGGCAATCTACAGAAAACATATACGAATTATGTTCATACAGTTAAGTACAAATTTTGATGTCATACATTTATAGTTAACCGGCCTCCAAATTACCGGGAAAAAGAAATTAACACGATGTCTAACACGTATCTTTATGGTTGTTATCACACCAGTTCCAAGTTGCAACCTTAACTTCACCGACTCAGAAACATACCCAACAGAAAATAATTGTGTGAACCAAGTGTACTAAGATGCAAGAAATGCTGTGATCATAATCCTCTTGTGAGACATACACCATTCCTGTAAGTGCTAATAAGGTCCAATCTAATGGATGGAATTACCTCTATAAGCCCTCTGGTTCAGACATATGGCGAGTCGCTAATGTCGTAGGTTCAATAAATCTGCTACTATCTATGGAATATAAATCATCAAATGAGTACTATCTGTGGTGAAAAAGGGCTTTAACTGAAGTTGCGGACTGTAATAGGCTTACCACTATCTAATATAGAAGAATGTCGAGACAAGCTGTGTATGCGTCAAGCGCCCTCAAAATTATCGATAGAAAATCCTGTGAAATAAATGCCAAAAACCTTGTTTTAGTGATTACCCTAAAAACCAAGATGATGATGTTTCACCTCTAGTGCACGGTCACCTCGTGCATCTCACCTTACTTTTCTTGTCTTGGTTTACAATCCAAGGCGTTCAAAAACTGCTCGTGCTGTCTGGAAGCATGCGCAAAAGATTAGGTGTAAATGGGTATAAGTATTTTCTATATAAACTAACTCTCCGCACTAAACTGACGACTTACTTGATTGAAGGTTAAGGATCCTTAACAGTGCAGGCTCGCCATCAAGTGGCGTCCGCGCTGTTCCTAACCATTAATAAAGCTTACTCGTGCGATAGCGAGTGCGTGCGAAAACCACTGAACATCAAAATAGGACTGGTATAAATGACACGCGCAGCAGCCATGTCAGTGTGTCTATGTGTATCCATAGCATATAGAAAAAAATCAGTGTACTCAAAATAGGTACAAATGACCACTGTGCAAAGTGGGTGACCTGTGTTAAAGTGCATCTAGTCACTGTAATATAAACGTGTCAACCGCGGGAATCTTCTTCGAGCAGTAGCGAATATACGGGGTCATTCACTTACTTGGAGTCTAATTATTCAAGATGGCGTGAACTTGTTGGCAGTATTATCAAACTGGAAAGCATCCTAGTCTATTGCAGATCTGTATGTGTATGACATTTGTAAAACCGATGTTGAAAAGGTAGCAGCATTAATAATGGTATGTATGTAACCATCAAACGTACAAAGAATAAAACGAAACTAATATCGTCCACCTTAAGAACGTTCTGCAAGCTTTCTCCAAAAACATTGACCCATCTTAATTACGTATGATAGTTTTCCAACCAGACTTACATACGAGCAATACCTGTACATCAATTTCAATAACTGCTGTTTCTACTATAACCATCATGCCCAGATGGTTGAATATACTGCTTGTACCCCTTAACAAACATAAAAATAAGCATAAACAAGCATACATAAACTAAATTTTTGTATGACATCCTGAAGTTAGACATACTGAATGAATGTGTTATCAAAATAAATACTTGCAGAATAGTCTTGTGCTGATTAGGTGACTGTATATCATCACATACAGATAATTGAATTCAACATGATATTTATCACAATATAGCTCCTTGTACCTAACGATAAACAAACATCATAGAATACAGTACATCATTGAATCGACACCAATAGCGATAAAATTAAATGCAAGATGGATAAAGGTAAAAGTGAGAATATAAGAATGCACCGTTAAGGATCCTTTACCTTCAATCAAGTAAGTCGTCAGTTTAGTGCGGAGAGTTAGTTTATATAAGAAAATACTAATACCCATTTACACATAATCTTTTGCGCATGCTTCCAGACAGCACGAGCAGTTTTTGAACGCCTTGGATTGTAAACCAAGACAGGAAAAGTAAGGTGAGATGCACGAGGTGACAGTGCACTAGAGGTGAAACATCATCATCTTGGTTTTTAGGGTAATCACTAAAACGAGGTTTTTGGCATTTATTTCACAGGATTTTCTATCGATAATTTCGAGGGCGCTTGGCGCATACATGGCTTGTCTCGACATTCTTCTATATTAGAAAGTGGTAAGCCTATTACAGTCCGCAACTTCAGTTAAAGCCCTTTTTCACCACAGTTAGTACTCATTTGATGATTTATATTCCATAGATAGTAGCTGATTTATTGAACCTACGACATTAGCGACTCGCCATATGTCTGAGCCAGAGGGCTTATAGAGGTAATTCCATCCATTAGATTGGACCTTATTAGCACTTACAGGAATGGTGTATGTCTCACAAGAGGATTATGATCACAGCGTTACTTGCTTCTTAGTACACTTGGTTCACACAATTATTTTCTGTTGGGTATGTTTCTGGGTCGGTGAAGTTAAGGTTGCAACTTGGAACTGGTGTGATAACAACCATGAAGATACGTGTTAGACATCGTGTTAATTTCTTTTTCCCGGTAATTTGGAGGCCGGTTAACTATATATGTATGACATCAAAATTTGTACTTAACTGTATGAACATAATTCGTATATGTTTTCTGTAGATTGCCCCTGATGAAGGGTGGATGAACCACCCGAAATGCATTGGGAACATCATATTGCAAGACTTCACATCGTATGCTAATGTAACAGTGGAGTTCTATACTCAGTATTGGAAACTACGCTTTTGAATTAAAGAAGCAACGAACTACGTTGGACTGTGAATTCATTGTTTTTGCTTATGAATATTGGTTTTTCTAATCATGTTTAATCGGATGCATTGGTTGAAATTTTGCTTATATGTTTTCTAATAGTGAACAATATCAATTAACACTCCAATTGAGTGGCAATCTTGGTAGTGCAGACTACGTCTAGGACATGCTGTCTTAGATACAGTTCCTTCAGTTTGAATTAGTGGTTTGGTAGAACCACTTCTTGGTCAGCACACCCACACAGATGAAAGTTTATAATTGTTTGATTATATTGAATATTTTCTATTGAAAAGAGTGCACCACAGTTGATAGTATTCACAATTATATAGCTCTGTCATAGTGCCATAGTCAAAGTCAGTCGTGGTTTCTTCATTGGCTCGCCAGGGCGTGGCCCCCCCCCCGTTTATTTTGCTGCCCTCGCACGAGCCTAATGTTAATTCTTATCTTTAAATTAGCTTTTTTTTTTTCACCGCAGTGCGCAGGTACGCATGACACAAACAAAGTAATTTTTTTACGGTGAGTTACTCAGGGCAGTTCAACATGGGTGGGTTGGTGGGAGCTTGCATGATTGTCAGATTGGAACTGGGGGTGAAGTGTGCATGTTGGGTTGGACAGGTACCTTGCTCTGTCCAGCCCGATATGCGCACTTGAACCCTTGCCTAACTGCAATGCTAGGAGGCAGTAGGTGATTACGCCCACAGCCGCCAAGTCTCCAAAGAAGCGTTGGCATCCCTCGACCCAGCCAATCCTCGCACTGCTCTCATGCTGAGAGCAGAGTATAGATTGGCTCAGGAGTCGCCATGTATGCCTGGAGGGAAAGTCACGACAAGTGTTATTTTCTAAGATGGACAGGGACAGATGGCGTCGTGCAAGGTATGCAACTTAGTCTGCAGTGTCCAGTGTGTCTTGGTAAGCACATACATTACAATGTGAAATATTGTAGTACACTGTTTATTCTATGGTATGCACATCAATGTATTTATTTGACTTGTAGGTCATTCTGTGACGGTCGTTTCTTTCACTTTTTGAGAGCTATAAGGGAGTGACGCATGTGGTCTCGTTCCTAGGGAACATACATATATCTGATAGTGCACAGCCCAGAGGATGGAGATGAGAGCGGAATACACAGTTTCAGTAGGCGCAGGCCAGGGTGGAACAAGGACAGTCTGCAGCCTGTCTGCGAAGTTCCCATTCCAGGAAATGTGGTGCTACATCAAAACCAATCCTATGTCAAGTCTGCATTGAAGTGGAGCAGTGAGGAACCTAGAAAACAACAGAATATCCATGGGTCTATGAGCCTGAAAAGAGCTCCAAAAGCAAATGGCACAAGAAGAGACCTTATGGTGTAATCAGAGGAAATCCTTTTAAAAGGACGGAATCCCATCACTCACCATAGTGGCATGCTTCATCTTCTGGGATCTCCTCTTGGTTGCAACCTATGAGATGGAGGAGTTCAGGAATGTTTTCAAGTGAGATGGATATAAATAGGATTTGCTACAATCCAACTGAAATTTCGGAGAGTGGTGGGCGCCGTGCAAAAATGTGAACGGGGATTTTCTAGGTTGTGTTTGGGGAATATATCCATGCGCTGGTCTTAAAACGTTCCCTTAGACCCTCAATCCACTGTATTGTTTTTGCAGTGAGGAGCCCCCCGCCCATACAATGCAAACCAGCAGGCGGCTGAAAGATTGTAAAGCGCTGAGTTACCATTCCATTTTCTAGCCATAGCCTCAAAGCGCTCTCTACGGGGACCCATGCACATTGCTCTTAAGATCCATCAGTAATCGTGGCAACTTAGTACCCTTTGATGACCCCTACACAGTATCTCTACTGTACTCCTGCAT
Organism: Triturus cristatus; assembly: GCF_964204655.1. NCBI lineage: Eukaryota > Metazoa > Chordata > Amphibia > Caudata > Salamandridae > Triturus > Triturus cristatus. The sequence goes on along the minus strand of NC_140589.1, from coordinate 558,110,166 downwards.
GCTCCTCTGCAGGCCCTCTGCATGGCTCTCTGCAGTGCACCAGGAGCTCCCTGTGGCCTCTGCAAACTCTGTGTAGTTTGCTTGGTTAAGCTTCTTACTGTGTGTTGCGCACATCTCTCTACAGCGCTCAGCATGATATTTCCCTGCTGTGCTCTCTGTACCGCTCCATGTGGTACCCATGCACCGCTTCCTTATGGGGCTCACGGCACCGCCCCACGTGGTTCTGGCTGTATAGCTCAATGAAATACCTTCAGTAGGTAGTACTCCAAAATGCAGATGTCCGATAGCTCTGCTGAGCAGCTTCCTGCATTGCTCAAGTGCACACGTGGAAGGTCCCTGCGCAGCTCACCACTGTTTGGCACAGGAGTCCTGAGAGCAAGATTTTAAGTCAACCGGGTCCTAACATCTGTCAGTCCGAGCAGTAATTTAAAACAATATTGAAACAAGCCCCTATTGGACCCTATATTTATATCCTTAATTATAGAGGCAAAAACACTAATTTTTTCGCAACAAGTACTAGCAACACCCTTAAAAGCATCAAATTCCACAGCGCTGTTTTATTTTTCGGTTTTAGTTCATTTTACATTCCCTAACATTATTTGATTTTTCCAGTTGTTAAGATTCTCTATTTTTTTTTAGCAACTCTTGCATAGTGCACACTCATATGCCTCAAAGCGTCTGGGTGAGTTGAGGTTGTGGGTGTGTGTTTATGACAGGGCACTATTGTTTGGCACATTGATCAGAAGCTGTCAAGCAGCCCTGAAGGATTCCTTTTCTGCTCATGCCCTCAACAAAGATGTATTAGTTCGCTGTGTGTTGAAGCAGCCAAGCAACCATGCAGATTTTGCCCCTCGTTAAAACAAATAGCTTGCATTAAGGAAGTCCATAGATCAGCGACTCTGAAAACATTAAATAACTCATTGCCAGTTGTGGTGCAGACCCTGCACATTTGAGTCATCCTAAATAGGCTGTACATTTAAATACTAATTTCTTCCCCTCCCTACCAACATGAATGAAATTATTAATGGAAATTACTACGTTCTGCCACCCTCTGTCGTAGTCTGTGTGCAAAAGAGCACTTGTGTGCAACACTAGTGAAGGGCGCTTCAGGCTTCACATGTTGTAATATAGGTGAAGGCACACAAAAAGTAAGGCTGCAAGGGCAGGGTATTTAACTTACAAATGGGGAGAAAATCACAATGAAAACTTAGGGTCTTCAGTGTGTGCCATTCAAAGGGACTTATTACTTCATGCCAATAATTTCAACAAAGCTGCACCCCTTTTTCATGCACTTCTGTTTTTCAATTGTCCTAGGTTTTATATATTTATTTTCATATCTTTTATATATATACGCTGTCAGAGAAGATGAAGTTTGCATGTGCATAATAAAATCCAATGTTGTACTGCTAATCCTAGCTACAACAATTTTGTGCTGGTACCAATGAACTGCATATCGATAAATACATTTTTAAAGCATGGTATCCTCCATTGGGTTTATGGGCAATTTATCGTTATTATTTGTTGAACAATCTTTTTTTTTTTTTAGCGCAATGGATAATTTTCTTTTTAACAATAGCGGGGTTTTCTGATAGTACTCTTAACGTACTTTGTGAGAATCCTGATATTTGCATAATAAAGTCTTGATTTTTTTTCAGTGCAGCCGAACTCTAGTCTAAAGGTTTGCTTAGGAATATGTGGTACTTGATTATTAACGCTAAATGTAGCATATCCACTGGGTTTACATGGCTGTCATAATTATTTCAGGTTCATTGACTTTTATGAAAATGGGAAAATATGCTGACCAAGTATTTAATGTGATATAAACTGTGAGGCAACATTATGCCCTTAATTTAAGGATAAGGACAAGAGGCAAACGGGATGTTTAAAACTATCTGATGCCTAACCTCTGATGATTTTCCAGCTAAAACACAGTGTTATACTGAATAGGCAGTTACCTAAGTCACTATCATAAGAAGTCTCTTCATTGATATCATAACTACAATTTCACAATTGTTTTATTAACCTTCTTTCTTTCTCAAATATGCTTGAAAATGCACCATTTGCCCACTCCTTTTTCAAACTTTTTCCCGGGGAGAGAACAACCCCGATTCCCCCTTAAGACAGTCTCTCTCGCCACAGGCACCTCATCCTGAACCTTTACGCCTTACCACTTTTAAATGTCACCAGACGCCACTAGTCAAAGTATTTTGTTCAAGCCATAGCATTTGGATCTATGGACATTAGACTTAAAGCCAATTAAGGTGGGTGTGGGGGCGTCTGGTAGCAATGTGCGAGTTGCTTAGCATTCAGTAGCTCATGTTGATTTTCACTAACCAAAAGTAGCTCTCACTATAGAAATGGTTGGAGACCCCTGGTCTACACGTTTGAGTCAGTTATTCCCACTATATGAGTCACAAAATCCCTACACAAACAGAAATTACTATTATGTCATACAATTTCTTATTTGGTATTAGGAGTATTTTAGGTTTCCTTACCAATGAGAAGGACATTCCCATATGTGCCATTCTGAAACCACTCATTGATGATTCTGTGGCAGAAGATGAAGGCATCATGTGAACTCCCCAAGTATTTGCCAGTACATTTATGAGCATTCCCTGATGATCCACTATGGCCTGGACATTGATGGAGTATGTGTGCTTGCAAATTCTGTACAGATATTGCAGCAGGGGGCAGCAGTTTCACATGTGCAGTGAATTGCACAAAGGACCTGAGGAAAGCCAGCTAGGGAAAAGAGTCCTTGCTTGGTACCCACTTGTTGTTGTGGAGTTTGGGGGAAGAGAAGGTACTAGGGTGTGAGTTGCATTATAGCATCCAAAACAGAGGGTAAGAAGGCAACAAATGCTCCCTGTGAAATTACTGTCAATCTAGCTGTTGTTATTTGGATGGATCATAAGGGACACTGTTCCTGGTGTAGGGTGTGGTATGTCACCCAATCTGAAAGAGGAGGTAAAGACTAGAATAGGGGAGTGGTAGAGAAAAGGGGGTGAAAAAGGGGAGAGAGGCAGAGGTTCATCCCCAGTATCAAGGATCCAATCCCGAAGGGGAGGGCCAAGTCTTGCCTCTTAGTTGCCCTCACACACCCCGAAGGATGTCATGCTTCATCATCGGGCTTTTTGTTGCTCCTCGTCGGGCCGGCGCTGCAATGCCCGACGGGCCCCCGAAGGGTCTCTTTTACAGAGATCTTATAAAGAGAAAAGCCGTTTGGTGAGTATGGGTGTGTGGGGGGGGGGAAGGGATCCAGCGAGAAGTGGTGGTAAGGTGCATGCAGAGGTGGATAAAATTACCTAGGGGTTTCCACTAGTGGGTTATTTATTTGTGTGGTACCCCTGGTTGGTTAAAAAACCAAAGGGTTAGTGAGTCACAATAAGCCATAATGTGCCAGTGTAACTAAACACAAGGTCGACATGTTTCACGCTATGTATGTCCTAGTGATCAGTAGCATTTCTTCAGGACCTAAAAAAGAAAGGGAAAGTGCACGTCAGAAAGAAAAGGGGTTCCGTAGTGGTAACCTCGTTGTAGTGTGAGGTAGCTCGGGGTGGATCCTAGGAAGTTATACCTAGAGGGGTCCACAATCTCTGTAAGTAGATGTGTCCAAGTGGTACCTAAAAAGGGGATGAAACAAAGGGAAGAGAAAAGGAAACTCTTGCATCAGGTGCCTGTTGGCCCAGTGATGCTGCAGAAAAGATCACTGGAGGGCGGACCCGACAGCGTGACTAGACCAAAATATATTTAAACACAAACACATACATAACAATAATTATGGCGTTGCAGGCAAAAACAAGTGCTCAAATGGTGGGGCGATCAGGTCACGTACTGTCATAGTGTGGCGTGGTGAAGAAATGACAGTAGCACCCCTGATTCACTGCCTGTGCACCTGTAAATGTTGTTAATTTGCCTAATCCCCTTTGCAGTAAGGGGCGCAGAGTGATCGAGGGCGCAGGGCGCCTTGCGTGCCCCCCGCCTCAGCATAATGGTCACTGTTGATGCCACAATGCGGGGCAGTCAAAGCCCGACCGGCGGCTGCGTCACCAAGTCCAGTGTACACCCCTTACTGGCCAGGTGGTCAACTGGCTAGACGTTCGTCAGAACATATTTAAAGTTAAAAAAGGCCCACTTGTAGATGGGGCGTGTTACTGCTTGCCCTCTTACTACACGGGAGATGTGTCCCACGGCTAAGCGACGCTGGTTATGCCCGTATCATTTGGACTGAAAAAACAATGCAGGCAATATTAAAGTACAGGCTGGCCCTGGAAATGCGAGGTCGTAATAAGCAAGGTTTTAGGCGTGCAACAGGTGGTGCGCCTATCCCAACCAACAGGTTGTAGGTTTACTCACTGTTATTACGGGTGCCTGGTCCTGTGCACCTACCCTCGCCAGCGGCTGCCTGAGTGTAGAGGAGACTGGGGGCCTCCGTTTGCTCTAAATAGGAGGCTGGAATCGGGCCGGAGGCGTCTCCTGTTTCCGGTTCTCAACAAGTGCTGTGTCTAGTCATGCATGAGAGTTATCTGCGCATGTGCCAGAGAGAGTGTCTCTGAACTGCTCGGCGCATGCGCGGTGGATCGGCCAGTGTGAGGGATAGTGGCAGTCCATGAGGCCCCCGGGGGAAGAGGGGCGGCCAGTGTCTGGGATGATGGCAGCCCGTGGTGCCCCCGGGGGAAGAGGGGGCATTTGATATTAACTCTTTACTCGCATGTGATCTAATGGAAGAGATTAAACAGTCGTGCACAAGGATAGGTGAAACACGCTATGGGGCTGCTGCTGTCATTGTGGTTTGCGCACATTAGTGGCACTCTATAAGGGACAGTGCTAGGTGATAACCGGCAGACTGACAATAACTCTAGAGGGGGTAAAACAAATTGCACAATGGTGAAGACGTTTGTGTAATCCACTCTGAAAGGTAAAGACAATGGTCAATCACTATGTATACAAATGCAGTCCAGGTACCCATGGTAGATGGTGCATCATGTACCCCAACCGGTGGGGCACCCATAGTGGATGTTGTATGGTGACACCCCGTCGGAGGGTGGTGTGTGTGTGTTTTTCTGGATGTCAATGGAGGTAACCACGTCGTATTTACCATGTTGTGGTGTTATCAGTGTTTTGCCACAGTCTAGAGTTCCACCCAAGGTATTTCATCGTTCAGTCCATGGATCTGTGTTTGGAGGCAGAACACCCACCGCTGTTCCTGACGTATGAGGGCCTGTGTGTCCCAGCTGGGTTTCGTTTCAAGGACAGTCCAAGTCATCTCATCACATTTGGGATTGTGTTCGAGATAGTGGTTTGTCAGTTTAGTCGCTGCCCTTCCACGTCGTATGGTGCTCTTGTGCTCGCTAATGCGAGTACTCACTGGGCGTGATGTCATGCCGACATATCTCAGCCCACATGGGCATGTGATAAGGTATACACAATTCTTGGTGTTGCAGTTGGTATGGCCCGTTGTTCCCATGTGAAATGGCCCAAAGTTAGAGTTTTTGTCTGTGTGGTGGTTGGGCAGGCATGACAATTACCACATGGGTGGTGTCCCAAAACTGGCGGCAAGTTCCAGAGTGTGGTGTCCTTAGTGTTCCTCCTCTTATTTAGAGGGCGTTTGTGGACCAGGGTATCCCTAGGGTTGGACGTCCTTTTGAACGCAAAATGTGGTTGTGCCAATTCCAGTGTATCGCTATTCAGGGTTTTCCAGTTACGTCTGATGATGTTCTTCACCTTGTTGGACAGGGGTGTAAAGGTGGTCCCGCACGTGAGGGGTTTGTTAAATTCTTTCTCTCTGGTTGCTAGGAGGGCTTGCCTGTTGGTATTTTTGGCACGCTTCCTCGCCTTCTCTACCACCTTGGCTGGGTAGTGTCCATCCAGAAGGTTCTGCTCCAGATAGTCAGCCTCCACCTCATAGTCCCTGGTGGTAGTGCAGTTTTGTCGTATCCTGAAGAACTGGCCATACGGAAGGTTCTCACGTAAGGCCTTAGGGTGGAAGCTCCAGAAGTCCAGCAGACTGTTGCAGTCAGTGTTTTTCTTGTGCAGAGTAGTCTTGAGTGTGCCCTCTTCAAGGATGATTTTGAGGTCCAAGAACGGAATAGTGGACTTACTTATGGTGCAGGTGAACCGGAGGTGTTGGTCGAGTCCATTGATCCACTCTAGAAAGCTGTCACATGTGGTCCTGGGTCCTTTCCATAGGATCAGCACATCGTCTATATACCTTCTCCATGTTATGAGGTTGTCTTTGAATGGGTTGTCGTCGGAGAAGATATTCCTGGTCTCAAATGTTGACATGTACAGCCCTGCCAGGCTCGGCGCAAAGGTGCTGTCCATACTGGTGCCCTGTACCTGGTGATAGATTGATGTTTTGTACATGAAGAACTTGTTCTTGAGGGCTATGGTGATGAGGTCCATAATGAAGTCCGCTGGGGTGTCTGATTGTAGATCCGTGTCCTTGAGGAGCTGGCCTACCACCTCAATGGTGGCATACAAGAAAGAACAAGATGGGTAAGACTCAGAAAGGAAGGGCACTCACAAGGCAGTTTAGCATTCAGAATAACTACACCCAGGACGAATGTGCAAGACATATATATGTAACAACATTAACAATAAAGGAGTGTGTGGGGTAAATCACGCAGGTGCTCCACACGGTAAGACTGAAGCTCAGTACGTTTCTCACCCACAATTGCTGTTACAGATACTGACTGCAAATACCCACATATAGGATATGCATGCAAAGGCAGGGTCTGTGGAGCTTATACCTATGGTGATGTTATAAATGCAACTCAAAGACAATGCTCACAGTGAACAAGAAGCACCACCTGGGTAGTCAGCTGTGCTCACGGATCCTGGCGATCAAACAGGAACACGCATGGCAGTAACAGCAAGGGGGTAGAACTAAACACAAGCACAATAGACAAGGAGCTAGCATGGAGGAGTGCTTAACAGGAAAGGAAGAAAATCACTGTGCATACTTGGCAGAAAGCAGGTAACAAACATACAAGGCAACAGAAGCAAGGCAGCAGAATAGAAAGACAGCAAACTAGGAACTGGATCCAAGGAAATGGGAGGAATGGCGGGGACTGGAGAAGGATATACAGAAGGGGAGTCTACATCGGTATACTAGAATAGTGCAGGTTAAGGAATCAAGAAAACAAAGTAGCATAGAAGGCAGAGCTGGGGCAGGAACAAGAATTGAGCTAAGGCTCAGGAGTCAAGGTAGCACTGCAGGCAGTGCTGGTTTAGGAACAGGGAAATTACTAAAGCTTCAGGAGTCAAGGTAGCACTGCAGGCAGTGCTAGATCAGGAAACAGGGAAAATACTATAGCTCAGGAGTCAAGGTAGCACTGCAGGCAGTGCTGGTTCAGGAAAGAGGGAAATTACTATAGCTCATGAGTCAAGGTAGCACTGCAGGCAGTACTGGTTCAAGGAAACAGGACATAGCTACAGCTCAGGAAACAAGGAGTCAAGAGAGCACTGCAAGCAGTGGAAATCAGGAACAAGAAAATAGCTGAAGCCCAGGAACAGGAACAAAGAATAACTATAGCTCATGAACTCAGGAAACACTGGAAACAAGGATCGGTCTCACCGGAATACAGCTACAATGACCAACCTTGGCCTGAAGGGAGCTAGAGCTTAAAAGAGCTCACAGTAATCACATGCATCAGGTGTGAGCAGGCTAGCAGCAGCCAGTCACAGGTGAGCTGAATTCCTCCACCCATCCTTGGCCTGCAGGGGTGGAGACAAAGCAGTGAGCTAGGAATTCTAGGTAATGGAGTTTCAGGCATGAGCAGGATGGCTTTCACAAAACCCGACATGGATTGGGAATGAATATCAATTCCCAAATAGTGTCCAAATGGCTGGAAGTCAGTATATACGTGACGGGGAAGGTCTGGAAGCTTATTAGAACACTGGAGAGTCCCACAGTTCAGCCCCCTAGTGGTAGACAGGAGAACGCAGGGAGCAAGTTGTGACAACAAATGTGCTCTGTGTTGTACATTGAGAGATGAAGTATGTGATGCTATAAGCAGTGGTGCACAAATGTGCATTGTGTTGTACATTGATAAGTATTATGAAGTTCTTACTATTGGCTTTGACATGGCCTCATGTCATCCTGAATTCTGACTCTGCCTGGCTTGAGACTTATCTGCGCGCACAGCCATGCTTGCAAGTTGTTTGGGTTAATCACATTCAAGGATTGCTTTGTGAGCTATTGTTTAATGTACCCTGGAAGGCTTTTGTGAGCTTCGTCAAGATAAAGGCTGGAACATGCGAGATTACAGAGGGGGCGTGAGAACTCCTTCCTGCCATGGAATGCTTGCTTGGAAGCTGGCCAGTCCTAGTAAGATTACTTTGGCTCAGGGGGGAAATTCTCGAACCCTCTAGTGTGTGTTTTGAGACTATAAAGCTGGGGTTTGTTGACAGCTGGGTTGGGTGCTCACTTATAGAGTAGACGTACTGCTGTAAGACAAACTTGAGTCCCAGTCGAGAGTCCAAGCCAGCAGTGAACGGGCCCCCCAGCGAGAATTGGCAAGGATGTCGAGTGAACGATCGGGTGAGGTGATTTGTTTCTGACTAGTGCCATTGTGATGCGTGGTTCCAGTGGCTGTGGTCATTTGAGGTGTTTGAGCTTATATTATTGGCATTGTGATGTTTTGCCAGTGGCTTTGATCAATTGAGGTGTTTTCTTTGTGAAGTGAGGACACATTCATAGTAATAATTTGATGTATCTAGTATATATATATATATCTTTCTGATCTCTTGCAGGACGTCCAGCATATTATATTTTCTTGAGTGTTATCTCATATTATTTGCTGCTTGTTTATTCATGGTATTATTCATTCATTTAACTGTTGCATTTACCAAGTCTGTTATTATTGCTTGCATATAAACATACATATCTCTATATATATTTGAATGTTGTGCATTTGGCATCTGGGAAATCCTTTTCTGTTAGAGAGCATTGTATAAATGAACCCCAAGCCTTATTTTAAAAAGAGAGTCTTTGCATTTTGTAAAAATAAAACCCTTTTCTAAAGGTGTTATTGTGTTATGTCTCCTGCTTCGCAGTGTGTTGAGCCACCGTTTTCTGTATTATGTGAAAGGCAAAGCAAGACACTGTGATATCCACTAGTCAGAGGGCAGGTGGGAGGATTGGGAAGATCAGCAGATGCATGTCCTTCAGTCCAGCCAAGTTTTCGGTTCATCAACTGACCGTGGATGATAAGTGGGGTTGTAGAAACCACTAGGCAAGTTAGTCACACTACAACGTAGGAGAAGTCACTGTGACTGCCCTCCCGGGGCTGGGTTCATGTTATAAAATGGGGCATTTTCTATGCGGAGACGCCGGAACTGCCCTTGTTTAAAGAGCCCTGCTACTATTCCACCCTGGTGTGTTTACAGATATCTCCGAAACCTCCTAGAAATTCATAGCTGGCTGCCTCTTTTTCTGGGTTTGAGGCACAACCATTGCCACGTATATCATTTTTATCAAGGCACATAGTTTAAGCTATTGGTGTCAATGGTGCCAGCCAGGATGCTACATCGCTCCACCATTTGAACCCTGTGTTTGCAAATTGGCTGCAAAGAAGCATTACTTGGCTGCCTAACCGATGAAATATTGAGCCTGCTGGGGAATTAAACATGGGCAAGATTGAGCCCAGCATAACATAAATTCCTAGCTGGGCTCTAGGTCAATCGACAAGCTGATCAACTCAAACCCCGACCCTCATTAAACTCACTTCACATTCACCATTTCAAAAGCATAAAGCTACACAACAAAAAGCTAGTCAGTGCAATATCAGCAAATAAACTGCTTGGTGGGGTTTAGAAACAGAGGAGGTGGGGGTAGGATTAGTAGTTCATTCCTTTTACAAAACAAAATGCATGTTTTGTTTCAAAGACATTACAGTTTTCCAAATATTTTCTCAGTCACATTAATTCAGTTTAAAACTCAAAATATGTTTTTATGCTATGTTCTATAGTCCAAGCTTTACATAAGCTATGTTCTCAATTTCACTGGTTTCAGTTTAGACAGAAAATAAGGCATTTAATGATTGTTTAAAGTGTTCGTAAGTAAGGAGTTGACCCGGGTGAAGATTGCAGTCAGGGTTTGTAAGTACCAGAGCAGTTACCTCGGGATATGTAAACACTACCTTGAGTTTGAGACTCGAAGAATGAATCTGCATTTTAATTTATCATTAACTAAATATGAAGTTATAGACTTATTACTTTTGTGTAATTATCATTTGCAGGAGCAATTCTGAGATTGGCTTTTGAAAATTTGTATTTTGATGTGAATATTGTATTATATGGAAACTTTAGGTATTAGGTTATAAAAACAAGTTTTGTACAAATTACTGCAATTATATAGCACCAAACGTTGGGCTAGTGAAAAGTGCACCTTGTATGCGACAATTCTTTGCTCACATACTACTTTGATTTATTTACCTGACAGGAGCTGGTCAGGGTAACAGGGTAGCGCCATTGGTAAACTATTGATTTAACAAGATAGAAATTTACACTACACTTGGTGTGCAGGTTATTACCTTCTTATTGAAGATTGCAGTCTGCCATAATGGTTTGGAAATCTGGTAGCTCGCCATAAACAAACAAATCCCCTAATTTTGATAGGTCTGCAGCATGCCACTGAAGGAGTTGCCCAGAACATAGCTGTCCTGTGCGAGTGGAAAGGCCTAGCAAAGGTAGGGCAGGAACATAGAGTTTTTGAGTTTACCTGCTCTAGTAAGAGACAGTTGTGTGGAATAACCCCGGTGGCGTTTGGTAGGATGCTAAGATAAAAAACAAGGAGTACTGCAGTAAACCATCCTTAAAGGTTTTACGGGAAAAACTCATCTCGTGCAAGGGGCGGCCAGACAGACAGTGAGCCACCCATTGGAGCTGTGCAGCTAAATAAAAGCGTTTGAAGTCTGGAATGGCTTATCCACCTGCACTCACAGGTAGCTTTAGAGTGGAAAGATCTACCCTACTGCATCCTAGCCCCCAAATCAGATATGGGACATGTCCCAAAAATGGATGCGCAAGGGAACAATCGGTATCCATCAGTCACCCCTGTTGGTTCCACTGTAGAAAATACCAGATCATTGTAGTATAGACTAGAACAGTGGAACCTTGAAAATCACAAAGTTCTAGAATGTAGAGTGAGGAGATTGTGCACTCTGGAATTGACAGCTGGTAAGCTGTGGCTGAGGTGTATGGATTAAATCTGATGCTTCTTTTCACTCTCTGGTCTGCTTATTGAGAACCCTCTTATCTTGCATTGGACAGGTTAGCAAAATAATACAATAACCGTGGTAGCACCACCATCTTCACTAGTGGCATTCACATTACTGAAAATGGAAGAAAAGACTTAAAAGCAACCTGGGCTCAGAGGGACCGTGTCGCTCTACTCAGACTTCCACTCCACAAATCAGTGGGGAAATAGTAGATATTAGTCCCTATATATCGAAAGGTAACTGATTCCCAGTTCAATCTGGGGTCTAATTTCATATAAAGGGGATAACAGCACCATATGTTAATGAAACGCTTCTTACATTTTAAAATCTTTATCATGTTCTAACATTTTCTGTGTGTAATTTACATCCCAAATAGTTTGAAGATACTACTTGTACTTTGGTACTTGGGGATAAGCCAGAGCACAGTTAAGGCCTTAGTTCAACTGCAAAACCATTTTATAACACGGACAGAGTGACACCATGAAATTGGTCTCAGGATGCTTGTTTCCAGTTCAAGGGGAACCTGGCTCGGTAGTTCGGGCTGGACTGTTCCTGTGGGGAGTAGGGTCAAAACTGATTTGCATATGGCTAGGTCCAAACTGGGGTGATGTGACAAGCAAAATAACGATGGATTAAACCCAGATCTGTGACTGGGGTGAGTGTTTGAAAGGGGTTCAAATATCCATCCATCATTTTATTTTGGGATGCTGCAGAGTCAGCAATTGCCCACCACAACCTTCCATGGGGTCTTGCTCCTGCTCACCCATCACAAGCATGATCAGCAGACCATTGCACCAAAAGAGTTTGCCAGAGTGGGTGGGTGCTGCTTGTTCAACCACTTGACAGTGCCACTTCAGTTTCTCTCCTCTCTGCTGAGGGCGATCAGCGCAAGTGGGTGGAGTCATGACGGAACCACGCCGTCATGAGCGCAGCTCGCCCGTGACTCATGACGGCATGGTTCCGTCATGAGCATGGCGGCGCCGCGCTCACCCCAAACCACCCCAGCGCTGCAGCGGAATTCGCGCCGCAGCGAAGGGGTTAAACCACTTTCTTCCAGTCCCAGGTAAACCGAAAGAATCATGGTAAACGTGGTTTCACAGTTTTGAAAGTTATTTACTTGCACTTGACGCTGATGAATATGCTCCAAAACGCAGAGTAGCCATATTATATAATAATTTAGGAAGTGCTGGTCGACAAATATTTGACAATCTCCCATTGGAATGTTTACACAGACGCTGTGCAGAGACTTAATAAGAAGTTTCTGGAGCAACCCAATGTAATGCTGGAACGCTTTAACTTTATGAAATGGAAACAAGATCCAAACGAGTCAGTGGAGGAATTTATTTCAGTACTTAGAAATTTGGCTGCTGACTGCAATTTTAGTGTATCACTTGACATGGTCATTAGAGACCACTTTGTTTATAGTTGTTACCATAAAAAGATACAAGAACATATTCTAAGTTGTAGAGATCCAACCTTGTCAGAGGTTATAGATATGTCGGGTTACTCAGCTCCTCAGGATCGGAACGATGCTCGTTATGGTCCACCCCTCGACAGCTTCAATTCTGATAGCTATTACAGCGCAGATTATTGAAGTGGTCGAGTGAGGGAAGGAAAGGGAGGGGACAGCGGGAAAGGAGATCTGTAATGATATAAGAACAGCACGTTAAACACTGATCCTCCAACCCCCCCTTCTCTCTCCGCTACTGGTTTTGTATGTGCGTTTATTTCCCTCACTATCCACACTACCTGTAAAGGAAAATAATGAAGTACAATGTTCGTCAAATGAAGCCTTCGGTCTTTACCCTCAGCTCGAGGGTCCGGATGACTAGTTTTGTTCAAATAATAACAGTGAGGTCCCACTACAAAAGAGAGAGCACAGAATGGATTAAACGCCACTACCATCCTTTAGAGTATTCGCTAATTTTCTGCTCTAATCCCCAACGTACCCTTGTGTTCTAGACGTTTTGCATCACAGGGGTAGTATGAGCTCTTCTCCTGTCAACAACATACCCCTATTAAAGAAACACAATAGAAACAGTTTGTGCAATGACCTTCTGTAAAGTGATATAAGAACTCAAGCAAATAATATTATTCCACACTCCTGTGTGTGGAATATACGTGACCAAAGTTCCGTGTTAACTCCACACGGTCATGTTCATAGTTTTCCCCCAATGGCTAAATGTTCGTGGAGGGAATCGGGTTCCGACACCGGTATTCCTGCCACTCGCAATAGCCTACAAACGTGTGGCTCTCCAACGAGGAGGAACACCGTGTGCGAATAATACACTCAAAGCCTTGCTTAGTTCAGTGTAAGGCGTATCCAAGGATCGCTAAAAGGGTGACCCACACGGTGATAACTGATAACCCACGAGGCGGTGCACAGCACCCTTACCGATACCCCAACTGGAAGGAGAGCTCAGCACGCGTCGTCCGCTGCCACCAGGCTGCTGTACACAACATCCGTTGCCACCAAACTGCTGAACACAACGTCCGCTGCCACCAAGCTGCTGAACTCAACGTCCGCTGCCACCAGGCTGCTGAAGATCAGGGACCAAGAACCAAACAACCGGAGCCCTGCTCCGTACGATTACAAAAATCCCCGGACTGATTGCGGGTTCGGACGAAGGGAGAAGACTGCAACCGAAACACGCTGCGTCTTCCCTGCTAACAGAATAACCGGCAATGCCGCCATCGCGGAAGGGCTCTTTGAAGCCTTCCGTGTCAGCGCGCGCATGCCGGAAGCGCGAAGGATCATGGGAGATGTAGTCTCTAAGTCTTACGGCGCTGAACGGAAGAGATTCTGTGTCTTTTGAGAGGGGGCTGCTTGTGTCCTTGACAAGATATGGCTAAAAGTATTGAGAGGGCCATCATTTCCTCACAATGTATTGCAAATGATGGTGTCTCTTCTGTCAATTTAGTGCAAAATGAATCTGTGATTAATGCCATAGCTGTTAAAAACAAATTTGCAAAACCTTTTCAAAAGAAAGCTATTATTTGTTACCGGTGCGGTTCCAAGACATATCTGGGCAAAAGTCCCATTTGTGCAGCTCTCGGTAAGAGATGTACTAATTGCCACAAAATCGGTCATTTTTATACTGTTTGCAGGAGCAAACAAATGGTTTGTGTTAGTTCTATCTCTTCAAACGAACACCCTGATCTTAATGTCTCTTCGATTGATTCGCATTTACAGAGTCTTGATATTAATACTGTGCATGCAATTCCTCCGGTTGGTAAACAAAAGATTATTTTATCTATTGACACAAATGTAGATTTGGTTAGCTCTGAAAACATAAAAGATCCCATTTGCGAAGTCACTATTGATAACAGGCTTATCAACATGATGGCAGATTCTGGTGCACCTGTGACCATCATATCTGACTCACTTTTTGATTTGCATTGGTCTGCTAATGTTCAGTTACAATCTTTAGACATTATTCCTAAAGCCTATGGTGACAAAGACATTGATATGCTGGGTTTCTTTCTCGCTGACTAAACTTGCTTGGGTAAACACATTAATACAAAAATGTATGTTGCTATTAAAAGGCAAAAATATTATTGGGTAGAGAGATCTTGCTAAAATGGGTTTGAAGTTGGTACCGGGCTCAGAAAACCCAGTCCACCTCAATGATGTGTCCATTTCTCTAGTTACTGAACACTTGAAGTCACTAAGTGATGATATAATTTCTGAATTTCCTGATGTTATCAATTCTTCTATAGGTAAAATCTGAAATTTCGAACACTTGATTAAACTCAAGCCTGGTGCTATACCCATCACACACAAGCTAAGATCCATTCCTTTAAGTGTACGGGATGATCTAAAAAAAAAACTACAAGACAAAATGGTTTTAGATGGTATTATTGAACAAACTAATTGATCCCAATGGGTCAATCCCATTGTTATGGTTAGGATAAAAAGATTCTAATACCCGTCTGTGTGCTGATCTCCGCTCCCTTAATCAAAATATAATGATTGTCATCCACTTCCCAAAATACAAGATTTATTAACTGGCATCAGTGGTTCAATTTACTTCACTTTGCTTGATGTGCGCAGTGCATACCATCAAATCCCTTTAGCGTCTCAATCCTCAGACTTAACCACTTTCATTACTCCCTTTGGGGCATTCAAATATTTGAGATTACCATTTAGTCTGGCCTCTGCGGCCAGTGTTTTTCAAAAATGTATGGATTGTTTATTGAAAGACATTGAATTTGTACAAGCTTATCAAGATTATGTACTTATTTTCACACAAAAAGCAAGGAAGCACATATTTGCACACGAAGAGAAGTTATTTCTTGAGTACAAGATGCTGGTGTCACTTTAGGCAAATATATGAAAATTCTTTGAGACAGAAGTTGATAATTTGGGACACTGCATTTCTGCCAAAGGCATCAAACCAAAATGTTCTTTAACTCAAGCTATTTCTAGTGTTGCAATTCCCAACAACAAAGATTCTTTGAGATTCTTTCTGGGAATGACTGAATATTATTCAAGGTTTATACAGGGGTACTCTCAAATTGTTCAACTATTGCTTGTCCTGTTAAAAAAAATGTTTTTACATTTGTTTGGTCTCCAGAAGTTGATAATGCTTTTAATCTTATCAAAAAGGTCATCATTGAAGCACCTGCTTGGTCTTCTTTCACTCCTGGTTTTAAATGTTCAATTTCTGTTGATCCAAAAAAGCAATAGAGTGTGAGGGTAATGAGGATCCCGAACCCCCGGTCTGGATACAAGTATAAAACAATTTGAGGAACGGGGGGTCTGCACAGCATTTGGTAACTGTGGGACCCCGAAGTAGGTGTGTAAACGGGTGTACCGGTGAGAGAACCAATGGTTCAGAGCCCACGCTCCCTACCGGAACCATGAGGCTTTATATTTAGCCTTTTTAACATCCGAATCATCCTTCAAGAACGGCTTGAAGGCACAACAAACTATTCTCTAATAAAGGTGTAGTACACAGAGGTTCAGGATGTGGGTGCACCTTTGCGAGTGCAGACCCCCCGTTCCTCAAATTCCTGGTCCTGACGAAAACCTAAGAATTACTAGAAAGGTTGAAACATGTTGACCACACACACATACCAACACTGATATCACTGGCCATTAATACCAGTTACGATATCTTTTCACAGGTTTTAATCGTGCCAAGTGGCTTCATATTAAATTATTAGGAAGCACACCGCTGACACTTTTAATATATCACTTTTAAACATTCACGTTTTCACTCACCTACACACACGAAAACCCGCTCCGCTGGAATTCCAGGCATCGAAGCACACCCCGACGGCATTCGGCGGTCAGGGTGGGACCCAGATGATGAAGCATGTCACCAACCAGGTTGGTGAGTGATGGGTCTTTTTCCAAATAGGAAATAATTCTTTTGCCCTGAATTATTCTTTCTCTATCTCTCCCCCTTCTTTTCGATTGAATCTTTTTCGACTGCATCTCTCTCCCTCCTTTGTTTTATACTCAATTTCTGTTGATGCCAGTCAACGTGGATTAGGCATGCTACTTTGCCAGTGGATTGGTGCTAAAGAACATACTATAGGTTTTACCTCAAGAGCTCTCTCTACTGCTTAAATGAATTACAGCACTATCGAAAGAGAAGCTCTTGCCTGCTCTTGGGCCGTAGAAAAATTTTAAAGTTTCATTTGGGGTTCTCATTTTATTCTTTTGACTGACCACAAACCACTTTTAAATGTACTCAATGGCAACGGCACTGGCAAAGCGTCTGCAAGACTGGTTCGTATTCTTTCAAAGCTGCATGAATATAACTTTAGCATTCAACGTATATCTGGGGGACACGTCAGGGCAGATTGCCTTTCAGGATTACCATTAATGGACGAGTCCTCTGACTTAAAATACGATGATGTGGAATGTGTTGTTGCTTCAATTGAAGATTTCCCTATTACACTCTCACATTCAGACTGGATTCAGGCATTTGACAATGACCCTACACTTCAAGCTGTCAAGAATATGATTAAGTCTGGTTGGTCCCAAGAGCTTTCGCTTCCTGCTCCTCTGAAATCATATGCTCAGATTAACTTTCTTTTGTCAACAATATCATAATGCGTGGTGATTAATGTGTTCCTCCCATGTCCCTTCGCTTAAAGCTTGTTCAAAAAGCACATGAAGGACATTTAGGTATAGGTGCCACATCAAGGAAACTAAAGGAGCATTTTTGGTGGCCAGCTCTAGATAAAGATGTCACTCATTGGATCAACAACTGTGATACCTGTCTACTTTCAGATAAGCACTGGAAGACCACTAAAATTCCTTTACATTCTCTACAAGTCCCTGAGGAAGCTTGCTTTAAACTCGCAATTGGTTTTGCAGTACCTTTTGATTTGTTATCTTGTGATAAATGTTACATTATTGCCCTCATTGATTATCATTCGAAGTGGGTAGACTTTGAGTTTTGTCAGACACCTAATACTTCTTCAGTCATCAAATTTCTAAACAGTGTTTCTTTCAGAAGGCTCACCCAGAGAAATGGTTTCTGATAATGTCTCATTTTTGCTCAACACTTATGCAAGAATTGTTTGTCTTTCATGACATCAAACACCTCAAGGTTGCTCTATATTCACCTTCTTCAAATGGCCTCATCGAAAGAATGAACAGATTTATTAAAGAAGGCATTCAATCCGCCTTGGCCTGCAACATTGATGGTGAACTTTTTCTAAGAAGAAAAATCTGGTCCTACCTTCTCACTCCACATTCCAACACAGGGATTTCTCCTTTTAAACTTCTCAAAAAATAGGATCCCAATGGAAACATTTGTCCCAATTGGATCAAGCTTTTTAAGAAGAATACTAATAACTCATTTTTAGCCTGTCAAGACAAAGTGCTTTTAAAAAAAATGTTTTGCGACAACAAAATGAACAGAAAAACATTTTGATTCCTCTTATTCCCCTCCCTTTATTGATTTTCAAATTGGCAAATGGGTCTTGATCAAGAATCCCAACAAAGTAAACAAGCATTGGCATAGCCAATAGGTCTCGCCTTTGGGACCTTATAAGTGTTTAGCCATGCAACAGTTGCATAACTCAATACTTATAAGGTCCCAAAAGCGAGACCTATTGGATATGCCAAGCGGCCACGAAAGTAATCGTGATCAAACATCAAAGCGGCCATAAAAGTGAAAGTAATCGCGGCGCGCGCGCCCACGCACTGTAGCTCTAGGCTGGCCTGGTAGCACTTTTTGGAGCCCTCTCAATAAGTCTCGCCAGACCAGCGCATGCGCTGGGTCAGGCGAGACCTAAAAACAAAGCGACTGCTAAGACCGAAGATTATTTTTCTTTTTTGGAACTCTCTCAGCTTCGCTCTGAGCTGGCAACAAACGTGCAAAGCTGACCACCTCTGATTTAGAGGAATAGATTAGAAAAATGCACATCCAGTAATCTCACTATAATTTTAGGCGATGCAACCCAGGCCTTTGTGAAAGGAGTGGCAGATTTAAAGAGCTGGTTTCCTTCGCCATGGCAACCTTGCTAAATGTGGGCACGTTTACATAGATTGTTAATCGCCAGTCACCGTGTTTATTACTTTGCGAGCTGCACGTTTTCCTTTTCTGTTCAGCAGGTACCAAGGGTACATTTTTGCAGCGTAGGGTGCAAGTTCTCGGATAGAAAGGGCAGCATTCAGGCAGAGTGTAAACGGAGAACATCAAAGCGACCGTGAAAATGAAAGCAATCGCGATCAAACATCAAAGCGGTCGTGTGGCCGCGAAAGTAATCGCGATCATGCGCGGCGCGTGCACACTTGCACTGTAGCTCTAGGCTGGCCATGGTAGCACTTTTTGGAGCCCTCACAAAAAGTCTCGCCAGACCAGCGCATTGCGCTGGGTCAGGCGAGACCTAAAAAAAGGTGACTCTAATATGTTGTGCTCCCACTCAGGTCTTACAAACCTCTAAAGGGTCTCTCTTGTTGGAAGGAGAAAAAAAGGGGGCTGGTGGAACAAGAGAGCTGTAGTTAAGTTATAACCTGAACAAGCCAACAAAATTATTTCATTCAAACACACTTTTGCAGATGTTCAGGATTGTCCACATTTTCCTTTGGGTGCTTCTACTGACAACCTTCAGCACTCTCTCCACATCTCAGACTTCTACCTTCATCAATTTACCCTCTTTTCCAGAGACTATTAGATCATCTCGAAATTGTTCTATTCCTGTCAGGTTTAAAGAGTATTATGTGTCATAATAGAATTTTGTTTTACAAGTTATATATATATAAAAAAAAAAACAGATGATGTAACGTGTTACATTTACTTTATTAGGTAACTATGTACATCGCTTATGCAGTATATTTCTTCTATGTTGATCACTGCCAGTGTGTTCCATGATCGGTCATCATATTAGCATGCACAGCCCTTTTACTTGGTATTTTCAAAGGCTGCATTCTTTGAGTTCTTGTCTACTCCGAGGCTCCAACTGTTGAATAAGTTATTCAACAGTTGCGCTTCGGTGAGGACAGCTGTACTCCTGTGTAGCTGCTAATTTACTGGAAAAAAGTATTTCTGTAAGTACCTTAGACGTCACCAACTTCATTTCAACCCGCACTTTACAGAGTGGTACATTTCTCCCTTTATGAAACAATTGTCTGACACTATCATTAGACATAACATAGTGCCCGAGTCCCTAATCCTGCAACCTCCTTCATCCATTTCCAAATAAATATACAGGAAATTGAAGCAATACATACAGTAATCAAAAGGAATTTCCGAGCTAATTTAATGTAATGCGGCCTTGCAAAAGTAGCTACCCTGTTTGCAGCTGCATATACCTTGCCATACTCTGAAAAATCAACAATCATCCCAAAAATAACGCAAGAGATCAAATCCATGTCCTATATATCTACAGTCGAACATCTGATGTTTACAACGTACTTTCATTGAAAAGCAAATGTATAATATTTTAAAGAGCTCTGCTGCATAGCGTTCTGAGAAGTTTTGCACATGTCGATGCCCACTTCAGGGAGGCAGGTTTTCTTTTTTCTATATACAAATAAACAACAACAAAAAGCACACGTTTGAAACCCGGCACACGAATGCAAGAGAACACACGACGATCGGGGACCACTGTCTAAATCTTTGGTGATCACAAATTTAGCATGCGGAAGAGGTATCCAGGCATGCCAATAGACACGATTCAGGCGGGAGAATTCCGTTTTTCAAAATGTTGGCATGTCTGGGTATCGAACAAAAGCCAGAAACGCGGGTGGATCTGCCTGAAACACAGAACAATGTCCAACTACTAAGGCCTTTGTGGGTTCGGTATATCAGACGCGTTTTCAATCGCTCCAACAATAATTTCCTCCCCGGCTGGTTCGCTGAAATGTATGCAGGCCAAATGAAGTAAGAATTCAGTTAGTGCAGCGCCTTTTCATATTTCAAGGCAGACGATGAAGCAATTTGCTTGGAAAACGCACTCAGAAAAGAGGCTCCTCGAAACAAGCAAAGGAAAAAAGATCCCTGAACGTCTCCAACAACCAGCATAAGATCTTCTCCTCTGCGTCGATTGTGCGTCCTCTCGTCTTTCCGCGTATTTTCTATTCTGATCACGGCGCTGCGCCGTGCGTCATATCCCTCCGCGTAAGGATAGAGGGAAAACATTGCATTTGGTGAGAGTGAAGTTCGTTGCCTAAACCAATCAGTCCACCATCAAAATAGCCACTGTTCGTTTAGCGGGCAACATTTGAGCCCTATGTTAAGCAAGTACGATCAGCATCGCTTGCGTTTTTTTTTTTTAGAAAATGTAAACTATGCTGGATAAATGACGTGGTGAGTTAGAATTATAAAACACTTCACAGAGTTTTGCTCGCTATTGTACGCATCTATCACTGTTCTGATATGTATAGTCTCTAGTCGACCACGGTAGTTCCAGTGAAAACCATCCGCATAACACAGGCGCGACTCATGGATAGGGACTACTTCACGTTCCCGGCATCTGTGCAAAGCCTCTCGCGCGGAGTGATTCACCAAGAATGCTGCTGGGTACTGCTAGGATGACGGCTCACCAGCGTAGGCTGCTGGTAGGGTAGGAGGACTGGGACCAGGACATAGAACGCAGCCTCCAACAGGAGCAAGCAGAATCTGCTGGAGCGCCGATCAGTACAGGACTACCAATGTCTACCCAGCCTAGCGCCGAGCTCAAGTCTGGTGAGTTCTGCGGAGACTACGTGAGTTTGGGGTTATCCCACGGGATTAGGAAAGAATGGGTGAAGGAGATCTTCGGGGTGGTCAGGGTCTTCCCTGGGGTCATGCAGAGCTGTGCTCGCTGGTATCTGATTCCCCTTATTTCCCTGCAGAGCTCTACTTCCTGATCGCCCGGTTCCTAGAGGACGGCCCCTGTCAAGAAGCAGCCGAGGTAGGAATGGTCGAACCCCACGCTGCGCTCCTCTTACTCCCCTTTAGCCCCATTGCTTCTCCCTCTCTGACTTAGTCTTGTGTTGTTCTTGCAGGTGCTGGTGCGTGAGGTGCAGCGTAAACAGGTACGCGCCCTTTCATTTGACACCATAATCGTTACTTAACTTCCCCCGCCCCCCAAATCGTGATGGACCCCACTAATAGCATCCCTATGTTCCCCCATTTATAGCTGCTGCCTAAACGCATCGACTGGACTGGCCGAGATCACCCGAGGAGCTACCAGAGCCTGGTGAGAGCCCCCTCTTGTTGTTATTCCTGCTGCATGGGAGGGAGTTTATTTATCCCTTATTTTCAGCGAGTTGAGTTATCAGTTGAATTTCCCGCAATTTTTCAACCGAAACAAAGTTAGCGCCCGAGTATGAGGTGTGGTGGTATATGCATTGTGGATAGGTAGCACACTCTTGACACCGAGATCGAGGACACTTTTATCGCAGGCTGCTCTTACATGTGCAATATTTATCTTTTTTCACTGAAGTAGGTTCCTAGATGTGTGTTGTAAATAAAGGTACGTCATGATCGCTGTGTAGCGAGAAGGGAGGGACGCCTGGAGGAGGAGTTCAGATGGAGGGAGCTGTGCACACAACAATAGCACATGACCAAGGGCTCTAAGAAGCAAGGCTACCCCGGCTGTTAACAGCAGCGAGTCCAGGCGCGTCACGATACAGGCGAGCACCTTGTTGCGCCTTAATTCCCTTAAGTTTTAAACCCATTTATCGTGATCGTGTTTGGTTTTAAGTCACAGTTCCAAGCACCTTTTTTCTCGCTTTCACATTTCTTCAGCTGCATTGCGAAAGTGTACACAGAATGGCACAGCGCAGCTGATGACTGACACTCTAATGCACCAACGTAAAAGGAGACAAATTAACATTCCATGTATCAACATGCTGGCGTAGAGATTCCCCTGTAATATTTGCCCCTCACTATGCACTTACTGCACAAAGAAGCATGGTGTCGCCCTTGCCGCTAACGAACTCTTGAACTTTCTGAACTGATCTAGATAACGCTGTCTTGGTTTTATTGTTTTACTTACCTTTACTACATCTTTTAGAATATTAACGTTGGTCGTTTCTGCCCTCCTTCAATAATCATGATACTGCTTTAGACAGCTTACGCTTTACATGTCTTCTAAGGGGAACATTTCTAATTTTTATTAAGACATGGTTTAATTGCAAATGTTATTAAATAGGTAGAGCCTTTCAGTGTTATGTAGACACGACAGAGTGGGGATATGACGTTTACATAGGCAGATTAACAGGACCAAAGTGGTTGCATTTCCGATCAGTTCGAGCCACCTTATATTCTACGCTTGGATAAGTCTGTGTTGGCACAGTTGTAGTAATGTTTAAGGCATTTGTCTTAGGCTGGCCTTTTATTGGTTACTTAATTAGAACATTATAAATTTCCACAGAAATTGAAAATTTGGCGTTTTATAATTTAGCAATATTATTGTATACGAGTGTTCTACTTTCTAAATGTATTTCCATGTAGTGAAGCATGTTATATTGGAATTGGATTTATATAGTGCGTCATAGTTTGTTTTCAGGAACAGGGCAAACAATTCTATTTTTTCCAGTGACATTACCATTCAGTGAGCAAAAGCCTCGTTTACTACCTTTTTAATGACTGGCATTTTCCTCAAGGAGCACATAAATAACTACATCTAGTCATTTTATGTAAACTATACAGTTTATTGGACCAATAAAGATATTTTAAAATATACTTTATCTTTCCTTTTCATAGAGTGCTGTTCGGGTAAAAGTACAGTGCGGGTTTGAAGTCCATTTGCATGTTTTGGTGCAAGCCCATTGTACTGTACTGTTTGTGCAGGTCGAATCATGTGTATCACAACCCCCATAGTGCACATTGCTATCGGCAAAGTTTGTTACTGAGAAACACTAATCCTAGAACATTGATTCTGAACCAAGTAAACTAAGACTGCCTAATATGTGTAAGAAAGCGTATTGCCTCTTATTTGCATAATGAATCCCCAAAACAACAGCTGTCTGAATTGCTTGTTTAGAAACATCTTTGATCGTTTTCATCATATCAACCCTTTTGTATTGTGTATCTTTTGAACAATAACTGATACATTTTAAAGTATGTTCATATTTCAGGTATCTTCCGCTTTTTTGATAAGCATCTTTTTGGTTGCTTTTAATTTGTGCAATTTGGACCCACTTTATTAGCGATGTAGTATACATTAGTTACTTTATTCATAAAGCAACAATTGTTTTTGTTGCAAATTTGAAGGGTGCTCTGCACATTGAACCTTGGGAACAACGGATACATTTTTCATTAAAGCATGGTCATTTCCTGCTCAGTCCTTTAATAGGATATTGGTTTGGGAGATGTAAAATCCTGCAAAGGAATCATTTAATCGACAGTTCTTTAACGAGATTCTAAAAAGCTACCTTGGTGACTGATATAGATGTTAATAGAACAGTTTGCTTTATATTTTGTAAATTGTTATGTCCAGGTATAAGCAGCATTTTGTATTCGCTATGACTGGTCAGATGTTTCTCCTGTTAGTAATTTTATTTATTAAGAATTATTTCCGACGATAAAAATAGCTCTAAGCCACCAAAAATGGTGAGCAGTAGAAACGTAAAAATGCATGTCTGATTTTGCTGCTGTCAATTAAAAAATCTGGAGTACGTTTACTAAATTTTGTTTAAAAAAAACACAATTTTTGACGTAACTTTTTTACATTTCTTGAGTTAGGTTTTCTCTTAAATAATGTTATTTTTTTTCCATTTGCGATATTGTGTTAGTATGACAGTTCTCACTTCTGATTTCAACACAATTAATTTTAAGAATGAAAGAAAATTATAAGCTAAAATGTATTTTAATCCATTTTTGAAGATAGGGCTATCACCATTGGATTGTTGTTTGTATTTGAGTAATTGATATGGCACATTGAACTGATTTATTAACAATACATTTATTGTTAATTTTGGGGTACTTTTCAACTGCAGATTTTTGTTGTGGTTTTTCTTTTTGATATAAGACTTAAAATTATGGTAATTCGGAAATGGCTTTTCAGTTGGTGATATTTCAGTAGTACATACATTTCACCTAGATGTTAAAACTGTGTGCTGGAAAAATTAGAGCAGTTTTCCCCAAAACTGGCATAAACAGCGATAAATTTTCTCGCACAGGTTTGATCCTGCATTTTTAAGTTAATTTGCGACTTAAGAAATTCTCATAGTTTCTGGAGCACTCTTGGTCGTTCCATATGAATCTCTAACAGGTGTATATTTTCAAATGGTGAAATGTATTGGCGTTACACGCAAGTGTTTTTAGGTTAGGAAACTATCACCAAAGGCTTTGTGAATGTCCACAAACTTAACACTGTGTAGATGTTCCCCAGCCTTTGTTGGTTGACCCACACAGGAGTGTCTACAGTCAGTCCCTCCTGTGGTAGTAATTTTGCTCTCTGGGTCATGCCACCATACTGGTGGAATTTGCATGTTGTCACAACGTGTTTACAGTAGCAATACTTCACAAATCTTTGGGCCCGATTCACAGAACTAACTTAAGACAAAATCCTAAACTTACTACTCTTGGTATTCACAGAATGCACTTACTACTTTTGGTTAATTATGTGAATCGGGCCCAAAATTCTCTTTGTCTTTGAATTGTTATGTAGAGGTTCTGCTTTTGCAGTTCTTGTTTGTTCACGTCCAGCAACCAATTTGTCTTAATGGTTGTTTATTGGGATTGACCTAGTCAGGCGAACTGATAACCTAGAGGGCTGGTATTCTCTTTTTCTCTATACTGTGCCTGTTGAGTTCTGTTGACTAGTTCCAGGCCCTCCCTTCATAATACTGCCCCCTGGCGCCCTCTTTATCGTCCAGTCTGAACGTAGAGTGTGGGCCTTTTTTATTGTCTGGAAGATGCCAAAGGTGGGGCAGTAAGAGCAGCATCAAAGGAGTTTTAGGCCATTTCTATTAATTTTACATTGTTCAAGGCCAGGTGTTTGCATACATTTTTAAAGAAAATAGTAAAAACCTAGCGCTTCAGTTTTAGTTCATCCCTTTCCCTTTTTGGTGGTACCCCTGTAGGGTTGGGAGGGCAGACTGTATCAAGTGAAAACTATGTAGTGTGTGTAGGGAATATGAACTTTGCTGAGAAGATTTCTACCCTCCTTTGTTGTAGGGGTTTGTAGCAAGCTACAGCTGCTAACATCACATTTTAATTTTACTGTTGGAAGGTTGTGCCTTTTGGGAGGCCAGCAGCTCTTCATCCACCGCCCCCCCCCCCCCCCCATCAGAGGGGTCTAGTAAGCTTTGTGTCCACAGCTAAGTATGACGTCTTCAGAGTTGCTATTGAATTGCTGGAGCTTGTGGTAACCTTCTCTTCCCACCCTCTTCCCCTGCCTTGGGTTTCAGGCCTTGCTAAGGTGTCTAGTGGACCCGCTCTTGCGTGCTGTTTTGAGTCTGTTGATCTGTGAAGCAATAAAAAAATGGAATGCCTTGGTCACTTAGTGTCTTAAATGTTGTTGCTTCTGACCATAGGTGAACTTGTACTCCTGTACTAGTTGTCTGATGCTCCAGTTACTGTGGTTGTTTCTGTGCCAGTAATTGTCTCTCAATTCTTTAATTTTTATTTTCACAGATTGTATTTTCTGTATCTCGTAATCCATATTCCTTGACAGTGCTGCTTTCACAACTATCCATGGCTCCTTTGTGTTACAAAATGGTATAAACAAATATAAATAATTAAAAATACTGCTTTTACAGCCTACACTGATTTGGCCATTTTTGTACAGGTGTTATCAGTCACAGGGACTCGCTCTCTCATGACACTTGAGCAGGTTTCAAATTGATCTTCCATCGACGGGATATGTGTGGTATTATAGATGAGGATAGTTGCCCTTTGTTATCTCAGAGTTATTTGGTGTATGCGCTCAGGAGTCGAGGGGGGCAAAGATAGCTACTGTGGGATTATGACTGCATGGCGTGTGTGGCCCTGTTTCTTTGGTCTGTCCTAGCTCTAAGATTTTCTGAGCTAAATAGTGTTCATCGAAGTTTGTGTGTTGATGTTGAACCATCAGTGGTATAATACGCTCCTTGCAATCTGTGTATATTTACTTAGGTTTGATTATTTATACGTTTTATATAGCGCTAGCTAGACCCGCAGGTATCAAACGCTTTACATTAAAAAGAAAAACGTAGCTTTACATATGATGCTAGGCCCTATGTTTCAAGAGCAAGCATAGAGACAAAGATAATAATAAGGCAATAAGGGTGGTTACGGTATGCAGAAAAATTAGAACAGCATAAGTTAAAGGAGTAAATTACATATTAGACATCTGAAACAATCAAACAACCAGCAATCCCAAAGGGTCGAGTCATAGAGTGAGCTATTGGAACATAGTTCAGTTGGCTTGCATGTTACATTTTTTGTTGAGGAGAAGGAGTTTCAGATTCTTTTTGTCACAGTAGAAGGAGGGGTTGCATCTGATTTCTCTAGGGAGTGAGTTCCATATCCTGGGTGCATTTCCAGAAAAATAGCGAGTCTGGGTGGATTTCCTTTGAAAAGTTAAGTTGAAGCTTCTCAGAGTTCTTGGTCTTCCTGCTTTCGTAAGTTGGTTATCTAGATAGTTGGGGGGTATGTGTGCGGAGGGCTTTCAAAACAAAACTGTTGTGATATATAATATTTCTGCGGTACAAAAGGGGGTGGTGATGGATGGAGCATCAGAACCAATCAAACACTCACACCCAGTCAATAGATCTGGGTTTGATCCATCACCGTTCTTTAGCCCACTCTGCCACCCCAGTTCAGACATGGCCATATGCAAATCAGTCTGACCCTGTGCCTCATGGGAACAGTCCAGCCCGAACTGCCAAGCGATGCCTTCCCTGGACCGGAAACAAGCTTCCTAGGACCGGTTTCTGGCATTTCAGCCGTCTTCAGCCAGGCTTGCTTGAATCCAGTGGCAAAGTGAGCAAGGGACTCACGTCTGAGCATACTCTGCCAACTTATGGCAAACAAAGCGGTACAAAAGGGGGTGGTTTTTGATATATACTATTTCTTACAGAGGCTCTACTATATCATGATATTGTGGAGTACCAGGTGAGGAAGCAATAAAAATTCGGGTATTGCCAAAGCCAATATGATTTGCCTTTCGATTTTGTCGGCCGAACTTTAGGTTTTACAACAGGGTCAGCCCTTTAATCCAATCCTGGGGGCTAATAAACCATGTAAATGCTACAATGGTTCAGGTTCCTAGTTCAAAGAAGAAACATTTGTGACTTTAAATGATTAATTTCAATAGGCACATTAAAAAATCATAAGATTCCATACCCTTAAGAAATTGTCAAAAGATATATTTTCCATTAGTAAAAAAAACCTATTTTTTACAGATCTACAATAATACAGAAGGAGTTACACAAACATTAATTGAAAAGAGAGCAAGGGGGGCAGGGATGTGAGTAGGAAATGGCACATCACGGAGAGGAGAGAAAAACACATGCACACCCATGGAGTGCTAGAAAAAGAAAAATAGTTCCCTGAATGTTGGCAGTAGAAGTATCCAGTGGAGAAACAAACCCGAGGTGGAAGGAAATCCATTGAATAAGAAGCAAGCAAACAAGATGGACATAAAAGCAAACCATTCATGTACAGTGGGCTGACCCATAGACAGCTCAGTTTTGGTATTGTGTAATATAGATCTTATGATAATTAACAGCTAAAAGCTTGTCGATAGGCGAGACGTATAAAAAAATGAGTAGAAAGAAAGCTTTGGATAAGACTGTTGCTTTTCATGATTTTGGCCTGTGCTGGTGTTGCAGTGCTACTTTTCAGAATGTTCCAGTTCGCTTTCTGGTTGTTACGGGCCTATGTTTGTCTAAGGACATTTGATGACACCTGGCTATTGCTTGGGGATTTCTAATTAAGGTATGTCCATGTATGATGCTGCCTTATTTAAGCTCGGTATAGGAGTTGAGTCTCCAGGGTTACTTGTACGAAGAGCTTTACAGAATATCAAAGCTGTGTCTTTACACATTTTATATATGTGCAGGTACTGACTGTTTCAACTAGAATCTCAGGAACTAGATACTACAATGACCTCACTGGACTAAGGTATCTCCTACTGTACGTTAATACAAGCACGGCCAGCCCCCCAGCATGCACTCAACCCCACGCCTTTGGCAGAGGTATGCTGTTTGAGTGGGTACATGTTTTTCCTTCTCAATTGTACTTTGCGATCTGCTTCCCTAGATATCAATACATTTCTTTCTCCGATAACTTCAAAACTGCTAAACAGATTTACACCAAATTACAAAAAAGGGTCTTTCTGGACCAACATCTAGCTTTCTGCCAAAATTGGTGTAATTCCATTCAGGGGTTCGGGCTGTAGCTCTGTCGAAAAACTACAAAATCCACATAGATCATGCATGTAGATCAAGTGTTTTTTGGCCCCCACCCTTTTCTAGACCCACACTTGGTGTATCACCCCAAAACGTAATGCAAAGTAGACCACTTTGGTAAAATTTAGTTAAGATCCGTCAAACGGCGCCAAAGTTATTAGCAAAACAAAATGCCTTGCCCTTGGGAAAAGTTGGTCCCAGCCGACGGGAGCCTTTTTAAAGCTCACGCCAGCTGGGAGTAGAAATTGTGTTTGTCTCCCGCATGGTGGGAGTTTTGAAAATCCTTCTGCGAAGCTGGAGCAAACACAGGTTTAGGGAACCACCTTCAAAACTAACCCTATTGAAGGAAAGTGTACCAGCAGGACTTGGTGAAAAAGGTGAATACAATAAAAGAAAGGTATCTGACCATAAAATACAATTTTAATTAAAGCTTGTCAGTATTACAAAATGCATAAAGTTGAATGTATCGATACTCTGAAAGTCAACATGTTTTAGTGCTATTTACATTTCACTGCAGGTTAATCAGGACAGTATTTAAAATGAAACTGGCAGCTAAAAGTTTGCAAGTGTTTTATACTATCTGCCTGTATGTATTTAGTGGGATCTCATTAATCAGGAGAGTCATGTAAGTAAGTCAAAAAACAAGGACATTGTATAGAGAGAAAATTCCCAATATGTGACCAAGTGTGTTTGAAGTAGTATTATGAAAATACCCTCTCAACACACAAATATTATTTAGAGTTGGTGGTGAGGCTCTTAATAATATGCTCAATTGAGGTAACTCCTTTAACTGCTGGGGTTTTTAGGTTGAGCCATGGCAGCGCATGTGCTGCTCTGCGAGGCATGCTGTATTGAGCTTTGGCATAGAAGCTCCACCCATTGCTCGCCCATCTTTTCAATTGGCTCCTGTCTCTGTCCTTGCTAAATCTTTGCTTTTCACTTGTGAATATGCTTAGTCCTCCCTCCTTGGTACCGCCTTGTCTGCATTTGTAACCTCCCATAACGACTGAACTTTTTACTTGTGTTGTTACACGGTCTGCTTTATGTAGTCGGTGAGCACTATTTTCTTTACACGGTCTGCTTTATGTAGTCGGTGAGCACTATTTTCTTTAATCATCTTCCCCTATTCTACCTACGACATTGCTGTCAGCTGTGACTATAGAGGCCGAGCTAATTTATTTACAGCGCAGGCCGCTTTCCCTTTAGCGGCCGCGCTACAGAAGCTTTCTTAATTCTTTCCCCCCCGTCTTTGGGTGAAAGCTTCCCATACTTGCTTTCACTTAAGAGTTGGCTGTGCCCCTTTTTTTAGACGCTGCTCATTGTAACCTGAATATGCCGAGAAGCGTCTAAAGAAAGGGCCGTGGCCACCATTAAAGTGGTCTTGCATTTGCGAGAGAGGGAGCTATTGGCATTAGAAATAACGATGCCTTTTATATATGTGTTGCTTTTAAAAACACATAAATAAAAGGCATTGTCATCTACAATGCCAATAGCTTAAACACTCCCAAATGCGAGACCTATTTTCATTGAAACTGCTTATTTTCCTAGCACTGAGCCCTTACTTTGCGCTTAGGGTGGCATAATTTTTTTTCCACATTGGTTATCCACGCCAAATTTGTGTCCTTTTTCCCCACCATCTTGCGGATTCTAAAAATGCCCAGGGTTTGTGGATTCCCCTGGAGGGGACAGAAAAAATTGGAAAAATATAGTTAATGTTTGATTTGGAGCAAAATAGGAAGAAAGTGCTGTGGATAAAAGTGTTTTTCATCTCCTAAACATTGCATTAACAAACAGTTTGCTGTGCTAAAGTCACCATCTTCCCAGCTTTCAGGAACATGCAGAGCTGAATAGAAAAAAACTTCCATTAGTGACGTTTTCATCGAACCTTTTGTTACAATGGCTAATTTAACAAAAGCAATATAGCATTGCATCAGCTTGACCCTTCTGGTTGCAGGGATATATAGGAGGTACCTAGAGCCAACAACTGAGCTTCGCTGTATAATGTTTTTTAATTGTGTACCGAGTAAAGACCAATTCATATGGTGAAATATGTAGAGTGAAAAGCGGTTATCTAAGAAACCTATGTATTTCTAAAATGGGCACAAGATAAGGAGTTTAGGAGCAGTGGTATTTGTACATCTCTGAATTTGTGACTACCCGTGTAGTAAAGTTCCCTTTTTTTGCATGGTTATCCCCCACTTTTTGTCTGGCACCCCGATTCATGTGCCCTGGGATCCTGCCATTCAGGTTCCCAGGCCTGTGTTCTTTCCCAAAAATGTACTTTTGTACCCACAGTTGGCACATCCCTGGCCCCAGGTAATCCCCTTGCAAATGGTACCGTAGTTACCAAGGGCACTGTGATCAGGGAAGGCCTTTAAGGGCTGCAGCACATATTGTGCCACTCTGAGGGGCCCTGTACCTTAACACCCACACACTGACATTGCAGGCTGCATGTTTTGGGGTAGAGAAAAACAAAGGGACGAAATGGCACATATCCCTGTGTGCCATGCCTGCAACCCTTTGCCTGAGGCATAGGTAAGTCCTCTCTCTAGCAAGGTGCACTAGCCCTCAGGTGAGGGTACAGTGGCATGAGCCCCGTACCCCTGCTGGGTCTAAGTTAATTCATAGACATTGTAAGTGTAATAAAGCCATAAAGAGTATATGATCTGGGGGTTGGCCATTACGAAATCCACAACTCCATAATGGCTTTACTAAAAATGGGAAGTCTGGTAGCAAATTTCTCAGCACATTAAACCCACACTGATGCCAGGAATCAGAAAAGGGGTGGCTGTTAATGGATAGGGCGTTAGCCGGAACAGCTCTGTGGAAGATGCCTTTCTTGGGCCGGTCTCACTGAACCGCCAATCTTTACTTAGCCACGATGACTGCGCCCACCCGAGGGTCTGGGATGCAGTGGCGACCTGGGTCTCTCGTTGTTCCCCTCCCCACTCACCCCGGTGGTGGAGACCTGGGACTTCACCCCGGGACTGGATTGCGCTACGTTTAGTGCGTGGCAAAAGACGAGATATAGGTCGATTGGCCATTTCTTTGATGAGGAGGGCCCCATCCCGTTCGACACCTTGATGGCCGAGTATGTAATCCCGAAGGTAGAACGATTCCGTTATACCCAGATTTGGACACACTGCACGACTAATATAGAAACAGTAGTCTGCACGGGCGGTTGGGGGAGAGGGAGGGGGCACCCAGGGGATTTGGTGGGCTAGTGGAGGTGGAAATGGGGAAAGTTCCTTTTCTTATAAGTTGCTAAAATAGCTGAAACTGGCTGCATGTTGACGCCACGCCAGCTGATGTATAGTTTTCCTCATATGTTTACTGTTTCAACAATGAAAACAAATTTAAACAAAGTTTATGAACAAAAGAGTCTTGGGCCTGGTTTGTGGCATGCAAGTTAAGGAAAGACAGAATAGATTGACCCCTTTCTATTATCACAAGTGGAAAGCGCCCCCCTGGATCCCTAATCACCTGTGTCAGTGCAGGGAGAAAGCCTTGCCGAAACAGTACTCCCACCCCCAGTATTTTAGTCTCTGTGATCACCCAGTATTGGGACGGGTATCTTGGGGGGGGATATGTGATGACAGTCCTCTGAGCAAATGGTTTTTGTGGAGAAAGATGGTCTGGCTGGAGGAGGTAGCGCCATATTTGTTTACCCTTTATGGGGGAGTTAAGCCTCTTCACGTTTAAGGATAGGAGTTTCGCCCTAGTCAGAGTCCCCATGCGGTAGTCAATACAGAAAGAGTAGGGAAGAAGGCATTAGCTGCGGGCCGGCAGCCGTCCCACAGCAGTCAACAGACCGAGTCAACACATCTCCCAAGCACAGTTCCCTCCCCTGGATACCACAAGGGCACAGCGGGAAATGCAAATCGATAAGGAAAGGAAAACAGACGGGCAACAGGGCCCAACTTGATGACTCTCCATCCTCTGATTGAGAAACACTTCCTCAAGATCCGCAGATGTGGCACCTCAGGTGGAGAAACGCCTTGACAAGGGGGGGGGGGGAAGCCTGGCTGGAGACCAGGGGTACTTTTTTTTTTCTTTGCATTTTCACAATTAACTGGTTAACATGCAGCACAAATGAATTAGCAAATACATGTCGCATGTCAAGAGTACCATTCTTCGCATAGCGTCTCCATATTATGCATATTTCACGTTGAAGCCATGTGCCCACGTGTCAGTGTATTTCTGCTAGGGCTGTCTAGCGTCTGTGACACAAATTCATCCGAGATGGTGTCTAAGGCTTCCTGACTTTATTGCATTGTGTAGGTGTGGGGGGCACCATCCGTCTGTCTGACTATGACTGTTGCATAAGGTATGTCCTGAAAGGTCCCATGTGTCTTGGGGCCTGGAACTCAACAGTAATAGTTCTACATATGTGTTAAGCTGTTCTTGGTAATGGACCAGATCCGGCATCCATTCCTTAAATTTAGGGGTTCTGCCCCTTTCCCATCTACATGCCACCCTGCGCTTGGCCATGAGCAGCCCAAGTGCCATAAATCGTCCTGTTGTTTCCATTTTTTTCCGTATGTCCTAGTAGTTCGATAAGTGGGGTGAGGTCTGTCTATGTGCCTGCCATCTTGGACGGGCCTCTCCCACCAGTTCTTGGAGACCGCTCTGCACATCCAGGCCAAATGGAGAAAGTTTGCCCCTCCTTCCTCGCACCAGTCGCTTTTAGGTAATACAGATGAAGGCCGCACTGGGGAGCAGTACATCCTGTGTAGGAATTTGAAATGGATAATCCTCAATCTTTTGCTAGCCGTTATCAGTTTGTTCTGCTGACCGCAGTATGTATGCCCATTGTGCATCTTCTAGAGGGTTCCCCAACTTGCCCTGTCTAGCCTCATTGTTGGCATCCGCTTGTGATGTGAGGACACTTCTGTATAGTCTTGAGACCACGTGTGCTGGGCTGTCAGCTTGAAGCATATTATGCAATGGGGTTAGTACTGGTGGCTCCGCAGGGAAGCTTTGGGTAGTCCTCTTAACATCCTGTCTTAGCCGTATGTACATAAGGATCTCGAGGGGTGTGGAATTCTTTTCCCCGAAGAATTCCTCCCTGGTTCTGAATCTCCCCTCCCCATACGGGCCACCCCCATGTGTGCAGATTATGGAGTTGTAGCATATGACTGCATAATGTTTAGTGCGTTACCGGAAGATTGTATTGGTATTCCAATGGCAGTGCCGGCGAATACATCCTAGTCACCTGTAGTTTCTTTGCAATGCTTTTCCATACTTCATTCGTACATGCAAAGGTCGATTCCCTCCCTCCAGCTGTCTGTTGGTCAACCCCAAGAAATCCGCTAAGTTTTATAGGTGCCATGTACCCCTGCTCCACCGTCGGGTGCGGCATGAAGGGAGGGGGTTGTACCAATATGTTGCGTAATGTGCTTGTGCACTTAAATAATATAGTTCTGGATCTGGTGCTTCAAACCCCCCTTTAGCAAAGGGCTTTGTGAGGGTATCCCACTTGATTCTGGGTTGCTTGCCCCCCCAGGCCAGATGTATCGCCTGGGTTCTCAGGCTCTTAAAGAACTGTCAACCCGTGGTGTGTGGTATGTTTATGAACAGATATAGCAATCTGGGTAAGAGAACCATTTTCAGCAGCAGTATGCGCCCTGCCAGGGACAAATGCAAAAAGAACAATTGATGGACAGAATGCAGAACAAGGTCATACATTCACCCCAGTACAGAGATCTGGGCCTAAATCAATAGTTTTTTTTGCTCCTCATGCTATTCTAGTTTGAACCCAATCATATGAAATCAGTCCTGACCCTGCGCCCAAGGGGAACAGTCCAGTCCTAAACTGCCAGGCAAGATCCTCCCTGGACTGGAAACAAGCATCCTAGGACCGGTTTCAGGGTTTCACCCCTCATCAGTCAGGATAGCTTAACTCCAGTGGCACGGAGAGCACGGGACCCACTTTTGGGCATACCCGTCCCACTCTGGATGACAAATGTAAAAAGAAAAATTGATGGATAGAATGCAGAACAAGGGACAAAGGCATTGCAATACAGCTGGTAATGTGGTCCGTAAGGGAGTCCAACCCCCACCATAATTGGCTTTCAGTAATTCTTCCTTATTTCTGGTAACTACTATACCTAGATATTTAAGTTCCACCTCACGGATATTCTGACTGAAAGGGAGGTATTTGAGGTGAGTGGAAGGATTTGAGATTTCTCCCAGTTTATTGTTATTTATGAGACCCCTCCAAACATAATGAATTCACAGATTATATTAAGGCTAATCTGGGGCTC
The DNA here is from genome assembly GCF_964204655.1 of Triturus cristatus. Taxonomy (NCBI): domain Eukaryota; kingdom Metazoa; phylum Chordata; class Amphibia; order Caudata; family Salamandridae; genus Triturus; species Triturus cristatus. Next base: position 558,074,878 of record NC_140589.1, on the reverse strand, counting down.
TTCACGATATAACGTAATGTCATCCGCATAGAGTGACACTAATATATGGCGGGACAGGTACCTCAGTGGCCACTCCCTATGATGTTGCCGAAGGATTGCTGCCAATGGTTCCACTGCAAGGGCAAAAAGGAGGGGAAACAATGGGCATCCATGCCTGGTGCACTGAGTTATTTCAAATGTGGGAGATTGCATACCGTTGATCAACAGCTTCACCTTCGGTTTGTGGTAGAATAAGCACACACACGCAATGGATTTTGGGGGTAGGCCCTCGCGTCTCAGTACTGCCATCAGGTATTCCCATTCCAGGATATTGAAAGCCTTTGTGGCATCAAGAAATACTGCCATGGCATTAAGCTCCGGGTCTAGGTCTTGAATGATGGTGAACAGCGTACGTAAATTGTGCGATGTGGCACTGCCTGGTATAAAGCCAGACTGGTCTGGGTGCACCAGGCCGTCCACAAGAAGGCCTAGGCTGTTGGCCAGCAGCTTAGCAAATATTTATACATCACAATTTATTAAGGATAATGGCTAATAGTACTCAGTACAGTCAGCTGGTTTGCCTGACTTCTGGAGAGAGACCATGAGCGCCTCTTGCAAGGTATGCGGCAGAGTTCCATACTGTAGCTCCTCCTCATATACTTGTCCCCTTCCTCAAACCAGTATGTCAATGTATGCTTTGTAGAATTCGGCCGGTAGCCAGTCCGGACCGGTTGCTTTGCCCGCCCCCCATATGCATGATGGCAGCCCTGATCTCATCTTCCTCAAACTGCCGTGCGGAACTATCGGTGTGTAACTTAGCCATCCTAACTACACTGTGTCTAGGTAAGAATCTTCAGCTATAGGAGTAGATTGCTTACTGGTTTATAGTAAAGAATAATTTTCCCGGAAGGTCTACATTATGGCCTCTGTGTCCTTCTGGGGTTTTCCTACTTCATCTTTAACTTCCATAATATAGTTGGAATCTCCGGGTATGCGCGTTAGCTCTGTCTGTGCTTTTCCTGGCCTCTCTTCCTCCCTGTAGCTCCTGGCTCTGTGGTACTTTCAAACGGAAGAAACTTTCCCTCTGAGCTGTGTTTTGGTTCTCAGTGAGTGTTGGCTTCATTCTTTGTCCCATCCTTGTCAGTATGAAGGTCGCCCTCCAGTTCTCAGAGTTCCCCCTCTAATTTGGCCAGGGTGTGTCTGATGTCTTTTAATATGCCCCCTGTCTTTGCCGTACATACACCTCTTATGGTCTCGTTGAGCGCTTCCCATACTGTTGCCAGGGAGGGTACTGAGTCTGTTACGTTTAAGGAAATCAGCCACTTCCTGCCCCAGCTCCATTCTAAATGGGACATCGAGTAGCGCATGTGTGGGGAGCCTCCAGGACATGTTCCCGAAGGGATTCCCCCGGGGGTGATTTGTAGATACACAGGTGAATGATCAGAGTATGTTTGTGCTAGATGTCTTGTGGTTGTTATCCATGTTGCCATTCCCCTGGACACCAGCCAGAAGTCAAGTCACGACCAACTTGAGTGCACTGTGGAGTGACATGTCCCCTCCATGTGTGTCTGGTGGGCATACTGCCATGCATCTACCAATATGTGGTCTTCAATTTGTTTTACTTGGCGTTGAGCCCTTGTATAATGGTATGGTTGGGAATGAGAGTGGTCAAGTTCTGGTTTTATAGTAATGTTAAAATCCCCTCCTCCGATAATATGCGTGGATCCTAAATTGACAACCACCCCCCACAGAGTGATAAAGAATGAGTCCTCATCTATGTTTGGGCCAATACAGTTCACTAATGTGACCGATTGTGACGCCATCCTCCCCCATGCCACACAGTATCTCCCTCGTGGGTCATTTATAACTCCCTCTTCGACATATGAGTTGTTCTTCTTTATGAGGATGTCAGTCTCTCTTGTGTATGAAAATCATGGTGAGAAATACCTGTGTGACGCCCATCGCGCAGCGAAATGTGTGGTTGGTTGCTGGAGCCATGTGCATGGCTACCAGTATGTGATGCCTGTCTGCCTAAGTAGGCCAAGAGGTCTCCTCTTGTGCTAATCTCCCAGCCCCGTATGTTCCATGTCGCCAAATTCAGGCCTGCCTGTTGCCCATACGATTTCATGTGTGCATGATCTACTAATGAAAGCAGACTCCATTCCCCTCCAGGGGCTGGAGTTGCTGCAATCTGAGCGCGTTCCTCCAATTAAATACTGCTCTGCGTTTGATGTGTAGCTTGTTGCCCCCCTCTCACATTTGCTTTTCCAACATGCCGTGTACTATTCCCCCCTCCCTCCCTCCAAGGGTCCAACATGCCCTTGTAACAAACGAGCAGCTTGGTACTACAATGTAAAGGTCACTCCGAGCTTCGACCATATTTGATTGCTGTTCTGCCATGTCTACTCGAAAGTTTGAAGTTTCAACAGCTTCAATAACAGTTAAATTGCTGCATTTGGAATAGAAAAATATAACCCAAATCATAACAACATAATGCTTTCGGAGGAGCAAAACAGTTGCTCGCTCCATGTTCTTAGAAGAGGGAATTCCTACTTGGGTATGACACCTAGGGAGCGAAGCTGAACGTCCTCCCGGATGTAGTTGCATGGCTGGGGGGTGTTCAGGACATCCATATAGTGCATCTGAAGTGTTACCTTTTAGTTGAGGGCGGTGGTCTTTTGTCCATTTGGGCTTTAGCTTGTCTTCTTTGCATAGGTTTGTTGGTGCTTTGCGCCCTATGGTCATTTGAATGACAGTTTGGGCAATGCTTTACATATATTTTTGAGTGTGCCACATGAGCAGACTTCATCTGGGGTGCGGTACGCCTGATTCCTATGTTACCAGTCCCACTGCTCGTTCGCCTACACTACTCTTCCTCTGATCTCGGTAGATTGGTTCTGCTTTCGGTGGGCGAGTTTCCGCCCTTGAGCGGGCTTCTGGACCGCTTTTTGATGAATTCCATGGTTTGTTGCTGGGATGTACAGAAATGTTGCTTGCCTTGATGCGTGATCTGTAGTCTGGCAGTGTAGAGCATTGCATAGGTGATATTAGCCTGCTGCAATTTTTTGGGGCTGGGAGAAACCTTTTCCTGGCCTCTTGGACTGCCACAGTAAAACCAGGAAACGGGGTGATACTGTTGCCCTCAAAAGCTAGGGAATGCTGGCCGTGTTCGGATCTCGGTAGTTTAGGAGTTTTGCCATGATGGGTCTCGTAGGTGCTCCAGGGGGAGGACGTGCTGCAAGTGTTCTGTGCGCCCTTTCCACTTCCAACAGTGGGGGAAAAGCTTCAGCCCCATAACCAGTACGCAATATCTGTTCCACATATTCCACCATCCTCCTAGGATTAGCAGATTCAGGCACACCTAGAATGCAAATGTTGTTCCTCCTAGACCTAGCCTCCAAGTCCTCGTTCTTTTCCGCTGTTACTTTCAGGAGGCGTTCCATCTCCTTCATTTGTGCCCTTCTTTGGGAGGTTTCTTCTTACAGTTCTGCTAGTCTGTTTTTGGCTTCTCCTAGCCTCACGTCCTGTTTATCAAGCTTTTGGGTAATGAAATCCATGTGCATGCACATGGTGTCCATTTTTGATTCAATTGAGTTGAGGCTGCTTGTCATTGTCACTAACCGCGACTTCATATCTTCCTCCTCCGATTTGCTAAGTGGACTCAGCTTCTTCCGTCATCACTGGGTCTCTTCTGACCCTATCCCCTTCCCGATTTGCGGGGTTCAAAGGGTAATATAGTTTGTTTACCGTCTGCTTTGCCCATCTACCCGGGCTTACAAGTGTCTGTCTTTTTTGCCCTGTGTGATTTCCGCACCAGGTATCCGGTTTGGCTCCTTTAGGTGTGGAGTTGCTACTATTTGTTCCAAAACAAAAAGGAGGGGGGGGGGGGGGAGAAGCGGACTCCTTGCGCAGAGCCTGTGATGTAGGTCTATTGTCCACTGGCCACCAACAGTTTGTCGTGTTAGTGCTAGGGCAGCACTCCTGTTATTCAGGTGGAGGGCCGAGGTGGGGGGAGCCAAGCCATGGCCTCCCTGGGTCCCAGTTTGTGGTGATATCGTTGTGGAGGACCTATGTCAAACTTGCCCCCTTCTCCCACCCATGAGGTAAGCGGTACGAATGCCTGTGTTGCGCCCGGGTGGGCTGTGTTAGTGGGCGTAGAATGGCGGCTCCTTCGATCCCCGTGTTTCCCTCGTCTTAGGCCTCAGTAATGCTTAGTTCAGTGCCCTCGCGCTGCTTGCCACTCCCGGCGGCTCCCATCTGCCAAAATGCTGAAGAGGGGAGGCAGTGGGTCCTCCACCGTATGCCATGGTGCTGCCAACACCCACAGCGGGTCCGCTGTTTATTTTCACAGACCTGCATGCAGCAGGCAGCTATGCTTGTGCCCTTCCCAGCCCCCAGTCGCCGTACCTCGTACTTTCGTGTGGTGTTGGCCATGTCCTGTCAGCTCTCTAGTGATCTCCGCTATTAGGGTTTGTAGATTCCCTTCCCGCTGCTTCCCTGGTGGGTGCCCGTTGCAACTTCACAGGTTATTTTCTGCCGCAGCACTCCTCTCACGTCATGGAGGCCGCAGCTTCTCCCTCTTCCCACTCCTCCGCCCTTCAAGCTTGACTCCTGCTGTGGAGGGCTGTGACCTTGTTATCGCCCGTGTCCAGACGCCTTCCCCGCTTTTTAGGTCTCAGCTGGCGTTGGAGCGCACATGCGCTCCTCGCCTCGAGACTTCTAGTAAACAACTTAGTTTGGAGAAGTGTACTCGAGCCCTGCCCCTCGTTTCCATTGGGTAGCATCAGCGTTTATGGTAAACGCTGGCTTCCCATTGGAAAGGAGGGTTTTTCGTTGCCTCCCTTTGGCTTTTTGGTGGACTGCCTCGCCTGCTTCACGGCTGACGTGAAGAATTTTTTCTTATCTGCTTGTTTATTTAACAAGCAAATAAGAAAAGTCTTCACGACAGCTGTGAAGCAGGCACGGAGCTCAGAGGCGTAAGGGGTCATGGAGAGGAGAAGGCAATGGCGAGCGCTTGTTTAAGGGAGTGATGCGATATTAAAGAATATACCTGCAATCAACACGTTATTAGAATAATGTGGGTCTGATGTTAAATATTTCAACATTGATCCACACGAGGAGCGCTCTTGTCAAAAATCCCCCACTTAATCTCTGGCTGCATCTTTACAGTTAAACACCATTCACACATACAAACTTGTATGCCGTTTTACGTGCCTTCTCCCTCATCCTCTGACAAGATCAATGATTTCACAAGTGCTGGAGCCGGGAGGCCGGGCAGCAGGCATCGTGGTTCGATGCGTTGCTGAAATATGACCCCCCGCACTTCCCTTGCTGTCTCTCAGCACTGCTGCTACATCCGTATGGTATTTAAACTCGCTTTCCAAATCAAACCATCGCAGTCTGAATCTAAGCCGCGAGACACAAAGGTTTGGATCAATATTTGTTAGTAAACACTATTCACTCCTGAGCCCGGAGACTATCTTTGGTTTTAACAATCTTCTCCAAGCCCCTACCTTTTGTTTGATTGGGGCAAAGGAGAAGCAGTAAAACAAGTAGTGAAGCCTACATAGCCCAGTGTTTTAAGAACTGCAGCGCTTGCATGTGCTGCTGATGGGAAAATAGCTCTGTGTTTCTGACATAATGAAGCAGAGTAGGGAGAACTGTGAAATGTGTTTTTAAGCACTCATTTGCTAGAACAGCAATGGAGAGCTGTCGTTTAGATAACCGCGTTTATGTTTTATTATACCTTTGCTCCTGCTCTTAGATAATGGCTTGCACTTCTTTAAGTCACTCTTTTGATATTTCCTAGTTAAACAAACATAAACAAATGGGAACATTTGCTTTTGCTGCTTTTTCATGTAGCCGGGTTCAAAATCATACTATGAAATTAACTGACGCAAACATCGAGAGCTTTTTCACACACTACGCAAACGTGCCTCAAAAAAGTTGTAGCAGGTTTTGTGCACGTAAATTTACATCGTGAGCACAATACGCTCATTCCTTTTTAATATACTGTAACAAAAATAGACCTGTTTTTACATTTTGCTCAGGCCAGTCCTGCAGTCACACCTGGCCACCAAAGGAAGTCGTCCAGTCCATACTTGCGGTCTTGTAGCGCCTTCTGCTTTATGGTTCATTAAATTCTAGCACTTGAGTATGGAATGTAGGGAGTCCCACGCCCTGCTGGCATGGGAACTTGCATCATTGTGGGGCAGCAACGCTCTCAGCTGCCGCACAATAATAGTGAACTTGTTTATAACTGACATTGTAAAGCGAGCTGCCTTGCGGCGATTTAAAAATAGAAGCAGTTATTAATCAACAGCCTTCATTTTATTAGCATTGGAACGGTGACAGCGTGAGGGTAACAGGCTAAATACATGCACATCTTTGCAGCAGCCACGCTACCTGCTGAGCTCTCGCAGTGGAATCAGATTATACAAAATATTTGTCCCAGCCTCGCAGGCGCTTTAACTCCACGAGAAATCTTGATCCTCCTGGGGTGTGGGCGTGCACGCCCTTGAACCTGTCTGTGCCAACAGGTCATGGTATTTCAAACCTCTGTGCTGATTGCGTGCCGTCTCTGTGTGATCTTGGGCGCATGGCGCTCTGAATCGAGTCTCTCTGTAGACAATCATGCGTCCAGTCACGCGCATCGCGATCCCCTTCATTTGGTAGAATAGGAACAACATTATACAAGTATTAAAAATGCAATAGGTCTCGCATTTCATTAAGTTAAAGCCATTTGCTTTGCTATACAATACCATTAGGAAAGCAAATGGCTTTCACTTAATCAAAGGTGAGACCTATTGCATTTTTAATGCTTGTTTGTTTTGGCTGCAGCATGAACGCCTGAGTTGCGCCCGGGTGAGCTGTGCTAGTGGGTGGAAAATGGCGGCTCCGCCAATCTCCGCGTTTCCCTTGTCTTTGGCCTCAGTAATGCCTAGTTCAGTGCCCTAGCGCTGCTCGCCAGTCCCAGTGGGTCCTGTCTGCCAAAATACTGAGGAGAGGGCAGGGCCAGACTGGCTACCAGGCTTTTTTTTTTATAAACCATGCAAAACGTATGTTTTAAAAAGTATGCTTTTAAAGCTGTTTGTTTTGCGTTGTTCATTTAGAAGCACTGGCAGCTCCCCATCAACAAAATCAGCCCTTCAGCAGTAAACCTTGACCCCACCCTTCCACCCCAGGAAAAAACGCCCGGTAGCCAGTATGGCCCTGGGAGGGGGAGGCAGTGCGGTCCTCCGCTGCATGCTGTGGGGCTGCCAACGCCCACACCGGGTCCCTTGTTTATTTTCTTAGACCCACATGCAGTAGGCCGTTCCGCTTGTGCCCTTGCCAGGCCATGGTCCCCTTACTTCTGAGCGGTGTCTGCTCTACAGTGATCTTCGCTGTCAGGGCTTGTGGATTACTTTCCCACTGCCTCCGTGGCAGGTGCTCATCGCTGCTTGACAGGTTTATTTCTGCTGCCACACTTCTCTCATGCCATGGAGGGCCGCAGCTGTGTCCGTCTCCCACTTTGCGCCCTCCCGCACTCAACTTCAGCTGCAGAGGGCGATCACGTTATTCTTGCCCATTTCCAGGCGCCTTCCTTGCTTCTCAGTTTCTTCGCTGGCGATTTGCACTGTTCTGCAGGCTTCCACAGCCTCTTTAGGTGCAGGATAATGTTGTTTAGGTGTCCCGGACAGCAGGAGCCTCCCTACTGTGTGGCCATCTTGCTAGCCCCCCTCTAGCGCTCCCTTAGGAGACCAAGGGTACTTGTATACACAGTGTGATTCTATCTAGATATTTCAACTTCACAGTCTAATACACTACAACAAGAAGTACAGGAAAGCGCCCTGCTAAGGAAAAACAGTAAAAGAATACAATAAGAAACCCACATTTTCTTGCCCCGGTGTATAAATCTAAATCTGCTAATGCCCACTTGGGCAGGATTCAAGTGTCCAGGCTGGCTTGCTGAGAGGACTCCTGCTTCATCTTCTGTAGGTGGGAGATGTCATCTTTTGCTCTTGCCATACCCAGCCGATCTCTACCCCTTCTGCCCACCATGGTCCAAGTTGGACGCTTCGATCTCTGTCCTCCAAGGGTGAAAATTGAGAGCCCCGGTCTGGGGATCCTTCTGGTATGCCCAGCAGGCGCTTGGCATCAGTCAATGAGCAGACATGACACTGTTTGTCATTCAGCTGGAAAAATATACGAATGGATGGGTCCACTGGTATTTGACAGACATCTCAAGGAATTTCTCTGTTACTGGTCTAAAGTCTCTTCTTTTTTCAAGCATTACTGGTGAGAGGGCCTGGAAAATCTGCATCGAATTTTCTCGGCAGACCAAGTCAGCCTTTCTTCGAACCCGCTTTCAAGATTGCCTCTTTATCTAGGAAGATGTGCACCCTCTTTAAGATGTCTGGAATGGCGTCCGGTCTGCACGCCATGGCAGAGACCCGATGGGCTTGGACCAGAAGCAGCGGTTTGTCCCCTTAACTCCCCTCAGATGGTGCAGCAGATCTCTCGTGAAGGCCATGATAGTCTCCTTCTGCTCCACAGGGAACTCTCCTGGTGGGAATATTATTTCTGAGGCTGCGATTTTCCATATCCTCTTGTTTAGCTTTAAGTTCAATTTCTTGATCTTCCAAGACAATGAGATGGCGCATTAGCATTTCCTGGTCCTCCGTGCGAGAGTTCAGCATGCGCTCTATATAGTCGACTTACGTGCCCACCTCCCTGCAAAGGTCATGTGTACAGCTCTAGAAATCTGTCTTTATGTAACCAATTTTTTTGCTTGATATCATTGGGGAATTGGACCAGGTAGTCTTGAATGATTGATGGCACAGCTGTTGTTTCAGAGGTTTGTGTGGGAGGATCCCCTTCATTAGCCATTCTCAACGAGGAAGTCTTGAACCACAAGGAGACCACAGAGCTGTCTCTTGTAGATCTCCCCCTTGGCTTAATATCATGAGGTCAAATGGCTGAAGAGTGCTAACGGGGATTGTACTGTCTGTTACAGATTAATGAACGCAGTCATGGCAGACCCAGAGGGGCAGCGTAGAGAGGCGTTGTGTACATTCAAAGGGACCCAAAAAGTCTGACAAGGCAGAGTGGGGGTCAAGTAGAAGCGTCCCCGCACCATGGCGAAGGGGCCTGTATAGTAATGCCACTGGCGAGAGGACAAGGCATGACCCAATTCGAGACACAGGTAGCAGGGGGTGAGCCACTCTGTATAGCCCGCAGGAAAAGCCAGGCCCAGCGGCCCTCATATGGTGCACCAGCAGTTTACAGCGGCCCCAGTCATGGGTAAGTGCAGCAGTGTGACAATTCCCAGCCCCCCAAGGTTGCAAGTGTGCGCAAGTAAAGGACCATCTGCACATACGAGTAGTGGCAAGGTGCACTGTTGATCCAGGCATTCGTCTCCTCGTAGTTGGGCTGGTGCCATAGTCTGCCACGGTGCAGCACCCCACAAGGCCTTAAAAGTACGGAGGCCCATTCGAGTCGCAGCTATTATTGAAAGGGTTCCAGGAGCAGCAGAGGAGTGTAAAGTCATTACATAGGGGCTGAGGTAGGGGCCCAGTCCCTTTGTCCTCTGGCCTCCTGCAGGCGAAAATGCGCACTCACTTGTTAAGGGCCCAGTATGGACCAATTAGTCCAGCAACTCAGGCGGCTGCAACCCGATGCCTTGTATCCTGCAATCTGGGGTGTTAGGAGTGTGCAGGTGGTACCTGGGTCAGGGTTCGCTGCAACAGCCTCAGGACAGTCTAATGAGAGCATGTCTCAATGTGTGGCGTTGTGTATGCTAGAGCAGTCGTGGCTAGAATCAAAATGGCGCTGTAGGAAGCCGCGTCTCAGTCTGCAAGATGGGCTGGGGAGGTCTCCTTGAGCGTTCCTCTACCCCCAGCTGTGTGATGCTGCCCACACTTACTGCCGCCGAAGGTCGAGCTCTGGTCCCGGGGTGCACCGTAGAGCAGGGCCCAGTGCTGGTGAAGCACCCAGATCAAGATGGCAGGGGCTCACGACAGCCGAGACCAGGGAAGTCTGCCAGCCATTAACTGGTCCCGAGTTGTCAGTAAGGTCAGCCCAGGCAAATTGGAGTGAAGCTGGGGCTACGATGGACGCAGATCAATGCTTAACGGCCAGAGGCGGATAATTTGAGGGAGGACGAGCTGCGTTCTACTCCATGCTCCGCTAAGCTACGCCCCTGCAGGATTGTTTTTGTGCAGGAAGCGACACCTTCCTGCACAAAGTCAACTGTGAGAGAAATATTCCTCTTTCTATGTGTTTTGCGGAATTCAGCACACCTAGAAAGAGGAAGTAACAAGGAGAAATGGATATTTCACCTTGTTCTGCTTCTCTTGGGAGTGTGTATTTTTTTGGCGCATTCCCAGGTTTACCAATTCTGGCAATGTGTCAAAATCAATCAGAGTTGTGTGGGAACACCTACGCAATACCCATGGAATGCCTTCCCAGGGCAGAGTAAGGCAACACAGCAGTTTGCACTGTTGCTTTACTCCCGATTTATAGAGCTGTTCGTGCCACTCAAAGTAGCCTTGCATGGCTTCATAAATCTTACTTAAGGTGCTCATGTACCACTTTGCATGGTGCAAACTGGGTCATAAGCCCCCTAATACTTGGGTTTTCTTGAAAGTGATGGCAGCCTTAGCAAGTGGTAAGATAGTTCAGTGATCGAATTGTGGTGTGTGAATTCAGCATCTTAATATTCTGTGGTGGATAAAATACGTGCAATTAAGTGTAACATATAATAGTAATATCTGTGTTACACCTAATATAAATCTGCCTGACATTAGCAGAAAGCGCTATTAGAAACATCTATGCTGACTGTTATGAGGGGGTGGCGGGGGGAAGACATAGGAATGGTGTCTGCCCACCAAGTCTTTTTTTGGGGGCTAGGAAGAAAGCAGTTTCTGCAAATGTGTGATGAGAGGGAAAAAACGTATAATCAGGACGTTTGATCTAGGTGCTGGTGACCAGCCATTCATCTGTGTGATCTGTTGTCCTCTTGAGGCCCTTTTAGGTCTGGCCTTCAGACTGCTTTAGTGGTCTTGGTACCCTCGTGCTAACTGAAAAATGTGTGTGGTGTGTGTATATGTGTGTGTGTATATATATTCACTTAAAAAACCATAGGTTTCACACATGTTATAGTTAGCTGGACATTTCACTCGTAAAAAAACATTGAAATTCCCCCGTTATAGTTAGTTCAGATAACTATAACTCGCGCGACCGCAATCCACTGCTCATGACGTCACATATTACATCACTCATGACCTGGTCAGTGGCATCACTCATGACCTCACTGATGACATCATCCTTGTGATAGAGTGGCGGTCGCGCGAGTTATAGTTATCTGAACTAACTATAACGGGGGAATTTCAATGGTTTTTTACGAGTGAAATGTCCAGCTAACTAACATGTGTGAAACCTATGGTTTTTTAAGTGAATTTGCAAGGTTTTTAAATGCTAATTCCTAACTATAACGTGTGTGAAACCTATGGTTTTTTAAGTGAATTTGTACGTTTTTTTAAATGCTAAGTTATGTATGTTTTATTATATTTTTTATATATTTATTTTTTTATAGGTTTTTCACTGTGCGCGCACGGTGCTCGGAAGGTGCGCACACCCTGCGATTTTATGAAAAAAAAGGTTTTTTCCACCATTCGGGGTCCTTCAGGGGCCCCCTGACAAAGGCTAGGCGGTCAGGAACTCTCTACCCTGCCCCCTTTTCACGTTCTCCACCTTTCTTTTTCCCTGTCACACAGACAACATGGCGGCCGACACTTCCTGATTTCGACCGATTCGAACGTTGACTGACATGAAACCACCAATCAGAATTACGCTCGCGCACGTTAAGGTGCTCGCACGGTGCGCGCACCGTGCGCTTATAGATATTTATGTGCTTTTAACTCCAATTTTCTCAGGAACTACTGAACAGATTGACTCCATATATGCAAAAGGCACATCCCTGACCTGAGGACTACCTCTTTGCCAAATTTCAAGTAATTCTGTTCAGCCGTTCGGGCTGTACCTTCGACTAAAGGTCCTATGGGAAAATGCATGGGGAAAACGTGTTTTGGGACCCCCCTTTCTTCTCAGTCCCCGCTTGACGAATCACCCCGAGAATTTCAGGGTAGGAGCTGAGCGGAGCGCCTCATTAGTTTTGAAAATTTTCGAGGATTCGTCAACCGGCGCCAAAGTTATTCAAAATAGAATTTTCAGATTTCCTATGGAAACTCGGTCCTAACTATATCTACTGGCGACCGCCAGTAGATATATATATATATATATATATATATATATATATATATATATATATATATATATATATATATATATATATGTATGTATGTGTATATATGTATATATATTCATACATACAGTTTTTCATTGTATTTTTATTTATTTTATAGCGGTTCTCATCCTGAAACAGAGTTTTCCAGTGAGGTCACTTCCTGTGATGCCACTTGGGATGTCACGCGTCGTGACGTCATGTGCTGTGTTGGCATGCGTCTGATGTCACTTGCATACTGCCTAACTTGATCAGTCCCTCACTGCTTTTTATAGGACTTGTGCCCTGGACGAAAGTGATTCTTGTATGTGAAATTATGTTTAAACTAATCTAACTTCTGGTGTATTGAGAACGTACCACCTTGACCTCATGCATGTATCATACACTGCTTGCGACTTCCTTCAGCACTACTCGCCTGTCAGGATTGGGATGTAAGTCACAGTATTTGCCAAGAACCTTTGAAAACTGAGGAGCTTGGGGTGAACTTTTAACGAGCGTCGCACTTTATCTTTTACTTGCAGCTTCGGCGCTGCATCTCTCCCATCCCCAAAGCAAGGAAAGGGTGCAGTACCACAGTCTGTTACTAGGTGTCCCTGTGGAGTTGATAACAGACCTCTATTAGCCAAATAAGGCACTGCACCCACTGGGACACCTAGTAACAGCCTTTGGTGCTTCACCCATATCTGGTTTAGTGCAGTTGCTTTTCTTACTACTGCTATTGCTGGGATATTTTAAAGGGAAAACAAACAGAAAAAACATAATTTTCAATTCCAATAGCTCCAACTTTCACTAACGCTAGACCTATTGCACTGCAAGTACTTTTTTTTAAAACCTGATCCTAACCGCATTTAAAATGTTTAATATGCTCAGCTGCACTGCGTTGAGATTTCCAGTTTACAGTCCGTTCCTTTACTTAAGACCTTCAAAAATACAAAAGCGGCACCGCACTAGCCTCATGCCTGCATGTCACAAGGTCAGTAGAATCCTTAGCCTGGATCCTTACTTCCTTATACCCAACCTTCTGAAGTTCGCTCATAATTAAACTTGTTTTATTTCATTCTGAGTCGGGCACCTTTATTTGACTGGTACATGATAACACCTTTATTATAAAATGGATTGTCTATACTAGTATGGACCCAGCGCTGCGTTTTAAATTTACACAAAGAGAACAGTTAAACCTTTACTTTTCAGATTACAAAATGTTTGTGCAGTGTATTCAGGTGCTCCTTATTTCTCCACTGAGTTTTGCACTTTCTTTGTTTCTGACAGATTCTCTTAACACCCTGTTTTATACTTTGGTGCACACATGTTTGATTGTTTTGCTCTGCTTCCCGCTCTTCCTAGATCCCCCGTCAATGGCCCTGCTCTCCTGGTGTGTCTATTTGGGAAAAACCTTAACCTTCACAGATGTTACAAACTCATCATACGCTTTTAACAAGCCTTGTTTCATTTACCATGCGAAGTTAATATTGTGATGTACTCGCCAGAGCAAGCAACACAGATTGACCTCACCACCCATGATATTTTTTTTAAACGTTGTTCTTTAAAGAGGACAGAAGTTCAGACTGACTGGGATATTAAACTTCAAGCTGGCTGCTGTTGTCCTATTTTCAATTTATATTTATAAGTTAATAATTTTTAAATAAATCAGTCACCAAATCACTAATGGGGCTCATCAAGTGAGCCATCTCCCACTGCAAAGACCACAGGAGCACCGTTGCTGAGAAATGTTTTGTGCAATTGGCTCAAGCACTTTGCACCACAGTTTACCATATATGAGAAGTAAAAAGAACTAACCTTATAGAGGGCATTCTGCTGTAGTACCATGCTAATGACCTGTTCCAATCACAATCCAGTTGTAATTGCCAATAAAAATCATTTTTGAATAGTTGGAAACAGATTTCAGTCTAATAGACATGCATGTCCCTAGCGGAAACCATGGGTGAGTGTGATGTGGGAAGCCTTGCTGTAGTTACTTCCATGACTCCATTCATCAAGAGTAAGGCAAGTCTTTCTTTGCAGATCGAGCATTGCCTAAAGCTGGTGTGGGTTTATGGTATTGTCACATATGCTCCTCCCAGCACATGCGTACTCAAGCGAGGAAAGCATGGGTGCTAATACTACACCACAAGTGATGTTTCTTCAGTTTCATGACAGCTAGTACGTTTGTAAGGTAATTGGATACAGAGGCAAAGACACAGTTTTGGGGTAGTATTTGGGATTTTTCTTTTAGCCCTTAACCACTATTCATTAAATGGATGCTGTTTTTGGCTTCTAGATATTTATAGGTTCTTAGGCAGAACCTCTGTTGAACAAATTGCCACATAGGACTCTCCAGCTTTCATTTCACTTTGCATGTTTCTCTTTTATTACCTGCTCACTCTTTTCTTTGAGACTAGTAAAGATTTTTTAAGAATTTTAGCCCATTAGTCGAAGATCTATGCTACTTTAACCATGAATCTTCTGATGTTTTTAGGGATTAGTGGGATCAACATAGAGTACTTTGGGAGAAGCTGTTTAATCAGGCTGAATTTAATGCCAATTTAAGAAGGTCAGACCTAATGGCTTTGCCAATGCTTGTTTTCAGGAGCTGTCCACACTATTGATGGAGCTGATATGGGCGTAGGAAGGATTGGGTAGCCCTGGATTAGCTATCTGACTCAGGATGGGGAAAGGTCTGGGATCTTGAGTTGTACTCTCTGGCGATGCAGCTGCAGTGCTTGCCACAGTGATTCGACCCAGAGACCTTTTCAGAATTGGCCTACTATGTATGGGGAGAGCTTACTCCACCGGATATGGGGAGCTACATTTTAAACACCCAGTTTCACATGCGGCCTACCTCGGTTTTCCTACAAGCAGCGCAGTAGAACTAGACACCACCCCCCCCCCCCCCCCCCCCCCCCCCCTCCCGCTCTGGAACTACTGCTGTTGGTGCTGAATAGGTGCAGACCAATAGCGGAGGTCAGACAGGACTGCCTGGGTTAGAGCAGAGGTGACCTTTGTTAACAGTTCGTACGACTCTGGCACTCTTATGGCATCCAGAGAGCTGAGTATAGTGCCTGTGATTCTCCTAGGGTATTTTTCGGTGCAGAAAGCATTGACCAGAACAATAATACACACTTAGGGACAGGGGGGCGGTGTAGAACAGGAAGTGGATGGTGCGATGCAGATACTCTTCATGTGGACGGGAGCTACATTTAATTTCTGTGGCATAATAGGCCATTCGGAGTACTCTGAAAGAGTTTAAATGCCTTGTTAGCTAGACGGAATGAGGATCTGGAGAGAAATATGCAAACTGAATGAAAACGTGACGTTAAACATACTCGCCAAGTCTTCAGAAACTCCAGGCTGAATAAGCTTCTGCACTTGCATTATATCTACCCTACATATGTGATCCTAGCATGTTTGCTGGGATTATGGCACCTGAGAGTGAACTGTTTGAGTTTCTTGTAGCAGGAGACGTGAGCGCTGCGCCGTTTTCAATGGTTCTGTTGGACTCCACAGATGCTGTGAAAGCCTTGAGTCAGCACATTGTTGACCCTGGAAGCCATTGAGTGGTAACTCCTCGAGCTATAATGTGCTGCAGGCGGAATGTGAATTAAGTACTTGCACCGTTGTGCGCTTTATAAAGGCCTCATCTGGAAACATTTGAGACCGAGAGTGACCTTGCCAACTAATGCTCACTGCCCATGCATTCAGTGGTTTCCACCCCAACTCACAAAACCCATCACTGCACCGGCAGGAAGACAATTAACAAGAACAAAGCAGCAAATGCAGCTCATGGTGTTATTGGTTGCAAATGAGCCCAGGAACGGCTTCTTTCTCCACATTGCAGTAACCGACCATCAATAAGTGAAGCCCATTTACAAGTGCAGTGAAATAAAAATGTATATTTGCAGCTATTCTCGCTTTTATTCAAAGGAAGGTAAAAAAAGTCTCATCACACTTTATTTGAAATTTTCAGGACAGCCGCACAGTACTATTTAAAATGTGTTTTATTGTCCTTGTTTTGATTAAGTTGTGCTGCATTTTCAAAAAGTAATGATTTGGAATTTAACAAAAATGAAAAGGATGTTAAATTTAAATTAAAATAAGCAAAATCTGGCTTTTGGTGTTATAGAATTTCTTTTCTATACACCAGGGAAGGTATATTCGAAACAGTATCAGTATTTTGTTGGTTTGTTATTTGAGGCTCAGCCTTACTGATTGGAGCCAATACCCTTTATTTGTTCTCTAGTTCAATAAGTGTTAGGGCATTCTTATGTGGCATATTAGTGTACAATGATTGCATATCATTTGTCTCTACAGACTTATATTCTGATGAAAATGGATACTCAATGGGTTTCAAAATGTCCATCACATCTCTTATTGTAATCCTTAGTTCTGGAAACAAACAGTTTCACGAACGTGTTTACATATTTACGTACAGGTTCTAAAATTGAACCACAGCCATTACCTGGTGGCTCCACCAAGCATTTGTATACCTTGGGCGGCAGAGTATATATAGTTGGCATCCGAGGTTACTTGTATTCATTGTCACTCACAAAACCAGCAGTATGTACCCTGTTGGTATTATCTAGAATTGTCTCAGCTATTTCTTTGGCAGGGTCTCGTGATAGTCTCCTGTTGTGTTGAGGTACTGAGAGTTGTCACAGAAGTTCAGCTGTATAGTAAGTGGTATCTTGCACTACAATAGTACCGCCTTTGTGTGCAGGTTTAACAACTATCTGATTGTTGTTTCTGAAGGTGTCAAGTGTTCTGTTTTAGTAGTGTTATACTTGATTTAGTTTCTATTATTCAGGATCGTATTAATATTGCTCATGACTACGTTTTCGTATACAGGTATCTTTTGTAGTATCAAGTGCTTGGGGGGAAGGGTGGGGGGGATAAGTATTGCTGGTGGTCTGAGACCAATCACATTCAGTTCACACTGATAGGGGTGTTTGGCAAAGTAATATTTTAAGCGCACTTTGGTGTAGAATTGATGCAGTTACAATTTGATGTTGTATGTGTTTGAGTATTGTGGTAGGTACAAACAACAGTCTTTTACTCAAAATCTGCCTTTCAGGTTCAGAGCGAGAGTACATTTAGGTAAGTTAAAGACCAGAGTTGTACCAGCTATAAAAACACTCTCTGTGTCTGTATTTCCCGGTGTCGTTCTTGAGAACCAGGGGTGTAAAAGCTGCCTACCGTCTCTCTGGTACTCTGTTCTGCCCCCTTCCTTCCTTTGGCCATTGCTCATTATTTGTAGGCATGGGGAGATAGTGATTTGCTCTGGATCACAGGATGCTGAGCTGACGCTGGAGCTTTGAGCCTAGAGCCTGGAGCCTAGTTTGCCAGCTCCAAAATCAGCAGCTCTGGCGGTTACACCACATCCTCTCCCCTCTGTTGCTATGAAGGATACTAAGTACCGTTTATTTGTGCTGGCACTCACCGGCCTGTGCACACTTTGAATCTCCATGTCACAGAAAAAAAAAAATTACTTATTTTGAGTTTAAAATGAGTAGTCTTACGTTTACAAAATGTTAGAACGGCAAGTTGAACACCAAAAATATGCAGTGTGCCTTTTAACAATCTGAGCGCAAACTCTAATTGGAGAAAGAGTTTTTCATTTTCACACTTGATATTCCTATTATAAATTTTCTCTTTTAAAACGCAAGTACAACAATGTCGAATACATTTTTAATTTTGTTTTGACGTTAATACATAATTTGTAATGATTAGGTTAATTTGTTTTACATCCATTATGTGTTCAGGGACGGAGGAGCGTCGCCCCACTGCTATCTCACAGTGCGAGAAGCAGAGACATAAAATGGTAAAACTACAATTTTTAGGTCGAGCCTAGAACAGCGCATGCGCTGTTGCTCAAATTTTTGTAAGGGGATTTTCAAAGTGCTGCAGCCGCTGGCCTAAAGCCTGCGTGCATGTGCGCGTGAACGCGCGCAGCCCCCATATGTCTCCGTCACGGGTACTGTACTTCATGAGGCGCTACATCAAGATATGCCAAGAACAGTCCTCACCTGCCTCGTTTCACAGTCCAGTATCTCCACCTTCATTCTTTGCCTCTTCCTGTTATTCCCCTTTTTCCAGCCCATTCTTCTGCCACTTGTCTTTGTAAAGAAATAGATGCTTGTTTCTATTTCTTTACCTTTGGTATAATCGCGGTTCCGGCGCTTTATTTTTAATGTTAAAAATCAAGCGCCTGTGCCGCGATTATACCAAAGGTAAAGAAATAGATGCTTGTTTCAATAGATGCTTGTTTCTATTTCTTTACATTTTGGTATAATCGCGACACCAGCCCTTTACTTTAAATGTTAAAAATAAAGCGCCGGTGCCGCGATTATAGCAAAAGTAAAGAAATAGATGCTTGTTTCTATTTCATTACCTTTGGTATAATCGCGGCACCGGCGCTTTACTTTTAATGTAAGCGCCGGTGCCGCGATTATAGCAAAAGTAAAGAAATAGAAACAAGCATCTATTTCTTTACAAAGAACAAGCATTGGCATAGCCAATAAGTCTCGCTTTTGGGACCTTATAAGTATTTATTTATGCAGCACACTTTCTTTGGTGCAACAACAACTGTTGCATGGCTAAACACTTACAAGGTCCCAAAGGCGAGACCTATTGGCTATGCCAATGCTTGTTATGTTTTTGCTTCTCGTACTGCGAGAAGGCAGAAGGATATGCCGGGTTGGGGAGGAGTGGCTTGCCCAATGTTGCGGGCCATGACTGTTTAGTCGGCCCTCTGGGGCCGACTAAACCGGTTATGCGCGCACTCCCTTTTCTCCATGCAGCCTACATGGAGAAAATGGGCGCCGTCCCCACCAATCACACCGCTGCCATTGCAGCATTTTGATTGACGGAGGGGAGGGGAGGAAGGCTGCCTGCTTCCTGTTCAGCAGGAGAGCAGAAAAACAAGACCTGGCAGGAGCCGTGATGTCGCGGGGCTCGGGAAAGTAAGTTTCTTATTTTTTTCTTTTATATATAATCCCCACCCCCCTTGCAAACCCACCCATGAGTCATGCCGGCTGCGACTGACTGGGCACCTTCTCCTGTGTCAGCATTAGCACTAGTCCGTCACACAGCCTTGGTGTTATTGAATCAGGCTTGGCGAAGTCTTCTTCACAAAGGCATTCAACCCGGGCCCTTTTTCGTAATACAGGGCATTGCAGTTCGAAGTTTGCACGAAGAGGCACCCTGTGACAGTGTCTCCTTCTCATACACATGGTGGCCTGCACACAATACTTTGGGCTCACATTAGGTGCCAGTTTGGATGTCCAACTTCAGTGGAATTTCACATGCAGATGCCTGGACTGGATCATGTTGATGGAAGTTTAATTAATTGAGCAGCTGGTCTAGTTTACTCAGAACACCCTGATTGCAGTGCATGCGTAGTCAATCGGGTTGTAGAAGCCTGCCTCAAAGAAGGCCTGCGCTGTGGTGCGTCTTTCATATGTCTGGGGGCCTCACACAGCAGTTATTGACTCCCGACATATTTCCTCACTAGTGGAGAATGGTTTGTGCATTTGTTATAAAATCCACGGACACTATTACTTTCCACGTCACTTCCAACCCTGACCCATGGCTAGGTTTAAATAGAGGGCAGAGACAGAGTTGGGTGACCAGCAGCTGGCGGAAAAGTGCCCTTTAAACTGTGGCCTTTAGTTGTGTGCTTGGTACCCTTTACAGCACCTCACCTGCCGTGCCTCCTGACCATGAAGTGATACGTGCTGTATGGGATTGTAAACCTCGTGGTAAGATTGTAAACCTCACTGATTTCAGAAAATCAAATATCCGATACTGGCCCTTTGCCTTTTAAATACCCTTGTAGGTTGCCGGCCGAAACCCATACACAGACACTTGCCACACTAAAAAGCGTCTTAAAGAGGTATGCCTCCGTTTTTAGGTCTCGCCTGGCGAACGCAGTGCGAAGCGCTGCTGTCGCCAGCGAGATCTATTGTTGCTGACTCGCGCTGGAAGTGGGACAGGAGATGGGCACGCGCAGGCTTTGGCGGATTTGAGTTGGTGTACGCGCACGTACAGCCACGCGGTGTGCACATCTCCTGTCCTCTTCCGTCCTGAGCAGCCTCATGCAATTTCATTTTTTTTTTCTAAATGCGCACACGCGCTCCAAGCACTTACCGGCTCCTGTTGGGACTCTGCGCTGCTCCTCTGCTGTTCCTGCCGGTCACTGCAGCAACACGCGGGGCTCCGTTTTGCTCACAGGAGCCCCGAGCCGCAGAACACGCGAAAGTTACAGGTACCGCGCATGCGCGGCCAGCCCCCTCCCTCGCAGGTCTCCTCCCGGCCCGGATATGGAGCTGCTTTCTCTTTTGCTTGTTTTAACAAGCGGTGTAAAACAATGAATTTGGGAATCTATCTTTCCGCTGTGGTCGCTCAAAGGAAGCCTATTTAGAACCTTGGTCGCGCAACAGAAACTCATTCTAGTAGGGACTCTCTGTTTGCATATGTACAGATCTGTGCTTGTTTCTTTATGTTATATTAGGTGCATTTGTTTAGCGGATGTGGGCGAGCCACTGAAAACTCGAGCCGGGCTCAGTTCGAGTTCCTGTGAACCGTGAGCTGAAAACGAGGCAAGCTTTTAGGTGGCTTCTGCATGCACGAGTTAAAAACTAAACATCAACATTTGAGTTTAAAAGTTTACACAAATAGACAACAATTTAGTGGATGATTTGTACAAAGTGAAACCAGAAAACCTGGTCATAATTCTGGCTTCCCTACTTAAACAAACAGTGTGATCTAAGGCAGTGGTTTTATTTCACCAATTCCCTCTTTCTACATTATCATATATGAAAACACCTTCAAAGAGGTGCTTTCAGAATACGAGCAGTATAAACACTGTGTGTTCGGTTTTATCATATTTTAGGTGATCCTGTGTAATTTGCATGGCAGACATTTCCAGGGCTCGGCTCGTGTACGGGCTCTAGAGCCAAGCTTGCTCGTTGGTTCTTCATGGTAATGACCGGCAAAGTTGGAGCTGAGAAATATATTATTTAGTGATGGAATATACGGCATTGTAGTTGGCTAGATTTAGCTACAACCCTAACTCACCTCCCCCCCCCGTAACGTCCTCAGCAACTCGTTTCCACTTACACACCAAATGAAAAGAATAAAATGCAGAGAGGTTGTGCTGTGCAAAATAATACAAGGCTTGTTTTATACATAAAAAGTGACAAATCGCAGCTATTTTTCTTGGACTGCTCTATAACATGTCTGGTGTTCTACAGATACCCTTTGTTGGTAATTTCACTTTCCACGTGAAACCTCTCTGACCTTTTAAAGTATTTCTCATTAGTCTTTTGCCACCCAGTAAGAAATAATAGTCTTATTAAAGTGGCAGAACCCGTTGATGAAGCAGAGTGCGTTTTATGAGATATTTAGTGCAGCAGCAAAAAGTGCTGCACAGGCTAGAAGAAGTTTTACAGGTTGTCTTCGCTGAGGTGGCGTAGACTCGACAGAAAGTATAATAAAAATGTCAAATAAAAAACTGCTCAATTTAGATAATTCCTCCTAAGGAGAAATGCACAGCACCGCCGTGTGATTATTAGGGGCAGCAACACGAGCACACGGGCTGGAGGGCTGCGGAGGGACCCAGCCCCATATTGTGCGGTTCCCGCCACGCACACATGTTGCTGGTTGGATCCGAGGGTTCTGTCCTTCATGCCTCGGTGTGTTCCCGGTCTGCGATGGATACGCTACAAAGTGGACTAGATCAAAGGTTACATCTATGAGCTGAAATGTCACTCTAGCACTGCGCAGACTGGCGGGGTTGGGGGCAGCAGAAGAAAAAATAATTATTAATGTGCACTGAAAGTCTGAAGGGCACTTTACATGTCCAGCCTGTGTCTGAGAGCAAGCAGACTGTTCGGAAGCCCAGAGGTCACCAAGGGACACTTTACTGCGGAGCCACCAGGCGGCTCGAGGTCACTGTGTGTGAAGAATTTCTAGCGTCATGTTATGCGCAGCGTCGTGACACTACATAAGAAGGTAGGCAGATGTACGTATGGGAGGCGGGTTTATAGAATTCACATGTGGGATATGTCCAGTGAGACAACATCACTATACATTTGATACATTATACATATACATGTATACATAGATAATATATATTATAGCTTACATAATTAATCGAG
Source organism: Triturus cristatus (assembly GCF_964204655.1). Taxonomy (NCBI): domain Eukaryota; kingdom Metazoa; phylum Chordata; class Amphibia; order Caudata; family Salamandridae; genus Triturus; species Triturus cristatus. Next base: position 558,052,459 of record NC_140589.1, on the reverse strand, counting down.
GATGCAGAGGCTATGTGGCTTATAGTAATAAAAGCGTAGGCCAGAGGGATCAGGCATGAAAGGCTGGGTGGGTCCTCGGACCTAGTGAGCTTTGAGGACAGACTTGACTTGGAAGAAGAAGATAGAAGATAGTCCAGGGGTCTGACCAGGGAAGGTGTCAGTCGAGGTGTCTGAACAGGGCAAGTGTGGCCAGGCATGGAGCAAAGCAGATCATTCAACTGCACACCAGGGCTTTTGCAACATAATCACAGAAATGACTAAAAAGAAGTAATCACTGGTGACTTATGTTTGTTTTACCTGAATTTATCAGAACAAGGATTGGCAAAGCCAATAGGTTCAGCCTATGTGAGATCTATTGGCTTTGGCTATATTATAGACACGTTGCACAGCAACACGGGCTGCTGTACAACATTGCTTACAGTAAAGAAAACAAGCATTTGCAATGCAATAGGTCTCGCATTTATACGAGTTTGAGCTATTGGCATTGTAAATGACACTGCTTTTTATTAAAGTTTTTTTTTTTTTAAACATAAATAAAAGGCACTTTCATTTACAATGCCAATAGCTCAAACTCGTATAAATGCGAGACCTATTGCATTGCAAATGCTTGTTTCTACGAGAAATCAATTGCAGCATATTGAAAGGAGTGGATACCCGCAGAGTATTCAGTTCAATTGAATGTTCAATTTCCAGAGGCCAAGTTCAGTTAAGGTGATGGGCTTGCCCGCACCAGAGAAGCAAAGCATTTATGTGTGTGTTTTTGTATGAGTGTGTGCATACATGAGCGATTTTGTGCATGTGTGTGTGTGACTGTGCGTTTATACGTTTCTGTATGTAGACATATGTGCAGGTATGCAGTTTTGTGTGCACAGGCATGCATGTGTTTATTTATGCTTGTGAGATCTTGTGGCTGTATGTTTGGTGTGTGCAGGCCTCCCTCATTCTTCCTATTCTTTACAAAGTCCTCCATGTCATTGGTATTATATTTGCTGTTCCTTTCTGTTTCGGTACATCTCCTGTCTCAAGTGACCTGCTCTTGAATTTTGATTTTCTTATATCTTGTGACTGTAACCCTCTGCTTGTCCTTCGTTCGTCTATTCTGTTCCAACTCTCCGCTTAAACTGGCGGAGACAGACCCTTCGTAATGACGTTTCTGAGTCTCAAGGCATATTAAAGAACACCTCACATAGTCTAGTGACCGTTGGGTTTCTCTTTTCATTGAGGATAGGAATAAACATTGCTGTCTGTAATCTTGCATCTGCATATTTCTAACTAATTTGTTTTCCTCAACAATTTTCATTCTCTTTTTTTGTGTATACTTAGTTTCCTCTCCTCCACTTCTCTATCTCCCCTGCACACACAACTCCACTCACCCTTGAGCAATGCATTTCCTTCCTTGCTGTATGTATTTTGACAGCTGATTTACCTGCTTTGCAACAATTGCCACTTTACCATTTTCAAGGTGCTCCACAGAGGCCAAGGAAGGAATGTGCCCCTAGTGTGAACATCTTTGTGAACCGCTTATAGGCGCTCAGGTCTCGAGTACTCAATATTGCTTTGTCTCAAACACCCTGAACTCACCCTAATAGATATGTTGATGCAGGAACTGTTAAACATTTTTAATGCAGTAGGATATGGGGCAGACTTTAATGTTTTTATATGTTTCAAGACTACACGTTCAAAATTGTTTTATAAACCTTGCTTTCTCACAAAATCTATTATTACAATTAGCTTTAAAATACATTTACCCCTCTTTTAGAAAAGTATTCTCAGGGAAAACCCCCCAAACTCCCCTTACGTCTGTTCAGCTCTCTCACTTTGCTTACTCGTTAAGTAAAACTCAACCCCAACCTTTACGCCTCACACCAGCCACCACTGCATGTGTTCCATCTTTACTTCATCATTTTCACCATACTGTTGCAATAGAGTCGTGTGTGTATGTATGTGTGTATATATGTATATATGTGTATATATATATATATATATATATATACACACACTTTCTTTTTAAATCTTTAGTAAAGAGTGCATTTGTCAGGTTGCGAGTCTTAACTCCCTTTCAGTCTCTGGGGTGAGGACAATTTGATAGCAAAATAAACTGAGCCTTAGCTAGACTGATTAGAGAAAAAAAGTCATAATGCCCCCTTATCACTTAAGAGGTCCAACTGGCAAACTATGGTTGTGTTGTTACAGTCGAATGCACTGTCCATTTGATTTTTTTCTTTTCTTTCATCTGTTCACTATTGCTCCCACTTTTTGTTCTCTGAATGTAACAACTGTTTATGTATTTGAACTGTTAAAGGAAAAAAGCCCTTGTTCTTAAATGTATGATGTTTGTTTCAGTGCGGTATTTTTATTTAAAAGCCTGTCCTAAAAAACACCTATCCCCGAAAGTATATTTGAAAAAACACAACGTACTGGACCAAATACATTTTATTGGTGGTTAAAATATTTTAAAATTGCACAGAATTTAATACTAGATGTCATTTTCGGCATTAATTATGCCTTCTCGGCATCATAATAATTAAAATGAGAGTACAACAACTTTTGTCCAGTCTTTTTCCGTGGTGTTCAAGAACAAAAAGATAGGAAAAGCTAGAGAAGCCTACCTGCAAACCAAACATTTATCTAAAGTCTTGCGTCTGAAAATAACGCTTTACTTAAATTTGTCACATTTTGTGGGCGCATTTGTCACAAATTGACCATTCTGCACAAAAGCACTTTGGGATGGTTTACTGGCCACTTGACAAGTTTTCCATTGTTTGCTTCACTCTTTGAACAAATGGTGTGATTTTAAGAAAAATGCCTTTTTAGGTCTCGCCTGGCTATTGCGTAAGCGATCGCTCAGCGAGACTTATGTAGGGGCTTCAGAAAATGCTGCCAAAGGCTTCCCAGGCGGATCGGGTGGCGGTTACGTGCACAACCACGCGCATTCCATTTGCCACTAGCTACTTCCTGCGCGTGCGCCGCCTCAGAGAGATTTAGTAAGGGGGCACAAGACCTTAGGAATGCGGTTTATGGCCAGTGCATGCGAGGCATTCATGCGCAAAGCTGGCATCTGGCATCGGACTTGAAAGCAGCAGACTGCTTTCGCCAGCGCGCACTCGGCCTCACTTCCTGCATCCCCTCTTACAACAATTAAATTTCGTTAAAACTCACACCCCATATGCTCGTTCCCTCCCACTCTTCCTTTGATGTCCGCTTTTCTCGTTGTTTATAAACCACGCCGCCCACTGCTGCACGCCGCACACTACCGCACGCCACACACTGCTGCGCACACTGCTGCATTACACACTTGCTGCACGCCGCACACTTGCTGCACACCGCACACTGCTGCACGCCTCACACTGCTGCACGCCTCACACTGCTGCACGCCTCACACTGCTGCACGCCTCACGCTGCTGCACGCACACTGCTGCACTCCACACACTGCTTTTATGCGAGTTTATGCTACTGACATTGTAAATGACAATGCCTTTTATTTGTTTTAAAACCAAAACATACATAAAAGGCATTGTAATTTTACAATGCCAATAGCTCAAACTCTTATAAATGCGAGACCTATTGCATTGCAAATGCTTGTTTCCAAAGGCTTCTATTTCTTCCTTTAAAGATATTGTGAATGCATAGAAGCCTTGAGCACTTTTATTTGCCAGTTTCATCCAAAGGTACCCATGTGCGGTCAGGGAAAGCTATTGTTCTAAAAAATAAAAAAAAACATTGTCAAAGACAAAAGGTTTCCCCAATACAACATCTATTGGGTTTGTAAATGTTTTTTAGACATGCTGCATGGGTTAATTGTTTTTATTTTTTTTTAGCAAGTGCTATGACACAACTACGGTTGCCTGCGTCATACCGCTTTTTTGTCAATGTATTTTTTTTCCATGTTTCCTGTACAACATGTCAAAAAATACATTGACAAACCCAACAGATTTCACGTACGTGAAACCTATTGGCTTTGCCAATGCTCGTTTTTCCTGGTCAGTGCCAGTTTGAGTAGAGATGTATCTGTGATGTGTGTAGTCGGTGACTGACTGCTAAGGCAAATTGCATGTTTTGCTGTGTTTCTCTCTGTGAAGGTGATCTTCTCCAGTTATTGCAAGTATACTAAAAATGTACTGTATCACAACCCAGTTCAGAGGGCCACGGGGCAAGTAGGAATTACTAGACCCAACTGTTGTGGTTGAGACCTTTTACTCCCAATGTCTCAGGGCCTGGCCTACTATGGGCTGTGAGCAAATGGGCCAAATACCCCTTCAGCACTTGCCTCTGTCAGAGGTAGTGGGAGTGGAGCAGTTCAAAGCTTCTCAGGGAGGTGGTAGGTGTAAGGCGAGCACACTCGTAGCTCAAAATACATTCAGCAACCCCAATAAATGATTGTCCAGTCAAATAAATGCTTTTATGTAAAAATGAAAATGTATCTAACACAAATTACAATACAACACATTGCAAACTATATACACAGCCTTCCTGGGGCAAGGTCATTCATGTTACCAAAGGAAGCTTTCCAGTTAAACTTCCCTATTTATGGTAGAAGGTTATTCCACATTCACGTGTGGTGGCATCCTAGCGACTCCCCACTAAGGAGTTCAAGTCTCAGAAGTTCTATGGGGTTTCCTAAGCAAGATCCTAGAGTCCCTGCCCTGGAGCACGTTAATTCAAAGCAAATTCACTAGGCCCCAGCAGCCAGTTTCAGTTCTCCCTGCTCTTGTGGAGTACCCGGGTGCCCCTCAGCAGTCAATCAATCAGGGATTTGTAAAGCGCGCTAATCACCCATGAGGGTCTCAAGGCGCTGGGTGGGGGGGGGGATGGGGTAGCTCCGGATCAGTTGAAGAGCCAGGTCTTGAGGGCCTTCCTGAAAGTGTGCAGGGTCCTTCTGCAGTCCGGTTGTGTTCAGATAACAGGAAGCTGCAGTTGCGTATCTGCTGTCCTTGATGGGGGGGGGGGGGGGGGGGGGTGGGGAGGGGGAGCGGGGGATGGGGGGGTTAGTTTACCAAGTAATCGGGGTAACTACCCTGAGAGGCATAGCCAAGGCCATCGGAAGTCAGGAGAGCTTTAAGTGGGGCAAGTTATTTTACAGGGGAAAAACATTTGAACAACTTCTAAACAGGGGCTGTACAAACAGTTAACCATCCATGCCAATGACGTAGCTCCTAATTACATTCCTCATGTGTAATGTAATTTATTTTCCCACGGGTATTTGGTTCTTCCAGATGTTTTTCTATATTTTTCTTTCCCCACAGTATTGTACTCTTTTCATGCTGTATTTGACCCTTTATTAGCTCGTACTGTGAAGTGAGTCACCTGTATATACCTGTGTGTGTCAGGTTGTGGGGTGGGTGTTTATAACACATATTTTATTTATATTCTAATGCACCAACTTCAGGTAAATCCCATTAAAATCTGACTCCATTCCAACGGCCGTTACATTTTCTATAAATAGTTATGGTGTTATGTGAACGGTTACAGAATTAGTAGATTTCATGATGAACACTGTAATGTTTCCTGGCATAACTGCATGCTCTGCTAAAGAAATAGGAGGGAAGCTTCTGTTCACGTGTGACATTTGGAGTTTTGGCTAAAGGTAGTGGGAGTTTCTCACAGTCACTGTCAGTGGGGCACAAAGGTTTTTAGAATGCATGCGTATCCAGCCCATCGACTCTGTGGGTCGAACAGAGCAGTGGTCACGAATACGAATTCGAATTGTGATTCTAGGCGAAAGTGTGTGAAAGATACAAAGCCGTATGGCCAAGGGTGGTGGCCTTCTTCCTCTGTCACAGCCCCTTCCTCTTGGCATGCATGGCCACAGCGGATCCCACCCAGCTTACGGTGTGGCCCTCTTTGGGTCACGGTGCTGTATTGGGCATCGGCCCTCCATCTCTCTCAGAGCTGTGCCAAGGGCAGTAAACCCTATTCTTCACCTGGGTTCGCGGACTTCTGTACACAAGCTGACAGCCTGACCGGTACAGTGGTCCCCATGGACCAGAATCTCTCACTCCGCTTCCAGGTTCGACGTGTAAGATTCCCCCTGGACCTCGCTCCCTCCAAGCGATCTTTCTCACCGCACAAGGCCCACTGATCTTGCAGTGGTGTAGCAAACGGGTAGGCGGGCAGTTTGGCTTGGGCGGCACGAATTTTGCGGCAGCCCTTTCACCCTTAACCTCTCGCTTGTCTCCCCACCCCACTTTACCTGCGCCCGTTGCGGGGCCGCAAATGCAAGGACCACCACTGGCAGAAAAAGGTCTAGCTACGCCACTATGGTCTTGAATCAGGTAGAAGTTGGTGCACTGGGTACCAGGCAAGTGTTCTTGGTCCTCCTGGGTGATGTCCCTCGCACAGCATGTTTTATGTTGCAGTAACTTGATATAGCGCAATGACTCGTCCTCGAAGGGGCCTCTCGGCGCTTGGATAGCAAGTCAGGTAGGAATTTGTCATTAAAAGACCTAGGTCTTCAGATGTCTTTTAAAGCCTGAAAAGTGTGCATGCTCTGACAGGAAGGGGGAGTTTATTCCAATGGCGAGGAGCAAGATACAAAAAGGATCGACCGCCGTATTTTAGAGTTCGAATACGTCATGGGTGAAGTAGAAGCTGGTTACTTCATCTGAGGTTTCTTTGGGGGACTAGCTGTTCCTGCAGATATCTTGGTCCTTTGCCTGACCTAGCCCTAAAGGTCAGACAGAGCAGTTTAAGAATTGCTCTTTTCTTTACGGGTAACCAATGCAGGTTCCTAAGCAGGGGAACAAACTGTGTGCACGGTGGCTGTTTATTAAACAGTGGGGTGGGGGGGGGGTGTATTTTGCACCACATGTAATTTTGATAGAAAGGATTTGTTAGATGCTGCAAGTAGCACATTTCCACAGTCCAGGCAATTGATTATAAATAAGGCTCCATGTTTTCCGTTTTTCACAGATTTTTACAGATAAATACAGACATAAAACATGGTCTTTCCTGTCTATATATTAATTTTGAAAACCCTAAAAAGAAAGATAATTTAGCTTCTTTTTAGTGACTCACAATGCTGAGATTAATAACTTTCAGCATAATAGCTGTACAACTGGAAGCATTGCCAATAGCTGTACATATTGGCAGCATTGTGAGTTACAAAGCTGAATGAGATGTGCTTAAATTACTGCATAACTCAACATGGATATGTGCTGTTATATAATTTTTCTAATGTGGAAATATTTTTGGCTGGTTAATGTGCTAAAACCTGACGGGCATCAAAGTATGAGCCATCCTTTATCCAGTGAATAATGCAGAACTATACGAGTTATCACCTCATCTGTTCTCAAATCTCAAAATAAATATGTATAAATACCAGTAAGCTGGCCAAAAAATAAATATGGATAAATACAGAGAGTTATTCAAAAAATAAATACCATAAAACTGGTAGCCCTAGTTAGGGAGGACACCGGAAGCCACTGGAATACCTAATTTTTTTTTATTTTTATTTTTTAGGTCTCGCCTAGCTATCGCGTAAGCGATCGCTCAGCGAGACTATAGTAAGGGGCTCCCAAAAGTACTCCCAAAAGAGGATTGCATGGCGAGCACGCGCACAATCACGTGCATCGTGCTGCCAATCAATCCATTTGTTATCGTACTTCAAAGGGTCCGCTCCCCCGCCTGGAATACACTCCCCCGCCAAGCGCGCGCGCCACGCTCCGCCGGGCTTGTCTTGTTCTATTTTGTCTTTGTCATTTCACACCAATTTGCCATCTACCATAGCGGAACTCGACAGGCTCACGGATGGCAAACATTTCAAGATCTTGATTTCATGTGCATTTTTTCATGTTCTAGTTTCTCTGAGGACTGTCACATTTTCCTTGATTTCATGTTTTTAAACTTCGTGTTTTCTATGTGTGTAATACACCCGATTGTCTAAATGTTCGCATCGTTGCATCACAGATGTCATTGCCAATTTGTGTAAATAGCTGTTCTCGTCAAGGTTAAAGCACTTAGAAAAAACCGAAACCGGATCACCTATTCAGAGAAGTAATGCTCCTGTATGCGATATGGTTATCGTTGAGATGAAGCACTGTTGGCAAAGAGATTGCAATATTACAATATATATGTTTGTCATTTTTGTTGAATCGATTTCACACTTGTTCAGATGTACAAAAGCAAGTATTTAACACAATTTTTAATGATACTAAGAGATGTGAATTGCTTTTTAATAGCAATACACGTTTCAGCTGCAGAACTTAAATGTTACATGGTTCTAACCCGAAAAGAGGTGAATACAATACAGGGACTCCCATTTATATAAATGGATGCTCATTGGTAAGGCAGATATAGGTTCTCCTGGTAGCATCTTTCTGTAGCATTTCTATGAATCATAAATACTTTCACGTTGTCTTTGTCTGATAAGCACACATACATTAACTGCTTGAAAGCTTTGCTACATAAATGTACGCACATGGGGCTGCGCCAGTGTGCAATCTGTTGTAAATAATTAATGACTAGTAATTAAATGATTTAAAAAAAATCACTAATATAAGCAATCATTTAAAGGAAATAATTGACATAAAACCATTTATTGGCAACACTCGCCAAAAACTAGCATTTTAGTGCAATACGGAACTTATAGCTGAAGTTTTTTTTTTCCTTGGATATACAAAGAGGCGCAACTTACTGTGTGTCAATGGTATTGACACCATGCACAAACCACATCCGTGGTACATTGCAAATCCTTTATAGTAAGACAGGGCGCAGGTCATCCAGTTTGGTCAATATTCATGGCAGTCCTTGTGAGGGAAACATGTCCTCATGAAAGGCCTTAAAATTCGACAAAGACTTATGATGCTCTGGTTCCTTATAGTCGTAATAGTCCTTAAAATGGCCGCCCCTTATGAGGATGCTACCCAGATTTAGCTTGGCAGAACAGATTTCCAAATCTGGTCTTTTTAGCTGCAAAATCTTTGGCACAGGTGTGTTATCAGTAAAGTACTATTAAACGCCCCTGACTACACGTTCCAGAACACTTATCGTGATCTGTCAGATGGAAGTCCAAGACTGGAAATATAGCGCCTCGACAACATAGAGCTACGTGGTAATCCGCAACTCATTTAGACACATTGCTGCAAAAACTCTCATAAACAAGGATTATCATATATATTTTTATTTAGCAGCTAAACTTTAAAGAACATTTGCTTTCCCCTAATGACCTTCTATTTAGGTTCAGCTTAACACCCCTTGAATAGCATTATCAGTCACTCACACAAATATAAGAGTTTGAATGAAGTGGCTTTGTGCTTAGAGTTGAAGGCAAAGATGGATTTTCACTGACATTTGCTCATGACACTAGTGCATTATATTAGGAGTCCCATTGTCACAAGAGCCGTGTTAGGGCCAGGCCAGCTCTGTCCAATTCTTTAGAGCAGTGCCCCACACAAAGAAATGCCACTTAGTTGTTTCCCTACCAATACCATGTACATGCATTCTAAGCTTATACACTTGCATGTTAGTGTTCTTACGTCTGTGTTTTGATCGTACAGCTCCCAAGCACATCTATTCCAAACAATGTATGTATAGTGAACTGGGCACCTTTCAGCCATTGGCTTTCTTCTACTGTTCTCTTTCAAACAATGGCCTGAGACTTTAACAATCGCGGCTTGGCTCAGCCCAGTGGACTGTACATCTCTCACCAAATGTTACTGTCTGTTCGGGAGAATCCTTCTGCATACACTGAATGTCCCAAGGGGCTATTTTGTTTAAAGGAAACAGTCATGTTGGTAGGTGATTGTCTTGCAAGTTCTAATGCATGCATTTCTTGATGGATGAAAAATCCAAATAGAATTGAGAAGCACATATCTTTAACTGAGGTCATTGATACTAATTGTCAAAGTACGTATATGCACAATGTTCTATTTGCACTGAGACATTTTTGATCTCAATTCAGCTCATCCGTGTTGGTAGATTTTCATGTGCTTTAAAGTGTGTTATCAAATGTGAAATGTGAAGATTTTAGCAGTACGAGTGGCATTTTTAGGTCTCGCCTGACCCAGCGCATGCGCTGGTCTGGCGAGACTCTTTGAGAGGGGTCCATAAAGTGCTACCAGGCCAGCCTAGAGCTACAGTGCATGTGCGCGGGCGCGCACGCTTGACCGCGATTACCTTCACTTTCACGGCCGCTTTGATGTTTGATCGCGATCACTTTCGCGGCCGCTTGGCATAGCCAATAGGTCTCGCTTTTGGGACCTTATAAGTATTTAGTTATGCATCTGTTGCATTGCTAAACACTTATAAGGTCCCAAAGGCGAGACCTATTGGCTATGCCAATGCTTGTTTATAGTTCTTTTTATTAACATAACATAAAAACAAAAGTCAGCACTATACACAAAACATAGACACAAATTATAAATAGGAGGAGTTCATACAAATACATTTTGAAACATCTGAGTAGCGGTCAATACAAAGTCCCAGAGCACGGTTTTAACAAATCAAGGTGTGGCAGGTCATCTAGGTCAATGCTACCAAGCGGGCTACAAATCTCTCCACTGTATGTGTTCCAGGCCCCCCAAATTAACGACCACTTCTTCAGGCACCCCTTGCAACATAGACAGTCTTTTCTCGGAACATGCACCAGTCCATGTTTCTCTTCCATTCTCCAAGCGTGGGGGGGCAGCTGGCGCCCCATTGTTGAGCTATATTTCTTTTCACCACCATTGGCCCCAGTGTCACCCTGGTCTTACCCATCCTTACCAAGTCTGTAGGTTCCCACACATTCAACAAACACCTCTTCGCCTCGAGACGAATATCTAATCTCATTACTTCGCTCCATACCGTGTGAATTTGTCGCCAGTATCTCTGAATGAGGTTACACTCCCATATTATATGCATGAATGTTCCCTCCGAGCCGCACTGACGTCTACATTCACTCTCCTCAGCCCTCCCCATTCGGGCCAGACAGGGTCCTGTGACATATATTCTGTGGAGGATCTTAAGCTGGACTAGTCTCAACCTGGCCGATATGGCCATTTCCTTTGGAGAGGCTAAGGCCTCCTGCCACTCCTCCTCGTCTAGCTTTAGGCCATCCCTTTCCCACTTTGCCCTGAGTCCCTGCAGGGGTTCAGCTACATTGTTGATGAGTTTTTTTTATAGGTGAGGGATATAGTTTTAACTGGTAGGTAACCATCGAGCAGTCTGTCCTCGAGAAGGGTATACTCCGGGAGGGAGGAACCTGTGGGTATATGTGTCTGTAGTTCATGGCGAATCTGGAGGTATCGGAAATATTCTGTGTTGGCAAGTTCATACTTCTGCTGTAAATAGGTAGAAGGCACCACCGTCCCTTTAATCCACACATCCCCAATGGTTGAGATTCCGATAAGGTCCCACTTGTCGAATCCCTTTGACTTCCAAAGATCACCGAGGATCTCGGAGTCCCAGAGAGGCGTGGCTGCTGTCAGTTTCCGTTCCCAACCCAAACTTTTGGTGGCAGTGTGCCAGACTTGCGAAGAGTGCTTCGCCGGCCCAGTCAGGGGAAAGCGCTTTGGGCTGGAGTACAGTGCTCTATAGTAATTCCACCCAGGAGCAACCACCGGTCCCTTTGCATAGCCCGGGTCGTCCATCCTTCGATATGTACAGTGGTTTATAGCCGCTAGGTGGGCTGCCCAATAGTATTTCATGAGGTCAGGGAGACTAATACCACCATCGTACCAATTTAGGGCGAGTTTGTGGAGTGCTATCCTAGGCTTCCCACCCCATAATAAGTCTCTCTGCATACCCTCAATTTCTTTGGAATAGGTAGCAGGTACCGGGTCTGGGAAATTTTTGTAGTACATACAGGAAGCGGGGTAGAGATATCCTCTTGAAGAGTGCCGCTCTTCCCAGCAGTGAGCGAGGGAGCGCCCTCCATGCTGCCGTGTCTCATTTCAATCTTTGTAGTGGCGGAAGTAGGTTACGGTTATAACGGGTCTGGGGATCGGACGTCACATAAATACCCAAGTATGTAAAGCCCTCCGTAGCAATTTGGATTGGGCAGCCCCTTGGAACAGCGGGGCAGTCCCCATTCAGTACATATAGAAGGGATTTGCTCCAGTTGATGGAGTAGCCGGAGAATCTCCCAAAAATTATGAATATATCCAATACTGCGATCAGCGACTTCGCAGGGGCGGCTAGGAACAATAAAATATCGTCAGCATACAGTGAGATGCGGTCTTCCCATGACGGGCCTATCTCAATCCACGTATGACTGGGTCCCTCCGGATCCATGCCGCTAAAGGTTCAAGCGCTAGGGCAAAAAGGAGAGGGGACATACCTGTCTGGTACCACGCCCCAACGCAAAAAGCATAGATCTTTTTTTGTTTACCACAACCTGCACTAAGGGCTTGGAATAAAGGAGCCTGATCCACCGGACAAATCCCTCCCCGAATCCCATCTCCGTTAACACAGCAAAAAGGTAGGGCCATTCTATGGTGTCGAACGCCATTGTGGCGTCAAGGCAGACTACAATTGCTGGCTCCCGAAACGTATGCAACCGCCCCATTACTCCTTGCTACCTCCTTAGGTTCAAGGCGGTATTACAGTGTGGCATGAAGCCCGATTGGTCTGGGTGTACTAGGTCACTGATCACTTTGACCAGGCAGTTTGCTAGCAGTTTAGCAAGAATTTTGGGCTCCGCGTTTAGGAGGGAGATGGGTCTATAGGATGTACAGTTCGATCTCGGTTTGTCCTCCTTGTGAATTGTAACAATGGTGGCAATACGCTGATCTAGCGGTAGCTCCCCTCACTCCCTACTCTCAGAGAACATAGCCCTCAGTCGAGGGGCCAATTTGTCCGGTGTCAGTTTGTAAAGTTCAATTGGGAGGCCGTTAGGGCCTGACGCTTTCCCCTCCTGGAGGCATCAAAATGCCGCTGCAATTTCATCATTTGTCAAGTCACTGTCTAAGAGCGCTCGCTCCTCGGATTACAGGAGGGGAAGGGCAATATCTCTGAGCAATGATTCGGAGTCTTCTTCCGAGTATTGAGTGTGTGTGTCGTATATATTACTATAATGAGCTGCAAAGGTGTTGGCTATTGCTTGTGGGTCAGTGAGTGGGTGACCGTCTTTATCGATTATTTCCGGCACCAATCTAGATACCCTCTCCTTTCTGTCTAACCACGCCAAGACTTTCCCGGCCTTATCACCCAGGTCATACACCCTGCCCGTAGATTCCCTCGCTAAGAAATTCGCCCTCTCCGTGGCGGTCGCCTTGTATTCCTCTCTTTTGAGCTGCAAGGCGTGCGTCTTTTCCGGTGTCACCCGTCACCCCCCCCCCCACCCCCCCCGAATTCCTTTTCTAGACCGAGGACTGCTCTTTCGACTTCCACTAGGTCTTTCATTCTATCTTTCCGCTTACGCGCTGTGAGGGAAAGCGTCTGCCCTTGGATCACTGTTTTAAACTCTTCCCACAAGGTCTGAGAGGAGTCAACAGTGCCTTTGTTTTCCTTGTAATATTGATCCATGGCCAACATTAAGGCCTTGCGAATTGCAGGATCTCGGAGGTGTCACGGGTTGATGGGAGCTACTCTACTTCCCACCCCCGACCACAGCACTACATGGGTCCATACAGGGGAATGGCCACATATACCTCTTGCCATATGTCTGATTTCGCGGATACATGTCAGTTGTGTGGTTGGGACAACGACTAAATCGATTCGCAAATAACTATTATGTGCCCCCGAATAAAATGTGTGTTGGACACTATCTGGGTAAAATGCTCTCCATGCATCAACTAACCCAAGAGCCTCCAGAAAGTCCGGCAGCCACCTTGCTGTAGTACCAGTGTCCCGTGGGGGATGTCTGTCCAACTTTCCTGAGACCACTGAATCAAAGTCCCCTCCCATCAGCAGTAGACTTTCCGGCAGCGAGAGCAGCACCGTCCAAGGTCCTTGTATGTGCGAGCCTGCAGGCCAGGTGGGATATAGATTGAAAAGCAAGTAACTATGCGCCCCTCCCATTGTCCCGTTATACCAACGTAGCGCCCTAGGTCATCCTCCCATGTGGGTTGAATCATATAGGGAAGGGAATTTCGCACCATTATACCCACTCCTCGAGAACCGATAGTGAAGCCTGCGTGTGCTTCTAACTTGTAGCCTCATCTGTTTAGTGCTTTGCAAGTATTGCCCACCATGTGGGTCTCTTGGAGGAGAACTACATCCGGTGCTTGCCTCCTAATGTACTGTAACACCACACAGCGCTTAATCTTGTCCCGCAACCCATTTACATTCCAGCTCAAAATCTTAAGATTGCCGTCTCCGTGCATGTGCAATTAAGTGGTCTAAAGCCAACACCTCCTCCCACATGAAGATACTTTTGTGTGCTGATTTAACATGAACAATACAAACAACATTACCCCGACCCCTCCCTGCCCCCCTGCACTTTGGGCCTGAAACTGCCCCTATCCCTAACTTGCAGACTGCCTGTCGCCCAACTTAAGACTAAAAGTAGAAATATGTTCCACGGATTTGAACCGGACCGAGCAGACGTGGGTCTCTGGGCTGTATGGTGGCAAAGAGGAATATGGCTAGGACGTGGAATGGAGGTGCCGTGCCCAGTGGAACGGGGTGGGCGGCGGATATGGACTGGTGCATGCAGGCTGAGAGGGTGGTGTATGAGGGGAGGGGTTGCCCGGGCAAATGGACGAGAGTGTGGGGCCCATGGAACGAGTACAGAGGACTTCTATGTACCCCCTTTGCAGATGATGCTCCCTATAATGCTGTTGGAGAATCCCTTTAGAAGGCGCGGACTGCGATCCGCTTGTATGTCATGGCTATTGTTTCTCTTATCTAATTTTGATCACATCACGGCGGCCTTTATTCTTTGTAATGTATCTTCCCTGACGATTGCTTTATTTTCTGTTGTTTGTTGTTTTTTTGTGTGATTTTGTCTTTGTTCTATTAAAAAAAAAAGAAATGTGGGCGTGAGTCACTCCATCCCGCCCTCTTCAAGATGGTGAACACCAAGCGTCACAGCTCCCCAATCACTGTAGAGCCCCTGAAAACGACCCCCCCCCCCCCCGTCCTGATGCCTGAGGCCCTGGCAGATGCCGGGAGCCATAGAGTTGCACAGGAAAGTTCATTGGTCCCCAGTCTTTCAGCCATTCTTTGTCCAGGATAGCGCGCTGGGCTAGCAGAGCCGAGGTCACACTCTCTGACCCCTCCCCCCGTCAGTTCTCCAGCCAGTCTGATGCCTATTCCCGGGGTGTCAAAGAACCAGGTTTTTCCATTGTTTTCCACCCGTAGGCGCGCAGGGAACAGCATGGCGTACTTCAGTCCTTTTTCTCTGAGCGTCTTCTTTACCCCCAGGAAGGATCTGTGTTGCCGCTGGACTGCCTGTGTAAAGTCTGGGAAAAAGGTGATTGTGGCATTTCCATACTTGAGTGGTGGGGCTGCCCTGGCGTTTTGAAGGATTACATCTCTATCCCGGTAGTTCAATACTCGTGCCAGCATCGGTCTTGGGGGAGCTCCAGGTTTCGACCGTCCCCCAGGGACTCTGTGCGCCCTTTCTATCACGAAGAATTTAGAAAGGCCTTTTGGCTGGAGGTGGGTGAGTATAAGTTCCTCCACGAATAAATCCAGGGCCTGCCCCTCTGCGCGCTCTGGCACCCTTGTAGTCATCGAGTTTACTCAGCAAATTTACGAAAGGATGGCAGCTGGGAGGTATCGTCTACTAGGCTTGTTGCAGTGATCTCCAGTTGTTTAATCTTTTCATTTATCTTCGACGGGTCTGCTCGTATCAGCGTGACATCTGTGGATATCACATCCATCCTATGCTCTAGGGACGACCGCACTCCAGAGAGGGCCTCCATGACATCTTTAAGCGTGAGCTCCGTGGGGTTATCTTCAGCTCCACTGCCCATCTTATCCCTGGTTCGCTGGTCTTGAGGTGAGGTTTTCGGGCACGTGTAGCGGTCCAGTTTATTTTTTTTGACCAATCTGGACCCCTTCGAGCCTGACATTTTGGATGGGATCGGCGTTGTCCCAAGTGTGGATACACGCGGTACTACCTGCAGTCCCAGGGCCTCCCTGGCAGCGTCCCGTCAGATGGTTGTCCCAGCCCTCACCTGTGTCCTCGCCACCAGTGCGTCCGGCGAAACAGGGGTCTCAGCTGCCAGTCCCAACCAGCTGGCACTATGGTCCGGCAAGTTTTTTAGCCACCTCACCGCACGCAGATCTTGACCACTGACTGAATCAGGCTACTGGGGCCGCTCACACCGCATAATTGAGCACCAGCGCTGGCCCCGCCCCCCCGCTCCAATTTTCTCCGTGTGCAAAGTGCTCAGATTGACGTTTGTACTAACCACCACGTTCCAGATCAGGCACAAGGACTGTCCGATTGAGTGCCAGGTTAGAAAGATTGTGTTTGTGTGGGCCGATACGGGCCGGACGGCCCCAGCACAGCCACGAAAGCCTCGGGGTGCAGAATATCGCGCTAAAACAGTGCACTTCACTCGCGGGATGGTGAGCAGGCGCTTTCACCTTGTGCGGAGCTCAAAGTAGCTGGATTGACCCGACGGTCGAAGTCCCTTGATGCCGCCCAGTCGGTGCCGCCGTGTGTCATTACGTTGTCGGCTGCTCTTGCAGCTCTACCGCCCAGCCCCAGAGTTCGCGTAGGCCGCAGAGAGTCTTCGGTGTATCTCCGGATTGCGAGGATGCACGGCCTCAATGAAGGTAGCGGCGGGGTAAGCTGAATCTCCGGTGTGGTGAAGGGACGTTGGGACGGAGCTAGTCTAACCAGCAGCCGCCATGTATCGCTGCTTGGCCATGCACCCGGAATACCTTCTTAAGGAGGCGAAGTACCCCAAAGCACGTGCCACAAGTAGCGGTCACCTGCTGTTTCATCAATAGTTTGTGTATCAAAATGCCTAGGTTTTTTGCTGTAGTTTTAGGAAAGTAAGCAGGGCCGAACTCCGGGGACCACCAATCAGTTTTCCAGAGAGACTGTGCCTTTCCAAACAGTAAAATCTCAGTCTTGTCCCCGTTCAACTGAAAGCAGTGTAGGGACATCCACGTAGCAATGTTTCTCATGCAAATAGTGAAACGAGTTTTGACATTCTCGAACTCTGGTCCAAGGACAATGACCAGTTGTGTGTCGTCCACATATGAAAGTATTTCAAAGCCGAAGGACTTAACCAGCTGAGCCAAAGGGGTAGATATTAAAGAGTGTGGGAGCTTGGGAGACTGGCAGAGCCTTAGTCCCCAGTCCTGGTAAACAGGCAGAACTTGTGCAGAGCTTCTCCACACTGATGCACAGCTTCAGTTTTTCAATTTGAGAGTCACAAGCTCTCCTTTGTATAATCCATTTCCAGACACAAATGTGATTTAGTGAAGTAAATTTTTTGGGGGCTGGGGTTGATCACTTTGGAGTTCCCGCTTTTGTTGTGCTCTTCCTTCAGAGAGCAGTCTTTCACAGCAAGACCGTCTCCAATCCTGATAACCCCAAACACAAGTCAAGAGAGTGATTTCTAAGTGCTTCAAATTGTTATCAAGGGCTTCAGCACTACTGTTTTATGGTTCTCTTATCAGGCCCATCTCCTTCCTCAGATATGCTCAGGCCCCTATGACCTCTAAAAAACTTTCAGAATCAAAGATCTCCTATTAAAGTGCACTTAAGTGCCTGGCTTTACCTTCCTCCAATGCATGTCTTACCTATCTTTCAGGAATGCAGCAATCTATAAATCTGTCTGGGGGAAACCTCTTCCTGTTCTCCCACCAGGCCCTGGGTCTCCCAAAATGAACCCAGGCTCTTCGGTGTTTTTTTGAATTTGCTCTGCACCAGAGCATACATAACTGTGCGCCCACACTTATTCACATGTGTGCAGTCTCCGATGTACTGTACCTCTTCCCAGGTACACATATATCCTAGCCCTGTGCCATCTCTCTTGGGCACACTTGCATCCTCTCTTTGCACACAAACCAATGCAGGTGAAGGGTTGAGTCAAGCTTGCAGCAGCGGAACTTCACTGGAGTGGGCCAGGAAGCGCCACTCTAGTGACGCAGGTAAAACAGACCTGTTCACTCTACTGATTACTAAAAACACAGTGTGCTTCCACTACTGTGCTGAGGGTAATGCTTTGGATGCCCTTCCTGATCTATTTAAAAAAAAAAAAAAATTATGATTTATTTTTTTGTTTCATTGGCGGTACATAGAAGTGTAGCAAAAACAACAACAACTCATACAAAAAAGCAAAGCACATCCCAACTCTGGGAACCAACCTCCTACCGTGCACAGTACTACTATTCCAATAATACAGTCATCGCTTCATATAAAACATTTACAATCTGCAGTGCATATTTCTTTGAGTCATAGAAACGTATGTCCGGGTCCCTTTTGCCTCTAGGGATTGGCTGCTCTATCACTGGGCACGCATTTACATGTGTTCGTGCCTGTATATTATGCAGTCACCACTACAAGTGTCTCTCGTCTGCATCTCCGGCAACATGGGATACTGGGGTACTAAGTCGGCTGTCTTGGGAAGCTATGTCCACTTGATAAACGGCATTCTCATGGTCTTCTGGGGTGGCTACTGTGCTGTCAGTTGTGGAAAGGAGATCTGTTTTTTAGAGGATCCCATATATCTCTGGGTCTAGAGGTGGGCGGGAGTAATTCAGTGTAGCTAAGTGATTACTCCTGCCATGTTGTGAGGTCATATATCCAATCCTTAAACTTGGGGGCACGACCCCGTCCCTATCTACATGCCACCTTGCGCTTAGCAATCAGGAAACCTAGTGCCATATACTTCTTGTGTGCTGTGTCAATTCTGTTTGTGCATTCCAATAGGGCCAGAGTGGGAGACACCTGCAGTGGCGTGTATATCATTTTTGTCATACCTGCAAACACCTGCTACCGGTAATCCAAGATCATCGGGCACTGCCAGGCCAAGTGGAGAAAGCCTGCTCCCTCGCTGCCGCACCTGGCGCATCTATTGTCTGACCTAAATTTGAATTTATAGAGCTTAGCCGGGGTATAGTATAATGTGCAAGAATTTTCCCTAATTCAGTTTCCCATTCCGAGCGGGCTGTCAGTGATCGGGGTTTTAACGCTTTTTGTGTATGATGGTAGATGAGTGAGGTAACTTGTCAGGGAGGTTCAGCCTGTAGGAGCACATGGAGCGGTGGCAATGTGGGGGGCTCATGTGGGAACGCCGACGTGGCTGTCTTAACGCTTTGTCGAAGTCTTACAAACCTGAATAATTCCATGGTGGTGGGTTTGACTGTACCAAAGATTGTTCCCTGGAACGAAATAGTCCCTCAGTGTAGAGGTCTCCCCACGTGCTAAACAGTAATTTCTCTAGCATGGATCGACATTGTCACTCATGTAACCTGTAGGGATGGATGAAAAATCTGTGGTAGTTTGGGAGAGTATAGCATTAGTACATCCATCTTAGTGGCGATTTTCCTCCAAGCTAAGTTAGTACATGCAACCGTGGTAGGGTCTTGCTGTTGCTCCTTGGTGGGTTTGAACATGAAGCCTGAGGGGGGTGTGGGGGCCATATAACCCTCCTCTACTGCCAGGTGTGGCATGTAGGGAGGCGAATGGAACCAGTATGTGGCAAATTAGAGTTCGAAGTTAGGCACCTCGTAACCGCCCTGTAAGAATGGCTGCGTGAGGGCCAAGCTTGTTTGCACCCCCCCCCCACCCCCACCTCCTACACCAAACGGATTATCTGTGTTTTTAGCGCATTCAAAAAGGGTTTACCAGGGTTATAGGGTATATTGGTGAAAAGATATAGAAACTTAGGCAGTAATATCATTTTTACCAAGGAGATCCTCCCTGCCATGGACAGAGGCAAGGCCAGCCACCGTGTGACTGACTCTGTGATATTTTCCAGCGTGACTCTGTGATATTTTCCAGCGTAATTTGCAGCACCCATTAATTCCTCCCTGTTCCTGGTGACCTGAGCCCTTAGGTTTTTGACTCCGTCGCTCTTTCATGTCGCCCTTCCTGATCTAAGTAGACGGCAGTCCATGAGACCGGTCTAGGACATAGAGCACATGCATGATCTGTGTTTGCTCATGACTCAAAAATGATTACCCCTGTCCCAACTGCAATGATATCATTGCAGTTGGGACAGTGGTACACGTCCATCATCTTGCGAGGGACTTTTCCTTCCCAACACTCATTAAGCAACAGTTTCATATTATATATTGCGAATGCCTAACTACAATGAATGGTTGCGAATGTGGTGTCCCTGATGTGTAGATCGGAGAGCGATGTTTGAAATTTTGAATAAAAATAATTATAAAGAAAGTGTGTGGTCTGTTAATGGTACAAAGGAAGCGACAGTCAGTGGCATAACGGAGCTCCGTAAGTGGATGCATCATGATTTATCTCCACTGCTGCTTTTATTTTAAGGCTCTCCTTTTGAGGATGTAGTTTATAAAGCAGTTCTTACTGCGTGGTTTTGGGAGTCCATCCAGTGCTCTTCGACGTGCTCCTTGTGGAAACTGTGTCTGCCACTATACAGGGGTGTGTTTATTTAAGTGTAATATGATACGTGTAGGAGCTTGCCTCTTTGGACTTCTGGGGACCAATTCATGTGCGTGGTAATAGCTCCATCTGATTTTTGAGCGGGGGAAGGGGGCGGGAGTAGGTTTTTAAAAAATGTTTTTTACTTTTTATTTTTTATTTATAAAAAGAGGAATCTGCATGATTAGCATAGCATATGTTCGATTAGAAAAACTGTTCATCAGTGCCCTGGTAAAACTGGCGCATCACTTCAGTCGGTGGTGGTATGTATCCACTTCCCCGCAAAGCTGACATCCCAGCAGCCTGACTGTTACACATAGCTTGAGTGCTCAATGGAAGAGCCATCTCATCGTCTCCATCCCTCCTCTTTGTTTCCCCCGCCCCTTCGTGTTTTTTTTTCTTCCATATTGTTAAGCATTGCTTTTCAGGACCCAAGTCCAAAGAAAAATAGTGAGGGCAGGGCCGGCCTTGGGCGCCAATATTCGGAGGGGCGCAGCAGGAAATGCCTGACTTAATGTCATGCAAACTGCAGCTCGTCGCAATCGTGTCCCGTTAAAGACTTTGTAATCAGCCTTTAATGTACCTTATCATAATTGTTGGCACCCCGAAAACCGCCTGCCCTCCTCATCTTCCTCCCACCGTCACACTTTTTCAAACCACTGTGTGGCCGTTGTGAACAAAACACCAGGATCCTACAGAACCAGAGGGTGGCTATCATTTCTGGTGTTGCTGCAGCAGCAAGGGCATTTTCCTTCAAGGTGGGTAGTTTTCCAAGTAATAGTTGTAACAGCACTGAGAGGCATAGCCAAGCCCCGCAGAAGTCAGTAGGGCTTTAAGTGGGGCAAGTAATTTTACAGGGGAAAACATTTTAACGATTTCTAAACAATGGTTGTACTAACAGTTAAAACCATCCTGGGCGAGGTGCTAGATCTCCTCCCCCAGGATGGGCAGGGGGAAGCTTCAAAGGCGTGCCGCCTCTGTGAGCTTCCCCAGGCCACTGGCAACCCCCACTCTGGCGGGAAGCTTGGCCGGAAACCCCAAATAAGGACAGGGGATGTGCCAGCCTGCCAACCCCACACCTCAGGTGGGGGAGGCGAGGTGAAGCACATCTCCGGGCGCTCGCCATCTTGAAGATGGGAGGCCCTACCCAATCAGGACTAGGCTACTGCCCCCCTCCCACAGGAGAGTGTCAGAATAGGGGGTTTACCCACCCCAGGACAGGGACCCATTGGTCCCTTCCCTTTACCTACCTGTAACGCTTCTAAATCTAGTATTTAGGGGCACCCTGAACCTTCCTTCCCCAGATTCCAGATTCCAAAATACAGAGAAGAGCTAGAAGAAAGAAGACCTGCCCTGCAGCTGCTAAGAAGAGGAAGACACCAACTGCTTTGGCCCCAGCCCTACCGGCCTGTCGACCCTCGAACCTGCTCCTGCTACAACCCAAAACACACAAGATGATGGACGGAATGTTGCACAATGGCAAAACACTCACCCCCAGTCACAGATCTGGGTTTAATCCATCGTTATTTTGCTCACCACACCACCCCAGTTCAGACATGGCCAAATGCAATCATGCAAATCGTGCCTCATGGGAACAGTCCAGCCCGAACTGCCAAGCCATGTCTTCCCTGGACCGGAATCAAGCATCCTAGGACCGGTTTCTGCCTATCAGCCGTCATCAGCCAGGATAGCTTGACTCCAGTGGCGTAGTGAGCACGGGACCCACGTCTGGGCATACCCTTCCCACATAGGGTGAACAGCAAAACACACAAGATGATGGACGGAATGTTGCACAATGGCAAAACACTCACCCCCAGTCACAGATCTGGGTTTAATCCATCGTTATTTTGCTCACCACCCCAGTTCAGACATGGCCAAATGCAAATCAGTCTTGACCCTGTGCCTCATGGGAACAGTCCAGCCCGAACTGCCAAGCCATGTCTTCCCTGGACCGGAATCAAGCATCCTAGGACCGGTTTCTGGCTATCAGCCGTCATCAGCCAGGATAGCTTGACTCCAGTGGCGTAGTGAGCACGGGACCCACGTCTGGGCATACCCTTCCCACATAGGGTGAACAGCAAAACACACAAGATGATGGACGGAATGTTGCACAATGGCAAAACACTCACCCCCAGTCACAGATCTGGGTTTAATCCATCGTTATTTTGCTCACCACACCACCCCAGTTCAGACATGGCCAAATGCAAATCAGTCTTGACCCTGTGCCTCATGGGAACAGTCCAGCCCGAACTGCCAAGCCATGTCTTCCCTGGACCGGAATCAAGCATCCTAGGACCGGTTTCTGGCTATCAGCCGTCATCAGCCAGGATAGCTTGACTCCAGTGGCGTAGTGAGCACGGGACCCACGTCTGGGCATACCCTTCCCACATAGGGTGAACAGCAAAACACACAAGATTCAAGCAAGCCTGGCTGAAGACGGCTGAAATGCCAGTAACCGGTCCTAGGAAGCTTGTTTCCGGTTCAGGGAAGGCATGGCTTGGCAGTTCGGGCTGGACTGTTCTCATGAGGCACAGGGTCAGACTGATTTGCATATGGCCATGTCTGAACTGGGGTGGCAGAGTGGGCTAAAGAACGGTGATGGATCAAACCCAGATCTGTTGACTGGGTGTGAGTGTTTGATTGGTTCTGATGCTCCGTCCATCACCACCCCCTTTTGTCCTGCTACAACCCGGCATCTCTTGTGGCCAGCACCCTCACAAACCCCGGAGGACCTGGCTACCTTTTGGCTCTAAGCCCCTGGGACTCCCATGAGTAGAGGCTCTACTCAAAATCTACTTCTAATCCCTGGCATCAGGGACCGCGAACCCTTCACACTCTGCACCCGCCAAGCCTGGCCTGTGAAGGAGTGAACAAAGACCACGAGGACGACCCCACGGTGACTGTGACCCTGAGTCCGGCACCCAAGGACTTCCCTCGATGCTCCTGAAGACGCCTGCAGACTCGGAACCAGGTGCCCCCCCAACCGCGATCAACAGAGGGTAAGATTTCCCGACACCAAAAGGCACCCCTGCACCTGGGGCCCCCTGTGCCCCGGGGCCCCCTATGCCCTACTCCGGGGTACCTACCTATCCTCCAACTACCCAACTTACCTCTCGAAGTGGTGGTGGCACCTGAAGAATCTTCGTCCCCGAGCTTGCAGTCTTTTTCTAAACCGGAACTTTCCCATTGAAATCAATTGAGCGCCCAAAGGCTCAAAAGCACCCTGCACTCAGCCGCCCGAGGACCCTGGCTGTGTAACCTTTGCACCCATCTACTTCCCCATTTGCCCTGAGCAAGTGACCAGGAGCCCAGCTCCCACAGCCGCGTGGCCTCCTAATCAGCATCCACCAAGCAAGGCCCCCTTACCTCTCATAGGATAACATTGGGCCTAACTCTCTCTGCACCCGGCCGCCCCAGCGCTGCTGAGGGTATAACTACTGTACCTACCTGACCCTGGGAGACCCCTGAGTCTATGCCCAGAACCTTAACTCTGCCAGTCGAGTACTTTACCGTTAAACCTATAACTCAATTTTTTCCATAGGGTAACATTGACTGTTTTCTTCTGAAATTTCTTGTAAGTGTGGAGTTTTCAAAACTTAAAATATTCACCCAAAATCAGCTCAGTAACGAAAACGAAAATACTCACCTGCTATTAAGTGAGCTCCCAGTGCTGGATCTTGGTGCCCAGCAGTGACTCTGAAAAATATTCACAACCGTACTTCCAGTAACCCATTTTTTTCCATAGGAAATCATTGACTGTTTTTCTGTGAAATTTCTTCTGTCAATTTCTGCAAACTTTAAATATTCTTTAAAAATCGTACAAATTATGAAAAAGTAATTACTTACCTGTTTTGGATAAAGGTTCCAGTACTGAGTCTTGGCACCCAGTACTGGATTACAAAAGTAACGAGAACATACTATACCTGCAACTTGAATTTTCTTCCATAGGGAATCATTGACTGTTTTCTATGAAATTTCTTCTGTCAACTTTTAAAATAGCAAAATATGACTTAAAAATCCTAGTAGTAACTAAGTCGACTTTTATCACTTGTTTCTAAATACTGTCCCAGGACTGAATCTAGGATCCAGTCCTGGAATCCCAAAAGTAATCCTGAAAGTAATCTATTGCCAATAACTAGAAACTTCCATTGAACTCAATGCATTATTGTGTTTAAAACTGTTGCCTATTGCAACAACTTGTAACTTTCTACAAAAGCCAATTGCATATTGCAAAAGTATTTATATAAAGCATCTCATTCTGAGAAAGTATATTTTAATTCCTATTGTTGGTTCTAAAATAAAACCGACGTATATTTTTTATATAAACCATTGGCCTAGAGTTCAGTTCTTGAGTGTGTGAGACCATGTGCTGACTGAGTGTGTACAACAAATGCTTTACACTTTCCTCTGATACTGCCTTACTGCTCGACCAAGCTACCACTTTAGAGAGTAAGGTTATATCTAACTTTAGCCTCTGCCAAACCTCTGGGAACTGTGGACTCTGTACACCCTGTACCTATTTGGGAACAGTATATACAGTGCCACTTTCTCACAGTCTGGTGCTGAGACTGCTTCAAAAGTAAAGAAATAGACAATTTTTTACTTTTTTTTTTTATTATGTTTTTTTTTTTTTTTTTTTTTTAAACCTTTATTTCGTCAAAAGTCTGGACACAGCTATTCAGCCGACAACCCGGAGGTTCGGCAGCTTCGGTAGAGAAGGACAGAGAAGCGTCCACATTGCATTAAAGGAGCAGTGAAAAGATTCCATTTTTAAATAAACACAAACACACAACAAACCCCAGCAAGGCAAGAACAGTGAATGCCCATGGTGATAGCCCCCCAGGGGAGGCCGGACCCCAATCATCTAACAGTCACAGTACTGTGATAAGAGGAAGAAGGGGGACGGCAGAGGCCCAAGAAGTCAATTAACCATCACATCTTATATACTGAGCTGGAAAGAATGTCAAGAAGAAAGCTGTTCCTCGGGGGGATCCAAATCAGGGGCAAGACATATTCCCCCCCTGTATTGATTCCACCGCCCCCAGATGGCGTGCCACTTCCGAGGGCGGCCTCTAGCGCAATATACTGTCTTTTCCCTGAGCATACTCCAGTCAATATTTTCTCTCCACGCGGCCAATGTGGGGGGCCCCACGGAGCCCCACAATCGCGCGATATCTCTCTTAGCGACCATGTTACCCAGAGTTACCCATTGGGTCTGTGCCTCATCGTGATCAGTGGGCCCCCAGACATTCAGGAGACAACACCGCGCTTCCGGCTGCATAGCAATGCCCGTCACCTCCCCCATCACTGCATGGACTCTCCTCCAAAATTCCGTGATGACACCACATTCCCAAATGATATGCAGGAAAGTACCCACCATACCACATCCCCTCCTACATAGGCCTTCCTCAGAGAATCCCATATGAACCAGCCTTGGCCCCGTCACATACAATCGATGCAGTATTTTGAGCTGCACCAGCCTCAGACGCGACGGGATCGCAACCTCCTTGGGAGAGGAAACAGCAGACTGCCAAACCTCGTCATCCAACTCGAGTCCATCCCTAGTCCACTGGTCACGCAGCCCCAGAAGCATATCCGCCCGGACATTTATCAATTTCTTGTAGATGAGCGAGATCGTGCTCTCAGGCATATGGCCATCAAGGATCCGGTCCTCCAAAGGAGAGGACTCCGACACCTTCTCACCCTCCACGAGCACTGACCGGAGGGCATGACGCACCTGAACATAGCGGAAAAACTCGGATGTCCCCAGCTCATACTCCTTCTGCAACTCTTCAAAGGACTTCACCCTCCCCTTAATCAGCACATCTCCGACCCTGGAGATGCCGATCAAGTCCCATTTATCAAAACCTTTTGTATGCCAAAGCCTACCCAATCTTTCAGATTCAAACAGCGGGGTAGCAAGGGATGAGCCTATCCTTCCAGCCCAGCGAGTCAGTTGCCATCTTCCACACACGCACCGCCACCCCAGTGGGCCCCGTGAGGGACGAGTCCAGGGACCGCGAGTACAACGCCCTGTGATAGTTACCACCACGCAGCAACCACCTGTCCATGGCATAACCAGGGCTGAGGACAGGGCCATAGAGACCATGATTAATCGCGCTCAGCTGGGTGGCCCAATAGTAGCGTCAGATGTCTGGAAGCGCAATACCCCCATCATACCATGGAAGCGTCAACTTAGCAATTGCTATTCGCGGCCGCCCATCCCACAACAACGTTCGTTGGAGGCTTTCGACCTCCCGAAAGTAGTTGGCCGGTACCCAATCTAGAGTATTCTGCAATGCGTAGAGGAACCGGGGAAGAGACATCATTTTGAACAAGGCAGCGCGCCCAACGAGGGAGAGCGGCAGCCTCCGCCAGCCCTCTACATCCCGCCGCAGGCGCGCTAGGGGGGGGAGCAGGTTCCTCTCATACCGCAAAGCGGAGTCCGTGGAGATAAAGATCCCCAGATACACGAAGCCCTGCTGAGCGATCTGGATCGAACAAGTTCGCGGGATCGGTGGAGCCTCGCCACTCAGAACATATAAATACGATTTACTCCAGTTGATGACGAGACCCGAATTCCTACCGAAAGATGTAAGAACGTCACAGACCACTATAAGTGATTTCTTGGGCGAGGCAAGATACAACAGGATGTCATCGGCATATAGCGAAATGCGGTCCTCGTGGTCGGGCGACCATCTAAGTCCCCGTATATCCGGGTGCCAGCGTATCCACGCTGCCAGCGGCTCAAGGGCGAGGGCGAACAACAATGGCGACAGGGGGCAACCTTGCCGAGTACCCCTCCCAAGCTGAAACGGAGTCGATGCCCGGCCATTTACCACCACACTCGCAAGGGGTCCCTCATACAGCAACCTCACCCAGCTCACAAAACCATGGCCAAAGCCGAACTTGGCCAGCACAGCCCACAAATATGCCCATTCCACCGTATCAAAGGCCATCGTGGCATCGAGAGACGCCACAATAGCTGGTTCACGCAGCGTGCCCGCCCTGGCGATTACACCATGAAGGCGCCGAAGGTTTAACGCAGTGTTACGATGCGGAATAAAACCGGATTGATCTGGGTGGATCAAGTCTCCAAGTACCCTGATCAATCGGGCCGCCAGGATTTTAGCCAGAATCTTCGGCTCAGCGTTAAGGAGTGAGATAGGCCTATATGAGGCACACTTATCTCGGGGTTTACCATCTTTGTGTATAACAACTATTGTCGCCAGTCGCTGATCCAACGGGAGGGTCCCACTCCCCCGCGCCTCCACGAACATGGCGCGCAGGTGAGGGGCGACCCTATCCGGAAACAGCTTATACAGGTCAACCGGCAAGCCATTCGGGCCCGAGGCCTTACCCGAGTTCAGCGCGCGGATAGCTCCCGCCACCTCATCGACCGTTATGTCTCCATCAAGATCATCCCTATCTACGTCAGAGAGACAGGGCAAAGCGATATCACGCAATAGGTCACGCGAGTCCTCGGGCGGCCTATCCGACACTGAGGCATAAACCATACGGAAATAGTCCGAGAAACACTGTACAATCCTCTCAGGTTCCACAATCACCTCTCCCCCCTCTCCCGTCAACTCCGGCACTACTCTATTAACACGTTCTTTTTTGTCCAACCAAGCTAGCAGTTTCCCGGCCTTGTCACCAACATCATACAGGCGGCCCTGCTGTTCCCTACTGAGGGTCTTAGCGGCATTCGTCACCAGGTCCTTATACTCAGCTTGCTTCAAGCTCAGCTCATGCAGTGAGGCCTCTGTAACCTCCTCCTCTAGCGCTCCCTCCAAAGCCACGATCTCCTCCTCAACCTGCATAACCTCGCCATCTCTCCTACGCTTGGCCGCCACTACAAGGGAGAGGGCCTCCCCTCGCAGCACGGTCTTAAATGCTTCCCACAGCAACACAGCCGAGTCCACGGATCCCTGATTGTCCTTGAATTTTTTTTTAACTGTCTTCACCAGTGCGCTGCGCATCTTGGGGTCTCGAAAGTACCAAGGGTTAATAGGAGCCTCCCTTCCCCCTCCCTCACGGCCGACATCCAGCCTGACCCACACTGGCGAATGGTCCGATATACCACGCGCCATGTGCCTGGCCTCGGACACCAATGAGGCGTGCGCAGCCAGAGTGAGCAGGTAATCAATCCTAGAGAGGCTACCATGCGCCCCGGAGTGGAAGGTGTACTGGCTCTGTGTGGGATGTCGGAGCCTCCAGCAGTCTATCAGGCCGAGTGTGTCTAGAAAGTCTGGAAGCCACTTCTGAGCTCCCCCTGTGTCTCTGGGCGGGTATCTATCCAGCAGCCCAGAGCCGACAGCATTGAAATCACCCCCCACCACAAGCATACCCCCCGGGAGATCCAGCAGGGCCCTACCCAGATCTGTCAACGTGGAGGCCTGCAGGGCCGGCGGGACATAAACCGAAACTAAAACCAAAGTTCTTCCCTCCCACCGCCCCGCCACCGCCACAAACCTCCCCCTATCGTCAACAATGGTGGAGTCCACCTCAAATGGTAACGAGGCTCTGACTAGGATGCCCACACCCCTGGACCCAGAGGAGAATCCCGAATGAGCTATGAATTTATAACCCTTCCTATTAAGAGCATAGCACGTGTTACCTATAAGGTGCGTCTCCTGCAGTAGGGCGACATCCGGCAATGACCGTTTCAAGAATTGCAAAACAATCCCGCGCTTAATGCGATCCCCCAAACCATTAACATTCCAGCTAATAACACTTAAACCCCTACCCCCCATCCCCACACGTAAAGAGGCCCACCCCACACCCGAAGAGCCACCATGGAACAGTCCTGAAAATAATCACTACGCCTTGCAGAAACGAACCCCCCAACAACAAACCCAAAATCCCAACTATCTCCCCCCACCCTGCACCCCTGCTGCAGCTTACAAAGCCCCCCCAACTTGCAGTGTGCCTGTCGCCCTACCAAACCCAAAATCTACAAAAAGTACCCGAAGGGAGGAAAGAGCTCCCCTCGTCCTCCCACAACCCTCCGTATTTACTGCATTCTGTTCAAGTCATTAGCTAAAGTCAAATCGAGTCAGTCCGGTTCCGAAGACATCAGCCTTGTTCATCCCGGCCACTGTCCCCATCTGCGGCAGTGACCTCTCCCGTCCGTCGTCGGGGCAGAGCGTCCAGCCATTCATCGGCCATGACAGGCGACTCAAAGAAGAATGTTCGGTCTTCGTACACCACACGTAGTCTGGCAGGGAAGAGCATGGCATATTTCAGTTCCCTCTCCCGAAGCCGCCTCTTCACCCCCAGGAAGCCCTGCCTCTGCCTCTGCACCTGCTGGGTGAAGTCAGGATAGAAATTCACCGACGCGTTCTGGAAGGGGACCGGGCCCGTCACCCTCGATGCTTGCAGGATAGCGTCCCGATCTCGAAAATGAAAGAGCCGGGCGACAATCGGCCTCGGTGGGGCTCCAACCTTGGGCCTCCCACCCGGCACTCTATGGGCCCTCTCAACTGCAAAAAACTTCCCAAGACCCTTAGGCTGCAGATGGTTAAGCACCAAGTCCTCCACGAGCAGGTCTACAGAAGTCTCGTCTGAGGACTCCGGGACCCCGATAACGTGCACGTTGTTGCGCCTGGCCCGGCTCTCAAAGTCCTCCAGCCGACGGGCGGCGAGATCACTCTCGGTCCGCAACTTACGGACCTCGGTCTGTAGTTCCGAGACATCATCAGCGAGGCCCGTGGTCTTGAGGTCCAAGGTTTTAACTCGTTCATTTGTTTTGCCCAGATCCGCGCGGATCAGATTAACGTCCACCAAGATGGTATCCACTTTGTGCGCCAGGGCATCAAACTGTCTCCCAATCGAAGTCTGCAGCCCTTCGAGCGCGCCCATGACATCCTGCAGCGATAGCTCCGGGGCCAAGGGTGAAGCGATCTTCTGTGTATCCGGCGACTGGCTCGGTCCACCCGGTGACCCCTTCTGCTGGGCATAGCGGTCCATATTATTGGCTTGAGTATAGGCTCCCCGCCTGGTGGCCTTAGGCTTCAGCCGATCCACCTCTGCTTTGCCCGACATGGTTGGTTCAAGCAGGTCGGTTCAAACAGGACGGCCCTCTCTCAGCGAAAGAAATCAGGAGTGCTCAGTCCTGCGATGGGTCGCCAGAGTAGCGTGCAGAGCGTCCAAATGATAATAAAGCAGCCGAGAGCTCTCCCTGGGCAGGGCAAACAAAGGGCGAGAAAGTGAAAGTGAAAGGATGGGGACCTCCGTCCGGTAGTTCACACCTCGCCCGGCCGCTGTTGTTCAATTAGAGGTCGGGCATCCTGCCAACTCTAGCCCCTGGCATCCCTCGGAGATAGGCCTCAATCCTCCGCCATGCGTAACTCCGGTTCCCGGTGGGCGATCCGACCTCGGGTAGCATCAATCGCCTCCCTGACGAGTCATCTGCACGATGCCATGCATAAAGACAGGATTAGAGACAGGATAGTCGACGGAGGGCACGAGGGTCTCTGGAGCACAAAGCTCACGCGGCCATCTTGGTCAAGCGCTAGGCTCCTCCCCCAATTTTTTACTTTTGAAGCAATCTCGGCACCCGACTTTAGCTTAAGATGTTTAAGCTAAAGCACGGGTGCCGCCATTACTACAGAGCAGTAGTAAACAGACGAGCATTGGCATAGCCACTAGGTCTCGCTTTTGGGACCTTTAAAAGTATTTAGTTATGCAACTGTTGCATGGCTAAACACTTATAAGATCCCAAAAGCCAGACCTATTGGCTATGCCAATGCTTTTTTTTTTTATAAATGTGTTTATTAGGTCTTTGTCATGAAAAAATGTAAACAACATACATTGTAGGCTGCACATCTGCAAGTGGCACAAAAATGATTAACAAACAGTATTCTATAGTCCAGTGCTCCGTACATCTCTCCTGTCCTCACAAGTGGTCAATATCAATCTCCAAATTAGTGTCGTTCAGGGGGGAAATCCCAACATATTGCCAATATCCCCATCGCCACGCACATGTCCCACATCGCACAACCCTACTAATTCCTCCAACCCGGCGGTGGCAAGGCACTGCAGCTCCACCTTTTTATCCCATTCTAGGAGCTGGTTCAACATCCTTGAGCTTAATTCCCAGTGGACATCACAATTGTATCTACATCTTGCTTCATGTACTGTTTTCAGTAGTATGTTGTAAGAGGTATTGTTTAAGGGGTCCCCATATGTCCTTGGGTCGAGACTTGCGCGGTAATGTTTCCGCATAAATGGCACCCTGGTCTTGACTATATATCAAATCATCTAACCATTCTTTAAATTTGGGGGTACGCCCCCTACCCCATCTGCACGGCACTCTACATTTAGCTAATAGGAGTGCAAGTGTGACATCACAGCGATAAGACTTTGGGAGCCGCTCAGTATACCCCAGCAGCGCCAATAATGGACTACATTCAATGACTGTGGACGTAATTTGGGTCAGTGCCTCAAATACCGTCACCCAGTATTCCGAAACCTGCGGACATTCCCACGCCAGGTGAACAAACCCAGCCCCTGGGCTACCACATGGATCACAGTTATCCGTGTCTCTCAGTTTGAATCTATAGAGCTTGGCGGAAGTGCAATATATACATTGTAAGTACCTAAAATGGATGATACGCAATCTGCAGCTGGCAGAAATACGTGCAACCTGCAGGCAGCAGTACTGCCATTGTTCGGGGGTTATGTCAATACCCAGGTCTGTGGACCAGTGGTGCAATGCCGTGTGTATAGGTTCAGGCTGTTGGAGACGGATATTATGATATTAAGTAGATACTGTATGCCCAGGGCCAACAGCACTCAGCATGCAATGTAACAGCGCTAGGGGCTCCGGTTCCCAGGGAAAACCCGGGATAATGGTCCGCAGTCCCTGTTGTAACCGTAGATATAGGAATGTGTCTAGCGGCGTGCGCGTCTCCTGTCGGAAGAATTGCTCGGCGGAACGAAATTTATTTCCCATGGAGGAAAAGATCCCCCCCCCCCCCCATGTGGTAATATTCAGTCGGGCACACAGTTTATGAAACCCCGTTTCTTGGAGTAACGGCATCTGGGGATGATAGGAGAGAGGCAATAGCGGCGAGTATATGAAGGTGGCGTTAAGACGATGGCCAATTTGACGCCACGCGTTCACCGTACTATTGAGGGTGGTGAGTGGCACGTTTATAGCAGGAGCGGGGTCATGAATCATCCCATCAAGTGTAATCGGGTCTGCCAGCCAATGTTCCGCCGCAATCTGGGGCATGAAGCGTGGGGGGTGAATCCAGAAATAAGCATAGTGTGCTTGCGCACATTCAAAATATAATTCAAAGTCCGGTATATCAAACCCACATTGCGCGTAGGGCCTCGTGAGCACTGTCCATTGCAATCGAGGTTGCGTACCTCTCCAAAATAATCTCAGCAACTCTGATCTGAGTGAAGCGAAAAAGTGCCGCCCAGGATATGGGATATTCAGAAATAAATATAAGAATTGCGGAAGTATCACCATTTTTATCAGGGAGGCCCGACCAGCCATTGATCACGGCAATGCTATCCACCGTGTGATAGTGCATGCAAGGCGATCCATTGCCGTGCCATAGTTAAGTCGTAGGATCTCGTCACGGGCAGCTCCAATTTGGATCCCTAGGTAACCTAAATCTGAATCTCACCATTCCAAAGGATAAACCAGTGCAAATTATGTAACTACAGGTGTGAGGGGAAAAATCTGTGACTTTGCCCAGTTAATGTGGACTCCAGAAAGGTGCCCAAACATAAAACATTCCCGTAGCAGTGGATTGAGGTTATTTTGCGGATCCCTGACATAGAACGTCATATCGTCTGCATACAACGATATTAATATTTGTCGTAAGTTGCAGCGTAACCCACGGTCCTGGTGATGCTGCTGGAGCTTACACGCTAAAGGTTCAATCGCAAGGGCGAAAAGCAATGGTGATAATGGGCACCCCTGTCTAGTGCCTCTTGAAATAGGAATTCCCGCAGACATGTGTCCATTTATGAGCACTTGGGCTGTGGGGCAAGTGTATAACAATTGTATCCAGGAAATAAAGAGCGCCGGGAATCCCATTCGGCGCAATATACCATTGAGAATCCCATTCCAGGGAATCAAATGCCTTTGTGGCATCTAGGAAAACTGCTGCCAGGGGTAGTTCCGGCGCTACATTCTGGAGGACTGAAAATAAAGTACGGAGATTATGGGTAGTGGCACGCCCAGGCATAAAGCCGGATTGGTCAGGCAATACTAGTTTGTCTATCAATAGAATTAATCCATTAGCTATGACTTTTGCCAATATTTTCGTGTCACAGTTCAATAGGGATAATGGCCTATAGGAGTCACTGAAGGTAGGGACTTTTCCTGGCTTAAGTAGAGATGTTATCAAAGCCTCCCTCATGGATGGGGGGGGAAGTCTGCCTCCCTCCATGGATTCAGCGCACACGTCCTTCAGCACTGGGGCCATGATGTCAATGTAGGTCTTATAAAACTTGGCTGGAAGGCCGTCGAGCCCCGGGGCCGTACTAGATTTTTGTTGCATAATGGCCTCACGGATTTCATCGAGCTCGAATGGGGCACTGAGAAATTCCCTGTGATGATCCTTAAGCCACCCCAGTGCCACATCACCCAGAAAGCTGTCAAGTTCTAATCGCTCATGGCGTTGTGAAGTGTATAGCGTAGAGTAGTGGGTTGTAAAGCATGCTAATACGTTAGCATTATCTGTGTACGCCACCCCGTCAGGTTCATTTATTTCCAAAACGTGTTGTGAACCTCTGGGTTTTCGAATCATGTCAGCTAAAGCCTTCCCAGGGCGCTCCCCCTCCCCATACCTCTGCGCCTTCCATTATTTCCCCCTAAAATTGGATTCCCGAGCTGCAGTTTCTGTATATTCAGCTAGCTTCTCCCTGAAAACCAGCTGTGTCTGTGCGCCACCCCCCCCAGCCATCTCGATTTCTAGAGCCTTAAGCTCACATTCCAATTTAAGCAACGTTGTTCGCAAGTCTTTAAGAACCCCGAAACTCTTCGAGATACAGAAACCACGAATAGTGACCTTAAAGGCCTCCCACAGGATTTCTATTGAATCGCTCGAGTTTCTATTTCTTTGGAAGAAGTCACGGATTTCCTCTCCCAACTCCGTGTAAAAGACTGCATCGAGTAGGGCTGTGTGTTGTGGCCTCCAATGGCTATGCCAATGCTTGCTTAACACTGGCCTCATGTTGCTCTCTGTTCCCCACTTGCGTTTACCCTCATGTGCTAAGTCTCCTGTTCAGTTAGTGCCCCTCCACTCCAAGCTCCGTGTTGCGCCTTCCTCCCCTCCATTCATTCTTCCACCATCCTGGTTTATATATTTATTTTTTCTATTTCGTTTCTCCATGGTGGCCGAAGCATAATCCGTTGCTTCCCACTCCCACTTGTTATTGCTTCACTCCACTGTCCCCACCTGCTCTTCTATTGTTGTTCCTTCTCTAAGGAGCTTTAAAGAAATGCACTTAATTTGTTTTGGTGGGCCCGGCTGCTGCCATTTGCTGTTGAACCACTCTAACAAAAGATGTTTTTGTTTGTCAATTTTCTAATTTTTTTTTACTGCACCAAGTGGGAGCAGACATCTTAGATCAGGCCTGTCTGGTAGTTGTGTCCACCTGCAGGACAACATCAGGGGTAGTTTCCGGTGAGTGCTTTATTTCTACTTTCTTTGGCAGTAAGCCCCTGCCACCAGAACCAGAGAGCAGAGGCTTAGTAAATGAATACAGTTTGTTTTGTCTCAAAGTTGGCGCCACTCTGTCCCTAGTCAACCCTGTGGTGCGGCAGCCACTACGTAAAAACCTTCAGCTGGGTGACTAATGTAGTTGCCCCTGTAGACCAGCAAGGAGGGGCCAACTAACAGCTGGTAAAGGCCCACAAGTGCCCGCTGTTACTTCTTCCCACAAAGGCCTGCTGGCCCTGGCACCTGGGCAGTATGAACAGCCTTAAAGTTTCGTAAAAGTAGGAGATGGACGTATTAATACGGTATTCAGTGAGGAGCATACTTGATGCTGTGCCATGTTGGAGTAGGAGGGCGTCGGGGAAGGTTAACCACCAAGCCTTGTCTAGAACAGCCATGCACCTCTAAAATTTTAATGGGGGGGATGGGCAGTGCATCTCCAATACAGGCCACCTGTCCAGGTTGCACAACATTTCTGCCCCACTGTCTCACTGTCCCAGTGGGTCTACAAGCTTTGCAAATGCCTTTTCTACATGGCCTGTCTCCTCCTGTGCGGGGACCTCCACAGCCTTACCCACAACAGACTCTAGGCCCTGGGACCAACTAGCCTGTTTATACGAAGCTGCAGGCCCGCCAGGAGGCCCTAGTACGAACAGGCCCCACTGTGACTAGTTCTGCCACGCACCCACCTCGAAGACTGACCTAGTGTTGACCTTTTTGCCTTCAAGGCCTTTCTGATTGTCAGGTCCCAGGCCGGCACTGCGACCACACCTGCATGCCGAAAGTAGAGTAAAAGAGGAGCCACCATATCTGTCATATAGGTGGTCAGAAGTGTGACAGGTAGGAGTGCCCAGTACATACCACCTGGTCGTTCTACTCAAATGCAGCAGGGCCTAGGTCTCCCGCACAGCTGCCACAAGGACCCGGTCAGTGGTGATTGCCAAGAACTGCACTCGTGCTCACAGGTTCGGGCAGGCCAATAACCGGGAAAGCATCTGAGGGAGTGGGAGGTGTCCCTGTTGCATGCTCTGTCCCTGGGGCGCGCCGTTGCATTTCCCCGTCCCTGGGGCGCGCCGTTGCATTTCCCCGTCCCTGGGGCGCGCCGTTGCATTTCCCCGTCCCTGGGGCGCGCCGTTGCATTTCCCCGTCCCTGGGGCGCGCCGTTGCATTTCCCCGTCCCTGGGGCACGCCGTTGCATTTCCCCGTCCCTGGGGCGCGCCGTTGCATTTCCCCGTCCCTGGGGCGCGCCGTTGCTTCCCCCGTCCCTGGGGCGCGCCGTTGCTTCCCCCGTCCCTGGGGCGCGCCGCTGCTTCGCCCGTCCCTGGGGCACGCCGTTGCTTGTCCCGTCTCTGGGGCGCGCCGTTGCCTGCCCCGTCCCTGGGGCGTGCCGTTTGCCTGCCCCGTCCCTGGGGCGTGCCGTTTGCCTGCCCCGTCCCTGGGGCGTGCCGTTTGCCTGCCCCGTCCCTGGGGCGTGCCGTTTGCCTGCCCCGTCCCTGGGGCGTGCCGTTTGCCTGCCCCGTCCCTGGGGCGTGCCGTTTGCCTGCCCCGTCCCTGGGGCGTGCCGTTTGCCTGCCCCGTCCCTGGGGCGTGCCGTTTGCCTGCCCCGTCCCTGGGGCGTGCCGTTTGCCTGCCCCGTCCCTGGGGCGTGCCGTTTGCCTGCCCCGTCCCTGGGGCGTGCCGTTTGCCTGCCCCGTCCCTGGGGCGTGCCGTTTGCCTGCCCCGTCCCTGGGGCGTGCCGTTTGCCTGCCCCGTCCCTGGGGCGTGCCGTTTGCCTGCCCCGTCCCTGGGGCGTGCCGTTTGCCTGCCCCGTCCCTGGGGCGTGCCGTTTGCCTGCCCCGTCCTTGAGGCGTGCCGTTTGCCTGCCCCGTCCCTGGGACGTGCCGTTTGCCTGCCCCGTCCCTGGGACGTGCCGTTTGCCTGCCCCGTCCCTGGGGCGTGCCGTTTGCCTGCCCCGTCCCTGGGGCGTGCCGTTTGCCTGCCCCGTCCTTGAGGCGTGCCGTTTGCCTGCCCCGTCCTTGAGGCGTGCCGTTTGCCTGCCCCGTCCTTGAGGCGTGCCGTTTGCCTGCCCCGTCCTTGAGGCGTGCCGTTTGCCTGCCCCGTCCCTGGGACGTGCCGTTTGCCTGCCCCGTCCCTGGGACGTGCCGTTTGCCTGCCCCGTCCCTGGGACGTGCCGTTTGCCTGCCCCGACCCTGGGGCGTGCCGTTTGCCTGCCCCGACCCTGGGGCGTGCCGTTTGCCTGCCCCGTCCCTGGGGCGTGCCGTTGATTTCCCCCGTCCCTGGTCCGCGCCGTTGCTTGCCCTGTTCCTGAGTGTACTGTTGCTTTCTCGTCTCTGACATCCCACCAGAAAATAGCATTTTGTTTCCCCAAACATTTAGTCAAGTACAGCAGCAGTGCTGCAAGGCATTGATAAAGCGTAGGTGTGATCTATTGGCTTTGCCCATGCCTTTTCTACTACCCACTACAGCATGGGGTAGTCGTTCAGCCCGCTTCAGCCTTTGGCTAAATTCACTATGATTGATAGCATTCTGCTCTTTCTCAAGAAGCACAACCACACACAAGGTAGTTCCCTTGAATGCTAGGTACTACTGAAAACGGTTTGTGCCAAAAAAATGTTTGCATCGAGCAAAGTTTTTAAATTTTTAAATTTTTATTATATTGGTGGATGCCTGGACGCTCCCACAACAAATTAGTTGAGTATTGTTGAAAAATAATCATCCCTCCCCTACACTTCTCAATCCAAATAACTGACTAACATATCAACACCCCATCAGGGGTAGCAAACACTATATAAATGCAAACCTCTTTCCCTCTTCTATCCTTCCGCTATCCTTCTGAATCCAAATAACTGACTAACCTATCCACCACTCAATTTACTTTAATATTTCACTATACTAATTCAACACTAATCCTTTATGGGTTCCGGAGAAGCGTGCTACTCACCGACAAAAGCGCATATAAATGCAATTACAATACAATATAATGCAATAGACCAAACCAGATGGCTGGCAACCACGGCCAGACCTACTTACCTATTTCATTGCCAATACTTGTTTTTTGTGTCTATGGCTTATAACTCCAGGCTTGATTTTTCTTGACTGCGGTGTTGATTTGTTGGTTCTTACATTCCAAACTCTGTCCCCAATTAAATTGTCATCACTTGATTGATTATACTCACGCACTCCACTCCTACTTTGTCCTGGCGTAGGGCACCTCTTGCGTGGATGTGGGTGAGAAGCCACAAGAACTAGGAGAACGGAGATGGGTTTTGATGACCGCTTTAAATAAAGAAGCATAGAGTTCCTCAAGAAGGTAACTACAAACCGATTTTGGCATGTAGATATCTAATTTGAACTTTGTCTGGATCTCTTTCCAGAGCCCATTTTCCGTTGGCTTATGCATGTGTAGCTAGCTCAGTCCAGGTTTTTATGACTTATAGACCTGGCTTTATAATGCAGTCAGCGAGACTACAGATCCAGCAATTCAAACTAAAATTTGTACTGTAGGAAATGTTCAGGATTGGACCAAGGAGAACCCTGCTTTTCTCCAAAATTTGTTAAGGCCCTATTCTGTTCAAGATGTCCTCTGGTCCTTGCATGCCGTATTTCTTCTCTATTACCAAACTGTGATATTCACTGTGCTCATTTTCTGCAAAGAATAGCACATGCTTGTAATATAAAATATTTTTGGGTGGACACTTGTAACCAGTGATTACTCGACTTGTGAATATTGCCCAGGCTTCAGAATGGATCCGGAAAAACTCCAGAGTAGTACTTCGGTGTGCCAGTAGGTGGTGCAGTGTGGCTCTGCACCAACTGCGTTCTGCTCCAGAAATTGTGAACGGAGCCACATACAAGTGCCACCCAAACGCGCTGAAGTCAGCTCCTTTCTTTCCATGCCTTCAGATGCGGATCTGCAGTTCTGTTCCTTTTGTCTCCGCTCTTTTCCTAAATATCTTCCTAAAACCTTTTTTCCAGTGTGCAAGGGAAATGTCCCCTCCTAAAATATCAGTTTAAACCTTCGGGGACTGTTGCAAACAAATGTCAGTGACCGATCCCAACGAGTTGTTCCTCTGGGGTCAGAACACAACTTCGAAACTTGCGATAACTGTGCTTAGATGAACCAGAAGGCCTTACAAGGTAGCAGGCTCTACGTAGCAAACCCTGTAAAACTCTGCATCATTTCCAGCCCGAAGGCAAGGGGAAGGTCCCTTTCCCGTAGTCATTTCCACGGTAGATCTTCGTTGCAGACAAATCCTACACAAGAAGTCCAAGTGGAAATCTGCCATTCTCGATCTCCAGAAAAGGCGCAATGATGTTAACGTGCTATCAGTCTTGCTTCTGATCTCCTGAGGAGCCAATGCAGAGTCTAGTCTGATGCACCATGACTTTCCGGGTCTGTTTGTGACGTCGTACCGAATTGTGGCATTTAGAGAGGCTGTGCTGCTTATTTTTGGCACATTTCCGGCTACTTCTATTGCGCCGTTAGACTCTAAGGTTCTCCTAGGGCTTTCTGTCATGCTGACATCGGGGATACACTCTCTTTGCTGTTTGTCCTTTGAACCGCTTCTGGTTCTATATCGGCTTCAGTGCTGACCTAGATTCTGACACCATAACATGCACCAGTCCCATTGACACTGGCGCCAGAGGAGGATCCGCTACCTATCGTGCTTTCCAACTCTGAGCCCAACTAGTCTTCATCCATTGCAGTGCTGTCTTTTGGCATTCCTTCTGACTCACACTGGCTTCACCGCACACACACTACATCAGATTCAGACTTTTGTTGATGACGGGGACAAATTTGTCCCACAGTATTGAGTAAAAGTGCCACAAAAAGCTTTAGGATGCCAATGGCCTAGACGCCTCCTCAGGCACTGGATTAGTCTCCCATCCTAGTCCAGCTACTGAGGAGAGTGCATCATTTGAGTGATAGTTTTCAAGTAAGCTGCAGAAGTCC
This sequence comes from Triturus cristatus, assembly GCF_964204655.1. Lineage (NCBI taxonomy): Eukaryota > Metazoa > Chordata > Amphibia > Caudata > Salamandridae > Triturus > Triturus cristatus. The sequence continues at coordinate 558,012,369 of NC_140589.1, read as the reverse complement.
ATGACCTACAGCTTGCAACTATGGAGGTTAAAATGAAAGTTCTTGCAGAGATCCTTCAGCCTGGCTAGGCACCCACCGAACCAAGTGTGCCCTTTTATTGAAGCCCTTCCGGATACCCTTTTGGGTACTTGGACAAAACCAGTGTTCTTGCTTTTGGTCAATAGACCAGTTGCTTGTTGCCTTGACTGGCTTCAGGGGACCCAGACTTTAAGAAGCATTCATCTCTAAAGTGCTTGGTCGTTCAGGTGTTTACCTGCTGTAACACATTTCCCACAGCCTCTCCTGACCGCAAATTCAAGCGTATGGAGGCGTTGGGCAAACGCATGTTTTCCTCGGGTAGCCTTGCCCTCAGGGTGTGGTTGCTCAGATCGTACCAGCGGCTGCTGACGACTTATAGGTGTCTTAATCCCAGACTACTCAGGTCGGCCGGTATACGGCTAAATTAGTTATCCAGATGGACTGGATACGGATGACTCATGCATTTCGCATGAGCGTGGTGCTTTGGCATCCTGCTTGGATGAAGTCCACGGGCCTCTCGGGTAATATCTAGCCATCCTTGATGGATATGCCATTTGATGATTCTTGCCTCTTGGTCGAGAAGGCAGACTTTGCCACAAAGATAGTCCCGCTACAGCTTATTCTTTGGGTCTCTATACACCTGTCTGTCAGTCACCAAAACTTTTGTTGCTTTTGTTGTTATGCAGGGGTTTAGCATATAGACCGGACCAGTCCATACATTTCCGTTTTGCAGCAGAAAGGGCAGGCCCTTTTGTCTAAAGTGGCCATAGAGTCTATTCTGGCCTCTGAAGCTGGAACTCTGAAGTGTTACTGCTGCTACTTCCTTGTGCTGAAGAAGGACTTAAGTCTCCATCCATCGTCCTTCTTTTAGATCTCCGCTCTCTTAACGCCTTACTGCAAAAGGACAAATTCAAGATGCTCACAGCAGCGCATGTTCTTTGTGCCGTAGATCCTGGAGTCTGGATGGTGGCATTGAACCAGCAGGGTGCTTTTTTCCCTTTCTGCATGGCCACAGGTGTTCTCTGCGGTTCAGTGGGTCAGGAACCATTTTCAGTCTGGCTCTCTTGGGCCTCACCAGTGCCCCTTGAGGTAATGATGGTGATCGGATTTTCTAGTCTTCCACTACCTCAGTGACTGCATCTGAAGGCAGGCTCTTCCCAGGCAATCCTAGAGCATCTCCAGACAGCGGTGAACCTTCTAACATTATTAGAGGGTTCATTATCAAAGTGCCGAAGTCTCAACAGACTCCTTGCAAATGCTACTGTTCATCAAAGCCATCCTGGATACTGTGCAATTTCATGTTTTTCTCCCGCAGTGGGGATTCCAAGATATTCAGACTGTGATCCCAGTTTCTCTGCCCTGTGTCTCCGTGAGGAGACTACTGGGAATGTTGGCCTACTTCATACCATTTGGCACATGTAGGCTCTACAGTAGGATCTGAGGTGTGCGTGGGCAGTCGCAGGGAAACCCATCTGACTCCACCCAGGTTTCAGAGGAAGCTACAAAAGATCTGCCAAGGTGGCTGCTTGACCGCCACTGGGCTAGCAACAGACCCCTGTTCTTACCCCACTCAGAGCTAACGGTGGTGACTGATTCATCACTGCTGGGGTGCAAAGGCCATCTGGAAGAGGAGAAACGGTTACAGGACTCTGATGATTAAGCGAGCTTACATCTGAGATCAGTCTGTTCGAAATGAGTGTGATCCACTTGTCGTTGAAAGCCTTCCTGACAGTCATCAACGTGAGGCTGGTACAGGTTCTCACGTACACCACCACCACCATGTGATACTGCAAACAAGCAGGGTGGTCTAAGTTCTTGGGTCCTTTGGCAGGAGGCTCAACACCTCGAACTGGCTGAATAGTAAGGGCATTTCTGGCAGGATCTTTAAACAGCAGGGTGGACAAACTCAGTCACCGACCTTCAAATGGCAGTTAATCCCAGAGGTGGTGCTGGGTGTCTTCCAGCAATGGCAAGAACCCTGGTACAATCTCTTCGCCACTGCTGAGAATGCATTAGTGTAGGAAGCTGGCTATGTATATACTATACCAAAGTGAGGTATAGCGTGCACAGAGTCCAGTGGAACCCCAAAGATAGGCAGAGGTAAAAGTAGATAGCACCTTACTCTGTTTGTTGTAGTGTGGGCGAGCAGTAAGGCTTTATCAGAGGGTAGTGTTAAGCATTTGTTGTACACACTCAATCAGCAAATGATTGTCACACACTCAGACTGAACTCAGACCAATGTTTGTATAAAAATATTTTTAGTTGTTTTGCAAGCCTGACACAGGTAAGTGATTTATACTTTGCAGTAATAATAGTTTGAATTGCAGTTGTATATATATTTTGGTTTGATTACAGTAGAACTACTAGTAATGCAATGCTTTGAAATATTGTACATAAGCTTTGTATTGGCTTTTCAATAGAATGCCAGGTAGATTACTTTACAGATTACTTTTCTTACACAGTGTAGTATACTTGAATACCACACTGGGACATTTCCTTTAAACAGGTTCGTAAAAGCGTTTTGCTTATTTGGTTACAGTTTTAGAGACTTTTATAGATTTTCCAACTGCACACTTAGAAACTTTTTCATAGAAAAACAGTCAGCGTTATCTTATGGGAGGAAATAGTGTTCTCGGTTAACAGGTAAGTACTTTGTTGTGGGAGTTGGGTTTTTGGGGTTACTCAGTGGACCTCCAGGTCTAGGATGCACTCTTGTTACAACCTCAGCGGCACTAGGGCGGCTGGGTGCAGAGTGCTGAGGCCCAATGTTATCCAGTGGGGGATAAGGTGCCTCTGGTTGGTGGCTGCTCACGAGCAGGCCACAAGATGGAAGGAGCAAAGTGCCTAGACTTAAGCTCAGGGCAAATGGAGGTTCAAGATCGCACCAAAGGTGCACCTTCAGCGGCAAAAGGGCGGCCAGGTGGTTTGTCGTTGGTTGCCCTGTTGCTTTCAATGGGGAGTCTCCGGTTTGCAAAAACACAGCAGGCTCGGGGATGAAGGTCTTTTTGGTGTGACCATCACTTGGAGAGGTAAGTTGGGATTCTGGGGGTTGGTTAGACAGTCGGTTGGGCCGCCCAAGGCCGTGGGGCGTCGGGTGCAGGGGTGTCTTTTAGAGTCGGATCTTCTTACCAGCTCCTGGTCGCGGTTGTGGGGGACCTTCCGGTTTGAGGCTGCAGGTTTTGGCTGGAGGCTTAAGGCAGGTCGGGGGTCACCGGATCCTGGGTCGAGATCACCAGGGAGACCTCCTCGTGGTGTTGGACCACTCAAACTCGGGCCGTGGGCATCTGGTGCAGAGTGTTGCAGACTTGCAGACTTTGCCAGAGCTGCAGTCTGTGGGTAAACAAATCTGGTGTTCACGACAGACAAAGTCCTTTCCTTTGAAGGCAGGGCAGGGCCTCTGGGGTCTTGAGGCTGCTGGCTGCAGGACACAGGACACACCAGAGTTTCGCTTCTGCAGGTTCTAGGTGGGGACAGGCCGGTACGGCTGGGGCCAAGTCAGTGGGCGTCGTCCTCTTTACTTCGGCACGGCTGTTCAGTCCTTCTTCTTTTCTTTTTGTCCTTTCTTGTCTGAGGAAGCAAGGTTCAGGGGTGCCCCTAAATACCAGATTTAGGGGCGTTACAGGTAGGTAAAAAGGTTGGGACCAATGGGTCCCTTCCCTGGGGTGGGTACACTCCCTATTATGACACCCTCCATTGGGAGGGGGGCATATGCCTCCCTTTGGTTGGCTGGGTCCCCCATCTGCAAGATGGTGAGGACTGAGAGTTGTGCTTCACCTCGCCTCCCCCACCTGAGGGGTGGAGTTGACAGCGGTGGGCACACCTCCCTTCCTCACTTGGTTTTCCCGCCGGTTCTCCCGCCCAAAGTGGGGATCAACCGGTGGGGACCAGTTGCTGAAGGCGGCAAAAGGCCTGGGCAAGCCATTAAAGTGTTCCCTTCATGGACCCTGCCCATCCTGGGGGAGGAGGCTTGGCACCTCGTCCCAGGATGTGCATTGTTTCAGGCCCCCAGAAGCAGCAGGCTCTCGACTCAGGGGTCCAGAAACCTATCTGATGGTGGCAGCTGAAAGCAGCCACTCAGCCTGGACACTAGTAGTAGGTCGTTTTTCAGGGGGCATCTCTAAGATGCCCCCTGTGTGCATTTTTCATTAAATCCCACACTGGCATCAGTGTGGGTTTAATGTGCTGAGACGTTTGATACCAAACGTCTCAGTTTTCGGTGCAGCCTTTATGGTACTCGGTAGTTCGTATTGACAAACTCCCAGCACCTTATACTTCTTAATGGCAGCATGGACTTAGACACTGTAGGGGTTCAGGGCTCATGCACCTGTATCCTCACCACTGGTATAGTTCACCCAGCTAGAGGGGTGACTGATCTATGCCAGGGCAGTGGGTTGTAGGCATGGCACACAGGAATGTGTGCCATGTCTACTCTTCACTTTGTTCTGCACCAAAAGATGCAGCCTGCAAAGGCAGTGTGTGAGTGTAAAGGCACAGGACCTCTAAGGGTGGTACAATAAGTGCTGCAGCCCTTAGAGGCCCTTCCTCGTCACAGTGCCCTGGGTACCTGTCGTACCATTAATCATTGACTGACTTGTGGCCAGAGATTGCCAATTGGGTTTGGTCTTCAATGCAGTTTTAGGAAAAGCTTAGGAACAACCTTGGGTTTTGACTTAAAAGGCAGCAAGGCCAAGTCAATATGTAGTTAACACAACGAAAGTACTGCCAATGCTGCACTAGATATAAAGAAGATGCTTTGGATCATGGACTGAACAAAACAGTACCACTATAAACCACTTTTTTCGTTTGATTTTAATCAACAATTTTTTAATTCAGTGCTTCATTAACTCATTATTAAGCACGGTTTTATTTCAACAACTAGGACAAATTAACAAAATAGTAGAAAAAACAATACATCATTGATATTTACATTACCTAGACATATGCACACGACACTACCACTGACATACAGAAATCAATCATACCACACATCCACACTACTGAGTCATACTGTGAGACACTTAAGACAAATATTCGATGACAGTTTAGAATGACAGTTTTTTTAAAAGGGGGGCTATCGAGGACTTGTTTGCAGCCTAATGGTAGTAGTTGAAAGTAATTGGGTTGTTAATTATACGATTAGCCCAAAACGAGGAGGTCTACGCGTTTCGAATCCCTCGAGTTGTGGGGATTCTCATCAGGACCAGACGCTCTCTAAAAGGAGAACAGAAAAGCTAAATTAGACCAAATGACCCTCAAACACTAAGACTTCCTCAACGCACACCTTATGCTAGAATCTTACCTCTCAGCCAATGCCAACCAAGGAGAGACTTGCGAATATTGAGTATCGACCTTTCAAAAGAACCTTTGTAAAGACAGAAAAAGGGAGAGTGGATAAATTTAGATGTCGCCTAAAGCGCTGGGTCATGAGGTGGCGGTGTTAGTCAGCTCATGAAGTGCGTCTTACTTGTCAGCCTCACGTAGTCGTGTATCTTTCTGCTGGCGTGGGGGGTCAGGTTCCTCCGGACAAGGTCTCGGCTATTTAAAGTGATGATTCATGTTTCGAAAGGAGTTTAGCTGTCGTCTAAAAGAAATGAACCACAGAAGAATGGAGTGATTGCGTTTATACAGCCTAAGAGTGAATTGCGAAATAGCTAAAGTATTGCTCGGTCAAAAATGTCTTACCTTCCGATGTACTTTGCAAAAGTTTTACAGGGAACCCTCAGTCCGTGCTTGTAGCGCCAATGCAGGTGTTGTTCAAAGTGCAGCAGAAAGGAATCTCCTTTTACACTTCCTGTCTTCGCCCACTGGCGGAATCTGGGATATGTAGTTTCTTTAAGCAAGGAAGCTGATTGGAGTAATGGAGGAAACGGCTAAATTGGGCGGTAATCGCGATGTAAAGGTAGAGGCTCATGGGATTTGTAGTTCAACACCGTGGCGGACCCAGCTTTATTGACAAAAAACCATATAACACAATTCCGAGGTTCATGAAGTGCAATGGATTTGCATGTAGGATGCAAGAATGAAACGTGTGTGTAGTATGATGAAGCTTTCAAACGAGCATCATTATTAATGAAGTTTAGGTGGATATTCAATAAACAGGGAATGTTCTGACAGGAAAGAATTCACAGGTTAAAAATCTGACATTTCATTCAGTCCATCGACTGATGTGTTGAATTTAATTATCAACATCGCTTCTCTTTTCAACAGTTTAGCATCCAGATCTCCTCCTCTGCTGTCTTGTGTGACTTTCGAAATAACAGTCCATTTTACATCTGTTTCTGCATGGTTGTTGAGACGCCAATGGTTAACCAAAGGAGCGTTTTGCACATTTTTGCGTATTCTTGATTTGTGCTGTTGGATTCTGAACCTTTTTTCCTGATTTGTTTTTCCAATATAAAGTTTGTCACATGGACATAATATCCCATACACTACAAATTTTGTTTTGCAGTTTGAAAAGGAATCATGTTTCCAATGAATGTCCTGATGGATGAAATGGTTGCCTTCCAGAGTGGACTCACAACACACACATGTTCCACATTTGTGGTGGCCTTGAATAGGAGGAAGATTTAGAAAGCTTCTCATATTCGGGACCTTTGTTTTTGGAAGAGCGGCTCTCACAATCTGATTAGCTATGCTTCTATCTTTCCTAAAAGCAAATAGTGGGGGTTCTTTGAGGGAAGGATCCAGATTTTTAACCAGGTGCCAGTTTTGGGAGATGATCTTTTTGAGCCAATTGGACGTAGGTGTAAAGGTAGACACTTAGACAATTCTGTCCATTTTGGATTTGTCTCTCCTTTCAAAGAGAACCTCCCTTGGGGTCCACCATGCACGTTTCATGGATCTCTTCAAAAGTTTTTTAGGATATCCTCTTTCTAAGAGGTTGGTCTTTAATTTTTCTGCATGAAGAAGGAATTCATCCTTGAATGTGCAATTCCGACGGATTCTTAAAAATTGTCCATAGGGCAAATTGTCCCTCAGGCTGCGTGGATGATTGCTGGAATAGAGTAACGCTTTATTTCTGTCGGTTTTTTTCTTGTACAGTGTGGATACAAGGTGTCCACCACTGGGGTAGACTTCAACATCCAAAAATGGTATTTTGACTTTGGAAAAACTGAGACTGAACTTAATGTCTGGTGTTCTATTGTTCAGCCAATTAACAAAGTCTTGCAGTTGGTCTTCTTCTCCAGTCCAAGTTAAAAACACATCGTCGATGTACCTTACCCAATGTCCGATGTAAGTTGAAAATGGATTATTGTTATACACAAAATGTTCCTCGTATTTTGACATGTAGAGGATAGCCAGCTCAGGGGCGAAAGGACACCCCATCGCGACACCTTTGATTTGTAAAAAGAACTCATCCTTAAAACAAAAATAGTTATTTTTTAAAGCAAAGGTGGCTAGCTCCAAAATGAATTGTGTCGGGACCTTTTCAGGCTTAGGTCTACTATTTAGAAATGTCTCCAAAACTGCCAGCCCTTCGTCTTGAGGAATTTCCGTATACAACGAGGTGACATCTAGAGTGACTAAGAAGTGTGTATTTTCTTGAAACTCCATTGTGCTCAATTTGATCAGGAAATCCGTAGTGTCTTGAATAAACGATTTAACCTCTTGCATGAAGGGTTTAAGGACGAAATCGACGAATTTTGAAATTGATTCAGTCAAAGACTCACAACCCGAGACTATGGGACGGCCCGGGGGATTGTTTTGGTTTTTATGTACTTTAGGAAGTACGTAGAAAATAGGTATACGAGGGTTTTTGTTTTTTTAGAAATTCATATTCTTTCTTGCCTAAAAAGCCTTCATCAAATCCTTTCTGGAGAATATTGAATAGTTTGCCTTGCAATTCAGCCGGTGGATCTTTATTTAGCTTCCTGTAGCAAGTATCATTTGTAAGTTGTCTCATCACTTCTGCCGTGTAGCGTTCAGTGGCCCAGATGACAATTGACCCGCCCTTGTCCGCTTGTTTAATTATTATGGATGGGTCATTTTTTAGATCAGTCAAAGCTTCTTTTTGAGCTTTCGTCATGTTGAATTTAACAGATCTCCTTTTATGTTTTTCAGCTTCCGTGATGGCAGATAGTACTACCTTTTCAAATAGTATTACCTCTTTAGGTGTTTTAGCTGTTGGTGGACAGAAACAGGATTTTTTCTTTAAACCTGTCGTCTCTGTGTTGTCCTTCAATGGATTATCCAGGAAGAAGGTGATCAGGCGTATCTTCCGGCAGAATTCAATGAATTCAGCCTTGAGTTTGACAAAGTTGGTTGCTTTGGATGGTACGAAAGAAAGACCCATTTCTAGTACACTGCATTCATCATATGTCAGAGTTTTATCTGAGAGATTGAAGATGGACGTCACGTTCGGTTCCCGCGATTTTTGCCGATCTGTGACAGTTGAATTCCTCAGTTTTTGTAGTTCTGACGTCTCGTGGACATTTCCCATGGTTGATTGGTAAATCTGGATCTGCCGCGTGGTTTCCGCTGTCCTCGTCCTAAAAAAGACGGTTGTTGAAAGTTCTGTTGTAGATTTGGTTGAAAATGTACACGTCTGCTGGGTTCACCCCTTGTACTAGGGTTGTCAGTGTCACTGCTGCCCGAAGAAGATGATGTTTCAGAAAAATTGATGAAATTATGCCTAGATCTCCCTTGGTAATCCTGTAGAAATCGTCGTGAGTCAGGTCTTGTGTAAAAATCAATTTGTAAATAAGGATAAATCTTATCTAGAGAAGTTCTTTTTATCCTTTTCAAATTTGGAGCCCTTTTGATTAATTGAATAGTCTTTAAATTCGAGGATCTCCTTGTCGACTTTGTCCAAAAGTTCTTTGGCATCCGTAATCAATTGGTTAGATTTAATTTCGCTCTCAAGAGCCGTGATTTCTTCCAATTGTTGTTTAGACAGTCTTTGTGCTGTCTCGACGGTGAGGACCATTAGGTCTCTGCTGCATTTTGTTTCGATTTGACTGAAACCTTTTTTATAAGTTGGATCCTCTGTAAATATTACTGGAACGTTGCGTATTTGGAGGCCTCCCGGGATGGTTCCTGCCCTCAGATGTTCAATTAGAAAATGACCGTGTAGATCAGTCCGTATTTGCTTCTTTTTCAGTCTTACAAGTCTATCAGATTCGTTATTGATTTTGGCAGTTGTGCTCAAGGCGGCGGAAGAAAAAAGTGGAGGGTCATTCAATAGCTTTAGTATATGTTCCTCGCTGTATGCAAAAGTGTCGCTAACTGACATAGTATGTCAAAGAAGAATAAAGAAGGAAATTATCAACCTATAATACACACCCTTAAATGTGCTATACCTATACTACACCCACTAACCGTGACTAATTCAAAAATCGGCAGTCTACACCTCAAAATTGTTGATTAAAATCAAACGAAAAAAGTGTTTTAGGAAAAGGACATAGGCCCTGGGTACCTGATTGGCAGGAACCCAAGGCACTCAGTCAAAGTAGGTCAGCAGTTCAGCAAAAAGTGGGGCCAACCATGCAGAAAGATGGCTCTTTTTCACAATTAGGTCAACACTTTTTGTGTCGAATTTCCCAAGCAAGCTCCCTTGCAGACTCTTTTCTAGATACCGGGCTGTCCCGTCCCTGCCTCTCTAGTTCTGAAGCTCAGGAATGACTACACCCAAACCATCTAAGTGACTGCATGTTGGACCATAAGAGTGTGGCATCCAAAACTCCTGGGCAACATCATCTGTCCTCCAGTCAAGCTGTCTCTTTGGAGGGGAGGGGACTTTTCTATTACATGAGCAGGGCAGTATCTTGCAGCCGGGCCTGCACAACAAGTATTTCATGCGTGGAGATTGAGTAGTGATAGTCAATCCCATTTGATCTCATTTCTGATGTTTTTGATGTTATCTTGATAGCTAGACAGCTTTTTACAAAGTTAGTGCATGCCAGGTCTGAGAAGTTTTGGGATTGGTGCATCAGCTGCCAGATGGACCCATAACTGGCCGAACCATCGAATGTTGTTATGGACTTGGATTGGACACTGTTAAAGGCAACGTGCCTGCACTTTCAGCGTTTTTGTAGTTGCTGGATCAGCCTTCTTTGTTCACATCACTTGTAGTTATGATATTTTTAAAGGCGTAGAACACGTTTCAACCGCAGCCCTTTGTGATGCCACAATGGGACTTGAATTTGGTTCTCACTTTTCTAACGCTCACCCCTTTGAAGCCAATGCAGAGTTGTCCACTGTCTGTTGACCCTTAAAACGGTCTTTCTGGTTGCGATAATGTCAGTTCATTGTGAGTGAGCTGCAGGCAGTTTCAGGTTTTTATGTCTTGCACAACTTCTTTTTTTCCGACAAATTGGTTTTGAACTCGAGCTGCATTTCTGCCAAAAGTAGTAACACCTTTTCATATTTGGCAGGCGCTAAACCTTCCTGCATTCTTTGACACCCCCGCCCCATCCCTTGAAAGAGGAATAGAGATACTGCATCCTTTGGATCCCAAAAGTGGCTTCTGTTGTTAAATTGATCATACCAGAGCCCTGCAGGTGTACGATCAGGTCTTTGTGGGCTTCTCGGGGGCATGGAAAGACTAGGCAATGCATAAAAGAACCATCTCTATGTGGATAGTCCTCTGCATTAAAATCTGCTATGCGCTAGCTAAGATGAAGCTCCCCTCCAAAGGGTTACAGGCTCATTCCACTCCAGGCACTGCCCATCCTGGATATTTGTCAGGCTGCTACATGGGCATTAGTTCACACAGTCACAAAGCACTACTGTCTTAACAGTCAGGCTCCTGGGGAGGGGTATTTTATACTTTTGGTACTGCAAGACATTTTGGGCTGTGCTTTGGTATCTTTTAACCAGGTGAGGAATCTATGGTTATCCATCAGAAAAAAAGTTACTTATTTTTAGTAACTATATTTCTGATGTATACTCTAATCTCAGATTCTTCACTGCCTTCCCTCATCCCTGTTCTGTGAATTGGACTCTCTTCCATCTAAAAAGGTCCTAGCCTAGAAACCTGCATGCTGGTCATGCCTGTTTGCTGAGAGGCAGTGCGTTTGTGGGCATGGTAAAGCCTGAGAAAGAAACCAAAGTCATTATACCTGGGTGGCTGCACTACTTCACCTACAGCTTTCAGAAGTAATGCTTTAGAGCAGTTGTTCGTACCCTTTTCACGAATGTGACCCCCACTTAATCACCACGGGGGACCTAAGGATTCCCACTGAATCATTATTGGAATCTGGAGACCACTCAACCCCCTCCACTGAGTCATTACTGGAAGCTGGTTAGCCCAGGCTAAGCATTTTCGATCATTTGAACCGCAAACCAATACACAAGAAAATACAGAGAGAAGAATTCTTCAAACAAATGCACAAATGATTACATTTTATTTAAATTGCAAACACATTTTAAAAAATCAACATTTTAATGGGAATGTTGGAGGCTTTTCTGAATTTAATTGAGGCCATTTATCACCCCTACTGTATCTTGTTTGATGTACTTGCACTGTGGCTATTAACTTAATTTTTAGCCTCAAATAGTGCATTTTGCTTCCTTATTTATATACACTTTATTATTCTGTCGCTATTATTTCATTTTCTTATTTCCTGTGTAGGCTTCGCAGACCTGGAGGGATCCCCAGACCACAGGTTAAGAACCACTGCTTTAGATTTTTTCTGGATCCAATATCCTGTTTAGGGAATATTCACAAGGTGTGGAATCTGTGGTTAAGTAGAGTACCTTGTAACAACAAGAGGAGGGACAATAGGGCTTTTTTTCAGGTCCAGCATACGTGCCCAGGGCAATGTGTATAAAGATGGGTATGCAGTTCCTAAGGGTGAGGAGACATATAAGGTCAGCGAGTACTAGGTTCGCTATGTAGGTTCAATAAGTGAATCCTATTATTCAAAGTGAGAGGGGGAGACCCCTCTTTGGAACTGGAGCCCTCACACACCCAGCAAGCTAGGTGTCATGCTTCATCATCTGGGCTTGCTCCTTGTCGGGCGGCGCTGCAATGCCTGACTGGCTCCCATAAATGGGGCTCTTTGTTGGAGATCTTTTGTCCCTGCCGTTTGGTGCAGTTGGGGTGAGGGGCCCAGTAGTGTAGATGTAGTGTAAGTGAGTTAAAACAGGTCAATTATTCCTTGAATTGTATTTATTCTGGTAGGTAAATTGCCTGATTAAAAGTCAATAGAGTGGCGTCACTCTATTGACTTTTAATCAGCTTGCTGGGTGTGTGAGGGTTCCAGTTCCGAAGAGGGGTCTCCTATCAGAAAAAAAGCATTACCAAAGGTAGATAACTTGTTCATGGACAATATTTTATTTGTTCTATAGCTGCACCTGATGGGCTGACTAGGCCTTCTCCATTGATTTAGTAATTGAATGTGATACAGGGGGGCTGTAGATCGGAAAGCTGTACACTATCATAAAATACGGCATTTTGATTGCCTCCCAGCAGGCCTATTTCCATCCACTAAGGAGATTCACACCTAGGACCTGCGAACAAGCATCTTTACAGCCTTAAAATAGATATCTCAACGCTTTCTGTAGCATTTGCCTTTGATGATCAGCTTTCTGATAGATATAGTGCTGGAGAGGAGTGCTTTAGAATTATAAACTTTATTGTACAAAGAAAAAAAAGCTTGGTATGCTTAATGAAAAAGTTTCTTTTTCCTGCTACTACAAATTCCAGAAGTAAATGTGTTGCTTATATATAGTTACCTTAAATGGAAAGACGAGGCGTTTAGCAAAACGGGAACAAGCTGGTTTAATTAAACGCAGCAGCCAGGAGAGTCTCGACAGAATGCGATTGAGGAAAGACCCTCAGTGTACATTTTGGCTGACATTATATATTTCTCGTGAGGTACAATAAAGTAATTTCTGCATTCTTGAAAGAGCATCTTAGTCATAAATTAACATGTTTGGGCATCTGATGGCTCTCTATCTCGGGGAGAGTTAGTGTGGGCCTGTGTGTGTGTGTGTTTCCAGATATCCAGCATGAGGAGCACGTGAACACTGTGTGGTGTGCATGTTGTGTCTAGATAACACATGTAGATAGGAACACTCAGCCAATCTAGCTTTGTGGTATTTCTGGGGAAAGTGAGCCTTTGGCCAAACGTGTTTTATCGGGGTCAGTTTCTTCTTAACTGTTTGTGGTGCAACTATCTATCTATCTGTGGGATTGATCAGGGGTTTCTCTGGGTGTGTGCTTGTCTTTTAAGAGAGACTTCACCTCTGACCTGTCATTCGATAGGCTTGGGAATGGGTTGCAGGACCTGCCGGACCACGCATCTCTGACTCTGTGTTGATGGGGATGTCACCTTGGGTAAATCAGACAGCAATGATACAAGTTCATTGGAACTCCTGAAAATAATGACAGTCACTGTTATCATTTTTATCGACGTTCTCAACATTGAGCATACTGTTGTCATAGTGTTTAATTTGTGCCGGTGCTTCCCGGTGCTTAGCACCGGCACTTAATTATTAGGCCCGGGTCTACATGCATCTGCTGCGCAGGTCACATATTGCACGATGATAGATGTATATTTTATAATTTACCCTGTACTGTACTCGGTGCAGCCGCAGCATGTTTTTCACGTCTCCCTCCCGACCGAGTGAGTCACGGTGCTGTGCTTAACAGTCAGTGTTGCGGCTGGGCCTCTTCTTAGTCACTGTGACTTAGCCTGCCCAGGCTGAGCTGTGAGCCAACGTCAGAGGAGATTCAAATGAATAATTACGTTGTTGATCATGACGGCAGCGGCCGGCCCTTTCACTTAGTGTTGCCACTTGCCGGTGGGCTGGCCGCTGGACACTGATTTTTTGGCTAGATTTTGGTTCTGAATGGGGTAAGGGCTGTGCTGCAGCGTGCGCAGTTGCGCATATTTGCCACGCCCCAGCATAACCACAGCAGCTCAGGCTCAGCACGAGTCATCGTCGTTTGCTCAAGACAGACCAACCCGACGACAACGACGTTGAGGGCAGGGCAGCCATCGATCCACAGCAGCCAGCCCAGAACCATCTGGTAGCGTAGCATAGCAAGCAGCACCAGACCGCCTAATCAGTACTGCGTAAGTCTGCGCCTAATCTTATTAAAAGCAGTGTGAGTGCAGCCAGTGTGTGTCCCCTCCCTCCCTGACGGCCTACCACGAGTAACGGTAAGAACTAAGTTAATCACTGCTTACTTAGTATAGTAGCCAACTAACGATGTCTTTCCATTTCCAAAAACCAACGCGGTTTTATTTTTTGGTGGCGTGACGGCGGGTCCGGTCGTCAGATCATCGTGGCTGGCGTGGTGGTGGTAGTAGGCAGCTTGCCTCCGGCACAATTTTCGTTTATTAGGATGTGATCGATCCCACAATCACAGTACTGTGTGTGATCATCATTCATTCATTCAGATTGCCAGGCCAGTGCCCAGGGTGGCCTAGTAGTAGCCGCCACACACCACCCGGCCATATGTACATGACATCTTGAGGGCCTGCCGGCGCCGCATTACTGGCCTGCCTGCCAGGGCTAAGTAAGTTAAAAAGCCAAGGTAGGCCCTGCCCTGCCCGCCCAGGCCAGCCCCTCGGCGCTCGCTGACTTGTCTAAACATGGCGCGCAGCTGCGCACTAATTAATTTCCAAACGAAATGCAGTTTGGTTTCACTTTCTCAGGTGTGGTCACCCCGGGCCGTCTCACTCAACAAACGGCTGGGTACCGCACTACCGCCGGCTAATTACGGACACGCAAGCTCAGAGTAACCCCGAGCCTTGCTTATAAGATAGGCATTCCCTCAGGGTTCAATTATGATTGAAGACAGTTACTAGTAAAATCATGAATTGATGATGGTCGATTGGACAGTGGATTGTAAAATAGCACTCCGTCCGAATTTCTGAGGGACAAATCTTGATTGGAATCGAGCGCATGGCATGCACTCCAAAGTAATTTTTATTAAAGAGGAGTTTGTTTGTGGGATAGCCCTCTGCCCTCCAAGGACTGATACTGTACTGCTCCAGAGAGGGGCGCTGTCGCGGAATTCCATAGGGTGAGAGAGACTGTGCTGTGCTCCAGAGAGGGAGCTCTGCTCTAGAGTGTGGGGCGGCACTCCAAAGGGGTGAGAGTGAGACTGTGCTCCAGGGTGGGGGACTTACTTTTCACAGAGGGTGGCACTGTGTTTCAAGATGTGCCAGGCGTGACGAGGTCAGTACTGGACGAGGTATTCAGTGAGTATATGTATCTGAGTGAGTAACATCGACACCGCACCTGCGTGATGACAGTACACAGGCTGTGTCAATAGATTCGTAGAATAACCAGGCAACTGTCGAACGTGTGCAGTTCTAGCACAAAGCTACGCACAAGGCCACATCTGCAAAATTATCCATAATTAGCCTCTGTGCTGCATCCTTCATGTGCGCGGGTCATGCACTGACTGGCGTGGAGATTACACGGCACACAGATATGGTCGGTAAAACCGGCCATACCAGCGCTTGGTTAAACAGAACTACATTTATTATATAGGCACCTCAGTGATAACAGCGCCCCATTTTGGTAAAGTGGACAGGAGGCGCTTGTTTTGTGGTTTTCACTTCTACTTTCGCTTTGTGTCCAAGTTACACAGTCAAGCAAAATTACTACACTCTTCAGGAATCGTGGTTCCACTGCTTTTTCCATGTTTGAATTGCCCATTGTTGCTGCATATTTCACAATTTACTGCATAAACGGCAGGTTTAAATAAAAAACGTTTCTGGTTCAAACAGGCCAAAGCCGGTAACACCACTAAACCGCTTGTTCGGACGTTTAAAAATGTGTAAATCTTTGGGCTCACTCAGTCACTCGCCCAAATGCTTGGCGGGCTCAGGTCTGGCTTGGCGGCATGACATCCTATACCAGCCCTCCTGACTGGCCATATTCCTAGCACTGCATATTCCAGATTGATCCATCAGGCTTACTGGCAGTGGCTCGGGCTGGGCAGACTTTAAAGTTGAAACCTTTTGCACGCACGACGCACACACCGGCAGTCCAGCACCCATCGTTCTAAAAGCACTTATTGCAAAAAAAGTTTGCAAGCATGCGACTGAGCATGTATGGAATATCTATGATGATGCAACACACAAACAGTACTGGTGCCAGTGGAGGAAATGGGTGGAGCCGAAGAAAAGTAGGTGTGGCCTTCAACAAACATTTTAGCACCTGCACTTCATATTTTACAAATTAAGCACTGGTGTACATTGATATTGTCTTTACTGATATTGACATGATTATGTTTGCCTAGATCATGTCGTACATAGACATTGTTTTTACTGGTAACAATATTGTCATTTGTGCATGGATTATGGCATACATTGACATTGCTACTGCCGGTATCTTCACTGTTGTGCGATTATAACATACATAGACATTGCATCTATTGGTAATGACATTGTTATGCCGGCACAAGTTATGGAATCTGTTGACTTTGCATTTATTGGTATTGCCGTTATCGGGTCTGAACATATCGTGGTATTAATCGACATCATATTTAACCATTCCAACACCGGAGTCCCTGAAAACAGCCTTTTCCATGTGTTGGTGTAATGTACTTCCCAGACTGTGTAAATTGTGTAACCCATCCTGTTTTTCTTTTCATTTTAAAATACTACCCTCATTGCTTTTGTATTTATTTAGTTATTTTAAATTGTTTTAATTAACTTTGTAGGAGTTTGTAAGAGTTTTTTTTATAGACCTGTATATTTTAAACGTTTCAGTTCCTTGTTTTTAACTGACAAAAATTATTCTGAAGCCAGTGCGCAGTCCTGCAAGGAGTTGTAACTACTGAAAAGAGGAATTGGAGAAAAACTAAAAGACAGAATTAAATGTCCACTCGCCAACTCCTATGGAGGGTCTCATTACCCATTGGAGCACACATCTTATCAATTTTAAATATTATATATATCTGCAAATAGCTGCTTTTCTTCTAAATCTACTATTGTACATTTGTATAGAAGATTAAAACCCTTTTTCCCCCAAAATGTTACTATTTTAAAATTAGGTCGGTAGTAAGGTAGGGAGAAGATGGGTAGGTAAGTAAACCGGAGTAAAAAGATGTGGAAAGGGCATGATGGACTTGGGTAAGCTTCTTGTGTTAACTATTTTTAGCCCCTTTTAAAATATACAATGTGCCTTATTACGAGTTTAGCGGTCTGGCCTTCAAAGGACTGCTTCCACCAGTAGCCCACAGCACTAGTGGTCTTCTGACTGCCGTATTACGAGTTGACTTGAGGGCCTGCGGTTTGGCTGCGATGCTGGGCAATATATTTCCATATTCATCGATGCCTTTGTGTACATTTCGACAGCATGTGTGTTGAATGCACACATATGCATGATAAATATGGAAAAATACCAGCTACCCATTTCTGGAATCCGAGCCATATGTGGGCAGTCCCATCAATGGGTATATGTTATAAAGAGCACTTACCTGTATATCTCCGCAGACAGGGTTGTATTCCTTGGGGTGAAGATGCTGCTGCATGGGGGGGCGTGAGAAAGAGATCCATGTCGAAATCTGCTAGGAAGACCAGGAACGGAGTAAGTATTCACCCCAGATCCTTTGTCTCTGCCAACCTTTTAGACGGCAGTCCAAACGCCATGGTCCCCTTGTTGGAATGCCAACTTGTAATACGGACGGCGGTGTTGCGCCTTTGTACCGCCGTATGGAGGCTGCCTTTCCCTGACCACAATTCCACCTGTCGGCTGTGTTCTGGCTATGCTGGTGGTCCAGCCGCGGTCTCTGCACAAGTAACACTCCCAACCCTTAATACGGTGGTCTGACATACTGAGCTCATTGTGGTCGGACCGCCAAACTCGTAATAAAGATCTATGTCTCTAATGTTTAAAACGTACTTCCCATCACATTTTTTTGGTTTTATATCTGCATTGATACTGAAGTGCTTATTTACTTCAGACTGGTTCACAGGGAAGGTGTTAAATTCATCATCTAGTATTTCGGCTAAATGGGGTCTCACTTTTGTCTTGAATACAGAGTGTTAACAACTTAGATAGTTAGAACTCTGTGGTAAAGCTGCAGTAGACCACTAGGGCATTAACTGAGGGACTGACATGCTGATTAAAAAAAAAAAGTACTTTTAACAGATACAGACTTACTTTCTTACATGAATGAGGAAGATATTTGTATATTTCTCATAGTTAATCAAATCCCTGCAGCGGATCGACATTTTTCCCGGGAGCAGAATAACCTTCGATCTCACAGCAATTTATAAAAGTACCATTATACCACCATCAAATGATTTATATTGTAACAAAAATCTGTTCTCACCCTTTATACTTGATCCTTTTTGTGATCCTCCAAAAACAGACCTGAACTACAATGTATTTCAGTGGGACAAACATGGTAGACCATTATCAATAAATAAAAAATAAAATAAAAAAAACTCATCTAACAGGTGTTATTCTTGTAACCTTCCACCTAAGTAGTTCCATGAAAAACTCACCCTCTAACAAACCATTTTGTGAGTTTCACCTTGTAGTTTACAGGTTTGATTTGAACCAGCAATATTATCCAAGAGGAAGGGCACTCCCAGCCAATTATTTACCGGGTGTATAACTCTGCTTCGCTTCTGGACCCTCATGCTCTATCCTGGTCAATAACTACGCGAGTGCCCTGCCTCTCGGTTAATATTGCTTGAGGGGTTAATGGTTTAGAAGTATCTACAAATGGGTAATCTTGGCTCAGTCTCATGTGAGAAGAAATGCAGTATTCTACTATTTAGTAATGCATGTATAGTTATTGATTATTGGCTACTAGTTGCATTGTTGTGTAGGTATTAACAGAAGTGCGGTGTGTGTGTGTATATTATATCTATACTGACTTGATAGCTAAGTTGTGTGAAACCTATGAACACTGCATGAATAGAAGCGTGTCTGTAATGAGCCAGCATTTGGAAATGAAATGTGTTGACTAATATACATTCATTTTTAACTTGGGTCGTAGACTTTTGTTTATACATGCAGCATGTTGTTTTTAGTGTGTAGCAATGTTTCTCTGTTTCACGATAGTGATACAAACCCTACTTACTATGATGCTTAAATTGTCATGTTAAGATTTTAACATTGGTTTGAGCCTGTAACTATTTTGTTCGTCATTTTGTGTGCTGCGATTATTTGCTTTGATGTAATTGGGTATGGTTTGTTTTTATTTTATGCATTATTGGGCTAATTGTATATACAAGTACAACCTCCACCTCTCATGCCATTGTAACACTAGAGTTCTAGTTACCATCGCTTCTCCACTCGTACAGGAAACTAACTTTGAAAGTAGGTTTGTAGCTGGTTCTCAAAAATGTCTTTTTTTTTTGTGTCTGAAGACGCTTTTAAGGTTTGCTCTCCCCAGTCTCCAATTATTTAAATTACCGGGGCTATTTTGTGCTATATACGTAGCTCCTACTGGCATCTGTGTGTGTTATCAACTAGTCTCAGGAGTTTGGCACTTGCAGCAATGTTTTGTCTACCTCTTGCCCACTGAGACTGTAAAAGCTAGCTCGTTAATCTCATCAATTTGTTTGCTTGAGGAGATGGCGGATTAAAAGACCAATTCACTAATAAGTAAAACATTTCTCGCCGTAAGAATGTACGATCTGTAAAATTTAAAACTGTTAGTCAGTTGAATTAACTGTTTTCTATGCACAACCTGCTCGGTAAAATAAAAAATTGGCAAAGCTAAAAGGTCTCGGTTATAACTGAAAAAGCAAGCCAGAATAATTGACTTGGCCTCTTTTTGTTGTAGGATTCAATTACTGTCTTGGGGTAGGAATACTGCCAGTCCTGCTTGAAGTCTTCTCACCAGCTACCTTTAGGTCTGGCTGGAGAGGTAGTCTTAGGGTGAGGGTGTTGACGTGCGACTCCCACATGAAAAGCTGGAGTGTTTGTATATGCGAATCGTGCCTGATAGGGTTTGACCAGTACTCCGATGGGTATGACTAAGTGTTCTTTCCGTACGTTGGTATGACTAACTGTTCTTTCCGTACGTTTCTTTTGTACTATAAAGGTTCTGATCGCTGTCTCGTTTTCGTTGTGGCCTTGTCTGAAGAAATGCTTTGAGATTTTGAAAAGATGGATGAGCCTTAATGCTAAAACAGCGCTGCAGCAGTTATTCCTAAGTGGAGTCATTTGTTTGTGAGACTGGAGTGCTTTCTCTTTTGAGGCTGTTCATTTATTTGTAAGAACCCTTAACCAATGATTCATGGCAAGCTGGCCCCATGCATCTGCCAGTCCCCTCCCTTAATTTTTGTCCCTTACTTCGCTACACATACTTGCGTTTACTGGCATGACCAAGCACCAGTTATACCAGTGAAAAGAACCTCGGTCCCCTCCCTGGACCCTCGAGTGGTCACAGACACACTAGTTCGGGACTCCCCTTTCTCCCTCACAGGATCAGCTGTACAGCAGTTTTTAGTAGCTGTTTAACCTTGCTCATGCTTGTCTCAGTACACGAAGTGCAAAGCCCTTGTTTGCACATACACACAGCGCCTCTCAAGCACAGGGAACAGATATAGAACAATGAGTTTGATAGAAGCAGCTGGCTAGCATTCAGGCAGGATCACTACACTGGCATATGCTGGTGATCACTTGCACGGAAGAAGGCCATGCTTGTAAGGGAAGCCCACCAGTGGTCAAAAAATTTGATCTCTGTTGGGGGAAAGGTAAGGAGCGCACCAGAGTGTTTGGCAGTTGGCTTACTGCTGCATGCACTACCCGCAAGGCCACTCTGTACACTACTGTCATTACATCTGGGTGAGGTGGTCCTCTTTGAAGTAGGGAGTTGCAAATGTATCGTGGCATGTTGCAAAGGCTCTGCTACTGGAACATGTGGCTTAAGCTATGCCATTGCTTTTGGTGCTCGCTGTATTACAACAGTAGGGTACTGGGGATAATAATCACTGGTCTGGCTAGTTTCTTCTGGGGGAGTGGACAATAACAATGCACCTCCATTGCAGTTAATGTGAACATTTGGAAACTTGTATGGGGTGGCGTCCAACGGCATTCGGGGGTTATTGAGCTCCAGTTGTAACAGTTGAAGCCTTTTGCCTCTGGTGACCTGGGGCCATCTTGACCTTCGACCCAGACTGAATCTCATTTAGGCCTGTGATCAGATTCTTTGCTCGTCCCACCTCTTTTCTTACCCATAATTCTAAGTGCTCGCAACTGAGAGCTTCGCAAACGCCCACAAAACCTGTTCGTAAATGTCCAGCCAGTGTATTTACTTTTAAAAGAAAAATACTTTTATTCACACACTGAAATAGTAAACATAAAATTGCAACTATAAACTATAACTGTGTTGAATAATCTCCTGCTGTTAAATTAAAGCACCTATTGTGTAGGTCAATCAGTTGCAGTATAAACTCTCTTCCTAATGTTT
The DNA here is from genome assembly GCF_964204655.1 of Triturus cristatus. Lineage (NCBI taxonomy): Eukaryota > Metazoa > Chordata > Amphibia > Caudata > Salamandridae > Triturus > Triturus cristatus. Next base: position 557,991,005 of record NC_140589.1, on the reverse strand, counting down.
TGGCATAGAGTTCACAATCTAGAACTCTTTCTTGTTATAGTTGTCAGCAGTTTACGGCCTCTTCTCTTTGCATTTGACCGAAGGTCTGCTTGAATAATGGTGCTATTGGTGCTACAATTTATGAGCAGTAGGACTAGTTCAGAGGTAGTCTAACGCTAATGCTGTGTATTCAGATGCCCTTAAAGATGCTCAGTTAAGGGGTGGAGACACAGCCCATGGCCATCTTAATGTTGGAGCCAAACTGAACATGAGCACGTTACCCAGAGCAGTGTTGCAGAGTAGAACAACGCCCTTTTGAGGCTTTGTTGTAAAAAATCGGAACTCTTCAATGCTTTTTTACACTTACACTTAAACAAATGTCTAGCAGGTACATTCATTATTTAAATTAAAAACTTTTAATTACCACACCATTCAAATTCTAAATATAAAATTATAAATGTACTTCATAAAAACCAGACTGCTCAACCCATTTATTAAAAATCTATGTAAGGTATCTATGTCAGTTATGTAAAGTCCGTTCATATTGAATTTGGCGTGGACATGACAATGAAAAATGCATTCATATTGCACTTGTCACAATTCACAAAGTATAACCCCTTCCGATTGGATTTGTCATAGGGTTATACGATGTGAAGCCCCGTCTTTTTTTTTTTAAAAAACAGTTTTATTGTTTTTCAAACATACATCTTATTATTGGAGCAGTACACTGATATCGTTCTTATACAGACTACATTTGCCACAATGTTTTTCACATCAGGTTGTGATATCCAGGACATATTTCAAATATAAATTGACTTTTAGGGAATAAAACACTTATACATTCGCAACCCTGCCAAATCAGTGTGGTTAGTGGCGGAACCTATATGTATTACACCTCGTATCTTATCCCATCCCGTGTACAAATTTCTCTTCTGTTACTGCTAGAATAAACAATAAACCAAACCTCTCATTGACACACCCCCACCCTCCAGTCCTATGCATGCTCAGGTATACAATAAATACATCATATCTAACATTTGAGGCTCTTGAGAAAGCTTTGCACTTTTAAATAAAAACAAAAACACATCTCTGGACGTGGTGTTCGGGAAATTATCCCCTCAGTGTACGGTCAATTGTGTGCAGTTAGGGGTATCCTAATGATTTATGTCCATTGCTTTGAGAGCCTATAACATAACATCCCATTCCAATGCTATTGGGATTTTACGTAAGCCTCTAAGCTCTTCTCGATGCAATGCAGCGCTCTCTGCACTGCCCCAATGGAGCAGTTCACTATGCCAGACTTGTTCTGTAGGTGGCTTCCAGCGCATAGTAATGGCACGTACTGCTAAAATGAGCGCCAAGTCAACAAAAAGGTATTGTACTTTATGCTTAGACACGTGTGTGTGCCGGCCTAATATACATTCCTCCACGGGATTTTGTAACTCGCGGTCATACTAACAATGTGCCTGACAATATCCCAAAACCCTCACATTTTTGGACATGCCCATGCCATGTAGAGGAGGCCAGCCCCCTCCAATAAGCATCTCGGACAGTAGTTTTGCTTCTGTGGGAACATTTTGTCTAATTTATGGGGCGGTAAGATAAGCCCTACGAAGAATCATGGTTTGAATGAATTTAACCCCTTCCACGTGCGGCAAATTCCGCCGCGAGGCGGGGCTGGGCGTGGCGCTCAGGTACCCAGGGCAGCTCCCAGCCATCATAAATCACTGTGGGCGTGTGCTCATGACGGCCGGGAGCCGTCCGAACTCCGCCCACTAATTAATTCGCCCGCACAGGTGGGGAATTAGCCACGCGTGGGCGGAGCGGCAACGGTCAGACGGCTCCCGCCCGTCATGAGCACTCGACTACTGTGAGTCATCCTGAGCATGGATGTGGTTAAATTCTACAATTACCACCCATTCCTTATCCGCCAAAGCTCTCCCTGTGTCCTCTGCCCATGCCGCGCGCAGTGGATCTAGACCAATCTCAGTATGAGAGCATATCCCTGTGTATAGCCACTTAATAAGGTGTCTGCCTCTGCCCATATAATAAAGCATTTTGACCATTTCATGTGTGGGGGGGTTCTTGCCTCTGCGGGGCCCAGTGAATTTTAATATATTGGAACAGTGCGGCATGCAATAAATATAATTGCGCCGGAGCTCCCATTTCGTTAACAAAAGTATTGTGGTCTAGCAGCGTCCCATCTCCAAACAGGTCAGGCACCGTACTGATCCCTGCGTCCAGCCACAGGGCTATTCTACGTTTAGTGATTCGGCTGTCCGTCAACGGAATTCCCAGTACGGGGATATTGCCTACGTCCAGCCACGGTGTTATTCTACGTTTAGTGATTCGGCTGTCCGTCAACGGAATTCCCAGTACGGGGATATTGCCTGCATAAGTAGGGGGTGTGCCTGTATATTGCAGCGCTGCTCTCCAGCACTGAAGCGCGGTGTGCAGTAAAAGGGGGAGACATTTTGGGATCTTGCTATTGGGCAACAGCAGGCATGTAAGGTGCCCTGATCTATATCTTTTTCCGTAAACCCTATCTCGTGAAGGTTACGCCCAGCAGTCCGAAAGGATAGCCATTGTAATTGGCATGCATAATAGTATGCTCGTAGGTCCGGTACACCCAATCCCCCACTCTACTTGTGCCCAGTTGCAGTTTCTTAAGACTGATGCGCCGTCTACCAGATCCCCATATGAGGTCAATAAGTAAGGTATTCATCATCTTGAACGTAGTATGTGGTATCATAAGAGGTAAGTTAGTGAAGTAATAAATCGGACGCGGGAGGACCACCATTTTTGCTAAAGCCGCTCTACCCATGACTGACAGTGGTAATGTAGTCCAGAAAGCAACACTGGAGTGCAAGGCTCCAAGCGCTCTATGTAAGTTACCATCCAGCATGTCTATGGGTGTCCGGTAGATCTGGATACCCAAGTATTTAAATGTATGCTGCGCAACCTGGAGTCTGATATCTCCAAACTCGATGGCAGTGGGGCTTGCATGTTCTGTGAAGAAAAAAACATGTGACTTCGCTGCATTAATGGCAAGGGCTGAGATTAATTCAAAGTGATGAAACACCTCGTATAGCGGGTCCAGGGGCAAGCGGTGATCATTAAGATACAGAATAATATCGTCTGCATATGCAGAAAAAGGTGTGTCATGTTCCTTAGTATCTGAAAGAAACACGTTAGTTAGATTCCTCACCTTAGAATATCCCCAGGCGTCAGGCTGGATCCGGAAAGATGTTTCGTCAGCAATACCATTGCGCGTCGCTAGGCGTCGTCTGCGGTTCCGCGTCCGTCGTCGGCGTCGTGCGCTGGGATGACGTCGTCGGAGTACTTGGACGCCGCCCTTGCGTGCTGACTTCAGTTCTTTTTTCCGCTCCAGACAGCGCCGATCCGGGAAGAGCATACCCTTTTAGTCATTTTTTGACTAAACTTTTTGGACTCTTTTGGTTTATTCTAGTCGACTCGACTCTGGTGCCGGTTGGATGCCTGGTTTTAAACCTTGTGACTCCTGTCACTGACTGATGTCAGTTACGGACCACCACCGCCAGTGCCTCTACTGCCTCGGGTCCAACCATGATGCCGAGTCGTGCCTCGACTGCCGGGCCTTGACTTCGAAGGCTAGACGGGAGCGGTCCCGCAAGCTACTTGAGCTCCGGCAGGCGGCTCTGCGCCGTTCACGGTCCCAGTCGAGGAGGAGGTCGAAGGACCGGTCGCGGAGCCGCAGCCATCACCGCTCGTCTGGTTCCAAGTCTTCGGGTAAGTCGAAGTATAGTAAGAAGTCCAAGAGGCGACATCCCTCGCCGGTCACGCGACTCGTCTGAGGGTTCGGGTGGTACCACCCACGCGACTCCGTTGGAGCCGCAGGAGTTGCGTCCGTCCCCATTCCCGCTGGTCCCTGGGACTGACGCGACTCCTGCGGAGATCAGTGCCGCCTTCTCTGCCATGAGAGGCCTGGCTCCGCCGTCGACGCCTGCCGGCGCGCCATCAGGCCCCGCAGGCTCAACTGGGAGGCCTAGCGAGCCTCCGGCCCCGGCCACGTCGTCGAATCCGGTCCCGACACCGCAGGTCCCCGCAGGATCCAGGCCTGGATCCCAGTCGGCACCGGTCGACCTCACGACCCCTCCACCGGCGCCGCCTTCGGACGACACCGTTCCCTGGTTCAGTCCCGGTCCGGGCCCGACGTCGGAGCGGCGCCCTTCGGCGCCGCACCCGACGCCGATGGGTGGCAAGTTCATCTTCCGCCCGGCTCCGATCATTCCACCTGTCTGCCAGGAATCGGATGACGGTGACGACTGGGAAGGGTTTGATGACCCTCTGGCCCGGCAGGGCCAGTTATCACTGGACTGGGCAGACGAGCTGGGGGATTCCAGTGGCCTTGACATCTCCCCTCCGACCCTGGCTTCGGAGGAAGGTGCTGCATTTTCTGTGGTGCTGCGCAAGGCAGCCGAAGCCCTTAGGCTGAAGCTACCTGCTGCGGCTGTGAGGACTAACCTCCTCACAGAAGTGCTCCAACAGTCAGCAAGCTCCTCGGAGCCTCTGATGCAGTTTAATGAAGCACTAGTGGACGTTCTGAAGGGCACCTGGTCCAAGCCCTCCACAGTACCTCCTGTGGACCGGAACGTGGCCCGGTGCCACCCCCTGCACCGGGTGACCCCAGTTTTCTGTCCATGCACCCCACGCCCGAGAGACTGGTTATCCAGGCCTCTACTTCCCAGACCTCCTTGCCATCCGCTCCCCCAGATCGGGGATCCAAGAGACTAGAACAGTTTAGTAAAAAGCTGTTGTCCTCCCTTAGTTTGGGATTGCGGTCTATTAACACCGCTTGTCTCTTGGACCGTTACTCCCACTCCCTGTGGGATACGGTGGAGGACTTGCTGCCCCAGTGTCCGGAGGAGGCCCGGACACAGCTCGCCCAGGCTCTTGCCCAGGGGCGGGATGCAGCGCGGCATGCCATCTGATGTGGACTGGACACTACGGACTCGCTGGGTAGGGCAAGGTCTACCACGGTGCCGCTTCGTCGCCACGTCTGTCTGCGGTCCACGAGTTTTTCTGGAGATGTCCAGAGCACCCTCATGGACATGTCCTTCGATAGCAGTCGCCTTTTTGGCGATAAAGCGGATAGTGCGCTGGAGCGCTTTAAGGACTCCAGGGCTACGGCCAAGTACTTGGGCCTCTCGGCCCGCGCCCGCAAACTTCCGCTTTTCACCCCTTTCGTGGCCAAGGAAGGGGTGCCCCCTCACGTCCGCCTAGCCACAGGCCGCAGAACCAACCTCCACGCGGTCGCGGACTCCGCCGAGGCGGTACAGGGGTCAACGTGCCGGTCCGTCCACATTTACCCCAGCAGCATTCGCCTCAAAGCCCTCCTAGTCCGTGCTTTCAGGCCCATTCCTCGCCAGTGGGAGGCAGGGTTCGCCATCACCTGTTCCACTGGCGTTCCATCACGTCAGACAGGTGGGTGCTGCAAATCGTCCGAAGGGGCTACTCCCTCCCCTTCGAGGCGACCCCTCCAGCCATGCCACCGCAGTGCCACCGAATTTCGGGGGATCACTTGCAACTTCTGCGGGAGGAAGTTACGACCCTCTTGGCTAAGGGGGCCATCGAGCACGTTTCTGGTCCAGAAGTAGGTCGTGGTTGTTGTTCCCACTACTTTCTGGTTCCCAAGAAGGGCAAAGGGGGCCTACGCCCTATCTTGGACCTCAGGAGCCTCAACACCTTCCTCCGGAAGGAGAAGTTCAAGATGCTCACTGTAGCTCAGGTTCTGACTGCCCTAGACCCTTGAAACTGGATGGTAGTATTGGACTTGCAGGACACATACTTCCACATCCCCGGCCCACCGGCGTTACCTGCGATTCAAGGTGGGCCAGGAGCACTTTCAGATTACCGTGCTCCCCTTCGGCCTCACCAGTGCCCCTCGGGTGTTCACGAAAGTGATGGCGGTGGTCGCAGCTCATCTGCGCAGATCAGGGGTTTCAGTCTTCCCCCATCTCGACGACTGGTTGTTGAAGGCGGGCTCGCCCCAGACAGTCGTCTCCCAACGCCAGACTACGGCAGGCCTCTTGCATTCGCTGGGGTTCTCCATCAACGTGCCGAAGTCGCATCTGAGTCCCTCCCAGCGGCTCTTCATCGGAGCGGTTGTGGACTTGGCGCAGTTCCTGGCCTATCCTCCGGAACAGCGGGTCTGGGATATTCAGGCTCTGATTCACATCTTTCGGCCTCTATCCCGGGTTTCGGTCAGGTTGGTGCTGCGACTTCTGGGTCTGATGGCCTCCTGCATCCTGTTTGTGCATCACGCCAGGTGGTGAATGCGGGCTTTGCAGTGGGACCTGAAGTTTCAGTGGGCCCAGCATCGGGGCAATCTGTCCGACCACGTCCTGATCTCGGAGGGCACTGCGAGACAGTTGCAGTGGTGGCTCACGGATTGCGATTGGGTCAGTGGCAGATCCCTCTCCCTACCCCAACCGGAGCACATAGTGCTGATGGATGCGTCTCTCCTAGGATGGGGAGGTCACTTGGGAGAGGCGGAGATCAGAGGCCTCTGGTCTCCGGCGGAGTCCCTGCTCCATATCAACCTTCTGGAGCTGCGGGCGATCCGGGTTGCACTGAAGGCATTCCTTCCCTCTGTCCGAGGAAGTGTAGTGCAGGTGTTCACGGACAACACCACCGCCATGTGATATTGCAACAAACAAGGCGGGGTGGGGTCGTGGACCCTTTGTCAGGAGGCTCTGTGCCTCTGGACATGGCTGCAACATCAGGGCATCACCCTGGTGATTCAACATCTGGCGGGATCTCTGAACGCCGGAGCAGACTAACTCAGCCGCCGGTGCATGATGGATCACGAATGGCGTCTAAACTCGGACGTGGCGCAAGGCCTCTTTCGGCAGTGGGGGGAGCCTTGTTTAGATCTATTTGCCACCGAAAAGAACGCGCAATGTCAGCAGTTCTGCGCGTTGGAGTTTCAAAGGTGGCACTTGCTCGGGGATGCCTTTCACGTGAGTGGAGTTGCTGTCTGTTGTACGCCTTTCTGCCTATACCAATTCTGCCCAGAGTGCTGAAGAAGATCAAGCGCGACCGGGCCCAAGTCATCTTGGTGGCTCCGGATTGGGCACGAAGATTGAGCCACTTCATAATTGTCCTCTTCGTCTCTTGACGCTTAAGACTGCTTTCCTGGTAGCCATCACCTCTGCTAGATGGGTGAGTGAGCTCCAGGCTCTCTCTTCTAAACCTCCTTTTCTTTCTGTCCATCCGGACAAAGTTGTTCTCAGGACTCGTCCTTCCTTTCTCCCTAAGATGGTAACCACCTTTCACATCGGGCAGTCTGTTACGTTGCCCACCTTCTTACCGCATCCTTCGAAAGAGGAAGAGAGGCTCCACCGCCTGGACCCGAAACGGGCGCTGTCCTTTTATTTGGACCGCACCAAGCAGTTCCGGGTGGGCGACCAGCTGTTTGTTGGCTCTGTGGGTGCTCAGAAGGGACGAGCGGTGCACAAGCGGACCATCTCTCGGTGGGTCGTTTTGTGTATCAAAGCTTGTTACTCCTTGGCTAAAAAGGAACCTCCTGTAGGGCTGAGGGCCCATTCCACTCTGGCCACAGCGGCGACATCTGCCCTGGGCCAGGGAGTCCCCTTGCAGGACATCTGTCAGGCAACAACGTGGGCCTCGCTGCACACGTTTGCCAAACATTATTGCCTGGACAGCCAAGTCCGGAGGGACGGCTTCTTTGGCCGTTCTGTTCTCCAGGACTTTCTGGTGTGATCTTGGTTCGCAGACCCACCACCGGGGTTGATATTGCTGGGGTATCTATTCTAAGGTGAGGAATCTAACTAGCATGTTTCTTTAAGATGAACAAGTTTCTTACCTTTGGTAACGATATATCTGTAAGAAACATTAGTTAGTTAGATTCCTCACCGACTCACCCATCCTCCCCGTTCTGCGAACCGATATCTAGGGTTGAGGTTATCCCTTTCAGGGCCCTAGAATTTTTTGGCACCAGTGTCGGTCTCTTGCATGGCTCTGCGTTCCTGGCGCGGGAAAGCTATGTAAAAGAAGCGCGCGAGGGCGGCATCTAAGTACTCCGACGTCATCCCGGCGCACGCCGACGACTGACACGGAGCCGCAGACGACACCTAGCGATGTGCACGGGTATTGCTGACGAAAAATCTTTCCGGATCCAGCCTGACGCCTGGGGATATTCTAAGGTGAGGAATCTAACTAACTAATGTTTCTTACAGATATATCGTTACCGAAGGTAAGTAACTTGTTCTTTATGCCCATATCGTTGAGGTCCTTACGCACTTTGAGTGCCAGTGGTTCCAGGGCCAGTATGAATATAAGGGGCTTCCCTGCCCCGTTCCTCTATATATCGGGTATTCCGTTGAGATATTGCCACCAGTACGAACACGCGCAGTAAGGGCATCATATAATAGACGTAACCGGTCAATGTAGCCTGCTGGGATCCCAAATTTCTCCAGAGCACGGAACATATAGTCCCAATTAATAGAGTAAAACGCCTGGCGCAGATCCAAGGATATGCAGCCTGTGTGGTCATATCAACGCGGGCTTCCATCAAGAGATAGTGGAGCTTCCTGTTGTTCAGGGATGTGCTGCGGGCGGGTAGAAAGCCAGTCTGGTCTATATGGATCAGTTTAGTCAGGGAGGGCAATAATCTATTGGCTAGCACCTTTCTTAATATTTTGTACTCTATAGTCAGTAATGATAATGGGCAATAGCTGGCCATATCTGTGGGGTCTCTTCCTGCTTTCGGGAGTGATACCACTAACGCTTGCGCTGTAGTGAGGGGTAAAGAACCCTTTTCCAGCGCTGTGTTGTATAATATTTCCAAATGGGGCACCAGGGAATCTGCATATGTAGTATAAAATTCAACCGGTAGGCCATCCAGTCCAGAGATTTTATTAAGCGGGAGTCCCCTCATGGCTACCCTAATTTCAGACTGAGTAATAGACCCTACCAGTGCCTTCTGGGCCTCTGCCGTTAGTTGTGGGTATGTGAGGGTGGAAAAAAAACCTCCATATGGGCCTCCGGGCTGCTACTAGGTTTACTGTACAGTGAGGCATAATATTGACGGAATGCAACATTAATCTCCCCTTGAGTAGTGACCCTGTCGCCTCCCAGGGTATTGACCTCGTTTATTATAACTGCGGGGGGAGTGCCTCGAATTAATCTGGCAAGCAAGGTCCCGGATTTATCTACTTCGGTATGGCGCAGCTGTGAGTACTTTTGGTAGTCTATGACCCGGAGACTTTCTAGCAATTCCACATGACTGATTCTAGCCTCCTGTAATGAGGCACGCTTGTCAGCGTAAGTTATGGCGTCGTGTTCCAACCTATCCTTTTTGTGTTCTACATCTAAAAGGGACTTATGTCGTACTGATTGCCTTACCCCTAATCACCGTCTTAAAGGCGTCCCATTCAATCAGCCTATTCGAAGCAGTGTTACTATTCTCTGCAAAATAATGTTCAATAGTGTCCGACATAGCAGCGCGGAACACTGACTCCTCCAATAATTGCAGCCACAGACGCCAGGTGGGAACCGGGGTAGGTATTCTGCCCCAGTTAAGTACTATCTCCAGCGGGTTATGGTCGGAAAATGTCTTTGCCAAGTATGTAGCCTGGGACACTTGCATTGCAATCCTATTGGAACAATATATTTTGTCTATTCTTGTGTGAAGCACGTGAACAGAGGAATAGAAGGAGTATTCTCTATGTGTAGGATGTCACATCCTCCAGACATAACACATTTCCCACCCTTCAGCCCATCTACCTAATGCTTCTGCTTGTTTAACCACTCCTGGTCCACGTATAGGTGGCTGAGACCTGTCCAAGGTAACATCCATTACTGTATTGCAATCGCTCCCTATAATCCATGGGTGCAGCTCCCATCCCGTCAGTGCAATGTTCAGCACACCCCAGTACTTATCTAGCTCAAACTTAGGTGCCTATATGTTACCCAGTACCACATGGTGGCCATCCAATGTCCCCCGAACAAATGTATATCGCTCTTGCTTATCTATCCGCTGCTTCAGCGCTTAAAATGGCACTCCATGTCTAACCCAAATCGTGACCCCTCGCGCAATGCTAGAATACGTGGTTGAGAAAATCTGACCTCTCCATTTCTTACGGAGCTTTACCACTTCACTGTCCACCATGTGGGACACCTGCACATACACTATCTGCGCTTTACGGCGCTGCAGCTGCGCGTGTATTCTGTGTCGCTTCTGCACAGGGCCCAATCCCTGAACGTTCCACGTCAGTATGGTGTACTTGCCAAGTGTATGCATTGCGGCGCAGCCTTTACCCCCTTAACCGCAGGTAGTGTTTCTAGGCAGCTGAACCTAACTGAGCCAACATCTGCAATAGGACCGTCCCTCCCTCTCCCCCAAAACTCCCCAATACTCGGTCCGGTCGATGAACTATACCGGACCATACAACTAAACTGAACATATAAAAACATGTTAAGTACATGAAGCGCTTTCGCCATGTGGGGAACATTTCCAGCACTTCGCATGTAGTGTAATCTCTGTCTCAAAAGTACATTTAAGCTCCTTCGGGACCCTGGGCTGTAAAAGCGCACTACTAAGCATCACTATCACATACATATGTACTGAAATCATAACTTATGGAATCATAGTACATTCTCAAGTACAATATAAGATGATGTCTAGTTGACCAAATAAGTCATCAACTGTCTGCGGAGTCACAGTGGGGAACAGGGCCACACTTCCCTCCAAGTCTGTGTTGTGCAGATCTTCTTCAGAGGAGGTCTTGTCATCCAGTCTTGAGGTATGCGTAAAGGTGGCCGCTGTGATAATCACCTGTGACTTGTTCTGTTGCATCTGCTGCGAGGTGAGGAACTTCCGAATGGTATTTCTGCGTGAGCGCCTACCACTGCGGGTACTAGGCACTCCCGTACTGTTGAGGCTTGTGGCAGTGCCTTGAGAGACAGACGTTACAGTTTTGGTCAGCTCCATCACCTCCAGCCAGTCTTCCACATCACCGGGGCTCTCAAAAAAGTATGCTTTTTGGTCATGTAAAATTTTTAACCTGGCCGGGAAAAGCAGTGCATATTTTAAATTTCGATCTCTCAGTTTCCGTTTGACTGCCATGAAAGAAGATCGTTGCTTTTGCCCCATGACCGTGTAATCAGGTTATAGCGATATCCTGGCATTCTCGAAGGTTATTTGGGGCAGTTCACGAGCCTTTTGGAGTATAGTATCCCTATCCCGAAAGTTCAACAACTTTACTATGAGGGGACGCGGAGGGATGACCTGTGGGTATCTTTTGCGCTCGTTCAATACAGTATTGAGTGGAGAGCCCTTCTGTTGTGACATGGTCCTTGAACCACTGCTCCATATAGTGCGTTGCATCACATCCTTCGCTTCTCTGGCAGGCCAATAACGTGAATGTTGTTCCTCCTTGCCCTTCCTTCTGCCTTTTCCACTCCTTCCAGCAGGGTGGCAACCTGGTCTTGCAGCTGTTTAATTTGGCCCTCGCTCTGTGCCTGGTGTGGTGTCAGCTCCTCCAGCGTCGCAGTATTATCCTAGACCTTATCCGCGAGCTTCATGGGGTCTGCCTGTAGCAATGTAAGGGCGGTCGTCAGGGTCCCAATCTGGAGCTCGATAGCCTTCCTGGAATCCGGCACCTCCTGGAAAATTAGGTCCAGTTTGTCCACAGTGCCAGTCAGGGCAGTAGGCGGATGCAGCTGGGCGTCAGCATGTTACGCGGTGTCCGGGATATGGTCAGGGCCTCTGCCCTGTTCCTTCCCCCTGGGGTGCCCCATCACGAGGGTGAGTCGAGAAACCTCTAAGCAACGGGCAGCATTCTCAGTTGCCCCAGTACCGTGCTAGTGTTTGCCTAACCCAGAGACCCGGCAACCACAGCCACTGCTCCGCTTCCGATCGGCGCCCTATGCCCCAGTAGTCGCTGTGCGCCACAGTCCAACTTGGCCCAATGTCGCTCCTCACCGCAGTTCCTCCGCACAACCTCAAGGCCGGGCCTTTCCTGCAACGGTCCAAAGTGCCAGAGAGGGCGTAAGTGTCGGGCAGTTTAGCCCCACAGCACAGCTTCCTACCCCCCCCCCCCCCCCCGCACACCAATGCCGGCAGGCACCAGTCTCCACCTTCAGCTGCGTGCTCAAAATTCCAGTGCAGGAAACAACCAGGTAAGCTGTAATTGGGGCCCACCATACAATATGCCCTGGCTACAATACACTCTACGTGGTGCGTAGCCCTGTCGGTGGACCGAACCCATGTAGCAGGGATCGCCGCACTCCCCCCGTCTAATACCTCCGGCATGCTCACCTGGAATAGGTCTTCCCCGGTGGCTTACGCTATTCCCGCCGGTGAGCCGCCAATCAATGCAATAGATGTAGACCGCACCGCATCCCCGGGGCTCACGTAGGTGCGTCACCCAAACTCTGAGCCGCCTCCGCTCCCTCACAGCGGTTCACAGAACACAACCCCGGCATGCTGTCCGCCTCGCCAGCAGGGAACTCACTGTTGTGCTTTGTTCCCAAGGTTAGGGATGGCGTCCGGTGCGTTGCATACCTAGTTTGCCCGTACCTTCCCGCTCAGGGCCTGTGATGATGCACCGCCACGTATTTCACATCCAGGGTTCAGAGCAGAAATCTTTCCGCACTCCAGCGGACCGCGGCTGAAAGGCAGCTCCAAATCTCGGCCCTGCCTCAAGCAAATTGTCCCCTCATCTGCAGGCTCCGTTCTATCGAGTGTAGTAGGATATTGTCAGGATATTGCAGCCCAGGTCCGGAGCTTTTCTAGAAGACGATTGCCATGTTCGGCTGTTAGCTACTCCCCTCCACCCCCCACCATGTGAAGACCGGTCTTGATAAAGTTTCCAAAGGGACTGTCTAGTATGTCTCAGTTAAGAGCATTGGAACCACTTCTTGGAGGCTCTGACATCTTCTGCCTTATCAGGATGCTGCAAGAAAGATCAACAAATGGGAAGTGCCAAAGCCACTGTTTTTAAAACTTAATTTCGTGACAACATTGGCTGTTGCAAACCGCTGTGTTTAAAAGTTGCTGTAATTCAATTTCTTTTCTCGAAGAAACCCTCCTACATATAATAGCTGCTTTGATTTCAGGAGTGCTTATACATTACGTATTTTCTATCAATTGCAGAAACATGCTGCTATATAATTACTTTACATTTTTCACTTTTTATGTAATCTGGGTAATACCCTGGAAGATGTAGAGTGAGATTCTTATTCTTTTTTGTCTATTTGTTTAAAAATCATTAGAAATGTATGAATACACGAGTGCATGAGAATCATCGCTGGTATTTTTTAAAGCATTTCTCAATTCATAGCAGAATCAGTGGGTTTCCAAACATATGTCGATGACCGGGTGCTCTTCTTGGTACTAGCACGAATAATCATTTCATGCTTATTTGGGTTATAGCTTAAATGCTTTTGTAGTTTACCTCTCGAGGGTGTAGTTAAAGGCCTACGGATGCTTCACTAAGCAGACTCAAGTTTCATCACAAAAAGAAACCTATAATTGTCTTCTTTTCCAAACTCGCTAGAGGAATGATATAATACACTAGAGATGCACCATTATGCATAGGTAACCACAGATCAAGATAGGGAGTGCGCACATCTGCATTACAGCCCAATTAGCTGCTGAACAACTGGCGAAAAAAAGCCCCCGTTACTTGAATTATTCTCAACCGAGAAAACTAAAACTTCACGAGCATTTTTAAAGCAACAGGTCCGGCCTTGGCAATCTGGTGTGATGGTTAACTTGTATTTCTCGGTTGCAAGCATATTCCTCGAAAATAAAAAGTAGAAAAAAACGAAGCTTGCTACTGTTTAACATGGTGGCAAGATGCATGCAATAAAATGAAAAAAAAAAATGTATAGAACCGTGCGAGTGCTTCTTAGCAGGCATACATACCTACAGGTTTTTAGGTTTAATGCCCATCACAGGAACATTATTTTAATTGATGCATAGCAAAAGTACAATTGACTTCCAATTACAGAAACCTGAAGAGTTTTTTTTAATGGGGGAAGGTTGACTGCAAAAAGAAAAGAAAATGGAAAAAATAGAATTGGCGAAGTATCCATCCTGATTCAGAAGTGTACTTCTTATTAGGCGGCTAAGCACATGTAATCCTGCTTTCACTCACAGTGCAAGAGGGACAGTGGTGGAAATGGGCAGATCCATTGCCACTTGCTATATGCTGCTGGTGATGCAAACATAATATGAATAAAATTTAAGGAGAACAGTGGTTTATTTATATATTTGTTCTGATTGAATGAGGTTCGGTAAAGACAGCCTAGACGTTATAAAAAAAAAAAACCAAAAAACCCTCACCATTGGTAACAAAATTAAATCGACCAAAATATGCGCAGCATTTTTGCAGAAATTGTTCTAGGAACACGCTGGCACTTAGTAGATGTTTCCTGCAGCTGAATTAAAATGTATATCTTTTGGAAATATCGATGCTTTTTTCAAGCCGTTTCTTGTTAACTTGCATTGTTTATTTTTTGAAGATTATGCCCATTAAGTACAAGCATTGGCATAGCCAATAGGTCTCGTCTTTGGGACCTTATTAGTGTTTAGCCATGCAACAGTTGCATAACTAAACACTTATAAGGTCCCAAAAGCGACACCTATTGGCTATGCCAAGCGACCGTGCGGCCGCAAAAGTTAAAGTGATCGTGATCAAACATGAAAGTAATCGCGGTAAAAGTGGCGCCCGCGCACATGCACTGTAGCGCTAGGCTGGCCTGGTAGCAACAAGAATGGCAAGTAACTGTGAAAACAGTAATTAAACCAAATAAAACAACAATGTATCTTCAAAGCTGAACTCAAAACTCTTCTCTTCCAAAGACATTTTCAGAACGAATACTTTCATACTCCGGCCCCTCTTGGAAGTTCGCTCTTCGTTGTAAATTTGCATTTTTTCCTGTGCATCCCTCACCCCTGCGTGCTGTGTTGGATTTTGTGTTTGGGCACCCTTTATTCTCAGGCCCCTCTTGGAAGTTCGCTCTTCGTTGTAAATTTGTATTTTTTCCTGTACATTCCTCACCCCTGCGTGCTGTGTTGGACTTTGTGTTTGTGTGCCCTTCTTTTTTTTAGTCTGTGTAATATTATATTCTGTACCACTTTTCTCTTGTAACGTAACTAGCTCAATTGTACAGCGCTCTGACACCTTTGGGTAATGTCCGTGCTTTATAAAAATGCACTAAATTAATAAAAATAAAATGTAGAACCCTAGAAGACGTATGCAAGCCATGCAGAAGGATAAGAATAGAACTTGTTTCATCGCCCTTGACTGGATTCCATCAAGCTAAACATCTTAGCACAATGAAAACAGCAATTCCGAAGAAGAGCAAAAACTTGAGGAAGGGCTAAACCTCTTGCCACCTCATGTACCAAGTTAAAGACACTCATCCAGAAAGGACCTAATCAACTCCCTGAAAGCCAGCCACACTCTGGCCTCTAAATCAGTTCGAGGCAGGCATGTGAAGTATTTTCAAATTTGTTCTCTCTCAACCTCTGCACTGCAGTCATCTGATCATTATTCCCAGATTTGGAAATGGTCACCTGCTCACCAGTATGTCAGACAGTACCTGCTAGGCAGGATGGCACAACCCCTCTTATGTAAACAAAGGTGGATTTCTCCCAGCTTATCTTTGGGCCTGAGCCTTCCCCACAAAATCTAAGGGACAGGGGTGTCTGTGTGCTAGACATTTAAGTGCATGTCGTCCGCGTTCTGCTATTTTTTATATACGTGACATCTGAATACTAACCTTTTAAATAATCCAAATGCCTGCCATCTAAAAGCATTCACTACTGATATTTTCAACAATAGCAACTACGGAACAATCTAAAGAAGCCATCTGGGAAGCGTACAAAGCAAACCTGATGATATCATAGCACTTGCACCATGTAAGAAAAAAGAAGCCATTAAAAAAACAAGCATTGGCAT
This sequence comes from Triturus cristatus, assembly GCF_964204655.1. Lineage (NCBI taxonomy): Eukaryota > Metazoa > Chordata > Amphibia > Caudata > Salamandridae > Triturus > Triturus cristatus. The sequence continues at coordinate 557,975,049 of NC_140589.1, read as the reverse complement.
AGCCAATAGGTCTCGCCTTTGGGACCTTATTAGTGTTTAGCCATGCAACAGTTTCATAACTAAACACTTAAAAGGTCCCAAAAGCGAGACCTATTGGCTATGCCAATGCTTGTTTTAACTGCTGCAATCTATTTAAGCCTCACGGAGAACATCAAAGCGGCCTGTGCGGCCGCGAATGTGAAAGTTATAGCGGTAAAGCGTGACGCCCGCGCGCATGCACTGTAGGTCTAGGCTGGCCTGGTAGCACTTTTTGGAGCCCTCCCAAAATGTCTCGCCAGGCCAGCGCATGCGCTGGGTCAGGCGAGACTTAACAAATGCCTACTAGGGGAAATCAGAGAGCTAAAAAGCAGTTTATCAGTGACAACTGTGGCTAACTGTACAATGCCACTTCAAAATTGAAATTAAATATAATATGCACATCCTAAAGCAGACCTCATTCGGCTCACTATTAAATTCAGAAACCACTTTGGTAACTGAGGAGGTAAACTTCTTTCCATCTACCTATAAGTAAAAAACAGGAAGTTGCAGTCACGAACAAACAGTACATTCTACAATCTGAAGACTCTGAAATGTCGAAAGTCTTAATAGAATTCTCTGAAAACTATACACCAATGAGAAACAACCCTTCAAAGTAGACCTTAACAACTACTTCTCTCTCTAAAGCAAATTGCAATCGGACAAAAACTTCTAGACCTGTGAGTGAAGAGAATCAAATAGCACGTAAACAGAAATTGCAAACTGCATAAGGATCCTTAAGAAAAGAAAAAACTTAGAAGGCGATCAGCCAGACCTCCATCAAGTTTTATCTCTAAAGCTCCTCCTTTTCTTTTCATCTGCTTCAATGAAACTGACACCCATCTGGCTCCTTTACAGAGGCTACATGCCTTCTTATCCACAAGAAAGACAAAGACCTACAAGAAAGAAAAACACATTTTCAACCCCCCATAAAGCTGATGAACTCAGACTTCAAAACCCTTGTGAAAATCTTAATCCCATGCCTAAACCTGCTGTAATCTCTGTGGTCCATCCGGACCAATCAATGTTAATGAAAGTATGTTTGTCATCCAATTGGAGGCTACTCACAAACCTCTCTCAAGCGGAATTAAATGATCTCAATAGTTAGTGTGCCATTGCGGAAAACACCTTTGGAATTGAATGAGCACTCTAATGGTGTGGACTCCCCCCAAAAGTTATAAACTACATTAAAATCCTGCATACCAATTCCAAACTTCAGTCCTCACCAATAAGGTACTTTCTCGTAACTTCAAGGTTACTAAGGGCAATATACAGGTGTTTCCCAAGTCACTCTTTTCTTCCCATCATAGCATTTAATTTGTCACTGGAGTCGAGTAAAGCCATTCAGTAAAAGGCATTAAAAATAAACCCAATGAATGTTAAATCCCAGTTAATTGTGATTGCATGATCAGCAAAAGTAGTGATCCATAGCACTCAGTCCTCCTTTTCATTAAGAACTATACTTCTATGCCTCAATCTAAAGCTACAACCAGAACCAAGACACAACTGAAATTCTTCCTCTTTCAAGACCGATTTAAGTACATATTCCATGATTTCAAATTGAAGTAGGGCCTTTTCCAAATAACTAAACTGAACACCCTATTTCGAATTAAATTGACAGCTCTCCTCTTTAAATAAAAACAAAAAACACAGATACTAGATGGTGTTAAACATAAAACATCTCTCTGGTCCCTTCTCAATGCGTCCTGGTGAGGATGACTGCACACCATTTTAGATGATCCACGACTGGGACATCCTGTAAACTCCCTCCTTGGTTTGAACTTATTCCGTTTTAATACCTATCAGGAGGCGATAAGCCTAGTTGTTATGCAGCTATGGTCATTGTCAGCAACCCCTCCATGGGTGAGAATTGAATTATGACTCATGAACCTGCTTCTGTTGCTAATTTGTCCTCCACTATCAACAGGAAAGCTGTGTAAACTATCACTTTTTTTTTTCTTGGTAAAAATAGTCAACTATAGCATCATAAGCCCTCAAAAGGTAAATGGCTAAATAAATATGGTATAGCCAAGAACAACCTACTACCCACCTCCAACCATTCTTGAAAAGATGGATTGAGAGCTACGTAGTAAACATTGACTAACTATATGAACAAGACTCCCCAGTTTTTGTCATGATTTTAAATTACAATACAATCTACAGTTCCCTGTAAAGAAAAAACATTTTAAAAGGCCGTGCCTATTACACTGAAGACAGTAACCTTGATGCAGCTGTAAGAAATTTTGCCTGCAAATATCTGCCAGCCACTCACCCTTTTACTGCACCTCGGCTTTTAGTGTGATAGTATATAAATACACAGTGAAAATGTATGCTAGTTTACCATTTCCAAATGTAGTGGACATATGGTTAACTTCACTAGGTATTTCTGTAACAAAATCTGCACTTGAAGTAATTTGTATTAGAGCCACTAACAGGTTGAAATTGGCTTCAATTACTTAGTCAATCTTTTCATTGCATTGAGTGTTGTTATCCTCTAGTCCACTTTCCATGTGGCTTTTGAATGGATGATCCTTGCTGGTTCCTTTTAGGAATGATCTTTAGCATCAAGCACATGCTCTTTTGTACCATATTGAAGACCTTCTGGTACAATATTTTCAAAGACAAATCTATCATCTTGCCAAATAGCAGCCTCTTAGTGAAAGACCTTTTATTTATCTCTCTAGTCACTGAAATCCTTTGGAAACAATAATCTAAACTGCATGATGCATTAACTGCAGTTGCAATCCAACAATCACCATGTGATGAAAGCACCATCCTCCCTACAGTGGTAGAATGCAATCTGCTGGGCTCATAGAACAGTAGGTAAACTGTTTGAAACCGACCAGTTAACCTAAGCTCTGAAGCAACTTTGGTCGCTGTTCTGTAACTGCTTCACCACCTGTCCATCAACCAATACGTAATTCACCACCTAGAAGAATGCTAAACGTCCAGCTCACAGACCAAAACTGCTCATTGAACACTGTCAAATCAACTCTTACGCTGCTCCTCCACCCCCTTCCTTTAGATGCTCTTCTTGTATGCTGTATTTAATTGTGTTGGGTCAGTCTAAAATATAATACAATAAATTAACTAGAAATAGAAACATGATATAAAGAGCAGCTATCCAGGCTTGTGAAAGCATACATCTGCAAACAAATGACTAAGAGCTAGACCCTATGTTAATTAAGTAAACTCAGAAGGTAAAACTCCGACACGTGGAAAAAATCAGCTAATGTTTTTTTTAACAACTTTAACCATTTTCAAAGCCAGTCCATTTTATTTTATGAGTAAAATCGAACACACATTGACATGCACATAAGAACAGCACGGCATTCGGGATCTGTGTCTCAAGCAAGCTTAATTAAAGCTTTATTCAGGTTTGTGCCCCATATTGGTATCTCGTGTCCCAACTCCTACCATTCCTAACCATGGGTGGGGACTGTGGAAGTCTCTGGTCTCTTTTAATGTACATTTGAAATGGTGTCCATACCATATCAAACATGGACAATGGGTTTCTCACAATGGCTGTGAGGTGTTCCATAGCATGTATTCTCCATACCTTCAACCACCATTGATCTATCATTGGTAAAGAGGTTCTCCACAATCTCTTAGCTATCACTAGTCAAGCTGCTAACAAGAGATGGATTATTAACTTTTCTTCGGCTTGAGGGAGAGAGTAGTTTGTCTATATCCGTTTGGCCAAAAAGCACTATTTACGGCAGTCTGGGTAATGTAATGTTTGTGATTCCCAAAACATGGCCCCAGAATGACTGCATTTTTTAACATTCTCACCACATAAGTATATAAGTATCCCCTGTATCTCAACCCCCCCTAGCAGCTATCTTGGGCTTTACATATCGGTTTCAGACGTACTGGGGTTCAGTACCACCGCAACATTATTTTGATAGCATTCACCCTGTATTGAAGGCAAAGGGAAGATTTAGTCGCTCTGCTCCAAATCTGTATCCAGTCCGCCTCAAGGTGTGGGCAGGATCTGTTGCTCATTGTCCCCGCATGTTAGTTTTGTCAAGGTGGTAGGTCTGTCCAGGGTGCGGTGAAGATTGGAGAGCGCTTTGGTAGTGTCCCCATATGACATCCTATCTTCTACCCCACTCGTTCTCTTGTCTCTGCTTCCCCCTTATTAGTGTGCCCCAGTGTAGCAATTGAGTAATACAGTAAAGGTCTGTGGGCCTCGGCTTAGTCATTGGCACACTGGTCTCTGGTCTTCCAGTTGCCATTGGAGTATAATTGTCCAAGGCATAATGCGTTGGTTCCCTCCCATGTTTGGTAATCCCCCTCCATCATACCCAGAGTAAGGTCTGGGTTTCTTAGCGTTGGGGTCAGTGAGGAAGGAGAAGTATTAACCTGTCTAGTCCAAGCAGTTTGTTCCAATGTTGTGATATCACTTCTGTTGCCCAGGCCAAGGGCCCCAGGGATCGGCTTACCTACGGGGACAGCCACAGCAGTTAGTTTAAAGTGAGTGGGAGCGGTAGTGTTCTAGGAGGCACCAGTGTTTCTTGTCCTCTGGGGAGCACCGTGTAGGAGATGGTGTGAGCTGTGCCACCAGTATATATCACCCCAAGTCTGGAGTGTACATTGCTCCCTTCGCTCGGCTACTAATCAGTAGGGTTTTATTGCAATTCGAGGTGTGTTGTTGTTCTGTCTAAATGCCCAGATTCCTGTTTGTATAGATTTCTATTCTTCTGAGGGAATCCTCACTGGTAGGCATCCACTAAGATATAATAGTTGTGGCAGGAAGTTTATTTTGATGCTGTTGATCCTGCCTATTCAAGAAATCTCTATTCGGCCCTTCGATAGCGGTGATAATTAGTTTATCTAGAAAGAGGGATATATTACCGCAAAAGAGTTAGCTAGTGCTGGATAGTATGCTCACCTTCGGGTAGTCAATTCCATTTGGTGCAACTTGTAGCTGATAACTGGAGGCAATGTTTTCCACTGGCTTCCTGATTCTTCGCCTCACCCATCACTTAAGATGGTTTAAACGGTCTAACTTCTCCAAAGGAGGTGGTGGAATTGGTCAAGAAGCATAGGATATTTTAAGCGAAGAGTGCCATTTTTACATGTCCGTTGCTTGTATCTAAGTCCATAATTTCCAGGTTGGATTGAATATGTGAGCGTGTATATCCCTGGCTTGTCCCCGGGTCAGCCTTATCGAGTGTGAAAAGTTAGTTTGTATGGAAATCCTTTAGGAGGGTCTCACATAGTTTGCCAGTATAGAGGTTTTCAACTGGTGGCCTAGTGTTTTATGAAATGTTTTAGTTAAGAAGGCAGTCAATGCACTCAAACACCTTCTCTGCATCAAGTGAGAGAAAGAGGATCTGCATCAATGTGGTCATTGCTTGGCCAATCCCATTTACTGCCAGCCTCCTATTATCTCCCTTTTGACGGTCTCTGATGGCCCTCTGACTGATATCGGGATATCCGGTCCTGCCACACCCCTTTTAGCCTCTGGATCAGTTATTTCATATAAATCGTAACCATTAATGAGGGCTGTCGGGTGGTAGGGCCCGCATTCTTTGTGGGTCTTTTCCTGGCTTAGCTATTCGGTTAAAATGGAGTCCATTATTGAAGGGGTAACCTTGTGTATTAAAAAAGGAGTTAACGGTCTTTGTCAGATATAAGGATAGGATCCTAGCAAAAGCTTTATAAAATGAGTTGGGGAATCCATCTGGACCCAGCGTGTTATTGGGGAGTATTTGTATGGCTTGTATGACCCTCTCTGAGATAGGCAGGTCTAATTCCTCTCATAGAGCGGCCACAGTATCTGAAAAATGTAGCTCCGGTAGGTATTTGTCCAGTAAGGATATATCAGGCATTTGTCCTGTAGGGATGTGCTTCCCCCTATATAGGGCTACAATGTATTCCAAAAAGACCATCCTGGTTTCCTGGTCATGGGAACGGCATTGCCCGTCACCATCTCTTATGGAGGTTAATTGGTTCCTAGTTCCCTGAATCCGTAATTTAGGTGCAAGGAACCTATCAGTCTTGGAGTGCGAGTTGTGTTTGTGTGTAAAATGTGTAGTCTTTGTCTAATGGTGGGACTGCTAGACCTTAAAGAAATTCAGGTTTTCCAGGCCTCATGTGGTGGGGTGCAGCGTTTGCCATGATGTTTGGGATCTGACCATTGTTAGGGTTAAGGCCCACATTAAAGTCTCCTCCTGCTATCATATTGGTAAATGAATGGCTGGATATGAAGGGAAACCGCCATGAAAATAATTGTTCCCTATGATCATTTGGTCCTTATACTGACACCTGGTAATGTCTACTCCCTATCGTCCCCTCAACTGCAATCACCCTCCTCTTGGAGTCTCTATAAATCGTGTCTACCTGTAATCGGGTGGTGGTCCCGACCAGAATAACTACTCCCTCGCTTTTGTATGTGCGTTGGAATGGAATTGTAGTGGGAAGTATCCGGATTGGCTCCTCTTAACGTTTCCCACCTGGAGTTGTGACTCCTGTTGAAAGACCACAACTACTTGTTTCATGTGTAGCCAGTGGAGTAAAGATTTCCTCTTCAAAGACAAGTTAAGACTTTGACCATTCAGGGAGACTAAGTTCAGAATTTGTTTCTTGTTGTGCATGAAGGCTTTAAAGATGGGATTGGTTGCCATCTTTCGGTCTCTACCTGCTTAGGCACTCCTGTGTCAGTCTCTCTATATGACATCCTTGGTTGAGGATTATTAGGTTGTCCATAATAACAAACAAACCATATAACAAATACTACACAGATTAATTAAATACCAAGTCTGGGGATGTTTCGCCAGGTTCCTGTTTCCCACACTATGGTCCAACTCTCCCCATACTCCCTTGAAATCGCTTCCTCCTCAGCAAGTGTAAGGTTTTCGTCGAATCATACTAGGGCTAGTTCTTTTTGGGTTGATGGGCGTGTCGCTAGCCCCATATGGTATATAAACAACTATGAAGCAAGGCAGGCCACTCTTTCCCATCACAAAGTCTGAAAGGAGATGTAAAGCCACCACCAGTTTATTGACCTTGCTGGACTCTGCCGACAGGTCTGCGGCGGTGGGGGGGGGTCTTTGCCTCCAATAGCTGCAGGAGATTGGCACGGGTCTATAAGGAACTTCTTGAGTACATGGTTTTTCTGGGTAAGGGACGCCAGGGAAGCGTTGTCGTTCATGAGCTGCTTTCCATGCTTCCTTGCGTCTGGATTTCCTAGTTTAGTGTCTGCGCCATATCTGTTGTTTCAAGTTCCCCGAGTGGCTATCTCCAGTGTCTTGCTCATCCCTCAATTGTAAGAAGTTGATGGCCTTTTGCCTGGTAGAGACTGACACTCATTTGTCTTTGTATTGAAACAAGAGGCCGACAACCCGAGCAATATAGAATATTATGGGAGTGCAAGTAGTCTGTCGCTATTTTCAAATATATCCTCTTGGCCAGGGTTTAACTGGAGACTCCTTGGAAAAGCTTTAAAACGGACCAACAGAATAATATAGGTTGCTTTCGCCTGGCTGCTCTTATTTCCTCCTAGTGAAAAAAGTGGTGCACCCTTGGAAGAATGTGCAGGGCTAAATTCTTAGTTTGAAATGTATTGAACACACCATGAGTGTGATCTACTTCCATTGCAGGGTCAGCTGGGGTCTGCAGTAGGGATTCAAATAAGTCTTCTATATAGCACAGTAAGTCTGCTACCGAGTTTAGTATACCCCTGATTTGCTGTTGCTTCATTTTGACTGTTTTTCTCCATCTTCCGTTTTCAGTGAGCCATTGACTTTTCTTCTCCAGTTCAGTAACCCTCACTGCTAGTTTGTCTCTCATGTGAGCCCTCTGCTAGTGCGACCTCAAGATGGTCCACTCTTGTGTCTAACCTTTAGACCACATGGGTGAGCTCACTCATTGATTTCTTGAAATTATGCCATAGGAGGCCTATTTCCTTCATGAAGGCCGCCATCAATGATTGGATTTCTCCTCTGGTTGCAGAGGATTCCAACATTCCCTCTGAGTCTTGGCTATCCAGTGCTGGTGGATAGTCAGCAGGCTGCTTTTGGGCCCAGAGGAGGTCTCTTTTTTTCTTTTTTTTTTTTCTTTCATGGGGTTGGCTGCCATTGGGCACTGGTTTTTTACTAGAACTCCGAGAGTTTAGTGTTAATAAATGTGAGGTCGCATGAGACTCGAGTGGTCATGCCACTCGCAGTATATATAAACACTATGTCTGCAAAGCCAGGAGTGCATTGCTAGAAGGCGCAGTTAGAACAGAGAGCATCTGGAACTTTTCGGCCCCTGGCTGTTGGATGGCTCTAAACTGGGCCCAAAAACTGCCTCCCATTCTCCTTTTACCTTGTTGTCGCTTGTGCACCAAGTCCCTGGGGAGATCCCCTCTGTGGTTGCTTGGCAAGGCCCCCCTCCTCTTGTTGTCCCTCACTGGCTTCTAAAGCTGTCCCTCACTGGCTTCTAAAGCTGTCCATCTCAATGCGGGAAGAGAGGGTGGACACTGCACTGAGAGAGAGAACATAGACTGGCTCCCCCTTACAGCGTCTGGCAGCCACCACCACCAGGGTTAAGTAGTTTTTTCAGCAGGGGGTCCACAGCTGCCTCAGTGGCATCAGCTGCTATTCACTGGTTAGGGGGGAGGACAGCACTGGGAGCCTTCCCTGTGGACCTACCAGTCTTAGGGACTCCTGTCACATCGATCAGCTGGGGATTTTAATCCTCCTGAACAGCTTCTAAGTGTGAGCTGCCCAAGTGGTCAGTTGACCGCTCCTACCCCCTCGCTGTCTGTGTTTGAATTACTCCATAGGCTTTAATTGTCTATGAGTGGCGGCGGCCATCTTGTTGCTTCTTGCTGCCAGCCAGGGGAGGATGATGGTGAGGTTCCCAGTTTCGGGTTTGCACTGTTTTGTTTTGATCATCGTCTCTTTCACGTGGGAGGGGGTTACAGTTCGCCTCCCTCAGTGGTCATTTTGGGGGTCGGATGGAGGCTGCTGGGTCATTTTCTACCCTTGTGAAGCCCACCAGTCTCAGAGTTCAGTTAGAATGTCTGCGCATGGGTACTCTTTGGGGCCATGCCACACCTAATGTTTGGCTTTGCAGATGAAGTCATTGGTACACAGACTGAGCCCCAATAAATTAAAACCTCAACATTCTTTGGTGCATTACTATAAAAAAATTATAGACTGGTAAAAGAGAATAACAGAGGTGTTTTTCATTGAGGCATTCCAAGTTGCATCAAATGAATGAGTGAAGAGTGAAATTCTTTAGTAAATTATGAACAGTGGGCGACTACTTCTGTTTCCAACTAATGCTGCATCAATAGCAGAGAATAAACCAGATTTCAGTCAGACATCCCATTACCAGTGGATTTGAGCAATCCCTATTAATTCTAAAAGGTCAGAGAATTGCTTCTCTATATCCCACTTGGAGCAAATTGAAACTACAGTAAAAGACGCGATGCTATGTTGTGTTGGGTTATTTGTGTGGTTTTCAGGTCACCCGCAGGTCATGTCATAGTGCTGAAGAGAGTAGCATAGATGGAGTACAAAAGGGAATAAAGGGAAAGGTTTGGGGATGGAGTTTGCATTCCTCGAATACATGTATCTTATCAAACAGAGTGATGATGCATTGTAGACACGTAGGTTAAATATCCCTTGTGAACAGTGAGAGAGAGACCAGAGGAGATGGATGGTGTGTCAGGAACTGGCCTGTGAGTAATGTCACAACGTCTGGTCTGCAAGGGCTAACGCTTTATCTGGAAAGGTATTGCATTTGTGGCTTGAGCATCAAGGCTTTGATCAAGGGCAGTGGTTCTGAAACTGTGGTCCAGGGACCCTCGAGGGCCTGCAAACCAGGGGAGAAGGATTGGAGAATCCCAGGAAAGTTCTAGAAGAACCGGAAACCAAACTTGAGATAGCCACAGGCGAGTGATCATTACCACCTCTGCACGTTGCCTCCAGATCTGAGCCGTCGCCCTCATTATCACCGCGAATGGAGGGATCGCGTACCCCTATTCCAGACTTCAGTCTTGGATAAAGGCATCCGTGGCCACTGCAAACGGGTCCGGCCTCCAGCTGAAGAAACGTGGAAGTTGACTGTCCAATCTTGAGGCAAAGAGGTCCATAGGAAAAGGACCCCAACGATCGTTCAAGTCCGAAAGACCTCTGGTTTGAGCTTCCAGAGGCTGGAATCTCGGAAGTTGCGGGATTGGAAGTCCGCTACCTGGTTCTCACGACCAGACAGATACTCCGCCGTGACCGACACTTGGTGATCCCAGCAGTATTGCCAAAAGGTGTCCGAGAGGGCCTTGGACCTTGTGCCCCCCAGATGATTGATATATCGGACTCCCGAGATATTGTCTGTCTTTAAGAGGACAGAGGAGTGCAAAAAAAAAAAACTGCCAGGAGTTCTTAGCAGTTGATATGTAAATGTAGTTCTTTAAGAAACCACAACCCTCCTATGGAAAATTCTCCGCACCTGTCCCCCCAGTCTCCTATGCTGGCATCGGATTCTATCACCAGGTCTGGGGCTGACCTGAAGATTGCTCGGCCGTTCCAGGCCTTCATGTGTTCCAACCACCACTTGATCTCCTCCCGGGCCTCCTCGGACAGAGGAACCATGTAAGAGTAAGGACAACTCCTGCGTAAGTAAGTTGCTTTGAGGCGTTGAAGCGCTGGATATTATAGAGGGCCTGCGAAGATGGCCTGGATAGAGGCAGAGAGGAGACCCACAATCTGGGCCAATTGCCTGAGTGACATCTGAGGTTTGGAGAGGGAACGCCTCAATTCCTGAGGAATCTTTGAAACCTTCCTGGTCGGAAGACTGAGAGAGGAGGAAGTGGAGTCTGCCACGAAGCCTAGAAAGCTAAGGGTCTGGGAAGGCGTCAGGACTGATTTTGTCTCATTCACTATGAAACCCAGACCCTGAAGGAGATCCACCGCCGTGGCTCATAAGTTGATGGGGGCATACGTCCATGAGGAGCATGTAGTCCAGGTAGACAATCATTCGGATACCTTGTGTTCTCAGGAGCTCCACCGCTGGTCTGAGGACTTTGGTGAAGCACCAGGGGGCTGAGGAAAGGCCAAAGGGAAGGGGGTAAACTTGCACGTCTGGCGCTGCCAAATGAATTGGAGGAAACCGCGATGAGGAGGAAAGACTTGAATGAATAAGTAGGCGTCTTTTAAATCCAGCCGTACCATCCAATCTAGAGGACGTAGGCCATCCCTGAGGAGATGAATCCCTTCCATTTTAAAGTGGTGGTACACTAGCCACTTGTTGAACTCGCTGAGGTTGATTACAGGTCGCTTGACCCTGTCCGTTTTGTCCACCAAAAAGATGTTGCTGGCGTAGACCCCGGCCTCACCCTCGTCTTGGACACAGTGCTGGACCGCACCGGCGCTGACCGGTTCTTTTGTACCACTGTTCTACCCTTGCGTTCCTTATCACCCTGAGTGGCAGCCAGAGGTGGGTGAGGAGAACTGGGAGGTATCTGTTGACCCTCTGGCAGACCAACTTGAAGAGCCAGACTGGAGAGTGGAGTTTGGTGAGGCCAGTGGTCAGGATATCTCCCCAGACCTTGGTATGCTTTCTCCCCCTACCGTGGCCACGGAGGAGGGAGCCTCCTACGCTGTGGTGTTGCATAGGGCGGCTGAGGGCTGGGGCCTTGAGCTTCCTACTGTGGCAGTCAGGGCAAACCTCCTGACTGAGGGGCTTCAGCGGGCAGCAGCCTCTTCGGAGCCCCTGTTGCCGTTCAATGATGCCCTCACAGACATCCTTCTGGGCACTTGGTCCAAGCCCAGCACAGGGGCTTCTGTGGATAGGATGATTGCCCAACGCCACTGCCCGGGTGACCCAATTTTCCTCTCCCAACACTCTACCCTCAAGAGCTTGTGTGTCCAAGTCTCAACATCTAAAGACGCGTTCTCTAATGCTCCCCCAGATAGAGAATCCAAGAAGCTGGACCATCTTGGGAAGATGTTTTCTTACACCAGCTTAGGACTGCGGTCAGTGAACACTGCATGTCTCTTGGGCCGGTACACCCAGTCTGTTTGGGACACTGTTGCGCAGGTGCCTCCACAGTGCCCGGAGTAGGCCCGGGCCGTACTCTCCCGCGCGGTCGCAGAGGGTAGAGATGTTCGCCATAAGTTGGCAGGGTATGCTCAGACGTGAGTCCCTTGCTCACTTTGCCACTGGATTCAAGCAAGCCTGGCTGAAGACGGCTGAAATGCCAGAAACCGGTCCTAGGAAGCTTGTTTCCGGTCCAGGGAAGACATGGCTTGGTAGTTCGGGCTGGACTGTTCCCATGAGGCACAGGGTCAGACTGATTTGCATATGGCCATGTCTGAACTGGGGTGGCAGAGTGGGCTAAAGAACGGTGATGGATTAAACCCAGATCAGTTGACTGGGGGTGAGTGTTTGCAATGTTCAACACTCCGTCCATCATTTCCTTTAGTTTTTGCTATGAAACAAAGTTTGCCATTTGATGTGGGCTGGATACCGCTGACTCACTGGGTAGAACAATTTCTATGTCAGAAGCCCTGAGGTGCTACACCTGGCTGAGGTCCACTGGCCTCTCTGGGGATGTCCAATCAACCCTTTTGGACAAGCCCTTTGATGGCTGTCGCCTGTTTATTGACAAGGCGGACAATGCGCTTGAGTGCTTTAAGGACTCTAGAGCTACGGCCAGATCCTTAGGCCTCGCTGCCACCTCTCGCCCTTTTAAGTCTGTTTTTTGCCCCTTTCGTGGACACGAAAGGGGTGCCCCACCACGTTCCACCCAGGGCCACAGGCCGGCGCAAGCTACCCATCTTCGGCGCGGCCGGGTCTGGGGGCCAGCGGGCGGGCCGGTCCTCCAGTGCCGCCTCTGCAGCAGCCTCCAAACCTTCCTAGTCTGACATTTCAGGCCCACCAGTTGCCAGTGGGCGGCAGGATCTGTCATCACTTCCCCCACTGGCATAACATCATGTCAGACAGGTGGGTTTTGCAGATAGCCCCTTCCAAACTATCCGCCCCCCCCCCATTCCACTTGCATTCTATCGCATGTCGGAAGAACATCAGGTCCTTGTCCATCAGGAGGTTCTGGCTCTCTTGGCCACGGGTGCCATCGAACACGTCCCGGTGCCAGAAGTAGTTTGGGGTTGCTATTCCCACTACATTCCGGTACCCAAGAAGGACAAAGTCCTGTGTCCTATCTTGGATCTCGGGGACATCAACCGCCTCCTCCAGAAGGAGAAGTTCAAATTGTTGACATTCGCTCAGGATGTCCGCCCTTGATTCTGCAGAGTGGATGGTAGCGTTGGACTTGCAGGACGCTTATTTCCACATCCCCGTCCTACCAGCCCACAGACGTTACCTACGGTTCATGGTAGGCCACTAGCATTTTCAGTTTACCATGCTCCCCTTTGGCCTTACCAGCGTCCCTCAGGGTGTTCACGAAAGTGATGGCGGTGGTAGTAGCTCATCTGCGCGGATCAGGAGTTCCAGTCGTCCCCAATCTCGGCGACTGGCTGTTTAAGGCGAGCTCGCCCCAGGCTGTCGTCTCCCATCTCCAGACTACGGCGGACCTCGTGCACTTGCTGGGGTTCACTATCAACGTGCCGAAGTCGCACCTGATTCCCTCTCAGAAGCTCCTTTTTATCGGGGCAGTTCTGAATACAGTGCAGTTTCGGGCTTATCCTCCTGAGCAGCAAGTCCGGGAAATTCGGGATATGATAACAATGTTTCAGCCTGTATCCCAGGTTTCGGTGAGAATGAGCCTCAGGCTGCTTGTCCTCATGGCCTCCTGCATCCTGCTGGTAGATCATGCTGGATGGTATATGCAGGCTCTGCAGTGGGACCTGAAGTTCCAGTGGGCACAGCATCAGGGGAATATTTCCGATGTCGTTCAGATCTCGGAGGGGGCTGCAAGTCAGTTGCAGTGGTGGATCACGAACAAGGATTGGGTCATAAGCAGATCCCTCTGCCTTCCCCAACCTGGGTCCACAGTAGTGACGGACGTGTCACTCCTGGGATGGAGAGGCCAATGGGAGGGGCGTAGATCAGAGGCCTCTGGTGTCCGGCGGAGTCTGGGCTCCACATCAACTTTCTTGAGCTCTGGGCGATTCGTCTTGCACTGAAGGCAGGTGTTCACGGACATCCCCACCGCCATGTGGTACTGCAACAAACAAGGCGGGGTGGGGTCGTGGACCCTATGTCAAGAGGCTCTTCCTCTTTGGGCGTGGCTGTAACATTGGGGCATGTCCCTAGTCGTTCAACACCTGGCAAGTTCTCTGAACGCCAGGGTGGATGAACTCAGCTGCCGGTGCATGATGTATCACGAATGGCGTCTTCACTCTGAGGTGGTGCAAGGTCTCTTTCAGCAGTGGGGAGAGCCTTGGTTAGATCTGTTCGCCACCGAAGAGAATGCGCAATGTCAGCAGTTCTGTGCTTTGGAATTCCCAAGGCGGCACTCGGCAACGCTTTTCGTCGCGAGTGGAATTGCGGTCTTCTATATGCCTTTCTGCCTTTACCACTTCTGCCCAGAATGCTGAAGATCAGGCGCAACTGGGCCCAAGTCATTCTTGTGGCTCCAGACTGGGCACAGAGAGTCTGGTATCCAGAGCTCTTAAACATGGCCATAGATCCTCCGATCAGACTGCAGCAGGGGACAGTCTTCTACCCAAACCTATCCAGCCTCCACCTCCTTGTGTGGAGATTGACCGGCGACAGTTGACAGCTTTTGACTTTCCTCCTGGAAGTCTTTAATGTCATCTTGGCAGATAGGCGTCCCTCCACTAAAACGGTATACGCCTGTAGATGGAACCCATTTGTGGCATGGTGCACTGCAAAGGCTGTGTATCCCCTTTCTGCCCCTCTTTCAGAGGTTCTCCTCTTAATTCTATCTTTGGCCCAACAGGGCTCTGCTCTGGGCACCCTTAAAGGCTATCTTTTGGCCATTTCGGCCTTTCTTCGCCTTCCTGATCAGCCTTCTCTTTTCAAGTCCCCTATTGTAAATAGATTTCTTAAGGGCATTACTCACTTCTTTCCTCCTATTCCTTTCGTAATGCCCCAGTGGGACTTGAATCTGGTCTTAACTTACCTTATGAGTGCTCCTTTCGAGCCATTACATAATTGTCCTCTCAGACTCTTGACTCTAAAAACTGATTTTTTGGTTGCCATCACCTCTGCTTGCAGTGTGAGTGAGCTTCAGGCTCTTTCTTATTAACCTCCTTTCCTTGCTATTCATCCGGACAATGTTGTCCTACGAACTAGACCTCCTTCCCAAAGTGGTTACCTCTTTCCGCATAGGACAGACCATCACTTTGCCTACCTTCTTCCCACCCCCGCATCATTCCAAGGAGGAGGAGACACTCCACCGTCTGGATTGCACAAAACAAGTCTGTGTGGACGATCAACTCTTTGTTGGCAATGTGTGCCCCAAGAAAGGTTTGGCCGTGCAAAAATGGGCCATCTCTTGATGGGTCTTCCTTTGCTTTAAGATCTGTTACTCCTTGGCGAAAAAGGAGCTTCCGGTAGGACTGGGTGCCCATTCCACCAGGGCGATGGCTGCCACCACCGCTTTGGGGCGTGGAGTCCCCCTCGGTGAAATTTGCCAGGCAGCCACATGGGCATCGCTGCACACGTTCACTAAACATTATTGCCTGGCTAGCCAAGTCTGGAGAGACGGCTTCTTTGGCCATTCAGATCTCCAGGACTTTCTGATGTGAGCTTAGTTCGCAGACCAACCTCCGGGGTTGGTATTGCTGGGGTATCTATTCGAAGGTAAGGAATCTATAACTAATAGTCCCTTTCAGGTGAGCAATTTACTTACCTTCGGTAACGATCTATCTGAAAGACATATATTAGTTATAGATTCCTTACCGCCCCACCCATCCTCCCTGGTCTGCGAACTGACTTCTAGAGTAAGGGACTCCCTTTCAGGCCCCTAGGTTTGTGCACCAGTGGTCAGTGTATTGCATGGCTCTTCGCTTCTGGCGTGGAATGTCGTTTAAAAGAATGGACGTCAGCGCGCAGGTGTAGCGTCTAAGTAGATACCGTGACGTCATCCCGGCAATCACGACGCCAGCGTCGAACGCAGTGGCGACCGATGCCACCTACCGACACGCGCAGGGGTTCTGCTGAGAAAAAATTCACTGGAATCAGTCTGACGCCTGGGGGCAATTCTAAGGTATGGAATCTGTAACTAATGTCTCTTACAGATCTATTGTTACCGAAGGTAAGTAACTTGATCTTTAAAGCCTATGTTTTTAACGTATGGAACGTGTACCTGTAAGGAGACACTATCTGTTGTGTTTTAACTCAACAGATAATGTTCTGGCTCGATACATTGAAAATCCTTAAAGCCTGGAATTAATGAAAGCAGACTTGATAACTGTGATTTAAAGTTATCTTTAATGAGCAACCAAAGGTTAGCAGAAAGGCTCTGGACCGACCTGCAATACAGGCTAAGATTAGACTTGAAGATTAATTTAAGATAAACAGATGCAGAATTGTACATCTTGAACTAATTATGTGATTTTCTTTTTATTTGTTTTTGACACAGGGAGTCTTTGTTCGGAATAGCGTATATTTGTAGTAATTTTAATTAGTCATACACAATAAAATTACTTCATTCATAAATTGTAATTCTGAAAGCCATTTAATGATATATAGCTTCTTATCCTTTATTTTAAATGGTTTCGATGGCCAGGTCTACTAGTAGGGTTAATTGAAGGCTGCCTAGCAATATCATTGCTGGAAGGCTATTATTTTAACACTCCGATTCCCCTACAATGTTCTTAATTCAGAATGATATTTACTTTCTATTCTGGGAGTTTTAAGTGTCACTAAAACCCCCAAAGGGCCTTGCTTTGAGTGCCTGTGCAGTTTGAATGGTAGTCTTGATTATTTTTGTTGTTGGTTTTTTTTTTTTTTTTTGTTAAATCGTTTTTTGTTATTTTTTTAGCCCAAAATTTTATTCTTGCACACAAAAAGTAGACTCTAACCAATAAAAAAGGAAGCATCTGGAAAAAAAACATGAAATGCTATCATTCTTTTCAGATTAACGAGTGAGCTTTCGTAGAGAGCAACAGTTTACTTTTCACACAATTTATTGAAGCGCGATATAAACCTGTAAGTGGTGCTATTTTTGGGTATCATCGGAATGTGAATGTGAGAAAGGGTTCTCTCTCAGGATATCCACTGAATTTGGTTCTTCAACTTCAGGCAACATTTCTGGGCAGTAAAGGCACTTGAGAACAAGTTCCCTTTAGTGCTTTTTTTTTTCCTTTTTTTACTGCGAGTATACAGATGTTTTTATTTATTTTCCTGTGTACCTGGAATTTAGTGGTATCATTTGTGTTTGCAATAAGATACGTCATATGGTTATCCATAGGAAGGAAAAATAAATGTATTACAACCTCTGCTTGATCTTGTTATTGCTTCAAAAGTGGAAAACAAGAAACCCTTTCTGTGTTCATGATGTAATCAGAGCAGTCACATATTAACAATTCTGATCTAGAAGTGCCTGATTTCAAGTGCACCAGTGATTAGCGATTCATGTTAGCGATTCATTCTGAGATCCCATTTAGCCAATTATCTTTATCTTTTAGTGTTTTCATTCTTTGCATTGAGGCGTGACTCAGTTTGGCTCTTGAGAATGTGAAGGTACCATTATTTTACACACAGATACATTTCCCAGTATTTAAACATTTTAGCTTTGCTAAAATAGAATATTACATGCCTAGTGTTGGACAGCTTTTTGTGTATTAAGATTATGCTCTAATCTACTTCTGTAACCATGAAACTGAATTATCATACTGAAGGCATCAAGCCCCTACTGAAATTAAAAGCACAGTGAATTACTTATTAACTCCTATCAGATTATGTCCGGCAACCATATCTGGATTCCAACCTAGAAGCTGTAGCTAAAAGATAATTCTCGAGAATCAGACTCCTTTATATTCCTCTGGCTCAATTTGAGTAATCATGGAATTCCGCCCCCAGGAGTAACAGCTGCTGACGTAGGTGCGGTTAGAAACATTAGGTAACATCATATATATCTGCCAAAGTCTGTTAAAACTGCGGAAAATTTAACTACAGAAACATTTTGTCGGGGCAGATGTTAGAGCTTTCAAAGATGCAGTTTAACTCTGTTTTACTAATCGAGTTCCTTAATTTATGAATGCATTAATGCCATTTTTGGATTTGGCTTAGTCGGTTAAGATATCATTGTTAATTTTTATTCAGAAAGAAACCTCTCTTGATGGTTTTTCTGTTCTTAACTATGATCAAATGTATTTTTTTAAGCATATTTATTTGTAATATTTTTTGATACAATAAAGCTTACTTATAGTATATTGAAGGACTGAATGACGTGTTGGAAATTTGCCACTGGATTTGGATTTGGTTTTGTAAAGCGCGTAGCTACCCGAGGGCGTCCCAGCGCTATAGTCATTTCCTTAATTCTTGCAATTAGAGTCCCTTTTTGATTTGATCGGACCATTGCTTTTGTGTACACCACTTCTCACTCACAACTGATGATGAAGGTATCCAGCTTGTTGATTTTCATTTTGTTTTAGTGATGTAGCAATAATGAAGTCTGATGCCATCAGAGCTTTGAATCTGTGGATCTGAATTAGATGCTCAAACTCTTATTTATCAGGTCTGTTAACTTAGGTTCATGCTACACACAGATTTTTTATTTAAATGTCCTACTGGGTTTGGGGCACGTTACCGGTTTCTGCAGTAGAATATCAACATGCTAGGAAACTGTGACATGCTGCCTACATGCCCGTAAGGCTTTAGCTGGTTATGAGGGCTGCTGTGATCTACCTCCCATCCTAGACATCAATTCTGATGTGCCACGCTATCACTTCAAATGATCGTTGCCAACCACAAACCACTTGGGCCATTTTCAGCCGTGCCTTGTGCTGTTTCTTGTGTCCAACTCCTGCTTTTGTGAATGTTATTGTTGATTAATGACAGCATGGGACATTGCGTCTAGGTATGTTTGTATTTTTGTCAAATTATGAAGTGTTCTATTTCACCCACATATGTTGACCTGTCTTTGACCGTAGATTATTATAGACTCAAAGCTCAATAGATTGTTAATGGCACTGTAGGAAGGTGGAGTATAAAGTAGTGATGCTGGTTAGGCTTCACTATGCAATGCTCTCACAATACCCCCAAGATGGTCCTTGGATTCACAATAAAAAATCCTTAGCTCAGTCCTAGTAAAGTGACAAAGAGGAGTCCGTTTTTTCTAGAGGAACACGTTAAGCATTTCAGAGTACCAACATGGATAATAAGTAATTGACATGACTCAAAAGAAATCAGACACAAATCTATAAAAACAAAGCTGATTTTTATATAATTTAAGACACCATAACAAACTCAATCGAATAAGTATAACCGGAGTTAAGGATTTTAGAAGTAAAATTAAATCTGTGCAAAACACACTGCAAAACGTTAGTATTGCAGCCAATGGTAAAAAGCCCTAGTGACTATCCGTAACCTGCAGGTTGAGCTGCATGGAACCCAAGGAGGGTAAAGGTGAAGTGGGTCCCAGGACCAAGCCATGACAGTCGGTTAGATTTTACTTGGCTCTAGAAGACTGGGTGCAGAGTTGTCCTGGCTGTCTTTGGTGCTGATTTTACCACTTACACGGTGCTGGGGAGGAAACGGGTGCATAAAGTCGACAACTGGCTACTGCTGGCATCTGATTAAAGTGTTGCGGTGTTTCCTCAAATTGCGTCGGCGAGTAAAGCCTTGGCATGGTAAAGTCAGCAAGAAGTTGTAGCCTTGCGGCCAGAACCGTTGACTTCGAATCTGGGCAACCGGGTTCGTGTCTAGGGAACGCCGCGCAACATCCTGTGATTCTGGGCAAATCACTTAATCTCCTCATGCCTCTTGTCTATCTGTAAGGAAACTGATGCTCATGTAAAGCACTCTGATACCCGATGTCCCTGATCTAGTTGGCTCTATATAAAACTCAAAAATAAATAAAGTTGTTTTGATGCCTGGAGGTCCAGGGGAAAACTGTAGCTACGTGAAACTTGCTGGAGTTCAGGCCTGTTTCCCACAATGCACGGGACCATTTACCTTTGGACGATCCCTCGGAGGGTGCGATGGCCTGGGATTTATTTTTGGTTTACGGTGTTTTAAATTTATTTTTTGGTCTGGTGGGCAAGGGACTAGTGACACTAGTCCCAGTGAGTCTGGATGTGCTTTTGGCTCTCAAAGGGGTCCCTCAGTCTGTGGGGTGATCACTCTTTGGTCCGAGACGAGTCGCAGTCATGCGTTTCCAGGAAGGTTACCACAGGTGCAGAGTATCAAGCTGTTGGTGTGTGCAGCTCCTACTGTCGCAGACTGGTCTCTTTTGTGTCCTTTCTTGCAAGTCAGATCTGAACGGAGTTTCTTCTGCCAGGGGCATCTTCTAAATCCTAGATTTAGGGGTGTGGGTGCAAGTGTCCAATGGGCTACTAGCCGCAGCGGCTAATCCACCCAAGGTGACCACATCTGGGTGTGTGTCACCTTTTCTACCCAGAATCCTCTATTCTGCCACTTTTAAAAATGGCGGAAACCTTTCTTAGCTGTGCAGACCAGGTAGCCCACCCTAGAGGTGTGGCTAACCTCCTGGGCGTGTACACCTCTTGACTACAACATTTTCCACCTGCCCAAGTGCAAATGTGCCTGGGGGAAGGGGAGAGCTATTTCCTTCTTTGGGAGGCAGCCTGGTTGCATATCACAGGTGGTAAAGGTTTGAAGCTCACCACCTTGATGCGCCACTTCACTAGCCATCCTATCGGGGAGGGAGGTGTGACCTGCTTCCCATCCAGCCATTGTTTGTTACTCCTTGGAGAGTTTAAACCTCCTGGCAGGGGATCATATTCCTGTCCTGGCAGCAGTAACTGCTGGCTGGCAGCCAGAGCACAGGAAAGGCGAGGCAACCAGGTGGGCAACCTCTAAGGAAGCCACCTGGATGCATGCCACATTGTCCTTGATATGATAATCATGTCGGGGGTGAGGGGGCATGTTTGATGCGAAACATGACATATTGCGGCAGTACCCTAATGGAGCTTGCCACCTCGAGGGTGCCCCGGTGCCAACTCATGATCACTTATAGTAGCCCTTAATGGAAAAGGCTACTATAGGGACATTTAAGCTTGCATTTATATGTCCCCACCGTAATATATTGCAATCTGCCTCCTCGGCACAGGTGTGACTGGCATATATAAAAAATAGTGCATTGACTTTGCCTCACATGTGAGGGCAAAGTCAAGTTTGAGCTGTTTGCACTGATCCTGCAGTCTGCACTGACAGAACTGCGGTGCTCTGTTTACTTGGGTCACTCATGGAGGCCCAAACAGTGCTTGAGACCCTGGTGACCCCTTTAACTCCCATGCCCTGGGTACCAGTGGTACCATATACTAGGGACTTGTAGTCCTTGCCAAATGGGGTTGCCAATTCACTTATATCAGTTTTAGGAAGAGATCACTGGGGCCTGGGTTGCAGGCTCCAGTGCACTTTCAAAGTCATACCCATCCACATTGGAGCGAAAAGTGGGGAGGGGGTGATCATACAAGGATGGTGCTTTCCTACAGGATCCTTAGTGTTCATTTAAACTTCCTGTTCCCTGGCTGCTGCAATACCATACACTTATATCTTCACCTCTGTTCTTGAAATATGAATTTAGAGACCACTAAAACAGCTCGCACACTGGGTAGTCATAAAGTACATAGCCTGTAGTACATCAAGAGTAGTATATTGACATGGAGCACAAACACTATGCGCAGAGATGTCTATAATGTCTGAATCCCCGATGGATATTTTTAAATACACTTAAACAATATGGACGGACCCACTAAGTGTATGGATTGCAATCGCTATGTGTGGTAGGAACAGGGATCCATTAGGTGTTCTTAAAAGACCCCTCACACTACCTGGTTGGTGTCATGCTTCATCATGCTTCATCATTGGAGTCCCATCCCTTGCTATCCCCTGGTTTTTCCAATATTTTTAACTAAATTCATGGGCACAGAACCTTTTTTACTGAAAACTTTCCATATCCTTTTTAATTCTCATCAATAGAAAGCTTTTGCTACTTTAATGCATTCAATATAGAAGCAGAGTCGACTTTGTTCCTGCTCTTTGCTAATTATTTGATGATTATTATTTGATGATGGCTTTCCTGTCTATTTTCTTGATGGAATGGCTTTCCTCCTTATTTTTGTGTTTAACCCGCCAAAGGATAATTTTGGTCAACAGTTCTGCTTGTTATTTTCATTTACTAAATAGTCCATACAAGTTATACCTTGTGGCAAATAAGCTCATTCCAAATTAACTTACAGCAAAGTAAAAAAAAAAGTTGACACCTGGTATCACTGGGATAAAAAATTAAATACGTATTTGGATACTGTGTAACTATCCTTGTCTTAATGTTTGTTTTAACCCTCTATTCCATTTGTTTTATAACATAGGTGAACTGTTACCGCCATTTGTCACCAGATCATCTACTGCAAATATGCCATCGGCTAGGTCCACTTCTAGAGCAGGATATTCCATCTAGTGTTCCTGGAGTGCAGACGTTATTAGGGGCTGGAAGTCAGTCTTTGCTGAGGACGAAAAAAAGTAAGGCGTTTGTTTTCTCGTGTTTCTTAATTTTGCATCACATTTGTAAATGCTACAGCTATATAAATAACAGTATGACAATATTGAGTTTCATAGTGACCAATGCTTTTTTAGATTCTCCCAATATACTTTAAATGTGATCTAATTTGTAAATAGTTTGTATGTATTTAATACCGGAATCCTGTAAATACAACCCAGTTTGCACTCAAATGGATGATTATTGTATCTTATGTTTACAGGCTGCAAAAATGTTGTATGGAAAGGAACTGCTCTTGCAGCATTGCATTGTGGTAGACCTCCAGAGACGCCTGTGAATTTTGGATCCCCACCTGGTATAGGTAAGTAAATTCTCAACTCAGATTATTGATGTTATGTGACTTGATTAAGCACAAACCAGAGGCTTTGTCGATTTGTGAGAACGGTTACTTCATAGTTCCAGTACCACACGCACACACCACCCAATGTGGCAGAAGTCTGAGAGTTGATATCCTCAGATGCTGGGTTCCCACCCACTAGTTTTCTGTGCTGTCCCAATGAATTTCATTTTTAGAGCCCAACTGAAATTCTTAGGCAATTACGAAAAATATTCTAAATCAATAAAGGACCAGAAGGGTAAAATTTGAATTTTCCAGTGGGTACACAGTCCTGTTGTTTTCAAGGCTCCATCTTAATATATGAAAACATGTTTTATTATTGTAGGAGAGTAGGGTCTGCTTTCTATGTTCACCCCCACTTTTTGCTTTTGCTTCACTGGTTTTCGACTTAGATGTGGCTGTGGGCCTGCTAATCAGACCCACAGCCCAGCTGTTCTCTCTCTAAATTCACACTATGTACTTTTGGTACTTAACCCAATTGGTAAGGATCACCTTCTAGGCCCTGTACAGTGTACCTTAGGTACCCAGGGCATAGGTGTACCCTAGGCCTACCAGGGGCTGCAGCATGTATTATGCCACCCCTGGCTGGCCTTCCATTATGACACAACTGGCTGATCACTCAGCTGGGGCAAGGTCGTGTAATCACCCCTTGCTTAGGTGTAGTATTCCTATACCTACCTTATATATAGACACATGGGTAACCTATCAGTCACTCCTATGGCAGGCCTTAACAATCCTGAAGGCAGAGTGCTTGGTAACATGTGAGATGGTGCTCTAGCATGAGCTGAGCCTGTCTGCAGCTTTCGGAACCATGTCCTTATAGCTGTTCTATGATATTGCCTACCATATACTCTTAAAGTGCCGTATAATCCTCGCGGTTATGGTAACTATGGTTTGGCTTTATCAAAACATACCGTGTAAGGTGTCTAACACTTTGGAATAATACCCCCATACCATTTCTGGCGATGAGGATAGTATTCCTCCCTTCTAGAGGGAGAAGACATGTTGAAGACCTTCTACCCGGTTAAAGTTAACCAGAGCCCCAGACATTCGACTACGGAAGAAGACTGAAGAATCTCCCTTGTGGCCAAGGAGTGGCCACCCTGTGCAAACAGGCACCATCAAGCGACCTGCCGTTTGCTTTGCTCAACGTTCTACGAGGAACCGACTGCAGAGCCCGACCAGCGCCTTGACTTCCAGACTTCTCCGCCCCTGATCCACATCCACAGCAAAGCTGAGATCCGTGGAGGCGACGAGAGACGTGGGACCGGCTACCTGGGAAAATTGGCTACTAGCTTCCAGCGCAGCTTCTGAGGCATCCTCGAAGTTGTGCCCTGGGGATTGAGAAGCCCCAACCCCGAGCACCATCTGCACCGAAGATCAGCCCTCCACACTCCACGAGTTCTGCGTGGGGCCCTTCTGCATTTTCCTGCTCGACGCGTCTGTCCGGTTGCTTGCCCGTTGGCTAGTGACCTCTGCGACGACGAACCCTTGACTTTCCACCCCTGGTTTGGCTCCTCCAGACTGGCCCTTGCTTCCCTGTAAAAGAGCAGCACCTCAGGCCTTCCTGGTCTGCAACAGAAGCAAATCCTTCATTCTGCGTGGGTTGCGCTTGCCAAGGCTTGTTGTGTCCAAACTCGCCGCCGACAGCAAGAGCCCTTGTGGGACTGCTCGCCTCCTGGTTCTGGTCGTCCTCGACGCCTCCTGGTACCCGTGGCTGCTGCGACAAGCTTCACCTCTTCACCTGCATCTTCACAACATCGCCTGGTTCCTTCCTGGTTCCTTCCCGGCTCCTGGCTGGCAACCTAGACTCTGCTTGCAGGTATCCTCCTTCTTGATTCCATCCTTGGAATCCACCGGACACTCTTCACTGACTGCCTGTCAGCATCTTTTCTTCAGGCATCCATAGGAGTCGACGACGAAACCCGACGCAAGTTCACACCTATGCACCCGCAGCCCGTGGGCTAGGTAACTTGAGTACTCCGGTGCTCACAAGGGTATTGACTATCCAAGTGTCTAGTTTCCAAGTCTCTAACTCCTAGTTACTTCCGAAGTGTCCTAAAACTCTTAATTTCTAAATACTACTATTTCTATCGACTTTAACGCATTACGCGTGAGTTTTTCCACTCTGCACCTGAATCCCGTGGGCCTCCCACTGCCTAGCAACTGATAGGATAGTGTAGCCCCAGCGATTCCCTAGGCCTAGGCCTAACCTGTGTTCGTGACAGTGGTTCTTCTACAACTTACTTAGTATATGGTTTGCGTGGCCCCTAGGGCCTAACTGTATTACTTACCTGTGTGACTTATGTATGCTTAAATAAGACTGTGTTGTACTTACCTCGAATCTCATAAAGAGTGCTGAGGGTGTTTTGACTAGAATAAATACATTCTATTTTTATAATATATCTTTTGTGGTGTCCTTTCATTTGGTATTCAAGGGATTGCAAATGGTATAACAGCTGGCTTCACATGCCATACAGAGTTTAGCCTAAGACTACTCTTGTCCATGCTACCACTAGGATAGCTGGTCTATAAGGTTGACTTTACAACCAATCACCATAAGGGTTGTTTGGACTGATACAAGGTGTACACTAGAATTAGTGACATCATATATCAGGCCAACTGCTCACAATTATGTTGTGCTTTATCGGGACAGTAGTAGAGATTCCAGTTGACTTGTTCCTTTAGTACATGCTATATGTCGAGCAGGCATTTGAAATCCTGGTTTTCGAATCTCTTGTCCCTTTTTTCCCCCCGGATCACTCCTGTATACAAGAAGACAAATCAACTAGAGCTTCTACTGTCTTGAATGTCTGTCACCCAGGCCCACTGCTTACAAGAGCCTATGCTTGGTGGACCGAACCACTGATTTCAGTGCTGGTGGTTGGGTGCTCTAAGATTGGCACCTAGAAAAGTCAAATTTCTTGGTGCTCATGAATGCAATACAATACAATACAAAATGCTTTATTTTCGTTCACAAAGATCATGAAGCAAAAATAAAACCAACTGTACAAATCATCTGAATAAAAAAAGACCAGCAGCTGTTGCCATGGATGACAAATATTAAAGCATTCCAATGAAATAAAAACACTAATCAAAGCTCTGTAGATCCAATAGGTTTAGGGTTTCAGAGTACCAGGTCAAGGTCCCCGTCAATGGGAACCATACTCTGAAAGGAGTCGTAACAACCTCACGTCCACATAATTTCATTAGCCATAAGAAATCTGGCCACACTAAATACATCCACCATAGCAAGACCATTAGAGTTAGAGGAGCCACATAATCCGACACCATACAAAACGGAACCAGTGGCCTTGTAGATCTCAAGGGCGGAGCGGGGTGACACTTCGGAAGATGGTTTTACGCAGGATCTTTGCTATGTTTGCGATCTGCTTGGTGAGCACCAATTTAGTCTTTTCCAACAGGGTAGCTCAACACAGATTGGGTGTCATTCTAATACCTAGGTAGTCAAAAACAAGACACTTGGTCAATACATGTCTTACCCACCAGTATCTGCCTATTACAACGGATTGCCCTATTTTTAGGGAAAAACATGCATTTGGTTTTAGCACCA
The DNA here is from genome assembly GCF_964204655.1 of Triturus cristatus. Lineage (NCBI taxonomy): Eukaryota > Metazoa > Chordata > Amphibia > Caudata > Salamandridae > Triturus > Triturus cristatus. The sequence continues at coordinate 557,948,508 of NC_140589.1, read as the reverse complement.
TTGACCTCTAAGCCGCTAGCAGCACAGAAAGAAGAAAAAAGACCTAATGGCAGTTGCAACCCCTGGCGAGACTTAAAAATCAATATAGTGTTGTCAAAGTGTAGGGCCGTAACCCCCCCCCCCCTCCCCTCCCCTCTATTGGAATGAAAAAAATAAGAAAAAAACAACCTATTATGGTTGTGAATCAATGCGTTAGTCTCCAAAAGTGGTTTGAGTATGCTTGCTGTGGAGGTTAAACTCCTATCTGTTCTTGTGCCCCCATACACCCTTGCGAGTGTTAAGCATCATCATAGGGCTATGCTCCTCGTGGGGGTGGCGCTGCAGTCCCTCACGGGCCCCACAAGAGGGCTCTTTGATGGAGATCTTTTAGGAGTTGCCGCACTTGTGCATATGGGTGTGTGGGCCAAGTGGATAAGTGGAAGTGGGTTAAGATTACCTATCTGTACCCAAGCGAATTTAATGAGCGGTCCTTTAGGTAAATTAAAATATAAAAGCGTTTGGAGACTTTCCTTAAACAAAATAAAGGGAGGAGCTAGTGTATTCCCGCTGCTCTCAACTCGTGAAAAAATGTTTGGGATATACAAGAGTATGTCGCGGACGACATGTTTCGTGCAAACAGTGGGTCCCTAATGGATCCCAATGCGCTTCATCAGGACCTAGAAAATCTAGAATGATCAGAGGAGTCCGGGAAAGACACCCTATACTCAACCCCACCCCCAAACCTATAGTCCGGTCAGGGAACGTCCAGGCGCTCGAAAAACTATTTATTCGCATTCTCAATACCTAAACCAGAGATGGAGACAAAAAAATGGAAAAAGGGGGGTGGGGAGGGGGGAGGAGACACCAAGAAAGAAAAATTGATACACTTCTCATCATCTTAATAAGAACTCCATACCAAAATTAGCCATGTGTGCCAAGGTGCATATTAAAAAGTTGCGTGATTGACGTGATAATTAAATTGCTACTGTGATGCAATCACTATTCACTTATTCAGAGTGGTAAACATAATCCAGAGACACCGAAAGTCCTAAGACTCGTAGTAAACACCATCCGTTTTGCACACACAGGGTGTCACTGAGCATTAGAAAGTTAGCAAGTGAGATACGGTCATTGTTAAAATACGGCATAGGTGTATTACAGAAGAGTGCAGGAGTCATTGCAGTGAGCAGTGCGGGCGTGATTCCAATACTGCCATATTCATTAGTACGGCGATTTAACTCAATGTACTGCGGTGCAGTAAACTGTGAAAACAGAGTAGCGGGGATATATATATATATATATATATATATATATATATATATATATATAATGTATTATACATATATATGTATTATACATATATATGTATTATACATATATATGTATTATACATATATATGTATTATACATATATATTATGTGCAGTGTGCTAAAATGGTCAAACCTACATTCAACAATAGTTTAAATACAATGCCAGCAAACTTAATTACAACAGGAGAAGTCAGTTAACTAAATGGTGAGGACAGGAGTCATCATACCCTTCCTGGTCAGAAGGGGGCCGCGCTGGCGAGTGGTCAGGCTGCCGGTAGGACAACTGCTGCGTATTGGGAAAAAACGAAAGAGACATACAAATGAACAATGGGCTTCTCGTAGTTCCGCATCCTTAGCGCGATAAAATACCTGCTCTCTGGGTTGTATAGCAGCGGGAACCCACCTTCTCTCCTCTGCATGTGAGTCTGTAAACCTGTCTGCTGATCAAGTTCGCCAGTCACAGCTTCTCAAACAAGCCCGGTTAATATAGCCCGAGTGCTTCCTGTTGGCCGAGTGGGAATGGGGCGTGTTTGCTCGTGATGGTGACTCGCGGGCTGACGTAGCATCACTAGGTCACGTGGGGGTTGTATGTGTAAGCAGCGGCCATCTTTAAACGTTCTCTACAGATACATGGTGTCGTGCCTGAATGATGGGTTTCACGTATTTCATCAAATCAGTGGCGTGCAATATGATGTAACGTGGCTGTTATTGAATGCACTAATAGTAATGGTAATCGTGTTGTCAGCTCACTTATTGTTGGTAGAAATGGCATGGTTATGCCCACCGAGTCAGTATTACAAGAAAACAATGGTTCTGTCGGGTATGAGTAAAACAATTGCTTTGTTATGCAAGTGAATCAAGAAAAAGGTACGGAATCAATCCAGAGTTGACCACACAATCTAAAAGTACAAATCACGGTGACGCTAGATTTGGAGGGTGTGATGTCATTCTTTATATATAAATTTCATCATTTATATGAAAACATCCATATCACTTGTAACGCAAGGTTACCAACGTAATAAACTGTAAAGTGAGTCAGTGAGTCAGTGACAAGGTGACAAAAGTGACAGAATTGTGCATAGTATATACAGTGATCAAATACAGAAAAAACTTTTTATGTACACAATATACATGAGGAGGGCCAGTATCAAGGAAAATCACAATGACACCGTTTCACGAATAAATCAAAACATATATGGAAAACAGGTCTTGAACTGGTCCTAGCAGTTATCGTCGACGTTTCAATCCAGTGTAAGCGACATTAAATCGTCATGCAGGGTCTTCATCAGGACATTAAAATAAACGATGGCAACCTGCAAGAGCAAGTAAAGTACGTATCAATAATGTAATGTGCGATTATTTTAATGTGTGGTCCCGAATAAAATGGCCATAACTCACCTAGCCAGTGGTCTAGGATGGCCTGGCAATCAACTGTTCGTGTGTAGAAAGACAGAGCGCCTCATCAAATGTGGTCTCTGTAAGTCAAAGTGAAGCGTGATCTCGTCATTAATCAAAAAATGAGAATGCGCCTCTACGATGTTAAAGTGAAGAGGAGTACGAAAGGGGGAGAGTGAGGGTTAGTAAATACACTAATTAATCCCCATTGTAACTGGTTTTGGAAATTAGGCACGGCAATCAACTGTTCGCGTGTAGAAAGACAGAGCGCCTCATCAAATGTGGTCTCTGTAAGTCAAAGTGGAGCGTGTGATGCCGTCATTAATCACAAATGAGAATGCACCTCTACGATGTTAGAGTGAGGAGGAGTACGAAAAGGGGAGAGTGAGGGTTAGTAAATACACTAATTGACCCCCATTGTAACTGGTTTTGGAAATTAAGCACCGCAATCACGGGTTATGAAAAACCAACGGCGCTTAAAAGGGGCTCACCTCAACGGGCGTACCGAGTCCGGTGAATGAAATACGTCAGAACCAATCCGAAATCAAATTCTGTAAGGATAAGCATTCGTTGAAGACACAATCGTGACCGGGTGCATAATCCATGATAACTGAAACGGGGAATGAGTGCTTACTTGAATTAGAAGTCGAAGCTAAGCGATCATGACTCACGCTGCAGCACCTCCTCTCTTGGTCGGAGGAAGCCGCAACTGACAGACCGGCTGCTAAATGAAAGAAAGCCGGGGCAGTCCTGTCTGACGTAGACAGAGTGACGTGTCAGGCGAGTTGCCTAGCAACCACGTACGCTTCAGAGGGCTGAAGCAGCTGAGACCAGCGCGAGAACGATCGCGCGCTTGGCTGACGTAGGTAGCTGGGACAGACACTGTGTCAAACTACGTGGTTAACTCAATAAATGAGCGGTTAAAAAGATTAGAAACCGGCGAGCAGTGCGGACTATTCTTGCACATAGGAGATAGTTAAATATAAGTGTGCAGCAATGCCAGAACGTGTTGACTACTCTCGCGCGCACGAGATAAAGCCATGTGTCAATGGAGTTACCCGGCAACTGTAATCACTTATAGGACCAGAAACAGTTGGTATTTGTACAAGATTGTACGCGTGCTTGGCTCGAGAGTGCATGTAGTTAAAAACATCAGTACATTATGTATATGTTCACCAAGATAATTTGCAGACCCATACCTGCATGTGCAAATACATATAAGACTGGTTCATGTTGACAAAATTTTTAAGGAAAGATCATACGTCATTGTTTACATCACAAATATGCAATAGAACAACTTTTTAGAATAGCAAGCTCAAAAACACTGGATGAATGAAAATTGAGGGTCATCCCAAATCAACATGTGAAATAGTTTCAAGGGAAAACATGCGTCATTGTTTACATCACAAATGTGCAATAAGACAACTTTTTAGAATGGCAAGCTCAAAAACATTGGGTGAATAAAGTTTGAGGGCCGTCCCAAAGCCACATGTGAAAGTGCCAGTTTACAACGAAACTATCAAGCTGAAATTATGACTGACCGAGCTCCTGATGACACACTCATATATACAGACTGCAGAAGGGGAGTATCATAGTTGACCCATCTCTCTAGATGTTTCCTCGAGGCTATTAAGACCTTGCTGGACAGTGTTGAGAGAATGAATCCATCTACATTCTTTTCTCTTTAGATTCAAAACCATTGATCCCCCTCTAGGCGCCAGGCTTGCCTTTTCTAGCACCCACCGTTTTAAGTCTTCAGGCTGATGGCTTTGTGCCAGAAAATGATCCACCATGGGGGCCCCTTGCGTCTTGCACCTGATGCGACTCATGTGTTGTAATATCCTCGCTTTGATTTTTTGTGTTGTTTGTCCCACATAGAGGGAATCACAAGGACATCTTATCGCATATATGAGATTGGAGCTGTTGCAATTCGTGAAAGTTGATGAGTTATATGTTCTGTTGTTATGGGTGAAGGAAGAACCCTCTATTGCCAAAGGACAGGCTTTACATTGGCCACACTTGTAATGGCCCTCCAGGAGAGGTAGGCCCAACTGTTCCCTGAGACCCCGTGGTTTAGGTGGTTCAAGGTATGCCTTGACAACACTGTCCTTCACATTCTTGCCCCGCTTGAACGCGAAGATAGGTTCTTCAATGGTCGGGAGCTCGCTGGCAACCAGATTCCAGTACTTCTTGATGATTTTCTTCATGCCATTACTCTTCGTGTTAAAGGATGTAACACATACAATGTTCTCCTTCTTCGGTCTGTTTTCCCTGACCTGCAAGAGTTCGTCTCTCGGGCAATACCAAGCGCGTTTACGTGCGCGTTTCAACAGACCCACCGGGTAGCCACGTTCTTTTAATCGAGTGGTGAGGATCTCAGTTTCTTTAAAGAAATCGGCTCTGCGTGTACAGTTCCTCCTTAGTCTAAGGTATTGACCATACGGAAGATTATCTCTTAAGCTGCGTGGATGGTGAGAGTCATACTTAAGGAGGGTGTTCCGTTCCGTTGGTTTACGAAAGAGGTCACAGACTAGTTGTCCATCATCAACCTCAAAGGTAAGATCCAGGAAATCGATGGTGCTGTTGTCATTCGTCATAGTGAACTGGATATCATTCGATCTAGCATTCAGCCAGCTGTGGAACAGATTGAGTTCGTCCTTAGTACCAGACCAGATCATTATAACGTCGTCTATATAACGTTTCCAAACAGTAATGTGGTCAATGAACGGATTTTGGTGATTGTAGAGATGTTCCGAGTCAGTATAGCTGGTGTAAGATCGTGTTCTATAGAGTGTAGGTAGTGTGAAGAGTCATATGCGTAAAATGCATCATCCTTCATCTCGGAGGGATGACAAAGATAAGTGATATTATTGTGAAGAAAAGTATCTTGAGACCTATGTATGTTGGTTTTACTGGTTATGTGTTACTGGATTATCACTTAAATGTCAGGTAGTTATTTCTTCCTCAATAGTGAAGTTGAAGCAAGCCCCCCAAATCTATAACGGTGAAGGCCAGGTGACAAATCTTGTTTTATAGAGTCAATAACATCTCAGTCGGATGATGGCAATGTCCTGATATCGCCATGTGGGTCTCTTTGTTGCTGGATAAATCTAGTACATCCATCGTGTTAATGACTGTAAGTCAATTATTAAGACATTAGTTCACCCCACGGGATATCGTCATTTGGTCCGCATTTGGTCCGCATAATATTGCTCTGTAGTCTAAAGACCCAACGCTGTTCCTGTCTAAATAATGCGGACGTCGACCAATTTGGGTTAGAGTCAATTATGGTCCATTTCAGGCTTTCAGGAGAGTAATTTTTCTCCAGGAAGTGATTTTGTAGTCTTGTTGTTGGTTTTTTTCATCAGGTTGTGCTCTTGTGTTCCCCGAGGCGGACTTTCACTGATCGTACGGTCATTCCCACGTACTTCAATGAGCATGAACATGTCAACAGATATACGCAATTTTTAATATTAGTTTGTGTGGCATTTTTGCTGCCAGAGTTTGTTCTTACCCAGATTTATCTCTTTCGAGGGGGTAGTCTGTGGACAGGCGGAGCAGGATCCACACTGGTAATGACCTACCACAGGGGGTAGTGACCACAGTGTGTTGCATCTGGATGATCATCTTGGGACGTGTGTGTACCAGAATATCTCTTAAATTCTGTGTGCGTTCGAAGGCGAATAGCGGTAATGGACCTGGGTGGAAGCTTCCTGTTTCAAGTATCTTCCAATGTTTTTTCACAATTTTCTGGATTTTATTCGAGTTTGGTGTGTATGAGGTCACACAGGTTAATGTGTCTGTTTTTGTCTTCTTTTGTTTTCAGGAGGGCCTCCCTCGGGTTATTTCTGGCTCTCTTATGAGCTTGTCTGATGATTCTTTTTTGGTATTGTCAGATTTCCAGATAGTATTGCTGCTTGCGTCTCAAATTCATTGATGGTATTACAGTTTATCTGAAGAAGTAAAAATTGACCACTGGGAGATTATCTCTTAAGGCCTTAGGGTGATGACTTTGGTGCATGAGAAGACTATTTCTGTCAGTTGGTTTCTTGTAGTTGGTTGTCATGAGGGTGCCATCCTGTAAATAGATGAGGCGGTTCAGAAAAGGAATTTTGTCATGTGATGTGGAGCCCGTGAATTTCAAGAAGGTGTCCAGTGTGTTAACCCATCTGAAGAAGTTCTGACACTCTTCCTCTGTTCCCTTCCAAAAGACTATGAAATCATCAATGTAGCGACGCCATAGTAAAATGTTGGTCTCAAATGGGTTGGTCGTTTTCAAAATGTATTCTGACTCGAAATTGGCTATGTACAGGCACGCCAGACTCAGCGCGAAGGTGCTCCCCATACTGGTGCCCTGTATTTGATGGTACAGTTTCTTATCATAGGCAAAGACATTTTCTTTGAGAGCTATTCTCGCAGAATCACAGATGAAAGTGATTGGAGTTTCATAGGGCCACGGATCCAGATTTTGCAGGACCCTCTCCAGGAACTCGATGGTGGAGTCCTGGGGGATGTTCGTATATAGTGCCACCACGTCCAGGGTGACCAAGAGGTCGATGGATCCGGGGTCTTCAAAGTTCTCAATGAGATTGAGAACCTCCGTGGTATCTCTCAAATACGTTGGAGTCTTGGTGACTAGAGGACGCAGGAAGAAATCACAAAATTTGCTAAGGGGTTCCAGTAGAGATTCTATACCGGACACAATCGGACGTCCAGGTGGTGGATTGACTCCCTTATGCATTTTGGGAAGGTGGTAGAAATATTTATTCATTTATTTATTTTAACACTTATAGAGTGCACTGCAACCCTGCGGGCATCCTGGCGCTGAGACATCGAGAGAGAAAGCTGATGTGAAGGATTACATGGCTATATCAGAGGATCATACTTTGGGGAAGAACCACGTCTTGACTCTTATGGAACAGCATTAGGGTCTGTATACTCCTAATTTCCAGAGGAAGACGGTTCCAAAGGCGGGCAGCAGCTACGCCAAAAGCTCTTCCCTGCAGGGTTGCTTTCTTTATCCTAGGAATTTTAGCAAGACTCGCAGAGGATGAGCGAAGGTTGCATATAGGTTCATACCATTGGAATCTGTCTTGGAGTAATTTAGGCCCCTGTCCATGAAGTGCCTTGAACACAATACATAAGGATTTGAACAGAATCCTTTGAGTCACTGGAAGCCAGTGCAACTCCGCCAGTGCTTGTGTCGTCGAGGAGCGGCATGCTCGAGTCGGAGCAAGCTTTGCTGCTGCCGTCTGGATATTCTGGAGTCTAGTGATCAGATAGCCTGGGGACTCTAAGAGCAGGACATTACAGTAATCCTGGCGGCTTAGTATAATGCTCCTTACAACCGTAGTACTTGCCTGAACTGGCAAGAATGGTAGCACTTTCCGGAGTCCTCGGATGAGAGTATAACAACCTCCTACCAGTTTATTAACGTGGGACTCCAGAGTCAACTTTTCATTAAAACTGACCCCGAGATTGCGTACTGTGCTCACTGGTGTCAGAAGGTCATCTGAGGTTATTGGCCAAAAATCATCTGGTAGTCCTCGAGGGATCCCACCCACCTTGCAGTGGAGAATTTCTGTTTTCTCGCTATTGAATTGAAGCGAGTTGTCCCTCAGCCATTTCACCATTTCAAACATACATGCGTGAAAACTTTCCTGGGAGTCCGTGTTGTTGCCGTCCAGAGACACCTTAAGCTGGGTGTCATCGGCGTAGTTGACCACACTGATGTTATGCTTTGTTACAATCTCCAACAGTGGTCGCATATATGCATTGAACAGAATGGGGCTGATTGAGGACCCCTGAGGTACCCCATGTTAATTTTTTACAAACTCCGATTGATACGGTGGAAGTGCTACTGCTTGCCATCTGTCAAATAGGTAAGAGTGCATCCTTCTCAATGCCACATCTTTCATTCCCAGGGTTTCTAGCCTCGAAAGGAGAATAGCGTGATTGACCGTATTGAATGCGGCGGACAGGTCTAGCAATATTAAGGTTGCAGATTGTCCCCTGTCCGCCTGCATTCTGAGGTTATCTAAGACGGTCACCAAGGCTGTCTCCGTTCCGTGACCAGGCCTGAACCCAAATTGCTCATCTTCCAATTTAATGTTTGTCTCCAGGAAGAGGGACATCGCCCTACTTACCAAACATTCCAAGATCTTAGCCGGATATGGTAAGAGGGAAATTGGCCTATCATTCTTATGGCAATCTGGGTCCAGTGTGGGTTTTTTCAGGAGCGGATTAATGATAGCCTGCTTCCTGCTGGGTGGCAACACTCCGTTATTGAGGGACTGGCAGCACAGCTGACTTAGGATAGCAAAGATCTCTGTTCAGAGTTCTTTCACTATCTAATGAGGGATAGGATCCAAGGGTGATCCTGAGGAGATTCCTAGGGCCACTCGGGTAAACTCCTCTTCCTAGGGCATCTGAAATACATCCAAGGTGGGTTTGGGGATAGCTGGATTAGAATTGTTATCCCGGTTAAGGTTATTCTTAGATGTTTCCCCCTTTTCCTGGTCTAAAAGACCTGATAGGGTCACATCTTTCGGGCCTTTCATGATCGTATTAATTTTTTCTTCGAAGGAGAGAGCCAGCCCATCGCACAGCTCCTGGGTGGGTTGGATTTTACTGTTTATACAGTCAGGATTGGTCATGTCTCTAAATATCCTGAAGATGTCCCTAGATGTATTGGAAGATTTGAGAATAGTAGTCCTAGTTAAGTGCTCGCAAAGGGCTGTATAGTTCTGTTACCAGTTTCTCAGGGTTGAACAGGGTCCCTGTCTGAAATAGGGGGTCCATCTTTGCTTTTCTTAATAGCCCTTTCCAGACCCTTCCATGATCGGTCCTTTCTTGCCTGTTCAAGGGCCTCATCCTACTCCTAAGTGATACCATGAAATTGGCTAAATAGTGGTCCGACCACCCCACCAGCAGTGTTTTCCCCATAGTAATGAGGCCTTCCTCAGCATATATCATATCTAGGGTGTGGCCTCCTATATGCGTTGGCTCTGTCACCCATTGTGCCAGGCTCAGGTTTGTGCAGGACTGAATGAGGTTATTAAATGCTGTGTCCATTCTTCCATTAGCCCACAGATTGAAGTCTCCCAAAACTAAAAGCCTGTTGTGGGTAAGAGCCATGTTATTAATTGCATCAATCAATTCCTGCTGTTGTTGTGCGTTGGCTACCCCCGGTGGCCTATAACAGACCATGCCCGTGAGAGAGTGTCCCTTTTGACCCTTAACAGAGAAGCCCAATGTTTCCGCGCAAGTAATTTCATCAATTTCCAGCGGGACAATATTCAGTGCCTCTTTAAAAACAATTCCGATCCCAGCTCCCCGACCCCTGGATCTTGGTTTTTGGAAAGCCTTATATCCCACTGGGCAGGCCGGTTTCAGCTCTAACTCCAGCCCTGCCGTGGTCCATGTCTCTGTCATGAAAAGAGCATCGAGCTTGTGTGTCTCTAGCAGTAGCTGTATCTCTGTGGAGTGCTTAGGAAGTGATCTTACATTAAGCAGACCACAGTGTAATCCGTCATTTTTCAGTAAACCAAGCGCCGTCCCTGTAGAGTTATCTAATGGCGGTTTACATAGCACGCTTACACATTTGCCCATCTCATATAATTGTTCCCTGGAGTATCTACAGCTATTGTTGTCTGGCACCCCTTTGCATAAACTGGCAGCATTTCTGGCGCTGCCGGTGCGCGGACGGGTGCAGACGGGCTAGCCTTTGGCGCGTCCGCTGCGCGTTCGCATCGGTCTTTTGAGGAGGAGGGGTATCAAGTCCCGCCTCCCTGACCGGAAGTACTGTGAAACTAAGCCCTGCCCTCCACACAAACGGCACACAGCTGGTGTGGACCGGGGCGGGTGAAGGAGGAATGAGGAAGTAGAAAGTGTAACTTTAGATGTGCAAAAATACAAAAAGATCAGTGCAGTTTCCTTTAAAAGCTCATTTTAAGTTTAAAAAAAGATTAATCACTAAAAGCCATCAACACACGGCACACTGGCAGTCTCACCGAGTCTCTCGGTGAGACTGCCGGGACACGTGGATCATCATTGGCAAGGAAAGCTGCTTCATCCCGGGAGATCCAGCCTGCTGTCTCTGCTCCTGTAATCAGGCTCTGTATCCTAATAGACAGTCGTTTAGTAGGGTCTTCTTCAATCGGTTGGTAATACCTTGTATCCGATAGTTGGCGCAGACTTTCAGCATCATAAGCTACCATGTCCTGAATGACAATGGTGCCGCTCGTGTTTGGGAATTGCTCTGCCAGCGAAATTGAACACTTTCAGTGCTTGCTCCTGGGTGTGAGGGACTGCGAGGCCTTACAGCGGCAATATCGACATCAGCTGAGGCCTCTTCCCGGACACTCCCCTTTTTTATTGGCGTTCCTACCTATAAATAACGTGACGCAACGCGGGACGCGCGCGGGTCGCGCGCCGGGCGGAGCCCGGGCCAAGGGCGGGCCCGTTTAAGCCCGTTAAAGACCGAGTAAGACCGGACCGGGCACCCCCCCTAACATTTGCTAATCCAGGAAGTATAATATTGTATCCCTCCTGTATGATATTAGCAATTGGCCGCTTTGCTATATGATCTATTAATGGCGACCACAAGAGGAAGTAGGAGCAAAACGGCCATGGACGCATCTAGTATAATTGGCCCATTGGACAATTTTATCGTAAGAGCTAACTCTGTCATTGACCAAGGGATTGCACTTATGGAACGAAGAGTATCACGGGATTTAGCATCGGCAAAACGTTCCTCTATGGGTCATTTTGCAACAGCTAAAACTCCAGACCAACAAAATAAAGAAATAGTCCCTATTGTAATTCAGGCGGACCTACATAGCCTGCCAAATGTGGTGGACTTGTCAGTGTCAGCTTCCGAATACATATCAGTTTCACAATTAGAGAGGTCTTCGATCTCTGAACTAGACCCATTGCCAGAAGTCTTAATCACTAGACAGCCGAGGGGAACAAGAGAGGGTGCTATACCTAAATCATTAAAAAAATTCAAAGAAAAGAGAGTAAAGAAAACTAAGAAAATTCAGAAATCTATAGAGCCCGTGGAAAAGGTGACCTGCGAGCTATCCCCAAGCTCGCAGGAGGGGATCCAAAAACAAACAAAGGATGATTGTATCATTACCCGGCCAGACATGAATAATGTCATTTTGTGTCTAGGGAGCGTAGATGTCTCCCCCAGTATGCCCATAAGCACTAAGGATGCTGAGGCTGAGAACAAACTTTTTAATTATATGAGTGAACTCTTTAAAATACACCTTTCCCCATTAGAAAATAGAATGAGGTGCATTGAAAAGCAGTTAACTGAATTGATTGTTCTTTCTAAGCCTCCGAGCAATCCTGGGGTATTAAAGGGTGGAGACAGGAAGTTAACCCATAAAAATAATACATCAGGGGGTTTGTTGTTAAACAAACGTTCTGCTTTAGCAGAGTCTACAAAAACAATCGATCCCACTGTTTTAGAGAAACAGTCACTGGACAATGCTAACACCCCCACCGAGAATACTAGACAGGAGACCAACATATCCAGGAATACTGCCTTGGATTCTATGGGAAATCGCACTGGGGGATCTCCATTGGGGAAACTACCTATTAATCTGCCACCGGAAGTAACCCCTTATTTGGTGATCCTGACTGGGATACCAGAGCTGAAGGATGATGTAGAGGAGCCTTTTGGGTCACTAAAAAATAAGGTTCAGCATTGGCTCAATTTAAAACGGCCATTGCCCCCTAATAGGATGAGCAAGATCCTAATGGTGCGCAGGGTGCCCTGGGTAGGGCATGGAAGAAAAACCATCCTGGGCGACTGCGTATTGGTAAATTTTGAGGACCCGGGTACGGTCGATTTATATCTGCTCATGGGACAACCAGTACAACAACGGAGGTATTGCAACCAAGCGACTTTCCTTTTTTTATCCTCCCAGAACTCGCTACGAACCAGTCCTCGACCGAAGCTGGGGAAGAGAAGGTCCTCAAGAAAGAGGAGTAGACAGGTGGGAGGGGGGATGGCAAAAAAGTAGTGAAGTAAGTTCCATGGATACCTGGAGAGGAATACCGATTGTCAATAGGTTTAGTTGTTTGGAGATGGTCGATTGACTCTCTTCGACTACTGATGCGAAGCATGGTCCCAGTGGAGGCCCTAGTGAGCTAAATAAAAGAGTAATTTATCTAGCAAATGACAACCCAGGGGCTATATACGAGGGACGGGAAATTGAGACAGAAGCGACCCCAAACGCCTTACGACCCCCAGTAGAAGGTCTAGATAGACAAGAACACACAGAATTAAAAAATGTTGACGCTGAACGCGTATTAGTCTGCCAACAACCTCAAATCACCCCAGGGAGGGACGTCGGAGTAAAATCCCTACCGATAGAAACAGGTATCCGTAATGATAATTTTTCTGTTGCGGAGTTGACAGGAGACGCCCAATGGGGTAAGCTGGCTCTGTTATCATGGAATGTAGCGGGTCTATCAAACAAGATAATGGACCCCATCTTCCGAGATTTCATTCACAAATTTGATGTCATCTGTCTACAAGAGTGCTGGGAACAAGAGGAGATTCATCTTGAAGGGTATCGCACATACTTTACGACTGCATCCCTGTCAAGGAGGGGTAGATGCTCTGGTGGGCTTTGCACATATATTTCCAATATTGTAAATGCGACCATAAAGCTCCAGACCACAGAGGGACACAACTTTTATCAGATTCTCTCTCTCCTTATGGGAGGAAAACTACACATTATTTTAGTAAATCTGTATAATAACATCCCAAAGGAAGATCAGAAACGAGTCCTGGAAGATTTAAATAACTCGTTAGGCTCGGAGCATAAAGATATGTGCATTATATTGACAGGTGATTTTAATTGCCACTTATGCCCCCATAGTAATATGGGTACATGTGGAATGGTCAATTTAATTGGAGATCCTTGCACTCATTTTGAGCATTCCACGCTGGGAAACCTCCTTAATGGCTTAACTCATGATTGGAATCTGGGTTTCGTGAACGAACTGTGTAACCCACAGGTCAGTTTTCAACCCACCTTTAACGGACGTGGATCACGATCTGTAATAGATTTTGCATTAATTACTACTAGCCATTGTCATAATGTCCTCTCGTTTAATACAGAGGACATTGCTATGAGCGACCACTTTCCGATTAGTACAATTTTTGATATCGGAATGAGCATTAGAACAATACCAAATACAGTTAAACTTATATCGCCATGCAATTTCCCTGGCGAAAATAAACGGATATGCAATAAAATGGAATAAGGTTGACCCCTCCAACTTTCTGAAAAGCCTAATTATAGATCAATATAGTAATATTATGACTTGCCTAGAAGAATTCCCTGATCCAAGTGCGGTCATTAATGCTTTTCAAAAGATCGCAATACAAATTGGTAACAAATTGACCGGAACATTGAGGGAAGGGGAGAGATATAAAGTAGAGGGATGGTTTAACTCAGAATGCAGTAAAGCACATGCTAATCTGAAGCAGACTCTAAAAAAACGCCTAAAATTCAACAAGATATTAGAGCCGCCAGAACCGCGTACAAACTTACATTACATAAACGGAAATTAGAGATAAAGGAGAATGCATGGGCTACTTTAGTAAAGGCGTCCTCCTTGAGAGATAATGCTGCTTTCTGGAAAGCAGTAAATGCTCCCTTTTTCGTTGACAGGAAATCTGATCTGGTAGAATTGGCTATAGAGGAATCGGTCTGGGTAGATCATTTTACTGAACTCTACAAGAAAGATGACTTGCTTAGCCCAGAAAATATTTGTCAAAATCAGTTGGCCACTAGCGAGATTATCCCCCCTGTCGGGTTTCCTTTGGAGATTTTCTTCTCTGTCTCCGAGGTGGAGTTAGCTTTATCTGAAAGCTCAAAAAATAAAGCCCCAGGACCCGATTGGATCCCTATAGATTTATTTAAGGAAAACACCTCTTTATGGGCCCCGCTCCTGACAAATGTGCTAAATAGTTACAACAAAAAGGGATTTCCTATTTTCAAAAAGGGAGATCGTAATGATCCTAAATGTTATAGGCCCATTTCGCTATTCGATTCTTTGATGAAAGTAGCAGGCAGAATCATCTTAAATAGATTGCAAATATGGGCTAAGGACAGTAATATTCTCTCCAAATTTCAGTATGGCTTTAAGGAAGGATTAGGCACAGTTGAACAAGGACTTAACTTAGCCATAATAACTGCGAAATACATGGTGGCAAAAAAGGGCAATCTTTTCATGACTTTTGTTGATCTCAGCTCAGCTTTCGATTGCTTGAGCCATGAGGTTTTGTGGGCTACTTTAATTGTACTTGGCATTGATTTTAATATCCTTAATTTTATTAAAGAGTTATGTAGAGGGGCAGGGGCAAAGGTACGTTTTGGAAAAAGAGGAGAATGTACAAATAAATTCCCAATAATGAAAAGCGTTCGGCAGGGATGTATTCTGGCACCTTTCCTTTTTAACTTGTATATAAAGCGGAATTTTTAATAAAGCTTGAAGTAGATTATCCTCAAATTAATGGCGAGGCGGTTCCCATCTTATTATACGCAGATGATGCGGTTATCATGGCCAGAACCCAATTAGGCCTTCAAAAGGCAATAACTAGTTTTTCGGCTTTTATGGTAACTAGGGGCCTAAAAATTAATATTGGGAAGACTTTTACCATGTGCTGCACATCAAAGAATAAGATTTCTTGCAACATTCTCTTAGATCAGTCTAAGATAGGATTAACAAATACCTTCTCTTATTTAGGGATTCTTTTTAATAAAAGAGGTACATGGACATCAGCAGTTTATACTAGGAACCTCGCTTTTGGTCGCACAATAGGCGTAGTAAAACAGTTCGCTAATAAATTGGGAGGTAGACCTGTCCGTATCTTATTGGATATTTACAAGGCTAAATGTGTGTCAACTGCTATATATGGGGCCGGGATTTGGGGCATCGCAGACTGCCGGGAAATTCAAGTAAAAAAACGTTTTCCTGCGGTATCTGTTAGCTGTCCCCAAGTCCACCTCCACATACGTTTGCCATAAGGAATTAGATTTGGTATATATATCCGATCTGATTAAAATTAGTCCATTATTATTATGGCATAAGATATGGACCTCGACAGCTACTGCCTTAAATAGAGCTATTCTGTTAGACTGCATCAAACTCGAGAGAGAGCAAAAAATATTCAGTGGTTCACATACATAAAGGACTTTATGACCAACATGGGATACCCAGGATATTTAGTACTCCCTCCTCGTTATCCACGATATCCAGAAAGGCATTCAAGGATTGTTGCCTTGTTTTCCTGGAGAATCAACGGTGGCTTGAGGAGAGGAGCAAAATATCTGTAATGCAACATCATTTACTCCTGCAGGGTTTTGGCTTACAGCTTTATTTATCACCTGAGCAACCTAGCTATAATAGAATGTTATTAGCCCGTTTGAGAACTGATAGCTATTACAGGTTGCTAACTTTCCCAGATACAAATAATTGGTCGCCAAACTTAATTAAATGTCCTTGTGATGAACTTTCCACGCAATCAACAATACATAGTCTCTTGTTCTGTAAATTTTATGCGTGGGGGAGGAAGAGATATTTGATTCCCTTATTAAAGATCTGGGGTCTGAGGCAGTGTAGACCTGCCTATTTAAAACTGCTTATGTTAGAAGATGAAATGACTATTTATGCTGTATCTAAGTTTTTAAAATATGCAATTAGGTGCAGATCCTCTATGGATTAATTTTTAATTCTGTTTTGATCAAGACTGTCCCTTTACGATGTATTTAATTGGAATTATCTGTCTATTTCTATTGCTGTGTTTATTGTATGCATTTTTATTGTGCTTTTATGATTTTTTACATTGAAATCGAATAAAGCTATCTTTGACTTGACTTGACAATGGCACCACCTTTGTCCGTGGGCTTCAGAATGATCGTGGGGTCTTCTGTGATAGTCTTCAGTAGGCCTCTCTCTTCACTCGTCCGGTTATTAAAAAAAGCGGTTCTTGGTGATCTTTCCTACATCTTTGAGAATGGTTTGTTCGAACGTGAGTATCTCATTAGGCGTCATCGCAGCGGTAGGTGTAAATTTGGATTTTTCTTGAGACCTGTACCTCTTACAGGGAGCTCTGGTTTGTCTTGAAAAAATGCCTTGAGTCTCACTTTACGGAAGAACTGATGTAGTTCCTGATGGAGTTTGAAGTCGTCTTCCTTCGGAGTAGGGACAAAGCCCAGGCCCTTCTCCAAGAGCCTGTACTCGCCCTCTCCCGGGGATCTGGAGGCAAGATTGACCACTAAGGTCTTGTTGTCTTGCTCCTCAGCACCATCTGCTTCTGGTTTTGCCAATGGACGTTCTTGGACCCTCCTCTTCTTTTGCCTCTTCCTCTGCCCCTCCCTCTGTTGAGAAAAGGTGGGTTCAGGAATTGTTGGTATTGGAGCATCTGGGGATGGTGTCCTGGTGGTCCATTCCACATTGGTTGGGGTCCCATCCATGGTCCTTGGTACATCTGTGGCTGGAATGGAAGAGAAGGGAATCCTCGGAACAGAGGGGGTCGTTGATGTATATATCCTCCCCTAGGTCGTTGTTGCCCATTTTCACCACTAGAGTCACTACTACTAGAATCTGATCTTGCTGAGTGAATGCTACTGCCTTCGTCTTATGTGTAACTCCCTGATCTACCTTAAAGGGGTTAGTCAGCTGCTGGTCCGCTGCCCATCTGCCCTAATCCAAATTTCCCCACCCATTTCCATGTGATGTTCTTTATTATATCCTTATTGGTTGAAGAAAGGTACTCAAATCATGCTGAATGCACATGAGGTAGAATATAAAGAGAAACTGCTTGGGTCTCGACTGAATCAGTGAATGCACTCTCACAAGCCCATCAATTTCTTACCGTTTGTGGGCTTCATTGTCTGTCTGTCTGATAGACTTGTAGCCGCAGATTCCTTAGCTTAGAATATCCCCAGGTGTCAGACTGGATCCGGAAAATTTTCAAGCAGTACCCCTGCACGCTAGTAGATGGCGTTTATTGGACCTGCGTCCCCCGGCATCATCTGCGCCAGAAGTGCAGTGCATGGGATCTATATAGGCCACCTCAGCGCGCTGATGTCAGATCTTTCCTTTCCGCGCCAGATAGTGCGGATCCGGTCTAAGCTACCCCACAGTTGTTTTCTGACATTTATTTAACTCTCTTTGAGATTTTCATCTCCTGCTGTGACGATATCTCCAAAGAAATTGGCTGTATTCAAACCGTGGTGGGCCAGTCATGGATAAATATCGGCGACAGACCCTTACTTGGTGTGTTTGTGGTGCCTGGAGCAGGGACACATCTTGTGAGGCGATGAGTACTGCTGCACCGTGCACCCCAATGTACTGAGGAAGCAATCCCTCAAGATCCTCGCCCCGATGTTGGTTGATTCCGTAAAACTCAAGGTTCCGCTCACTTGTTGGGGCTCGCGACAGTTCACAGAACTCCATCCCCATTCCCCCTACGTACATTGTCACGTTCAAAGTCGTTTGGGGAATTTCACAAACTCAAAATGTTGAGTCAAATGCTCTTCGACTTCACTGCATTCGTCAAAGTCATCCGACGAGACAAGGCAACGTCGTCGTCACTCCAGGCTTTGTGAGTTGACAGGGTCTGATCCTGGGTCTGCTCTGTGCTTCCCTGATTTTCCTGGAGTTAGAGTGACCCCCACCCAACTAAAAGATTTTTATGAGGCCATGCACCTCATCTTTGGGCTTTCCGGCCCCTCTGCAGCACTTTTGGGTCTCTACTGGGACCACTCAGACTGGTTCACCCACAGTGCCATTCGGGCCCCAAGGGTCCCTCGCTGGATCCGGATTGGAGCCACTGACGAGACCTCCCTCGGTGCATGCTCCAGTTCCGACGCCCCTCGATGGCGTCGTCCGATGCCGCCGTCCGATGCCGCCTCTGGCGCCGCCCTAGGGCATTCTTCCCTGAGCAAAGCCAGTGCCTTATTTGATGGGTAGGCCTGGTGAAAGAGGCATTTGGGAAGGGTCTATGAACCCGTATGAGGATAAACCAGTTGAGGAACAGGAAACTGGTGTGAGGAATTGGGTGAGGCGAGTGGTTTGGAAACCTCACCTGACACTAGCCTGATTTTCCCTAAGCCTCGTTTACAATGATGGTGCGCAGGGTGGCTGAGGTCCTGGACCTTAAGCAACCCGCTGTGGTAGTCAAGACTGATGTTTTGACAGAGGTCCTTTAGCTGGGAGTCACCCCCTCAGAACCCTTACTCCATTCAGTGAAGCCCTTACGGACGTCCTACTTGAGGCCTGGTCCAAGCCCTGCACAGGGATTCCCGTGAACAATACGATTGCCTACCGCCATGTCCCTGCTCCTGGGAATCCCAGTTTTCCTTACCCAGCACCCCATCCCGGAGAGCTTGGTGGTCCAAGCCTCCTCATCCCATATCCACCCTATCATGTTTTCTACCACTGCACCTGGACACCTTTGGTAGGAGAATGTTCTCCTTCACCTGCCTGGCACTGCGATCGGGAACACTGCTTACCTATTGGACTGTTATTCTCATACACTATGAGTTTGCGCATGTGCGTCCTATGTTCCCAGAGGAGGCCTGGGCCGTATTCGCTCAGGCTGTTGTTGCGCAAGGGAGGGATATGGCTAAGTTCACTATCCGCTGAGGACTTGACACAACTGACTTGCTGGGCAGAGCAATTTCATGGTTGTTTGCCCTGCGGCACCATGCCTGGCTGAGCACATACATCTTTTGAGGGAAAGCCCAGGCTTCCTTCATGGACATGCTCTTTGATGCTGTTGTATTTTTGGAGAAAAGACAAATTCAGCACTGGTGCTCTTCAAGGACAGCAGGGCTTGCCCAGGCCCTTGGGCTGGTCTATGGTCCCTAGTCAACCCCAATCCGCCTTTCTCCAACCTCGCACATACCCTCCCTGCCACCACAGCCAGCTGGCTTCCCAGCCTTTTCGCAGCGAGGGCGCAGTGCTGCTCAGCCACGAGACCATGTGGAACAGGCTGGCCGTGAACTGGTCCGTCCACACACACAACTCTACACCCCTGCCCCCTCCTTGATCCACCTGCACCTCCTCAACCTCTTCTTAAAAAAGATCAAAATGCTCCCGCTTTGTCTGACCTAGATCCGGGAGACTGGAGGATGGCATTGGACTTGCAGGACGTACATTTCCACAACCCCATGCTGCCTGCCTACAGATACTATCTGGGGTTCACAGTGGGCCATGGGCACTTCTAGTTTGCTTTGCTATCTTTCGGCGTTACCAGCTCCCCATGGGTATTCACCAAGGTGAAGGCGGTGGTCGCTGCTCATCTGCGGAGGTTGGGAAATTCAGTCTTCCCCTAACGTGGCGACTGGCTGTCAAAGGCAGGCTTGCCTGAGGCAATTGTTACCCACCTTCAGACTAGGGCAAACCTCCTACCCTCGTTGGTGTTCACAACCAACATGCCAAAGTCCCACCTGACTCCTTCTCAGATGCTCCCTTTTCTCCCTGTGCGCAAATTCAGCATATTAGGGATATGATTCTGATGTTTCAGCCTCTATCCTGGATTTTGGTGAGACTGACTCTGAGGCTGTTGGGTCTCGAGGCTTCCTGCATCCTGCTAGTGACACATGCCATAGTCCCAGGACCTCGCTCATCCTCCCCGGTAGCTCTGCAGTGTTCTGCGCCGCCTGGCATCAGCAAGCCCACTGTTGCAGTGTTGGAGTCCCCCTGACTCCGTTTTTGCCATATATTTTGCTTTATGTAAAGGGTGCCTGGTAGTGTTTTCTCGTGAGTTATATCAGGGTTTGGGACTGCTACTGTTTAAATTGCACTTTTCCTCTTGTGCCCCCTCGTTGCTTCCTGTTTCGCCTCAGTTTTTCCTCCGTCGCTGACCCCTCCCCTTCCGCCCTGCTCCCGCCTCCCAGCTGCTAGTCCCTTCCCCCTCAAATACCGTCCGCTACGCAGGAGCGAGCTGCTGGCGCGCTGCTGGTTCGCCTAAGGCAAGCCCATCTGTGCCTGTCCGCACCTGCACCGCGCCCAGCGCCAGACAGCCTGGCCCCCGCGACCTCCACAGGGCCCGACGCTGCTACGACGCAAACAAGCTCTGGGCAATTCGACTGGCATTGAAGGCCTCCCTTTCTTCAATCAAGGGAAGGCTGGTTCAGGTGTTCATGGACAACACCTCCACCATATGGTATTGAAACAAACAGGAGGGGGTAGCGTCGATGGCCGTGTCGATGGCCGTGTCGATGGCCGTTTGTCAAGAGGCTCAGCACCTCTGGACATGGCTGGAACACCAGGGCAAATTCCACTAGTGGTTTAACACCTGGTGGGCTCCCTGAACACCAGAGCAGATGAACTCAGCCAAAGGTGCTTAGCGGATCACGAATGGTGTCTCATCCGGAGGTGGCGCAAGATCCTTAAAACTGAGGAGAGTCTTGGTTGGATCTGTGTTCCTCTGTCCGGAATGTGCAAAGGCAGCAGTTCTGCGTGCTGGAGTTTCCAAGGCAGTTCTCGCTTGGAGACACTTTTTGTCTTGAGTGGAGCCCAAGCCCCCTGTATGCCTTTCTGCCAGTACCACTCCGGCCAGCATTCTCCATAAGATCAGAAACAACCAGCCCCAAGTTATTCTTGTGGCTCTGGATCGGGCACGGAGTCTCTCATATCTAGAGCTGTTGAACATGGGCCCTCCGATCCGACTGCCCCTTTGGGAGGATATTCTGTTGCAGCAACAGGGCAGGGTTCTTCACTCGAACCTGACAATGCTTCGCCTTCATTTTGGGGGGGTTGAGTGGCGTCAGTTGACATCTTTCGACCTTCTGACGGAAGTCTGCATGGTTTTGACAGCCAGGCGTCCCTCCACCAAGAAGGTATATACCTGCTGTTGGATCAAGTTTGTAGTATTGTGTACAGATAAACAAAAGAAGATGCAAGACTTCATCGGCTGAATCCAAAAAGAGCAGAATGATTCTACCTTGACCCCCCAATAGAGTTCCGGATGGAAGATCAATTCTTTGTGGGCTACATCAGAGTCATAAAATAAATGGCAGTGCAGGAATGGACAGTCTTTTGTTGGATAGTGCTCTGCATTAAAAATTGGTTTGCACTGGCCGAAAAGCAACCCCGAGGGTTTTGCGAGCTCATTCTACTTGAGCCGAGGCTGCTACCAATGCATTAGCTTGTGGAGTACCCGTCCTGGATATCTGTCAGGGAGCAAAATGGGCTTCCCTGCACACGTTTACAAAGCACTACTGCCTTCACAGCCAGGTACATTGAAGCAGGCATTTTGCCCGTTTGGTCCTAAAGGAGTTTCTAGTGTAATCTGTGTCGCAGCCCCACCTCCTGGGAGATATTGCTTTGGTTTCTGTTCTAAGGTAAGGAATCTGTGGCTAGAAGTCTCTATCAGATGAACAAGCTAGTTACCTTTGGTAACGCTTTATCTGGTATAGACTCTTATCTAGTTGCAGATTCCTTACCGACCCACCCATCCTCACCTCTCTTTGAATGTATTCAGAGTATAGGGATGTTCCCCTTTCAAGGGCCCTGGTTTCACGCACCAGTGGTCTGTGTTCTTCATGGGTCTGTGCTTCTGGCGTGGAAAGTCACGAAAAGAAACTGACGTTCGCTTGCTGGGGTGGCGCCTATATAGACATTGCGCAAGTCATGTCCGGGTACACCACGTGGAGCAGAACAATACCACCTACTGGTGCACCAGTGTACTGCCAACAAAAACTTTCCGGATCCAGTCTGACGCGTGGGGAATATTCTACGGTAAGGAATCTGCGGCTAGATCTTGTTATAGTCACAATGGGAGACCTAACAAAAGAACCAAGAGATTTATGCATTTTTTGGCTATACTTAAAGTCAACATTTATTGCAGTAAGTACTAATGTTACGTAATTGGGCGCGGAAGCTATCAACCGCTTAAAATCTGAATGATGCGTGATTACAAACATGAAAATACCTCTCTTTGTAGACTTAGCCGTCCTGCACTCCGTTTCTGCTTTCATAACACCTGGTGAAACCATTGTTCTCTTGCTTGAAGATATGTACCATCAGCGCGACAAATAGCTGGTATAATATATGATGCAAGAAAGGAATACAATTTATAAGAGTTATTATTCAAAACTGTCTTGCTCTTAAGCACTATGATAGGATTCCTTGGCTGATGTATATTGATAAATTGATTAAGGAAGTAGAGGAAAACTTAACAATTAGAAGCCCTGCCAGCATTCTTGGGTTTTGCAAAAAAGAACTGAGAATGACATTTATCAAAAAGCGAAGATATGACAGAGAAAGAAGAGAAGAAATAAAAACGTGGCAAGGTATATATATGGCAGGCTCAATACAGCAAGGACTACAAGATTATCGAATAAGGGTTACAAATGTTCAAGAGCAATTTTATTTGACCAGACTACTGCTGTGCATTTTGCATCATTTAGTTGTATTCCCTGAAAAAGAGGCATTGTCAAAAAATCTATCCGTGAGAGGTGGATGGATGTCCAATCAACTGTACGTTTCATTTTGTTTTGTATGTTCTATATTGACATTATCACATTTTTTTTATACATCCACTCTTGTTAAATGAAAGTTTCTTAATTTTTCAGGATGCTTTTAACTTAATATTTAAACTTGATAGTGATGTTATTTTTCGATTGGTATCTGCTTTTATCTCCCAAGCACTGAAGAGAAGAAAGTGCTTTATCAGCTTGATGAGATCCGTTATGAAAAGGATTAACTAGTAAGGTTCTGTTATGGACGCCAATCTTGTTTTGCTATCAACATATTTACTTTGTTCCCCTTCCTGTACACATCATTTTGAAAGAATGCCTATGATTTTATTAAAGATCATTTTACCTTAAGTTTGCACCTTGGGTATTGAATATGTACTCTAAGGATGCAAGAACTTGTGAAAAAGCTTTGGTTGTTTGTACTGTTGAGGTTAATAGAAGTTAAACAATGTTTTAATGTATAAGGCTGATGATTAGTACATGATTGTATGCATTTATTGTTATATATACTTTTATGGATTCAAATGTAATCAGAATAAAGTTTATTTGACTTGACTGGCTGACCCACTCAGGAATTGATTTATTATGTAAATGCAACAATCACCCAAGGGCATCGTGATGCTAGGGCTAGCAAGCAAGAAAAAGACATACAGATAGTTAAGTAATAGAGCCATCAGATGCTAATCTGATTAACACAGCAGGTAGGTTTTGAGCTTTTGGATGAAATGAGTGCATTCAGAGGTTTCCGCAGATTGACAGAGAGGGCGTTAAAAAGCTTAGGACACAGAACTTTAGTGGATCTCTCTCCACAGCGTTCTTTTTTGTAACATGGGTGATAGTGAAAGGAGCCTTATTTAAAATGTGGTTGGTGCATGTTACCACAGTAAACTAAACCAAATCTTTGGACCCTTACAAGTTCGCTCCACTGGGCAGAGCACTTTGAAATCGATATATTGTTTGATTGGGAGCCAGGTAAGTGAGGCTACACTGCTATTTTCTGGTTTTTCAGTAGATGCCTGATTCTGCGCCTTAGGGAGCCCACTGTATAGAGAGCATTGCCATGGTCTAGTCATAACAAAATTATGAGAGCCAACAACCATAATGAGCTTTTCAATGGGAAGAAAATGCATTATGTTCAGTGGGACCACAGTTTCTGAATTTGGCAGTCAATAACTAAATCTTGGTTAGACCATATGCAAAGTACTTTGATTTATTCCTTGGAGCAGGAAAGACCCACATTTAAGTTGGTTACAGTCTGGCAGGTTAGATTAGTACTTGCCACCTATAATAATGTTCTCAATCGTGTTACCATTCAATTTTATGAATTTGAAAGCCGTTCATTACTGTGTAGAGGCAATACCTGAGGTGCAAGATCTTCTCAAGGAACAAATTGTCGAACCTCTGGAGTAATTGCATGTCATCTGCTTAGAACATCGCATGAAAGCCAAATTTCCTGATCAGTTACGAAGAGGCTCATCATAGATGTTAAACGCTATAGGTTAAGAACCAGTGTTCTGGGGAATCTTTAACACAGACCTCTCCGTAGAAAGAGAGGGCAGGACACTGCCTGAGTATTTCCAAGCATTAAGGAACTGAATCAGTGAAGTACCTGAATGGCCAGCTAATGGAAACGATCAGCATTGCCCATATGCTGTGATCTGCCTAAATACTCCCTCTGTCCTGTCCAGCACCCTCAAGATCTTGTGTGAATCTGATACAGACTTGGCTACGTGCTGCACCATAACTGTGAGAAACACCAATAGCAGAGCGATAGTCATAATGTGTGTGTCCTGAGCCAAGATCCGGATATTTATCACTCATTCCTAGTGGAAGTTTGGCACAGAACCTACCTTAAAGATCATTGATAGTCTGCTAATATAGAAGAGGGTGGGTCCAGATATTTCTGTGTGGTACTAGGGCATAGATCTTTAGGATAACTTAATTTAACATGAACTAGGTGGGCTTCCGCGTAAGCCATGAGAGAGAGCTCAGTGATGATGAATGTGAGAATGTAAAAAGTTAGTTATCAGTTGGACCATCTGGAAGATCTAATTTCTTCATAGGTCACTCATCAAATTGGAGAAAGAGATCTGGTTGTCGCAGTCATTGTGTCAGAATAATTGTTCAACAAATCATTCTGAGAGCATAAAATAGCACAGTAATTAATATCACAGAACTGATTTTGTGAATACCAGAGTTGGGAGGAGATTAATCTTACATTAGCTAAATGTACTCCATTTGTTTTAAATCGGAGTCTAAAGAGAGAACGTGTCTCCTATGAGCAGTCCTACCTCCTATCCTTTCAACCCGACTAGTTATCAAGCATATCCTTCTAGCTTAAAGGGTGAATCATTGATTAGCATAGTTTCTGGCAAAGGAAAACGATGGCTGGTTGACCATGGGTTCTTCACTCTCAGCTAGGTGTTCAAGCTTGTCTTTTAACTGGCATTAGCGACTTGGAATCTCATCCCCCTGTTAATGGTTGAGCTGATTTGAAAAGGGCAAGATATAGAGCAACATTTGGTGTTTAATTGTATCTACCTCGTGTATCTTTACCTTGAAGAAGGGAGCTTTCAAAAATGTAAAAGGTGATGATCAGACCACCGAAAGAAGTTGTATTGAGCCACAATAGCTCAGGCAGGAATTAAGTATTGACGAGAAGCCGCGTTGCTCAGTAGTGTAATTATCCACTGCAAGAGTATTTGTTAGTCTTTGCAGTTACACTCCCCTTTTCACCCTTTCGTCTTTTAACCAGTGGAGACGGGCTAGTTTGGCAAAAGTGACTTAACTTAATTTGATCTGTGTATCTGAATATACCATATGAATGGCACTTAGCCTCCACTGAAGCCCCTATTGTGCGAGTTTATCAAAGAGCAGTGTATGATATTTTCATTCAGCACGTTTCCTAGCATTGCTAAAAGCTGCTTACAAGTTTCTTGTTTTGCATCTTGTTTTTAAAAAAAATATATAACCTAGCTTTTACTTCTGGAATTTTTTTTATTTTTCTCAAAGCACTACTTTGAAATGCTCCATTATGAAACAGTTGTTTGTCCATAATTCAACATAAAGATTAGATGATGTTAAGAACACTGAAGGAAAGATTATACTTAAAGTTTTACTTTAAATCTCAGCAGCCCACCAGAACATTTCCTAAATGATACTACAGTTACCAGAACCAAATAGCGACTAAATCAATGAGAAAATAATGCGCATGCGACCTTGACAGCCAGTTTAGGCCCAAATGTGTCACCACTGTTATTATAAACCTTATAAAAGTATCTAAATTAGGTAGGGTAGAAGGTAAGATGTGTTTACCTTTAGGGATCTATAAAGTCTGTAGATGCACTTTCTTTTGATACTTTTCTTGATCAGCTTACATTCGAGAATACTGAAATCCAGGATGTGACCCCAGTCTGTTTCTGCATGTGTTGAGAGCTAATGGCGGTTGTAAGTATTAGATGAGTTATGAATTGTGAAGTGTAAGACTCCTGTATTCCTCCTAGCTGTGCAATCCGTATCGGTCCAAGGATCGAACAACATCCAGATGTGCTACGCCGGTAAGCCAGGTGCCTTTCCATAGTAGTATCTAATGAGTCAAATTGCCCTCTCATTTCATCCACTTTAGTGCACAGTACAAACGATCAAAGGGTATTTTTGAAATAAACGTTGGCGAGAGTGATGACTTGTTACCAATACAATTACTCTTAGCTTTGAACTTTGATTTCAAGTTGAATGTCTGGGTCGTTCATAGCCTCAAATAACCAGTCTTTTATTGAGACTAGCTCTGCAGCCCTGTGGAACAATTTATTCTGTGCTTTCCAAGGCTGCGATCATAGGGAGACCGTACACACATTGGAAATGAGATCCTTGTAGGCTCCTCCCTGCCCATAGTCAATTGCTCAGGGTGGATAGAAATCCTGTGAAAAAAGTAGGGTGCATACTATGTGGTATGTTTGCACTCAGAGATATAATTTAAATAAGGCACCTCTACCCGTTGTAGGTAATAGGAGTATTCTTCGGGTATCATAGGGCTTAGTTATGTGTAGACCCAGCATTTTGTGCACTTGTCAAAATGTGTATGACTAAATATTTAAAATGATCTCTAGCTTCACTGCAGTTTGGAGGTGTATGGTATTGTATAAAGACATTCTTTTTTGTTGGGATATATGTAGATTTCTCCCAGTTCGCCTTGCGTTCAGCTACTTGTGGGTCTCTTGATGAGGATCATGTCATTCGTGTAGGGGAATATGTGGTCCTCATGATACCATCCCCTTTTTTAGGTCTTGCTGAGCCCAGCGCATGCGCTGGCTCGGAGAGACATTTTGTGTATGAGCTTTCAAAGTGCTGCTGGCTTGCGTTCACGCGACCGTGCACGCGCGCTAGCCTTCAGCAACACTTTGAAAACTCGTGCGTCATCGCGATCAGTTTCGCTTTCAGAGCGATCGCGATGACGCACGCTTTTAATGCTTGTCTTTTGGCGTGTCGTTTATTCGGTTCTCAAATACTCCTCTATATATTGGTGCAGTACTGTTCGCTACTAACGAAGCATGAAATCTACTTGCGTGCCCTTCTGCGATTTGCCCATAGAGAATAAATAGTGCATTTCACTCATTACTTGTACTTCTCACACACCATTCACAATCTCGGTGTTCTTGGTAACCTTATGCACACCTACGGAACGGAACTGTATAAACAAATAATTCGATAGAAACATTTAAAAATAATTGTTCGCTAAACCAAATATTCATTTCTCAATTATCACATTGTTGCCAGCGGTGGAGTATCAATACCTCAGGCTTAGGTGTTAGTAACCTTTTTCTGTCTAGAGAAGAACAATCCAGGTCTGTCAGCGGCCACCCGTGCGTTTATGTAAACTCACTTATTCATGGAGCCACATCAACGCTGATCCAGGTCACAACCACAATTCTTCGGAGTAGAGCAAATGCATTTATGCTATGATTAGGATTCCTATATTCCCAAGAGAAGAAAAAAACACCAGCTATTCTCTCATTTTTTTAAGATCACGAAGAGCCTGGAGCTGGTACTTGAACAAGACTTTCTGTAAATTCCATTGTATTTTTTTACATGGCAATTCTGCCTCAGTTATAAAACCCATTCCAAGGGTTTACAGCGTGTTTTAATATTTGAAGCGTTTTTTACCTTTATGTGCTGTTTGTTTGTATTTTTGCGGGGAAATACTGGTTATTTGTCTCGTACCCCGATTTAAAAAAAAAAATGTGCCCCCGTTCCCCCCACCAACAGCCACCCCCCAACCGTCTTGACATGACAATATTGGCCATGCCGAAAATACAGGAGGCAGATTTCAAGTCTAGCTGCGATAGCAACTCAATGTCTGTCTCAAGACATAAGATCAGAGTGAATAAGGGTCCCCGTGCCTTTGAGTAGAACCCTTACACGGGATTAAAGCAGTGACATCTTTAATCTTAAAGGAGGATACAGAGTATTGGTGGAATGTTAAAGAGAAATGGAGAAGAATAGGATAATGGGAAGGAGGTTAAATCCCACTGGAGTCAAGCTTCTAAAGACCGGAAACAAAGGCTTCTTAAAAGCCTAGAATAGGATATTGAGGAATGTAGGTGTCTGACAAGGGAGAGTCTGATGAATGACTGTGCAGGCTTTTAGGGACTATGGATTCCAGTGCACTACAAGTAAGTTTCAGGAAAGTTAAGGCAAGTTTCAGCAACTTGAGTGGAGTTTCTCTAGAACACACTGGAGATTTGACATCCCCATGAGGTTTGGCAGCAATGTAGTGGAGGTCTGGAAGGTTTTCAATATTGTACTTGGTGCTCCATTGTCTGTTAACACATTTGGGGACCTGTGACAGAAAGCTTATAATTGGAATATTAAGTTGTCCCATGGCATTTCCTGTCCACAGTGTATACAAGCTCACCAGTGACCTTCAGTACGCCAACCTGGTCACTGCAAACCAGACTTACCTGCTCAGGGTGCTTCGCACATCCTGCAAAACAGAGAAACAAAACAGACATTAGTTCTCATAGCACAAACCTCCTGCAGAAGTTCAGCTATGAAACAAATGTGAAACATGCAACATTAAAAGCAACGAACAAGCAAACCAGGCATAGAACTTCACCTAGCATGGGTCGGAGATTTTAAGATTCAGAGCCCTAGGTCTTCTGTTCTGTAGCATACCATTAGCCCTTGATATGCACTTCCCGTTCCTTTACAGCTGGGGCCAAGTTTGATTTCCACATGGTTGATCCCAGAATGTAATGGCACAGTGAGCAAGTAAAGAATGGTCTGGAAAGAGTTACCAAGTAATTACCAGTGGTTCGGATAATTTTTCAAGCATTCCTATTCAAACTTACCTGACACTGTGCAACGTAATCGACATCCGGGGATTAATATCCAAAGTAGACCCAAAACTGCCCTTTTCCTCTTACAATGTGGTTACACTTATACCCATATCTGGTTCTGTGGGTATTTATGTATCAATATCTCATTGTGCTGTCTATTTGTGTACCTACCAGACCGGCATCCACGATTTTCGGATGGGAAACACCCCAACTGATAAACTGGGATGAATACAAATTAATCTCAAAACTACTAAAACTTTGGTAGTTTGTGAGCAGCTTAATTTATTTGAATTGTTCAGTTTCCTTGCTTTCACACAAAAAGGAACTTCAACATTTCAGGTGCATAGATTCCAGGCTAAGAACGAAAGTAATATTTCCACAAGACTAACCGCATATACCAGTGACAAAGGCCTACATTTCACTCAAACCCAGGAAGCCATGGTTAAAGCCGGGCTCAGGTAAAACAAATAGCTAGAAGAAACCTGCATTTGCAATGCAATAGGTCTCGCATTTACGCGTGTTTGAGCTATTGCCATTGTAAATGACATTGCATTTTATTTATGTGTTGATTTTAAAAACAAATAAAAGGCATTGTTATTTACAATGCCAATAGCTTAAATTCTCGCAAATGCGAGACCTATTGCATTGCAAATGCTCGTTTCATTTGAGTTCTCATATGTGTCTCATTGATCCACTCAGCCAAAGGTTCCTTGATGAGTGTGAATATGAGCGGCGACATTCATGTGTATTTCCTCTTTGTAAGGCAAAAGGTGTGGAGAGAACTCCTTTGACACATGCCTGTGCCCATGTTGCAGCATATGGGATGCAAATTTATGTATGGAAAAGAGAGCCTTATTTTTTTTCTTTTTCTAGGACGGGGTGGAGAAAGGCCAGTCGACAGTCAAAAGCCTTCACAAAGTCCTACAGGGCCAGCACTGCAGAGTCTTGGGAGTTCCTCAACCAGAACCACTTGCAGTTGCCTAATAAAGTGTTGACTATGTATGAAGCAGTTTTGGTCATGGTGGACTAATGTCTGTATTACTTGCAACAGTCTTTTTGCCAGGGTCGTGGCTAGGATTTTAGATTCTGTATTTATAAATGGTACTGGCTTTTAAGAGCATTCATTTATGTTGTTTTTCTAACTGAGAATGACTGTGATTGTAGCTCAGTGGAGCTCATGAGGAATTAAGTTAGTCAGGAGGCCCTCTTCAAATAAAACCAGCACATGTAAGGAGAGGTACCTCTTTAAAAAAAAAAATAATAATAAAGTTGCATCCCGTCTGGTTCTGGTGTTTTAGTTGCTGCCTGAATTTTTTTGTCTCGTCATTGGGAGGAGTAGGTGAGTTTTGTCATCTTGTAGCTTACTTGCCACTAGATCATTTATTATGGGATGTTCTTTCTAGGTCACGGGCAGATTTAGTTTTGAGTACAACTGTTTGTAGTATGTTGCAAACTTATTAGCAGTTTTAGGGGTGTGTTTAGCCGAACCTTCTATCTGATTTTGGGTGATTGCTTTTAATCTGGTTTCCTTCTCTTATTTAGGCAACTAATGTAACACCTCACCAGATTTGTCTCGTGATTCTTAAATTCTATATTGGGTTTCTGTCCATACTAATTCAGCGGTGTCAAACAGGTGCTGTTTAAGGGACAGCCTAGTACATGCCAGTTGAAAAAGGATATCTTAGTCGTACGCTAAAGTCTGTTTCCTTTATACATTTTTTATTGTTTGGTTAAGAGTTTTGACTTGTTGAACTCGAATTTTGGTTCTGCCATTCAGGCATGAAATGTTGTTGCCTCAAATAAAAGCTTTAAGGGCTTCTTACAGTGTAGTCATTAAGTATACCATTGTTTGAGGCATATGAGCTGTAGAACATATGCTTTAGCATAGATCACCATGTAGTGTTGGGTCCGGATATTTAACCTTAGTTTTTCTTGGTATAAGTCTTTCCAGTCACGAGGTAGGGGACTCATCCTTTCGGTGATAGTGCGCCTGGGCATTGACTCCATCCCCAGATTGTTTTTTTCCGCCATTGGGTTTGGATGTGTATTGCTGCGTTCCGGTTCGGTATAGTTCTTGAACCCTTTTGACGCGCAATCCTCTACCATCGACGGTATTGTCTTTCGCAGTTTCCCATTCGACGCGCATCGTTTCAACTGAGAAATCCTTCGATCGGGAACTTCGAGGCAGCAACCACGCCATCAGTCGATGGGACGGACGCCATTTAAGCTATGTCCTGGATGTCGTGCTCAGTTTCCACGCACAGACTTGCACGAGGTTTGTAACCTCTGCTTATCCCTGGAACACGACGAACAGGTCTATGAAGTGTCGATCGTTCCGATCGAAGAAGACCATTTGTGGTCGTCGGGCTCGATGCCACGAGATGCAACTTCGGAGAAGATTACGATTCCGACCGTCCAGCTGCAGAAGCTGAGGACAAAGAACCGGTGTCTGTGTCAAAAGCCGACTCCGACATGGAAGAAGAACGGAACACCACTCCAGGTCAACGTACCATGAGTACAGATCCCCATGTGCCCACTGACCCAAAATCTAAGGCTGTGGAATCACCTTCGCCCTCTGGCTCAGGTCGGCACCGACTAAGAGTTTCAGATGCCCCGCCCTCCGGCCCGGATATGAAACACAAAGACAAGCCTTCCAGCTCGGGTTCGAGCCAGCCCAATTCCGGTGTCGAACCAACACCTTCAGCACGAAACATAAAACAAAGCATATGCCAGCCTCCGCACCACCAGCACCGAAGTCACCCTCCACACCGAAGGCATCAGAGCCGAAAGCTTACAAACCTAAAGCTTCGAGCTGAAAGCCTCAAAACCGACAGCTTCGGAGACTAAATCCTCAAAACCGGAATGCTCGGAGCCGAGATCCTCCACGCTGAATAGTTTGGAGCCAAAACCTGTCACTCCGAAAGCTTCAGAGCCCAAACCGGCTAAAGCAAAGCCCTCTGATTCCAAACATTCCACGCCTTAGGACTCTTAGCCCAAATCTTCGGCGCTGAAATCAACTCCTAAAGAAAAAGACACTCCATCCAAGGACCCTCGTTCCGAGGACCTACCTTTTGGATCCGAAGCAAAAGAGACTAAATTGACCTAAAAACGGGACACCTCCTAGTCACTCTTCCTAAAAAATGGAAGCTGGATCTCTCAGAGGATTGTCCTATACCTCTGAAGAAAAACAACATAGGTACTAACCCTTCTCGCCCTTAAATACCTCCCTCTCCTCCTCCTAACTCCATTTTAAGCATTACACCATCAAATTCACCACCACCTCCACTATCACCTGACCCACAGGATGAAGAGGATGGGGATGGGGGTGAAGATGAAGAGCAGCATATGCCACAAGATCAGGACATACCACAGGACACTGATCCATGGGAGAATTATGATCGGGAACCCTCCCCACCTGACTACAAGATTGACTATGTTCAGCTTATTAACAGGGCTGCTCAATATCACGGGGTGGAGCTTCACACAGATCCTTTAGATGAGGATTTCCTTGTTGCAACGCGAACGCACTCACAAAGGTCTACCAATGCTCAAGGGCATGTTAAAAACACACGGATGAGGTATTCAAAGACCCAGTTGGATCCAGAATACTCACACCTAGAGTAGATGAAAAATACAAGCCCGCTCCTACAGACCCTGTATATGTAAAAGGTCAATTGCACTTCGAGACTCCTGTGGTATCTAACGCTTACAAGAGAGCTAATTCATAAACCACAGGCGACGCCCCTCTTCCTGATAAGGAGTCTAAACTCATTGATGCCTCAGGCAAAAGAGTGGCATTGCAGGTGGCTAACCATTGGCGTATTGCCAATGCTCAGGCTCTCTTAGCACGCTACGATAGGGCTCACTATGATGAGTTGGAAAACCTCATGCAACATTTGCCAGATGAATATAAAACCAAAGCGAACGATCTCATTCAGGAAGGGAAGCTCATTACTAACACTCCATCAAATGCGCACTAGATGCGGCAGACACAGCATCTCGTGCCATTAACACTAGCATATTATTGCGCAGACACGCTTGGCTTAGAATCTCTGGATTCAAGCAGGAGGTACAGTCCTCTATACTTAATCAACATTTTGATAAAGAGCATCTTTTCGGGCCAGCTGTCGATACTTCCCTAGAAAATATGAAAAAAAGACACAAACTGCAAAGTCCATGGGAGCCTTACAATTACACTCTAGCAGGTTTTCCTTTTGCTGCTCCTTTTACAGGGATGGCTCAAAAACAGTGTCCACAGACAATTCCTCCTCCTCTTATAAGGGTAACAACAAACCTACCTCCTCCAGAGGCTATTTTCGAGGAGGCTACAGAAGAAATAATAATAAGGGAAGAGGCAGAGGTAACTCCACCCGCACTTCCCTGCCAACAAACAGTGACTTTCCTCCGCTACCCCCGATCATTCCACTCCTATCGGGGGACGTCTCTCACAGTTCCTACCTGTCTGGGAGTCAATCACCTCAGACAAGTGAGTAATACAAATTATCCAGTCTGGTTACTGCCTGGAACTTAGTTCCCCCAACTATTCGTCAGAGAGAATGTGCAATGTCATCGGAACATCTCACCCTCTTAAAGCAAGAGCTTCTATCTCTATTGCAAAAACATGCAATAGAACCAGTCCTTTTACAACTTCAAGGGACCAGAGTTTATTTCCTGTATTTCTTAATTCCAAAAAAGGACGGGTCTCTCAGTCCTATACTAGACCTCAGACAGTTAAATCTCTGCATTCCGTCAGACCCCTTCCACATGGTCACCCTCCAACAGGTGCTCCCATTGCTTCAGCAAGGCGACTTTCTATCCACCCTAGAGTTAAAGGACGTCTATTTCCATATTCCCATTCACCCAGCACACAGAAAATATCTCAGGTTTGTGGTGGACGGACCACATTACCAGTTCAAAGTTCTCCCTTTCAGGGTAACTACAGCACCCAGAGTCTTCACCAAGTGTCTGGCAGTAGTCGCAGCTCATTTAACCCATTCGCTGCTAGGCCTTTGTTTTGTCTATTTGGGGTAGTTCGCGCTTGGGCCCCAGTAACTTTTTGACAACAAGGTATTTACACCAAATTTGCATCCTTTGAATCCAACATCATGGGGATTCTAAAGGTACCCAGGGTTTGTGGATTCCCCTGGAGGGGACCCAGAAATTAGCCAAAATACAGCTAAAGGTTTTTTTTTCGGGGGGAAAAGGGCTACAGGTGAAAGCGTCTGGTTTTTTCCCCTGCAAATGGTATCAAAAAAGGGTTTGTGGTGCTGAAATCTCAATTTTCCCAGCTTTCAGGGACAAGCAGACGTTTGTCAGAAAACCAAAGTTTTTTTATACAGTTTTGGCATTTTTCTGGGACATAGCCTATTTTTTTGCTATTTTTTGTGCTTTCAACCTCCTTCCAGTTAATGGTAGAAATGGGTATGAAAGCAATACTGGATCCTGGAAGGCTATACATTTTAGAAAAGTAGTTTGTGTGTATCCTTTAAGGTTTCTTTATAGAAACTAACCGTTGAATATAGGGAAAATTAGTTAAAGAAAACAGCCATTTGTGTCAATGTTTTCACCTGTAACTTCTTCTAATTATGACAGCTGTTTGAAAGCAATATACCGTTACATCCGCTGGACCTTACTGGTTGTGGCGATATATAGGACTTGTAGATTCACCAAGAACCCGACGAACCCAGAGCCAATAACTGAGCAGCGTCTTGCAATGGTTTTTTATTATGTACCGGTATATAGCAATTAATTTGGGAAAATATATACATGGAAAAATCGGTATGAGAGGCACCTAGGTATTTCTGAAATTGGAACAAAGTATAGAGTTTAGAAACAGTAGATATTTGCCCATTTCCGAAATTGTGAGTACCCATACTAGCATGAGAATTATAGGTCCTTTTCCAAAATGACTTCTTTTTTTCACATTGTCTTTCATTTGGAAGGCAGAAATGCTTCGAAGTCAATATGTAATAACAGTTGCTCTACAATTCTGTGTTACCCTAAGTCTCCCGATAAAAATGGTACCTCACTTGTGTGGGTAGGCCTAATGCCGACAACAGGAAACGACTCAAAACACAACATGGACACACTTTATTTTAACAGTGAAAACTGACCCTTTTTTGCAAAGTGCCTAGCTGTAGATTATGAACCCTAGCTCTGCCATCACCTAGGGAAACCTAGCAAACCTATGCATTTTTGAAAACTAGACACCCAGGGGAGTCCAGGATGGGGTGACTTGACTGGCTTCCACCAGGTTCTATTATCCAGAATCCTATGCAAACTTACAAATGTGTCCAAAAAAAAACATTTTCCTCACATTTCTGTGATGGAAAGTTCTGGAATCTGCATGGATCCATAAAATTCCACCCACGCCGCATTTCCCAAAGTCTTCCGAGAAAAACGGTACCTCACTTGTGTGGGTAGGCCTAATGCCCGCGACAGGAAACTGCTCAAAACGCAAGGTGGACAAACCACATTTTCACAGTGAAAACAGACCCTTTTTAGGTCTCTCTTAAACCAGCGCATGCGTTGCTCTGTGAGACATTTAGTAGGTGGGTTTTCAAAGTGCTAACCCACACTTTGGCTACCTAGCGCTTGCATTCACGCGAGCCTGCCACCATCTGTCTTTCATGGGTCATTAAGTGCATCGCGATCACTTTCTCCTTTGCTCAAGTCGCGGCCGAACTTCTTGCTTGCGATCACTTTTTTTTTTTCCTTTTCGCATGCTTGTTTTTTTATTGTTTTACAAATATGCGAAGGTGTAGTTTATGTCAAAAGTTACATTTGTACTTGTATTCTGCTTTCGTAAAATAGTAGTTCATATTAGGCTTTAACTGTTAGTGTTTGCTTGAAGCAGTAGGCAAATTCAAATCCCTAGAAGGAAAGCAGACCCTTCATTCAAAGCTCTAGGGTGACCTTTAAACAACTGAAATTAGTTTTTACTCACATTTTTTGCTTCAGGAAATAACCACTTCCTGGAAAAACGTTCATCCACCCAAGACAATGTTTTCAATGGGAAGTTCGAGTTGTCCTCGGCTACACTGGTGCTGAATGGACCCAAACTTAAGGCTTTGTTAGGGCAACACCGAAAATATTCTGAAACACAAATGTTCTGGGCTTTGTGAGTACTTGGTTTACAGGCGCGCACGTTTAGATGCAAGGGGATTGTGGGAAATGCATAGGTGTACTGCTGACATGACGATCTCGGTTTTATTATTATGGAGGCCCTTACACAGAGTTGTATTGCTGCAGGCTTGCGGTGAGCCTTCTGTTTGTGTATCTGTGTGTGTCTAGGCTACTGTTTTGAAATCTGCTGTCGCAGTTAACATTTACTTTACCACGAGAGGGAAAGAGCAGCGCGTTGCCGCCCTCATTC
This sequence comes from Triturus cristatus, assembly GCF_964204655.1. Classification (NCBI taxonomy): domain Eukaryota; kingdom Metazoa; phylum Chordata; class Amphibia; order Caudata; family Salamandridae; genus Triturus; species Triturus cristatus. The sequence goes on along the minus strand of NC_140589.1, from coordinate 557,911,591 downwards.
TGTCCAGAATCCCATGCAAACTTAAAAACACATTTTCCTCACATTTCTGTGGTGGAAAGTTCTGGAATCTGCATGGATCCATAAAATTCCACCCACCCCGCATTCCCCAAAGTCTTCAGAGAGAAATGGTACCTCACTTTTGTGGGTAGGTCAAGTACCGGCGACAGGCAAGGGCCCAAAACCTATTGAGGTGACATCAAAATTACCTATCGCAAAACCTGGTTTTGCAAGGGGGGGGTCACCTAGGTTTTTTGGTCCGGGCTCGGCAGCCATCTAGGGAAACCTACCAAACCCACACATTTCTGAAAACTAGACACCCGGGGGGAGTCCAGCAAGGTATGGCTTGCGTGGGTCCCCCAACATTTCCCCACCTCTGAATCCCCGGGTGTCTAGTTTTCAGAAATGTGTAGGTTTGGTAGGTTTCCCTAGATGGCCGCTGACCCATCTGCCTCCCGGGGGGAGGAGACGGTGGGGGGGGGGGGGGGGGGCAGAAAGACATGCCCAATCTGGGACTTATATATATATATATATATATATATATATATATATATCTATCCAAACACTCCGCTTGCATTGCGCGTTTCTTCTTGCAAACAACGGATACGGACCACAGATAAGTGCAAAGATTTATTTGGTGCAAGAGGTCGCCATGACGCGTTTCAGCCCTTCCCACGGGCCTTGATCACATGACACAGTGCAAGAACATACATTGGGTTAAATAACGTGGATCTGCGGATGTAGTCATTGGTGCATTAGGCATACAAAGGCAATTGAAATAAAAGACAGACCTATAATGAACTACAAGTCTGTTTTGTTCCTTTCTTTCTTGTCATGATTACAAATAGATTTCAAACAAGCATTATTTGCATAAGAGCCTAAAATACCAAGGTTAATCTTACTATTTGTTAAAACAAGGAATATAACATTGCTCTAATTAATGCATCATGAATAATAACATTTATCGTATGCCTGTTTCCACCGTTAATACCAAGCAAGATACACATAATTGTGCAAAAGACGTGCAAAATAAGTGCAAATGTGGATTAAAATATTGCAGAAGTTTTTTGTTTGTTTTTCTAGACAAATAATAACAGCAACAATCAGGGAAAATCCTTTAAGTGGTATAATACCATTTCCAATCGTATAGATGTATAAATACATTGAATCTATTACTGGCAAAAATTTCATGAATAATAGAAAAGGTTAATGGATTGCTGGAACCCCCTTCTCAGATCAGTTAACTCATGATTTGTTCTAAAGCGCAAGTGCATAACGTTGAACAGTAATTTGACTAATGGTCTATCAAATGGTGGTTATTTGAGCATGATCTCATGTCGATTTTTAGAGTAGATATGTGGGAGATAAACATTTGTGAATTATTATTGATATATATATTTAGAAAAGTACATGGATAAAATATCCATTTGTTGATTGTGAGAAGACCAAAGACCCTACACCCATAAATGAATGACTGCATAAATACTAAACATTAAATAAGCAAATATAATATTATATACATTCATTCATTCATTCATGGCAGCCCCCAGCCCGGGCCTATAAAAAAAAAAAAAGAATGCCTGGTGTCTAGTGTGGTGACTGCCCCAAGGTTGCAGATCGGGGGCTAATGACATTGGCATGCTCATCTTGGGCAGCCCCCACCCCTAAATTCACCGTTAAAAAAAAAAAAACTAAAAAAAACTGCCGCCTAGTGGACTTTCTGCTCCCCCAGGGGGGTGCAGAAAGGCTGTTAATGTGCAGGGGGGGGGCTTTGGCGTGCCCATATTGGGCAGCCTCCACCCCTAATTTGCATATTAAAAGAATTCCCTGGTTTCTAGTGGGCTTTCTGCCCCCCTGGGTGGACAGGGGGGTGGGGGCAGAAATACTGCAATTTTGTGGGGGGAGGGGTGGGGGCATTGGCACCCCGAAATGAAAAACTGGCATCTAATGGGCTTTCTGCCCCCCCCCCCCCCCCGGGGAGCAGAAAGACACGAATTTGTGCGGGGGGGGGGGGGCATTGGCATGCCCATATTGGGCAGCCCGCACCCCTAATTTATTAGGTAAAGAAATCCCTGGTTCTAGGGGGCTTTCTGCCCCCCATGGGGGGCAGAATGGGAGCCTAGTGGGTGGATCCACTAGGGAGGGGTACCATTGGAAAGGGGAGATTCTCCCCTTTAAAATTATACCTCTCCTGTCTTTCTACGTGCTTGGGGGGCTGAGTTAGCCCCCTGAGCACGTAAAAAATAAAACTGAAATGAGCCTCAAGGCACCAGAGGGATTTCCCCTGCCATGTGCGAGGACAGCCGGGAGCCGTCCTGCGCACACTAGCACCATGGCGCAGGACAGCTCCCGGCCGACCTGTGCATGGAAGGGTTAAGAAGACAACACATTCACGTCTTCTCTTACCTGGGTGAGCCCATTATTAGCCAGATCACAGCACAGCTGCATATACATCACCCTCAAAACATTTCAGCTTCTTCATGACTTGGGATTCACTGTAAACCTCACCAAGTCTCACCTCCAGCCATCCAACACGCAAGCTTACCTAGGAGCTACAATAAACACTTGCAAAGCTCTAGCATACCCCAACCCAGTCAGGATAAGGAACATGCAAAACTTTATCACAATTGCAGCCTCAACACTCACTACCAGCCTGCGTGTTCATGCAATTAATCGGCATGATGGCTTCGTGCATTCTAATCATTCCTTACACTGGACTTCAAATGTGTCCCCTACAGGAATGCTTAGCACGTCAGTGGAACCAGGCTCAAGGTCAGTTAACAGATTTAGTGTTGGTGAACGGCCGCACCCATCGCTCTCTGCAGTGGTGAAATGCACAAAACCTTTCCAAGTGGCGGCCATTCGTCGGCCCGGTTCCACAGATAGTGCTAACAGCAGACTCCTCGCTCACTGGTTGGGGAGCTCATCTTAAAAAAAAAAAACAAAAAAACATTCAGGGCATGTGGACCCTACAAAACAACAGCTGCACATAAACCATCTGGAGCTACTATCAATATTTCTAGCATTGAAAGCTTTTCAATTGCATCTAGTAGGCAAAGCTTTCCTAGTTTGTACAGACAGCAATGTACTACATACAAAAACGGGGGGGAGGCACTCTCTACAGCTTTCACAACTAGCTCAAAGCATATAGAAATGGGCCATTCCTCAAAAGATATTTATCCTTGCAGACCACCTCCCAGGAGTAGACAACTAGTTCGCCGATCTGCTCAGTCATCAAAAACAACAGATCCACAAATGGGAACTACATACTCAAGTTCTCCTCCCATTCTTCCAGATGTGGGGCTACCCAGAAATAGATCTTTTTGCCACACACCTCAACGCAAAATGCCCAAGCTTCACGTCCAGGTATCCTCACCCATTGTCCAAAGGCAATGCGCTATGGATGAATTGGTCAGGAAAATTAGGCTGCGCTTTTCCACCTCTCCTGCTAATTCCATTAGTGATTCGGAAGTTCAAACAACATTCACTGACCATGATCCTAGTTGCTCCTACATGGGCTCAACAACCATGGTTCACAACCCTGTTGGAACTATCAGAGTTACTCACCAAAAATTACACCTCCCCCCCCCAAGCTTCTCATTAAGAATCATGGAGAGATAAGACCTCCAGATCCCAGCCAACTCAACCTTGCGATCTAGCACCTGAAGTCAAAATGCTACTTACTCAGTATGCATCTGTTCTTGGCATATAGAGCTGTAGAATCATATGCGCCTACCTGCCTCCCCTGGTACCTATACCTGTTGCAGTGTTATCTTACTTAGATACATTATACATGGACATTTCTTTCACTACTCTTACTAACTCCATCACCCTTTATGGCAAAACAATTTGGGGATGGAGACGATGCCCATGCGCACTATCACCGAAAGGAGGAGTCGCCTACCTTGTGACTGGAAAGACTTCTTAGAAGAAAAACAAAGTGCAAACATCCGGACCCAACACTAGATGGCGATCTATGCTAAAGCATGTGATTCTACAGCTCTACATGCCAAGAACAGATGTATACTGGGTAAGTAGCATTATCCTTTTGGTTCATTTCTGTATAGGCTGCTAGGTCTTGCTAAAGAAAGTCCATTAAGTCATCTTCTAGAAGCCAACAGGCAGTTGATTGCCATACTCCTAAAGGACCGCTTTGGGGAGGGTTATCTCTGTGGGGGAAGTATATTTGCCTCAGACACTCCCTTAGCTCTACTGCTGGGATAAAGAATTAGTTTATTCAGGAGTGGGAACAATGGGGTTTTGAGTAACATGCATACTCCCTGGACCCAAGTATCTCTAATGCCATACATCACTTAAGCCTATTGGGACCATCCATTTGGGTAAGGAACCATCGATTTGCGTCGGTAACTCACCCAATGAAGCAGTTCGCTGTTGTATGTTCATTTGGGGGTCCATTATTAAATTAAAGTCTTCCCGACCATTGTCATCCTAGGCTGAGAGGTAGTTTGTGTGTTAAAATCCTAAAGAGTTTCTTCAACTAGTGTTAAAGCTTATACACATCCACATCCAGCCTTCCAGCATTACTGCAGACATTACAAACCACTCTGGTTTATCAAACTGGTTCCCAGTGACCATTATTGGGAGGGATTTGTAGAGTAGACTGGTGACCCACCCTGGAACCCTTAGTAATCCTGAGTGGTAGACTCTGCTAACCTATGAAATTGTTTATTCTGTGTTGGGAATGGTTGCGTGGATATATTCCATTTCAGATGTTGCTTACAGCAATAGATTAGTGGTATCTTTCACTTCTTTAAACTAAAGCTTTTAACACAAAGATGGAGGACCCATCTGCTGCATTATAAATAAGGCTTTCTGTTTTCCGTTTTTACTGATATTTAGAGATAAATACAGTCAGAACCATTTATTTTCCTGTCTGTATTTATTTCTAAATGTGGATAAAAACTGAAATATGATTTGTTTTTGAGTGTTTCTAAATGCTGCCAATCATGACTGCCAGTCCAATAGCAGTGTGGATTGACAAGCAAGGGGATTAAAAATATATAGGGATTTTAGTGAAGAGCCTTGAACAGCAGTAGATTTGCACAATCTTGGTATTAAAATTTACATATTTTCTTACAAGTGCATATTTTACCATCTGAGTGTGTTTATATAACTGAAACCTGTCAGGCGTTAAGGCACGAGTTCACATTAACAGGTGAAATAAATGCAGAAATATACACATTTCAGCTTAATTTTTTCATGAAAACTAAAATAAATATGGATAAATACAGGAAAAATTAGCAAAAAATAAATATGTATAAATACATACGGAAATGACAAAAATATAAATACCATAAAATCGGGAGCCCTAATTATAAATTACCTTCAACCTACTACCCAAAGACAAGGTCTTTGAAGCCATGGCCCTTCTTACAGAATTGATGCAGAAGTGTTGTATCTATTTCTACCTCCTGCACCAGCCACTGTTCCCACTGGGACAAGGTGCGATGTGATGCTAAATTTAGATTTCTTGATTATGATCAATAGTTGGTATACCATCTGAGCCTAATGTCACTGATCTTGTGTTCCTTTGCTTTATGGAATCTCATAACCTACTTTAATTAGGAAAACGTGAATAAAAGGCCACTCTTAGGTTGGATTTTGTCCTACTAGTCCATGGTCAAGCAATTTCGAATAAACATTCGATTAAATAGATCCAATGCTGTTAAATCTGAAACAAGCTTACAAGAAATTAAGCATAGCAACGTAGTCAACTTTGCTGATATTTCTTGGACAAGGCCTCATGAGCCACCCACTACTTTCAGACTGAATCGATCAGTAATACAATTTGAGAACTTTCAAATCCAGGGTTGTTAACTCTCCCCAAAAGCGGTCTGTCCACCATGCAGTGACTCACCATGAGGTGACTGAAAAGAATAATGTTTTGTATATGCCAGCCTTTCTGCAGGAACATTTGCAGTCTGTCTCACGAACCCCAGGGGATAACACCTGACACCAAAAATCCATCTTCTCCAAGCAGACATGCTTCTCTAATGGGTTTGAGCTGCCCAAGCCTTTTCAGTGAGAGTGGCAGTCTGTCTCAAAATTCTGGATTGCCAGCATCCCCTGAAATCTCCTGAAATCTTCCATTCCATAAGCGACTACTACAAAAATAAGGAATGCTTATCGTCCATTGAAGCTTGAGAAGGATTGTAAAATCCCTACATTAGGACCAGAATCAAGATCTCCTAATGGAGGAGGGGGGAGGGGGGGGGGGGGGGGGGAGTCACCGTAACTAAGTTCACCTTCAGTCTTATTTGAACTGTCACACTTGGTGTCATTGAGAACGGCAGCAGAGCACGATGAACTTCCTGCCCGTTTCTTCCTTTAGTTGTCTTCCAACACTAGCTCTGTATATATCCAGCTGCTGCCCGTTCCACTTGTATCAAAATAGACCTATGTGGTATATATTGCACCTGTTCACCAGTTTCATGAAGAGTTGTTGGTCCCTGGCTCCATTTACTAAAATCCATCTGGTCTGAGGCGCACCAGTGGTTTAATGTATGATTTACCTGGAAGATAATTCTCTATCACCAGGACCTAACTGTAGGCAATAATGGCATAGTCATTGACCAGCTCTGTGAGCGGTGTAGACTTGCTACCTACCAAATGCCTTGTCCTTTGCTAGTATCGCCCAAAAACTTATCAGGAGTTCCAGTCAGTTGAACAGGAAATCTAACTCTTGGGATGCATCCTAACATCTAGCATCCCAGCCTAAGCTGTTTGCGTTGGACTCCATCACTTAACAGGGCCTCTGGACTTAAGGAGCCCTTTTCCTTAGTATACTCAGTCTTATTTATTATATTACGAATCTGGCACTTCTCCCATGACCCTGTTTTAGGTCTATTGAAAATATGTCTAGAAAATGTAATCTTTAAATCTATATCCAGAGCCTCCAGCACCTTACTCTTACCTGTTGGCCTCTGTTGTTCTGCTCTGAGGCACTATCGCGCTGTTAGAGGCATTTGTGGCTGTAGATGCACATGCTGTTCATACTCCTGCCATCTAGTGTTGGGTCCGGATTTGTGCAAATTGTTTTTCTTTGAAGAAGTCTTTAGAATCACGAATCACTGACATAATATCGAACGTCCGAATATCGACCTCTAGAAATATCGCAGCAAGAATATCGAAGTCAAGAATATCGACATCCTATCTATATTATAGTAAGTACAAAAATATTGAGAAAAAATATATATCCTCATGTTTTAATAATTATTTTAATAACTTATAAATTATTCAAAAAACATATAAATTATAAATACATCTATACGCGTAAAACAATAATTTAAATAAATATATGTAACAAAATAAAATAAATACATTTATTTTTTATCTTTTTAAAATTAATAATATACTACATTAGCTAAAAGAATACCAAAAATATTAGATAGTTGAGGGAATAAAATTACTATTCCAACTCCAAGCAGTGCAACAGTAGGGTAAATGTTGGATAGCGTAGGGGTAAAAATTGGTATTCCCACTCCAATGAGGTCAAGAGTAGGGAAAGTGTTGGATAGCGTAGGGTAAAAATTACTATTCCCACTCCAGTGAGTGCAACAGTAGGGAAAGTGTTGGATATCGTAGGGGTAAAAATTACTATTCCCACTCCAGTGAGTGCAACAGTAGGGAAAGTGTTGGATAGCATAGGGGTTACATTAACAGACTTAGCAATTAAATATTTTTTTTTTAAATATTCATTTATTTTCAAATACATTCATAAATACCAATTAAATTAATATTTACTTAAATAACATAAAATTACTTCCCACCCTATTCCCCCATAAACAGACAACGTGCTAAACCTAAAAATAACACAATTAATTTAATTATCAATTAATCAATTAAACATTATTTAATGTAAAATTAACAATAAATTAATAATCGATGCCAATAAATAAAAACTTAATTATAATTAAATTACTTACCAACCTATTCCCCTATAAACCCACAAAGCACTACACATAAAAAAATAACCTAATTAATTTAATTATCAATTAAATAATAAATTACCAATTAACAATGAATTAACAAATTCAAATTATTAATAAATTAATTATAATTAATATAATAAATCAACCAATTAATAAAAATGAAGTACCAATTAATAATTAACAATAAATTAATCAACAATAAATAAAAACATTAATTAATTAAATTACTTCCCACCCTATTCCCCTATAAACCCACAACCCGCTCTGATACTAAAATGCAAAATGTTCTTACAAAAAATTACTGATTTCTAAACATTTAATACATATATTTAAAAATGATGAAAATACATTAAAAAGTTATACATACATATAAAATACATACTAAAATACATAACACTAATAAAAAATCGATATTGACAACTTCGATATTAAAAAATACAATATTACTTACCTTAAGGTCGATATTCTGGTCACCGATATTCTTGACTTCGATATTCTGTCCCTACGATATTAAAAACGCGATATTAATGTTAGTCAATATTTAAAAAATTGTTATTTTGACTGCGCACCTCGAGTCACAAGGTAGAGTGACTCCTCCTCTTGGTGATACTGCGCAGGGGCATTGATTCCATTGTTGGATTGTTTTCGTTCTGCCGTCTGGTTCGGACATGTGTGCTTGTGCTCCAGTTAGATGCTGTCACTGTGTTTTCGGTTTGTATAACATTATTCCCCTCGCTGGTATGCTTTTGATTGTGGATTACGTTCTGTGTATTGAGTTAAATCCACATCGCTTATCAACTCGAGTCACTTCGACCACTGCGGGCCTCGCCCTTTGGGGTTATTTAACCAGTCTCCATCAAGTTCTTATAAAATGACTCGCTAGTGATGGAACGGACGCCCTTCTGCTACGGTCATAGATGCCATACATAGTATCCCCGGACTGATCTACATCAGGTCTGTAATCTGTGTTTGTCCTCCGAACACTAATAAGCGGATTACGACACCTACCGCTCCTTCTGCTTGCAGAAAACTGTGCAAGATCGTTCAGCACGTCGACTCGAAATGACGTGATGGAACTCCAGCGACACACTTCGGTTATGAACATGTCGGAGAAAAAGAACACCCTCAACCGTCGGTTGAGGAGGAAGAACAGTGTCCGTTGAGGGCAGTTTTGGCTCCGAACTAGAGGTCGTTGGATGTGGAGGACATCACACCGGCTCAGCAGTCGGTGAGTATGTATCCCCTGTCCTCCCTCAACACAGTGTTGAACATTATTAGAAACACTCCGCACCTCTGCAACACCGTACCAAGGCCCTTGGTCCACCACTGCCTTCTGGTTGTGGTCGGCACCAGTATCTGGCTCGGACGCACCACCATGCCTCCAGCTCGGCACTGAAACAACAACCAGAGCTGAAGCCTTTGACATTGGGCACTTTGGTGCCGAGCCTCACGTTGACATCCACCGCTTCAACGCAGAGTGGAACTTTGTTGCCCAAACCCGAAACCTGGGTTGGATCGGAAACCTTCCAAGCTGACTTCCAAGACTGATACCAGCAAACCATTGGAGCCCATTCTCCATAAACCCCAGGAACAGCTGGATGCCAAGCAAAAACTCATTCACATCTAGCCTCAGACCAGCCGTATCGTCACTAAGCTTTCAGCTCCAATACCTCTGCTACTGACAAGACTGCTGGATTTCCAAGAGCAGATAAGACCACTAGCACTCTGCCTCCTCCACCCTCTCCACCACCTCTACCACACCATCTCTTCCACTGCCACCAGCTTCACCTTCTCCACCACACTCTATTGAAGACCCAGGACATATTTCTTCACAGTATGACACAGATTGGTATGGTTGGCGACACAAGACTTTTGTGACACCACCGCACATTGACCCATGGGATATGTATGATAACGATCCTCCAGGGGACGCACACCCTGATGATTCCACTTCGTATCAGGAAATCATAGGCAAAGTTGCTGTGTTTCACGATGTGCAGCTACATAAAGAGCCTCTAGAAGCGTATTTTCTTTTTGAGGCGCTATCCTCCCCACATAGAACTACACTATCTCCCTGTATTAAAGAGTATGTTGAGACACACTGAAGATATCCTTAAAGACCCAATAGAGCTAGGGTTATCACACCACAGGTTTTCCAATCCTTCTCAAGCTTCAATGACTATATATACGTCAGCTGCTGTAATAGCCTAGCCTGACAGTGGTCTTAGTCACGTCAGTAAGAAGATCTAGTGTTGATCAACCGCTGCAATTATAATTCTGCAGTGATGGAACACCAAGAACCTATGGGTAGGGCGGCCTTTTCTCGACCCTGTTCCCCAGGCTACTCTCAACTCATCACTCACAGGTTGGGGATGCACACTTGCAGAGCCTGACAGTGCAGTGTGTCTGGGACACCAACCACTGGGGTCTCCACATCAACTCTCTAGAGCTTCAAGCTGTTCACCTAGCATTGAAAGCATTCCTACCTCACCTAATCCGCAAGGTTGGCTTACTCCGAATGGGCAAAATGACAACCATGTATTATCTACAGAAACTGGGGAGGGGGAACACATTCTCCACAATTATCTCAACTATCCTAGACCATTTGGAGGTGGGCTGCTACGAATGGGGATTCCTTCAAATAGATTTGTTCACAACCTCAAACTCCAAATGCCCAAACGTCGCATCCAGGTTCCCTCACCCACAGTCTAAGGGTAATGCACTGTGGATGAGTTGGTCAGGGATATTTGCCTAAGCTTTCCCTCCTCTCCCTTTGTTAGAAATGGGGGGGGTCTCTAGTTGGCAGAGGTAGGTACCTTTGTCCAAATAGGGACCCTTGCTTCTAGTCCGAGTAGGGGGGGGGGGGGAGATATACACACTTTAGATAACTCCTGCTTACCTTGTGTGTAGCTTGGCACGAGCAGACAGACTTATCTCAAAGGCAATATGTAAAGTATTTGTACTCAAAACACACAGTAATACAGTGATAACACCACAAATGGACACCACACCAGTTCAGAAAATTCAAGTATCTTTATTTAAACTTAACAAGACCAAAACGAGACAAATCCAACATACAAGTATTAATAAAATGACTTAAACATTGGGTCCATAGAAAACTATGAATGTGTGATTTCTCTCAAAGTACCTGTTGCGACAAAATTCACAAAGAGATGATTTCCTGAGACCTTGAGGATGTGAAGCGACAGTTGTACTGCACGTAGGAGAGCGGTGGATCGGGTCCGGTCTATAGGGGGGAAGCGATGCGTCGATTCCGAGGTGATTCTGATCCGCAGGTGATGCCTCAGGAAAACATGCCACACAGGTATGATGTGTGGAAATCCAGGATGCGTCGGCAATCGATGCGGCGTCGAGCATCGCTGCGTTGGTGTCTTTATCCGCGATATCTCAATGCATTGGTTCTTGCAGGGGTGACAGGCGCTGCGTCTGTTTCGGCAGCGACTCAGCGCTGCGTGGAGATTCTTTTTGCACCCCGGTGCTGCGTCGAGAAAACTGCCGCAAGAAGAGCGATGCAGCGATTTTTTTGTAGTTGCGTTGCTTTTCCAGCTCCCAACAGCAGAAACAACCTCAAGAGGCCCAAGACAGTCACAGGCACCTCCTGGCAGGTCAGAACTTGCAGCAAGGAAGTTAAGGGGAGCTGGTGATGAAATCTTTGTCCCTGAGACTTTAAAACAGAAAGCAAGCTCTGCTCAAGCCCTTGGAGATCTTCAAGCAGGGGACACAGCACACAGCAAAGTCTTTCTCCTTTCCTTGGCAGAAACAGCTACTGCAGGCCAACCCCAGACACACAGCAAAGAGGCAGTACATCTCCTCAGTTTCTCCAGCTCTTCTCCTTGGCAAAGGTTCCTCTTGATTCCAGAAGTAAGCAAAAGTTCAAGGGTTTAAGTCTAATACTTATACCCCAAAATGTCTTTGTTCTCTATGTGCAAGGGTCTCTGAGCCTAGTCCAAACCATTTCCGTCCTCTCTTGTGCATCTGCCCGGCACGAGGTGGAGACCGCATAGTGTAAGGCAGACAGGCCCTTTTCAGGTGCAAGGGAAATCTCCTCCCACCACTCTGAATGCAGACCGGGCCTATTCAGGTGCTAGTGAGAGCTCCTCCCCCTACTTTGAATGCAGCCCAGGTCTATTCAGCCCAGTCCTGACTCATTCAGGAAAGGCAGGACACACATCAACCCCTCCCGCCCCCGTGGCTGTCTGCGAGAATGCACCTCCCCAGCCCCTGTCACTCCAAAACCAGACAGTCAGTACACAAATAGGCAGAGGCACACAGAATGGTTAAACAAGAAAATACCTACTTTCTAAAAGTGGCATTTTCAAACACACAATTTAAAAACCATCTAAAAGATGTGTTATCAAATTCAGAGTTCAGAGAGCCTACACTTTATTTCTCTATCTTGTCTCAATGGAAAGTTTTATATTAATAAAATGTTATGAATAAACTCCTGTTCTATCCTATGGGGCAAGATAGCCTTTCAATAATGAAAAAAGAAATTTTCAGTATTTCACTATCCGGACAAGTCACACACACCAGTACATATCCTACCTTTTGTATACAACACTGCACCCTGTACAAAGGGGTACCTTGGGCCTACCTAAGGGGTGACTGACATGCAAGAGAAAGGAAGGTTAGGGCCTGGCAAGTGGGTGCACTTGCCAAGTCGACATGGCAGTCAACAACTGCGAACAGACACTGCATTGGCAGGTTGGAGTTACCTTTTCAGAGCTACTCACGTGGGTGGCACAATCAGTGCTGCAGGACCACTAGTAGCAATTGATTTACGGGCCCTGGCACGCTCAGTACACTTTTCTAGGGGCTTACCAGTAAATCAGATATGCCAATCATGGATAACAAATCATGTTTACAATTTACACAGAGAGCATATGCACTTTAGCACTGATTGGCAGTGGTAAAGTGCCCAGAGTCCTAAAACCAACAACAACAGGTCAGGAAAAAATAGGAGTAGAAAGCAAAACGTTTGGGTATAACCCTGCAAAAAGGGCCAAGTCCAACACCTTTTCATTCCATTTCTGGTTCGGAAGCTTAAGCAAACATCGTACACTAATACTAGTGGCTCCCACATGGGATTGTCAGCCCTGGTTCACATTACTGGACCTCTCTGTAGGACCCCACGAGAAGCTTCCCAACGGGCTGGATCTTCTCAATCAGGCACTCCGATCCTAAGACTCTCAGCCTTTCAATCTGGCTCATGAGATCATAGAATTCAGTTACTTAAATCTACCTCCTGAATGTAGGACCATTCTTAAGAAATCCCGTAAGCCTACCACTTGAGCATGTTACACAGCTAAATGGAAAAGGTTTGCTTATTATTGTCATTAAAAACAAGTCAATTCTCTCAGTGCCACAATTCAGAACAACCTGCTCCATCTACAAGTCCGTGAACTAGCATTCACCTCCATAAGGGTACATCTCGCTACAGTTGCTGCCTATCTACAAAATAGGCAACACATGTCTTTATTCAAAATACTTGTCAATAAAGCCTTCATGGAAGGGCTTGAGAGTAATTCCACCAGGGGTTCCACCTGCATTATCATGGACCTTTAACATTGTTCTTACATGACTCATGGAACCTCCATTTGAGCCCATGAATAGTTATGCCTTTGTTATCTTGGAAGTAAAAATTTTAATCGCCATTACTTCACGTAGACGTGTTAGTGAGCCCCAAGCATTAACTTTCGAGGAATGTTCCTTCGAGCTCCACATATACTTGGTGGTTCTTCACACCAAGCCTAAGTTTGTCTCTAAAGTTGTCTCTCACTTTCATCTTAATCAATCGATTGAGTTACCTGTTTTCTTCCCTCATCCAGACTCAGTTGTGGAGAGCTCTACACACATTAGATGTCAAAAGAGCCCTTATGTTCTACATTGATAGAACTAAAACTTTTAGGAAAAATAAACAACTATTTGTTGCTTTTTCACCACTTCATAAAGGAAACCTATCTCTAAATCGGATATTGCCAGATGGATAGTTAAGTGCATTCAAACAAGCTACGCTAAAGCCAAAAGAACTTCACCTGCACCTCCTGAGGCACACACTACTCGTAAAATGGAGCATCTATGGCTTTCCTGGGACACTTTCTAATAGCTGATACATGCAAAGCAGCTACATGTTCTAATCAACACACACTTTTACTAAACATTATCGTGTGCAATATTAGCACACCAACAAGCTAAAGTAGGACAGGCAGTGCTACGTATACCCTTTCAAACAACTGCAACACCCACCAGTTTGTTACTGCTTCTGGGGAAGGCTGCTTTACAGTCTGTGCAAAGCATGCTTATCTACAGCCACACATGCCTCGAACGGAATATGTTATTTACCCTGCAAGCATCTGTTTGTGGCATGTAGTGCTGTAGATTCACACGCACCCACGCTCCTCCCTGGGCACCTGTAGCCGTTGCAGTTTACTTCTTATAGACATGGACATCTCTTTACTTGCACTTATTTTAAACTCGATTCTCACCCGCCTGCGGTAAAACAATCCAACAATAGAGTTGATGCCCATGCACATTATCCCCAAGAGGAGTCACTTTACCTCGTAACTCGAAAGTCTTCTTGCACACATTCGGCCCCAACACTAGATAGGAGGAGTATGCAAAGCATTTGAATCTACAGCACTGCATTCCACGAACAGATGCTTTGAGTGTAAGTAATATATTTCTTCCTGTCCATCGGCTTCTTAGGCCTGTTTGGTACATATCATTACACTTTCTCACTGAGAAGCCCGTCTGTTGACTTTGGGTAATGGTGTTCATCCAGGTTAAATTATCCTGTTGCCCTTTCATGGGAACCTTGTCTAACTCATGTTCCAGGTCTTCAAACTGGATATATGAATCAAACATTTGCTTCTTGTTGTGGTGCTTAGGTAGCCAATTGAGAACCCTTTTGAAGCCCTCTTCCGTCTTAACAAAGGTGTATTCTTCCTCATATTCCCCATTCTCCAATTCTGGCGGATCCAAAGGGTGAACACCGTCCCGAGGTACTCAAAAGCATCTATGTGCACAGCAGATTCCCCTGATAACCAGCTGTGATTTGCATGCACCTTTCTGCTTGTCCTGTGCCCTGTCATGCTTATCTTTCCTCACTGGGAGGACTAGGAAATATTTCTACTTTGCACTTCAGAGCCACGGAAACAGCTGATTTAATCACCTCGGAGTCTTTAATTGTGAGCGCTGTTCTCCTTGACGATCTCACCCTGCTGTAGTGTGTCACTTTGATGCTGGTAAAAAATACCAGATTATAGTAAAGTTCTCTAAGAGGAATGGCAGCCTTGAAATGTCACACATCCAGACATTACCACCAGTGCATCGGTATGGTGCTGAACGCTGACTACCCGGTCATCTATGTGGAATGCTGTATGTATAGGGACTTGAAAATACTTGCGTGCCTCAAGTTATCCCCCAAATGTTTGCACAACAGGTCCTCAAAGGTTGAATAAAACACCTGCTGTGGCAGCAGTTCCTGTCTTGTGCTCTGTGCTCCCTTTCCTCAACAGAGAAGCAGCTAGTCCATGGTAATAGAAAGGGCGCTTATGTCTGACACTCCGTGATGTCACAAGTCTCCCACGGTGCCCTATCCACACACCGTCCATCCGCCCAACAACAGCACACCAGGGTTGGAAAGTTGGGGAGATTTGAAATGGGATTGGGTTGCACTTGTATATTACAAAGTGGTGCATAATTACTGCTGCAGCCCTGTATCTGGCCTGGCTCTCTAAAAGTGTGCAGCAGTCCTTTTGGATGGAGGCAGGTACATGCACCACTGAGAAATGAGGCAGCAATCTCATACAGCACAACAATGTGATTGCAGTACCAAGAAATAAGCGGTACGCCAATCCATATACAAAATTAAAAATGACAATTTCGCACAGCTGTGAACAAAAGACAAGTTAGACTACTTAACTCTGCAGTTTAGCATCAAATAAGGATGATTCAAGAACAGACTAGGTCTGAATGTTGGCACTTGATTTGCTGTTGGGCTCTCATGGTTTTCTTTTGGCTTATTTCCTGGTTTAGTTAAGTATAGTTTGAAGTATAGTTTGATTTATGAAGTAGTTAGTCTGGATGGTATGTTTTAAGGTAAAAAAAAAATGTAGTGATGTTCCGCTAGTATCGACATGCATTTTTAGCAAACACTTCGATTAGATCAATTTGTGTTGAGGTTACTGAAATAAAATAAATTAGAGCCTGAAAACTCTTTATAAAAGCTTGCCTGTAATGTTTTTATTGTCGCGATATAATTTATAAGAAAATGACGTAACTGCTGAACTCTAAAGTTATTGTAGTTGAGTTGCGATGTCTCAATGCATGCTGCCAGGGTCAGCAGCTATGCCGAAAGAGGCAGGAACAGAGCATGATTACATTTGTAGAGTAAACAACTGAACTGAAAACTGGCTTTACTCGGTTAATGGATCTCTGTGAAATGAACAAGGATCCGCAGAAAAGATATTAATGTCAATGTGTTGATTTTTCTTCTCCCAATGGATCATTACAGAAAAGACCGAGTCTGTGTTTTTGACATTAGGCTGCTGCTTTTTTAAAATCTGATTTCATTTAAACAGGTTCTGAAATAGTATTGCAACAAATTGCCAACTGATTTTGGTGTGCTTAACTAGGCACTGCAGATTTGTCTTTTATTCTTCATGTTTGCAAACATACTATCCATTTTTTGTGAAAGAACAAGATACCTAGGATATATTTAGTTGGTTGGAAGTATGATGGTGTGGCCGTATATTACAAGGAATTAAGGAATACAATACTCCCTGTTGAATGGTAAAAGGATATTGAAGTCACCTTTGAATTTTGTACCATTATACAGGACTCCTCCCCCACCCCCTTGAGCCTCGTTCCTCTGTAGCTTGGAATAACCTTACAATATAGGGCAAAGGGTGCTTTACCGTATTTAAAACCTGTAATCTTTGGATCATTGGTTTTCTAAATTGCTGCTGTAGCGGAGTGCAGCTATGCCAATTAAGAGCACGTGACCAACAAATTAGTAGTTGAAAACCATTGACCAAAAGTTGCTCTGTTTGTCAAATTAAATATAGCACTTAAAAATCCATTGTCTTAACTTTCCCATATATTTGTCCTTCCTCATAACATATGGAAAATCAGTGGCAGTTTTACTGAAAAGGACACTACCTTTAGATGACAATTTGTTAACCATGGTTGTAGCAGGCTTGGTCTTCTGCTTCCACCATCAAAAGAGTGCAGGCCACCTAAACCGCTTTTGTACCTTGATGTATCTGTACTTTATTTTTGCTTCAATTGGTAGCACATAATCTTGTATGCAGACTTTGAAGTTTGGCTTCAATTTGTTTTGACCCTAAAAGGCAACTGCTGTGGATACCTATATGGCATTTTAATACTCATTTTAGAACATCATGGTTGTTTACAGAGGTCTGTTTAGTGCTTGCCAATGTTTTGTCAGAATAGTAAAGATCAGTCAAGGAAGAGCTAATTTTATTTTAACATGGCATCAGTATGATAGTTCATGCATTTCTTAAGCCAGTTTACGCAAGCTGGTTAATAATATGATTGAATGTTGTTTTGTTCCTCTTTTTTCATTTGGGCTATTAAAATCTTATTTTTTTTTTAACCTTAACAGCAAGCACACTTTTTGCAAGAAAACTAAATGGAAAGTATAGATATGAAAATCTTGTTCCAACACCTGTGTATCAACATATGAAAATGCACAAACGGATTCTAGGGCACCTGTCTTCAGTGTACTGCGTGACATTTGATCGAACTGGCAGGAGGATTTTTACAGTAAGTGTTAGTTGAACATGAAATGAATAACTGTTTTAACATTGACTTAATCTTTTGATATCTGTTGAAAGATTGCCCCTCCCAAATGAGGAAGCGACTGAATTGTATTAAGAGATTATACATAAAAACAAATGTAGGCTTTACCTGCTAAACGCATTTTTTGGTTATTATTTTACATTTTTATCTGTTTTATTGTAGGTTGTATAATGAAGCAGCAACAAACCTTTTGATAGGTGGTTGTGCTACTTATTTTTGGATCTCTAATGTTTCGTATTTGTGCGCATACCAGCGTATAGTTTTCTGGCTATGTTTTAGGACCATGTATGAATCCGAATTGGCTGCCTTGTCGTGTTTGATCTTCAATTTTATAATAGTCAATTGAAAGAGTGTAATCCAATGCAGAAGTGGAAAGTCAGTGTATGTCTTTTTTTTTTAAATCGTATAACACGATCCAAGCCACTTGAGCACTTTACATAGAACACTATAGATCAGTGCTTCCCAAACTTTTTAGAACCCCAACCCAATTTTTAGAGCTAACTTTTGAGATTCACTTAGGTATGTTAGATATGAGGCGGGCATTTTTTTTTAATAATGCAACAAAAGCATAATGTTGTAGACCACTGCCATTTACAGACATCACATTTTCCATTGAAATGGGCACTAAATTTGCACAGACGTTTAGTGGTAAAACGATATTGCACACTAATGATTGTGTGGAAATCTAACATCAGGGAATATTTATCATTTGTGCATTATCAAGTAAAGTGGTTTGATTTGTTTTGATCCTATTAAAATCGTTGTTTCCATCACACTTCAGAACTACAAGAAAATGTACTTCATTTGTGCTTTCCTAACTGCTTAATGTCTACAGTTCATTAACAGGCATTTACCTTTTGTTTTGTTTCACAAAAATTACATCCTACAGCCTTTCCTTTCAGACGCCCTGTATCCCAGCAATATTGTCACATAGTTCACTCTACTTTTCTTTCTCTGACTTGAAAGTAAAAGGAGTAAACACCAATCTCCATGTTAAAAAAAATAAGCAGAAATTTGTCAGAAGTCATAGCCTGTCATTTGACATCTGTCTTTGAAGTGCAGCAAATGTATGAAGATAAATATTGAATTGAAAGGCATCTTTATTTATTGCTTGGACTTGAGCGTCCCATCAAAAATCTGCTCTCAACCCTCAGTTTGGGAAACATTCCTATAGATGCATACAATGTCAGAAGGTTGGGGTGGCAGAAGAGTACATGTACTAAAATAGCTAGTGTTCAGGGAAGCTATGGATGGTGGAGCTTGAAGATGTGTGTTTTTGATCTTTTTGCAGATGGTAAGTAGGTTAGGGGCGCTTTTTGTGCTTCTGGTATTTGGTTCCAGGATTTGATTCCTAAACTTGAGAAGGTATGTATGGCAATTTTTTTTTTTAACTGTAGGAATTCTATGATTAGAATTAGTCTTTATTTCTATCTTTTTCCTTAGGCCTCTATCTTTTTTAGGTCTCGCCTAGCGTTGCAGCACATGCGATGCGCGGCGAGACATATCGTTATAGAGGAGATTTCAGAAGGGGCTCAAAGCCCCGCTCATCATTTTCATTAGGTCACGTCAGCGTTTATGCTAAACGCTGGCTTCCCATTGAAAATTATGCTTTGGGCCACTGCCCTTTCTCCCTTTCGTCCGGCCCATCCGGACTGGCTCGTCTGCTTCGCGGCTGTCGTGAAGCAATTTCTTATCTCAACCTTAGCCGCGTGTTTATTTTTGCATTGTGCTTTCACTTAAAGTTAAAGTGAAAGCGCGATGCAAATATAAACAAGCGGCTGCCTTCCCGTAATGGCGAGCGCTTGTTGTTTTTACGAGCCTGGTCTCCGTATACCATGTACGACACGTCATGAGCCAGTGGCTGGCTCGTAGCCAACGTCAAGCGTTAATCTTTGATTCCACCTCGCAATGTGCGAATAAGGAGTATTCCTTAGGCGTGGCAGAGGATATACATTTTCAGATTAATCGGGTTGATGCAAAGGATTGTCAGGTAATCGATGGGTACTTTGCCTGGTTTTAGTAACTCGTAAGCAGCGGTTAGTAACCGCATACGATATATTGAATGAATGCTACCCTGTATTTAAAAAAAAAATTCTTGAATACATATATCAATTGTTCTAATAATAGTGGTTCAAGTGAATGTCCTTCCTTTATCATGTTCGATGTAAATTTGTTTGATGTATATGCTAATGATCATTCAAATCCCACATGGAGACTGACGGATTTATTTTAAATGCCTGTGTGTTAAATATTAGCACATGCATCAATTGTTGTACATATTATGATGACGCGGATTGCTTCTGCAGCAGTGAGGGAGGAAGGATGCGGATTCGTGAGCTGTCTTTATGACGATGAGGGCTAAAGCTCACGACGATATCCTTCCGACCCTTGTGTGTTGAAGGCCCGGGGCTCGCAAAGGCTTAGCACTTGACGACCATCATCTCCCAGCCCAGGGCCTGCGGAAGACCACGCCGCTGGCGGCTGCTGTAATGTTTATACCCAGGCCCCCCTCCCATCTCCGTTGTCAAGTCATCATTTTAGTTTTCTGACAAAAAATAATCCTTGCTCCAGAAGATACAGAAAAAGAAATCCTGAATGGAGCTTGTCAACTCAGGGAGGTCTCGGCAATTAATAAAGCTCCCGATTCCCTGGTGGCATCGAATGTACTGTGCAGCACGTGCCGACGCCTAGGACTATAAATACTGTACTGGGGCCATCATTCAGCGCTCCTCCCGTCTGCATCGGCTCCTCAGGAGAAGTGCCTCTACCCCTCCCTGTGCACCTCACCAGCTCCCCTACTCTCAAACATTACTGCCCTCCTTCCTTCTTCTCCCAACACCCATCGTCCAAACCTTTCTCTCTCGCTTCCTCCGTCTATCTCCCTCTCGCTCTCCTGCTCCCTTCTCTCTCTCCCCCAATCACCACGATTCCATAGTTCCTCTTTTCTCTCGCTCTCTCCCCTTATATCCGCAGCCCTTCTCCCACCCCACCCCTTCTCTTTCTCTCTCTCTCCCCGTCTCTCTCTTCAGCTCTATGGTGCCCCTCTCTGCTTCTGATCCCTCTCCTCCAGCAACTGTCCCACTCCCTCTCCCCTCACTCTCATACCTACCTCCCTGTTTCTCTCGTCTCTCTAGTCTACTCTCTCGCTCCTCAAGCTCTCTTTCTCTCTCCATTCAGCTCTCTCTCTGCTGTCTTCCACTCTTTCTCCCTGTATCCTACCACTTTTCTCTGACTCTCTTCCTTCTCATGCTCCACCTCTCTCGCTCCTCCAGTTCGCGCCCTCCTTCGTGTGCTAGCCATTCTCATGCCCTGTGCACTCTCCCCGTTCACAAGCCTTTTTCACCATGAGATCGGATAAAGTCCATAGTTCTTGTTAAGCCAGGTTTATGAAGGCCGTAAATCATGCGCTCGGCGTGCCTGTTAAACTGAATTTCCATAGCACTACACTTCTGAGAAAATATGTGACATTTCAAATAAAAGGCAGGTGTAGCGGAGGGGGCGTAGCTGTGTTCGATTCGCATGCTGCAGACGGACGGGCTGGGGAAATTGTGCAAGGACAGTGGCGGTTTCCCTTTTGTGAGCATATGACATGGCATTTTAAAAATAAATATATATTTATCCTTTATGCAAGGTATCTAGGTCATTAACAAATAGTTTTAACTTGTATTCTTCCACCTTTGTGAGATTGTTTTCCATTTGAACTCATTTCCAACCATTTCTGAAATGCGTTAGGTTAGTTATCTCCACAGTTACCCTATTCAGTTCAGTACATCAGCACAAACTGCAAAGGGCACAGAAGCGTTGCTGTGGTTGAAACAATTGACTGTATGCTCCATTTTAACCATCTAAATGGGTCATTGATTTTAATGGGAGATGATTAGATGAGTAGATGAATTTGAATAAAGTGCATACAGGGAATAACACATAAAACATTTAAATTAAATTGAACAGTGAACATCATGCTTTGAATTAGTTTAACCCCTTCTGTGCCCATGACGAGATAGTCTCGTCATGGAGCGCGGTTGCGCTGTGCCCATGACGAGACTATCTCGTCATGGACCCCGCCCGCTAATGAAAGGGCCGGCACAGGAGGGGGAAAGGGCGGGGCACTCAAGGGGTTAAATACCGCCTGCAGTTTTTTCTCATTTTTTTATCAGCATGCCCAAGAAGTCTGTCTTGGGATTTGTTTGGCGCATGGTTTTGTCTCACAAGAACCATAGCTCCTTCCTTAGTTTTATTTTGGATGAGGTTTTTTCTGCATTAAATTAATATGAAAAAAAAAATCATTACTAAAAGCCAGTACCATTTACAATAGAAAACTCACACTAGTACAAATGCAATGCAATAGATTAGACAATAACACAAAAGTGAGCTATTGCCATTTGGCATTACTTCATTTGATTAATGCTTCACAAAAGGTTAAATACAATTTACAATGCCAACAGCTCAAAATAATGTCAGTGCGAGACCTATTGCATTGTAAATGCTTGTTTATTTTAGGTATGAAAAAAAGCCCTGTGTGAATGGGTTTGTGCCTTATACACGCTCTTTTTAAAGTTGGTTAAGAATTGGTGTAACATGTCCCAATTTCCTGGAGGTTGTTACAACCTACGCCACAGCATGTAGGGTAGTTTTGTGAGTGAGATGGATGCTCTAGGGAGACCGGCTAAGATGGTGGGCCTGCTGTCCATATAAAAGTGAGCTAATGCTTGTTCTGCTGATTGTCTCTCTTCTGGCAAAATTGAGTTTTTCATATCTTTATGAAGGTGCAAAGAGTTTGTTGTCACTTTTTTAGATTTTTGTTTGATTGCTGAAGATCAGTTAACAATTGGGAATCCAAGAGGTTTGGCTGATGATGAGAAAATAGTCATTATGCATGGGAAGTTATTCATTCATCCATCTTTGTACTAATCGGATGAGGACTTTTGAATGTAGAAGTACGAATTCTGTCCTTTCTGGGTTCAGTTTCATGGAGAAGGCTGATACCCAGTCGACATGTTGAAGGCAGTTTTCAGGTTGCTGATGTTTGAGCGCTTAGATCTACCTTAAGGTAGACTTGGATATCGCCGGTGTACTGTTGTAGCAATTCAGACAAGGGTTCTATGTGAAGGTGCGAGTGGTGAGAGGAGAGGGATGATCGTAGTGAGACACATCAGATGATGATTTCAATGGATTAAGTTTAACCGCTTAACTTCTGAGACTTCCGAAGTATTTTAATTCCTTTTTTAAGTGTAACTGGAGCTAGTTCATTGATGATGTTGTTGATTGCAAGTAGTGATTATGGAGAACATCCGTTCTTGTAGTTACTTTGGCTTGCTTGTGATAACTTCCAGCGTTTCTTACAAAATTCTCAAGTTAATCCTTTTACTTTGTCTTCTCTTAAGTCTTGATGTACAGTGGTTACGTTTTTCATAGATTGGTTGTTGTGGTTGTTGAGAATAGAATGGTATGGTAGTCTGTACAGCCAATATTATGTCCAGTATTTTGATGAATTTCGGGTGTTAAAGAATCCGGTCCAAAGTGTATTGGGAGGTTAATGAGCTGTCAGGTTATGGAATTGAAATGAAATGAAATGAAACGTAGACTTATAAAGCGCGATTGCTGCCCTGAGGCGTCCAAGCGCTGACTAGAGAGTGGAGCCACTTGTCAGAGGTGGTCAGCTGGGGGATTAGTTATGAGCGTTAAAGACAAAGGTCTTTACTTGCTTACGGAAGGAGGGCAGATTGGGGTTGGACCCAAGTTGGAGGGGAAGGGAGTTCCACAGTTTGGCGGCATTATAGGAGAACATCCTGCCACCAGCTCTCGTTCTCTTGATTCTGGGAACTGTGGCTAAGAAGGCCTGGCTAGAGCGAAGGTGTTTTCTAGAGTGGTACTGTAATAATAATAATAATAATAATAATAATATGAAATTTATAATGCGCTCAGCTTACCCAGGGGCATCCCGGCGCAAAAAGATCAGAAGGAAGACGCAGCTAATCACTGCTAAGGAAACAAATGAGTCTTAAGAAGTTTCCTAAAAGATAGGATCTTAGGTTCTGAGCGAATCTTGAGGGGGAGAGAGTTCCAGAGGGAGGCCACTTGCACAGAGAAGCGCCTGCCCCCAGAACGAGCTCTTCTTACTCTCGCTGACTGCAAGAGGTGTTTTTGGTCCGAACGAAGCAGACGTGGAGGTTTGTAAGAACGGGCCATATTAGCAAGGATGGGGGGGCCTTTGCCATGTAGAATTTTGTGGGCTGTACATAGCGCTTTAAATCTCACCCGCTCTTTCACGGGGAGCCAGTGAAGCGCTTTGAGGGCCGGGTCAGCAGACTGCCTCCTGGAAACATCCATAAGGACTCTCGCAGCTGCATTTTGCACCTGTTGGAGGATTTTGAAGGTCGCTTCAGGAGCACCGAGAAACAACGCATTCCCATAATCGAGCCTCGATAGAATCAGGCCACGTATCAATAGCTTCCTTGCTGGATCAGGAAGCAGAGGTAGCACCTTTCGGGCTGATCTCAGTAAGCCAAAGCAGACCCCTGCAGTCTTCCTGGCATGAGTCCTGAAGGACAGGTCTTCTTCCAACCATACTCCCAAAGACTTGATCTCCTTCTTGGGGGATGGTGGGTCTCCAAGAGACCGGGGCCAGCAGCTAGCAATAATGGAGGGGCTGGAGTTGCCCAGGAGCATCAGCTCGGTTTTACCTCCATTAAGCTTGAGAGCGGAGATAGACATCCATCGAAAAACATCGGCAAGGCAGTCGTGTAACACCTCAGGATGTTCCGCCAGCTGAGTGAGGCCCACCATCAGCTGAGTATCATCAGCATAGCTGATGATCTTCACCCCCGAGGGGGCGACCACTCTTTCAAGTGGAGTCATATATATATTAAATAAGGTAGGGCTCAATGATGAGCCCTGCGGGACTCCACATTGAAGAGGGATAAGGGCAGATTGCTCTGACCCTTCCCAGACTTGGTAGAAACGGTCAGAAAGAAAAGATTCCAACCATTTCAGGGCCGTCCCTGAGACACCTACCTCTGACAGACGTTGGAGGAGCACCTGATGACTCACGGTGTCAAAGGCAGCACTCAAGTCCAAGAGGATCACTGCCACTGACCCTCCTGTATCCAGAGTGCTCCTTGCCTCCTCCACTACTGCCAGCAGGGCAGTGTCTGTTCCATGGCCGGGGCGGAAACCAGTCTGGGAGTCTCCTAGCAGGTGGTTAGACTCAAGATGGTAAGAGAGCTGACGGTTGACCAACTTTTCTGCAATTTTAGAAAAACCAGGCAGAAGTGAAATAGGCCTGAAGTTGGTCAAATTGGATGGATCCAGTCCTGGTTTTTTCAATAGGGCTTTCACCACAGCCTTTTTCCATCTCTGGGGCACGGTGCCCTGAGCGAGTGAGAGGTTCAGGAGACCAGTAAGAGGAGTGGACAAGGTGTTAGCCACGAGTTTGAGGTGTTTTATGGGAACAGGGTCACTCGGGGAGCCACTCTTCATCTCCAACAGGGCTTTTGTCACCTCCTCCTCCGAGAAGGGGCCAAAAGATGCTAGCTCAATCGAGTGACATGTGCGGCTAATAACCGGTTCATGACAATGAGGAATAGTGGGTAAGGAAAATAAAATTTTCTCTATTTTAGAATGGAAGAAACTAGCCAGTTCCTCACATTTTTCTTTGGGGTTATCATGCCGTACTGGAGGAACTGGGGCTTTCAGGAGTTCCTTAAAGATTTTAAACGATTCTCCAAAAGAATTGCTTGCTCTCTCGATCCTGTTACTAAAGAAAATCTTTTTAGCGTCCTTCAGTGCGCTTTTATATTTCCTCAGCTCCCTTTTGTAATTGGCCCGGCTTTCTTCCGTCTGCTCTCGCCTCCAAGCACGCTCAAGCCTTTTACAAGAGGTTCTGATGCACCTAAGTTCAGGGGTATACCAGGGGGCTGAGCCAGTTCTTCTCTCCCTGACGAGTCTCCTTTTATTCGGGATCAGAAGGTCCAGAGAATTAGTCAGCCATTCGCCCAAGAGCTGATCAGCAATGTTGGGGTCATCTACCAGATGAGGACAGGTTTTAGCCAGTTCTTCCGCCCAACTGTCCACCGGGAGCTTCGACCAGAGTCGTTCCACAATATGTTGTCTAGGTGCGGAGTCACTCCGGTTCTCCTGCGACCAGCTAAACGGAATAAGATGATGATCAGTCCAAGGGAGAGCCAGCGTCTGGAGAGCCAATAAGTTCGCAGAATTGGCAAAAACCGCATCAAGCTGATGACCTCTAATATGAGTGGCTCCCATATTAACTAGATGAAGGTCCAATGCCCTGAGCGAACTTAAAAAATCCTTTGCTACTACGTCATTGGGGTCATCAAAATGGAAGTTGAAATCCCCAAGAATGACAAAATTGGACGAAGCAGCAGCCAAGGGGATAACGGCCTCCATGAAAGAATCTACAAAGTTCCCTAACGTAGCGGGAGGCCGATAAACAAGGAGACCAGAGATATAGACAGTGGAGGAGATGCAAAGGGTAAACTGACAACTTTCAGCGTTGTTAATGCCACAGTCTACCGCTTTGCATAAGAGTGTGTCTCTATAGACAATGGCCACTCCACCCCCTCTCCCATCCGGCCTATCAAGATGGAACATGAGGTATCCTGGGGGGAGCGCGTTGATGATGTCGGGATCGGAACCTAAAGTCAGCCACGTTTCCGTCAGGAATAAGACATCAAGACTGTGGTCCTCAAGGACGGAGTGGACCTCCGTAGCATGACAAGGCAGTGACCTGCAATTAAGCAGAGCCATAGTTAATGGGTCAGGATCCTTACGGGTGTTATGCGGGCGACAGACACGACAATGTCTGAATATGGAACCTTCAGTCCAATAGTAGCAACAGCTGGAGTGTCTGGCTGTGCGTAGTGCAAGCAGTGTGTCCCGCGAATACCTGTGTGACGGGGCCCGGGGGCTAGGCGTGTTAAGCAGAGTGGTCTGCCCTATGCCCGTCCGGGCACAGACGGGCTAGTCTTTGGCGTGTCTTCGGCGTGCCGAGGAAGTGCCCGCTGCGCCCGTCCGCTGCGCTTCCGAACAATGAACATAGTAAAGGGGGGTAGGAGGGGGTGTGGCTAAACAAAAGGGGCGTGGCCCCGGGTCACGTGAGAGGTGACGGTGCCAGGAGGTAGACCTTCCCTCAGCAAAGCGCGAAGCAAAAGCAGCAGGTAAGACAGCAAATGCGATAAAAAAACAAACTAAACAGTGCAAAAATACAGTTTTTAAAAGCTTAAAGCAGACCCCCGGCTTCCGCCTCAGGGGTGAATAGCGTGTCAGCACCTGTGGAAGCTCGGCGCGGCGATTTCAAGCCTCTGGAGGGGGCGTGGCTAAACAAAAGGGGCGTGGCCCCGGGTCACGTGAGAGGTGACGGTGCCAGGAGGTAGACCTTCCCTCAGCAAAGCGCGAAGCAAAAGCAGCAGGTAAGACAGCAAATGCGATAAAAAAACAAACTAAACAGTGCAAAAATACAGTTTTTAAAAGCTTAAAGCAGACCCCCGGCTTCCGCCTCAGGGGTAATACTGTGTGATTAGTTCGCGGCTAATTGCCGGTCCTTTGTGCCAAAAGGCTTGATGGGATATGCACATTGCCTTAAAGGCAATTCTTTGCGGAACCGGGAGTCAGTGTAGGCTACTCAGCCCAGATTTGGCTGACAGTCTGCGTGGCAACTGGAGCAATGTACGAGCCGCGCAGTTTTGGACAATCTGCAACTTGCGCAGTGTGTAGTCGGGGGCACCGAGATACAGGACGTTGCTAAAGTCCAGTCGAGACTGGATAAGGCCTTGGACGGCAACTTGCTTGGCCTCCATAGGTAGAAGTGGAAGTACTTTTTTCAGCATCTTAAGGAGGCCAAAACAAGTTGCAGAAAGCTTAGTGGCCTGGGTGTTAAAGGTTAAGGCTTTATCCAGCCATACCCCCAAGCTTTTTATGTTGTCCTTGGGTACAGGAGGAGTGCCCAGGCATGGAGGCCAGAGGGAGTCAAAGTGCGTTAGGACAGCGGGACCCAGGAGCATCAGCTCAGTTTTATCCCCGTTAAGCTTAAGGGAGGATGTCATCATCCAGCTTTTTACTTCCTCCAAGCATTTCATTAACCCCATTTGTGCTGGTTGGCCGTCCTCCTGCGCCAGGGAGACCACTAGCTGAGTGTCGTCCGCGTATGGAATGATCTTAATGCCGAACGGACGAACGACCTCAGCCAGTGGTCTCATATAGATGTTAAATAACGCGGGGCTTAAGGAGGAACCCTGCGGAACCCCACAGCTCAGAGGTTTGCTGGAGGAGACCGTATCTCCCTCAAAGATCTGAAAGGACCTGTTGCTCAGAAAGGATTTGAGCCAGAGTATTGCCCTACCGGAGATTCCAACGGCAGAGAGGCGGCGCAACAGCATATCGTGACTAACCGTGTCGAATGCTGCGCTCAAATCGAGGAGGACCACTGCCACTGATCCCCCTCGATCTAAGATCCTTCTGGTTTCCTCGGTGACTGCTAGTAAGGCGGTCTCCGTCCCATGTCTAGGTCGAAAGCCCGTTTGGGTGGCATCCAGCAGCTGGTTATTCTCGAGAAAGTCCATCAGATGTATATTGATGTGCTTCTCAAGAATTTTGCTCACCCAGGGAAGCAGGGAGATGGGGCGGTAGCTGCTAAAGTCGCCAGGATCCAGGTTCGGTTTCTTCAGCAGTGCACGCACCATAGCCTGCTTCCACGGGGGCGGGACAATGCAGGAGGTGATATAGGCATTGAGGAGATTCATGATAGTGGGGAGGACGACCTGAATTACCGAGATCATTGCCTCTGGTGGAGCTGGATCACATGGTGACCCTGATTTTACTTGCCGAGCTAGAGATTCCAGGGAATTAGTATATTTCCCTTAGTGTCTGGGTGAGATGCTTCATTTCAGTGTTCCAAGATATTTTCAAATTGCCTAACTAAATGTTATTGGCTATAGAGACCTATTTGCAAAAAAAAATTCTGGATGCTTCAAGACGATTGAGTTGTTGCGGGAGGACTATGTATGGTTTGACAACACCTGGTGGTAATGTGGTTTGGGTTGAAAGAGATTAATTAGAGCGGGACAGAGGGGCTCCTGATTCCATATAGAAGCAAGAGTTTTTGTAAATTATGGGGATGCCTTCATTTTTAATTGGTTTGTAGATAAAATGGAGCAACCTTCTGCTAGTAGGATGGCAAGAGTTGATTGTGATGTAATGTTGAGCCATTGTTCTATGATAAATAGCATCTGTCAGGTGTGTAGTTAGTCTTCAATTTCACATACATGAACATTCGGCTGGACGTAATGCATCCACCCATAAATTGTGATTCTTATTAGCAGACCATTTTAGTATTTTTCTATTTGGGTTAAAAGGCTGGTCATCATGCTGGCCTATGAAAGAAATGTAATGTTTTTTGTTTGTCACAACTTTCATTTAATCAACAAATCAATATATGCCTACAGGGCCTGAGATTAGCCTTCATAAATAAAGAAATAATACTATCTGTTGAAATCGAATTATTTCTAGCTCAGGCTCTTTTAAAGCATGGTTTTTACTTGGCTATAGCAACCCAGGTTGTTTTCCACAAAACTTATTCAGAACAGTAATAGTTGGCTCACCATCAAAAGCTGCAGTAGTATTCTGTGTAGACTGAAACACAACTGATCAGACATCAAAAGTCTAAGTGCACATATGCCTGTTGACTGCTATTTAAAATGTTATTGTATTTGCACATATGATACTGATGTACCCCTTCTGTATCACCTCTCTAATATTGCCAAACCTGTACATCAAACACACTGTATTCGCTCTTGCTCGCGCTCTCTCTTGCTCGCGCTCTCTTGCTCTCTCTCTCTCGCTCTCTCTCGCTCTCTCTCTCTCTCGCTCTCTCTCTCTCGCTCTCTCTCTCACTCTCTCTCACTCTCTCTCACTCGCTCTCTTGCGCTCTCTTGCGCTCTCTTGCGCTCTCTCTTGCGCTCTCTCTTGCGCTCTCTCTTGCGCTCTCTTGCGCTCTCTCTTGCGCTCTCTCTTGCGCTCTCTCTTGCGCTCTCTCTTGCGCTCTCTCTTGCGCTCTCTCTTGCGCTCTCTCTTGCGCTCTCTCTTGCGCTCTCTCTTGCGCGCTCTCTCGCGCGCTCTCTCTCTCTCTCTCGCTGTCTCTCTCTCTCTCTCGCTCTCTCTCTCTCTCGCTGTCTCTCTCTCTCTCTCGCTGTCTCTCTCTCTCTCTCGCTGTCTCTCTCTCTCTCTCGCTGTCTCTCTCTCGCTGTCTCTCTCTCTCTCGCTGTCTCTCTCTCTCTCGCTGTCTCTCTCTCTCTCGCTGTCTCTCTCTCTCTCGCTGTCTCTCTCTCTCTCGCTGTCTCTCTCTCTCTCGCTGTCTCTCTCTCTCTCGCTGTCTCTCTCTCTCTCGCTGTCTCTCTCTCTCTCGCTGTCTCTCTCTCTCTCGCTGTCTCTCTCTCTCTCGCTGTCTCTCTCTCTCTCTCGCTGTCTCTCTCTCTCGCTGTCTCTCTCTCTCTCTCGCTGTCTCTCTCGCTGTCTCTCTCGCTGTCTCTCTCGCTGTCTCTCTGTCTCTCGCTCTCTCGCTGTTTCTCGCTCTCTCGCTGTCTCTTGCTCTCTCGCTGTCTCTCGCTCTCTCGCTGTCTCTCGCTCTCTCGCTGTCTCTCGCTCTCTCGCTGTCTCTCGCTCTCTCGCTGTCTCTCGCTCTCTCGCTGTCTCTCGCTCTCTCGCTGTCTCTCTCTCTCTCGCTGTCTCTCTCTCTCTCGCTGTCTCTCTCTCTCTCGCTGTCTCTCTCTCTCTCGCTGTCTCTCTCTCTCTCGCTGTCTCTCTCTCTCTCGCTGTCTCTCTCTCTCTCGCTGTCTCTCTCTCTCTCGCTGTCTCTCTCTCTCTCGCTGTCTCTCTCTCTCTCGCTGTGTCTCTCTCTCTCGCTGTGTCTCTCTCTCTCGCTGTCTCTCTCGCGCTCGCTCTCTGTGTCTCTCGTAAGTATTAACATTTAAAAGGAGTTAGGATAAGAGTTTATAGAATAATGTTAAAGGTAAGGTTACGAAGCAAAACATTAAGTGCACAAAGCAAATAGACCTGACAGTGGTAAACTAGTAGAGTGAGTCCTTTTGTAAAGTATTATCTGATAGATTTCTATCTGCAGATGCCTTACCCTTGAATATTCCCCAGGCATCATACTTCAACAGTTCCCCTGCACACTGGTAGGTCGTGTCTTTCGGCTACCCGTGGCATAGTCTGCGTCCTCCACACCGGAAATTACGTGCGTGGTGCCTATATAGGGGCCATCCCAACTCGCTGTTGTCAGTTCTTTTCTCTCACACCAGTCAGAGAAGATACACCCACAGTCACTTTTTGACTGCCCCTTTTTTGACATTTTGTTGAAACTTTTTTGAGACTTTTTCTCTTGGTGTGGCAGCGATGTCCATGAAAAGGGCTGGCTTTAAGCCTTATGGTGCCTGTCGGCTGCAAATGTTAGAGATGGACCCAGACCTCGTCTGCCTGTGGTGTCTCAAGTGTGACCATAACGCCAAGCCCTGTGTCCATTGCCGTTCCATGCTACCCAAGGCCTTGAGAGAGCAGTCTTTCAAGCTCCTTGTCGCTCGACGTGCAACGCTGCAGCGGTCAGCGGTTTTTAGTCTGATAATTGCCACAAGAAAAAAAAGAGCAACAAGTCTTTGACTTTACCTTGTCCGTTGAAGTTTTCCGATGAGATGAGGGAACGTCTGCATGTGATGCCTTGCTCCGCGTTGGAGCCTGCACCTGTGCCCGTTGAAGTTTTCCGATGAGATGAGGGAACGTCTGCATGTGATGCCTTGCTCCGCGTTGGAGCCTGCACCTGTGCTGTATCTGCATCACCCAGAGTTTCCTGGAGGCAGAGCGACCCCTGCCCAACTCTGAGTTTTAAGAGGCCATGCACCTCCTATTTGGGCGGCCTAATCCTTCCGGCGCACCTTCTGACCTCGCAGGTTCGGGAGGGGTCCCTACTGGTCTTCCTCCGACTAGTTAGCCCCCGATGCCATTCGGGCACCTTGGGTCCTTTCCCGTCACCGGCTGTAATGCCGATAGCCTCGGAACCACTGTCACTATTCTCATCCCGGACTCCGACACAAAGCTAGATGGGTGTTGTTCGATGCTGAGTCCGGTGCCAACAGGAGGTAAGCCTATGCCCTATTACTATGGGCTAGAACTTGGAAAGAATGGGAGGGGGCACTGGACACTGAATAATATATGCCCTTCAAGGACACCTGGTGTGAGAATCTGGCAGATGCCAGCAGACTCGACACTTCTCCAGATGTTGGGTTGCCTTCTCCTACCGTGGCTAGGAAAGAGGGAGCCTCTTTTGCAATGGCAGTAAGATTGGCGGCTGACGTCCTAGACCTTCAGCTTCCTACTGTGGCTGTCAAGACTATCATCTTGACGGGTGCTTCCACAGGGATTGTTCCCATCTTGACCGCTTCTTCCATTTATTGGAGCCATTACAGATGTCCTACTTGTGGTCTGGTTCAAGCCCTGCACAGGGGCTCTTGTGAATAGGACAACTGCGTGCTGCCATTGCCTAGGGTCACCAGAGTTTGAGAACCAAAAACTGGGACAGGCCAGAAATAAAAGTAGGACTAAAGCCTTTAGTCTTAGTTGTATATCGGCCTGTCCCGGTTTTCGTGTAGCCTTGTTAGTGTTTGTGTGTGTATGTATGTATGTATGTATGTATGTATGTATGTTTGTATGTATGTATGTGTGTGTGTGTGTGTGTGTGTATATATATATATATATATTCACTGAAAAAACCATAGGTTTCACACACGTTATAGTTAGGAATTAGCATTTAAAAAACCTTGCAAATTCACTGAAAAAACCATAGGTTTCATACATGTTATAGTTAGCTGTACATTTCACTCGTAAAAAACCAATGAAATTCCCCCGTTATAGTTAGTGCAGGCAACTATAACTCACGCGACCGCAATCCTCTGCTGATGCTAATACTGTATTTAGACACTTATTTGCCCCTGTCTTCTTCCATTAAATTTTAGCTATACATATATTACAAATATTTTTTTTTCATAAAGACACATATGTCATCAGCAGAAGATTGCGGTCGCGTGAGTTATAGTTGCCTGCACTAACTATAACAGGGGAATTTCATTGGTTTTTTACGAGTGAAATGTACAGCTAACTATAACATGTATGAAACCTATGGTTTTTTCAGTGAATTTGCAAGGTTTTTTAAATGCTAATTCCTAACTATAACGTGTGTGAAACCTATGGTTTTTTCAGTGAATTTGTACGGTTTTTTAAATGCTAAGTTACTTTACGCCATTCGTGGCGTGCGCGCCCAGTTAACGCAGTTCGTTCCGTGCGCGCACGGTGCGCTTCGCGCACCGTGCGCCCACATTGAGCACGCGGTGCGCTTCGCGCACCGCGGGCCCACTTTACGCAGTTAGTGCCGTGCACGCACGGTGGTCACGCGGTGTGCTGCGCGCACCGCGTGCCCACGTTATGCGGGATGGGCCATGTACGCACGATGCGCTTCGTGCACCGTGCGCACATGGGGGACATATTATGCGCATCTTTGTGAAATGTATTTTTTGTTAATTTCATAGTTGTGATAGGGCACCATTTGCACACGGGGTGGGGAGAATGTGGATAATTTTTTTAAAAATTTTTTTTTTACCGTACGCGTACGGTAACCGTAATCGGCGAATTTCCAAAAAAAAAAATTTTTTTTTTTTGGGCTTGGGGGTTGTTTGGGGACCCCTATATCAATCCTGGGTGGTTAGGATCTCAAGAAACTGCCTCTTTACACATTTTTGGGCTTCGTTTTTGCTGCCCAACTCAGAGAGCGAGAGAGAAAATGGCGGCCGCCGCTTCCTGGTTTCGACCGATTCGAATGTTTACTAAGATCTAACAGCCAATCAGAATCGCGCTCGCGCACGCCACCGTACGCGTACGGTAAGCGCACCGTAAGCTGGCTCAGATATATATATTGGTTTAAAGGCTATTTTCTCAGAATCTACTGAACAGATTTACACCAAACCTACAAAAGGCACTTCCTTGACCTGAGGACTACCTCTCTGCCAAATTTCAAGTAATTCTGTTCAGCCGTTCGGGCTCTAGCTGTGTCTAAAGGTCCTATGGAAAAATGCATGGGAAAAACGCGTTTTGGGACCCCCCTTTTATCTCAGCCCCCGCTTGACGAATCCCCCCGAGACTTTCAGGGTAGGAGCGGAGCGGAGCGCCCCACCTATTTTGAAAAATTCGCGAGGATTCGTCGACCGGCGCCAAAGTTATTCAAAATAGAATGTTGCGGATTTCCTATGGAAACGTGGTCCTAACTATAACTACCTACTGGCGACCGCCAGTAGGTAATATATATATATATATATATATATATATTATATATTATATATTTTGGCAGATTAAATTTTGTTGTGAAAACGGACTCCACCAAAGGAGAAGAATCGGGACTACCGCTCCCAGGATGCTGTGCACTGGAGCACACATACCTAAGAGGGTCAAATATTTGGTAGTCCAATGCCGTTTTTTCTAACTTGCTTTAACCCTATGATTAAGGTGCAGGTGTGCACCGAAACGCGTAAGGGACATGAATTGTTTGGGCGTTTCAAACCGCTTGCTGAAATAAAGGTTCAGTTGAACATTTCCTCGTGGAGTGCATTTCTGAGCGCAGAGGCTTTTGGAACATGTTACACACGGCAGCTCCAGCCGTGGGAAGTTGCACCGCCTAATGATCGAAGGAAGGTCTGTGTGGCTGTGCATTGTCACAGCCTGTTCCAGCACGAGGAAATCCGAAATTTGGGGGAGCGGTTTTTCAAGCCTAAGGCCCACTGGAGGGCGATGAAAATAAATTGGATATTGGCAGATTAAATTTTGTTGTGAAAACGGACTCCACCATTGGAGAAGAATCGGGACTACCGCTCCCAGGATGCTGTGCACTAGAGCACACATACCTAAGAGGGTCAAATATGTGGTAGTCCAATGCCGTTTTTTCTAACTTGCTTTAACCGTATGATTAAGGTGCAGGTGTGCACCGAAACGCGTAAGGGACATGAATTGTTTGGGCGTTTCAAACCGCTTGCTGAAATAAAGGTTCAGTTGAACATTTCCTCGTGGAGTGCATTTCTGAGCGCAGAGGCTTTTGGAACATGTTACACACGGCAGCTCCAGCCGTGGGAAGTTGCACCGCCTAATGATCGAAGGAAGGTCTGTGTGGCTGTGCATTGTCACAGCCTGTTCCAGCACGAGGAAATCCGAAATTTGGGGGAGCGGTTTTTCAAGCCTACGGCCCACTGGAGGGCGATGAAAATAAATTGGATATTGGCAGATTACATTTTGTTGTGAAAACGGACTCCACCAAAGGAGAAGAATCGGGACTACCGCTCCCAGGATGCTGTGCACTGGAGCACACATACCTAAGAGGGTCAAATATGTGGTAGTCCAATGCCGTTTTTTCTAACTTGCTTTAACCCTATGATTAAGGTGCAGGCGTGCACCGAAACGCGTAAGGGACATGAATTGTTTCGGCGTTTCAAACCGCTTGCTGAAATAAAGGTTCAGTTGAACATCTCCTCGTGGAGTGCATTTCTGAGCGAAGAGGCTTTTGGAACATATATATATATATAATACACACAGTAGGTTTTTAAAGTGTACACCCACCCCACATTTACTACAAACATTTTAGACGGCAGAACCTCCACCCTATGCACCCTGTGCTTCTTCCTGCCCTGTCTCATCCTGTGCTGGGATGCATGCTCTTGTGCTGCCTGACGGAAACAGAATAAATTACTTATTTTTGTCATTTTTCTGATCCGCCTGTGTGAGGAGAGCATACCTTTCAATTCTCCTTACAATTGCAACTACCCAACCTTTGTCCCAAAAACCGGGACGTTTATTCAAAATAAATAAATGTCATGATACCGGGACAGTCAACCGAAAACTTCAACTGTCTGGGGAAAATCGGGATGTCAGGCCATCCTACCATTGCCCCACCTAGGGGACAGTAGTTTCCTCACCCGGTATCCCACCCCAGAAAGCTTGATGGTCCAAGCATCCTCCTCCAAAGTTCATAATGGCGCATTCCCTACCACCTCCTCGGACAGGGAATCCAAGAGGCTGGATACCTTCGAAGAATGTTTTCTTCTGCGCTGCAGTCTGGCACTGTGGTCAGTGAACACCACATGCCTTTAGAGCCCACTCACTCTGAGTCTAAGTTGCGCAGATGCTGCCTGTGGTTTTGGAGGAGTCCTATCCATACTCTCCCAGGCAATGGCTGACTGGAGAGAGACAGGCAAGTTAACCATGCGCTGTGGACTGGATTCCACAGACTCGCTAGGCAGAGCGTTTTTTTCATCATTGGCCCTTGGGCACCATGCCTGGTTGAGGGCCACTGACTTTTCGGGGTGTTGTCCAAGCCTCACTTATGTACATGCCTTTTGATGGCTCCTGTCTGTTCGGAGATAAGGCAGACTCCGCACTGGAGTGCTTCAAGGATAGCAGCGCTGCAACTGGGTCCTTGGGTCTTTCCATAGCCCCTTGCCAACCGCATTCCACCTTTCTCTCCTTCATTGCTACGGAAGGGGCTTCCAGCTGCGTTCTTACCTGCCCAGCCACCAGGATTCGCAAGCTTCTCATCCCTGCGTGGCTGAGGATTCTGTACCCACAGGCCTCTTGTGTCAGGTGGCCAGAGGTTGGGGCCAGTCCACTCTCCCCCGGCAGCCGCAGCCTCCAAGCCTCTATAGTTTGCTCTCCGACCACCCAGTGGGCGGCAGGATACACCATAATCTCGCAGAGTTCGTCAACGTCAAGTTGCCGAGCCCGAGTGAGGAAAATCCACCTCCCAGCGACAGTTTTCCTAGTCAGTGATCGTCAACATCAAGTTGGCGAGTGCAAGCGTGGAAAATCAACCTCCGGGCGCGATTTCTCATCGCGGGCGGTCAGATTTCTCATTGTGCATGATCGCATATGCTCAGGACTGCTGTCGTTGAGAAACAGTCTGTTCACGTTGAGAAAACTGCAGCTTGAGTAAAAATCTACTCGAGCGGCAGAAAGAGAGCAGGTCCCGCTTGAGCTGTGCATGGTGCCATTTGCGATGATTGCACAGTGCGGTCAAGCACCTGGCACTGAAAATCACAGCGAACAGCATTTATCTAACGCACTCCGCTGCTCGCGAAGCTCCGCGTAGCGTGGCAGAGTTTTTTTTCTTTTGCACTTCGTGGAGTTCAATAAAAAGAATGGTGCGTGTAAGGTGTGCTTGAGCGCTGAACTTTTGATTCTGTCCATAAACAGAACACTTACAACCACTTTGCGAATGTGGCCATTTGTTCTTTCTGCTGGGGAACAGTTTGGAGAATGAATTAGCAGCTTGTCCTGCTGCATTGGCCTGCACTGCTGCACAAGAAGGGAAGAGCTCCTTACACACCTAATCAGGGCAAATGAGTTGGAGATATATATCCTTCCCATTCCCTCAGGGAGCGGAACATGCATACATACGTACATACATACATACATACATACATACATACATACATGTATATATACCCCCAGCGAGTGGAGGGACACACCCATTTTAGTTTTGGGGAAGAAAACAAAACATCAAGAAATATAAAAATGATGGAGGAGCTTTTTATAGACCTACAGTGAATAAAATACTGAAGGAAGGAAGGCCGGCTTGAAAAAATGGGGAAGGGAGTAAGATGAATAAGAACAGGAAATAAGAGAAAAGTGTGCAAATTTAATCATGAACAATTAGATTACATATGTTGTAGAATTTATACCTTTGCTAAAAGATTTGAACCACTCGGAAGACAGATCGTGGATAACCCCTGAAAAGGTAAAAATATGATGACACCTGAAGATAGCTCTTTTGCCTCCTCAGTAGATGAGACTACTCCATCCAGACTTTTGTTTTTGTAGAAGAGATACGTGTTCATATGGATGCAAGACAGAGGATGAAGAAAAGGATCTGGGTGAGACATAGGAGGTACAGATTGAGAAGAGGAAATAGGAAGGGCGCACAAGCTACAGATTAGGAAAACCGTACCATCGGGTAATAATCCAAAATGACTGTTGAGAAGTTTTTTTATCATTAATGTTTCATCTAAACAATTTGCAGAACAGTTAAGAAAGGTGTTGAGTCAAGGTCTTTCCTGAGACCAAAAACAATAATCAGTTAATTATTATTCAAATTCACTAGGAAATTAAAACTATAAAAACATTTCCATTTACATCCGTCAAAACAGAGAAAGAATGATTTTAGATTGAGGTTGAGTCCAGCAAAGGAGGAAATGCCGGATTTAAGAATAATGGTTAATAGTGGTAGAAGTTAATATGGTCAAGGAAGCAGTATGAGAACAAGTACTTCTAATGTTATTAGGGATTGACAAATACTATGAGTTGAAAATTTTAAATAACTCCAGTCAGTTTTGTCTACAACTTCAAGCATGAAACAAAATGTACTTGTTTTACGAGATGATGGAGGAACTGAAAAGGATGAAAGGTGAAAATTGCTTAAAAAATAAACAGAAATATTAACCAGCAGAAATAGGAAACATTTTAATGAACTAACACTTCTAAATATTAAGATTTATTGTGATAATCGATAAGACCAAAATATCACATGCACCTACAGACAACTGAATGTACCAGCACACTAGGCAAAACGTCTCAATAATCCAAAAAATTAAATCAGCAATGGATATTGGAGTTTGCTGATGAAATGGCATGATGGAATCCTTCAGGAAGAGGAATACAGATACTTAATGATCGAAATCCCTAGAACGTTTGCACATCTGCTAGGAAGACAAGTAATGAGTTCGAGTAACTCATTACTTTCCTATATCCCTTTGTAGTGATTCTCCTATCCTCTGTGAAATACTTCACACTTTGAGATGAAAAGCAATAACATTCCTTTACAGTCAACAAATGTACTGGTAACAATAGATGTAACATATTTGTACACTTCCATTCACTATGATAAGAGTTTGCAAGCCCCTGAATGCTTTTTTGAGGGCAAGGCTGGTTAATTACTTTAATTACATACAGAATGAAGACTATGGACTACGGCTTAATCAGTGTCTTGCTTTTCAGTGAACAATATTTTTTGCATAGACAAGTGACTTCCATGGGCACTTCCTTAGCTCCCACCTACGCAAATCTCTTCATGGGATGGTGAGAAGACATGGGTGTCTGGGCTGAGCAGAATAAAGAAATGATGGTAACTTGCAATCCTTACAGCTAGATACACTGATATTTTTGGGGGGATTTGAAATGGTGGAAAATAGCAAGTAGAAATGTTAATTGGACATTGAACAACTACATTTTGAATGTTACCTATACAATCAGTGTATATTTGTTAAACGTTTTCCAGAATAATTAAAACAGAGTATTCCTTTAGGGAAAGCTATTTAGAGGATGCAGAAACTGCACCACAGAAGTATATTTTGAATCAGGAGGGAAGAACATCATAGCAATGTGCAGCAGAGAATACTGAAAGGAGTAAAAACAGATGCACTTAACTGAACCTACCTTCAGATTCAATGTGGAGTTCAATATCTCACATTGACAAAGAAGGAATATTGCAAAGGAACTGGGAAATGTGGCAGATAAATGAACATCTAAAACCAGTGGTATTGGGTCATGTAGCAATAACCTTTAGGAGAGCTGCCTCAGTGGGTGACAGGATCACTGCTACGCTCTTCCAGTTTAGAAAGAACAATATCAAGCTCTTGGCTGGCAATGGAAAGGAAATGATATTACAGATGCTTGAAGTGCAAAGGATAACATGACTGAAGTTCGCACTAGGAATGGCAAGAAAATTCAAACTGAGGAATTTATAACCAGTAAAACAGATTATGTAATATACATTTTTTTAGAGTACATTCCAAAAGAACTATGTAGGCAGTACAAACCAGTAAAGCAGTGGATGTTATCAATTCATCAGCGTGATAAGCAGATTTAACCTTCCTGATAACCAAGCATTTTTTAGAACAATATGACAGTGACTGCAATAATTTGAAATAATATGGCATCAGACATCTTTTAAAGGAGCAACATGGAGGAGATTGAGCGTTTCAACTAAGGGCTGAACCCAGAATTATTTTTACATTGCGTACTGTGTTCCTCTGGATTCATATTATGAATGCCGAACCACATGTACATCAATAACAAAGAGGTAGGCAATCAGTTGATGCCTTGTGAGATCAACATTGGAACTTCGGAAATACATATGTAATAGAATTAAGACTGTGCCAAGAAGATAAAAAGATTGGATATAATTTGAGATCAAGAAGGTATATGAAGTCGCATATTAACTGATAATAAGGTACAGTGAGAAAGTGTGTAGTTAATTGCATAGTTTGGAGCCGGGATAAATAACTGAACAGAAAAATGTTTGTCCTATAGTCCGAAATTAAGAAGATAACCGGATTAAGCATAAATGATGTAAATGCGATGTATGGATCACCAGGGTAATTTGTTAATCGCCTCGGAATAAAGAGGAAAGCTGTGACTACATGATGTAAAATCTTGAACCAAATTGAAGCTGTACATTAAGGACTGTTTATAGTTTCAAATATGCAATTGTTTGGAAATGTTAAACAACAAAAACAAGGACCGAGTGTAGAAAAATGACTAACTGGTGAGAATGGCAAACTAAAATAAAGGTTTGATCAACACAAATTGGACTGCAGTTAATTTTAGGTTTTGATATGTTATGATGGTATTAAAAATAAATAAGAAGTAAGA
Organism: Triturus cristatus; assembly: GCF_964204655.1. Classification (NCBI taxonomy): domain Eukaryota; kingdom Metazoa; phylum Chordata; class Amphibia; order Caudata; family Salamandridae; genus Triturus; species Triturus cristatus. The sequence continues at coordinate 557,871,050 of NC_140589.1, read as the reverse complement.
AGCATGGTTTCTGAAAAATATAGATAATTTGGGATATTTAGCCAATGAATCCTGTTTTTTTAATTGATTGGGGAAACATTCCGAATTTAAATTTATGTGATTATAATAAAGGGAATTGGAGATCGAAGTTAAATATATGGCGAATTGCTGATCAAAATTGATTGAATTGAATCAATTGAGTGAAGGGAAATTAAGGATCAATAAAATGGTAGGGCTCTCTGAAAGGGTAAATAAAATGTTGAGCATGCCTGTTCTCTTCAACTAAAATAGACTGTGGATATATGTATATTTCTATAGTGTTAGGAGTACTTAATGTGTGTAAAAACAAAAGTGCCAGGGCCTGGTCAGGAAGCCACTGCAGCTTATGCCACCCGCTGACACTGCCAATTAGAGTACGAATTCCACTACTAACCTTAACACTCTTACAAGTGTCACAATTCAGACTGTTCCAGGCCCCCCAAGCTCTAAGAATGGGTTGGGCGACCGGTAATAATTATATTCAATGCCTTTTAAATTAATAGACAATTGTTGTTCTCATCTCTAAATTATACAGACAGTGCCACCATGTGGCAGCCAGTCATAAGTGCCAGTGTTCACAGTTGACTGCCGGTGCTGTGAACCTAAAACCACTAGCTCAAATTAATCACAGTGTGTGAGAAGAGTCCAAAAGCAGTGGAGCACTGTACTGGTTCAAAGACGAGCATAAAGTTAAATGGTTTTTTGACTGTTAATGTATTGTGATGTACTGTTCTTTCTAAAGACTTTGTCTTCAACTCTTTCCTAAATAGGAGCAACATGTCTCAAAATCTGGGTGCATACATGAAAAGGACCCGCTGTCTTGTTTTATTTTCTTATTTAAACTTCTTGGTCTGCAGTGTAATTGTGTACTGGATTCATGTGTGCAAAACACCACCTGAGTTGGTGAGCTTATCTGCAAGAGAAGCGAGTATGCTAATTATGATGACTTTGTAAATGATGCAGTTGGTTTTGAAGATGGTGCAGGTTATCAAAGGGGGATCCAGTATAGTGCCTTCAGGATCAGGTGTTGTGTTCCTCTTTCTTCAAGTCCTGGATTAGACTTTGTGTTGCGCCTAAGATGCCCTTAAGGGGCTCTAGTGTGGAGTCTGGAAGGCCATAGAGCTTGGTGTAGCCACCACCCAGATGCAAGTGCGAGAATTTAGACTGCACTTCTGAAATCACATTTTAAATTAAATAGTTTCATTTTCTTTAGCAGACTGTCTTTGTTTTTTCTGGCAATGTATTCCTTGTGGGTGACTTTGGTGTCCAGGGAGAATCCAAGAAACTTGGTATTTTCTTGGTTTGGTTGTGCTTCAAGTAGGCAGTTGACATTCAGGTCTGGATAATATGCAAATAAGGTTTTAGGCATTGGAAGTCTGAAGCAGAAACCTTTAAGTAGAGTTCTGTATTATCTGCATATTGCTGAATCGTGATGTTATCTGTGAGTAGAGCACCAATTGATTCCATGTCGAGGCTGAAGGTGATGGGACTGTGTGGAATCCTGGGGGACTACATAGGTCAGAGTGTTTATGGGGGTGGAGGGGCTGGGAGACTGTGTTGAAGGCTACTGAGAGGTTCAGCAATACCATGGGCTGTAGTCCTCTTCATCTGTGGCCAGGAGGGCATTGTCCATCATATGTAAGAGACAAAATAAAATTAATCTGTAAAGATAGCTGTAAGTGCTGACTGAATCTTTCTGTAGTGTGGAATGCTGATATGTACACACTTTCACATAAGCATGGATATACACTCACACAATCTTAAAGTGCAGTTCCAATAACAAATCCTAAAAAACACAAATTTGCGGGTTGTTTCAGTGGACAGCTTACACCCTGTCGTGCAATGCTTATGACCGCACATATTGCATCACTCATCGCATGTTAAATCACATCATTTATTGCCTCATCCAATCAGGCCATTAATCTTCTATTGGCCATATGCACTTGCAGTTAGCTTGTAGGCCAGTTCTGTGCTCAGTCCTCTGTGAGTAACCAACACATAATGCGCTTAACCTTTGGCAATGTGCAGCAAATACTGGCCACTGTGTGTGGTGGTGGGGGAGGTGTGTAATTTATTTTATTTATTTATTTTATAATTTTGTATAGCGCTGAATCACCCCAAGGGGTATCTCTGCGCTTGCAACAGCAGACCATCTCGACACTAGAAAAGATGCGTTTTCATCAGCTTTCTAAATTGAAGAAGGGACATTTCTATACGAAGATATTGGGGAAGGTTGTTCCAAAACAAAGGGGCCAGATAGGAAAAGGCCCTGCCACCAGAACGGGCTTTGTTTATTCTTGGAACAGAGAGAAGTTTTTTTTTATCCTGACCTAAGTGAGGATATAGGAGTATATGCTTTCAGTTTCCTAGCTAGATACAGGGGGCAAAGCTCATTTGGAGCCTTGAAAATCATGCAGCCTGTTTTAAATTGCACTCTTTTTTTGATTGGCAACCAATGCAATTTATGCAGCAAAGGCAATGAAGGGGTCCTGGCCGGAGAATCAGTTACCAAACGGGCAGCCGTATTTTGGATAACCTGCAATTTATCCAATGAAGCTGCCTGAGCAGAAAGAAGAAGAGCATTGCAATAATCAATCTTGCTCATGAGCAATGCCTGAATTAAAGTCTTCCTGGTGGAAAGAGGAAGCATCGGAAAAACTCTTCTAGGTAAACTTAAAATATGATAACATGACCCAGCAGTAGTGTTTACATGGGTCTGAAAGGTAAGTTTCTTATTGAGCTTAATGCCCAAATTTTTAGCTACCTCTTTAGGAGCAGGGGCTTTACCCAACTCCTCCGGCCACCAACTGGTTGGTTAATGTTCACCTTTGGTGGTTTTGCAGCTTTAATCCGTGAAGTTTGCTGAGGCGTGGATGTCTGTGTGTATGGTAACTTCCCGTGCCCTGCTGATTGCTTTCTGTCTGGCAAGCCTGCACTGGTGTGGCTGTACCTGGTGGACAAGTGCTTTACCCTTGCACAGCTAGGCCCCTCAAGTCTAGGAAGCTTGCCCTTGAATATGGTTCCTCAGCACCAGAGTGCCTTGCTTCAAACTACGACGTATGCACAAATTGGCTTTAAAAATATGAATTCTTAAAAATGTTATTATAAAGGGTGCTCTCTCATGGCAGCCACCACGTTCTTTCAGTGTTGATACAGCTTACGTTTCTTTCAAATCTGCCAATGGATTATTATTATTCTTTTTACTTTTATTTTTGGGATTTAAGGGTATTCACAGATCCTCAACAGTTCTGATATCCCTATCTTTTTCTTAAATCTAACTCCTTCATGCCCAACCAAATCCTCTCTTTAAATGCTAATTTCTCAAATTTTTTTACGGATTTACTCCCAACTAACAAAAACACAATCCTTGATTAAACTTCTAAATTTGAGTTTTTTCTGCATTGAAGAGCAAAGCTTCTTCTGGTAATTAACCCCCCCCCCCTCTCTTAATCCCCCATTTGCTCTGCCCCTGCTTAATGGAACAGCACAGAACTTTCCTTGACTGGACCAAAGTTGCTTGACTTTTTTTTTTAATGTAGATTTGTCAACAGTCAATATTAAGAAAGCAAGTTTCCTTTCCTATAAAAACTCTGACCTAATCATAACTAAACTTGCGCTGTTGTGGCCTATGTAAAATTAGAGACCAGATATATATTTTACAAAAAATGCTAAAATCTTAATTTTTATGGGAAGGTTGGAGCTTTTACTTTTTTTATTTTTTTATTTTGGTTTTTAAATGAAGCAATATACTAGACATTGGCATATAGTTTTGTTTTTTATGCACCTAATGCATACTCTTTGTCAGCACACACTAGTGCTTCAATTCAGTCCACCAGTCGTTCGTACTCGATTCAGTTAACTGCAGTTAACTTTTCCAATACCATGTGAATTTAGCCATAGTGAGTATATTTACAGTGTGCTTAATTTCTGAGACACAAATTCTGAGAGCTTTGTTGTTGCCAGTTTGTTTAATGCTTCAATGATATTTTGTTTCAGCCACCAGAGCTTGATACTATAATGTCCAAATCATAAAACTTTCCATATTACTAGAAATGTCGGCCACAAGTTGTAATTGCTGTCTTTGAGGTAGCCTGTCTGGAAAAGGTAGATTTGTTCCAGTTTATATTCCGCCCAGAGACTGAGCTAAACATCTTTGTGTTCCCCACTGGTTTATTAACTCTGTTTGCTGGATCTTCTCAGCTATACTAACATGTTGTCGGCAATATGTTCTTCGACTCCAGTCTGCTTCCTTCAGCTTTTGGCATAACATATATGCAATTGCTCTGTTCCAAAGGAACAACCCAGTGGGCAACCCTTTGTTGTCTCTCAGGTTCACTCAGGTACTGGTGCAGTGCATATGAAACTTCCACAGCATACATGCACGCATCCAGGGCGCTAGATCTCGGGCTTTTGATGGTCATAATATTCTCACTACAAGGATTTCATGCTGCCACCACTGCTATACCTCTGTACCCTGTGACAGGGATGGTAGTTGTCATGTCCCTACAGAGGGTTTGTTTGGTGCGCCCATCTCAGTCCAGGACCACCTGTAAATCAAGAGCAGTCAGTTTAAGGAAATGCCCTTTTTTTGTATGGTCAGCCAAAACGTTTTGGGGACTTGCTAACCAGTGCCTTGACTCCAAAACATGCATATTACATTGGATATACCTAGTTGGCATAGGCTAACCTTTCTATAAGCCCTTAGTATATCGTACCCAGGGATACCCAGTGCAGTTAAGTTAAAGTCACTGCAGTGATTGCGGCACTGGTTGTGCCACCCTGGGTGTGACACAAGTAAAGTGAGCCTCCCAAGTCATCCGTTGCAGGATGGAAGAGCAGTTTTAAACTGCTAACCTATCTATGCTATTTAAATCCATGGAAAAGCCCAACCTCACTCAGCAATATGTGTAAGTCACCCCTGTGGCAGGCCTACCAACCCTTAAGGCAGGGTGCAGCTTATACATCACGGGCAGAACATGTATTTTACATGTTGTGGCAGTAATAACACAAAACTGTCATGTTTACTGTGGAAAGACTTTGTCGCCCCCTTGGTGAGTACAAAGGGACATGGTGACCCTCTTGCCCTGAGGGGTTTCGCGATTGGTGCGGTCAATGTGTATCTATCAGTACTGTCGCCGTTCCTCTGTCTGCCAGATCAGCTGTCAAGTCCCAGATTGGAGTTGAGTAATATGTACCCTCCAACTCCCTTTGCTGTTCCTCAATTGAACCTTAATTTGATTTTAACTTTACTGTTGGGGTTTTGTTTGAGCCCTTGCGTAGTTAAACATTAAGGGTGTTGACCTTAAAGGCAGATTGTTAGACGGGTGATCGAGTAACAGACTCTTAGTTCCTGTCCTCCATTTGCATCTTTTTACCTGGGCAAGTTGGTGTTTAGAACCAGAGCTGCTTTCCTGCCTAAGTTTGGAACGCAGTCTGTCATTCTTCCAACTTTCCATACCCTGCCCCCATCCCATGACAGATTAGGAGCAGTTGCATAGGTTGTATCCTAAGCAAGCGGTCAACTTCTACCTGGACTGCACCAAGGACATTCGATTTATGTGGTACCAAGAGACACAAAGTGGTGTAGAAAATGACCATTCGAGGTGGATCAGCATCATCTGCATTAAGACCTGCTATGCGCTGGCCAAGGAAGAACCATCCGGAAGTTATCCATGCCTATTCCATCAGCGCACCATTTGCAGATATATGAAAGGCAGCTATGTGCACTTAGTCGCTAAGCATTACTGTGTGGGTTACGAGTTGCGTAAAGACGATCACTTTGCCAGATCTGTCGTGCATGGTTTTGTGCTGTAACCATCCATTTACCCTCCTCCTGGATGAGATTCAGCTCTGGAATCTATCCTGCAGCTGGGGAATCTGTAGGCAGAAATTTAAACCAAGCGAAAAAGTTCACTTACCTGCGGTGACAGTCTTTCTGTTGGATACTTCATCCCCCTGCAGATTACTAACTGACCCACCCCCTTATCTATTTGCTGGATTGTTGTAGGGAAAGTTAATAAGACCCCCAAATATATTTTAGCACTGCACTACTCGATCAATGTCAGGCTGTCCGCTCGTGCCGAAGGTGGGCACCATTTTTCTTTTTTAAGATATCTTTATTGGCATTTATAATAAATATTACAATCGGTATATATTCAGTATTTACATATTGTAGAGTAGCTGGGCAACATGTACAGTAGTCCGCAATCTATTTACAGTATAGCTGCGATCAGATTTGCATTTGTTATCTCAAAGGCCTTTTTCCTATGCATGTGCCTCTACATTGTGAGTCCCATGTATATCTACTGTGGTCTCTGTCTGCAAACTTATGAGCTACCCTTTATCTGCCAACCCCCCGCCAACCCCCCTTTCCCCCCAACTAAACTCCCCCTTCCATGTCCCAGGTGGGCCACATATGGCTTTAGTGATCTCACGTAATGCTACTTCTGGCGTCTGTATGAATCGAGCAATCCCTTACAGGCAGCATGAGAGCTTTAAAGTTTTAGATTCATATTAATGCCTAGGATTATTTATGAGTGAGGAACGTTAGGTCAGTTTCCACCAAAAAGATCGTTGCCATAGGTAATTTATTTTTCCTTTTTGTACTAAATTGTCCACAGAAGAGTTGTAATTTATCATTCACAATGGGTGGGGGGTGTAAATGATTGTGTAATGCTTTGTGGGCTATGCAACCTATCTTTAAATCTGTCCTTGCATTAAGGGGGAGCCTGTGAGTGTATTGTGTTCGGACTTTAGCCTACTGCGACAAACATGACAGCAACATACAGTAAGGGCCTGAAAGCAACAGTAGAGGATTGGAAAATCTTGCTATGTCTGCATCTCCTACATGCCTACATGTGAGACCAAGTGCTTGTTCTCTGTTTTTGAAGGCTTAATGGTGGTGATCAGGAGAAGCAGAGGTTCTGAGTGGAAAAGACGGAAGGCCAGGTAAAGGAAGAGGAGGGAGGCCTTTTTTATTTTAGGTTACATGCATATTGAAACACCACTAGTTACACAGGCCGCGCATCTCAAAATTATTCTTAATCTTCTTAAGACACTCCCCGTTGAGTAACTGTTTTTCAGTCCACTTCTTACACTGCTGTGTCTTTGTGACCAGTTAAATGAAAACTGCTTTGACATTTCATCTCCCTGTCTCCAGGAATTTTTCTTTCCCATTTCCTACCCCTGTCGGTATTGCTCGATTTGTAGTTCAGCTGTCAGAAAAGCACTAGTAGTGTCTTGGTGTAATCATGGGGATTGTGCACACCCACAATGGGTTGGAATGTAAAAGCCCTTGTGCAAAAGAGAGAGGGGGCTCCTCCCATTTTCTTTGTCCGTGATGAGTAGTGGATCTTTATGTGTACCTGGTGGGCTGTTTAAGGGTAACTCTCTTCCAGGGGATACTCATCAATCGGCATAAGCACTCAATAGTCCCGCCCATGTGCAGGGAATATATATATATATATATATATATATATATATATATATATATATATTTCAGATAACTATAACTCGCACGCCCGCAATCCACTGCTGATGACGTCACATATTACATCACTCATGACCTGGTCAGTGGCATCACTCATGACATCACTGATGACATCATCCTTGTGATAGAGTGGCGGTCGCACGAGTTATAGTTATCTGAACTAACTATAACGGGGGAATTTCAATGTTTTTTTACGAGTGAAATGTCCAGCTAACTATAACATGTGGGAAACCTATGGATTTTTTAAGTGAATTTGGAAGGTTTTTTAAATGCGAATTCCTAACTATAACGTGTGTGAAACCTATGGATTTTTAAGTGAATTTGTAAGGTTTTTTAAATGCTAAGTTATGTATGTTTTATTATATTTTTTATATATTTATTTTACAATAAGCTACCTATGTATATATTATAGATTGACTTATCCTGTAATATGGAATGGCTCGTTTAAAATGTTTTTTTTTTTAAAGGTTTTTCACCGTGCGCACACCCCGCGATTTTTTGAGAAAAAAAAATCAAATGTTTTTTTCACCCTCCGGGGTCCTTCAGGGACCCCCTGACAAAGGCTAGGGGGTCAGGAACTCTCTACCCTGCCCCCTTTTCACGTTCTCCACCTTTCTTTTTCACTGTCACACACAAAACACACAAAATGGCGGCCGACACTTCCTGATTTCGACCGATTCGAATGTTGACTGACATGTAACCACCAATCAGAATTACGCTCGCGCACGTTATGGTGCGTGCACGGTGCGCGCTTATAGATATTTATGTGCTTTTAAATGCAATTTTCTCAGGAACTACTGAACAGATTGACACCATATATGCAAAAGGCACATGCCTGACCTAAGGACTACCTCTTTGCCAAATTTCAAGTAATTCTGTTCAGCCGTTCGGGCTGTACCTTCGACTAAAGGTCCTATGGGAAAATGCATGGGGAAAATGCGTTTTGGGAACCCCCTTTTTTCTCAGCCTCCGCTTGACGAATCACCCCGAGACTTTCAGGGTAGGAGCTGAGCGGAGCGCCCCATTAGTTTTGAAAATTTTGCGAGGATTCGTCAACCGGTGCCAAAGTTATTCAAAATAGAATTTTCAGATTTCGTATGGAAACACGGTCCTAACTATAACTATCTACTGGCGACCGCCAGTAGATTATATATATCCATATATCCTACTGGCAGTCGCCAGTAGGTAGTTATAGTTAGGACCTATTTTCCATAGGAAATCCGCAACATTCTATTTGGAATAACATTGGCGTCAATTGATGAATCTTAGCGAAAGTTTACAAACTTTTGGCCAGCTCCGCTCCTATCCTGAAAATTTCACGGTGATTCGTCAAGCGGGGGCCGAGAAAAAAGGGGGGGTCCCAAAACACGTTTTCCCCATGCATTTTCCCATAGGACCTGTTGACGCAGCTACAGCCCGAAGTGCTGAACGGAATTACACCAAATTTGGCAAAGAGGTAGTCCTCAGTTCAGACTTGTGCCTTTTGCTTAAATGGTTTAAATCCGTTCAGTAGTTCCTGAGAAAATCAAAAGTAAATCACATATCTGGGCGGAGCCTAACCACACATCTCATCGTGAGATCCGATTGACTGTCAGCACTTCATCCAAGAAGTGTTGGCAGCCATCTTGGGACCAATATACATGATAGCACCTCATTAAAAAGCATTGCAGTTAATAGAAGGTTTTAAGACTTAAGTTACATTATAAATCATTTGTTGATGGTACCATACTCATTTTAGGAATTGTGGGGTGTTCTAAGGTGATTTTACCATGTGAAAAAGCCTTCTGCTGTGATATCATGAATCATGTTTGAGAGAAAACTATTTTCTCATGCTTTTCCCACAGAGGTTTGGAAGGTGATCTATAAGCTAAACTGAGAGCATATTTTCTGTAAATTCACATTATCTTTCTCAGTCATGTGAGAATGAAGTCTGACATTCTCAGTAAAACATGTACATCCAACAAGGGCAGAGACTGTCGGTTGATTCCTTTGTGTTCTACTGCAGCTTCCCAGAGTGTTCTAAAGAACAACTAGAGTGCTAACAGTCTTACTTATGACAAAAGTATGGCACACCTGAAGCCATTTTGATTGGAATAAAGTGATAACCCTTAAAACATTTAATTTACAAAGGAACAAAATGAGGGGGTTCATTTTGCCATAGAAATTATGATTAGTTCTGCAGAAAGAAAAATTAGGGCACATTTTGACTTCTCAAATCCTTTTCTATTTCATAAACAAATTCTGATATGCAGACTGAAACATGCTCTTTTAATACCAGCAACAGATTTCCGTGGTGAGCAGTAGCTTTACTACAGTGATCTAACGAGCAACTAGAGTGCGAACATTCAGAATTTATGGCAAATGTGTGACATATCTGAATACCTTCTTGATGGAATCAAAGTAAAAAACTGAAAGCATTTCCTACTGAGGAGACTGCAGTAATTGAGGAAATTAGGAAACTTCATAACAAATAAATCTCCCAGGATGGCCATCAGAGACAAAAGAGACCAAATGCAGCACAAATATCACCCAGATGTAGCCCACATGTAGCCCAATGACAGAAGTGTGCAAAACACTTATTTTTTGTGTATTTGCAGTTTTATATAGTGCAGACTTGTCAGGTATTGGAGGGCTTTACATGAGCATTGGTTACATCACACAAGATCAAATTCATTTTGGTTGTAGACATGGGGAGATTAAGTGATTTGACCAGAATCACAGAATGTTGAGCTGAAGCAGAAACTCCAACCTGGTTCCCCAGTTGCAAAGTCTGCAGCTCTGGAAGTAACACCACATCCTCTCTCCTAGGTGCAACATTTAATCAAGTGGTCAACTGGATAAAAAAACATAAAGATTACAAATGATTTAAAAGTTCTTTGTCGCTATTTGAAAACTCAGAAAATATGTCCTCATTTTAGTTTTTTAGAGCACTAACCATAATTTTGATGCAAATAAGACCCTCTCATATATGTAATTTCTAAAGGAAATACTCTAGGTATTACAGTTTTGATTACATCAAGATGACGTCAGGCGTTCCACACCTTTGTAATAAATATAGAATGTTAGCAATCTAGTTGTTCATTGGGATACTGTTGAGAGGCAGAGGCCAGGGGCACGGACTCTGGAAATTGAAGGCAGGTAGGAGAGTGCAGAGGCAACAATTTGACCACACTGGGCAGGCAGGAAGGGCAGTGGCAGCACAACAGACTATGGAGGGCAGTGGAAAGGAGTGCAGGGGCAACAAACCAACCATACAGGACTGGCAAGAGAGGCTGTGGCAATATAATAGACCATTGTGGGCAGAAGGAAGAGGCAGTGGTAGTACAACCATACATGCCAACAGACCCATTTCAGCCAGGAAACGTCCAATGTTTTTAAGCTCAAATGGGCTTTATTTGATCTGTCTCCGGTCTACAATCTCCTCTTTTTCAATGTAACTCAAAGGGGAAAATCAATACCCCAGTTTTTTTCAAAATCTCCCTCTTACCAAGTTCAAAATGTTCGCATGTGGATCATGGTAGGCAGACGGAATTGTGGTAGGGACATGAACTCTGATAACAGAGGACAGGAGGGACATGGAGAGGTTCACCAAACTGACCCTACCGGGCAGGCATTGGGGTTTGCAGCAGCACAATACACCACACAGCGCATGCGGGACGGGAGTGCAGCACAACAATCCATAGCAAGCAATAGGGAGGGGACAGGACCATGCACATGGACAACAGAGAACAGAGGGGAAAGAGGCAATGGTAGCTAGCTGACCACAATGGACAGACAGGAGAGAAAGCTGCAGCATAACAGACCATAGAGGGCAGGAGGGACGGATCAGGGGCATTACAATGGAACAGACAAGCCAGGAGGGAGGGAATAGGGGTCTGCACATAGAAACAGAGGGCTGGGGGCAGGGCAGGAGCAGCAAGATGACCATGGAGGTCAGGCAGGATGGGCACTAGAAACAAGACACACCATGTAGAGCAACAATGAGACTGTGATGGCATACACACAGACCATGGAGGGAAGGTGGGAGGGGGTCAGGGGCAGCTAGCTGACCACACAGGGAAGGTGGGAGGGGCCATGGCAGCACAGAAGACCATGCATGGTAAGCGGGAGGGTTAGTGCTAGCACAATGGCTGTGATGGCCAAGAAGGAGGGTGCAGGGGAATGCACGGGCATGCACAAAGGACCATGGAGGATAGAAGGGAGGGTCAGGACCTGGGCACAGACAAGAGAGTTCAGGGGAAGGGGCCTCACAACAGACCACGCGGAGCAGGCAGGAGGAGCAGTTGCAGCACAACAGACCAGGGAGGGCAGAAGGGTGTGGCAGTAAAATGGACCATGGAGGACAGGAGGAAGGGGATAGGGGCATGGTATGTGGACAGGCAGGGTGGAGGTGGTAGGGACAGGTTGCAGTCATCTGACAATGCTAGGCAGGTGGGAGGGGAGTGGCAGCTCAACAGAACACTCAGAGTAGATAGGAGTGGCAGGTCCATGGAACATGGTGGGCAAAAAGGATGGAGCAGGGGCATGAACAAAGACATCGGAGGGCAGGGGGAAGGAGAATAGGGGCAGCAAGCTAAGCACAGAGGCTAAGCAGGAGGTCAATGATGGGCCATAGAATTGGGCAATGGAGGGCAGGAGGAGTGGACTGGTACATCATGCTAAATGGAGGGCAGTGGCAGCACATCAGACCATGCATGGCAGGAGGGAGGAGGCTAGTCCATGGATTCAGACAACAGAGGAAAGGAAGGAGGTGGATGGGGCAGCAAGCTAACTGTTCAGAGAAGGTGGGTATTAGGAACTTTATTGTTTTTTAAATGTGTGTCTGTGCGAACTACTTAAAATATGAACAAGTATGCAGCATAATCTCACTCTTATTCAGGAAGAAGAGGACGTGACTGTGACTCTGGGCTCACTTGGCAGAAACACCCCCTGACCCTCCACCCCCCCATCGCAAAATGTAATGCTCGTGAAAAGGGTAGGTGGATGCAGTGTTATATAGAACATAGTCCTGAGAGCACGATTGAAAATGAAAACTAGATATAGTATATGGTATAAACTATGCACCAAAAAGTGTGATATAAGATGAAGCGGGCGTGAAATATAATATGCAATACATTGTGCGCAATGACAGATTCATTGGAGAGCGCGAGACAGCACAGGCACTAGCGCGTGCTATTCGATATGCGCCTTGGAGTGTAATATGCACAGGGCAGTATTGTGTAACCTAGCTAGTCTCTAAAGTTGTAATATAAAATATGTGCTGGGGAGTGTAACGGTGCATATGTGCTCTGACAAAGATATGGATCCCAGATTGTAATATGTATGGCATAGCGCTGTGCGTTATAACATAGGCATCGAGGAAGGCATGTTAGATGGGGCAATATAACCCGTGTGAAGGCAAGTGTGGCATGACATATTCACAGGGTGGTGTTACAGTGCACATGGGCTAGAGAGTGTCATAGCATGCGCACTAGCTGGTGGAATACAACACTGAGGTGTGAGGCACTCGGCGGGCACTGGTGGGTGTAACACAGCATTGGGCTCAGCCAGGAGCACGCTGTGACTCTCGAGTGAGGTTCGTCTCCTTTCCAGAGAGTAAAATAAAAAGTATTACACATCCGGTGGTGGATGTGTATTTTATTAACCGTGAGGGGGGTTTCTTGCATAGTTTGGTCGAATTTTTGTCGAATCCCCTTTGAATGACTTGGTGTGCGTATATATTAAATGTGCCCGTCAATAGCTACCCATGTTGTATAAATAAACAACAAGGGTGTCTACTTGGAGAGTACCCACCGGCGGGGGCGCCGGGTTTAGGCACGGTAGGGCGTCAGACACGTCAGAGCTTCACTAGCGGTGTAAATACATTCCATGTGGATTCATTGTATGCATAGTCGCCTTTTAATGAATATCACGCAAATCGTCATGGTGATGGGTACGTACGGTTTGTCCAGCATGTCCTAGGTGTTTCTATAAATATATATATTTTTTAAATAATAAAAAACAAAGGCCGGCCCCGGGGGATGGAGTCCCGGGGGCCATAAGTGGCCTGAGGAGGGGGGCAACGCAGCCCCCTCCTAAAGAATAAAAAAAAAAAATAGGCCATGACCCGGGGTTGGGGTCCCCGGGGTCGATTAAGGCCTTGGGAGGGCCAAATTAATTTTTTTCAACTAAAAAAATTAGGGTGCAGGCCCTGGGGGATGGGGTCCCTAGGGCGAGTAAATTAGCCACACAGCCCTCCTTCTTAAAAAATAAAATAAAATAAAATAAAAGACCGGCATCGCGCCGGAGGCCACGCCCCCTCCTTGCAGCACTCTGCAAACGCGCCCCCTGGCCAGTTGTAAGTTGGGGAATTAATTCCCCTTCAATACTGAGGGTCCCTGAGGGCCAACTAGCCAAACAGGTATCTCCAGTATGCGCCAGGGAGCTGCGTTGCAGACTGGTGTGCTGAGGCCACGCCCCTTTTTACTCCTCTATGCAACGCAGCTCTTTGGCGCTTACTGGAGGTACCTAGTGGGCTAGTTTGACCCTAGGGACCCTTAGGATTCAAGGGGACTTAATCTCTCAACTTAGAACGGCCACAGGGCGCGTTTACACAGTGGGGAAGGAAGGGGACGGGGCCTGAGGCGCGTTTTAAGAGGTAGTTTTAATCCCCCTGCCCTATTATATACTAGGGGCTTACAGAGGAGGTCATGCTGATCACAGGGGGACCCCAACGCATGGTGTTCCCTAGTGTATGTAGGTGTTTTCACTGTATTCTGAGTGTCTTTTAACATAGCACTGGCTCTAGGACTGGTTAGTCAGACTCAGTTATCACCAGTATCCGTCTGAAAAAGTTGAGGGTACAGGATGATTTTGCAACAAGGCTTCTTTCTGCTCTTCTGTGTTCTTTCTGCACGTTATCCTTCTTCCTGCACTTTTCTTAGTCTTTGAGGACTTCTGTTGCTTCTTTCTGCATTTCTTTTTTTCCTTTCTGTGCGTTTTTTCTTCTTTCTTCACATGTCCTATCTCTGTAGGCATAGTTAGAAATTAGCATTTAAAAAACCTTTGAAATTCACTGAAAAAACGATAGGTTTCGGGCACGTTATAGTTAGGAATTAGCATTTAAAAAAACCTTAGAAATTCACTGAAAAAACCATATGTTTCAGGGGCGTTGTAGTTAGCTGGACTTTTCACTCGCACAAAACCATTGAAATTCCCACGTTATAGTTAGTTCAGCTAACTATAACTCGCGCACCCGCAATGCACTGCTGATGACGTCACATATTAAATCACTCATGACATGGTCAGTGACATCACTCATGACATCTCAAATGACATCATCCTTGTGATAGAGTGGCAGACCTCCTCTCCCCCTAATATAACCTTTGATACACACATTCAAAAATAGAAACAAAAATTTTCAAAACAATGGACATACCAATACCAGTTACAACAACATATTCAGTAATTCTAAGATCCACATCCACTCATTCACCAACAGTCCTATACAGTCACTCATACATGTACTCACTCATCATATGTACTCATACACCTATACATCCTGTTACACAACACCACTCATCCATAGAGTTACTCACACACATAGTCACTCATGCTAATAAAGAATCAAACATCCATTTACTTGCATATACAGTTATACACACACCACCACACTTACTTCTACAGAAACTTACACATACTTAGTCTTTTAAACAATCACTTATAGAAACACATACTTATTCATACAGGAACTCTTTCAATCTCTCACTCTCACATATACTCACGTATATACACCAATAGTCACATATACTAGTTTAAAACATATGTAGTTACTCATAAATACGCTATTGAGACAGTCATTCACTCACTAACACACCCATGCACACACTCATCCACCCATACAGTCCTGCACACATGCTGTCTTCAACACATACAAACTGTGAGTCACCTATGCACTACGTAATACCCCCACCGAACCATGCAGACACTCATACTGATACTCAAAAAACCAACTAATAACCTATATAGACACCCATGTAGCTACTCACCAACCCATGCAGCCACTTATACACAAAGTGAGAGACTGATACAGATATTTACATATTTAAACATTACTCACTAAGCCATGTATTCACTAAGATACGCTTAATCAGTCAGTTATACAATCAATTTTTCAAAAATAAATCATCCATTTAGACACTTATATACCCATTTATTCTTCCATCGTCCTTGAGATATACATATATAAAACATATGTAATTTTCAGAACAACACACATTCACTGGATGATGTCATCAGTGATGTCATGAGTGATGTCACTGACCATGTCATGAGTGATGTAATATGTGACGTCATCAGCAGTGCATTGCGGGCGGGAGTTCTAGTTAGCTGAACTAACTATAACGGAGGAATTTCAATGGTTTTGTACGAGTGAAAAGTACAGCTAACTATAGCGCTATATATATATATATATATATATATATATATATATATATATATATATATATATTACCTACTGGCGGTCGCCAGTAGGTAGTTATAGTTAGGACCACGTTTCCATAGGAAATCCGCAACATTCTATTTTGAATAACTTTGGCGCCGGTCGACGAATCCTCGCGAATTTTTCAAAATAGGTGGGGCGCTACGCTCCGCTCCTACCCTGAAAGTCTCGGGGGGATTCGTCAAGCGGGGGCTGAGATAAAAGGGGGGTCCCAAAACGCGTTTTTCCCATGCATTTTTCCATAGGACCTTTAGACAGGGCTACAGCCCGAACGGCTGAACAGGATTACTAGAAATTTGGCAGAGAGGTAGTCCTCAGGTCAAGGAAGTGCCTTTTGTAGGTTTGGTGTAAATCTGTTCAGTAGATTCTGAGAAAATAGCCTTTAAATCAATATATATATCTGAGCCAGCTTACGGTGCGCTTACGGTACGCTTACCGTACGCGTACGGTGGCGTGCGCGAGCGCGATTCTGATTGGCTCTTAGATCTTAGTAAACATTCGAATCGGCCGAAACCAGGAAGCGGCGGCCGCCATTTTCTCTCTCGCACTGAGAGTGATGTTTAAAATATAAAGCACAAAAACATGTAAAGGGGCTGTTTAGACAGCTCCCACACACATAGCAATGTTGAGGGAGTCCCCAAAGATCCCCCAAGGCCAAAAACGGAATTTTTATTTTTTCGCTAATTTCGCCGATTACGCGTACGGTAAAAAATTATAAAAAAAAAAAAAATTATCCACACTCTCCCCACCCCGTGTGCAATTGGTGCCCGAAGTGCACCAATTGTGCATGGCTTATTTACGATAAGTTAAACTAAAATATAAAAAAAAAATAATAATAAAAAAAAAAATTATCCACACTCTCTCCACCCCGTGTGCAAATGGTGCCCGAAGGGCACCATTTGTGCATGGCTTCTAACATATACGAAAAATTAAAATATTACCTTTCAAAACGAAGTGCATCATATGTCCTCCATGTGCGCACGGTGCGCGAAGCGCATCGTGCGTACATGGCCCATCTAGCGTAACGTGGGCACGCGGTGCGCGTAGCGCACCGCGTGCCCACCGTGCGTCCACGGCACTAACTGCGTAAAGTGGGCGCGCGGTGCGCGAAGCGCACCGCGTGCTCACTGTGCGCGCACGGTGCGCGCACGGAACGAACTGCGTTAAGTGGGCGCGCACGCCACGAATGGCGTAAAGTAACTTAGCATTTAAAAAACCGTACAAATTCACTGAAAAAACCATAGGTTTCACACACGTTATAGTTAGGAATTAGCATTTAAAAAACCTTGCAAATTCACTGAAAAAACCATAGGTTTCACACATGTTATAGTTAGCGGAAATTTTACTGATAACCAATGAAATTCCCCCGTTATAGTTAGTGCAGGCAACTATAACTCACGCGACCACAATCTTCTGCTGATGACATATGTGTCTTTATGAAAAAAAAATATTTGTAATATATGTATAGCTAAAAATGTATGGAAGAAGATATGGGCAAATAAGTGTCTAAATATAGTATTCGCATCAGCAGAGGATTGCGGTCGCGTGAGTTATAGTTGCCTGCACTAACTATAACGGGGGAATTTCATTGGTTTTTTATCAGTAAAATTTCCGCCAACTATAACATGTGTGAAACCTATGGTGTTTTCAGTGAATATGAATATATATATATATATATATATATATATATATATATATATATATATATATATATATATATATATATATATATATATATATATATATATACAATCCTGCTACACAATTTCAAAACAGGCGTAGACTCCATGAGGATAAAGCAAGGAGTAGTTTATTTCACCAAGAGACCTTGACGCGTTTCGACGGCAAGCCGCCTTTGTCAATATCACAGGTAACACCAATAGCAACCATTATATACTCTGTGTCTTTAGAGAAATCGTCATAGTAACGAAATACAATGAACATAGAAAATAGAAAAGAAGTCTTTACCCCAGAGTTGGAAGACAGACTTTGAGTAAACTTATGTTCCTTGCTGCTGAGAGTAAATTAAATTTACATTTTCATAAAAACATATTTGTGCAATACAGGTTCAACAGAAAGCCGGAACAAAAGATAGAATCACACACATAATTAAGAAAAGCCACACAATAGAGCCCAAGTGGGCCTAGATCATTAACTCCCTAGACAGTCTCCAGGCTCGTTACCTGGATGAACACAGAATAGCTGAGTAGCTTAATGTTTTCTGAATATGAACAGATAGACTGTAAGGGAGGGGAAAACTAAACCTCTAGTGTGATCACATAGTACTAATGGGGTTTGTCTACCAAGTCTGGGTGTAATAGAAACCTAGACACATAATGTAATGGGAACTTCTAATACAGTAAGGTGAACCTGGGAAAAAAACGGAGTCTGGGTACGGTTAGAGACAGGCAGAATAGAATTACAAATGTACGGATAAATCCTCATCCGTATTTAAACCAATAGGTATTTTGGTATTGAACAAAATTATGTACTTTGATTCGAGTCTACGCAAAGATTGTTGTCTATTCCCTCCTCTTGGGTTCTTGGGTACAGTGTCAATGACACAATAGGAGAGGTCACTGGCTCTTCCTCTGTGGTATTGATTGATGTGTCTAGCCACAGGGTAGTTGGGATCATCGTTGTTAATAGCCCGTAAATGTTGAAGTATACGTACATGGACAGGGTGAATGGTACTCCCTATGTATATATATGATCAAGGCTGTGCTCAGGCAGTTGAGATGTCTTATGACAAGCTCCATGTGAACAATTAATATTGATTTCGCCAGCAAGAGGAGTTTGTGCTTTCTTCATCGCCTGTCGGAGGTTGGGGATTGCAGTTTATCGAATATAAATATATATATCTATCCAGATCTAAGGACTAGTCCTGTGTAAACATACATCTATATAATATACATATGTACATACACACACATGTATATAAATAAGCAGCATAAAACCCCAAATTATGCTCCAATATGCCTATATTGCCTTGTATTTTTCATTTGAAATCATATAAAATAACATTTCCATGACGTAGAGAAATGTACTCCCAACTTGTTTGAACATCGCTTTTATTTTCAAACAAAAAGGCAAGGTGATAGCAGGCAGATACGCCTAGAAGGCTGCATATAGAACACTCATTAGAGAAAACTGGCGCCGTGCCTTTAAGACCTCCAGGCTTCCATCATGCCCCACTGGTGACAGTTAAGTCAGTTCTTTTTTCCGGCGCCTTCTGTAAGGATCCAGGAGCATTGAGCTTGGCAGTTAGTGGTTTTTTTTTTTTTAGCACTAATTGATCTTTTCAAGTGAGATTTGTCTTCACTCTACGTTTTTAGTATTTGTAGTACTATATGCATAATTTCTTCTGTCTTTCCTGCTATTTTTCCTGTCAGAAATGCCAGCTTTATTAAATAAGTGCACTTCCTGTGGGAAGAAGATGGCTAAGTCAGATCTGCACTTGGTCTGTATTGTGTGCTGACCATCTTCACACAGACCTGACAAATGTTACTACTGCCAGCAGTTTTCCAAAAGAACCCTTCGTGAAAGGGAGAAGATCAAGCTGCATGCAATGCAGGTGAGAGGAAAGGAGTCTTTAAGTAGCCTCTAAATAGCCCTCCTCTTGAAGGTCAGAGCAGGGAGAAAAAAGAAGGCAGCGGTCGAATTTGCCGTCGAGGGAAAGATCGATGTCAAATACCACTGTGTTCTCCTTCAGCCTCCAAGTCTCCTATGTTACACTCGGCGTGGAAGACCCTATTGCCGTCGAAACGGACAGCTCCAGGTACGGCAAAGTCTAAATCTAGACATGTGTCAGCCTCCTATCGGCTGACGTCGACCCTCTCTCGTAGACGGTCCAAGTCCGGCTCGGCGATAGAGGACGAGGGCAGATGTTTCTATGTTGAAGACTTATCGCCGCCAGGGGTGGTCCCCATCGAAGACCACAGTACCGACATCGAGGGCACCTCTGCGATCTAATCCGACGCCGAAGAATTAAACGTCAGGAGGCCTTTTTCACAGTTGATCGATTTCTTCATCGCCGACGGCAGGCCGAACTCGATCATCGCCGTCTAGAACGGCTCAGGAGAGCAGGTCCCCTCTGACGTCGAGAAGAATGTCTCCTTTGACGTCGAGGAGGTAGACGTCGGAGGTCGGCGTCGAGACCATCATCCGCCCGCATGTCTCCACCTGATAAGAGGCAGAGAATAGATCTGTCACCAGTGCCGACGTCGAGAGAAATTCAGGATCAAACATCGAAGGGTATGACATCGAGGAGTGCTTAATCCTTCCCGGACCTACGGAGTGTTCAGATCACGCCCGAGGGCTCCCAGTTTCCAGAACACCATTCGCCTCAAACTAACCTTTCTCCGAGTTAGTTGGAGAGCATAAAGTACTGGAAGATGAGAGAAATTACTCCTGTCTCAGAATATTCTCAAATATATTCGCCTTCTC
Organism: Triturus cristatus; assembly: GCF_964204655.1. NCBI lineage: Eukaryota > Metazoa > Chordata > Amphibia > Caudata > Salamandridae > Triturus > Triturus cristatus. Next base: position 557,850,618 of record NC_140589.1, on the reverse strand, counting down.
ATTCTCCGGATGGGCAAGTACTGCCTGCTACACCTCCAAGGTCAACTGCTTTGAGGAGACATAGATCAAGGTCTCCTCTTAGTTGCTCTATGTCTAGATCTCGTCACTCTTCGCCTAGAGAGCGAAGACGCAGGTCTCCCTCATGGTCCTCTGACTCTGGATCTTCAAAGGCTGATTTACTCTCCTACTCTGTCATCTACTCCACCAATCAGAGTATTGCCAGTGGATGATATTGTTTCCTTTAATGAGATACTGTGTAGAGGGGCTACAAAGCTTAATGTCAAGATGCCTGCCTCTGTTCCTTCAACATCGGTCATATTTGAGACCCTTCATCATAGTTCCTCCACTGGACCTTTGGTTCCTGGGCCACTAGAACCGGCTCATTCTACCTTTTCAACAAAGGCGTCCGTGGTAGCAGTACAATCGCGGATAGTGAAAAAATACAAAGTCCCAGAACAGGACCCACTTTTTCAGAGGTCTAATCCTCCATCGGAATCTGTAATTGTCAGCAGCCAGGAAAGCATACACAGGGGCCTCCTCATCTGCTGGTCCCCCCCCCCCCACAAAGACAGCAAAGCCATGGACTCTATTGGTAAGAGAATGTGCGATACCTCTGCCTCTTACGTGAAAGTGACCAGCGCTTCTGCACTGCTGGGTCGGTATGACCGTTCGCTATAGGACTCTCTCTAAAGGTTTACGGAGAAGTTACCGAAAGAAGATCGGCAGGATTTTCAGGAGATCCTGCATGAAGGAGGGCTTGTGGCGAGTCAGTTTATCAGCGCTGCAGCAGATGCCTCAGACCTTGCTGCTCCTGATTATTCACTTGGTATCTGCACTAGGCGATCCTCCTGACTGAGACTCTCGGGCTTGAAACCGGAGGCCCAACACAGAATCCTCAACCTTCCCTTCAATGGTACCTCTTGCTTTGGCTCTCATGCGGATAATGAGATGAAATCCGAATTGGACTCGTTACTGACCTTATGATTGCCACCAATGCCAGTAGAGGGTTCAAACCTCTCACTGGTCATCGCAGCAACAGCATGCGAGATCGCATTACCTCCAGCGATGGCCGAGTAGAGGAAGAGGAGTCTCTAAGCAAACAACCTCTATGGCAAAACAAAACCCTAAGTAGTGAGTTCTTGCTTCCCCCAACTCTGTAAACTTCTCCGGTGGGGTTGGGAAGTAGAAGTTTTCACTTGGACGAGTGGATCAAAATAACACAAGACAACTGGGTACTCCATATTGTGCGGAATGGGTACTAAATCAGATTCAAGTCTCCGCCACCGCCTTTGCCTCCTCAGAAAACTCCAGTGAATCTGAGATCTGCTGCAAAAAGGGGTCTCCATCCTGTTACAAAAGCATGCCGTCCGATAGGTTCCCTGGCAAAAACATCGGCAGAGTATCTATTCCCGTTACTTCTTGGTTCCAAAGAAAGGTCCATTCAAGGAGTTCAGGCCGATACTCCATCTCAGACTCTTAAACAGGTTTGTCCTCCAAGAGAGATTCAGTATGTTGGCATTACACCAAATAATTCCACACATTAATCAAGGGAACTGGATGTGCTCCATAGACTTTCATGATGCTTATTTTCACATTCCAATTTCTCAAAAGCACCAGACGTTTCTACGGTTCAGGATAGAGTCAGAAAACTTCCATTTCAAAGTCTTGCCTTTCGGACTAAAGTCTGCTCCTCACACTTTTCCAAAATGCATTGCTTTGCTGGCAGCTTTCCTGTGAAGGCAAAAGATCTTTGTCTGTCCTTACCTTGACGACTGGTTACTCAAGCGTGCCTCTCCCAGTCTCCTGCAGGAACATCTAATATCCTGCATACAACTCTTAAACCACTTGGGCCTGTGCGTCAACTTCAAAAAATCTATCCTCAAAAACCCAACTCAAGAGGATACACAATTGAGTGCTACTTTAGTTGCTGGAAACGCAAGAGCATGTCCTTCAGAGGAGAGACTATTATCAATACTCCTCATAGGTCATACTCTCCTGTGAACAGCACATCCCACGGCCAGGCAGGTATCCTCTCTGCTGGGCTCGATGGCGTCATGCATATTCATTGTTCCAAATGCCAGGTTACAGATGAGACGGTTACCATGCTCTAGAGGACCAATGGTCTCAAGTTTCCAACTGCAGGGAGGACATAACTCTTTCCTCACGCAGTCCAAATCTCAATAAGATGATGGATGCAACGTTCTCATCTGCTAAAATGAGTTCCCTTCCACTAGGAACTCTCAAACTCTCATCACTGATGCGTCCCTTCAGGGCTGGGTGCTCACATGGGATCTCCTCGGGTACAGGGGATGTGGTCAGAAAAGGAGAAAACCTACCAAATCAACGTTTTAGAACTGAGAGTGGTACATCTGGCTCTCAGAGCATTCTTTCCCTCTATAGAGTCACGTTTCCTGTTGGTTTAGACGGACAATACCACAACGTTGTATTACCTGAACAAACTGGGAGGGACCAGATCCAGACCCCTGTCTCTGGAAGGCTCAAGCGATTTGGAAATGGCTACGGGCGAGGAACATGTCCATTTCAGCAGTACACCTCCCAGGCTCCCTCAATGCACAAGCAGACGACCTAAGCCGCAACTTCGTCGAAGTGCCTGACTGGGTGCTAAAAGACGAATTAACACAAGACAATTTTTGGAGATGGGGTATTCCAGACATCGACATATTTTCAGACTCGGCAAACACAAAATGCCACGCCTTCACATCCAGGTACCCTCAGCCAGGCTCCAGAGGGAATGCACTTTTGATTGACTGGTCCGAGAACTTACTTTACGCTTTTCCACCAGTCCCTCTCATTCCACTGGTGAGCAACAAACTATACAGAACCAGGACGGAGATGATCCTGATTTCGCCATAGTGGCCTTATCAGTGGTGCTACCCGGACTTGCTACACCTGTCCAAGACACCGCACAGGAGGCTGCCATGTCATCCAGTTGTGTTAACCAAGTCAGAAGGGAAGGTGTTTCATCCCAACCTCCCATCACTGAGATTGACAGCATGGCTCCGGAGTTCCTCCACTATGGTCACTTAGGTCTCCCGCAGGACTGTGTGCATATCTTAAAGGAAGCGAGAAGGCCTTGGACGAGAAAGTCATACACTTTCAAATTGAAGTGCTTTTATCTGTGGTGCACAGCTCCATATCTCTTGTACTTGGTGTAGGAAGCTGGCTCTGTATATACTATACCAAAGGGAGATATAGTGTGCACAGAGTCCAGCGGAACCCCAAAGGTAGGCAGATATAAAATTAGATAGAACCTTGCTCTCTATTTGTGGTAGTGTGGTCGAGGAGTAAGAATATCAGAGGACGGTGTTAAGCATTTATTGTACACAACCAGTCAGCAAATGAATTCACCCACTCAGACTGTACTTCAGACTAATTGTTTTTGTATAAAAGTATTCTTTTAGTTATTTCTAGAACCAAGCAAATCTGGCACAAGTAAGCAATAAATACAGTAGTAAATGCTGATTATAATATGGTTCAATTGCAATTTTAAATGTACTATGGTTTGACTTGCAGTATTGTTTCAGAGAAATGCAATCATTTGAAAATACAGTAAATAGACTTGAATGGGATTTTCAGTAAAATAGCAGGTAAGTTACTTTTGGATTACTTTTCTTACTCAGTGCTGTATGCCTGGATGTAGCACTGGGACATTTCCTGTAAACAGGTGAGTAAAAGCGTTTTTTTTTTTTTTTTTAAATCGTACAATTTTAAAGAATTTCTTTAGGTTTCAAAACTCCACACTTAGAAACTTTTTCAGTAAAAAGTGTCTGTGTTATCCTCTGGAGGAAAATATGGTTATCGGTTTTTGGGTAAGTATTCCGTAGTGGGAGTTGAGGTTCTGGGGGTAGACTCAGGGGTCCCCCAGGGTCAGTGATGCACTCTTGTTACACCCTCAGCAGCGCTAGGGCGGCCAGGTGCAGGGTGCTGTTTCAACGCTGGATGCCCTGTTGTTTCCAATAGATAACCTCCGGTTTGCAAAAGAACTGCAGGCAGGGAGACCAAGGACTTCTGGGTGCGACCACCACTTCGAGAGGTAAGTTGGGAAGTTAGGGGTTGGTTAGGCTTCGTTGGTTTGGGCACAAAAAGCCGTGGGGCGTCGGGTGCAGGGGTGTCTTTTGGGGTCAGATCTTCTTACCAGCTCCTGGTCGCGGTTAGGGGGGGCCTTCTGGATTTAGATTGCAGGTGTCGGCTGGAGGCTTGCGGCAGGTTAGGGGTCGCCAGATCGCGGTTCAGGATCGCCGGGGTGACCTCATGGTGTTTGCCCACTCAAGCTCGGGCTGTGGACGGCGGGTGCAGAATGCTGCAGATTCAAGTTCTCCGGCTGCTGCCAGAGGTTGCAGCTAAACAAATCCGGAGTTCACGGGAGAAGCAGTCTTTGGAAGTGAAGACAGGCAGGTCCTCCAGAGTTTTTGAGGTTGCTGGCTGCAGGACACACCGTGATTTCGCAGGAGCAGGTTCGAGGTGGAGACAGGCCGGTGGGGCTGGGACCAAGTCAGTGGGCGTTTTCCTCTTGTTAGCTGCCGCACAGCTGTTCGGTCCTTCTTCTTTTCTTGTTTCTTGTCTGGATCTGAGGAAGCAAGGTTCAGGGGAGCCCCCAAATTCTTGATTTAGGGGCGTTACAGGTAGGTAGAAGGCAGGGACCAATGGTTCCTTTCCCTGGGGTGGCTACTCTCCCTATTATGCCACCCTCCATATGTCTGGGCATGTGTCTGGGGGCAGGAGCCTGTCCCTGGTTGTCTGGGTCCCCCATCCTCAAGATGGCGTGGACTGAGAGTTGTGCTTTACCTCGCCTCACCCTACCTGAGGGGTGGGGTTGGCAGAGGCGGGCACACCTCTCTTCCTCACTTGTTTGTCCCCCTGTTTCTCCTGCCCAAAGTGGGGATCAGAACCAGTGGGGACCAGTTGCTGAAAGCAGCAATTGGCCTGGGGAAGCTCACAAAGGTGGCAAGCCTTTGAAGCTTCCCCTTCGTGAACCCTGCCCGTCCTGGGGGAGGAAGCTTGGCACCTTGTCCCAGGATGTGCATTGTTTCAGGCCCCAGTGAGCAGCAGTCGATCGACCCAGGGGTCCAGAAACATGCCTGGTGGTGGCAGCTGAAAGCATCCACTCAGCCTGGACACTAGTGGTGGATTAGTTTTCAGGGGGCATCTCTAAGATGCCCTTTGTGTGCATTTTTCATTAAATCTCACACTGGCATCAGTGTGTGTTCAATGTGCTGAGAAGTATGATACTAAACTTCTCAGTTTTCAGTGTAGCCATTATGGTGCTGTGGAGTTCGTAATGACAAACTCCCTACACCATATGCTCTTAATGGCAGCACTGCACTTAAAATGTCTAAGAATAGACTAGACACTATCGGGGTACAGGGCTCATGCACCTCTACCTTCACCACTGGTATAGTGCACCCAGCTAGAGGGGTGACTGATCTATGCCAGGGCAGTGGGTTGTAGACATGGCACACAGGGATGTGTGCCATGTCGACTCTTCACTTTGTTCTGCACCAAGACACGCAGCCTGCAAAGGCAGTGTGCGAGTGTCCGGGTACAGGACCTCTAAGGGTGGCTCAATAAGTGCTGCAGCACTTTGAGGCCTTCTCAGATACCCAGGGCACTGTGACCAGTGGTACCATTTACCAGGAGCTGACCTGTGGCCAGAGATGCCAAGTGGGTTTAGACTTCAATGCAGTTTTAGGGAAAGAACATAGGCCCTGGGCACCTGATTAGCAGGAGCCCAGGGCACACTCAGTCAAAGTACATCAGCAATTCAGCAAAAAGTGGGGGCAACCATGCAGAAAGAGGGCACTTTCTCACACTTGGCTAAAGCAGGTTTACAGTTCTCTTCTATTAGGGTACATCTGGCAGCAATGACCGCTTATAGAAAGTCTCCCACTCAGGCCTCTTTCTTTCAAATGGCAGTTGTTAAAGACTTCCTGAAAGGGCTAAGAAAGGTCTACCCACCAATTCGATCACCTTCCCCTGAATGGGAACTTAATGTTGTCCTCTTTAAATTAATGAGCCCCCCCTTTGAACCCATTCACAAAGATCCTTTGCAGCACCTCTCTTGGAAGGCCACTTTTCGAGTGGCAATAACCTCCGTTTGCAGGGTGAGCGAGATTCAGGCCTTGCGTTCTACAGAGCCTTAGCACGTTTTCCACGCTAACAGAGTGGTTTTGAGGACTCACCCCAGCTTCCTTCCTAAGGTGATCTCAGACTTTCATATCAATCGGTTGATAACCCTTCCCACATTTTTTCCAAATCCTACCACGCCTCCTGAGAGGGCGTTACATTCTTTTGATCTAAAAAGGTTGCTCAAATTCTATCTGGATAGAACAAAGGATATAAGAAAGTCGGACCGTCTCCTTAACTATTGTCCAATGCACACTGGTTTTCCCTCTTCTAAAAGGTACATTGCTTGATGAATAGTATCCTGTATCACATTATCTTATCAGCTAGCTCACAAGTAGCTTCCTGGCTAGCCAATGGCTCACTATACAAGGGGTAAAGCCGCTACTGCTTAGAAATGTACCTATTCAAGAGACATGCAAAGCGGCTACATGGTGCTCAGTCCACACCTTTTCCCACCATAACTGCTTAGTTTCTGATACTCAGGCGGCTGCTCAGTTTGGGCAAGCATCCTTGAGAAATTTGTTTGGATAACAAATGGTTCAGAATATGATAATATCCAGGTATTCGTCCGCAGGGTTCAGGGGAGATGGGCTTGCTACTCTCTTCAGTGCTTAAGATTATTGAGTATCCCCTGGAAAAGAAGGAAAAGTTACTTACCTGTAATCCTAGTTCTCTTCCAGGGTTATACTCATCAGTCATAAGCAACCCTCCCTCCTCCCCGGACGAATACCATGACTATAACAGAATGTTTTTTCCTCATGTTCTTTATACAATGTAATACGCTGTTAAAAAGACCTGACCTAACTGTCACCTGTGGGACATGATGTGAGCCTGGATGTCCTGGAGATCGTAAAGGCACGGCACCAGTTTTCTATAATGAGTGTTCCAAATGCAGCCTTCTAGGCTAATCTGCGTGCTATCACCTTGCCTCTTCCTTTGTAAATATAGGCGATGTTCAAACAAGTTGGGAGTACATTTCGCTGTCATGGAAATGTTATTTCATATGATTTATTTAAAGTGAAAAATACAATGTTATATTGCCATTTTTTAGTCTAATTTTGGGTTTTGGGCTGCTTGTTTATATGCATATGTATATTATATATATATATATATATATATATATATATATATTCACTGAAAAAACCATAGGTTTCACACATGTTATAGTTAGCTGGACATTTTACTGATAAAAAACCAATGAAATTCCCCCGTTATAGTTACTGTAGGCAACTATAACTCACGCGACCGCAATCCTCTGCTGATGCTAATACTGTATTTAGACACTTATTTGCCCATATCTTCTTCCATTAAATTTTAGCTATACATATATTACAAATATTTTTTTTTCATAAAGACACATATGTCATCAGCAGAGGATTACGGTCGCGTGAGTTATAGTTGCCTACAGTAACTATAACGGGGGAATTTCATTGGTTTTTTATCAGTAAAATGTCCAGCTAACTATAACATGTGTGAAACCTATGGTTTTTTCAGTGAATTAGCAAGGTTTTTTAAATGCTATTTCCTAACTATAACGTGTGTGAAACCTATGGTTTTTTCAGTGAATTTGTACGGTTTTTTAAATGCTAAGTTACTTTACGCCATTTGTGGCGTGCGCGCCCACTTAACGCAGTTCGTTCCGTGCACGGTTTTTATCAACTTTAATAAGCCCTGTACATTTGGTGGCCTTCGGCCACCAAAAGCACAGGGGGTGAGGTCAATGTGGATAGTGTTTTTTTTATTTCGATTTTATAATTTCATGTTGCCAAAATTACGTTTTTTTTCTCTATTAATAAGCCCTGCACATTTGGTGGCCTGCGGCCACCAAAAGCACAGGGGGTGGGGTAAGTGTGGATAGTGTTTTTTTTTATTTTTATTTTTTTACCGTAAGCGTACGGTAAGCTTACGGTAAGCGTACGGTAAGCGTACCCCGCGAAATTGCCGAAAAAAAAATACAACCGTTTTTGCTCTTGGGGGATGTTTGGGGACTCCCTCAACATGACTATGTGGGAGGGAGTTGTCAAAACAGCCCCGTAACATGTTTTTGGCCATCATGTTTGATAAACAACACTCAGTGCGAGAGACAAAATGGCGGACGCCGCTTCCTGGTTTCGGCCGATTCGAATGTTTACTAAGATCTAAGAGCCAATCAGAATCGCGCTCGCGCACGCCACCGTAAGCTTACGGTAAGCGTACGGTAAGCGTACCGTAAGCGGGCTCAGATATATATATTGATTTAAAGGCTATTTTCTCAGAATCTACTGAACAGATTTACACCAAACCTGCAAAAGGCACTTCCTTGACCTAGGGACTACCTCTCTGCCAAATTTCTAGTAATTCTGTTCAGCCGTTCGGGCTGTAGCTCGTTCTAAAGGTCCTATGGAAAAATGCATGGGAAAAACGCGTTTTGGGACCCCCCTTTTATCTCAGCCCCCGCTTGACGAATCCCCCCGAGACTTTCAGGGTAGGAGCGGAGCGTAGCGCCCCACCTATTTTGAGAAATTCGCGAGGATTCGTCGACCGGCGCCAAAGTTATTCAAAATAGAATGTTGAGGTTTTCCTATGGAAACGTGGTCCTAACTATAACTACCTACTGGCGACCGCCAGTAGGTAATATATATACATATGCATATTATATATATTGATGTACATTTACACAGGACTAGTCCTTAGATTTAAACACACATCTATCTATCTATCTATCTATATATATATATATATATATATATATATATATATATATATTATCTACTGGCGGTCGCCAGTAGATAGTTATAGTTAGCACCCTGTTTCCATAGGAAATCCGCAACATTCTATTTGGAACAACTTTGGCGCCGGTCGACGAATCCTCGCGAAATTTTCAAAACTAATGGGGTGCTATGCTCCGCTCCTACCCTGAAAGTCTCGGGGTGATTCGTCAAGCGGGGGCTGAGAAAAAAGGGGGGTCCCAAAACGCGTTTTCCCCATGCATTTTTCCATAGGACCTTTAGACACAGCTACAGCCCGAACGGCTGAACAGAATTACTTGAAATTTGGCAGAGAGGTAGTCCGCAGGTCAAGGAAGTGCCTTTTGTAGGTCTGGTGTAAATCTGTTCAGTAGTTTCAGAGAAAATAGCATTTAAATCAATATATATATCTGTAAGCGCGCTCCGTGCGCTTACGGTAAGCTTGCCGTACGCGTACGGTGACGTGCGCGAGCGCGATTCTGATTGGTTGTTAGATCAAAGTAAACATTCGAATCGGTCGAAACCAGGAAGTATCGGCCGCCATTTTCTGTCTCTCGCACTGAAAAACAAAGGTTGATAACATGAAAAGGGGGCAACGAAGAGAGTTGCAGACCCCCTAGCGTTCGTCAGGGGGTTCACAAAGGACCAAAAAGTATGAAAAATAAATTTAATAATATTTTTTTTAAAATCGCGGAGTGCGCTTACGGTAAGCTTACCGTACGCGTACGGTAAAAAAAAACAAAAAAAAAAACATTAACAATCACATTTAATATATAAATCTAAGGACCCCCAAGGGAGAGAAAAAACAATTGATATTTTGTAAAAAATGGCGTGGCGTGCACGGTACGAAATGCGCAAGGTGGGCACTCGGTGCGCGAAAATTAACAATAAATAGATAACTTAGCATTTAAAAAACCGTACAAATTCACTGAAAAAACCATAGGTTTCACACACGTTATAGTTAGGAATTAGCATTTAAAAAACCTTGCAAATTCACTTAAAAAACCATAGGTTTCACACAAGTTCTAGTTAGCTGTACATTTCACTCGTAAAAAACCAATGAAATTCCACGTTATAGTTAGATCAGGTAACTATAACTTGCGCGACCGCAATCCACTGCTGATGACGTCACATATTACATCACTCATGACATGGTCAGTGACATCACTCATCACATCAATGATGACATCTCAAATGACACATTGTGCATTGCGGTCGCGCAAGTTATAGTTACCTGATCTAACTATAACGTGGAATTTCATTGGTTTTTTACGAGTGAAATGTACAGCTAACGATAACTTGTGTGAAACCTATGGTTTTTTAAGTGAATTTGCAAGGTTTTTTAAATGCTAATTCCTAACTGTAACGTGTGTGAAACCTATGGTTTTTTCAGTGAATATATATTATATATATATATATATATATATATATATATATATATATATATATATATATATATATATTCAATGATCCTTGCCTTAACTCCTTCGTGGTGTCGGAAAGCAAGAGCAGACCCAGATTCGTCGATAGTGATATTTATTTAGTTCACCACCATGTCGCCATGACGCGTTTCGGTCGGAAACTCCGACCTTGCTCACACAACAGCGCATGGGCGACATGTCCCTTTAAATAGTGCAAACAATCAACAAAGTGTAAACATGGAAGAGTTACTACCATTTGATAGTAATACAATTGTACATAGTCTTGCATGTAAATACAATTCATATACGTTTTAAGGCTTGAATGCCTCTGAATATTATGTGACCATAAAAGGATAGGAATACATGCCTAATATTAGGATATCATATAACTTAAAAATACATGGAATAAATTCACATGATTAAAATAATCAGATTTTAAAGTTTTTAGTATTTCTACTAATGATAATCAATCCTGGTTGGCATAGTATTCCCTGTTTCCTGCTCCCCAACTCTTTAGTAAGGGCAGGTGGGGATATCTCAGTATAAATACAACCTGACCCCATTACATATTCCTGATACAATCATCTCAAATTGCGTTGGTCAACCATGTTAAAATTATGTATATAAAGTGTCTAAGTGCATAAAAAGAGAAATGTCCCCATAATCCTATTGATTCTAAAAATGAGATCCCAATTTGAACTATATTTTATTTTGTTTCGATTTTTTTAGTATATATTTATGTGCAAATGTGCAAAAAATATGTGCAAAAAGGTGCTTGTGTGCAAAAGAGTGCGGATAATACAAATATTAATATATATGTATGTAGGTTATTATGTGGCATAAGTGCCTAAACACGAGGATAGGATGACAAAACCATCGTGCAGTTGAATTACACAGAAACGGAATAAATGGAAATAATGTAAATCCATAGGTAATCACTGAACAAAGTAATAGGTTGATTCCCACATAATGAATTATAAAACCTTATTATAAAATCATTTCAACCTAAACAATTGTCAATAAATTAACTAAAATTACTCCTAAAATTTGTTCCTAAAATATGCGTATAAATATTCTAACCATGATATGACATAAACTCAACAGAATAGCATTAAAAAAAAAATATACTATTAAAATTTCAATTGATAAACTAGGTGGAGAATAACATTATGACACAATGTAAAATATACTGCTTAGTTAGGTGAGTGGTATATCTCATAAATATGTATGTAAGTCCTCACACACATTTAAACCCCCAGGGTGCTTAGTATCCATTTCCAATATAAACCTGGTCTCAAGACGCCGAAGGTTTCTTTCTCTGTTGCCTCCCCTCTTGGTGAAGGGCACTGCATCCAACACATGATATTTAAAGTGCTTAAGGTTACTTTGATGTTGTTCCTTAAAGTGCCTAGCAACAGGATAGCTGGGATCTTTATTAGTTATGGCTCGCATGTGTTGCAGAATTCTTTTATGTACTGGCAGCTTGGTGCTGCCTATATAAGTTAGATTGCAACTACATGTGAGTGCGTAGACAGCAAATTCGGTTTTGCAGGACAAGTACTTCAATATAGGGTGTTTTTTGGAGCTAAAAGCCGTTTGATAGGTTTTTGTGTTGCCTCCATATTGGCATGCTTTACATTGGGTACATTTGTAAAAACCTGTTCTAGGGGCTAGCCAAGTATTGAGTTCAGCTAGCTCAGGGTTATTCTTTACCAGTGTATTACCCTTAGACATCGTTTTTCTAAATGTAATAGAAGGTTTCTTGGGTAAGGCTCCCCCTATAACAGGGTCCCCCCTGAGTATTGGCCAATTGCGTCTAATTATAGCTCTAATTTGTCCTTCTTGCCTACTATATCCCAGAATGAGCCTAATAGGTTCCCTCTGTTTGTCTTTCACCCCATTATTGGTCTGAGATTTATATTGGAGCAGGTCTTGCCTCGCTTTTGCTCTAGATTTAAAAATTGCCGCTTCTACTACATGGTTCTTATATCCCCGTTGCAAGAATCTGTTTCTACATTCTTCCTGTTTTTCTTTCATATCATTCTCTGCACTGCAAATTCTTTTAATTCTTAACATTTCCCCATAGGGGATACTGTTAATCAAGTGGGGGGGGGTGGGCACTTGACGCGTGCAATATCGAGTTGACCGCTGTCGGTTTTCTGAATAAAGTCGTGGCAAGGCCCGTGGGGGTAATGTAGATTTTTGTGTCTAAAAATGTTATAGTCTCTCTACTAATATCACAAGTGAATTTAAGGTTGAGGTCATTGGTGTTAATTTTAGCAACAAAATCCTGTGCATCCTGCATGGACCCTTTCCATACAACAAACAAATCATCAATAAAACGCAACCATGCAATTATGTTGGTTCCAAATGTCTGGGCATATTGTCTCATGAGGACCAGCTCCTCCCACCATCCCATAAAGAGACAGGCATAGCTGGGGGAGAAGCTGGCCCCCATGGCTACACCTTGCACCTGTTGGTAAATTTGGCTGTTATACAAAAACAAATTGTTGTCTAAACAGAATGTTAAAAGATCTAATAACATCTGGTTATGTTTTGCGAATTTCATAGGTCGATTAGCCCAAAAATACTCAACCGCCCTGACTCCATCATGGTTGCGTATACAAGTGTAAAGGGCTGTGACGTCCAATGCAATAAGGCAATAGTCCTCTTGCCACCTGATCTCTTCAATTTTGCGTATAAAGTCACTTGTATCTTGTACATAGGATTTGAGAGCTTTCACATGTTGCTGCAGGAAAGAGTCAATGTAAATAGACATGTTCTCCAATGGACCATCGCATGCCGAAATGATAGGCCTACCAGGTGGCTTACTGATAGACTTGTGGACCTTTGGAACGAAATACAGCAAAGGGATAGTTGGGTTTTCTTTTTTCAGAAATTTAAACTCTTGCAAATTGAGGAGGCCTGCACTTTTCCAGGCCAATAGTTTCCCAAAGAAATTATGTTGTGCCTGTTTGAATTTGTCCATAGTGCTTTTTCGATAGCAATTTGTGTCATTGAGATGTTTAGCTGCCTCCTCTGCATAGTCTTTAAGTGTCCATAGGACCACATTGCCCCCTTTGTCCGCATTTCTGATTACCACCTGTTTGTTTTTCCTAATTTTGTCCATTAGTTGGTGGTATTTGCGTTCCTCATTGTTGGTAGGTGCAAAATTCTTGCTGGCGGTTATGTAAAGTTGTTTAATTTCCGCCACCACTTGCTCGTTGAACAGATCAATTGCATCACGAGGTAAGATAGGTGTAAATTTAGATTTTTCTTTGAACATAGTTATTGGTTTGGTGCAGATTTCAAATCCAGGTGAGAGCAAATCCTGAGTTGCCAATTCCAAATCACATTCCCCAAAGTCATCACCTTCCCGGTTAAGATTGATCAGATCCTTTAAAGGTCCAATATCAGCAACACTTAAGTTATCCATTTCCGTTGTGACAGGTTGGTCATGATATATATATAATCTACTGGCGGTCGCCAGTAGATAGTTATAGTTACAACCTAGTTTCCATAGGAAATCTCAAAATTCTATTTTGAATAACTTTGGCGCCGGTTGACGAATCCTCGCGAAATTTTCAAAACTAATGGGGCGCTCCGTTCAGCCCCTACCCTGAAAGTCTCGGGGTGATTCGTCAAGTGGGGGCCGAGAAAAAGGGGGGGTCCCAAAACGCGTTTTCCCCATGCATTTTTCCATAGGACCTTTAGTCGCAGCTACAGCCCGAACGGCTGAACAGAATTACGTGAAATTTGGCAGAGAGGTAGCCGTAAGGTCAAGGAAGTGCCTTTTGCAGGTCTGGTGTAAATCTGTTCAGTATTTCCTGAGAAAATAGCATTTAAAAGCATATCAATATCTATACGCGCGCACCGTGCGCGCACCCTGCCGTGCGCGAGCGCAATTCTGATTGGTTGTTAGATGTCGGTAAACATTCGAATCGGTCGAAACCAGGATGTGTTGGCCGCCATTTTGTCTCTGTCTGAGGGGGTGAAAAAAAAAAGGTGGAGAACGTGAAAAGTGGGCAGAGTGGACAGTTCCTGACCCCCTAGCCTTGGTCAGGGGGTCACAGAAGGACCCCCAAGGGAGAAAAAAACATATATATATTTTTTTTAAATCGCGAGGTGCGCGCACCGCGCGCGCACGGCACGCACTGCGAACCGTGGGTGCTCGGTGCACGAAGCGCACCGAGTGCCCACAGCGCGTGCATGGAGTGAGAAGCGCACCTTGAAAAACCTGGAAAAAAAATATAATAATAAATACATAACTTAGCATTTAAAAAAAACGTACAAATTAACTTAAAAAACCATAGGTTTCACACATGTTATAGTTAGCTGGACATTTCACTCGTAAAAAACCAATGAAATTCCCCCGTTATAGTTAGTGCAGGCAACTATAACTCACGCGACCGCAATCCTCTGCTGATGACGTCAGATATTACATCACTGATGACATATGTGTCTTTATGAAAAATAAATATTTGTAATATATGTATAGCTAAAGATTAATGGAAGAAGACATGGGTAAATAAGTGTCTAAATACAGTGATGTAATATCTGACGTCATCAGCAGAGGATTGCGGTCGCGTGAGTTATAGTTGCCTGCACTAACTATAACGGGGGAATTTCAATGGTTTTTCACGAGTGAAATGTCCAGCTAACTATAACATGTGTGAAACCTATGGTTTTTTCAGTGAATATATATATATATATATATAATACAAACTCCAAAGAAATGGAATGTCGACGCCGTGTCGTTTGGAAAAATAGTTTTTATGTCAGCTGTTAAGAGTCGGACGCGTTTCGCCTGCCCAGCAGGCTTGCTCACCAACAACTCAAATAAAGTTTTTTGCCTCCATTTAAACTCGTGAATCAGTTCCGTGTCACATGGTAAACTACAACCATAAACAGTGAAGACATACTCGTAGTTTTTTACATACATTAGGATCTTTTGCGTTTTTCTCTAATGTTGTTAACTTTATAGCTCATACATATCATGATAGCATAACGGATGGCATATTTTATTTTATCCAACACTGTTCAATATTAAAATAATATATATCTCCAGTGATATACATCCACGAAGTTACTCCTTCTGAAGTTCGAGCCCCCGTTGGAGGGGTGGCGCGGACCGGCGGAGACAACCGGCAATACTATCGACAAAAATGGAGTCCCAAACTCGCTCTCGGAGTAAAAAAAATAATCACCAGGGAAAAGGACGGTCACTTAGACACAGGTAGGTTTATTCACGTCATAAACCTGCTGCAACGCGTTTCACCCGCGAACGGGCTTGTTCACACAGCGTGCTCAACACAAATGCCACATTACATACTATTTCGTAAAGATTCAGTTGTCATGAAAAGAGGACTTCGTGATCCTCACTCATCAATACAAGTATCAACAAAAGTACGTTACACACAGCGCCATGTTGTACTATGTTTGTACTGCTGGTAAGTATGGATATATCAACATTGAATACATTATAGTACTAGCATATCGTAACTTACACAGAGGAAACGGGCATCCTTAATGGTAATAAACTTACGTAACTTGGTAAATGTAATCCGCCTCAAATTTATATTCTTGTATGTCTAGTGTGGAATCCGATAAACAAAAGCTGTTAAATTCGTTGTCGAATATACCGTGTTACTCATATAGCTGTGTGTCAGTTTCCTCTACGCTATGTGTCTTCTTTATAGCGGGATTTCTAGGGCCGTGTAAAAACCATTACGGTACTAGGGAGCCGTTTTTTTGACATGGTTTCTTTCGTTTTGTACAAATGAAACTTTATGCCGCCTCGTGGAAATTTACATCACGTCATGTTCGCCTAATAGTGGCCAAAGACTGCCTATAACTAAACCTGGTTACCACCGCCTGTGCAAGCATTTCCCTAGGACGTGTAAAGTGTAAAAAAACACCCTTGTAAATAGGGGGGCCGTCCAATCATATAGACATGTGTGCCGATGCACGTGTAACATATAGACACTGAGAAATGCAAGTCTGCAGCTCTGGAAGTAACACCACATCCTCTCGCCAAGGTGCAACATTTAATCAAGTGGTCAACTGGATAAAAAAACATAAAGATTACAAATAATTTAAAAGTTCTGTGTCCCTATTGAAAACTCAGAAAATATGTCCTTATTTTAGTCTTTTAGAGCACTAACCATAATTTTGATGCCAATAAGACCCTCTCATATATGTAATTTCTAAAGGAAATGCTCTAGGTATTACAGTTTTGATTACAGCAAGATGACGTCAGGCGTTCCACACCTTTGTAATAAATATAGAATGTTAGCAATCTAGTTGTTCATTAGGATACTGTTGAGAGGCAGAGGCCAGGGGCACGGACTCTGAAAATTGAAGGCAGGTAGGAGGGTGCAAAGGCAACAATTTAACCACACTGAGCAGGCAGGAAGGGCCGTGGTAGCACAACAGACTATGGAGGGCAGTGGAAAGGGGGGCAGGGGCAACAAACCAACAATACAGGACTTGCAAGAGAGGCTGTGGCAATGTAATAGAGCATTGTGGGCAGAAGGAAGAGGCAATGGTAGTACAACCATACATGCCAACAGACCCGATTCAGCCAGGAAACGTCCAATGTTTTTAAGCTCAAATGGGCTTTATTTGATCTGTCTCCTGTCTACAATCTCCTCTTTTTCAATGTAACTCAAAGGGGAAAATCAATACCCCAGTTTTTTTTCAAAATCTTCCTCTTACCAAGTTCAAAATGTTCGCAAGTATGGTACATTGGATCATGGAAGGAAATGGGGTAGGGACATGGACTTGGATAACAGAGGACAGGAGGTTACATGGAGAGGTGCACCAAACTGACCCTGCAGGGCAGGCATCAGGGTTTGCAGCAGCACAATACACCACACAGGGTATGCGGGACGGGAGTGCAGCACAACAATCCATAGAAAGCAATAGGGATGGGACAGAACCATGCACATGGACAACAGAGAACAGAGGGGCAAGAGGCAATGGTAGCTAGCTGACCATAATGGACAGACAGGAGAGAAAGCTGCAGCATAACAGACCATAAAGGGCAGGAGGGATGGATCAGGGGCATTACAATGGAACAGACAAGCCAGGAGGGAGGGAGTAGGGGTCTGCACATGTAAGCTGGGGGCAAGGGGGCAGGGCAGGAGCAGCAAGATAGCCATGGAGGTCAGGCAGGATGGGCACTAGAAGCAAGACACACCATGAAGAGCAACAGTGAGACTGTGATGGCATACACACAGACCATGGAGGGAAGGTGGGAGGGGGTCAGGGGCAGCTAACTGACCACACAGGGAAGGTGGGAGGGGCCATGGCAGCACAGAAGACCATGCATGGCAAGTGGGAG
This sequence comes from Triturus cristatus, assembly GCF_964204655.1. NCBI lineage: Eukaryota > Metazoa > Chordata > Amphibia > Caudata > Salamandridae > Triturus > Triturus cristatus. The sequence goes on along the minus strand of NC_140589.1, from coordinate 557,832,982 downwards.
GGTTAGTGGCAGCACAATGGCTATGATGGGCAAGAAGGAGGGTGCAGGGGCATGCACAAAGGACGATGGAGGATAGAAGGGAGGGTCAGGACCTGTGCACAGACAAAGTTCAGGGGAAGGGGCCTCACAACAGACTGCACAGGGCAGGCAGGAGGAGCAGTTGCAGCACAACAGACCAGGGAGGGCAGAAGGGTGTGGCAGTACAATGGACCATGTGGACAGGAGGAAGAGGATAGGGGCATGGCATGTGGACAGGCAGGGTGGAGGTGGCAGGGACAGGTTACAGTCATCTGACAATGCTAGGCAGGTGGGAGGGGAGTGGCAGCTCAACAGAACACTCAGAGTAGATAGGAGTGGCAGGTCCATGGAACATGGTGGGCAAAAAGGATGGCGCAGGGGCATGCACAAAGACATCGGAGGGCAGGGGGAAGGAGAATAGGGGCAGCAAGCTAAGCACAGAGTTTAAGCAGGAGGTCAATGATGGGACATAGAATTGGGCAATGGAGGGCAGGAGGAGTGGACTGGTACATCATACTAAATTGAGGGCAGTGGCAGCATATCAGACCATGCATGGCAGGCGGGAGGAGGCTAGTCCATGGATTCACACAACAGAGGATAGGGAGGAGGGGGATGGGGCAGCAAGCTAACTGTTCAGAGAAGGCGGGTATTAGGAACTTCATTGTTTTTAAAACGTGTGTCTGAGCGAACTACTTAAAATATGAACAAGTATGCAGCATAATCTCACTTTTATTCAGGAAGAAGAGGACGTTTGTGACTGTGACTCCGGGCTCACTTGGCAGAAACACCCCCTGACCCTCCACCCCCTATTGCAAAATGTAATGCCCGTGAAAAGGTTAGGTGAACGCAGTGTTATATAGAACATAGTCCTGAGAGCACGATTGAAAATGAAAACTAGATATAGTGTATGGTATAAACTATGCACCAAAAAGTGTGATATAAGATGAACCGGGCGTGAAATATAATATGCAATACATTTTGCGCAATGACCGATTCATTGGAGAGCGCGAGATAGCACAGGCACTAGCGCGTGCTATGCGATATGCGCCTTGGAGTGTAATATGCACAGGACAGTGTTGTGTAACCTAACTAGTCTCTAAAGTTGTAATATAAAATATGTGCTGGGGAGTGTAACGTTGCATATGCACTGTGACAAAGATATGGATCCCAGATTGTAATATGTATGGCATAGCACTGTGCGTTATAACATAGGCATCGAGGAAGGCACGTTAGATGGGGCAATATAACCCGTGCGAAGACAAGTGTGGCATGACATATTCACGGGGTGGTGTTCCAGTGCACATGGGCTAGAGAGTGTCATAGCATATGCACTAGCTAGTGGAATACAACACAGAGGTGTGTGGCACTCACCAGGCTATGGTGGGTGTAACACAGCATTGGGCTCTGCCAGGAGCGCGCTGTGACTCTCAACTGATGTTCGTCCCCTTTCCAGAGAGTAAAATAAAAAGTATTACACATCCGGCAGTGGATGTGTGTTTTATTAATCGTGAGGGGGGTTTCTTGCATAGTTTTGGTCGAATTTTTGTCGAATCCCCTTTGAATGGCTTGGTGTGCATGTGTATTAAATGTGCCCGTCAATAGCTACCCATGTTTGTATAAATAAACGACAAGGGTGTCTACCGGGATTAGGCACGGTAGGGCATCAGACATGTCAGAGCTTCACTAGTGGTGTATATACATTCCACGTGGATTCATTGTATGCATAGTCGCCTTTTAATGAATATCACGCAAATCGTCATGGTGATAGGTACGTACGGTTTGTCCAGCATGTCCTAGGTGTGTCTATAAATATATATTTTTTAAAAATAATAAAAAACAGTGGCCTGCCCTGGGGATTGGGGTCAAAAAAATATAATTAGGAGACAGGCCCTGGGGGATGGGGTCATCAGGGCCAATAAATTAGAATAAGAAGGGGAACCACGCAGCCCCCCTTCTTAAAAAATTAAAATAAATAAAGGACTGGCATCGTGCCGGAGGCGACGCCCCCTCCTTGCAGCACTCTGCAAACGCGCCCCCTGGCGAGTTGTAAGTTGGGGAATTAATTCCTCTTCAATACTGAGGGTCCCTGAGGGCCAACTAGCCCAACAGGCATCTCCATTATGCGCCAGGGAGCTGCGCTGCAGACAGGTGTTCTGAGGCCAAGCCCCTTTTTACACCTCTCTGCAACGCAGCTCTGTGGCGCTTACTGGAGGTACCTAGTGGTCTAGTTTGACCCTAGGGACCCTTAGGATTCAAGGGGACTGAATCACTCAACTTAGAACAGCCACAGGGCGCGTTTACACAGTGGTGAAGGGAGGGGACGCGTCCTGAGGTGACGTGTGCAAACACGCACTATGGCACGTTTTAAATTGGGGATATAATTTCCCTTCAATACTGAGGGCTCCTGGGGGCTAACTAGCCCACCAAGTACTTCCAGTAAGCGCCACTGAGCTGCATTGCAGAGAGGTGGTCCAGGCCGTGCCACTTTTTACACCTCTCTGCAACGCAGCTCTGTGGCACTTACTGGAGGTACCTAGTGGGCTAGTTGGACCCTAGGGACTCTCAGGATTCAAATGAACTTAATCTCCCAACTAAAAACGGACACAGGGCGTGTTTACACAGTGGTGAAGGGAGGGGACGGGGCCTGAGTTAACGTGTGCAAATACGCCCTGTGGCCTGTTTTAAGAGGTAGTTTTAATCCCCTGCCCTATTATATACTAGGGGCTTACAGAGGAGGTCATGCTAATCACAGGGGGACCCCAACGCATAATGTTCCCTAGTGTATGTAGTTGTTTTCACTGTATTCTAAGTGTCTTTTAACATAGCACTGGCTCTAGGACTGGTTAGTCAGACTCAGTTACCACCAGTATCCGTCTGAAAAAGTTGAGGGTACAGGATGATTTTGCAACAAGGCTTCTTTCTGCTCTTCTTTTTGTTCTTTCTGCACGTTATCCTTCTTCCTGTACTTTTCTTCGTCTTTGAGGACTTCTGTTGCTTCTTTCTGCACTTCTTTTTTTTTCTTTCTCTGCATTTTTTCTTCTTTCTTCACATGTCCTATCTCTGGAGGCATAGTTAGAAATTAGCATTTAAAAAACCTTTGAAATTCACAGAAAAAACCATAAGTTTCAGGCACGTTATAGTTAGGAATTAGCATTTAAAAAACCTCAGAAATTCACTGAAAAAACCATAGGTTTCAGGGGTGTTATAGTTAGCTGGACTTTTCACTTGTACAAAACCATTGAAATTCCCCCGTTATAGTTAGTTCAGCTAACTATAACTCGCGCGCCCGCAATGCACTGCTGATGACGTCACATATTACATCACTCATGACATGGTCAGTGACATCACTCATGACATCACGGATGACATCTCAAATGACATCACTGATGACATCATCCTTGTGATAGAGTGGCAGACCTCCTCTCATCCTAATATAGCCTTTGATACACACATTCAAAAATAGAGACTACAATTTTCAAAACAATGGACATACCAATACCAGTTACAACAACCTCTTCAGTAATTCTAAGATCCACATACACATCCACTCATTCACCAACAGTCCTATACAGTCACTTATACATGTACTCACTCATCATATGTACTCATACACCTATACATCCTGTTACACAATGCCACTCATCCATAGAGTTACTCACACACATAGTCACTCATGCTAATAAAGAATCAAACATACATTTACTTGCATATACAGTTATACACACACCACCACACTTACTTCTACGGAAACTTACACATACTTAGTCTTTTAAACAATCACTTATAGAAACACATACTTATTCATACAGGAACTCTTTCAATCTCTCACTCTCACATATACTCACGTATATACACCAATAGTCACATATACTAGTTTAAAACCTATGTAGTTACTCATAAAGACACTATTGAGACAGTCATTCACTCACTAACACACCCATACACACACTCATCCACCCATACTGTCCTGCACACATGCTGTCTTCAACACATACAGTGAGTCACTCATTCATGCAACCATGCACTACGTAATACCCCCCCACCGAACCATGCAGACACTCAGACTGATACTCAAAAAAACAACTAAAAACCTATATAGACACCCATGTAGCTACTCACCAACCCATGCAGCCACTTATACACAAAGTGAGAGACTGATACAGATATTTACATATTTAAACATTACTCACTAAGCCATGTATTCACTATGATACACTTAATCAGTCAGTTACACAATCAATTTTTCAAAAACAAATCATCCATTTAGACACTTGTATACCCATTTATTCTTCCATCGACTTTGAGATATACATATATAAAACATATTTAATTTTCAGAAAAACACACATTCACTGGATGATGTCATCAGTGATGTCATCAGTGATGTCATTTGAGATGTCATCAGTGATGTCATGAGTGATGTCACTGACCATGTCATGAGTGATGTAATATGTGACGTCATCAGCAGTGCATTGCGGGCGCGCGAGTTATAGTTAGCTGAACTAACTATAACGGGGGAATTTCAATGGTTTTGTACAAGTGAAAAGTCCAGCTAACTATAACACCCCTGAAACCTATGGTTTTTTCAGTGAATATATATATATATATATATATATATATATATATATATATATATTTTGTTAATGCTCGGGGTCCCTGCACATGGGCGGGACTATTCAGTGCATATGACTTTTCTGAGTATACCCCTGGAAGAGAACTAGGATTACAGGTAAGTAACCTATCCATCTCTACTCTGCCCAAACCTGGTCAGAAAGTCTTCAAGTCCTACGGGACTGGGGGGGAAGGGGGAGGTGGGGTAGCTGGTACTGCTTGATGCCAAAGTTTCTGGCTCCCACACACTGTCCAATCGTCTTTGTCAGTGTCGGAGATGCAGAGATACTTTGGCAAATTCAGGAGACTTAAAAAGGCTGACCACTGATTTATTCGTTAGAAAAAAAGTTCATCCTTTATTTCACCATGTTCTGAAATGAAAACGCAACCCATAAGCCACAATAGGAGGTGACGCACGTTGGAAAAGCTTACACTCATTAGTAATACAAAAGTATAGAAAATGTGATTTAGCTTACTAAATACCTTTCAGTGAAATAAGCACATAGCAAGCTTTCATACTCATTGGATGATGTCACCAGTGATGTCAGTCATTTGGGATGTCATGACTGACGTCCTCAATTATTTAATTTGACATGTCATGATTGATGTAATATGTGGGGTTCCTCTCAGTGTATGGAATTTAGAGGTCATAGTTAACTCACCAAACTATATTTGGCAAATTTCAGTGGCTTTTCAGGTTTAAAACAGAATACAATGACTGACATTTTTACCTTACTATAACCTCCCTTTAATCTGTGTATTTTGTTTTGTGAATCTGTAAGCTTTTTTTTAATGCAAGTGAATCACTTTTTTCTATACCGAACTATATATAGCGTCACTTTAACCTTTGTTTTTTTTCAGTGAATTTCTAATTATTTTTTTTTTTAGATATAGATTTTATTACTGGTAATCAGTCCACCACTGTCTCCTTCCTGAGAATCAAGTACCCAATTTATTACACACACTACGAACTACTAGGGATTCAATTACAAAGATTCATCCGGTATATGGATATGCCGTTGGTGACACTTTCATTTCAGAATACAGGGAGAGCCGAACCCCGTAATCACAATACCACCCATCTATACCAGATTAAACATCACTATATAAGGGGGTCATTTTAAATCTGGCGTGTGCGGAGTACAGACTGAAGCCAGGTGAGCTCTATTATCCTTCCCCTTGCCAGTGCAGAGTCAGGCGTAAAATGGCAAAATGCCATCACTTAACATGACGGGAACTGCAACTATCTATTTTGGATGCAAGTGCTTGTTCCAAAGTGAAACCCACATCACTAACCAAGCCAAACAATTAATGGGTCTAACCCGTCCCACCAGTGATTGCCTATTATCCTGTGCATTTGAAATACTCCATCACAGCAGAGGTTGAAAATGGGCTGATCCAAAGCCCAACGTTTAGTATTTTTTAAAAAATGATTGTGTGATTTTTGTTTTACTGAATGCTGCATTTGGGTAAAGCTCTCACCATGCCTGACCTACCGCACATTAAAGGGAACCGTGACATGATCCCTCTGCACATGAAAAAAATACCAGGTCCATCAGAATGATAAAATGACGATCAGGACAAGACGTGGCGTTTGTACCAAGAATGGCAGTGAAATTAGTTCTGTATATGTAGTATGGATTGCTTGAGACACAACTAGTTGTAACTTAAATATGATGCCTACATAGGATATTGACACTTCTAGATGTTGGTAAAATAAGTATTGCTTGAAATAATGTTTTGTATCAGTTTTTGTTGCATCCTAGATTGGTCATCTTTGATTGTTTTTGCTTATCCACCTTTTCATGAAGAAGCGCAAATAACCTAAAAGTCATAGTCTGGATTCTGTACTCCATGGACGGATTTGGTTTGATTTTTACTTTTTGTAAAACTCTTTATTTTTTGTCCAGCAAATCTACAGCATGTCTTCGTAAATAATAGATTATAGGCTATACATATTAGTTACCATACAACCATCAACAATTTTTATATTTGTTTCTAGGGTTCTGATGATTGCCTGGTTAAAATTTGGTCAACTGATGATGGACGGTTACTGGCCACTTTAAGAGGTCATGCTGCTGAGATTTCGGATATGGCAGTGAATTACGAGAACACAATGATTGCTGCAGGGAGTTGTGACAAAATGATAAGAGTGTGGTGCCTGCGAACATGTGCTCCTCTTGCTGTCCTCCAAGGCCACAGTGCATCCATCACATCACTACAGGTGATCATTGCATTTATTCAGTTGTCTGTACCCAATGTTTCAAAGGGTTTCAATGACTTTTACATGTCACTAAACCACAGACTTGTTTTTTTTACTTTTCTCTTAAAGGTAGCAATCCTCCTTCATTTATTTTCTTACACTTTATGTACTCTTTTATTTTTAATAAAATATTGTGTTCGAGGCATATGAGCTGTGGATCATATGCTGCGCATAGGTTTCCATCTAGTGTTGGGTCCAGTTGTTTGCACTTTGTTTTTCTTCGAAGAAGGCTTTCCAGTCACGAGGTAGGTGACTCCTGCATGGGCAGCGACTCGGTTGTAAATTGTTGCGCACCATTCTTCAGGCCCCCTTCGACGCGCAATTCACTACACTCAACGGTATTGTTTATCGATCGCGTTTCCCATTCTCCGCGTATCGTTTACACTCGAAACCCTTAGATCTGAACATTCGTTGAAGGACGTTGGGCCTACCCGCACCGGGGTCGGTAGCAGTTGATGGAATGGCCTCCATTCAAGTTCTGTCCAGGGTGTCGCACTAATTTTCTACGCACAGACTTGCACAAAGTGTGCAACCTTTGCCTATCCCCGGAACACGACAAGGACTGCGACGCGCATCGGTCGTGTTTTTTTTTTTTATTATTTTTTTATTTGCCAGTACAGAAAGAAAAGAGAAGATTACAATAAACATTAGAAAATGGAACCTCTCCCCCCACCCCACAAAAAAGAAAGAACTTGCATATGGTTATGAGAAAAGAAAAGACACAGTAAACAGGAAAAGGAAAAGAAACAAAAACGAAAGAAGGAGAAGCGCATACATTATCCTGACTGTGCAAGCCATAGGCTCATTTTTTCCCAAAGTTCTAATCCCTTCTTCCGTCCCCTTCTTCCCTTCTTTGCATATATGGCGATTTCTAAATATGTGGCAATGAAACGGGCTAGCCAGTGTGAGAACGATGGAGGCTCCGGATCTAGCTAGGAGGAAGCCACACAGAGCCTCCAGACAGTCATGGCAATGAAAATTAAACCATCTCTTTTCAGCTGGGAGGTCTGCGTTCCTAGCAAAATAATGGTAGGATTCAATATTATGGGCTGAGTTGTAACTTCCTTTAAGAATTCCTGTATTCTGTTTAAAGTAATGGAGAGTTTTAAGCATGTAGCGAAAATATGGATAGAGTTGACCCCGCATTCCGCACATCTCGTACAAAGGGTGCCTTGGCCAGACCCCCACTTAGCAATCTTACTAGGGGTAAGATATAGAAAAAAAATAGTTTTAAAATGTTGCGCCTGTAGTTTGGCTGAAATTAGAATGTTCTGTGAGAGGGAAAGTGAGTTAAAAAAAGTAGTATTAGAAGTGTCAGTTTTGCTGGACCATTTATCGGCTATGTTCTGTAGGTCGTCGGGGGGGGTCTGTCTATTTATAATGTTGTATAATAAGCCAATTCGTGGCGCAACTGGCTTGCGTAAGATGTTAAGCATGTCGGTTTCCCTGAAGCCAGAGGGCCCCCCTGCCTTCCTAGACAAAAAGTCAGATATACAGTAGTATTTAAAAGCATCTTCATTTTTGAGTTTAAACTTAACCAGTAGCTCCGAAAAAGGGACCAGCCCTTCACAGGTAACAAGGTCTCCTAATTTCAGTATGCCGGCCTTGTGCCAGTCTAAAAGGTAAGCCCTACCGAATATAGCAGGTAAGCTGCCATTATTCAGCGTGGGAGTGTAGAAGTTAAATCTACCCAACCCAAGAATTTAACGGATGCTGCGAAAGGTTTTAAAAGAGTTTAGTAGTGTCTTAAACCTCACCCTTTTGTAGTATCCGTAGGTGGTCTCCCGAAGTAGGCAGCCCCAGGACTGTTCACCCAGCAGTAGCTGAAAAGCCGTGGGGAGCCCTATGGTCTGGAGGGGTGGAGCCGGTTTTAGCAGTTCTGTGCTATATTGTAGAACCGAAGCCCAGTAGTAGAGTGTAATATTGGGAAAGGACCAGCCCCCTCGCTCCTTTGGTAGACACAGCTGCCTTAGTGCCCTCCTGGGTTGGGAGTAAGACCAGATGAACTGTGTGAAAATTTGTTGAAATTTTAACAAATTGGATTTACTGAACTCCAAGGGTATTGTGCGGAAGAAATACAAGAGTTTGGGAAAGTATGTCATTTTTATGACATTGCATCTGCCTACAAGGGTTAAATTTAAATGTAAGTTATTAATTTGTTTCAGGGCCTTTTTTGTGTGTAGTGCCAGAGGGGCTAGGTTGTCTGTAACAATTTCATCCAAATTTGATGATCTAGAAACTCCCAAGTATTTGGCTTTAGAGACAACTCGAAAGTCAGTCCATGAAGCTTGGCTATTTGTTATTATTAGGGTTTTGTTTTGGTTCAGAGCATAGCCAGAAAGCCTCCCAAATTTTAGCGCCTCATTTTCAAGAGCCGCTATGGTGTTTGAGGGGTCACGTGAAGTGATGGCCAGGTCATTGGCATAAGCCATGATCTTAGTACAGCTGCCTTGGAGGTTAACTGGGAGGATCTCATTATTTCTCTCTATTTGCTTGATAAAGGGGTCAAGATAAAGGGCAAACAGCAATGGGGAGCATGGACAGCCCTGCCTGGTACCCCGGGAGATCTTAAACTGACTGGTTAGTTGCCCATTAACTGAGACACAAGCTGTTGGTTTTACATAGAGGGCTTGTACTGCCTGCGTGATCTTGGGTCCAAATCCCATTCTCTTTATGACTGCCCACAGAAATCTCCAGGAGACCCGATCAAAGGCTTTCTCAGCGTCCAAGAGTGTAAGTGACATCGGGTCTCCGGCAGCCTGTGCGGCGTCAAAAAGAGTAATGGCCCTTCTGACATGTTCGGTTGTTCCTTTTTTCGGGATAAACCCGTGCTGCCACTCTGAAACCAACGATTCAACCACAGTAGAGATTCTATTAGCTAATATTTTGGAAAAGGTTTTTGAGTCGCAGTTAATGAGCGTTATTGGTCGATATGAGCTCATCTCTGTTGGAGATTTGTCCTTCTTTGGGAAAATAGCTATTCTGGCCATGGACCAGGATGCTGGTGGTAAAGTCCCGTTAAAAATAGATGTTATTACATCTGTAAAGATTGTCCTAATCTGTGGAGCAAAGGACTTATAAAATTCTACTGGAATGCCGTCTGGCCCAGTGGCTTTCCCGTCAGGCAAACTGTTAAGGGACTCCAATATCTCATCCCATGTGGGAGTTATATCTAATCTATTCGTATCTTCTAAGGAAAGAGATCTGAGGTTGACCTCGCTAAGGTAATTGGTGGTCTCGAGCGATTAAGTCGCTAGGGCCACAAATCTCTTCTGTATAAAGCTTGGAATAAAAATCCTGGAATCCGTTTCGAATATGATCTGTGTTGTTAGTCTCAACCCCTGATGGGAGTTTAATCGTGCGAATCTTGTTGTAGGAGACCTGTTGCCTAGTCCTGACGGCCAAATGGTGTCCAATGTTGTCACTACACTCATAATGTTTCTCCCGGGTACTTGACCATTTTGCGGCGGTCTTTTCCGCAAAGATTGCCCCAATTTCGGCTCTGGCCAGCACTACCTCCTTCTGGACTGTCTCGATGTTTTGTCCGGTCTGAATGTGGTGAGTCAGCTTAGTTTCAGCCACCCTGAGCTTTCCTTGTAGGTTGTTTATCACCGCTTTATCTTTTTTATTTTTGCGTATTGAGAAACCTAGGGTTTTGCCCCTGACCCCCGCTTTTAATGCTTCTCAAACTGTCATAAGAGGGGCAGAGCCAACATTGAATTCCAGAAATTCCTCTAGCCATCCTTGCATATGTGTTTTATACATCCGATCCTGTAGTAGAGCTTTTGCAAAGGTCCAGGTGGAGACCGCTTTGACTTTCCCTAGGCCTGTAATATTGATGATAAGGGGATTATGATCGGACATAAAATGTGGGGCCATTTCAATAGTGCAATTATTAATGATCGAGGATGAAAGAAAGAAATAATCTAGTCTAACAAGGGTGTGGTGCGGAGCAGAGTAAAAAGTATACCCTGGCAAGGAGGGGTTTAGGCTTGCCCAGCAGTCTCTAAGACCATGTACCTGTGCAAGGTCTATCAAGGCCTGATATACCTGTGGTTTCCTACCCTTGTATTTCCAGTGACTGACACTATCCCAGTTGGAGGGTAAATGCAAATTCAAATCGCCACAGAGGACAATGGGGGTGGGCCAGTGTGGTAGTTCCCCGGAGACCAAATTTATAACTCCTGGGTCGTCTAAATTGCTCCCATAAATTGAGCAGAGGGTAAAAGGGGGGCTATTAGAGACATGGCACTCGGTAATCACCCATCTGCTTAAGGGATCCGCCTTGACCCTGGGTGAGAAGATGGAGAGTTTTCTTTCAGCCAAAATACCCACCCCCTTGTTTTTTTAACCCTGTGTAGTGGCCCCTAAGACTTGAAAACCCAAGGAGTCTAATAAATATCTCTGAGAGCCCTCGATATGAGTTTCCTGAATACAATTAATGTCCCCCCCCGCCCCCCCAAAGAGCGAAGCCCAAGCGCCACGTTCTGTCTTTTTGAGCGATCGTTTAGCCCGCAGATGTTAACCGAGACAATTCTTAGAGAGTTTAACTTAGCCATTTTTAAGGAAAAAAAAGAAGCCAAAGGATAATAATAATACTACAGGTTCCTGATATCTTATCTTATGCCATGGCAAGTGTGTCTTAGGTATGCATATGTATGCGCAGAAAAAAATTAAACTGGTGCTAGATTTATTTGTGCAAAACTTTTCTCTTATAGTGACCCCCCCCCCCCCCCCCCCCACTCCCCCCCCCCCCCTCCTCCGCTTCTTCAAGCGCTCAGGCAGAGCCTGAATGATGAAAATCAGCTTGAGCCCCGACTGCCGGCCACGCCAGTTTGATAAATTCTATGGCTCTAGTTTATAAATTCAGCCGCATGCCCCTTTCTCTTAGCTATGTTCAATAGTAACGTAATGGAGTGAAGCGACAGCCTAAAGAAAAGGAAAAAACCCACGCAGTGGAGAATGAGGCGAAAAGACAATTAGGGTCACAGAGAGAAAAAAGCCAAATGATGCCAGAATCGAGGTAAAAAAAAAAAAGAAATAAAGAAGTTCGATTTGAGTCTGACTTCATTCGTAAGCCCTAGTGAGCGAGTGTCACTTATTCTTGCCTTTCAATTCCTCCAAATACTCCCCTGCCTTGATCTCGGAGAGAAAAACCTTAGTGCTCCCGTTTAGTATTACTTTGAGCCTTGAGGGGACCATGAGAAACACTTCTGCCCCCAGCTGTTGAAAAGGGGAAATTAGTTGTCTCATACGCCATCTCCGTTCAGCGGTCTGGTGGCAAAAATCTGGTTTGGCAAAAAATGTTACGCCATTTGCTCCCTTCTTGGAGTTAAAGCGGGCCTGGTCGTATATCATCTGTCTAAAGCAAAAGTTTCCAAAGTAAACAAGGAATACTCTAGGCTGCCCTCCTGACGTATTGGCACCGCTATGTTGTCGCTTTTGATAAAAGGGGAATCGGTGTGCCCTCTGGACTTCATAGTCCCAATCCCAGCCTGGATGATCTGGAAGGGAGTCTTTTAGTAGTTGAACTATGAAGCGCCGGGGGTCGTCCCCCTCCTTCCCCTCCGGAATACCAAGTAAGCGGAGGTTGTTCCGGCGCTAGCGATTTTTTTCCTGGTCCTCCATTTTTGTCATCAGGTCCATCACACAGGCGGTATTAGACACTCCCTGCTCTTTGGTGATCAGAGCGTCAGTTTCCAGGTGACTAATTCGTGTTTCTGCCATAGAAACCCGCTCGCTAATGTCTACACAGGTTTTGTTCAGACGCCTTAGCCCACCCTGCAATTTTTTGGCAGCATTCTTGGCGATTCGATTGTCCGCCCGGACTTCTTCGCGAAACTCCTTGATGGAGGTCAAGATAGAGGCTAAAGAGGGTTCAGCCATTTCAGCATGTAGGCTCTTGGAACTACCCCACTGAGTAGAGTTTAAATCGTCTTTATCTAGGGGGCATGATACCTGAGAGTCGGAGTAATCCCATTTTAGGTGACTGCGGCGCCTGTTTTTGCTGGTGGACTTTTTCTGTCGCTGTACTGTGCCTGTGTTTTAAAGTGAGGTCTCACTGTCTTCTTCGCTGGCTTCTCCAGAGACATCTTCGTTAGAAGAATTTGGAGTACTGTCTGATACAGAGTAGAAATCTTCCCCTCCTGCTTCAGGAGTCCAGGGAGTCCAGGGAGTCTGTGAACCAGGGGGCACCGACAGGTTTTGGATTACTTTGTAAATCCCTACTCCGGGGTCGGGATCAGAAGTGAGCCGAGGGGCCTCTGAATTGTTCTTGCTGAGAATATTTTCAGGTTCCTGTGTCTGTTGGGAGGGCTGTGACAAAGAAATGTTGTTGTCTATAGGTAGTGGTACCGGCACCGGGACAGGGCAAGACCCATCTTGAATCCCTGTGGGCTTTCTTAGTTCGGCCAAGTCGTTATCTAATAAAGTGGATGGAGCAACAAGGTCCACTCCATTCCCTGTCTGGGATGTCCCAGCCTTTGCGATATCTACTGGTGAGTTGGTAGTAAGAGAGGATAGCGGTTTCATTCTGGGGTTTGAAATGTTTTTTTTGACTCCCAGAAAGAGTTTTGCAGGGGGGGGGGGGGGGGGGAGAGATCTCGGCGTTTTTTATGTCTCGAGGCAGAACACCCCCCCCCTGACTTGCCCCCATGTTTCCCCTGCATTTTCTTGTCCCCACGTTTTTAGATTTTGGAGCTCCCTCAGTGGCAGCGACGGCGGCATCTTTGGCGGCTTTTGCGTCTTTGGGGTCCAAAGCAGTAACAGGAGTCTTTTGTTTGGAGCCTCTTCGGGCCCCACGCGTGCTCATGATGATCCTACTGTGTTCCACAAACTTGTGTGCTTTACTTTTCTCTTAAAGGTAGAAATCCTCCTTCATTTACTTTCTTACACTTTATGTACTCTTTTATTTTTAATAAAATATTGTGTTCGAGGCATATGAGCTGTGGATCATATGCTGCGCATAGATTGCCATCTAGTGTTGGGTCCAGTTGTTTGCACTTTGTTTTTCTTCGAAGAAGTCTTTCCAGTTACGAGGTAGGTGACTCCTGCATGGGCATCGACTCGGTTGTAAATTGTTGCGCACCATTCTTCTGGCCCCCTTCGACGCGCAATTCACTACACTCAACGGTATTGTTTATCGACCACGTTTCCCATTCTCCGCGTATCGTTTACACTCGAAACCCTTAGATCTGAACATTCGTTGAAGGACGTTGGGCCTACCCTCACCGGGGTCGGTCGCAGTTGATATAATGGCCTCCATTCAAGTTCTGTCCAGGGTGTCGCACTAATTTTCTACGCACAGACTTGCACAAAGTGTGCAACCTTTGCCTATCCCCGGAACACGACAAGGACTGCGACGCGCATCGGTCGTTTTGACCGAAGAAGACGCTCTGTGACCGTCTGGCTCGACGTCACGAAATGTACCACCAAAGTGGCTCGTGAGTAAAGAGACTTCCTTCCCCTACAGTCCTCTACATAAAAAGGCTCCGGTCCCTCCTCTGCCTGTGGGCCAATGTCAGCACCAAGAAAAGGTTTGAGCGCCCAGCCTTCGACGCCAAAACATGAACAGCAGTCCGGCACGGGCTCTACTCGTCCCCACGCCGGTGCCGACCTGAAACCTTCGGCGTTGAAATCCAAACACCTTCTGGTTTCTGTGCCACCGGTGCATAAGGCTAAATCTTCGGTAACAGAAAACTTCTGAGCCAAAACTTTCTACACCAAAACCGGCATCTAAAGAAAGTATTTCAACTAAAGAGCCTCAGACCGATATTCCTCCCTCGGATCCAAAACAGGACATTGTGATTCATCCAGAAACTGGACATATTCATGCCAATCTTCCTGAGAAGAGGAAAATAGGCTTATAAGAAGACTAACACATTCCTCTAACAAGCAAAAATGTGGGCACTAACCTTTCTCCACCATACATTCCGCCTTCTTCACCCATCGATCCAAATGTATTCATTACACCTACACATTCTCCTTCTCCACTATCACCTGACCCACGGGATACAGGGGATGGTGATATAGATGACCACACACCAAAGGATACTGACCCATGGGATAGTTATAATGCTGACCCTCAACCAGAATAGACCCCGACCTATATCCATCCAGACCTTCTCCTCCTTATGATAACATTGGATATATTGAGCTCGTTAACAGAGCTGCACAATATCATGGAGTGGAGCTTAATCGAGAGACTTTAGAGGAGGATGTTTTGTTTGACACACTAAGTTCATGTCAAAAGGCTACACAAACATTACCAATGTTAAAGGGTATGCTTAAACATACTGAGGACATTTTTAAAGACCCTGTTAGAGCTAGAATCATCACTCCCAGGGTAGAGAAAAAATACAAATCTGCACCTAATGATCCTGTATATATCAAAGGCCAGTTACCCTTTGTAGGAGAGTAGGGTCTGCTATCCTATGGTCACCCCAAATTTTTGCTTTTTGCTTCACTGGTTTTTGACATATTGAGGCTGTGGGCCTGCCAATCAGACCCCCAGCCTGCTGTTCTCTCTACTAAATTAAAACTATGCACCCTAGGTGCATAACCAATTGGAAGTGGATCACCCTGTCAGCCCCTGTACCAGTGTACACTAGGTACCCAGGGCATTGGTGTACCCAAGGCCTGCCAAGGGCTGAAGCATGTATTATGCCACCCCAGGCTTGGCCTAACAATTTGACACAACTGGCTGATCACTCAGCTGGGGTAAGTTGGTGTAATCACCTCTTACTTAGGTGTAGTATACCTATACCTAACCTTAAATGGGACACCTGGTAACCTATAAGTCACTCCTATGGCAGGCCTTAACAATCCTGAAGGCAGAGTGCTTGGTTCCAGGTGAGACGGTGCTCTGGCATGAGCTGAGCCTGTCTGCAGTGGTCGGAACAACTTCTTTCTACTGTTTCCAGATATCGTCATACCATATACTCTTGAGTGCATTATGAACCTCGCGGTTAAATGCTAACTTTGGTTTGGCTTTATCAAAACATGTCGAGTAAGGTGTCCTACGAATTGGAATACTAACCCCTCGCCAATTCTGGCGACGGGGTTATCATTCCACCCTTCTAGAGGGACACGACATGTACAGTGCCTGAAACCCGGGTAAAATCATACATAGCCTCAGCTCCACAAAATGGATGCTGCCACCACAGACACAAGTCTGCCCTCCTGCTGCTGGGAGTCCTTCCAGCTTGGGAGGTGTGGACAAAGGGTTTCCTGCCAGGGGAGGTGCGTGCACCACCCCAGACAGGATTTTGTGTATTGGTCAGGTAGGGCTTGAAAGAAACCAGACATGCCTGTGGCTCACAAGGAGCCTCGGTGCATATGCCAGTTCAAACCGGTCCTGGGGCACACCAGTCCCGGGCCTGGGGCAGGACAAAGGATTGGGGGTGTAACCACCCCCCTTCCTGGTCCCACCCATAGGGGGGGACCTAGCAGGTAGTCCGGCCCCTAGAATCCGCTTAAAGGTAGGAGCTGTGTCCTAAGACTTCAGACATCCTGGAATCAACTTAACACTAAGAAGAAGACGGGAACTTCGACGCTCTGCTGCACAGAGGACTGAAGCCAATCTCCCCTGTGGTCAGGGAGTGACCACCTTGCTAACGCAAGCACCATCCAGCGAATCAACGTCTGCTTTGCCGCCGCCTCCCGCCGGAGCCCGAGCCCAGAGACTGACAAGACCTGGACCTCCAGACCTCTCACCGCCCGATCCACAGTCCCTGAAAAGAGGAGACCCGTGGAGGCACCGAGACACGTGGAGCCAGCCATCTTGGAACGACTACGACAAGCTGACAAGTGCAACAACCGAGGCTCCCTCCAAGTTGTGCTTTGGGATCTGAGAAGCCCAACACCCGAGCAGCATCTGCACCAAAGGTGAGCCCTCCAGCATCTCCACGATCTGCGTGGGGCCCTTCTGCATTTTGCCACTCGACGCGCCTAACCGGTTGCTGGCCCGCTGGCTAGTAGCCATCTTGGTGACGAACTTCAAGAAATACACCGCTGGTCTGGTTGTTCCAGACTGGCCCTTGCTCCCCTCCAAAGGAGCAGTCCTTCTGACCTTGCTGGTCAGAACCATCAGCTTATTTCCTTTTCCTACAACAATTGCTTTTGCCAAGGCTTGTTTGCTTCGATCAAGTCGCCGACACCGCCGACAGCGAGAGCCTGCGTGGGACAGCTCGTGACTCGACTCCTGGACGTCGTCGACCTCCAGGGACCACGTGGCTGCAGAGACAAGCTACACCTTTCTTCCTGTTTGCACCCGACATTGCCTGGTACCCACCTGGTGCCACGCTGGTCACTGGCTAGTGACTGAGAACACTGTCCCCTCTGCTTACAGGTCTTCAACATCTCCGATCCACTCTTGGATCCACTGCATCTCTCCCGGACCGACCGCCTGCAGCATCTTTGTCTTCAGGCTCCACGGAACAGATAGAAGAAACCCGACGCACTTCGAGGCCTATGCACCCGCTTCCTGTGGGTGAGGTAAAGCTGGCACACCTGTGCCCAAGTGTAGTATTACATCTCTAGTGCCTGTGTTCCAAATCTTGAGTTCCTAGTCCATCCGGAAGATCCTCTTTGCAGTAACTTTGTACTTTTTACGCACCCATTGAAACCTATGGGAGCACGCGTGTGACTATTTGCTCTGCACACGCCACCCGTGGACCTCCTGGTCACTAACGGACGTTAGCTCCTTGTAGGCCCAGCGATTCTAGAGGCCCTAGGCCTTTTCCCTTTTCTGTTCGTGGTACTTATACCACTATTTTAGTATATGGTTCGAGTGGCCACCAGGGCCTATCCATATAAAGTGCAACTTCTGTGTATTCTACTGTAATCTTGTTTGACGATTTGTGCTCCTGTGCTCATAAAGAGACTAGGGGTTACTTTGAGAAATAAATACATATATATTTTGAATATATATCTGTGTGGTGTCCTTTCATTGGTATAAAAGGGGGTTGCATTTGGTAAAACAGCTGGCTTAACACGCTTCGCGAGTTTAGCCTCAAAGACTGCTTAGCCTACGCTACCACTAGGGCAGCTAGTCCGAAAAGGTTGACTTACAACCACACCATAAGGGTTGCTTGGCATGGTACAAGGTGATCACTTTAACTAGTGAGCATCATATACCAGGCCAACTTCTCACACCCTTGGACTCTCTGGTAGTTTCCAATGCTTGTAAAAGAGCTAATTTGCAAACAGGTGAAGCCCCTCCTCCTGTTAGAGTCCAAATTATTTGACTCTTCGGGCAAAAGGGTAACGTCCCAAGCAGCTAATCATCGGTGCATTGCCAATGCTCAAGCACTATTGCCAAGGTATGATAGAGCTCAGTATGATGAGCTTGAAAAGCTCATGGAATTTCTTGCTGATGAGCATAAGTCTAGAGGTAGTTCCCTTATTCAAAATGGGTAAATTAATAACTAATACCTCTATCAGGTGTGCTCTAGATCAGGCAGACACAGCAGCTCGGGCAGTAAACACTAGTATACTGCTCCGTAGACATGCTTGGTTAAGAATTTCAGGATTCAAGCCTGAGGTGCAAGCCTCTATTCCTAATCAACCCTTTGACAAAGAACACCTCTTTAGTCCAGTTGTCAATACATCACTATAAAAGATGAAAAATGATACTGAAGTTGCTAAGTCCATGGGGGCCTTACAATCACCTTCCAACAGGATCCTTTCGTCGCTCATTTTACACAGGCAGCTCCAGAAATGTGTCTATAGACAATCCCTCCTCTTACAAGGGCAACAATCAGTCTCCCTCTTCAAGAGGTTACTTTAGAGGTGGATATAGAGAATATAACAGACAGGGAAGAGGCAGAGGTAACTCAACACGCACTTCCTCCGGCAAACATCAAACAGTGACTTCCTTTCCATACCCCCGACTATTCCACTCCTGTCGGGGGACATCTTTCCCAATTTCTAACCATTTGGAATACTATTACATCAGACAAATGGGTTCTACAAATTATCCAATCTGGTTATTGCCTGGAGCTTACAAGCTCTCCACCGAACATTCCTCCAAGGTCACACCTCATGTCACAAGAACACCTCACCCTTCTAAAGCAAGATATTCTCTCTTTGTTGCAGAAAGGAGTAATAGAACCAGCCCCTTTACCATACCCTGGAGCAGGGGTGTACTCCCTCTACTTTCTAATTCCCAAAAAGGACAGCTCTCTCAGACCTATATTAGACCTCAGATAACTAAATCTATACATTCAGTCGGACCTTTTTCATATGGTAACACTCCAACAAGTGCTTCCCCTTCTTCAGCAAGTAAACTTTCTCTCCACTCTGGATTTAAAAGACACTTACTTTCATATTCCAATACACCCTGCGCACCGCAAAAACCTCAGATTTGTGGTAGCAGGTCAGCACTATCAATTCAAAGTCCTCCCATTCGTAGTAACAACTGCACCCAGGGTTTTCACAAAATGCTTGGCAGTAGTCACAGCCCATCTAAGAAGACCACATATTCATTCGTCCGATACTTAGACGACTGGCTCATAATGTCCAGCTCGCACAACAGCTGTCAACGCCATACACAAAAAACTTTGCAATTGCTCCACAAGCTACGATTCACAGCAAATCTGTCCAAATTCCATCTCCAACCATCCACGTCTTGAGCATATCTAGGAGCTACTATAGACACACAAAAAACCCTAGCATACCAAACTCCAGCCAGAGTCCAGAATATACAAACCCTGATGGCTCAGTTTCAGCCTCAACACTCCTTACCAGCTCGGATGTTCATGCAGTTACTGGGAATGATGGTGTCTTGCATTCTTATAGTCTCCTACGCAAGAGTTCAAATGCGTCTCCTACAGGAATGCTTAGCACGTCAGTGTAACCAAGCTCATGGACAGTTATAAAATCTAGTGTTGGTAGACCCATCGCTCTCTGCAGTGGTGGAACATACAAAAGCTTTTAAAAGGGCAGTCCTTCAGCGACCCTGGTCCACAGATAGTACTGACAGCTGACGCATCACTGACCTGTTGGGGACCGCATCTCCAAACCTACACAATTCAGGGCATTTGGAGCCAGAAACGGCTTCATATAAATCATCTAGAGCTGCTGGTGATTTTTCTGGCGCTGAAAGCATTTCAAGTTCAGCTACTACGCTAGACTGTCCTAATTCGTTCAGACAACATGACAGCCATGTACTACATACAAAAACAGGGAGGGACACACACTCTCCAGCTGTAACAGCTAGCACAGACCATCTGGAAATGTGCCATGCATCACAAAATATATTTCCTAGCAGAACACCTTCCAGGAGTAAACCATCAAATGGCAGATTTGCCAAGTCGTCAAACACAGCAAATCTACGAATGGGAAGTACACCCTCAAGTTCTCCTCCCATTCTTCCAAACGTGGTTCTTCCCACACATAGACCTATTTGCCACACATCTAAATGCAAAATGCCCAAACTTCGCGTCCAGGTATCCACACCCATTGTCCTAAGGCAATGCAACATAGATTTATTGGTCAGAGATATTTGCTTACGCTTTTCCGCCTCTCCCACTCATTCCATTAGTCGTTTGGAAACTCAAACAACCGTCCCCGACACTAATCCTAGTTGCTCCCACATGTGCACGTCAACCTTGGTTCACAGCCCTATTGCAACTCTCAGTAGTTCCTCTCCAAAAACTACATCTTACACCCAATCTTCTCACACAGAGCCATGGAGACATAAGACATCCAGACCTCAGTCAACTCCATCTGGCTCCTGAAGTCTGAGTTTGGCTATCTTAATCTACCACCAGTTTGCATGAATATTATCAAAGAGGCTAGACATGCTACCACGAGAGCCTGCCTTGCAGTAAAGTGGAAGCGGTTTGTGATATACTGTAACAACAACACCATCAAACCCGCTTGATTCTTCTGTACAAAACATTACATGTTATTTGTTAAATCTACAACGTTCAAATTGAGCGTACACGTCCATACGCTTACATCTAGTGGCAATAGCTGCATAACTCCAGAATAGCCAACATCTATCTCTTTTTAGAGTGCCCGTTATCAAAGCCTTTATGGAGGGACTCAGAAGAGTAATTCCCCTGACATGTCCACCTGCTCCAGTATGGAATCTCAACATTGTTTTCTCCAGACTAATGGGTCCACCCTTTGAGCCATTGCACAAATGTGAACTGCAATTTCTCACATGGAAATATGCTTTCCTCGTTGCTATCACATCACTCAGAAGAGTTGGGTGAGCTTCAGGCATTAACTATAGAAGAACCCTTTTTACAGATGCACCAAAATAAAGTGGTTCCTCGGACTAAATTCCTTCCTAAAGTCATTTCTGCTTTTTATATCAATCACTCTGTTAAGTTACCTGTGTTCTTCCCTCAACCAGATTCAGTGGCAGAACGTGCCCTACACACATTAGATGTGAAGAGAGCATTGCTTTATTACATAGCAAGGACAAAACCTTTCCGTAACACAAATCAACTGTTTGTTGCTTTTGCTCCACCACACAAAAGCAATCCCATATCAAAATCAGGTATTGCAAGGTGGATAGTCAAGTGCATTCAGATATGCTATGCTAAAGCAAAACAAATGTTAACAGTTCCCCCACGAGCACACACAACACGCAAACTGGGGGCTTCTATGGCATTCTTAGGAAATATACCCATAGATGATATATGCAAAGCTGCAACATGGTCTGCACCTCACACATCACAAAACACTATTGTGTAGATGGGTTAGCAAGACAACATGCTAGAGTGGGCCAGGCAGTTTTACGTACACTATTTCAGACCACTGCAACAGATTCAGGTTAGCCACCGCTTTGGGAGAAAACTGCTATGTAGTCTACGCATCGCATATGATCTACAGCTCATATACCTGGAACGGACAATGCTACTTACCCAGTATGCATCTGTTCTTTTCATATAGAGCTGTAGAGTCAAATGCACCCACCCTCCTCCCCGGGTACATATACCTGTTGCAGTAACATCTTACTTCATGCATTCATGGACATCTCTTTTTACTACTTACTAACTCCATTATCACTCTCTGTGGGAAAACAATCTAACAATGGAGTCGATGCCCATGTGCACAATCTCCGAAAGGAGGAATCACCTACCTTGTGACTGGAAAGACTTCTTTGAAGAAAAACAAAGTGCAAACATCTGGACTCAACACTAGATGTCGATCTATGCACAGCATATGACTTTACAGATCTAAATGCCAAGAACAGATGCATACTGGTAAGATACTGGGTAAGTAGCATTTTCCTTACTGGCGAAAGCTATACTTTCTTGTTAATTGATTAGTTTGTCAACTATTCTTCTAGCTCTGTTATCTGTTTGATTTTTGTTGCTGCTGTTTACTTTGTGGTACAATGTTGCAGCTGGACCTCATCTCAGAATATTTCGAGGAGGTTACTGTTTCATAATGAAGAAATTATGCTTTCTGCAATATACTCCTGTTACTTTGCAATCACTTAAGTGAGCATGCCTTTTGGATCAGCAAGATTACTTTGTTTTCTGAATCTCTAAAATTATGAGTACCATAAAGCAGTGCAGTTTCCCCAGCAACAGATCCTGTCCTGATTCATAATCTTAAAATAATTCAGAACCACTATTCTGGATCTTAGAGATAATTGAATTTTTAATTACAAAATTCAGTTTTTACATTGTTTTTCTCCATCTTGTTATTTTAACTCTTTAAAAAAATATTTACATATCACAGACATAGTGTCATCTGCAGCACCTATGTATGAAAAGCTGCCTGCCTACTTAGGCTGTGTGTACTCCGTCCCAGTGCACCCATTTTACTTGAGTTGCATGTTTCTCAACAGATCAGCGAGCCCTTTGGAACACTAGCTCGGGTCTGTCTTCCTTTAATGATAGCATTTTTCTTCCTCTGTTGCTAGATTCCTCCCGTCCTTTTATTCTTATCCCCAGAAATGCATGATTCTTTATGTAAAGTATGTTCCGTTCAGACCTTTCCTAGTTGTCTGTCCAGCTTGACAGTTGCTAGCTTCGGTGAATATATAGAATTGAACATTTTTGCCTTTATATGCTGTCAGTCAATTTGTGAGAAACCCACAAGAGACGCGTTTTGGCTCCACCCACATGTTAGGGGCCAGGAGTGCATTTTTTGATTCGACTTGTGCAAAATAATGTGATCAACAAAAAATAACTTTCAGACTACTACTGAGTGAGGTGCATAGGCTACATTCACTTGTCAGTTTCTTTGAGTACAGGATTTGATTGTGCTGAATTTGTGTACTTTCACTACAAAGATTGCTTGCATGGCACTTTTGTCTTGTGATAAAGCTTATAATTGATACAGCAGACAGAGTTGGTTATGAGGGTAAACCAAATATTATGACTGTAGGCCTTATTTATTATGTAATGTTATGATTAAGGAACGAGCCCTGGCATAAACATAGTTATTGTGAAAAGCATGTGTTAAAGTCAATAGACAATTAAGTGTGTATTGTTATTAGTTTATATTAAAGCCTACCAATCGTTATTTTGTTACATGTAATCTCACAGATTACCATAGTAGGCAAGAGTGTTGGCCTCCCTCTCACACACACCCTGGGGTTTTTCACTGTTTTAATTCTTGTTCAGCCCAAAGCCCTGTTGATGGGGTTGAATGTTGTTTGCAGGCTGCATTTGTCTACATATTTGCAATTTTATAACTGTATGCATGATGGTTACCAGTTTATTCCCCAGCCCGAGTACTCTCCAATGACTGCACCACACACGGAGCTTAGTATAACACGTATTTATTTTTCTGCGTGTAACTGTGACCTCAACATTTTAAACCTGCGTTTACTTCCCTTCGCTACTCTCTAACGCTTAGGTTACAGTTCTACGGAGTCTGTCGTGAGCCATAAGTGTTCCGTTATTGCTAACTCGCTAAACACTACATCTCCCCCGGTGTTAAATAAAAAAATTACATTGCCCTTCAATGAGTCTTAGTGGTGCTTTGATCACACGTCCTGACCGAGTCTTCGGAAACTGGGGACATGCAGTAGACCTGTCCAAGACCTGTGTTGGTGATGTAGGAACAGCAGCAGTTGGGGGTCTTCAATTGTTCTTTTAGGAATCAATAATTTTTATTAGATGGAAGGTGGCACAAATGAATACAGCTTCCTGCCTACATCCAGCGGCCGGCAGAGTGAAACAAATATAATAGTACACAGCGATAAGCCACAACCCGGGGGCCGGCCACGTAAGAAGCAGGATTGCAGTGTGTATCGTCCAATTTTGAGGTGATAAAAAAAGTTCCAGAGAAATATATAACAAACGTGAAATAATACCACAACAATGTCCCTCCCCAAACTCATACATCACTTCCCCACCCTCCTCTGCACCAGTAATTGCCTCACTGTGCTGATCTAGGTCTCTAAATATAGGTTTCGAGAAAGCAGCAAATTCACGTTGTCCACGTTCGGTCTTTAGCTATCCCCTCCAGTGGAAGCAGTTGGAGGATCTGTAGATACTTAGTACCGGTCACTTCCCTGATATTTTTCGTTAACAGTTGTAAGAAAGGCGCCCACAGTTTAGGATACTCCTTCCTCTTGCCCTCTATGCCAAGAGACATGCGTTCCATAGCTAATAGATGCCACAGGCGATGGATCCAGGGCAGCACGTCAGGTGTGGTTGTCGTGCCCCAGTGAGCTAAAATGACCTGTCTAGCTGCCAGGAGTGCTAGTGCAATTTGTCTACCATGAATAGATTTCAGTGGGAAAACCTTGGGATGTGAGAGGCCAAGGAGAGTGTATTCTGGGGAGCGGGGCAAGGAGATCTCAAATGCTGCATCTATGTCGTCTATAACTTCAGTCCGGTAGTGTTGCGGCTTTGGGCAGTGCCACAACAGGTGGACCAAAGTGCCAGACATCCCACATCCCCTCCAGCAAAGGTCAGTTTTGCTTTTATCCCAGCTGTGGATGCGGACATGAGTGTAGTACCAATATGAAAAGACCTTAAAAGCGGACTCAGCATCAGCTGTGTTGTGGCAGTGTGATGTGTCCTGTAGAGGATGTGTTCCCATTCCTTAAGTGGCCTGCCTATTTTAGTTTTCCAGCGAACCTGTGTCCTTGTGCACTGTCCAGTGGGACATGCGGTAAGCATAGCGTACAGCTCAGATATGAGACGGCAGTCGTTATGTTTGTGAAGTAACCACTTTTCGAACGCGGTAAGGGGCCTGGACATTTGGGCGTAGCTGGAAGGCGCTGTGACCCAGTGATATATTTGGCGGTAGGGGTACGCATCAGTCGCCAGGAGGCTATAATCCCGCCTGAGCTGCCCAAACTGGACCCGCCCCTCTGTATCGAAAAGGGATCCTGCTCTTTTACAACCCTCCTCCTGCCACCGCTGAAATACCGCTGATGCCTGACCCGTAGGAAAATCAGGGTTATCCACGATGGGGGTCATCGGCGAGGTAAAGGAGGTCCAGCCTTTCGCGATAGCCAGCCTGTCCCAAGCCATAAGTGTCTAGGGGAGGAGTAGAGACCCCAGGCCCTGTGTCTGCTTGGGAGCCATAATTCTCTCCAAATGTTTATGCCAGCAACAGACTGGTCCATAAAGTTCCAGTGTTTGCTGGATAACGGCCTGTTCCATTCCACCAGATATCGGAGGCATGCTGATTGGTAGTAACCTCCGATCAAAGGCAGTCCCAATCCACCCTGTGATTTCGGACAAGCCATCTGATAAAGTGAGAGATGCGGCTTCTTCCCTTACCATATAAACTTATTAATGAGAGCTTGCAGTTGTTTAATCGCCCGAGGTGGGGGAGACATAGGGAGCATTTGGAATATATAAAGAATGCGTGGAAGGATTGACATTTTTACTGCCGCGATCCTCCCAAACCAGGCGTCCAGCGCCTTGGTCATTTATCCTTTTAGACCCAGTCTCTATGTTGACATCAGTACTTAGCGCGTGATGAGGCACATGTCGGAAATGCGAGGAATCTCACATGATGGTTTTCACCATGTGTCCGTTGCTGGTGACATCATGAAACTGCTTAGTATTGTAGGGAGCATCAGATTTCCATTTTGTATGCTGATTATCAAACACTTGATCTCCTGTAGTGAACGCAAAATGTTTTGCATTTTGGCGCTTGTCTGCACATGCCTTCATTTTCCTTTCACGATCCAATTCTTATACACAGATTTCTTCCTCAGTACTTGATTTTCTGTTGGTTTATTGAAGTAACTTCGTTACCGTAGCTCTCCCGAACATTAAGGTTGCAGGGCTTTCACCTGTGGCGAGTAAGGGGTCGAAAGGAAAGCTTGAAGAGCAGTATTCAAAACTGTCTTAACTTCACGCTTTGCCAGTACAGCATGCTGAACAGCTTTCTTAAGAGTACTCTTGAAACGTTCGACAAGGCCATTGGCCTCTGGCCAAAGAGGTGTGCTTTTCTGATATTTCACATTAAAATGATTGAGAAAGTCTCTGAATTCTCGACTGTTGAAAGGTGGGCCGTTGTCAGATTTTAAGATAGCAGGAACACCCCATGTCTCAAAGACACAATCTAATTTCTCAGTGACTTTCTTGAGTGATGGATGAGAGATCTTCTATCAGTGGAAAACGGGCATACTCATCAACAATCACCATCAGGTGGTGTCCATTGTCAAGGGGACCTAAAAAGTCACCTGCAATGCTTTCCCATTCACACTTTGGCAATTCGGACATCTTTAAGGTGTATTCAGTGGTTTTTGATGAATGGCAATTGTATAGTTCACAGGCCTTCAATGATCTTTCAACTCTCATCGAGAAGGGGGAAACCAGACTCTGTCCCCGAGAGCTCATTTTGTGGCTGTGATTTCACAATTCCCTTCATGGGCCACTTTAATTATCTGTTGTCTCATACTCTCTGGAATAACAATTCATGAACCTCTTAGTATTATGCATTCCTGAGTAACAGACAGTTCATTTTTGACATTTGTAAACTTCTGGTATTCACTGTCACTGGTAAGAGCTTGAGGATGTTGGTGCCACGAATGTTGTGTAACGTCCTTTAGTTTTAACATGTCACTATCTTGACTCTTGACAGTGACAAAATTGTAGCTGGTGTTCTTGATTTCACAATTACATTTTTGTAAGCTTCAGCTGTCATGGAATGGGTGCCATAGCACTGCCGAGGCACCCTTGAGGTAATCAGCAGGGTTTTGATCTTTCCCTGGGTGGTGCACGATTGTATAGTTATATTGTATATTGCCAGTTGACAACGCTTGCACTTTTGATGGATTGGGTGTTATGCCACTGTCAGAAAAGAGATGGTCAAAGAATTTTAACTTTGTTTTATGGAATTCACATTTCTCAGCATTCAAAGTTAAACATGCATCCACAAACATATGACACACTTGCTTGAGAGCTTTATCGTGCTCCTTTTATGTAGTTTTGAATAGGTCATTACTATATTTGAAAGCATTCATGACAGGCTGTATGGTACGTCAAATGCTGCAGCTGTTGACACACAGAAACATTGTGTCTTTTGTAACAGAACAGACCAGTATGTGTATAAAAGGTTGCAATGTACCTGCAATACTCCTCCAGTTTCAACTGATATCCTTTATTCAAAACCAGGCGAGAGAATATTTTTGCACCATTCAATTGCGTCATGTGTGGACCTGGATGTCGTTCTCTTTCAATTGCCTTGTTCGCTTGACGCATATCTACGCAGATGTGTACAGCTTTTTCATTGTCCTCTTTGGGTACTACCCTTTGGGAGAAACCCATGACGTTGGATCAGTGGAAGGCTCACGGAGAGAATTTTTGAGTAAAGGTTCAAGTTCTTTTTCAACTACTTCCTATAAATGAAATATAATTTGCCTGTGCCTTTGAGCAATAGGACAGTCGTCCTCTGTGATATGTAATTGTACTTTCATAGTCTTAAATTTTCCCAACTCATGAAACAATGAAGGGAACTGACTTACTACTTCGTGATGAGCATTCATTTTATACTTCACGGATATCGGTCCCATATCAGCAGCTGTGCTGAATCGGAGAAAAAAGGCACTTGATGCTGTACCTTGAAGTACATGAATGGGTGCTTTTACTTTTATACTCTTGTGTTTCATCGTTGCTACAAATGATCTTGAACTCTTTAGGGCATTGATACAGCTCATGTGTACACATTAGTTTTTGATGGCGTAAGTCTGAGAAAATCAAGACAGTTCATGGTATTTTTTCTGAGGTGTAATGTTTATCGACACGCCACTGCCTGTAATAAAAGGTATTGAGCAACCATTTACTTTTAATGAGATTTTCGGGCAATGTTTAAATGACTTTGGCGCTTTTGCCTCTTGACCTTTCTATGACCATTACTTTTCTTCACGTGCAACCAATCCAACATGCACCCAGGTGTATACATTGACCTTGCATAATCATCTTCACTTTTACTTGACATTGATACTCAAGAACTGTTTGAAGATTGAAAGTTTGATAGACATCGTTTGGTGTCGACTTGCCTCAATTGGGGGTGTCACTAGGCCTTCTGGAACGTTCAGGCAGCCATTTTTCTTCACGCCCGTGACGCACTTATTTTTCCTACTCCTTGCAAACAGTTAGAAAATGGTTCTCCTTCCTGCAGCCTTTACAGATCTGTCCAGTGGTAGGACATTTACCATTGTGTGTAAATGACAATCGACACCTGAAGCACAACTTTTTCCGTGCAGACATCACTCTGCCTCCATGTCAGCAGCTTGTCAATTGGCATGCTCTTCAGCCGTGGCAGCCATAAGAACTTGATCTACACTAAGAGTATCTATCAGCATTAGTAATCTGAATTAATTTGACAGGCAACCGCCTGCTTAGCCTTAATCTGTTGTTTTGGCCTTTATTCTGCTTAGGCTTTACACTACTGTTGACTGTCCGTCTGTATTGTTTTCTTAGCCTTCATGTCACCGCCCCTACGCCCGCTTGTCTTCCTACCATTTCTCTGCTCTTTCTCTCCCGCTTCCCACTGCTTGTGGAGCCCGCCCTGGACCTACTTATGGAGGCATGAGTGTGACTGCGTTGAGCGGGCGTGCCGGCAAGTTGTACCTGGACCGTGCCAGCACCAGGTACACGACACACTCGAACCCCTCAAACAGGCATTAAGTTGAAACATTTTCCCCATATTTTGCCAAAAAGTTCAGGGCAACCCCGGGCCTCGAAGAGGGGCTCCTCCTGGGTTCCACACCAGTCCATTCCCCGTCTCCATTTCTGCATAGTAGGTGGCTTGGCTTGGCTTGGGACCAGAGTGCCGCTATATTGCGATTCGCCTCTGCCGTTCCCAGGAAGCGCTTATCGGCCCGGGATCCATCAAGGCCATCAAACACCCCCAGGATCAAGCTTAGCGGGTCGTGGGCAACCTCCAACCCTAGGGTGTGTGTAAGTTCAAGTTCCATCCCCCTCACCCCACCAAGAACGACGCAAGCACGGGGCACTGCCAAACCATGTGGTAAAAATGTGCTGGAGCGTGGCTGCAGCGCGTGCAGGATGGGAAGGGCCGCATGCAGGCGCTGTACAGGCGTGCTGGGGGTGAAGTATGCCGTATGGAGGTAATAGAGTGTGACGAGACGCAACTTGGAGGAGGTCGTCCAGGTCTTGGGGGCCATAAGGGAGTCTCTCCAATCCGTGTACTCCAGGGGACCCAGCCAGCCTTCCCAGCGGGCACGGAGCAGGTCTAGGGATGCGGGGCCATTGTTCACCAAGGAGCGATAAATCCGCGACACCCCCCCCCCCCCTCTGCCCAGGTTCCCCATCATCACCTGGGCCTCCAAGGGGCTAAATTCCGGGAAAGAGGTAGGCGACGAAATGTGTGCGTGGAGGGCATGCCTTAGCTGTAGGTATTTGTAAAATTGGGAGGAATGGAGGGAGTAACGTTGTTGTAAGTCTGCAAATGATCTGATATGGTCCCCCGTCCAGACGTCTCCCAATAGTGCGATCCCGAGGTGATCCCATCGACGGAAGTCCTGGAGAGACGAGACCTCCTCCAGCCAGGCCCCACTCCACAGAGGCGTCTGGTGATTTTCCGGTCCCACTTTGCGTGGCATAAGGCTGCTCACCAGGCCACAAGCACCGTCCTGGTGACCGGGGGGAGGGAGAGAGCCTGTGACATGGGGCTCCCATACAGGTAGGCTTGGATCTGTGTAAAGTCCATTGGCTTGAGTTCGGACCAGCCGCCCGCAAACCAGTTGTGGATCACGATGAGCCTCGTGGCGAGGTAGTAGAGGTGAAGATTAGTCACCCCCATGCCCCCGTCGTAAGGAGTTATGCGGCAATGTGCTAGGGACATTTGCGGCCTCCCGCCTCCCCATAAGAAACGGGTGAAGGCGCCATCCAATTCCCGAAACCAACTGCCTGGGAGATGAGTGGTAATATTTTGTAAGATGTATAGGAAACTGGGGAGGACCATCATTTTAAAAAGGGCACTCTAGTCAAGGGGGTTGAGAGGGAGGGATTGCCATTTCCTGAGGTCCGCCTTGGCCCTGGTGACCAAGGGCGTGATGTTCAGGGCCCACTCGAGTTCCAGGAGGAGGGCGACCCACATTCCCAAGTACTTGAATGGCTCCCTGCGCACGGGAATAGTCGTTTGCCAGTCGAAGCACGCCCGGGATGAGTGCAGGGGGACCAGTGTGGATTGCGCCGGTTTGAGCCCGAGGCCGCAGACCCGTTCAAAAGCAGAGAGGGCTTCTAAGCATTTTGGGCCGGAGCTCTCTGGGTCCGCTAGGAAAAGGAGGACGTCATCGGCGTACAGGGCAATCTTGTCGATCTGATTCGGATCCCAGGCCCAACCGCGGATGAGGGGATCTTGACGGGTAAGGGAGGCCAGGGGTTCCATCGCCAATGCAAATAGAAGCGGCGAGAGCGGGCAGCCCTGGCGAGTGCCCTTCTGGATGGGAAATGTCTCTGAAAGCACACCATTAATGAGGACCCTTGCCTTGGGATTAGAGTAGAGGACCCGGATAAGGCGTCGGAACGGTGGGCCGAACCCCATCCTCTCCAACACATCCTCGAGGTAGCTCCAATCCACCGTATCCAATGCTTTTTCAAAATCTATGAAAAGCAAGGCCAGATATGGGGTGAGGTGATGGCGGTGTGCAAGGGCAAGGTGGAGGCGACGTATGCAATTCCTGGTGCCCCAGGCAGGCATGAAGCCGCATTGAACCAAGTCTTGCAAAAGGGGGCGGAGTCATTGGGCCGCCGCAGTAGCGAAGATTTTGACCTCTGTATTGATAAGGGAGATGGGGCGGTAATCCGCACAGGCAAGGGAGGGCGGCTGTGTCTTTGGGAAGACTACAATAGTGGCCACATCAGTCTCTGGCGGGAAGGACCCCTTGTCCACTACGTGTTTAAACAGATCCGCTAAATGTGGAACCAATGTGTCCCGGTATGTTGCGTATTATTCATGTGGATAACCGTCGGGCCCGTGCGTCTTGCCGGAGTGCAACAGTGACATAGCCCCATGGATCTCTTCCGGGGTGAAAGGAAGATCCAGAGTCTCCGAGGCCGTCTGGGAAAGGCCGGGCAACTGAGTCCCGGTCTCGACCAACAAATCCGCCAAGGAGGTCCGAGGAGGTCGGGCCGCATAGAGGGCCGTGTAGTTGTCGGCGAAAGTTTGGGCGATGGCTTGGGAAGTGACGTGGTGAACCCCGGTCTCATCCCGAATCTCGGGAATAATGCGGTTGGCTTTGGGATAGGACACTAAATTGTGAAGTAGTTTGCCATTTTTATCGCCCCAACCATACACTGCGTGCCACAGAGGAGCGCCAAAGCATTTTAGCGGACTCCAGCGATATCTGGCATATCTCTTTGCGGATCAGTGTAAGCTGCTGAGCGGAGTTGTTGCTATCATTGGTAGCTTGGGCTCCTTCTAGCTGCGCCGCCTGGGCCTCCAGCTGCACGAGTCGGGCATACTGTTCTATGCGTTTTGCGTGAACCAAGCCACTAGCCACCCCTCGTATCACGGCCTTGCCGGTCTCCCACAGTGTTCCTTGGGACTAGACTGAACCCGTGTTAGTGGAGAAGTAAAGCCTCCGTCCCCGCCCGAGAGGTTCAACAAATTCTGCATCTTGCAGGAACCAAGCATTCATCCGCCATGCCGTGTGGGTGCCGTTAGGGGAGTTCCCGAGACGGGGGAGTGATCTGAGATACCCCTGGGCAATACAGTGGCCCCGGACATCAATTGACAGTCCATGGCAGGCAACAGGAACAGGTCGATACGGGAGTGGGTGTGGTGGGCCGCCGAAGTGTGGATGTACTGTTCCTTGTGGGGGTTCCACACCCTCCATGCATCGCAGAGACCCAAGGCAGAGGACCAATCAGATAGGCATTTTGCAGAGGCAAGGCGGGAAGCCGATGGAATACCTGTTGTGTCGCGTGAAGGTTGCAGCATGGCGTTGAAGTCTCCCCCAACAACAGTCAGGCCCTGTGGAAAGGAGCAGAGTACAAGCGTTAGGCGGCGGAGGGCAGAGGCCATGGTGGCGGGGGGAAATGTATGTACACAGGAGATTAAGGGGGTGTCCTTTGATCATACCCGTCAGGGCCACATAGCGGCCTTGTGTGTTCGTCTCGGCCTGTGCCAGGGTAAAGGGAAGCCCTCTCCGAAGTAGTTGGGCCCCCCCTTCCCCGGGAGCCCTGTGTAAAACCAGAGTGCCAGACCCTGTCAAACCCATAACGGCCGAGGAAGTTGCATTGTGAGCCCGGTAGGTGTGTTTCTTGTAGGAACAGGTTATCGGGCGCGTGTCGTTGGGCGCTACGAAGAACGGCAGTATGTTTTATGTGGTCAAGTAGGCCATTGACATTACAGGAGAGGATGTGGAGGGTCCTATTTAAAGTGGATGCCATCGAGGTGGGTGGTGTGTGGAAGAGGGGACACAAGCGCAAAGAGGCCCGGTTCCCAGGGTTAACAGTTCCATGGCCAGGGTTTCTGGGTAGAAGGTGTACGATCTGGTGGGTCTTGTGTCGCCGTCAAAGGAATACATGTATGTGTAGCTATCAGTAAAAACAGGGAACAGCGGCCTGTAGGCGGCTAAAAACAACAAACTATTGGGATACAACGGTCCCCTCCCTCTCGCCCCCCCAACTCCACCCACCCTACTCTTCTGAAGATGAAGCATCTGTAGCCCTGAAAGAGAAAAAACAACTCAATACACCAACCCCACAAAGGGGCTAAGTGCTAAGCTAAAACAGTTAGCGGAACATGAACATGGCAGAGATGGAACCCCCTTCC
Source organism: Triturus cristatus (assembly GCF_964204655.1). NCBI lineage: Eukaryota > Metazoa > Chordata > Amphibia > Caudata > Salamandridae > Triturus > Triturus cristatus. The sequence continues at coordinate 557,799,897 of NC_140589.1, read as the reverse complement.
ATGTAGCCGGATAAAAGATTCCTCAACAGCTGCAATTACATTTAGGACAGCTATGCAACATGGACTGTAAGTAAATCCAGGAATTGAAATATGAAGTAGTTCACCAAACTCATGGTAGCATTAAAGTCGGATCACCTCCATCGTGTGGATTTCGAGAACAGTCGTATTGTAGGAGCTTCTGGGGAGTGGGATGAAGAGTTTCCGCTGTGTGTCACAGTTCAAGTACCCTCGTCTTCTCCGGATCCACGGAGCGCAGGGCTCCTAGACAGGTCAGAATCAGACACGACGTGCCACAAAGGTTTCGGAGGGTCCCGGGATACTGCTCAAGTCAATCAATGAGGTAATCGGGCTGGGGGTGGCGGACCTCCGAGTTGAAGTTTGGGGGAGAGGGCGCAGGGATGGCACATCTGGCGATCGGGATGCCTCCCCCCGACTGTCGTTTTTCTTGCGGGACCTAGTCAGGTGGGGGAAGGAACCGGCCAATTCAGAAGGGGCCGTTCCTCCGTGAGCCAGGTCCACGCTGCCTGGGGGCTGTCAAAGAAGATGGTCTTGTCTTGAAAGATAACTTTGAGCCGGGCCAGGAAAAGAAGAACGTAGCTGAGGCCCATGTTGTGGAGCTTTTGTTTGACCTCATTGTAGGTTCGGCGCTGGGCCCGCACCCCGCTGATGTAGTCCGGGAAGACCATGATTCTGTTGTTCTGAAACTGCAATGGACCGTGTGCCCTGGACGCCCCAAGGATGGCATTGGAAATTAAGGACCCTCAGGATTCTGGATCGGGCAGGAGCCCCAGGCGGAGGTTTGGGAGCCAAGGAGCAGTGAGCCCGCTCAACGGCGAACCAGGGCGATAGGGCTTCCTTGGGCATCCAGGAACTCACCCAAGTTTCCACAAACGTGTCGGCATGACCTTGCTCCACTCCCTCAGGAAATCCTAGAAGGCGTAGGTTGTTTCTCCTCGACCTGTTTTCGGCGTCCTCAGCCCTTCGGTGGGGCTCCGAGGTCTGGGTCTGGAGGCGGGCCACTTGGGTCTTAAGTTGGCCAATGTCGTCTTCTGCAGTGGAGATACTGGATTCCGCCGCTGTGATGCGCGCTGTATCATTGCTCAGGTCTAGGCGAATGAGAGCCACATCCACCCTCACCTCGCCAATCTTCTCCACAGAGGCCTGCGACGCGCTTATTGTCCCACCGCCAGGATCCCGGTCCGACGTGGTAAATTGATCCATTTCGGTTTGTGTTTGAGGGGCAGGGTTCTGTAGGGTGCGATTTCTTCCCATCGCCGCCAGGGGTATAATCCGGTCAGGCACAGGCAGGGGCGAGCAGCGGTCTTGCAGAGGAGGAGGAGGGGGGGGGAGGGCGGTCCCCTGACACCCAGACCGTCCATGCTCAGGTCCGGGCGCCCAAGTCCACCCCCACAGGCCCCCAATAGAAGCAAGACTAGGTCAGTGCCCCGGGCTCAACCTCGGGGCCAGTTGGAGCGCTCCGGCGGAGGGCGGCCAGGCCAGTCCAGGCGTCGGCTACAGTGACAGTCCCCCAGCTCAGACCCCAAGTCCGGCTGAGACGGCCTCTCCTCTGAGAGAGTAGCCTAGAGCAGACCGGGGGGGGCCAAGGAGGAGCTGAGGTCTGTGATTGGCTCCGCCGCCGGCATGGGCCGGCCGGAGCGGATGGGGCCCCTATTGATCCTCCCGTCGAACCCAGGGAAGCACCCCCTAGCAGAGAGCGCGGCACGGAAGGGAGTGGATCCAAGGCAACCAAGGAGGAAGAAGGGGGGGTGGAGGCGCATAAGTTACTCCTCCCCGCTGCCACCCAACGTGATGGCCGATCCGGACCCCACTCACCGGAGTAGTTACTGATGGGGTGACAAGGGAGTCACACACATCCCTGGGCCACTGCTCCCACATGGAGTCACAGCTGCGTGCGGGATCTGGCCCAGGGCGGCCCAGTCGACCGTGCCAGGGGAGGCTCCACACGGGACCCGTGGTCGGTAGCGATGCAGGCCCAGGATAACCGGTGGGGTGGGGGAGAGTTCGGGGGAACCCCATCACCCTGCCATCCGACATGGCGGCCGGTCCCGAAACCCAAGCCCCACTCACCAGTAATAGGGAGAGTAGGGGGGTCACCCCCACAAGCACACCACCAGCAGGAGTCGTGGCCCTCCTCCACACCAGTCAATGCCCCCAGAGGCACGACAGGGGCCTCCAGATGAGCCCTGGCCTCACTCGCCGCTACCCGATCCGGCAGCCGGGATCAACCCTCCACCAGGTCGCTGGGCCTCCCCAGCTGCAGGTAGGCGCGGGGCGCGGAGTGAAGTAAAGCTGGGCCAAAGAAGGGCCGTCCTGCCCCCACACACAAGCCCCAGCCGGCCCAGAGGTCCTCTTCCACTCGTGCAGAAGCAATTAGGGCCAAGCCCCTCAGAGCGACGTCGGTGGACTTGTGTAGGCCTGACCCGGAGACAGCAGGCCACACTCCCAGCAGGTCCAGTCACTCACAGGGGGAGCAGGGAAGTCCAGGTCGCGGGCGGACCAGACGCCCAATGGGAGCCAAAAAAACCTCCGTTCTCGCTCCACCTCGATTCGCCGCCTCCCGACCTCAGCAGCCGGTCCAGCCGAGCAGGGTCTCAACAAGCTAAACCAAGGCCGCCGGAGACCGTTCACCGGCCAGCTAAAGGGTCCCCAACAGCAGTGCCCGAAGGGCCCACAGGGCGAAGCAGGCCACAGGCGTAGAGGTGTGTCCGGTCCCGATCCTCCGCTCCACGACGCTGCCCAGCAGCGGCAGCCGAGCCCAGTTGTGGCCCGGTCGCCGCGACTCCCTGCAGGACAATCCAGGTGGGCCAGTCCCCCTCCGGAGAGCAGCGCCCGGAGTCAGCAGTCAGATGAGATCTCCGCTCCCCGGTGTCCAGCGCAGATGGCAGGTCCCGCTCTGCAGCCCCGATCCGCAGCGCTCCCTCTCCGATCTCCGGCAGCACTGGCCTGCAGGTGGGTACGGCCCCTCCTGGCGCCGCAGCAGGGGTCCCGAGGGGGAGATCAGTGGCGCCCAGGTCACGCAGCTCCGGGGCGGGCCGCCGGCGAGGCCGCTATTTTCTGCGCACGGCCGCGGGCAAGTGGGCAGAAACAGGCTGGCAAAGGCTCCAATCTACCCGAAAACCGGCCCAGAGCGCAGCGAAAGGGGCAGAGGGTCTCTGGTAGCGATAGTCCAGGTTGGATGGCAGCTGTCAGCGGCGGATGACGGAGGGGGTCCGGAGCACTCTTAGAGTGCGACTGCCATCTTGACGCCTTAGGCCACGCCGCCGTTTGTATCACTTTTAAATGCAGTTTGTATCATACAGTAAGTACTTTCAGATTACTTTTGAGTTACTTTGGATTGCTTTAAGTACTGGGGGTGGTATGCCTAGATACCACACCTTAGGATCCCTACATGAAAGGTAAGTACAACTTTTTAGACTTTTCAATTTAGTTCACTTTTTCTCCATAAATTAACAGTTCCATACTTAAAACACTTTTTAGGACCAAAATCTTATAACCTGGGTTCCTATGGGAGAAAAATGGTTATCGGTTTTGGAGGTAAGTACTCTACTCACGAGGGTGAGCCTTTGAGGTTAGGACCAAGGTGTTCCCCAAGGTCTAGATGGTTATTCAAATTGCACCACCAGCGGTGATGGGTGCTGAGTGCACGGGCCCAGTGTTGGCTAAGGGGGCCTTCGGTTAGTGATTGCTCACGAGGAGGCCACTTGGTTGTGGTAGCCAAGCTTCTGGGATCAATGTCAGCACTGCAGAGGCCAACGACCAGCACAGGAGCTGCACCACCAGCGGGACTCGGGTGGCTGGGTGCAAAACTGACGTCGACTACTTTGTGCGTTCCAATGGAGTACTTCGGGTTTAGAAAGATGCTGCAGGCTCAGATATGGGAGACTTCCTGACCACCGACTAGAGAGGTAAGTTGGGATCTTGGGGGATGCCTGGACAACGTTGTTTGGGCCACCCAAGGCTGTGGGGTGTCCGGTGCAGGGGTGTCTTCTGGCATCAGGTTTTGCTTACCGGCTCCGGTTGCACTCGGGGGGGGGGGGGGGGGGGGGGTTGAGTCTGCAGGTGTCATCGGGAGACTTGAGGTAGGTCGGATATCACTAGATATCACTAGATACCACTAGATACCAGGTCAGGATCGCTGGATAGACCTCCTTGCGGTGTTGGCCCACACAAACTCAGGTCATGGGCGTCTGGTTCAGTGTGTGCAGGGTCACTGGAATCCTAGAGGAGGAGACCATCCCACAGGAGACAGTCTGTGGGATGGTCGCAGGGCAGGTCCTTCGGGCTCTGGGGGTTGCTGCCTGCTGGACTCACTGGGGTTCTTGCTGTAGGCAGGTTGTAGACGGGACAGGCAGGTACAGATGGGGCCAAGGCAATTGGTGTCCTCTTCTTCCTGGGTGAGCACGGCTCACTTCGGTCCTTCTTTCTTCCTCGAATCTGAGGAGACAAGGTTGATGGTCGTCTCTAAATACAAATTTTAGGGGCTCTTAAAGGGGAGTGCGATTCAGGACCAATTGGTCCTTTCCTTGAGGTGGGTACACCCACTATTTTGCCACCCTCCTCTTTCTAATTGGCTGAGTCCCCTATTCTTCAAGATGGAGGGGACTGAGATGTGTGCTTCGCCTTGCCTCCACCACCTGAGGGTTTGGGTTGGCAAAGGGGGCACACCTCTTTTCCTAGCTTTAATAGCCTGCTGAATCTCCAGCCCAAAGTTGGGGCCAGAACTGGTGGGAGCCAGTTGCTGGGGGAAGCAGAAGGCAGGGACAGCTTCTAAGGCGGCAGGCCTTTGAATCTTCCTCTTTGTGGACCCAGCCCATCCTGGGGGAGCAGGTATTAAACCTCTGCCCTGGATGGGCTTTGTTTCTGGACCCAGAGAGCGAAGGGTCTCTCTACCCAGGGGTCCATAATCCTGTCTGGTGGTGGCAAATGGTTGGCATCCACTCAGGAACCACACCAGGGCTGATCGATTTTCAGGGAGCATCTCTAAGATGCCCTCTGAGTGCTTTTTAAATTAAAACCCACACTATCATCAGTGTGGGTTTAATGTGCTGGGAAGTTTGCTGTCCAACGTCACAGTTTTTAGTTAAGCCATTACGGAGCTGTGGAGTTCTTAATGACCATATACTATTTATGGCTTTACTACACTTACAATGTCCAAGAATGGACTTAGACACTGTAGGGGTACTGGGCTCATGCTGCTGTACCCTCACCTTAGGACTAGTGCACCCTGCTAGAGGGGTAACTCACCCAGGCCTCAGGCAGTGGGTTGCAGGCATGGCACACAAGGATGTGTGGCATGTTGACTCTTCACTTTTCTCTGCACCAAAACACGCATCTTGCATTGGCATTGTGGGTGTTAAGGTGCGGGGCCTCGAAGGGTGGCACTATAGGCTCTGAAGCCGTTAGAGGCCTTCCCTGGTCACAGTGCTCTTCATACTGATGGTACCTTTTACAAGGGGTTACTTGTGGCCAGGGTTGTGCCAATTTTGGATACAAAGGTACAGTCTTGGGTAAGAGCACAGGCCCTGGGAACCTGTTTGGCAGGGACACAGGGCCCATCAAGTCAGGTTGCATCAGATGTCAGGCAAAAAGTTGGGGTTAACCATGCAAAAAGGTGCACTTTGCTACACGGTACAACTCCAGTGCATTCTCCCCAAAGCCCTTCACCCGGCAAACACTCCATGGAAATCTGGGTCATGACCTTATACCTCACCCCGCATGTCATGTACATGGCTGACACCTGGCTGAACCCCGCCTCTGCACAAGACATCGCTATTCGTCACCCCCGAAGGCTACATGGTAGCACACCGGACCGAACCAACAAACACTTAAGTGAAATCGACATCATTACAAGGTCAATATCCTCTGCACGTCCTCTTCAGATGACGCAACCTCGACAATGGAGCACCTCAACTTCCAACTCCACACAGACTGAAAAAGCACCATCAGAGGCACCCTTGCTTACAGACCACCAGAACCACCAACCGCTTACAGACCACCAGAACCACCAACCAGGTGCACCTGAAAAGAATTATGAGATCTCACCACACTCAGCTCAGCACTCAACCAGTACCACCACCTACTAAAGGAAACAAATGCGCTAGCAGACTGCTTAGAAGCTAGCACAACCCGCAGCTGGACTATGGGAACGTAGGAATCGACACTCCTCCTGAAGAGATTACAAACAATACAAAAATCAGAAGCAAGACTAATCCTTGACCTACCCAGATGGGTCAACATCACACCCCACCTTAAGAAACTACACTGGCACCCGATACAGAGGAGATACCAGTTCAGAAGGCTGACCAACGCATACAAAGCCCTGCACAAGGAAAGGCCAGCATAGCATATTCAACACATGCATGATCTTCCACCAAACAACCAGGTACCTACCATCCGCCTCCCTCCTCCTCATAGACCCCCTCCCCCGATCCATCGAGCCAACAGCGGAGGAAGCTCCTTCTCACATCTGGCGGCCAAAGTCTTGAACAACCTTCCCCTGCACCTGAGGACCGCTCCAGCATTTCAGGAGTGAACTAAAGACCTGGTTGTTCAAAGGAACAGATCACCTTGCAGCAGCTAGCAACCCTAGTGCCTTGAGACCCTAACATGTGATTTGCCGTGCTCTACTTCTGCTGACTGATACATCAATCATTGTGAGGCGTACAGCTTGCTCATCATTAAATTAATTGAACTTAGTGTTTTAGTGTATCCAGTCTCAACAAATTTGTTGATGGTTTCACCAACCATCTGTCGTTCCTGATTGAAAATGTACCTTTAGTAATCTGATTTGGATTAAATTTGAGATTCAAGGCTGCTCTGATTTGACAGTATGAAATGTTGTCAGCTCTGTTTTCTTTTACTACTTTAACACCTTTACCAGCAAGATTCATCTGGTGTTGGATTATCTTCTTGTTATCTGCTTCTTCTATTGCATCAATGAAATCATCAGATGTCTCTATCCAAGCAGTCCATCTGTCGCCAAGAATCAGCGTTTTGGCATTGTGGTGGAATTTATTGATGTGGAAAGTAGTGTTTTTAGGTCTCGCCTGAGCCAGCGCTTTAGCGCTGCTCCCGCGAGAGATTTTGTAAATGGGGGATCTGGAAGTGCAAACGAGTGCTTTCAGGCCTCCAAATACAGTGCATGTGCGCCGGGCGCGTGCACCATTTGGCAGCCTGATTGATCGCGATTGCGATCACTTTCACTTACCCACTTCCTGCTAGTTGCTTTTACGGCCGTGCGGCCAATGCGGGGGTCTCCTATTTTATCTTCTTGCCCGGAAACATGAAAAGGAATTATCTGCGATTTCCGCCACCGAGTACACTGCTGCTGAGACCGAGCCCGGCACTATTTTCCTTTGCAACTATTCAGAAACAGCAAATGGAATGATTTGCATTTATACAACTCAACTTCGTCAGGCGCACTTTGCAAATACTAAAAAAAAAATGCAATGTATAATTTTGAATGCACTTAACGCATAAGTATTTATCAAACTGTTACCTAATATGGCGACAACCCAGCAAATTCTCGTCAGAGGGGAGGGACGCGGTCTATTCAACGACGCAAGATTGATATTAAAGGCACCCGAGACTGATAATAAAGGCGCCCGAGACTGATAATAAAGGCGCCCGAGACTGATATTAAAGGCATCCGGCGCATTTTGAGATCTCGCCTTCAGCAGCACTCGGCAGTTGTCATGTAATACAGAATTACAGCACAACATGCCTAAAAGCAATCATTAAACACTTCACTGTAAATCACACATTGGTAGGTTTGAAAGGAGGACAACAACACTTTTGACTTTAAGATGTGATATTATTTTGAGCTATTAAAAAGCCTAGCACGCTATTATTATTTTGATGGAACGCAGCCTTGGCGGGCCTTTCCAAGGTGCGCGCTTCGGAGATGGTGTATTTTCACATTAACGAAGAAGTCAGATATTCCTTAAACCCCCTCTTTTTCTGATCCAATAACGGATAAGCGAGCATTTTAGCGTGATCAAGCGGCAATCTCCCGCGCCAGAGTCCAAGTGTACCTGAATTCGGGATTATCGGCTGGGTTTTTGTAATATCTGATTGAATAAGCTCTTGCTTCTGAAGTGTCGGTGAAATTCAATATGCTGCTTACAGACTGTTAGTCACTCCAGAGCGGGGGAGGGGTGGGCCTGATGCCTGCTGTCAGGACACAGCCCCCTGCAGGCCCGGAAGAAATTACAACTTCTGTCAGCTTCCTTCCTCCGAGTGTGGCCGGGCTGGGGTGGGAGCGGATGAAGCCTCCCTGTTTATCTTTCCCAATCTCCCTTTCTCCGGAAGTACAAGTGCTGTTCTAGGTAGCAGTATGAGTATGGGCTAGTCGTACAACCTCATGCAGGGCTCAATTAACAACAACAAAAAACAATAATTCTATTTTTTAATTTATAAAAAGATAATCCCAGTTCTCTCACGGGAAGCTTTGCAGTCACAGCTTTCCCTACACCACCATTAGTTTGGGGGATGCTCCTTCCCCGTTCCCACTCTGTATATGGATTTACCACAACCGTATCCAGAGTGGGGGGTCCCCTTCGCGAGGTTTGTGAATACCCTCAGTCACAAATTTTTGTGTGAACATCAAATTTCTGTGGCACCCCTCATGCCTTCCTTCAGCAGGGAGCTCATTTACTATAGAGTAACTTTACAAAATACATTTTCGTAAATATAAAATGTTAAAAACGCATTCGAAAATCATGCATCCCATGCGGAGTTTAGGTGCTCAAATGTATTTCTGAATCAGGCCTGGCAAAAGGATTGCGCCATTAAACTGGTGGCATTGATTCTGTGCGCGTGCAGACAGGCAGTGCACAGACACAACTCTTTCAATAATAACAAGCATTTGCAATGCAATAAGTCTCTCAGTTATACGAGTTTGAGCTATTGGCATTGTAAATGACAGTGCCTTTTATTTATGTTTTAAAAAAACCAAACTTAAATAAAAAGCATTGTCATTTACAATGCCAATAGCTCAAACTCGTATAAATGCGAGACCTATTGCATTGCAAATGCTTGTTTCCCATGCTGCTTGGTGATTTTGTTTAGGCAAACCATCTGAGTCCTTGTGACGTGCTTGCCTGTTGTTAGTCTGTGATAATTACAGGAAACATTTCCTCTTTCGTGGTCTGCATTTGAAAAGCAAACATTCATTTTTTGTTTTAATCTATTTTTATTAGGTCTCGTCTGAGCCAGCGCTTTGGCGCTGCTCTCGCGAGAGCTTTTGTAAAAGGGGGATCTGGAAATGCAAACTAGTGCTTTTCAGGCCTCCAAATACAGTGCATGTGCGCCGGGCGCGCGCACCATTTGGCAGCCTGAAAAGCACTGCCTGATCACTTTCGCGGTCGCTCTGATGTCCTCAGTGAGCCCGACATCAAAGCGGCCCACGAAAGTGATCACCATTTGCCACCCCCTCCCTTATCTTATCTCCTTTAGCTCGGTAATTGGCCATTTAGGCGAAACTTCACTTCCGACACTGGCTGTGCAGCAGAGACTAAGCACAGATTAATTCAAATTTAATCTGTGCTCGTCCGCTGCTCCTGACTTAATTGAGGTACTATCTAATGCACCCTCCCACTTCCTGTCCCTGCTGTACCATCCATAGCATTTCCATGCGTTTTAGATCGCTTTCCCCACATTCCTTTTAACCAGTTCTATTGCATCTCCTCAACGTTATCATGAAACGGAGACAGAAAGTAAGCCAGCACTACATTTCGTGCAAAAACAAAACACAAAGCCCCGATGAAAATTACATTATAATGAGACGTTTAAAAAGTAAACTCTTCCGCGTTAACAGCATTTATGCACTGCAGGTGCGAGCTTTGCACATTTCATAGATGTGCATTTTGTAATTGATCGTCCTTCGCCCACTGTGCGCATGTCCAGTCTCCTTTACACCCCTCGAGGCTGCAACTGACATTTTCCTGTTGGCAATTCACACATGTGAGGTAAGAATTGTCTCGGGAACCGACGCAGAACAAACAAGGTAAAGAACGCACAAGAAAAACAACATTAACATTTTGTTTCCCTTGGAAGTCGCAATTTAAAAAAAAGAATGTAACTGTTTCCGAAATTAAATACGCAAGAGAAATGCTGATTGGGATTGTTTGTATCTAGATTTACATCAATGCTTTTATTTGTGATTTTTAGCTGCACATGATGAGGATTTTTAACTTTTGTTGTCAGATCCAAAAGACTCATTTACCTACTTATTTGTTTCAACTCAGACCAGAGGCGCAACTAGAGCCAAATTTCCGGGGGGGCTGAGCAAAAATTTCGGGGGGGGGGGCTGACCTTTAAGCAATAGGCAGAGTGGAGCTGCAGGGGCTCTTAGAAGGGGTGAAACAACAGCAAGGCCTCATTAACATGCAAATGGTCTTTTAACGACCTGTGAAGTGCTCGGGTGCGGCTTCTTTTTTGCCCGGGAAGGTGTCTCATCCTGGGCTGCCACACACGACGGGGGGGGGGGGGGGCTGAAGCCCTGTGAGTCCAATGGGTGTTGCGCGCCTGACTCAGACCCTGAAGTAAGTAAACGCATTGTAAAATGCACAGGGAGGTGTGGGAGCGAGCAATCCGCATCGCCTCTCATCTTTATTTTTTTCTAAATGGCAATGCTTTGACTTTAAACACGCCTGTCATTGTTTAAGAACGGAGTCGCTTTCACTATGTATTTGCATTTCTTTATTTCATACATGCAAACAAATTGATTCGCTTTTCCGAAGGTGATGGGCCAACAGCTGGTTGTACTCCCGTACCCAGATCAACCCCTCCCGCTGTTCACTGTTAACCCAACTTGCTCTTCTGCCCCAGCATCTCATCTCCACACCCCTCCTCCACCCTGAGCTACTTCCCTTCCCGCTGTCTCCTGAGCGCCGATCGCGATTTACAGCCTCAATAGCTGTAACTCTAATTTACTAAAAAAAAAAAACCTCCACTGCAAATAAAATAACGCATAAAAACATTACCACTACTTTATTAATGTCTCTCTGCTCTCCTTGTCACACTGTCCCTCTCTTCACTTTGTCACACTGTCCCTCCTTTCACCAGTCACTCGGCTTCTTAGTAGACTTCTCCTTTCACCTCAGCCTTTCACTGTCTTCTAATAGTACTCCCCTCCGGTACTTCACGGGCTATCTCTCCCCTTGTCATTCTGTCCCTCCTTCTACCAGTGGCTCTCCTTTTCTCACCCAGTCACTTATTTCATCACTATCTTTCAGTCTCTCATCTCCACCAGCACTTCAAAGGCTCCACCTTTTCATCCTGCCCCTCCCTTTACCAGAGTCGCTACTTCATACCTGACTCCTCCTTTCACCTCGGCATTTCATCTCTCCTAATGGCACTCCTTCTGTCCCCCCTCGTTGCCCCCGTAATTCTGTGCCTTTTTTCTCCTTCTCTCCCCTTCACTGCCACCGTGATTCTGTGCATTTTTATCTCCTGTCCCCTTCGCTGCCCCCGTGATTCGGTGCCTTTTTCTCCTTCTGTCCCCTTCGCTGCCCCGTGACACACCACACACACAACCACAACCACACACAACCACACAAAAACAACCACAAGCACACACACAAGCACACAACCACAACCACACACACCACTACCACAACCACAACCACACATACACAACCACACACAACCACACCGTCCGTGCACACTTTCACCAGGCACAGACACCACTAGCCGTCAGTGCACGCTTCCACCAGGCACACACCACCAGACGTCAGTGCACACTTTCACCAGGCACACACCACCGGACGTCAGTGCACGCTTTCACCAGGCACACACACACCACCAGCGGTCAGTGCACGCTTTCACCAGGCACACACACACCAACAGCCGTCAGTCAGTGCAAGCTTTCGCCAGGCACACACCACCAGCCGTCAGTGCACGTTTTCACCAGGCACACACACCACCAGCCGTCAGTGCATGCTTCCACCAGGCACACACACCACCAGCCGGCAGTGCACAATTTCTACCAGGCACACACACCACCAGCCAGCAGTGCACACTTCCACCAGGCACACACCACCAGCCATCAGTGCACAATTTCTACCGGCACACACACCACCAGCCATCAGTGTACACATCAATTGTTAACGCATCCACAATTAACTATTGTAGCAATCGCAGTAAGGCGCACTTTACTTTTAAACATGTTCATCTAAAGCGCAGCATGCCACTATTGCTACAACAATAAATACACATTTTTTTGGTCTACAATTTATAGACCTTTGTTGCAATTGGTGTTGCAATATTTAGCAATGCCAATAGCTCAAACTTAATTAATGCGAGACCTATTGCATTGCAAATGCTTGATGTATTAATCGTCATTTCAAAAAATTAAACCAGCAAGTACAGCAGACATGGTACAGTGCATTACACCTTTTGATGATATTTGTTACAGATATATAATACTGGATATTGAGTTTCAATCATAGTGTCCCAGCAATTGTGCGTGGCGAATTGGAGAGCGGGTCTACAAATGATGAAGTGTGAGCCATAATGCGCTGCTGATCAGCGAAGGGGAGTTTATCCTCTGGTGGGTTGTGCATGCACTGCTTTGTAAGATTGACTGGAATGGGTTCTAGGTTGGCGGGGCACCTCCAAGTAGCCAAAGCGCTGGTGTATGGTTTTGTTTGTGTGGCAGGCAGGTTCTACTTGTTGCACATTTAGTAGTTTCCTTTAGGGGTGCAGCTTTTGAGTGTCATATATGTGAGAGGCCATTTCAGGATTTGCGTGGAGGGGTCCCTGTTAATGCCGGTCTACTGTTGGTTCTGCTTCAGGCTCCGGGTTCCCACCACTTCCCAGGAGTTCTTGCAGAATTGCATTCCAGCATTCTGCGATTGGTGTTTTCCGTAGTCCCAATGTGTCTTACCTGTGTAGTGCCACGCTTTCTTCCTTGGCCCATACCGGCAGGGAGCGCGCCCCATCTTTTAGTGATCAGTCTCTTTGCGACAATCAGCCCTAGTGCAATGAACCGAGAGGTGACTTTCCGGCGTTTAGTGCTTGTGTAGAGATATAAAATACAGGTCTCCCAATTCAGCGTCAGTATTCTATCTGTGCAGCGGCTCAACAAGGACACCACGGTCTTTCAATACTCTCTCAATCGTGGGCAACTCCACCCGATGTGCAATAGGTCTGCACCTGTGGCATGACAGCGTAGATAGGCAGCGTCCACGTTGTCATAGAATGTATTAATATTCGCTGAAGTAAGGTATGCCCTCTGAGTAATGAAATATTGTATGAGGCGAAATTGCATGTTTCGTGGGACATTACTTGGCCCTTCCAGTACCCTGCTCCATTCAGCAACCGTTAAGGGGCGCTGCAGGTCCCCCACCCTCGGCACCCGCAAAGAAAGCAGCGGCGTTACTGTGTGATACCTGAGGGTGTCAGTGAACCACTTGATAAGGTGCCGTTCCTGGCCCATGGCGTGTAAATATGGACGGTTAAGTGTGTTCGGGGCTCTCTTGACATGTCTCTTATGTAGTGCGAATATGACTGTTTGATCTATGAGGATTATCCTGGTTCTATCCCAGAATTATCCACCAGTGAGGCAAAGGACATCAGGTTCCCTTTGTGATACAGATCCCCCACATCCTGTATCCGCTCTCTGATAGGTGTCGTAACTCGCGGGTTATAATGGGGTCGTAGCCCCGGGCGGGCCTATTAGCGAGAGTGCGGGCGTATGGCTTAATGCTTTGTGTTAGGAGCAGGCTTCTGCGGTAGCATTTGTATGCCACGCTGCGTAATAGTGGTGGTGGTGGTGGTTTGTTTGTTGTGTGGGTGAAATGGGGAAAGAAGGGTTTGGTGGGTCAAGCACGGGAGACCTGTCGCCGTGTCGGTCAGCTACTGCTCCGAGAGACATCTGGCAAACCACTGTAGTTGGGCTGCTAGGTAGTATTTGTTGGAAAGTAGGATCTGCTTCTATGGTTACCACTGCTTTTTGCCTGGAGCTAAGCTGTATTTGACTAGTCAGACCGGGATCCTGCTACTCAGGACACCAGTCCATATGCTTTCTCCCTTAAATTATGTTCAGTACTTGGGTACATGCCAAATTGGATACTGGGGTACCCTTATCAGTCCCTAGTATGTGATACTAAGGTACCCAGTGGATAGGTACCCCACCCATGGGAGACCATTCAAAATGGAACTACAGGCCTGCCATTGCAGCCAGTGCAAGCTGGTGCTAGCACCACTTACTAAAGATATAGGTTTCCTATATCTAGGGTCACTGCACTTAAAATCTATGTCACCCCTAATCAACAGGCCTTTACAATCCTGAAGGCAGGGTGCTTGGTTCTAAGTGAGAGGGTGCCCCTGCTTGAGCAGGACACCTCTACAGCCTACGGAGTCCATTCTCCTGGGTTGTCAGTGAAGCAGCCATATACTATATAGAGGGGACCGCATAATGACGCAATGACCATCTCGAAACTGGCCGCAACGAATCCTATCATTTCTGGTATCAAACATGTTGGAATCGTACCCCGACACCGTAAACGGCGTGAGAGGTATGATTCCAAGCACTGGAAGAGCTCTCCGTTAGGCTCTGTGTTCCCGTTGCCAACCTCCTAGACCCGGACAGCACTAAATGGTTGCTGCCGACCAGAGACACATTTCTGACCTCCTGCTGCTGAGCCAAGCTTGAGCAGGGGAAGGCCGAACAATAGGCATCCTGTCACAGTCAGGATTTAGTGTATTGGAACCGGGTGGGTGTGCTTGCCAGTGCCACTAAGTCTGCATGAGGGACACATTTGGTGTCCCTGTGCATAGTCCAGTTCAAACCAGTCCAGGGATGGCCCCCAGAATCGTCCCAACTCTTTCCCTAGGGTACGTAACCTCTTCACTGCTAGGCCTCCCCCCCTTCCCCTCCCCCCCCCCCCCCCGTGCTAAGCCGCATTTTTGGCTATTTGGGGTAGTTTGCGCTTAAGCCCCTGTAACCTTTTGACCACATAAGGTATCCATGCCAAATTGGAGTCCTTTTCTTCCAACAACATGGGGATTTTGATTCCCCTGGAGGAGACCCAGAAATTATCCAAAATACAGCTACATTTTGTTTTTGGGAAAATGGGGAAAAAAGTAATGCAGAAGAAAGCATCTGTGTTTTTTCCCCTGCAAATGGTATCAACAAAGGGTTTGTGGTGCTGAAATCAGAATCTTCCCTGCTTTCGGGGATTGACAGACATTTGTCAGGAAACCAAACATTTTTACACAGTTTTGGCATTTTATTGGGACATAGCATATTTTTACTATTTTCTGTGCTTACAACCTCCTTCCAGTTAATGGTAGATTGGGGTATGAAAGCAATAATGAATCCTGGAAAGCCAGACAATATTCTGAATTCGTCAAGGGGTCATTTGTGTCATTTGTGTAGATTCTTCAAGGTTTTTGTTTTAATAGAAACTAACAGTTGAAAATAGGAAAAACTGAAAGAGTTGGAAAAACCCAGCCATTTATGCCAACCTTTCACCTGTAAATTCTTCTAAGTATGACAGAGTTTTGAAAGCAATATACCGTTCCATCCACTGGACCCTTCTGGTTGTTATGTTATGTTATATGCATTTATTGCGCGCACAGTTACTCAGCAGTATCCCGGCGCGAATCTATAGAGGTAATGTACTCATCGTCAAACAAAAAGATAGGTTTTCAGTTTTTTCCTAAACACCCCCAAATCCTGGATAGTACGCAAACTCAGCGGAAGTGTGTTCCAGGCAGTAGCTGCCTTCACTGTGAAGGAGCCACCCCCGGTCCTCTGTCGCTTAAAACGAGGAACATGAACAAGATACAAAGACGCGGAGCGCAATGACCGCCCAGGTGCATAAAAAGCGATCCGCTTTTGAAGATAGATAGGCCCACTGCCATGAAGTGCCCGGTGGGCCAGGATCAGTAGCTTAAATTTAACTCTAGCGGCTACTGGTAGCCACTGGTACAAACAAAGCTGGCTATGCACACTGTCCCTAGAGGACAGCCCAGATAACAATCTAGCAGCAGAATTCTGGACTACCTGTAGTTTCTTTAACAGAGAGCCGGGAATGCCAGAAAAAATTGCATTCGCATAATCCAAACGGGACATGATCAGTGCACATATGAGTGTTTGTCTCGCTGCTATTGGTAGAAGGAGGAAAAAACTTCTAAATGATTTAAGCAAACCAAAGCAGCCACCAGCCAACTTCTTAATGTGTATCTCAAACGAAAGACGCTCATCAAACCAAACCCCAAGATTCTTTGCCAATTTCTCGGAAGATATTGGACAGGGGTATTCAGGTGGTCAAAGTTGCTCTCGGAAATTCGGAGGAAACATACCAAATAGTAGAACCTCCGATTTCCCTTCATTACACTTAAGCTTTGCCTCCGCCATCCAGTTAAAAACTGAGGCCAGGTAAGATTGTGCCTGAGATACCGAGCTCACGTCTCTCTTCCAGGTGAATAGTAACTGAGTGTCGTCCGCATATGCCATCACCTTAGCTCCCATTCCCTCCGCTATATAGATCAGTGGGGTCATACAGATATTGAATAGAAGGGGGCTAAGGGCAGACCCTTGCGGGACTCCCGTTGAGAACCTCTGTGGGTAGGAGGAAAAGGTGGTATCCATATCTGCTCCGTCGGGCTTCCAAAAAGGAGCAAAGCCATTCCCATACCGCACCTGATATCCCAATCCTAGTCAGGCGAGATAGAAGCAATGGATGGGAAACCGTGTCAAACGCGCCGAGAGGTCAAGCAGGATAAGTGCCGCCCTCCCGCCTGCATCCAGACCATCTCGTATGGCCTCCGCCACCTCGACCAACACAGTTTCAGTGCTATGTCCCGCTCGGAAGCCAGACTGGGCTGGATGTAAAATCAGCTCCCTCTCCACAAAATCGGTCTGCTGTTTATTTACCACCGTTTCACATACTTTTGCTAGAGCAGGGAGTAAAGAAATAGGTCGTTATAAAGGACTTGTAGGTCCACCAAGAACCCGAGAAACCCAGAGCCAATAACTGAGCACCGTTTTGGAATGGTTTTTTATTGTGTACATTTGGGGGGGGACAGTGAAAAATCGGTATCAAAGACACCCATGTATTTCCGAAATGTGAACAAAATATAGTTTAGAAACAGTAGTTATTTACACCTCTCCGATTGTTGGCCCTGTGCTCAGCTGCCATCTAGTGAAACCTACCAAGCCCACACATTTCTGAAAACTAGACACCGTGGGGAGTCCAGTGAGGTATCGCTTGCTTGGATCCCCCCACGTTTTCCTACCCAAAATCCCATGCAAACCTCAAATTTAGCTGATAAAAATCATCTTTTCCACACATTTGTGTGTGGTATCACCATGCCCGCACTAATGTCCTACCATCCAGCATTCTCCTTGTTCTCCTGAGTAAAATGATACCTCACTTGTGTGGGTGGACCAAAGACCTGTGACTGGGAAGGGCCAAAAACATGGGAATTAAGGGTATAGCACTGCGAATTTTAAGTGCTACATTAAAAAAATATATAAGTTTGTAGCTGATTCTGCATTGGACATTGGGCTCCTACTGGTTTTGAGTCCATACATTGATTGCTATTTTTATATGGATTATTTTAGACACACACGTATCTGTTTATGCACACATACAGTCGAGTACATCAATGAACACCTAGAAATATGTGTATAGCTCTAGGAGCACTGTGACCCTCTGAGGGCCTGTTTTCTAATGCTTACACTTCTTGCATAGTGTAATGTAGCATATAATAATAAATGTTCCCTTTTTGCAAGTGAACCTGTTATGGAGGTAGACTAATGGAGATGGTGTTGAGTTGTTTGTTTTATAATCTTACTTTGTTGTGTTGCACAGTCTTGTTGTATTGGATTTTGCTGCACTGTTTTGCTGGATTGTGATTTTTGGGTTGATATTCTCTTGCACTTCATTTCTGATGGATACTTCTAACAGTAGATTCCTCACAAATATTCTCCAGGCCCCATCCTGGATATGGAAACATCAGCAGCACCAAAGGTCACTGGTTGGATAATCAACTCTTTATTGGGTTTGTCATAGCGAGACTGTGCAGAAAGGGACCATCTCTCGATGGATTGTGCTATGCATTAAAATCTGCTATGCACTAGCTAAGAAGTAGCCTCCTGATGGTTGGCAGGCTTATTCCACCAGGGCCAAGGCTGCTACTTCTACTTTAGCACAATGGGTACCTGTCTTGGACATCTGCCTAACTGCTACGTGGGTGTCTCTTTTGTTTTGTGTATGTAATCTTTATTGAGTTTTACAAGAAATTTCAAAATGGCTTACATGCCGTCTTGATGCCAAACCCATTTCAATAATCAAAAATCTCTCAGCAACCTCCCTGCTCATACCTGTGTGCACACGTATTGTAAACCTGACATCAGCAGAAGTAATTGCATTACTATCCATTGACCTCCCCCAGGATACAACTTATTCAAAATCTGTTCCTATTTACAGGCTCATTCCACTCTCCGAGAACGGCAGGTGACACAGTTAAAAGTTCATTAAGCACATTAACCCATTGTCATTATCACAGACTGGTCTGCAATGCATCATGTACTCCACATCATTGCAGACCTAAAGAGCAGTCTTGCATCCTGAGGGTCTGTCTGCTTGACCCCCCCCACATCTGCAGTTCATCCTCCAATTTTTCACCTCTTCTCTCCTGTTTCATGTATAATTTCTTTGCCACTGCCCATTATAAAATATCTCTAAGCCAGTCTCTTTACCTTGGAGGCTTCGGCACCAGCCATCTGATAGCAATGCGGCGCTTAGCCAGCAGCTGCCCCAAAAAAAACATCGAACTCCGATTTTTCATTGTCGGGATTGGTGTATTCCCAACAGGACTTGTTTGATATTAAGTTGTGCATTCCTGCCAGTAGCCTCATTAAAGTTGTCCATTACTTCCAGCCAAAATAGTACCAGTGACAGGCAGGACGACAGCAACACGCTGCTCTGGTGAAGTATATGGCGTGCAGGGTTTTAGGCGTAAATTATTCTTGGTGCACTTAATTATATTGTATCAATTTGAAACTGCCATTGGATGAGACTCTCCATCCCCTCGTGCACCCTCTCACATTCAGCGACCTTGATAGGCTCCGATGTCACACCCCCCTCTCCCTGTTGTGTATTTTTAAAAGTGTCGCTGGAAGGTCTTCTCGTAGAGCCCGATATGTTTGATATCTACTGCCGTCCTTCCGCTATAGCCGTCATTATCAGCAATATCTTCGATGGGGCAGCACCTCTGAAAAGCAAGCCTAGATCTCTCCCACAGTGATGCCACTGGGGCCAAGTACCTTCTGAAGCCAACTGGCCAGAGGTTCCATTGCTAACATCAATCACACCAATCAGGACACAGTTGCAATCACTTGCCATAATAAGATTTGCAGAGAGGTACCCAGTTCGCTTAGCTGTTACTTGACCATATAACTCTGGGCAATCTGTATTAGGCGTGTAAACATTAAGCATATAAAGTTCCTTCCCATCTAGTGTCTCGAATAGGAAAACAGATCGAACCACCACATCTACCTTATGATTCTGATAGAATAACGGGACTCCAGGAGCTATCCAAAGCATTGCCTCCCCCTTGCAAATCCAGAGTAGGAAGTGGCATAGAGCTGTTCTCTGCCTCTTCTGTAGGTGTGCTATACATCCCCCAGATGCGTTTCTTGTAGGAAGGCGATGAAAATTCCATATCATTTTATATATATATGTGTTTTCATATCAACCATATCGGGGCTATGTCTAGTGAGACTTACATTACAGTTAATTACAGACACAAAATGTACAGAGCAGGCAAATAAGACTGGTTTGACCTCTAGATCAAAAATGAATGGGCCAGCAGTGGTTCACCCCTTCAATAGTTCTTTCTCATGTCCATCTCCGCATTGAAGTGGGCCCGCATCTGTGCTGTTACTGCCGGGTCCAGGATCACTTCTCCGTTGCCTGAATAATTCCCTGGTTTCCGGTACCACTTTGTATTCATGAGGGTACCATCAGGACTGACGACCATCCTGCCTGACGTCCTAGTTCCTTCCAAGCTTCTGTTCGCATGTTCCTCCCCCGCAGTCGTGCAAATTGTCTTAATAGATTCCAAATGTTCTGTTTCTTGCTGGAGTCGTTCCGATGTGGATCTTCTGCAAGAGTATCCACCCAGTAATTCGCCTCCCCAGGCGAGAGAAAGGAACAAAACCTCCCCCTCATACTGCACTTGTAGCTTTATGGGGTACATCAAGCTGTATTTCAAGAAGATGTGTCAGAGAATTTTTTTTTTTTAACACTTCCTACGCAGGTCTTTTACTTTTTTAATATATCAGCAAAGATGGAGATGTTCCTGCCTTCAAACTGGGGTGGACCCTATACCAGAACATGTTGCAGAATGGTATCCTAGTCGTGAAAGTTGAACAGGCGTGCTACAAGTGCTCTTGGGGGCAACCCCGGGCACAGTGGTGTAGTTCACGCCTAGTTCCCTTGTTCAATAGTAAATAAATTAGAGAAACGTTTAGGGCATAGTATTGACGATCCAGTCTTCGAGGAATAGTTCAGTGGGCTGCCCTGCCACTTTCTTTGTTTCTTCAAGCTGTACGTCCAGGTGTACCCTACGCAGAGTTGATAGTCTCCTTCAGGACCTTTACTTTTGTTGAAATTCCACTACGTTGTCTTCCGTCATGGTAATCCTCTCCACCACTTTCTAGAGGTTTATCCTCAGCAGGCTGACTTCTGTTGCCACAGAGTCTATTTTTACCACCATTGCCTCAAAGGAGCCCTTGACTTCAGCCATCAAGTCTGCCAAATTAGGGTCCTGGTCCTGCTCCGCTTCACGCTAGCTGCCCATGGCCACCTCTTTGGGGTACAATGTATCGGTGGAGTTCACTATTTTCTTACCTGCGCTGGCTTGGGATTTTTCTTCTTTCCCATTTTGCGCAGCAAGTCAGTACTTTATACATTTTTTCTTTTCAAGGGACTGCTTTCTGGACAGAGTGCACCAATCCACTCCCAGGGCTGTACCCTCCAAGCATCTTGAAACAGTCTTTTCAGGGTCACCCCCAGTTCCTGTTTCACATAGATGCTAGGTAACTTTTCCTCCCGCCGGTGGAAGACCTCTCGCTGCAGGGACCCAGGGCAGCAGTTCTATCACAGGAATCCATGCAGCTGGATTGGCTTTCATCCTCATGCTTTCTGATTCCCCAATTGTCATCCCCAGGTCAGTATGGCTCACTCACCTCTTCACAGTCTCAGGACAGACATGCGTTCAGGACCGCAATCCTTCCAAGACCGCACCTTTGCAAAGGGGCAAGGGTATCTGTGAGTCCCACCGGTCCAGGCACAGGATTGCAAGCCAGTGGCACCGATGCGGAGTGGGCTTCTCAGGCCCCTCTCCTCACAGAATCCACGCACACTGCCTATTTTGATCCTCTCTTTGTATTCAGGTCTCTCAGCCAAGCAGTGCCGTGGGCCTGCGGCACCGGACGCTGCCACCAATCCACTCTCACTGCTGTCTTGTGCAGTCCCTGCGCTGCACTGCTCCTCAGGAGGGCCCCACCTAGCCTCAACAGGATCTTGCTGATTGTTATCCAGCGCTGCTTCCAGGGTTCCCGCAGCACCGGGGTTCAATCCGATCCAAGGCGGCAGGTCTCTTCTTCCTAGCAGTATGCTGACCAGAGCCAGGGGAGAATGCCCCAGGTGCTTCCTCACATTTGTCTTTCACAGCCTTCTCGCTGCACAGATCCACAGGCCAGCCCGCCACAGGATCTCAGTGTGTGCTACCTGGCTTCCCACGGTGCAATCAGTGTGCAGCTGTTATGTCTCTGCTACCTGGCGATATGCCGCCCAAGGCCTGTGGAGCATGTCCCAGGTGTAGTTGGCACGGCCAGTGACCCCCAGAGAGGCCTTATGTCCCCCCTGCAGCATGGCATGTCAACACCACACCTTTCTCTCATCAGCCACTCATCCCAGCTGCGGTGCATGGTAATGCACAGGGCCCTCCACAGCTTTCTTGATGCAGCTTGTGCCATCTTCGTTTTGCCTCCCACCGTCCAAAGTCTACTAGTGTGTTCAAGCTTGGAAGTGGTACACAAGCGTCAGGAGTCATAGATGTCTCAGTATCTTGGCTGATTTTGGTTCACTAGCAGGAGTCTCCGCTAGGAGCAGCTACTCGGCCATCTTGCCTGGCCACTCCCTGCATTTGCTTGTGGGTGTCACTTCACACGTTCACGAAGCACTAGTGCTTAGATAGTCAACTCTGCAGAGACGAGCATTTTGCCTGCTCCGTCCTTGGTTTTAAGCCAGTTCGCAGAACCACTTCCAGGGAGGTATTGCTTGGGTATTTATTCTAAGGTGAAGAATCAGAGGTTAGTAGTCTCTTTCAGAAGAACAAGTTACTTACCTTCGGTAACGGCTTTTCTGGTATAGAGTCTATCTAACGTATATTCCTCAAACCCTCCCATCCTCCCTGTTCTGTGAACTGAGCTCTTAACTTAAAAGATCCCACTTGACACTGCAGACTGGTCCTGGGTTTTACATGGCTTTGCTGTTTGGTGTGGAAACAGTCACTAAAGAAATAGTTTGCCGGGGTGCCACTTATATGGGCAAGTAAACATCAATTCCGATGTGGAGCCGGACATTGACACTAGTGATGCTCAGTGGTGCTGTCCAAGATTTCCCGAAACTAGTTGGGTGCCTGAAAAATATTGTAAGGTGAGGTATCTGCGTTTAGACAGAAGTTACCGAAGTCCAGTAACTTGTTCCTCTAGCACACACGGTAACTGTCCCGCTTTCACTCTTAAATCTGCTCTCACTTTCATGATAAACTATAGAGTATTTTTAATGTTATGGTATACTTGTATCTGATATTTTTTTTGTGGTCACTGATGCTGCATTTGTCACGTTTTTAATTAGAAAATGTGTTTTTGTTTTTCAGTTTTCACCATTATGTAGTGGTTCAAAAAGATACCTGTCTTCAACTGGTGCAGATGGCACGATATGTTTTTGGCAGTGGGATGCTGGAACACTTAAAATAAAGTCAGTAGACTTCTATGATTATTCAGTTTGATACCAGCACAAAAAATATTGCTGTGAAAAATGTCCAGGAATGTAATTTAACATAGTATACATATGTATGTAACATGTTCACTGTATTGCACTGTAACCTGAGGGCATCTCATTTATTTTCATAAAACAGTACTTTATTAAGTCATGAACTGTTGCATTCAGTTCATGTGAAAAAAACAGTTTTACAAATCCACTGAAAAAGTTTGCTGGATTAAAGCTCTAAAGCGGCGTGCAGCATATTAAGTAGCTTATAAGTGCTGATTGTTTGTGTAACGCAAATTTATGGTGAAACCGTACATTTAATTCCCCTTGTTATATTGTGACACAATTGTAAGTGAAATATGAGACGTAGGACCACTGTCATGACAAATATTTTTTTCCTGCTTTTTGCAGATGGCAAGAAATGTTGTTGATGGTTTAGAGATGTTTTATCAAAGCTCTCAGCCATCAAATTAACAGAGGTGTGGCTTCCGTCCTAGTTCCTAATCACAAACATTTCTTCCTTAATAAGTTACCAGACTCATTGGTGTCCTGTGCTATGACTTCTGTGATATAGTCCAAGAGATAAATGTGTTTTTCTCTAGTAATACATAACCTAATTGTGCTCGTTCTGGTAGATGCAGAACTCCGCATGGGGGTTTCCCAGTAACCCACGAGTGTATTGTTAAGGAATACAGTGTAAAAATAGTATTACTCTCCAGGGGATGTTTTTGGGATTTCTGAACAATACGCTGGAGGAATGGGCGTATACTAAATAAATTACAAGTTCCCTAAATTAAGTGTTGTTCCTCCACTGTTGATACATTCTATCAATTTCCTATAAAATTAAGTCTATATTTTCTTCATTTTGTTTATTTATATTGGGTTTTATGGTTACCCAAACATTTTATTTCAATATTTAGAGATTCTTTTTCCCCAATGGTTTTTCCAATATTTTAAATAAAACTCCTTTTTTCCACACCAGTGCTCTTTTTATGTCGTTTTTGAGTCTAAATGCTCTATTAGCAAGACCATGTTTCTTAGTAGAAGCGAACATTTAAGTCCTGAAACCTTAATCAATGTCTCTGTGAAAGACATTGTATTGTTTATTTTCTTGAATCTATCATAACACAAACTCTTAATTCGGTAGCTATACGTTGGGTTCGCTTCATGGGTACAGTGGATGCGTTTTGGCCCCTATTATTATTTTACAGTCCGCCATAAAGACTGTCTCAGGGACAAAGTTATCAAGAACTATCAATTGGTCTAATTTCATCAAAAAGTGCTACACGGGCTAATATATATATGGGCATACTGTGTTATTATTTCGGATTTGTAAGGTTATTTGGAAATAAACCACAGGGGCCCACCTGGATGTGAACCAGGTGTGTAAATCCGACTTAGTCACATTTACTATATCACCTAGGTACATACATATGTTAATGCGATGGAGTGAGGGTAAATCCGTAGTCTCCTGTCGATTGCTATAGCTACCGATATGTTACATGCACTCATTCATTTCTATCATTCCTGTCTTAATACGCAATTCAGTGTACATACTTAACGACATATACCGGGTGACATACCTCTAAATATAAGGGTATGCTTCAAATAATTTGCAGCACTGCATCTGCTAGTGAACAAAGACAGATTAAGTTTAAAGTACTGGCTCAATATTGGATAAAAATATTCATTTTATTACATGTATAATGTGCCCTCCGGGCCATACCCTACCCCAAAGTGTGGAAGCATTTCCTAATGGTATATGGGGCTAAAATGGGCTGTGTGCCCATGCTCTGCATGCATTAGTTATCCTCCTGCGGTTTGGGACTCTTTGACATATTGTGACGGCAAAAGCACATCAGAGTAGGAACAAGTGTGTTCTAGCTCAAACGTGGTGTATGCACATGGGACCCTGTGCATGACTTTGACCCGCAGTATTGATCAGGTTGGACATGGTGTTCTTACTGTTCCTTTGAGCCAGAACAGTGCCAGCCATATTTGAATGGATTTGGAATCCTGTTTGGTCCATCGTTGCCATAGTGTTTGTTATACTTTTATCTTGGTGGCAACCTTTTAACTTATCGTGTGAGGTCCTCACTGGAAGATTATTTTACCCAAACTGTAGCCTCCTATACAAAATAGACTACATTTATATGTGAACTGATTGCCTCATTTTACTTTCACTTTATGTGGAAATTATGTCAGTGCAACATGAAAAGAAAGAAGCTATTCCCCAGCAGCTCTACCTCAAATATGAACAAGAGAAACTCTTTGATGCAAGCACCAGTTGGTCTTTTAATGCCCTCCCCAGTGTCAGCCAATAGCCGACAGACGCACTGGGGAGGGAATGTGTGCGTTAACCAGAGGTCGCCGCCAGCACTAAAGAAGTTAAACTCTGAGCAATAAGGGGAGATATGGCAAACAATGGGATTTACTGCAGAGCTTGATCATAGACCCCAGCATCTTAAACTCTGACCATCAGATTCTTATGGAAAACTTTACCCAAAGTGGCTGATACATTTAGCAGTAAGCAAGGCTGAAGATTGACCTTGGCCTGCTAGAATTTGTGGAACATCCTAGAATGAAAGTAAGGCTATTTTAGTACTGTGAGATGGCTGAAAACTCGAATGAGCAGGATCCCAAGACGTTGTTTTCCTAAAATTCAGAAACCTTTTAATAGTCTTTTGAATATTTTAACTGAATAAGGGATCAGTGAGCTTGGCTCAAAGGTACTCAGGCAGGCTGAATCAGCTGTACGTTTCCTCTAGAGTGGAGTTAACAATGCTTTCATTCAAGCCTTTGTCACTGTATGACCGTTATCTAGAACATACTGTGCAATATGAGGGGGCCCAAGGCACAGTAACGAAGTAGGAACTGGACCCAGGTTATTCTGTAGGCAGAGTGCAAGGTTGCCAGAGCTGCCACAGGTAAATGGGAAAGAAAAGTGGAGCATTTTAATTGCACTTCTCATGACATTACCAAGCAAGCCTTTTCATGTTCTTTCACTATCTCCTAAACCTTATGTATGGGGTAATCCTCATTCTTCGCTCTGGAATGAGCTAACATTACCACTGATCACTGGGTTCTCCAGATCGTTCGATTCAGGCACACCCTTCTATGTCTGGAAAAAGCACCAGGAATGCAACTCTGCTATGGCGGAGAACCCTCTCCCCACTGCTTTTAAGCAGTGCACTGCAAAGGAAACATAAAATGATAAAAACTTTGAGTTATCATTTTATGTTTCCTGTTGCTTTGTGGGCGGGCAGGACTCCTCTACTCTCGGAGCAGGGCAGGGGAGTGTTTTGCCCACTCCTAAGTGCGCAGTGACTGTTTGGTCGGCTCTCTCGGGCCGCCCAAACCAGTCATGCGCACTTTCCCTGTTCTCCGTGCAGACTGTATTACAGCCTGCTTGGAGAACAAGCCCATGCCCCCATTCCCTGTTTAAACGTCGAACCAGGACCCTCAAAACCAATCACAACAATGCATTGCAGCGTTATTGGTCAGGGGAGCCTTTTCTGTACTTACTGTGCCACGGAGAGCTGGAGCAGACACGCGGGATCCGTGCGGCAAGGTAAGTGTCTCTTTTTGTCCCCTCCCCGAGCACCTGCCCTGCCACCCGCGAACTATGCCAGCCGCCACTGAATGCACTCGAGCTCCAATCCACGAAGGAACACCATCTAAGCTAATAGAACTTCAGCAAGAAATTCTTCTTTTAAAGGAGTTTTTAGAAAAGGTACCGACATTTGAAAGAAATCTGGGTTTCTACTCCACGTTCTTCCCAGTGAAGGAGAAAACAGGAGAATGGTGACCTATCCTGGACCTCAGAGATTTTCAACAGTTTATGAGAAAACTGGCCTTTTGGATGGTCATCTTGTAAGAGGACATATTGTTGCCATAGGTAAGGGACTTCCTTACCTTCATGAACCTACAATACATCATGCCTGTCAATATATTCTTATAAATTACAACTACAGAGAAGTATCTAAGTGTCTTTTGTCACAGGGTAGCACCACCGTTTCCAAGCTCCCTCAATTAATCTGAAAATTGTCCCTTCCCTGAATATTCACAGTGCTTGCCCCCTATGGCAACTCTTCTATGTTGAAGGCCCCTTAGGAAGAAGAGCCCTCACAACTCCCCAGACGTTGCATCCAGCTCTTATGTCAATTGGGTCTGGCACCAAATGTTCAACTCTTCTAGCTCTCTTTCTACATACATGTATTTTCTTTATGCAGTCCTGGATATGTAGCTTGGCAGAGCATTTCCTCAGCTAAGTGGGTTGCAAAGCTTCAGACACCGGTCACTGAAAAACTGTCTCCGTCAGGACTTTACTAGGCCTAATATCATTCTGCATAGAGCAAGTTCCCTTATGCTTTCTACTGTGAATACCGATTCACAAGGGGTATCAAAGCATTTGACAGTACAATGTAATGACAGTTTCCCAAAGCCTCTAGCAAACCCTGCAGTGTTGACGTTTTCCCGACCACCTCAACCCAGTCCTTCCCTGATGACGTTTACTTCCATGGAAGATTGAGGAACTCATGTGCAGAAGCTGTACATAGAGAGTCTATTGTCCTACCAAGAACATTCACCCTGCATAAACCTCTTAGAGCTAAGGGCCATCAGACCATGGCCCCACATGTTGCTGCCAAGACAAGCAGGCCAAGCGGTCTTGATCAAAACAGACAACACAACCAAGGAGGTACTATGTGGGAGGTGTCACAGCTTCTATGGGACTCTGCTGTTGCAAACAAAGTAGACATCTCTGTAGAACACCTTCCAGCAGTGGCATTTGGTACATTTAAATTGAATATTTAAGTTAAATATGAAATGTAACTGAGCTTGAGCCAAACATGCAGGGAAGCAATGGAGGTTTTACCTCTGCTAGAAAAGTTTAGAAACAAATTGGTGCAAATGATGCATTTTCAGTTTATATTTCAAGAAAACTTGCTACAATTATTTGAAGAAAAAAAGGGGTGTAAATGGATTGACAAATACTGGCCACTCTCTCTGCACTGACACACACCCATCACAGCAGAAAATCCTCAAGATGAAGGAGCACACAAAATGCGTTGCGTCTAAACTTTTTCCATGATACAATTCTGTGAATTACAATAAACTTTCGTTTAGATACAAAACCTTTACAAAGAGAACTCAACCAGTTCTACATCTCGGACAACATGAATCCTGTCAAAGAAATAAACGAAGAGAATTTGTTCGTAAATTCTTTTTTCTTTCTTTTTATTCATGCGATGAAAGTGTGTAATCAAAAAACTTCTTGACAATAAATCACATACAGCTTACGCTTTTGTCCCTATTTCACAGGACTTCTTCAGGACAAAATGCTTTGGTGAATTTATTTTATTCGTAGATATTTTGTATTGAGGTGTAGTACTTTTGGTGAGTTGCTCAATTCTAATGCTAAACTAATATATTTTTTTGTGATGTAATCTCAAACTCAGTCCTTGGAACTGAAAATCTCAAAAAATGAATGCTCCACACAGTAATTGATTTCTTTTATCTTATTGTCATGGTACATCTTGACAGTGAATGTCCCGTTACGAACTCGGTCAGGGAAACAGCGAATGTGGATGGAACTTGGGATCGGCATTATCATGTGGTCGGTTGCCTGATGGTCCTATGATTTGAAGAGTGGAGTATCACGTGAAATTTCATTGGAATTACGATAAGATAAAAGAAATCGATCACTGTGTGGAGCATTCGTACAAGGTAGCAACAACCAAGGATATTAGACCCTCATATGTCAACAACAAAGCTACGCCAGGACACCAGGAGGAAACGAAAAACATTCTTAGGGCACCCATACAGGAGCTGGACTCTTTCCGAGCCCCCCCCTCGCCCCCCCCAACCATCTGTACTGAATCCGGTCGTGGAAGAAATTCTCTTTGTACTCCTGCCTAGGATTCCATAGCTATAGACTACTGAGTAGTTTATTTGACGGAAACACTAGAATGTGCAGAAACCACATTTTCATCCACCCAAAAGATATCATTTACACCTGTGAAAGCTACAACAGGAATAATTCTACTCTCATGGAAAGGAGCAATACGAATTTTACTTTGGATTCTCCCTGATTGAGAAAAAGTCTGGGCAATGGCGGCTAATTACTTGACCTCAGAGAAATGAAGAATGTACTCAAAAAGCTATCCTTTCAGATCGTGACTCTCCAAGAAGTCCTTTTGGTGTTCCAGTAAGGGGAATACATGCAATTGCTGTAATGCGGGGCACTCTTTAGTCAAGTAGACTTGCTGTGTAACATCTTTCAGCTTATCAGAACAGCAAAACTGATCTCGGTCGTGCTTTCTGAGAAATTCACGACAAAGTTCCACCATGAACAAGTGGATTACATTATTGGCAAGTGAGGCTGCCTTTTGCTGGACCTCTTTGCCTAGTCCTAAAAGAAGTGCCAATACTATGCCAGCAAGTGAGAAATGTAACTGCAATCAAGCGCCTGGAATAAGTCTTTCAGCTCTAAAAAAGCCCTTCATTGTTACTCTGTAGAAAATAGTGCTTTCCATGATTACATGTGTGGCTCATAAGGGCTTTTGCAAACAAGGTCCCAAGATTCTTTCAGGAAAGTTCCAAATCTATGTACCTCTAAGATCTGGTGAATCACTACTTCTCATTCCACTTTGAAATAGCTTTCCTTCCTGTTTATGCACAGAAGTCAGTCACTTGAAATTTCGTAGGGGCCTGAAAACATGGTTCCCCATTAGTCTGTGTTCTTTTGTTCTGCACCAGGACAACATTGATAGGATAGCTGTTGCGCTTTAAAATACATCTCATCATCAGACACTGGCAACCAGAAACCAAGGGCAATGTCTTTTTATTGAGATGGTCGCATATCTTTTTAAATGCTTTTCCTCAGTGTCCCTTAATGCCCTTTGTACTGAAAAAGCAACAGTAGCTCTCTGTTCCCGGTTTTACATTACTCCAGTGTGGACTATTCGCTACTGATACAGAGACTTACTGAGGCTGTAATGCATGGTATTACATTTCAAAATGAGTCCCCTGCTCCTATCCAGGCACATGGACCAGATATTCCACCACAATCTCTCAGCCAGACAGCTTGGTTCCTGGTTACGTAGAATTTGGCCTCTTGGACATTCCATCTGAGTGCAGAAACATTCTGGCATAGGCATGTGCTCCATCATCACAAAGACCTACAGCACCAAGTGAAAGCTTCTCTGCATGTGGTGTAAAGACGCGCGGTCTCCATGCAGCCTCGTTAAATCCTTCCATACCTGCCACTAATTTAGGAGTGGGTGTAAGTACTCCTCAGTTAGAATCAATCTAACCCTGATCTCAAGATTCAGAAGAAAGGAGTATAGTTCAGCATCCTTGATGTAACAAAAGATTGTAAAACAATTTGAAAAGGCTATTTAGGTCTTTGCCTCCAATATTCTGCTCTTCAGTGTCTTTGGAGCTGCAAAGGTTATTAAAGCAACCCATGCTACTTCCCTTTGAGTGATCCATAGAGCTAATTTAAAGTTCCTTTCCTGGAAAATAGCAGTTTTGCTTGCTCTTATGATAGCCAGGAGAGTTGGGGGAGGCACAAACTTTGAGCCATTTTTCTCAGATTTGTTAGTGACCATGCCACCTATCGAACCAACCTGAAATGTAAGCCCAAAGTGCCTTGACTGTCCTCTGAATGAGCCTGTTATTCTGCACTAATTTTGTTCCTAATGATACAACGTCGGCTGCCAAATCTTTTCATTTGCTGGATGTACGCAGGTGCATCAGATTTTAGATGTACAAAACAAGCTTTTTCTCCTCTGACCAGCCAACACCTATCCAAATGAGGATTACCATGTTGACTATCCGCCTTCATCATCTTCTGTCACAACACGGCAAAGCATCCACCCCAAAGTAGAATGAGGGTATATTCCACCACAAGCATGCACTTTAAACTGAACTGCCTTTGCAAGACCTCTACCATTCAGCCACTTGGAAGTGTAGTCACACTTCCACAAAGCACTACTGTCTGGATGTTAAATCAATGGCTAACTTAGCAGCGGGACAGACAGTTGTCTGCAACTTATTTCAGGTGAGCCTGTTTTCTATTAGGATGCAAACATGTGACTGATTTGTTCTCCAGCACCGAATCGTTCATGTAATTACTTACTCCCTGGTCAGAGTCTCAGTTCTGTCATATACATTTTTGTTTTTTTTAGTCTTCTATTTACTTACCGACCGACCGAGGTCGCTGCATTTCAGAGCATATGAGCAAAAGCTCCAAGAGTGCTTGAATTAGTGAAAAGCCTCTCCAGTGATGGAACACCCGGCAAGACCTAGGGCAGCTTTTAGGGTTTCTCTGGGGTGCTCAGGTGGGGGTTGTTGCACTCCTTGCAGACCCCAGAACACTCCTTATGTTGATGGGGCATCACAAATCACCAGGGCCGATAGGTTCATTTGCCCCTGCCTCTCTTATTGGAGCTCCTGGCCTGCTCTGGTGTAGGAGCACCACTGGGAGCCCACTCCTCAGCTGCCGGGTTGGCTTCTGAACTGGCTAACCTAACTCTGGTGCTGGCAGGGTGTTCTTCACCTGCCCACATGGTGCTTGAGCAGGTGCCTTCAGGGCTGCACCTCCCAGTTTCCCCCCAGACACTAGCATGTGAAGCAGTAGGCCTCCTGGCTGCTTGAAGGCCACCTGTGTGTCAGCTGTGTTTAGGATCAATCCACAGGCCCAGACTAGACAACACCTTAGGGGCGGGTGCTGTCTCCCTGACAACCTTAAGAGAAGTGCGAGCTCTATAGATCGTGATGCTGGAACAGTTGAGATGCCATGATTTTAGTGCGTTTCTTACTAAAGTGCAGGAAGAGGAGGGGAAAACAAGGCCCTTGGTAGCCTTGCTGATCAGACCCAAAATTCGTGGGGCCCTGATTACTTGCATCCGTACCGAAACTGAGACCTCTGTTCATAACTCTGTGGAGATAAATTACTTATTCCGGGTGTATTATGAGGTTCTATACACTGCTCTGTTACCAGCTGAGCTAGAGGTAGTGAGGTATTTCTTGTCTTTCTTACAGCTTCAGGTATTGGATGGACAAGCACGAGAGTTACTGGGAGGCCCGGTGTCATTGCAGGAGATACAGGTAGCTATCAAGAGCATGGCCACAGGCAAGACACCGGGACCGGATGGACTCCCTGCGGGAATTCTATGCCATGTATGCCTCTAGATTGGCACGCTGTCTGGTGAACTTATATGCTGAATCCTTGAAGCCCGCCACCTCCCTTTGTCCACGCAGGATGCACTTGTGATCCCGCCCTCTAAGACCACAACTTCGGGTGCCCGATTTGGGGACTATAGGCCGCTTTCCATGCTTAACATGGACTTTAAGATTCGTAGCAAGGTCCTGGCACTGCGCGTATTGCTCTATATGACCTCTTTAATTCACATATACCAAAACAGATTTATCCCGCCCCGGAACACCTCATTTAATTTACGCCAGTTGTACTCTGTACTATATCGCCACAAGGTGTGAGCCCTTTCCACATGTGGCTATCTTGTCCATTGACCTAGAAAAAGCCTTCAACTCTATTGGATGTGAGTTTTTATTTGCTGTGATTGTGTGCATGGGCTTTGGAGAAGACTAGCTTCAATGGGTTAAAATGCTGTATGACAGCTCCCCGGTGTGGGTTAGGACCTGAAAAAAGGCATACGCCCTATATAAGATTTTTCAGGGCACAAGGCAGGGTTGTCCTCTATCCCCTCTTTTATTTGGCTGGTACACTGGAGATATAGAAAGTTGACACCAAAAGACAATTTGATGTGTTATAAACCTCAAATGAGAGAGGTGCAGACACAGGTTATATATGAAAAGCATGAATATTTCTGTATATTACTGTCTTTCTTTTGTAGTATGCCTAGCAAAACCAACAGAATACATATGTAATGCTTTTGATAATCTAAATGCCTATAACATATGTTTGAATGAAATAGGATCAATCCACAGAAGTCCCATGGGAACCATTCCAGTGTCACCCAACTGTGATCCATTCAAGTGCTGGAGGCCAGCTAGACATAATGCCCGTTAATTTTTTCTCTGGCATCATGTAGCTTCTCCTTCCAGCTGGGCTTTCTTTCGACATTGTTGCTTCTAAGTCCAGTGTCTTCTCAAGTATCTCTCCCTTGTGCAGGGGGATACCACAACATAACTCTACCCCTGCCATGTCCTCTTGCACAATATTCTGATTCATTTTAAGAAGGCAACTTTAAGTGGTCTATAGAAATAATTTCTCTGGGAAGATTGAAAAGATTGTCTACTATATAGTAAGAGAAATGAGTCAACATTTGAGTACATTTGTGTGGCAGCAGGGCTTGGGAGGATAGGAGGGGTTGTGGAGGGGGTGTGGGGGGGGGGGGGGTCAGGGGGGTTAGTCTGGGATCCAAAGGCCTTGATTATCATTATTGCTGAGCCTTGGAAATATGACAGTACTTAAAGGTCCTGTACCCTTACACTCAGACACAGCCTTTGCAGGCTGCATGTTTTGGTGCAGAACAAAGTGAAGTCGACGTGGCAAACATCTCTGTGTGCCATGCCTACAACCCACTGCCCTGGCCTAGATCAGTCACCCCTCTAGCTGGATGCACTATACCAGTGGAGAGGGTACAGGTGCATGAGCCCTATACCCTTACAGTGTGTAAGTCTATTCTTAGACATTGTAAGTGCAGTGCTACCATTAAGAATATATGGTGCTGGGAGTTTGTCGTTACGAACTCCACATCACCATAATGGCTACACTGAAAACGGAGAAGTTTGGTATCAAACTTCTCAGCACATTAAACCCAAACTGATGTCAGTGTGGGATTTAATGAAAAATACACACAGAGGGCATCTTAGAGATGCCCCCTGAAAACTAACCTACCACTGTTGTCCAAGCTGAGTGGCTGCTTTCAGCTGCCACCACCAGACATGTTTCTGGAACCCTGGGTCGAGAGCCTGCTGCTCTCTGGGGCCTGAAACAATGCATCCTGGGACGAGATGCCAAGCCTCCTCCCGCAGGATGGGCAGGGTTCACGAAGGGGGAAGCTTCAAAGGCTTGCCGCCTTTGTGAGCTTCCCCAGGCCACTTGCTGCTCTCAGCAACTGATCCACACTGGTTCTGACCCCCACCTTGGGTGGGAGAACCGGTGGGAAAAACAAGTGAGGAAGAGAGGTGTACCCACCTCTGCCAACTCCACCCCTCAGGTGGGGGAGGCGAGGTGAATCACAACTCTCAGTCCACGCCATCTTTAAGATGGGGGGACTCAGCCAACCAGGGACAAGCTCATGCTCCCCTCCCACTGGAGGGTGGCATAATAGGGGGTGTGCCAACCCCAGGGAAGGACCCATTGGTCCCGCCCTTTTACCTACCTGTAACACCCCTAAAGCTAGTATTTAGGGGCTCCCCGGAACGTTGCTTCCTCAGACAAGAAGAAACTACAAGAAGAAGAAGGACCGAACATCCGTGCAGTAGCTAACAAGAGGAAGACGCCCACTGACTTGGCCCCTGTCCTACTGGCCTGTCTCCACCTCGAACCTGCTCCTGCAAAATCCCGGTGTGTCCTCCAGCCAGCGTACTCTGAAACCCTGGAGGACCTGCCTGCCTTCAACCCCAAAGACTTTGTCTCCTGTGAACAATGGATTTGTTCATCTGCGACCTCTAGCTCCGGCCAGACACCACAAATCCGCCCCACTCTGCACCCGCCGTCCACGGCTCAAGCACGAGAAGACAAACACCACAAGGAGGTCACCCTAGCGATCCTGACACAAGATCCGGCGACCCCTGACCTGCCTCAAGCCTCCAGGCAACGCCTGCGGCCTAAATCCAGAAAGTCCCCTCAACCGCGACCAGGAGCTGGTAAGAAGATCCGACCACAAAAGGCAGCCCTGCACCCGAAGCCGAATGGCCTTGTGTTCCCAAACCGATGGTGCCTAACTAACCCCTAACTTACCAACTTACCTCTCGAAGTGGTGGTCGCACCCAGAAAACCTTTGTCCCCAAGCCTGCAGTACCTTTGCAAACCAGAGGTTCCCCATTGAAAACAGGGCGCCCGACGTCGAAACAGCAACCTGCACCCAGCCGCCCTAGTGCCGCTGAGGATGCACCTTTTGGTGCTACTTTGTTTCCCCATTTGCCCCGAGGTCAAGTCCAGGAGCTTTGCTCCCACACCCAAGTGGCCTGCTCATCAGCAGCCACCAACCAGAGGCCCCCTATCCCCCTTTGGATAACACTGGGCCTCAGCACTCCACACCCGGCCGCCTCTGAGGGTGTAACAAGAGTGCATCCTTGACCCTGGTGGACCCCTGAGTCTACCCCCAGAACCTCAACTCCCACTACCAAATACTTACCTTAAAACCGATAACACTATTTTCCTTCATAGGATAACACTGACTGTTTGTCTTGGAAAAGTTTCAAAGTGTGGAGTTTGAAAACCTAAAGAAATTCTTTAAAATTGCACTAACTTAACAAAAAACGATTTTTCTTAACCTGTCCCAGAGTAGTATCTAGGTATACTACTCTTGAGTAAGAAAAGCAATCTCAAAAGTAACTTACCTGTAATTTTACTGAAAAGCCCATTCAAGTCTATAAACTGTATTTACAAAGTATTGAATTTCTCTGAAACCATACTCTAAGTCAAAACAAAGTGCATATACTATTACAAATCCAAACTGTATTACAACTGTATATTTACTGAAAAGTAATTATCACTTACCTGTGCCAGGCTTGCTTGGTTCTAGAAAATAGAATATCTAAAAGAATATTTTTATTCAAACACAATTGGTCTGAAGTTCAGTCTTTGAGTGTGTGAATTCATTTGCTGGCTGAGTGTGTACAACAAACACTGTCCTCTGATGCCTTACTGCTCGACCACACTACCACAAATAGAGAGTAAGGTGCTATCTAACTTTACCTCTGCCTACCTCTGGGGGTTCCACTGGACTCTGTGCACACTATACCTCACTTTGGTATAGCATATACAGAGCCAGCTTCCTACACTGGGGATTCTCAATCATCTGCAATTTTTCCAACAAGGATGATGGCCTGAGTGTAGGCTCATGCTCTTTGGAAGGGCCTTTTTCTGCACTCTTAGTGGGAAGACAGGCTATCTGGCTTTTGAGAGCTCCATCTCAATAGAGAGTGGTTTTGCAAGAGATTTTTTTCTGATCCATCTACAGAACTATCATTGTGTTTGTTGACAATGCATTCAGTATTTGGCGCAAGCTTGGAAACCATCTAGCTAAGGGTCTTTCTCTTCAAAATAGGTTGGTACATATGATATGGTTATGATTCATCTCCATCTCCACCTCCACCTTTGCTTGCTTTGAGTGAGGATCTCCTTTTACAAGGGAGCGTCGGTTGTAGTATCTCAATTTGTGGAATCCGTTTGAGAGCTTGAAACGTGGAAGGTTTACTCTCTTACTATGGTCATCCAGAGGAGAATCTGGAACCCTTGAATGCTGCCAGTTGTCTAATCACTAGGGCTGGTTATTCGTTTGAACCTTTAGCTTTGTAGACCGTTTTTTTCATTGAGACATTGTCAGAGTGCACAATGCAATTTCTGCCCATGTTGAAGGGCATCGTCTAATCCGTCCCACAAACATTTAGTGAACCTCTCAAAGCCACGTTAGTAACACTGAGTGTGGAGAAATAGTATAGCCCTCGCCTCGTGACACTGTCTACCCAGGGGATAGTTCCTACCCCAACTCTCTGGTCGTGCACACTGCCTGCAAGTGGGCTTTTGCTTGAATCGCGGGCGATGCCCAGGCACCTGATAAAAAAGCAAGAAGCTGGATGCAATTGACTTGAGGGTGGCAGTAGAGGTAGTTACCTACTGGCACATAGCCAACTCTGTGGGCCTCCTCTCCTACTATGATGGATCCCAATGGGAGGAAATGCAGGAGCTCATGAAGTATCTCCCTAAAGAGTTTAGGAAAAGGCGTAGGAGAGGGTGTTCGCAGACTAAACCATCTACATCGCTACTATCCGTTGCACCCTTGATGCTGTGGAGACAGCCAGCGTCCTTATCAAACTCCTTGCCAGGCTCAGTTTTTTCGGAAACCCGAGGTCCCATCTAATCTCCTCAACCTGCCCTTTGAAGGGGAACACATCTTGGATCCCTGGTTGAGGAGATGCTGGAGAAGATAAAGGACACCAATATTGCAAAATCCGTTGGTGCCCTTCAAACCGCTGCCTTTGGAGACTCCTTTAATAGGCAGCAGCCTCTGATTCCACCCAGTCATTCCAGAGGTCGCAACAGTCTTTCCACCAGCCGGCAGGCAGAGGGTACACCTAAGGTGCCTACTAGGGTAGTAACAGGCAAGGGGAGGGGTGGTTCTGGCAAAGGCGCCTCCGCCTCGAAGCACTTAATTGCCCCACCTCCGTCCCTATCATGCATCAAATGTCATGGGGAGATTGCAAAATGTATTCCCTCGCTGGGAGGTAAACATATCGGATCAATGGGTACTAGTGATGGTTAACCATGGCTACTGTCATGGTTGTCTGGTCGGACGCCTGCAAACTGCCGAGGCTTCCACCGCAATCCTGACAGTCGGCGAGAGACTCCCGTCGGACGTGCCAGCGCAGGGTTACGCAGAACAGTTAAAACTCTGCTTTTCCCGAGCGAGAGCGCTTCGTGTTCTAGTGTTCTCTGGCCTGGGTTCGTCACTTCCGGTGCATCGCGGCCCCTCACTTCTGCGTCCTGGTTCCTCGTCGGGGTGTTAGCTCCTGTTTTCGGCATGAAGTTGGTATCCTGCGCTCTCAGAAAGCCGTGAAGGCGAAGAAGCAGCATTTATATATCCGTGGTTACGGTGTTCAGCGCCTTGCGCTGCCTTTTTGTTATTTGTATTTCTTTGCAAGTATATAATGGCAATCTCCAACCAAAGTTACTGGTACCCTGCTGATCACCTATAACTTCCTCCATTGGTGCTTAACTTCGCCTGCTCTGATATTTTATTGATTTTCAGTTATTTATGTCAAGAAGTTGGAAGAATTATTGCAGGTGAGCATCACAGAGAAAAGGAGCATATGGAAAACGTTTAGATATATTCTTTCAATAAAAGATTGTACCTTACATTTGCAGCATTGTTTAAAACTTGTCCTCATTCTGCACCTCCTCTACAGTGCTGGCCAAAAAAGGGGACATGGGTATATATCTTCCTGCTGAGAGTCATACAATTAAAGGAGTTGGTGGTATTTTGTTTTCTAATATGATTCATTTGCCTTTAGCTTTATTTGCCTAGTGGATTGTTTTCAGAAATCTCCTGGTTTTGAAGTCTCTTCGCAGTTCCTCGTATCACAGAGGAGTATCTCCCCATCTTTCCCTTGTTTTGT
Source organism: Triturus cristatus (assembly GCF_964204655.1). Classification (NCBI taxonomy): domain Eukaryota; kingdom Metazoa; phylum Chordata; class Amphibia; order Caudata; family Salamandridae; genus Triturus; species Triturus cristatus. Next base: position 557,761,519 of record NC_140589.1, on the reverse strand, counting down.
TTCCCCTCTTCCCCTGATTACCTAGTGTAGCCTGTTTTCCTATAGGCACAGGAGGTGATTGGGGTGAAGTTGTGGAGTTCTGCTGCAGTTCCGTGGCGTTCCTGTAGAAACACAGGTGAGGTATACGACAGCTACTCTTAGAACTTCTTGCAACCCCGCTTAACATCTCAACCCACATATGTACCCTCAGCAGAGAACATAGCCTTCTGGAAGAAAGAGGTTCAGGCGCTCCTTCACAAAAGAACCATTTAAAGTGTGCTTGCCTTACCACTAGGGTGAGGGTGTCTACTCCTTTTGCTTCCATATTCCAAGAAAGATGGGTCACTAATGCCATTCCTGGACTTGTGACCCCTCAATTGATATATCGAGTCTGGACATTTCCACATGACAATCCTGCAGTATGTCATCTTCCACTGGTGTCAGCCAGTAAACTTGTTTACTCTAAGTTTGTTTTTGCAAAATGGTGGTGAATCAATTCCTCCTGTTAGCTGGCAACTCCAATGTTGTGGTGGAAGACCATTGTTCATCATTTGTAGAGATCGTCTTTTGCCCCTACTCCTGTCTGGATCATGCCGGTAGCCCAAGTTATCTGCAGCCTGTTTCTCCACATTAAGAAAATGGCCCCCCTATTCCATCACTGCTCTGTCAGGCCTGGAGGAACTTGGGCTCCCTGGCTTGCTGAAGCATCAAAAGTAGACTGCATCTCTGTTCTGAGGCAGCCAGTGATTTTGGTCACTCACTCTAGGTAGGTGTGGAACTTTGGTAGCTTGCTTTCTTCTCCAAGCCTAGCTAGGACATGCTCCTGTGTTTTTCCTTTTTTTTTATCCCTATTTTTTTCAAATTGGTATTTCTATAGAGAGGTTGTATATGGGAGTGCTCTGGGACGCTGCACATGGGCAGGACTATTTAATGCTTGTGACTTTTACGAGTCGCCGCAGATGAACTAAAATGACAATTAAGTCATTTTTTCTTTTCTTTTAGAGCTATGTGTTTTTATTACATTACATATGCCATACGTTATTAGATAGAACGTTCCTGGAAATAATAATTAATAATTGCTAATACTGTTTCCGGCTTTAAAGGACCTTCAGAATAAGATAATTGCACAGAGGATTTAGATCCCCTGCAATATAGAGATCTAATAGTTTTTCTCTTCGTGACGTAAAGCATGCTATTCTGTTATGGTAAACCTCATATTGGTTGTCGCCCATACCTCATTAAAATCTCTGGTCTAGTTTAATCTTCTCTGTAAATAATTTGGGGCAATTTTATGTACTAACTATATTAATTTTAATATCAGGTTATCCAGTTATCCCCACATAGTTTTTTTTTTTTCTGTGCTTCATGCGGTGCAAATACTACAAAAGAGACCATTTATTTGTATGACATTGATTTGCATTGTTGGCTGCAATAAAAAAGCTCTGCACAGTGATCATCTAATGCAGTGGTTCCCAAACTTTTGACTCCTGAGGACCCCCATTGAGTCACCACTGAAAGCCGGGGACCCCCAAGCAATTTGTAGGATTTAAATTTCAAACATTAAAACATTGGGAACGTCACTTTTAGCGATGTTCCTGTGGCAATAGGGGCTTTGCCTTATTTACAAGGCTGCGTTAAGCCACTTATTGTGGCTTAAGCTGCCTTGTAAATAAGGCCCCCTATCACGCAATGCTTAGCGTTAAAAAGGTGGGCAGTGGGAGTTACAGTGGGCGTTTCACTCCAACACCCATTGATTTTGACGCTGCCCTCTATTTACAAGGTCAGCTTAAATAGGAGACAGCACCCAAATCAAGACTATGAAAAACCTGGTCTTAACTTTGCGAAATGAGGAGAAATGCCTTATTTCTCCTCGTTTTTACTTTTTCCAACGGAAAAAGCAAAACACCTTTGATTGTTTATGTTCAGGAAGGTGACCCTTCCTGCACATAAACAATCTTTAATAAAAATGACGTTTTGTAACTTCCATGTGTGCTGCATTAGGCAGCACACATAGAATGACAAAACAGCATTACAAAATTGTTCATGTGCAGGAAGTGGGAACATAGCAGCATCAGGATAATGATAGACTGGGAATAAACATATGTTGCTAAATTTTACCATGTAGTTTGCAAGCAGCTCTTTGATGACAGTTCATAGAACACCGCTAGATTACGATTGTCCCTTATGAATTGCACAGTGACGAAAGAATCTCTGTGACCTATGCACATAAAATACTGTTTTTTAAAATGCATTGTACACGTTCTTTGCAGTAGGCATATTAACTCTGTGTCACATTAGATAAGTCACAGCTGCCACTGGACAAAACTCTCATCTCTCTCCAGCAGGTACATTAATCACTGGCATTTTCTTGACACTTTTATAGTTGCTCATAAACTGCTAATTTCACAAAGAAATTTGCAGTGCTTTTAAAATTGCTGGCTGAGGACCCCCTGGGAATGTGCCACGGATCCCTGGGGGTCCTCGGACCCCAGTTTGGGAAACACTGATCTAATGATTCCGAGTTTGGCCAGGGTCTCGTAAAGATGCACAACAATGTTCTACATTTTTTGGACGCCTTCCTTTATTGAATTTTTAGAACATTCATACAGTAACTACCACACAAATGAACAATAGAAACATATCGGCATCGAAGAATGTTCCACATGTTTAATCGGTAGATTTGTGTTGTGCTTTGTGTTTACTGTTGTACTTTCTTTCCTTTGAATTGCCTTATATGGATGTCTGTTGCGAGACAAGACTGACCATGATTTTATTGTTCTAGCCCAAAGCCAATAAAATTTACAGAACGCCCACGGCCTGGAGTCCAAATGATCTGCTCATCCTACAGTGCTGGTAAATAGCCAATGTAATTTTATTATTGGTGGTTTTAATCCGATAAATATTTGTGTTCTTTTCATAGGTCAAAATAAGTCCATAAGTCATCCCAGTGAATGTTTTTTACAATACTGACTTTGAACGATAATATTGATAAGCTCTATGTCTCTTCCTATTTGATCCCTACCCCTTCACTTTTGCCACTACTTTATTACATGCATTCAACATTCAAATACTGTTAACTCACCCTCTTTACCTCATCTGCACATTTACATCATCCGGTTCCCTTAACCTTAACTCCTTAGGTATCCCTTACATTTCCTTTTTGCTAACCATGTTCTTTGTCCTTGCCTCAATGATAAAATTAACCTTGTCTGTTTAACCCGGATACAAAACAGATCCTTTAAGCTCTTCTGAGAAGAGCAAAAGCCCTTCCTAGACGTTTCCTATATCTAATATCTGATAGAGACATCTAGCCGCAGATTCCTTAACTTAGAATATCCCCAGGTGTCATACTGGATCCGGAAAATTCTTTGCAGCAGCACCTCTGCGCGCTGGGGGACGGCGCCACACGACCCTGCCGTGACGTCGTCCATGTACGTGACGTCGACGAGGTCATATAAGTCCCTCCCGGCGCGCTGATATCAGTTTCCTTCTTTTCCGCGTGCAACGTGGATCCGGAGTAAGCGGTTCCTCTGGCCTGCCCTTTTGACGCTTCGTGCCTGGAACAGTGTGCGATGCCTTCGGGCTTTAAAACGTGTACCTCCTGTTCGCGGAAAATGTCTGCAACGGACCCACATGTTATCTGTATGTGGTGTTTGGGTGAACAGCACGACTCGACGGATTGCGATGCCTGCCAACACCTCAAGCCGAAGTCCCAACGGGAGCGCCGGATGAAGCTCCTTTCAGCTCGCCTGTCCCGGTCAGTCGTCTCGTCCTCCAGCCTCCTGATTGCCGGCAGGTCCCTCTGGTTTCCAGTTGCGGCATTGGTCGCCCTCTGGGGCCCGAAGATGTCATTCACCCCTTATGGGCAAGTCGCGGCGCATGTCGCCGAGGTCCTCGACCTCACTTCTGTCTGTTGTCTGGGCCACTAGTTCCGGAGCTCTCCAGCCGTGCGCCACTGGGAGTCGCCCATCACCTATCTGCCCTATCCGGGCGCGGGGTTGATTCGGACCCAAATGGAGGTCCCTGTCCCTGAGCCGTCTTCGGGGCCTCCGCTTCTTACGGGGTCCCCAACAGATTCACCGGTGGGTTCTCCCCCAGCCCAAATAAGCCCATCCCCCTCCCCAGGGACGAAGGAGATGTGGTGTTGTCAGGGTGCGGACCGGCTGCGTCCCACTCTACGACCCATAGCACTTCTGCCACGCCGCATTGTCCCAAGGGGCTCTCTGTGGCACCGCAGGTGGATGCTGGTGCTCAAAGCCTTGCTTCGAGCACACCTCGGCGTTCCGGACAGTCGGCCGCCTGCCCGGAGCCGAAAACTCGCTTCCCTGGCTCCGACTCCACTTCTTACTTCGGAGTCGGATCCTGTTATGTTTGAGGCTGAGTTGGTGCCGGTGCAGCACCGGAGGCTTGACTCCCCGGCTCTGGCGCCATCCCCTTCTTCGGAAGCAGAGCTTGTTGTGATGGACGTGGAATCGGCGCTGGACGGAGCCGACTCTGCGCCGGATGGAGTAGGGTCGGCATCAGACGAGGCAGGGTCGTCACTGACAAGTAGTTTTGGTGCCGTGTCGGCGCTGGGTTCTGACTCTTCTCTGGAAGCTTCTGGGGAGAGTTTGGCGTTGCCTTCACTTCCGGCTACGCCGGATCTATCCTTGCCTGTGCCCCCCCCCCCCCCTTAGAATTTGTAGACCCTGCAGAATCCCCGCCTCCTCAGGAGCCCCATCAGGACCCCCATTCGTCAATGGGGCTACCTTCTTTCGGGCATTGGTCGCACCCTCAGTGTATTGGAAGACTTAGTTAACAGCCCTCACCTACAGATGAGTTGCTGTCCCCTCCTCGGAGGGCTAGCGAGGCCGGTGCAGCGTTTCTTAGAGTAGTCTCCTTAGCCACTCGTCTTCTAAATATGCAGCCCCCTTCGGTCCCCTTGCCTGTGGAACCTCTATTTGAGGTCCTTCCCATGGGTCGGGAATGTGGAGCCGCTTCTGCCCTTTGAAGCTTCTCTTTATGACGACCTTTTGGGCACCTGGGCTCGGCCAGCTTCCGATGATCCGATGGCTCGTTCTGTCTTGCACTGCCACCGGCCTGCTCCACATGATCCAGTTTACGTATTTGTTCACCAAGACGTGCAGGGGTTTGTTTTGCAAACTGCCTTCCCTTCCTTGCCTCAGTTAATGCTTCCTCCCTCCAGGGAGTCCAGATGGCTTGAGTCGTGGGGTTGTAACATCTTTGCCTCCACTAGTGCTGCCCTTTGTTCACTGAATACAGTGTGTGTCTTTGCTTGGGCTACCTCTGCGTTGTGGGGCTCTGCAGAGTCTGCAGGGGTATGGCTGTGGTACCTATTCTAAGTTAAGGAATCTGCGGCTAGATGTTTCTATCGGATGTACGAGTTACTTACCTTTGGTAACGATTTATCTGGTAGAGACGTCTAGCCGCAGATTCCTTAACGCCCACCCATCCTCCCCGTTCTGTGAGAACATTGCCAGGTGGACTTCTCCTTCTCGCCTACTTTCAGTTGCCATTGGTTTTCTTTCAAGAGTGCTCATCACATAGTTGCGCTCCTTTCGGAATGACCATATGCGGCGGACTCCCTCCAAGGGGCTTTTTCCTGTAGATGGTGCCTTTTCATGCACTATCATCAGGAGATTCTTCTTCTTCCTCTTCTCCTGCTGTCTTCCCTCCCGCCCGCCTTCTCCATTAATTAGAGGCTTGTGTCTCCTATATAGTCGTCGTCTTTGACGATCTCTTCTGCTCTGTTTTACACTTCCATTGTTATAAGGGAAGATACCTTCTTGAAGTACATTGTTCCTTCTGTGCTCCGTCCTTGTTGGATGGCACAGTTCTACATGGTAATAAGTCTATATTTTGGTCTGTTGAGATATTCTTCCCTTGTTGCTCGCACTTTTTTTTTTTTTTTTTTTTAGAAGAGTCTACGCTTCGCTATGCGGGATTCTTTCTCTTAGCGTAGTTTCGCTTTTGCTTTTTCACTTATATGTGGACAGTGTCTAATACTGTCTTTTATGATGGTGGTTTGCACCATCTGCCTTATTTATTTTGCGGATTTTTTTTTATTTGTATTTTATTTCTGCTTTTTCAGATACAGGAAAGAACATTTTACAATCAAGCAGGTTATGGCATTGGCACAGCATGTATGATATATATAAAACTCATTGCAGAAATCAGTGTTGCAGAACGCGTCGTCAAGGGCACAAATATATACAGACATGGCATTAGCAGGAAAATTTTTTTAGAGTGGGAATAGGCAGGGCAATTTTGCAATGCACACCTGTCAGTCATCAAATGTCAGCAATTGACAGTAGATAGGACGTGAACGGCCTCCAGACATCTCGTGGCTTGGATGCAGTGGGTAGTTCTTCCACATAACATGTGAGCTGGTCCCGGCAGTATGTCAGATCCTGCAACCATAGCTTAGTGGTGGGCACAGCCCTGCTTTCCCAGCAGACGGAGGCCCTACGCTTAGCCATTAATAGCGCAATGGACACAAATTTCCTGTTGAATGACTTCACTTTAGCGCCAACCCCCAGCAAGCACACCCCTGGGCTGCACTCAACAGATTCCTCAACCATATAATTCATATGACCGAGCCCCATTATTCATACACTTTCGGAAATTCCTAGGCTAGATGATAGAAGTTTGCCCCTGACATACCACATCGCTTGCAGGTGTCAGTTTGTCGCAGCCCATATCGGTGAAGTTGTGCAGGAGTGTAATAAAGCTGATGGAAATATTTAAAATGTACCAACAGTAAGTTGCCATTCGCCGTCAGCTGGCCCGTCGGGGAGCAGCTACTCAACTAATCATCCTCCGAGAGCAACTCTGGCAGCACGGCATTCCATCTAGCCAACGCTGCCTCACCCCCAGGTGGCCTATCACTCTAGTGACTAGCTTGGCCTTAGATTTAGCGGAGTATAGGAGTTGCAACGCCTCTAGGGCCGGTGGCTGTATGGGAAAGTGTGGATAAAGTGCTCGCATAGCCGAACGTAGTCTGGTATAGACAAAGAGATGCATGGCGGGAACCTTGCCCCGGGCACCTATAGTTTCGGAGGCTATGACCTGGCCTCCAGGGAACACATCCGTCATTGTGAACAGTTCCATATCGTTCAGGGTTTTCAATGCGCCAGCTTCCCTGGTGACAGATGTCAGAGTGATGTAGTAGCGGCATGCTAGTTGCGTATAACGGCAACTTATGTGCTCGTTGACCAAGTTCGGGCCAGACGCTAGATGTAATTTGCACTGTATCAAACTCCCCTTTTTCAAACACCGTATGTTTGGCAACTGTCATGGCCTTGAGTTGTATGGGGTGCACAGCGCCCGCCTCCACCGCCACATGCGGAATGAATGCTGGGTCATGTTGCCAGTAGTAAGCGTAATGTGCCTGTGCACAGCGATAATAAAGATGAAAATCTGGTGCAGCAAAGCCACCCTGGTCATATGGAAGGGTAAGTGTCTCCCACTTGAGTCGAGGCTTCCTACCACCCCAGGCTAGTGTGATCAAAAGGGAGCGAAGCCGCAGACACCCGATCCATCACAGGATCTCAGACCACGTTGAAGTCACCGCCACAGATAAGTGCCGCAGGGGATAATTTGCAGAGTTTGCACCATATTGTGTCATAAAAGGCGGGATCATCCACATTAGGACTATTGTCAAACTCCTGACCTTTTCTCTACACAATATTTATTGTAAGTCTAACAATGCTTAACCCCTTCGCTGCTAGGACTGACACCCCCCCCTCTCCCTGTGCTAAGGCTTTTTTGGGCTATTTGGGGTAGTTTGCGCTTCGGCCCCTGTAACTTTTTGACCACATAAGGTATCCACACCGAATTTGCATCCTTTTTCTTCCAACATCATGGGGATTCTAAAGGTACCCAGGGTTTGTGGATTCCCCTGGAGGGGACCCAGAAATTAGCCAAAATACTGCTAAATATTGTGTTCGAGGCATATGAGCTGCATATTACACACTGTGCATAGATCGCCATCTGGTGTTGGTCCCGGGTGTTTGCAGTTTGTTTTTCCTCTTGGAAAGTCTTTGTAAGTCACGAGGTCTGTGACTCCTCCTTTGGATTGTATTGCGCATGGGCTTCGGCTCCATCCTCGGATTATTTTTTTTCCGCCATCGGGCTCGGATGTGCTCTTCTCGCTACGGTTCCGAACAGTTTCCAGTTCCAGTCGACGCGCAATCCTCCCCCCTTTTCGCGGTATTGTTTTCGATCGCGATCTACACACTTGACGCGGCTCTCATCGATCCAGACCTTCGATTCCAGTCGACGACGACTGCCTTCGGGCCTACCCAAGCTCCGGTCCTGGCTAATGGAAAGGACTCCATTCAAGAAGTGCCCTCGATGTGGGTCAAAATTCCCCCCACACCGATCTCCACGAGGTATGCAACCTCTGCCTCTCCCCTGAACACGAGGCTCGAGACTGTCCAGCGTGCAAATCCTTCCGGTCCAAGAAAACCATTCGAGACCGAAGGGCAAGAAGAACTATGGCGCACTCGTCGACAGCGATCACAGACTTCCTCGGGGAAGACGTTGACGCTCCAGAAGGACAGCACACCGACGAGGGCCTCGTCAGCGCCTCCGAGGCCGACGTATCTGATGTCGAGGTCATCACTCCGGCACAGAGGGTCGTGAGTACTGTCACCCACCCCTAACACACATCCTCCATGGCACCCAAAAAGGCTTCGGTCACTCCTTCGCTCCCTCGCCTAGGCACGACCAAGAACATTGCTTCTGACACCGCACCTTCGGGACCGGTAAAGAAGCCTATCAAGCCTTCCGGCGGCTCGGGCTCGAGCTAGCCCCCCGTCGGTGCTGGAAAACACTCTTCCGCACTGACGCCAAAAAAGAAAATGGCGCCTCCTCGACACCGAGCTCCACACCAAAGCACTCGGCGCCGAAAACTAGCACCAGCTCCTCAGTGCCGACACCGCCCCCGGAGCCGAGCAAGAAACACAAGGCCATAGACACCCACACCTCGAAGCCGAAAAGCAACTCGGAGCCGAGTGACCAACCAACCCTTTCAAAGCTGCACAGTTTAAAACAACCAACTAGTGCAGATTCTAAAGCAAAAAAACCTACGGCCCCGATCCCTTCGGCGCCGACTGACAGGCCACTATCTGAACTTTTTAAGCCTGATCCATTGCAGAAAATACTGATCAAAGACTGGACATTTGATGCTTAGCATTAAAAAGAGACAGCTGGACAAGCCTGCCCCAGATCCACCTCCAAAGAGGAAGGACTTTGCTACCTCCCCTCTAAGAATACCTTCACCCCCTCAACCGCCACCTCCTCCCCCCTCCCCCCCCCCCCCTCATCATTCTCCCACACCCTCTCCGGATGATGACAATGATTGTCTATGATGACATGGGGGACGAGCCCCATGACCAACCTACAGGGGACCCCACTCCTACAGGCTCCCCTGACCCATGGGACGACTATACCATTCCAGACATCTCTAATGTCCCACAGGATGATATCTGCCCTTCCAGACCATCCCCACCAGAAGACTCATTGGGGTTCAACCACCTACTCCAGAGAGCTGCACACTACCACGGTGTGGATCTCCATACTGACCCCGTGGAGGAGGACTTCCTCTTGGATACGTTCGACACAACACACAGGGCCACCTCCATCCTGCCCATGCCCAAAGGAGTTATTAAGCACGCGCCGGAGGTCTTTAAAGATCCAGTCAGAGCCAGGGTCATCAACCCTCGCATAGACAAAAAATATAAAGCCGTCCCTACCGATTCCACCTACATCAGAGGGCCAGCACCACTAGATTACCTAGTAGTGTCTACAGCAAGAAAGCGGGCAAACTCCCAAGCATCAGGCGAAGCACCACCACCTGACAAAGAGTCCAAACTCTTGGATGCATCGGGCAAGCGCACTGCATCTCAGGCTGCCAACATATGACGCATCGCAAACACACAAGCGCTTCTGGCTAGATATGACAGGGCCCATTATGACGAACTAGAAGCCATAATGTAACACCTCCCTGACAAATATAAAAATAGAGCCAATGAGCTAATTCAGGAGGGCAAAACCATCACCAATACCTCTATCCGCTGTGCCCTAGATGCAGCTGACACCGCCTCCAGGGCCATTAACACCAGCATCTTCCTCCGTCGCCATGCCTGGCTAAGGATCTCAGGTTTTAAACCAGAAGTGCAAGCTTCCATCCTGAACCACCCCTTTGACCAGGAACATCTGTTCGGCCCAAAAGTGGATGAGGCCCTAGAAAAAATGAAAAAAGACACGGATACGGCGAAGTCTATGGGAGCCTTACAATCGCACCCTCCCAGGCGCTCCTTTTGCCGCTCTTCCTTTCGAAGCACATCCAGAGGCTACTCCTCCGACACCGCTTCCACTTCATATAAAGCCCCTATCCAATCCACCTTTACAAGGGGTTACCAAAGAGGCGGCTACAGAGGCAATAATAATAAAGGCAGAGGCAAGACAAACATCGCCCGCTCTGCCTCCGCACCTGCCCAATGACTTCCCTCCACTCCCCCCAGACAGTCGGGGGCAGACTCCAAAATTTCCTTCCTGTCTGGACTACCATCACCTCAGTCAAATGGGTAACACAAATAATTTGGTCAGGCTACTGCCTCGAACTAACATCTACCCCCCAAACATTCCACCCAGACAACGCCCAATGTCACAGGAACATTTAACACTACTAAAGCAGGAGGTAATCTCCCTCCTACAAAAGGGGGCGATAGATGATAAATTTCATCAGGAGAGACGGGGGCATAGCGAGCACCTTAACCAGGATTTTATAATCTAAATTTAGTAGAGATAAGGGTCTGTAGGACCCGCATAATGACGGGTCTCTGCCCGGTTTAGGGAGGAGTATTATGACGGCCTCTCTAAGGGTGGGGGGTAAAATTTGCCTTTCGAGGGCTTCCGCATATACTTCAATCAGTCTAGGCGACAGCAGATCCTTGTGACTTGTAAAACTCCTCAGTGAAGCCATCCAGGCCGGAGGCCCAAGAGGTTCGCAGGGTTAGGATGGCACTAGTAACCTCCTCCTCTGTAATTGGCTCTGCCAGGAATTCCTGCATATTCTTCTCTAAGTATACCAAGGCGATTTCGAATAAGTATGCTTCCTGTGCAGTGGGATCGCGTCCCACTTTAGAAGCATACAGAGAGGTGTAATATTCAAGGAATTCGTTACGAATCTCCAAAGTGTCAGTGAGCGTCTGGTCTGTGGAAGATCGCAGCTCTGTGATGTTGGCTTTGCTGTATGGGGGTTGGAGCATCTGGGCTAACGTTGGGCCCGGACGCTCACCTTTGCCGGAACGACTAGCAGTCTGATATTTACCTAAAAATAGTATCTCACGATCTACGGTCTCCTTGTATTCAGTGAGGAGATCAAGCCGGTGCTTGAGTGCATCCGGAGCGGGAATGCGTGTTGTCGAACTGTCAATTTCTGTCAGGTCTTGCTCCAAACGAGGAAGTGTTGTTCTTAGCGCTTTCAGTACCCCGGCATGTTTGGCAATGCAGACACCTCTAATATATGCTTTGAATCCCTCCCACAGGACTGCCCAGGTGCCCACCGAGCCGGTGTTGATAGTAAAGTATTCCTCTATGGCTTCGCGCACCTCTGAGTGGAAGAGGTCATCATTGAGGGCGCGGCTGGGAAAGCGCCACTGGCGTTTGTAGCCCTCTGGTCGGGGATCTCCAAGGAGGAGCCCAACTGGAAAGTGGCCGGAGTATGTTCGTGGGAAAGCCGTAATAGAGTGATACCAGCTGGAAATGACAGGGGAAGCAAGCCAGTTATCAGACCTGGTCTAGGTGTTATGTTGGCTGTTATAATGTGTATCATTGCATTCACACTTGATAGGAGACAACCTTTATTGTTTCCCCATGTCCTCCATTACCACATCTGAAGCATGCCCCTCTATATCTTTGCATGTATTTGATTTTAGATAATTGTGGGGAATTAAAACTTACAACATTAACAGTCTGCAACTCTAATTTCTTTGAGGAAGACATAATTCAGCTACAAATGCCTGAAAATGTTCGATTTGCTTTGAGCAAAATCTCACTGAGTTTAGGATCGCCCTTCAACACAACTCTTCTCTCACTTTATCATTTATACATCGCATCATAAATTGATCTCCTATCTGCTCTTGGATATTGCCACCAAAATTGTATGTATTCGCTGACTGCCTTAGAGCCGTTACATAGTACTCTATCAATTCATCAAACTGTTGTGCCTGCATGCCAAAATGGTACAGTTTCAAATTATAGACACTTAAAGTAATAATGTTTGCCCAATTTTTCATACATATTTAGTATTAATTTAGACTGGATGTTGCACCACTTCCTTCCTCATCAGACAAATTAGGGAGAAGTTCAAAAACCTCCTAACAACCTCAAGACAATGCAGGAGCAAGGAAGCCTACTTTTCTGCAGAAAAAGTTCTACAACATACTTTAAAATATTTATTAAAACCCTTTTTCCATTTGAACTGTTTAATATTGGTTCACCAGGTATTGGAAAGAAGAACGAAGGTGGAGAGATATTCTGCATGGTTAAATAACAGTAAACACAACAACAAAAAAAACGTAAGTCACACAAAACACAATAAATAACAAATATCACTCAAACACTGATATTCGGCATTATACTTGAGCCTTTCAAATATCCAACCTAATACACTTGATGAATGAAAGAATTAAAGAAAACTATAACAGAATAACCGTAGAATTAAATGTGACTAGTAGATGGCAGTCTAATACTGGAGTTCCAAACACAAGAGTGCAAGAAGGAAGTGACGAAGTGAAACTTCCCACCAAACAATCCGCAGGAAAGCAATGTCAGTAAATAATATCCATGTCGTTACAGTACCCTAGATTTCTCTTTATGTACAAGTAGCCATGGGGCAAGCAGCAGCACTCTCACTCAGAGGTAGAGTTGAACTTCAGCGCGTCCGAATCTTGAAAAGAAGCATGTGAAGGTACACACGACAAAGCTCACATATTGTATATTAACAATATGTGCTCTCATGTTTGTTGGAAATCTGAAGCTCACATCCCCAAATTTACTGTCAACCTATGACTCTGCTGAGGATGCACAACTGTGCACGTGGCAGGATTGTGCAGCATGGTTGCAGCCTCTAACCCAGGGGTTTCCAATCTTTTCTTAAGTAAGAACTACTTATGTTCAATGACAATCATCGAGAGCTACTTATATTATTAATATTATTATTATTATTATTGTTGTTGTATAAAATTAGTCACCACATCAGACAAGATTACATTAGTGGACACCCTTTGCAGGACTAACACCAGTGAGCACTTTCGTAAATCAGGCAGGGTTGCCAGCAGTAAGGTAAAAAAGGGTTTATCAATTTGGAATGCCTTCACGTGGGTAGTACCTGGCAGTCATAGCTGCAGTGCCCCTGGTATCAAGGGAATACCATTAGTTATATATCTCCCATCTGATTTATCACTTAAATATCAGCATTAAATATATTTTGGACATGTAACCATTTTTTCTCCAAGCATCAGCTTAGGCGTTCTAAAGATACACACATTTTCAGTTGGAATATGCTTTTCAATTTTAATATGCATATATGAATTCCGAAAAGTAAAAGCTTTTAATTTAGTAGGCTTGGCTGCACACTTAAGAGCTACTTACAGGTAGCTTGAGAGCTAACAGTAGCTCAGGAGCTACTCGTTGGCGAAGCCTTTTCTAACCAACTGCTTCTCCTCTCTAGCTCCTCAAGTGCACATTCTCAGAACTTAGAACCTAGACCCCCGATGATATAAGCAAGAGCTAGATACCATAACGTTCAACAGTCCAAACTTTAATGGCAAGTAGTTACACTCCATAGAAGCTTGAATAACATAGTGCATAAAAATACATTGGTTTATACCATGAATGTGCAAAAGGAAAGGTACTTGAAAAGGAGGTACATCAAAATATTTCATTGAAATCTGGGACCCTTGCAACCTTGGTTGGATGCACTTGTCAATTAATTGTATTTGGCATCTTGACTATCCAGCTAAATGATGCAATCTTTAATTTGATATATTTTCTCATAATGACAGTTTATTGTGCATCTTTGGCATAATGGGCAATCTGCTTGACGCTCTTGTAGGCTTAGGGCTTATATTCCTCTTCCTTATCCGGTTTGTTTAGCAAGGTAATTGTTGGAATACTATTTATAATGCGTTTTTTTTAATGTATTTGTCTGAAATTGCATAGTGTATTAGTCTAATGATCAAAACAGCCAAGGAACTCCCATCGCTCTGTTTCCCAGTTAGCCGCTTAGTCATTTGACCACACCATCTCCTTGTACCATTCAGCTTGGTAAAGGTAACACCTGTTATTTACTGCATTTAGAAACTGTGTATGTGTTGTGTGAAGCACTATTTAAGAAGTGTAATTTAGGCTTAGAGTGTTAAGTTGAAGACCAGGGCAAGAACTATCATTGTGATGGGCATTCAGTGGAAGCTTTTTACAGAAGATTCACTAATTGTGGTGAAACGGTGCTTGAAGACTGATTTAACCTAGGTGTTGTAGATGAAGCAAAGAAGGTGAAAGAGTGATGGGACTAGACAGTGGGTCTTGACTTGTTTTTTTTCTTTTTATTAGTATATGAACACCTTTAAGAAATACAAAAGCACCCTCCTTGGGATTTATTTTCAGTTACTCACTCTTGACATTATCCTCTTTCTTTATGTAGGTGGAATGTTGTTGGCAACAGGAAGCACAGATCATATCATTAGGGTGTATTTCTTTGGATCAGGTCAGCCAGAGAAGATATCGGAGCTTGACTTTCATACTGTGAGTACTGGCCATTATATTTGTATTCCTTAACTATTTACTATGATTTTAGTAAATTGTTGTGCTCATTTTGTTTACAATTTTCTTGGCAGGACAAAGTGGACAGTATTCAATTTTCTAACAACAGTAATCGGTAAGTAGAACAATCAATAGTTTAAGTTCTCTATAATGGCCTCTTAACAAAATAATCTTATTCAGTCCTTTTACATAATGCTAGCTTTTTCTTGGGGTTGTCCCTTCTTTAACTCCCTATGGGAACTGCTTATGGTTCCTTTTCTTTTCTACCTTGACTTAATGTCCAAATTGCGTCATTCCCACCTGAAACTATGCAACGTATTATCTGTAACGTTGCTGCCCACTTAAAGAAAGTAAAAGGTGATATATATGAGGTGTATTGCAGGAGGATCTTTAGTCTGCTGTGACATTTATACCATACTCCCTTCCACATACTTTACCACAGATCCATCTTTCTTAATCTCATGCTGATCCTAGCTATAATATTTTCACCCAGTTTTATATACTCCCACATGAAACCATTCTCCTGTAGGAGAGCGAGCGTTAATGAAAATGTAAAATTACTGCAGTTTTGCTAGTGATAAAAAGGCAGTGATCATTTATATTCTTATCTCAGCCCCTTAGATCATTGGTCAATTACATCTTATAATGCTTATTCCCTTGTAGTAAAGGCTGGATGTCACGTGACTCCGTTACGCTTGACACTCCCACTTGTCGTTTGTTGATTGGTTTATTGCTTTGAAAATATTTATTTTATATATTTTTACTTCTGCCTATGTTCAACACTACAACTCTCCCAGGGGCCCTTGCTTAGGAAATTAAATGCATTTTAAAGGCATCATCCAGTAACCAGAGCTTATCAGTTAATTATGGTTAATTTATGAGTTTTCATTCACTGCTTGCCTGGTGTGCGATTTACTGGTTCATTGTGATTCCTTCAGAGTAATTGGGGAATACCAGGATAATGCGTTATGTTTAGTAGTACATTTCTATTAAAGGTTCTGTATTTCTTTATTTGTGACCTGGGTAAGGTTTGTATTCAAGTTTTTTTGTGATTGATCTTTTCTCGATCAACAATAAGATGTCTTGAGTTTTCTTCTGCCTTAATTTGTACTCTATTGTTGTGAGTGCCTAACATTGTAGTTTGTGCTTTTGAAAATAATGTAATATCATGTTCGAGGCATATGAGCTGCAGATTATACACTGTGCAGATTATACACTGTGCATAGATCGCCATCTGGTGTTGGGCCCGGATGTTTGCAGTTTGTTTTTCCTCCTGGAAAGTCTTTGGAAGTCACGAGGTCGGTGACTCCTCCTTTGGTTCGTATTGCGCATGGGCTTCGGCTCCATCCTCAGATAGTTTTTTTCCGCCATCGGGCTCGGATGTAATACTTCGCGCTCCGGTTCTGAACTTTTCCAGTTCAACGATCGACGGAAAATCCTCGCTCATCGAGATCCTTCAGATAATAAATCATCTTAATCACCTTCTCTTCGGCACTTCTTCGATTCCGGTCGTCGACGGCGGCCTTCGGGCCTATTCCGGCTCCGGCTAATGGAAAGAACTCCCTTCAAGAAGTGCCCTCGATGTGGGTCCAAGTTTCCCCACACCGATCTTCATGAGGTTTGCAACCTCTGCCTCTCCCCTGAGCACGAGGCCAGAGTCTGTCCCGCCTGCAAGTCTTTTCGCTCTAAAAAGACTATTCGATATCGACGGGCTAGACGCAACATGGCGCACTCCTCGACCTCCGCTCCAGTCGACTTCTTCGGGGACGACGTCAAAGCTCCGGGACAGCAGAACGTCGAAGAAGAGGACGACGACCTCGTCAGGGCTTCCGAGGCCGACGACTCAGATGTGGAGGACATCACCCCGGCGCAGAGGGTCGTGAGTACAATACCCCCTCCCACACTGATACCCAAAAAGGCTTCGGTCACACCTTCGCGCCTAGGCAAGACCAAGGATACTGCTTCTCACACCCCACCTTCGGGCCCGGTAAAGACGCCTGTTAATCCTTCCGGCAGCTCGGGCTCGAGCCAGCCGACCACCGGTACCGAAAAACACCCTTCGGCACCGAAGAAAAGATAGGCCTCCACCTCCACACCGAACCCAGCACCAAAGCCTTCGGTGTCGAAACCTGCACTTCCGGTGCCGACCAAACATCACAAAGCCCTTGGCACCGACACTCCCGTGCCGAAGCCTTCTTCGGCACCGACCAAAAAATCGGAGGTCCCAAAGAAGCACGGATTAGACAAACCTAAAAAGCCGTCGGCCCCGAAAACTTCGGCGCCGACCGAACAACCAGTGTCGCAAGAACTTTTTACACCGGATCCTCTCCAAAGGACACTGTCCAAGGATCCAAAAACTGGACATTTGACATTGTCTTAAAAAAAGAGACACTTGGACAAACCAGCACCACCTCCACCTCCAAAGAGGAAAGACACTGCTACCTCCCCTTTCAGAGTGCCTTCCCCAACTCCTCCACCCCTGCCTCATCGTTCCCCAACCTTGTCTCCTGTCCCAGATGATTTAGGAGACCCTTATTATGATCCAGCAGATGTGCCACAAGACCCCACCCCTACTGGATCTCTAGACCCATGGGACCACTATAACAATCCGGACATCCCAGATGTCCCACAGGATGACCTTTACCCATCTAGGCCATCCCCACCTGAAGATTCGTTAGGCTTTCACCACCTACTACAAAGGGTGGCACACTACCACGGGGTGGAGTTACATACTGACCCAGTGGAGGAAGATTTTCTCCTAGACACCTTCGATGATGCACATAGGTCTACTGCCATTCTACCTATGTTAAAGGGAGTAATTAAACATGCACCGGAGGTTTTTAAAGACCCAGTCAGGGCCAGGGTACTAAACCCCCGTATAGAGAAAAAATACAAAGCCGCCCCCACAGACCCTTCATACAATAAAGGCCCTGCACCATTGGATTCCCTAGTGGTATCTACAGCTAGGAAGCGCTCAAATTCTCAGGCGTCAGGAGAAGCACCACCACCTGACAGAGTCCAAGCTCCTAGACGCGTCAGGGAAGTGCACTGCATCACAAGCCGCCAATATAAGGCGTATCGCCAATACGCAAGCGCTATTGGCCAGATACGACAGGGCGCATTATGATGAGTTAGAGACCATCATGCACCATCTCCCTGAAAAATACAGGAATAGGGCTAATGAACTGATCCAAGAGGGAAAAACAATAACTAATACCTCTATACGCTGTGCCCTAGATGCAGCAGATACAGCCTCCAGGGCCATAAACACCAGTGTCCTTCTCCGTCGCCATGCCTGGCTCAGAGTTTCAGGTACAAGCCTCTATATTGAATCACTAATTCGACCAAGATCATCTATTTGGCCCAAAAGTTGATGAAGCCCTCAAAGATGAAAAAAGATACTGATACGGCGAAATCCATGGGAGCCCTACAGTCACACACTCCTAGGCGCTCTTTTCGCCGCTCTTCCTTTCGGGGCACAGGCAGGGGCTACTCCTCGGATAGTGCAACCACGTCATACAAATCCCCTCCCCAATCTACCTTCACAAAGGGTTATCAAAGAGGCGGATACAGAGGCAATAATAATAAGGGCAGAGGCAAGACAAATACCGCCCACTCTGCCACACCGCCTACCCAATGACTTTCCCCTGCTCCCTCCAGACCATTCCACTCCGCTCGGGGGCAGAATACAACATTTCCTTCACGTCTGGGAGACAATCACCTCAGACAAATGGGTGACCCAAATTATTCATTCAGGATATTGCCTAGAATGAACATCTACCCCCCCAAACATTCCACCCAGGCAATGCCCAATGTCTCAAGAACATGCCACGTTACTAAAACAGGAGGTAATCTCCCTCCTGCAAAAACAAGCCATAGAGCAGGTCCCCATCAATCAACAAAATGTAAGGGTCTACTCCCTGTACTTTCTGATTCCAAAGAGAGACGAGACTCTACGACCTATCCTAGATCTCAGACCTCTAAATACTTACATACATTCAGACCATTTTCACATAGTAACCCTTCAACAGGTTCTTCCACTCCTCTCCCAGAACGACTTTCTCACCACTCTGGACTTGAAAGACGCATACTTTCACATCCCAGTACACCATGCTCACAGAAAGTACCTCCGGTTTGTAGTGGACGGGCAACACTACCAGTTCAAGGTGCTCCCGTTCGGGTTAACAACAGCACCAAGGGTATTCACCTAGTGCCTAGCAGTAGTGGCGGCACACCTCAGAAGACCGCACATTCACGTCTTCCCGTACTTGGACGTCTGTCTAATAAAAGCCACGTCCTACGAACAATGTGTGCAACACACCGCCGCTACTATCCAACTACTTCACCAGCTAGGTTTCACGGTGAACCACCAAAAGTCCCAACTGGTACCATTACACACAAAACAATACCTCGGTGCCACCATAGACACCTCAAAAGCCATAGCCTATCCCAATCCTGCCAGGATTGCAAATATACAGGCTCTGCGTCAAAAATTCATTTTTCAACACTCTCTCCCAGCAAGGGTGTTTATGCAACTGGTAGGGATGATGGCCTCTTGCATTTTCATAGTGCCCCATGCAAGACTCCAGATGCGTCCTCTCCAAGAGTGTTTAGCGCGCCAGTGGAACCAGGCCCAGGGACAACTGACAGATCTGGTGTTGGTGGACGGTCGCACCCATCGATCTCTGCAGTGGTGGAACACCATAAACCTTTACAAAGGTCGACCGTTCCTGGACCCCGTTCCACAAATAATCCTAACAGACGCATCGCTCTCCGGCTGGGGAGCTCATCTGTTACATCTCACAGTACAGGGCACATGGACGCCGCAACAGAAGTTACTCCACATTAACCATCTGGAGTTACTGGCAATCTTCCTAGCCCTAAAATCCTTCCAGACGCAGATTTCAGGCAAGGCAGTCCTCATTCGCACAGACAACATGACTGCCATGTACTATATTCAAAAACAGGTGGGCACACACTCTCCACAGCCCTCTCAATTAGCACAGAGCATATGGAGATGGGCAATTCCACAGAAAATCTTTCTCCTGGCCCAACACGTCCCAGGAGTCCAAAACACCGTGGCAGATCTGCTCAGCAGACAAACGCAACAGATTCACGAATGGGAACTTCACCCACAGGTTCTTCACCCATTCTTTCAGAAGTGGGGGCACCCACACATAGACCTATTCGCCACCCACGAAAACACAAAATGCCCAAGCTTCGCCACCAGATATCCACACCCATTGTCCAAAGGCAATGCGATATGGATGAACTAGTCAAACAAATTTGCATACGCTTTTCCACCTCTCCCACTAATTCCATTAGTGGTGCGAAAGCTACAACAGCATTCCCTAACACTGATTCTAGTAGCTCCAACATGGGCCAGACAACTGTGGTACACCACACTGCTGGAACTCTCGGTAGTACCACACCAAAAGCTGCACCTCTCACCATGCCTCCTAACCCAGAACCATGGAGAGATCAGGCACCCGGACCCAGCTCAGCTCAACCTGGTGATCTGGCTCCTGAGGTCCTAGAATTCGGATACCTTAACCTTCCCCCTGATTGCATGAATAATATCAGGGAAGCTAGACGCCCTACTACTAGGGCATGCTATGCTGCAAAGTGGGAAAGATTTGTTGTTTACTGCCACAACAACACAATCAACCCTCTAAATGTGTCCATACAGCACATCATATGTTACTTGCTCCATTTACAAAGGTGTAACCT
This sequence comes from Triturus cristatus, assembly GCF_964204655.1. Classification (NCBI taxonomy): domain Eukaryota; kingdom Metazoa; phylum Chordata; class Amphibia; order Caudata; family Salamandridae; genus Triturus; species Triturus cristatus. The sequence goes on along the minus strand of NC_140589.1, from coordinate 557,740,978 downwards.
AGCATATACATCCATTAGGTTACACCTCGCAGCAATTGCTGCTTACTTACAGAACAGGCAGCACCTATCACTTTTCAGGGTGCCTGCCATCAAGGCCTTTATGGAAGGCCTCAAAAGAGTAATTCCACCCAGAGTACCACCCTCACCTGACTGGAACTTGAATATAGTTCTCACAAGGCTAATGTGACTCCCTTTCGAACCATTACATAAATGTGAGCTGCAATTTCTCACATGGAAAACAGCTTTTCTAGTGGCCATCACTTCCCTTAGAAGGGTTAGTGAAATACAAGCACTCACTATACAGGAACCTTTTCTCCAAATGCATCAGAACAATGTTGTACTCCGTACCAACCCAAAATTTCTACCCAAAGTTATTTCTCCCTTCCATTTAAACCAGTTGGTAGAATTACCAGTCTTTTTCTCACAACCTCAAACCGTTGCGGAAAGGGCTTTACACACACTGGATGTTATAAGGGCCTTACTTTACTACATCCAAAGAACACAACTTTTCAGAAAAACCAAACAGCTATTTGTCTTTCTCTCCACCACATAAAGGCAACCCTATTTCTAAATCAGGGATAGCTAGGTGGATTGTAAAATGCATACAGATTTGCTACCACAAAGCAAAACTAACGCTATCTGTTCCCCCTAAAGCCCACTCTACAAGGAAGATAGGGGCTTCTATGGCTTTTCTAGGAAACATACCACTAGATGACATCTGCAAAGCAGCGACATGGTCAACACCGCACACTTTCACAAAACATTACTGTGTAGATGTGCAAACTAAGCAACAAGCTAGTGTGGGCCAGGCTGTACTAAAAACACCGTTCCAAACAACTGCAACGGATGCCGGTGGTCGCCGCTAGGGTTGGGTACTGCTATATAGTCTATGCACAGTGTATGATCTGCAGCTCCTATGCCTCGAATGGAATACGCTACTTACCAGTATGCATCTGTTCTTGGCATGTAGAGCTGCAGATCTATACACGCCCACCCGCCTCCCCGGCTACCTGTATCCGTTCCACATCTATCTTATTTAGATACAACACACATGGGTTTCTTTACTGTTATTACTACGCTCCATCTTTCCCTGCTGGCGAAAAACAATCTGAGGATGGAGCCGAAGCCCATGCGCAATACGAACCAAGGGAGGAGTCACCGACCTCGTGACTTCCAAAGACTTGCCAAGAGGAAAAACAAACTGCAAACATCCGGGCCCAACAACCGATGGCGATCTATGCACAGTGTATAATATGCACAGTGTATAGATCTGCAGCTCTACATGCCAAGAACAGATGCATACTGGTAAGTAGCATATTCCTTTTATGACCTGCCTTGACAGTGTATTGATAGGACAGAAGCTGTGGGCTTCCACAAAAGAATGGGCTTGTCTTCCTCGTCACTGTAATCATTTTGTTTTTAGGTCCAGCCTGCGACTTATTGTTTACAGTAAAGGGCTTCACGCTCTCCCGTTGCTTAGCATTTATTGGCTTCAGTGTCACTATGTTGTGGTCACCTAAATGGCCAGCGCAGGCCAGGCGTCATTTGCGGTTAATTGTCCAGCGCATGGATCGAGTACAGATTGATTGCTCTTAATTAGTGTCCTTCCACCCCTCGTGCTGTGCTTGAGGTACTTTTTTATGTCTAGCCTGCATCAGCGCTTGTTTTCTTTCGCTTTTAAAAAAAAAAAAAACGCGTCGGCACCGACCGCACCAAGAGGGACTTCGGTGCCGAACTGGAATCGGGCGACATCGGAGTCGACAAACGGAAAAAGGCCATCGGCACCGAGAAACCTACTCGGCTACCGACGCCAACGACTCCGAGGGCAATACCGCCTGCTTCGCCTCGCGTCGCTCCCTCGACGACGCCGATGCCTCACGTATCGAGGACGTCGACGGTGATCTCCACACCTCGACTCGAGGACCCGCCGGCACCGAAAAAATCCACGCCCGGCTCTACGAACCTGCCCGGTGCCAAAGCCTCAAAGACGCCCCAAGTGCGGCCTGCTGCGACGCAAAGCAACAAAACCACGGCGGCCCTCAAAGACCCGTCGGGTTCCGGCCCGATCGGAGCTCCAGCAACCTCTACGGGGCCAGCCAACATTACCTTCGGCTTGCCTCCGTCAACAATCCCGAAGGTGTTCCAACTCAGGACACGGGTTACCCAGACTCCGGTTCCACCGGACGAGACGTCTCCGTCACGTGTCATCGACGCCGACACTGGCAGGATGATTCTCCACGACCGAAGGATAACTTCGGAACCGCCATTAGACCCTTTCAGGATCCCACTAAAAAGGAAGCTGCCTGTGGAATCAGAACCTCTCCTTTATGAACCGTTCCATTCCTCCTACCAGGATCCACACCGGTTCTCCCCCACACGCTCCGACACGGATGCATTGGAGGACTACATGGATGACCAAGCACCCTACCATGTAGACACAGACCCTGATGACCAGCAGGACCCTGATCAAACTTGGGGCGACCCTGCAGACCCCAGTGCACCTCTCGATACACAGGACCCACAACTCTATGGGGCAAAAACATCTCCCACGGAGGATACTGCGGCGTTCAACGCTCTTATCGAACGTGCTGCAAATAACCATGGGGTACAGCTTCACTCAGATACCATCGAGGATGACTTTCTAATGGACACTTTTGCATCCTCAGAAAGACATGTAAAAACTCTGCCAATGCTGAAGGGGGTCCTCAAACCAGCTAAGGACATTTTCAAGGAACCCACCAGGGCACGAGTGATAAACCCCAGGATTGATAAAAAATACAGATCAGCACCTGGGGATCCTACTTACATCAAAGGACAATTACCACTCGACTCCATCGTCGTAGCGAATGCTCGCAAGAGGGCACACTCGCAAACGACAGGTGACGCTCCTCCCCCGGACAAAGAGTCCAAGGTGCTAGAGACCTCCGGCAAGCGAGTTGCCGCCCAGGCTGCCAACATATGGCGCATAGCCAACACTCAAGCGCTCCTCGCTCGCTACGATAGAGCGCACTATGACACATTGGAGCAACTACTCCAACATCTCCCTGACCAGTTCAAAGAAGGTGCAGAAATTCTTATCAGAGAGGGACAGCTACTCACAAATGCTTCCATCAAATGTGCACTAGATGCTGCAGACACGGCTGCCAGGGCCATAAACGCAAGCGTCATGCTGCGACGACATGCCTGGCTACGAATCTCAGGATTCAAGCCTGAGGTACAAAACAACATACTGAACCAGCCCGTCAACCCCGACTATTTATTCGGCCCAGAGGTTGACACCACCCTCGAAAAGATAAAAACGGACACTGCAAAGTCCATGGGCGCCCTCCAAACTCAGTCCTTTCGGAGCGGCTCCTTTCGTCGCCCCGGAAACAAGGGGGCAGGTAGAGGACAGGGGTCACAACAAACGTATAACAAAGGCAATACACAGACCACCTACGATAAAAACACCCGAGGTGGATATCGTGGCTCCAGTGCAAAGGGCAGAGGACGTGGCTACGGCAACACCAGGTCCTCCCCCAAGAACAAGCAGTGACGCCCTCTCCCTTCCTCCCGACCACATAACACCTGTCGGGGGAAGACTACAAAGGTTCCTGTCCACGTGGAACTCCATCACCACGGACAGGTGGGTCAAAGATATTGTAAAATACGGTTACTGTCTGGAGTTAACCTCCACTCCACCCACAATACCACCAAGAAACCGTCCTATGTCCTCAGAGCACTTAACGCTCTTACAGCAAGAGGTGCAAAGTATGCTTCTAAAAGGCGCTATAGAGGTCGTCCCCATCCACGAGCAGGGTACGGGGGTTTACTCCCTCTACTTTTTAATTCCAAAGAAGGACGGGTCGCTCAGGCCTATATTAGACCTGAGACCCCTGAACCAGTACATTCTTTCAGAGCACTTTCACATGCTCACCCTACAGCAAGTCCTTCCGCTTCTCAAGCAGGGAGACTTCCTAGCCTCACTGGACCTCAAGGATGCGTACTTTCACATACCCATCCACCCCTCACACAAAAAATACCTCAGGTTCACTGTTCAGGGGCAGCACTATCAGTTCAAAGTCCTTCCCTTCGGCGTGACAACAGCGCCCAGGGTTTTCACGAAGTGCCTAGCTACGGTGGCAGCACATTTACGGAGGCAGCATATACACGTCTACCCCTACCTAGACGACTGGCTCGTTCAAGCGACGTCAGCCCAGCAATGTGCAAGCCACATGTCCCGCACCATTCACCTTCTTCACAGTCTGGGATTCTCACTAAATTACCCAAAGTCCCATCTCCAGCCCGCACACGTACAACAGTACCTAGGTGCGACTATAGACACTCTGGCGGCCACAGCTCAGCCAAATTTAGTGAGGATCAACAGCATACAACTGCTGATCTCCAAGTTCAAACCCAATCACTCGCTTCCAGCGCGAGTGTTTATGCAGTTGATAGGCATGATGGCCTCCTGCATCTTCATAGTCCCGCACGCGAGGTTACATATGCGCCCACTTCAGGAGTGCCTAGCACGTCAGTGGAATCAGGCTCAAGGACAGTTGAAAGACCTAGTGTTGGTGAGCGGTCGGGCATACAACTCTCTGCATTGGTGGAATCCACAAAACCTTTGCAAGGGCCGACCGTTCCAAGAGCCTGTTCCGCAAATAGTACTGACAGCGGACGCGTCTCTCCAGGGATGGGGAGCTCATGTACTCCACTACACAGTGCAGGGACTATGGACAACAGAAGAAGATGCACATCAACCTTCTGGAACTGATGGCAATCTTCCTGGCCATGAAGGCATTCAAAGTACATCTGTGCAACAAAGTCGTGTTGATCCGGACGGACAACATGACTGCCATGTACTACATACAGAAGCAGGGAGGAACACACTCTCCACAGTTGTCTCATCTGGCTCAGAGCATGTGGAAGTGGGCCATTCAGAGGAACATGTTCCTCATGGCGGAACACCTCCCTGGCAAGGACAACCAGATGGCGGATCTGCTCAGCAGACACAGCCACCAGATGCACGAGTGGGAGTTACACCCATCAGTACTCCAACCGTACTTCCAGCAGTGGGGTCATCCAGAGATAGACCTATTCGCGACAAGCGAAAACGCAAAATGCCAAAGCTTCGCCGCCAGATTCCCACATCCGCAGTCGCAGGGCAATGCGATATGGATGAACTGGTCCGGCAGATTTGCGTACGCTTTTCCCCCAGCGCCGCTGATACCGCTGGTGGCTCGCAAACTACGACAACACTCCCTGACACTCGTCCTAGTTGCTCCCACGTGGGCACGCCAGCCGTGGTACACCACCTTCCTCGAACTTTCCGTGGTGCCGCATCAAAGGCTGCGGATCAAACCCGCGCATTTGACGCAGAACCATGGAGAGGTTCAGCACCCAGATCCGCAACAGCTGAACCTGGCGATCTGGCTCCTGAAGTCCTAGAGTTTGGCTATCTCAACCTGCCACCTGACTGTATGGACATCATCAAGGAGGCCAGGAGACCCACTACCAGGGCTTGCTATGCAGCCAAATGGAAAAGGTTTGTCATTTATTGCGGTAATAATGACATCAACCCGCTGGACGCATCCATCCACAACATCATCTGTTACCTCTTACACCTATACCGATGCAATCTGGCGTACACCTCTATACGTGTCCATTTGACCGCAATATCAGCCTATCTGCAAACCAGGCAGCACCTCTCTCTATTCAGAGTGCCTGCCATCAAAGCATTCTTGGAAGGGCTCAAACGAGTCATTCCACCTAGTCACCCACCGGCTCCAATGTGGAACCTCAACTTGGTCCTCACACGCCTGATGGGTCCACCCTTTGAACCTCTACACTCCTGCGAGATTCAATTCCTTACCTGGAAAGTGGCCTTCCTAGTAGCGATCACTTCCCTAAGAAGAGTTAGTGAACTCCAGGCACTAACCGTTCAAGAGCCATTTATTCAGGTTCACGCCAACAGGGTCGTACTACGTACCAACCCCAAATTCATGCCCAAGGTAATATCGCAGTTCCACATGAATCAGACTATTGAACTGCCCGTTTTCTTCCAAAACCCACAAACTGTTGCAGAAAGGGCCCTACATACACTAGATGTACGGAGGGCCCTCATGTACTACATCGACAGGACTAAACCATTCAGGAAGACAAAACAACTGTTCGTTGCCTTTGCCCCACACCACAAAGGTAACGCCATCTCCAAAGCAGGGATAGCCAGATGGATAGTTAAGTGTATTCAAATCTGTTATCAAAAGGCAAAACGCACATTAACTATTCCACCACGAGCCCACTCAACACGTAAGTTGGGGGCTTCCATGGCCTTCCTAGGAAATATTCCCCTGCATGATATATGCAGAGCAGCCACATGGTCCACTACACACACATTTACAAAACACTATTGTGTAGATGTGCAGTCAAAACAGCAGGCAGCTGTAGGACAGGCTGTTCTCAAGACACTTTTTCAGACCGCTGCAGCTGGCACGGGTAGCCGCCGCTAATAGAGGGCACTGCTATGTATTCTATGCACAGATATGAATTCAGCAGCCCACATGCCTCGAACTGAATATGCTACTTACCAGTATGCATCTGTTCTTGGCATGTAGGGCTGCTGACATTCATATCGCCCTCCCTCCTCCCCGGCGCCTGTCGCAGCTGCAGCTCTCAGAATTACTGCAAGCATGGTCATCACTTTCTGTATCTACTCCATCACTGCCACAATGGCGAAAAACAATCTGAGGATGGAGAGGATGCCCATGCGCACTGTAGTCCAGGGGAGGAGACACCTATCCAAGGATACTTCGAAGACTCTTCCAGGACAACAACGTGCAAACATCCGGACCCAACACTAGGCGGCGATCTATGCACAGATATGAATGTCAGCAGCCCTACATGCCAAGAACAGATGCATACTGGTAAGTAGCATATTCAATTTGCACTTGCTGGAGACTGCGTTTCCAGTCCGCTGCGGCATTCTGGTTGTCGATTGCGCGGAGAAACGCAGTCCCACCCTCTGAGGCCGCACCCACTTCTGGCAGGTTGCCGGTCTAGTGGTGGGCTCCTCAGTTTACTTAAAGCCCATTCTCCATTGACGCGTGCAGCGGGGATGCCCCCGGCGCGCCAAAGGCAGGCCCATCTGCGCCCGTCCGCTTCCGGACCACTCCCAGCGCCCGCCATGCTGCTCCATCCCAGCCAGGTATTGCATTTACACTTAACATACTAAAAAAACTTAATACTAAGGGAAAATGTAGCTGCCGTTTATCACCAGATAAAATTATGGGCCCTCTTACATGGTATACCTGTCAATCTGAGCTGCCACTTCGTGACATAGGAAACAAAACTGCAGTAAGGAAAGCCACTATACCCAGTAGTATGATGATAAGAGGGAGATTAATAAATGCACGCTCTATATGCATACATTCCCTCAATAGCGGAGACCTTATCATAGAAGAGGAAGTAGATTATTTATTTGTAACGGAATCTTGGCTAAAGGTGTGGTGTAACCCGGATATTGTGGCAGCACTTACCCCCAACTACATGATTTGTAGGAAAGATAGATTAGAATCGAGAGGCGGGGGGTTGGACATTATCTTTCGAGATTCACTGCAGTGCAAAAATATTGATTGCCACTCACTTAAGGGAGCTGAAAGTCTTGGCTTCTGTTTCACATTAAATGCATCTCTCTCCTTCACAGAAGCATTGATTTATCGTCTATCCAGCCCGAGTGCCACCTTTTTAGACTCGCTAGGTGAAACCCTCAGTCATTTCCTGCTCAGATATGCCAACTTTACCATCTTAGGAGACTTGAATCTCCACTTTGAATGCAGGAATGAACCAGGGGTTGGCACCTTTTTTGAAGTAATAGATTCCCTTGGGCTGCACCAATTAGTCAAGGCCGGACGCACCGGGCTGGGCACACATTGGATGGGGTCTGCACTAATTTCACCCTGCTTTCTGCAGACCCCCCATTCCTCCGGTATGGTCAGACCATGAGTTAATTCCTATTAATATCAAGAGGCCAAGTGTTGCTTAATCAGCGAAGAAAGCCTTGGTGGTACAGCCAGGATGGAAGTGGCTACAATTAGACACTCATCCAAAGTTACCCATGATTGCCCATGACTGCACTCCAGCCGTAACGGGTAACACTACAGAGGACTCTCACCTCTTCCATGCATGGATGACCTCTATAAGTGATGAGCTACTTCCATCTAAGCATCCTCAGAAAACAGTAAAAGTGAAGTCACACAAAGCCCCCTGGTTTACGACCAATTTAGCCAAACATCTCCACTGCAAGCAATTAGAACGCAAGGAAAGAAGGGCCTATGATACAGCAGCGCAAAAAGCTTTTAAAATAGGTGGGAGACAATATCATACCTGTATCAAATCCGCAAAAAAAGATTACTCAAATAAAATAGTGGAGGCTCTAACCATGACCAAAAATCGATCTTCTCAATAATAAAGTCCTTTACCGACCCAAAAGCAATGCGTAGAGAAATTGCCCCGTCTCAGACCCTCTGCGACGAAATCTCGATCTTTTTTGAAGATAAGATCAAGAACATCCAAAAAGGTTTTGTAACGTCCAGCACACTTGAACTCGACAGTAATCAGAAGCTGGACCCCAATAGTAGTAGCCCTCCCTTCCCTGCAAGTTTTTAAACCAGTTACACTGGAACATACACAGGCAGCAATTGTGGCCTGTAAATCGGGCTCCCCACTAGATGCTTGCCCTCTCTTGATTCTTCATCAAATTATAAGTATTGTCAATCCAGTGATCAACGGTATAGTTAATTCCTCGTTACTCACAGGTACGGCCCCAAATGAATGTAAGCTGGCCATAGTGAGACCATTGAAGAAAAAGCTAAATGTGGAAACATCTAACCTTTCAAACTTCCGCACTATATCACTTCTACCAATTCTGGATAAAATTACAGAAAGACTAGTTAATAAAGCGCTTTCAAAATTCCTGGAATCAGCTAGGATCCTTGATCCGAGACAGTTAGGCTTTCACCCTAAACACTCTACAGAATCAGCCTTACTATAAATTCACGGATACGTTAAAATCCATAGCAGACAAAGGCAGGAGGGCAGTGCTAATCCTGTTAGATTTGTCTGCAGCATTCGATACCATCTTGCATGGTATTCTTCTGGCAAGGCTAGAATCGAGCGGCATCTCTAACACGGTCCTGGCCTTGATTAAGTCTTTTTTGACTAATCATAGGCAAGCTGTTTCTCTTGGCACGTTTCTCTCTGCCGAACAAACTATTTCTGCGGGAGTCCCACAGAGCTTCTCCATCATTGTTTAATATATACATGGCCCTTCTCATTTCGCTGATCTCGTCATTTGAGATTGAAGTGACGTCCTATGCTGACGACACTCAATTGATTCTATCTTTGGACAAAGATTCAACCGTTGCAGAAGAAAACTTCAAACACTACCTATCAGAGCTCTTTCAATGGATGAAGGACAACCATCTCGGGTGTAACTCTCACAAAACTGAGATTCTTCTGATGGGGAAAGACAACCTCTTTCAACCTAGTGTCTGGTGGCCGGAAGATGCTACAGCCCCCCTTTCTATCGTTGAAGTAGAAAAAAATCTGGGAGTGCAGTTTGACACCTCACTCTCTTTTCGACCACATGCCTTGACGGTGGCAGGGACTTGTTTTAGTCTAGACGCTCACAATATCAATGGTGTTAAATTTGGAAGAGTCAGCTTCAAGCTACAGACAGGGAACTTTGATCCATGCTCTATGCTGTATGTGTACATAGCAGAATTAACATGCAAAAGACATAGCGGATTGTCTCTTTACATTCGCCTTTTTAGCTGTGTTTTTACATTGTATGGTTAATACATATGAATGTATGTGTTTTTTAAACCTGTGTGTCATATGAATTTGTATAAAAAAAATTTTTACCGAATAAAATATACTAATAATTTGACTAAAATAAGCAGTCGATTTATAAGTGCCTTAATTGTTGATGAGTAGGATATGTGTGGAATATAAGCTTGATTGGAGTGTGATGTGTTGAACTTGGATCCCATCCAAAGGGAACGTTTCTTTTAACTTGATTAATCTAATCAAAACCTTAAAAAAATCTTGGATTTCATTCCTCTTTCAGCTTGGAAGACTGTCGCAGTGGCATTGATCCTCTCGCGCCTAGACTATAGTCTTCTGGCAGGGGTCAATAAATCCACACTTTAGAAACTTCAGATGGTCCAACATGCGGCAGACCGCTTAGTTTTGAAACTCCTTCGTATGTCATCGGCAGAGCTAGAAACCCTACATTGGCTGCCTCTACATAAGAGAAGTTTATTTAAAATCCTCCTAATCACTTTTAGAGCAGCAGCAAAAATTGGTCCAGTGATCTTTCAGCTAAATTTTCCCCATACATTACAGCTAGGACCCTCAGACCTTCCGTGACAAACCTCCTTAAGTCTCCCTGCTTTAGATTCAAATCCATGGGAGGGAAATCTGTAGCCTCCCTAGGAGCCAAAGCATGGAATCTCATGCCAGCTCAACTGAGGCTCGTGAAAACAGAAACTCCGTTTAGGAAGGCACTGAAGACGGATCTACGGAGCACCGGATGACTTTTGCCGATCACTCTTATAGGGATTCACTACTCTCTGCTTAGTTTGATCCTCACCCGCTTAGTGCCAGGATGCTCCTTCTGAAGTGTAAACTGCGCTTTATAAGTACCCAATTCAATTGTATACATAGACAACATGCTTTCTGACTTTGACCTGCCATATGCTTGTTTCCTCTGTGTTAATTAACAGCTGATGGGGCCTATTCGCCTTGTCGGAGCCCCTCTTCCCTGTGTTGTATTAGTCTACTGTTGGCTATAAAAGTGCTGTATTCACAAGGCATGGGACTGTCTTCCTTGCAGTCATATATTAGGCTAAATTCTCGATCTTCAATCTTTTATCTTCAACCAAACTTGGGGTACTTCTGGCGAGGAAGGGTGAAAACCTTATGTAAAGCTCAGAGCTCCAGGCTATGCTTGTGCAAAAGCTCTTATCAGTCAAAACGGGCCCTTGCCTGTCGCAATGTAACTACTGTGGTGCAGGTTCTTCATAAGACAGACAGAAGGACACACTTGTAACTTTTTTTATTTGAGGACTATAATTAACTCCAAGCTGGCTGCCTTGTTTCCTGGATCTAACCAGGAAATTGCCTCACAACATAAAGAACACATTGATGATATCACCAGCAGACATCCCGGGACTAATGGCCCTGCCACTCATCTTTTAGGTCTCGTCTCCTGTTCCTGGTTCTTCTCCCAATACCACCCCATGTCTCCCTCCCCCATACTCCTGTCTCTGTTTCTTTCCCCACCACATGTGAGCAAACTCACATGTTGCAGCAGGCTTATCAAGATCCTGCATGAAAAACTCTTTATGGTGTAAGACAGTTGGACCTTTACTCTGAGACACAGAGGGATGGCTGCCCCCGATGCACTATATCCTTCGGTGGCATTCTTGGTTTGGTATTGTAATGCTATTAAAGTGTCCTTAGATAACGAAATAATTTAGGGTGTCTGTTCTTCTCGGCAGCAGAACGCAAGGGAGGGGGGGCAGCCTTTAACCCATATGGATATTTAGGTCGGGTTTGACAGTTCAACGGTCGCATGACCTTTTCTCCTAGAACAATATTAGTTTACAGTTATTTGCTTCCACACAAATCAAAAATATTTTGCAGGTTATTTACTTGTACTGCTTCATATTACCATACAACATTCCTTTAGAGCCAGATCTATTGGCATTGCCAATATCTGTTTGTTCTGGGTGTCTCCTGGTCTTTGGTATCATTTTTAAACTTTAGTTCCATTAGTTGATATCAGTATAACATGCGCTACAGGCAGGACAACCCCTGCCCTCCAATTTAGCAGTTAGAACTAGATTTTACATGCACATCACTGTCTTGCTAAAATTGCACGAAGGTTTTGTCATTAAACGTCACGTTGGGTGACCTAAATCTTCACCTAGTAGACCCCCTGAACTCCGAAAGTACTACTTTCTTAGCTGATCTTGAAGCTCTTGATTTGATACTCCATAATAAGGGGCCCACACATCAGGCAGGGCATCTACTGGACCCTATTCTCCCGCTCTTCCCCTAAGTTGGTCAGACCATTTTGCCATTTACTTCCAACTTACTGTCCCTGAAGATACCACATCCTTTTCCTACACATAGTAGTGGGAATACGAGACAATGGCACAAACTAAATTTAGACTTGTTAAACAGCCTTCTTGTGGCGAATTCCCCAGATCTGAACCTCCCGCTCCTATCTCTAAACGTGGCGGTCTCCAATTGGCTATCTACATCTATTAATCTCTGTCTGCCTCTGACACCGAAAGCCAGTTTTTTCCATCGCTCCCCGGCCCCTTGGTTCAATAATGACCTGAAGATTTTGAAGTCCAAATGTAAGCTTTTGGAAAAAAAATGGCGCAAATTATATGTTCCCAGCTGCAAAGCCGATTATAAGGCCGCCCTTCATATCTATCACTCTGCCTGTAAGGCTGCAAGGGTCACCTTTGTCTCTAACACTATCATCAATTCATCGAACCGTCCCCAAGCCCTATTTTCAATGGTCAAAACATTGGCAGGTGCTAATACTCTTCCTTCATCCCCTGTCCTCGACTCTATTAAATGTAATAACATTGCTAATTTCTTTATTACCAAGGTGGAGACAGTAACTTAATTACCTCCGCCCCCTCTAACTCTGATAAACCTCATTCAGATATTATCTGTATGAACCTACCCCCTGCCACATCAAAAATTTCACATTGGCCCCTCTTTGACGATGGTTCCTTCCTTGACTGCTTAGCTAGGGTAAAATCAGGTTCCCCCTTGACCCTTTACCGGCTAATATTTTAAAACAAGTATCCCCAGCTGTCTTGGGGATCGTTAAGGTGCTCCTTAACTCTTCCTTACGGGAGTCCTGTGTTCCTTCAGATTGGAAACATGCAATGGTGGTTCCCCTCTTAAAAAAGCCCAATGCTGACCTATCTATCCTATCTAATTACCGTCCAATTTCACTCTTACCCGTGTTTTCCAAAATTTTAGAAAAACATGTTAACTTTCAGCTTGCAACTCATATTGAAAACTCAGGTTTTTTACATCCATCTCAATCTGGTTTTAGGACCCACTTTTCAACAGAGACCACCTTACTGGGGGTAACTGAAAAGCTGCGCTCCTGTCTGGACCATGGTGAGACTATGGCAAATCATCCTATTAGACCTGAGTGCAGCATTCGACACTGTGTCTCACTCTATCATGTTAAAATCTCTTCAGTCAGCGGGAGTGGAGGGCTCAACCCTTTTGTGGCTGACCTCCTTTCTCTTGAGTACTTTAATAAAGCGAGAAGAATATATGTAAATCCCGATCCAAGTAAGTGTTCGCCCAATGGTCGGCACAATAACCGTGAATGATCCTTTAATTATTTCGTACTTGTCAAATCATGTGAGAGTGTTCTAATTATTAGCAAGTCATCATCCGGTTGTATTTACCAACAGTGTGTTGTTAGCGTCGGAAGCACTGTGATATGTCCTTCCAAGCAGAGTATACGAGCAGCAATTCGGGCGTCGAACCATATATTCTTCTCGCTTTATTAAAGTACTCAAGCCTTGAGAAAGTTACATACCGTAACGAAGCACGTGTCGGCTGTCCTGGACTGTTTCCCCGACGGGGTGGCGACGTCTGACTTCTCCCCCCACGGGGTTCCTGTGTTTCTCTGAAGGACTAAACTTGTATATTGGGTTAGTACTTTGTACATTGTGTATCTCAAATGAAACAGTGGAATACTGAGATTGGTTTTCTCAATTGTGTATAACTTATGAAGAATTGAATAGCACATTGCATGTTACAACATACTTTCATCGTCATTAAGAGTTGGCAACTGTTTATTTTGGAAACTATTTACACCATATTAAATCATACGAATATTATTGAGAAAAACTATGTTGGGTCATCACTGTTATTTCCTGTTTATAAAAGTATCGAAGGACATTCATGGCTGGTAATTCAGGGGACAGCAATGATCATTTGCATAATTACTTATGGTTGTGGGTGATCTAACCTAGAAAATATTCGGCTAACATTGCCACCTTAACATCCTAGCGATTGTTAAAATCATGGGCTTTTGTAATTGCAATCACAATCACAATCACTGGCCAGCACTGCTTTGGGATACCTACTCGTCTTCCGGCTCCTGAAAGAACTGTTTTTTTATCAAACTGACCTAAAGCGAATCAATGCGTTCTGCAGAGGTCCTGCAGCTTTAAATCTTCACCAAAAGCGCACCAGTTCTCCTGCCCTGACAAGTGATTACGACCGCACCTGTGATGGATCAGTGAGCCCAAGGTATGCATTTTCTTCATTCCCCCTTATGCTGCTAGTTTTCGCATCTCTTGTGGTCCACAGGTTACACAGAGAAAGAAAAAGCATTGGCATAGCCAATAGGTCTCGCTTTTGGGACCTTATAAGTATTTAGTTATGCAACACAATATCCTTGCATGGCTAAACACTTATAAGGTCCCAAAGGCGAGACCTATTGGCCATGCCAATGCTTGTTCCTCATTGTCGTCAGTGCCAGATTTAAAAACAGTTGAATTTTCTGACCCTATTATCACATGCCTTGCTTATGAGCTCTCAGTCTTATGCCAGTCACCATGAATAAGAAAAGGATCATGTCCTTCTCCCTGTACATAAGAAAGCCTGTTGAATTGTATTCTATTAGACGTCTTCAAAGAGCTCTATTGTATTTCTGCAGCACACTCAATTTGGCCCATGACTGACTCAGCTCCACATTGCAGTTTACAACTCCTTAGCTTGGATTATGATTTTTTGCAAGCTGATTGATGTTTTGTAGCTGCAAAATTGATATAATTTATGTTCTACCTTGCTTCAGCTAGAAGGATATTATTCCTTGATTTGCTGAATATTAGACATGGCTACAACGATAAGCTCCTTTGAATGACCTTGTAACAAGCTTGGACTTTCTAAATGTGTGAGGGGCAAAGCAGCAAGAACATATTTCCAAAATGCTTCAAATAAAAGCTTTATTTTCAGCTTGTCGTTTGCAAACACGGGGTTAATGTGAGTAACCTCCACCTACTGCTTAGAAATCCTTAAGAAAGATAGGTACATAAACGTATTTTAATTTAGAGCAACACACAAGCAGGACTTAATCTAATACCCAAACACCTCTTAGAGGTCCAGCAAATGTTTCAGTAGTATCAAGACTGAGGTGAAAAGGAGGGGTGGCTGCTCTGAGGTGCAAGATGGCGGACACCATTCTTTAGCACTCCGGCACCAGCCATCCAACAAGATCCTGCAGCAAAGGGAGTGCTGAGACCATGGCTCAGCATTAGGCTCTGCATCCTAATCAAGAGGAACGTGGGGATCCCCAAAAAATGAACCTGTGGTATGAGACAGCGGCGAAAGAGTTGGCTGGCTGCACCGGGATATCTACCCAGAGGACCCTCCGACTAAGGGGTTAGGGCCATGGCCTTGAGACAGGAAGGCCTCTGGCTTGGCGCTGCAGAGAAGTTGTGACTGGGAGAAGAGTGGCAAGCTTGCAGAGTTGTTGGAAACCGCTGGGGCATGGCTAGGCCCCGTGGACTTCCTACACTGGCCCGAGCTCCAGACGAGGGAGGGATAGGTGCTTCCCGGACACAATGGAGCAGGAAGGAGCTTGTCGGTGAGTCAGCGAAGTCTGTGCCACACTGATGCTTGTTGAGCTAGTGCCCCCACAAGTCCTAAATGAAACTTGGAGATCTAGGGAGCTGCCACTCTACGGATGGGCCAGACTGTCCTGAACCCTGTGACTGGGCCAAGGAGGGAATTGGGAAGAATGTTGCTACCCAGGACATACAGGAGGGACCGCACTACCCTTGAGTTGGCCCAATCAAAAAAACCTTGCGGCCTAGAGACGCCCATCTCCTCCCCCAGTGATTGGCAGGAGGGAGCGATCCTGGGCAGATTACACCTCTGGGCGATTTAGCACCCACACATGAGTTCCATTGCATCACCCCAGGGGCCCCCGGATCTGGGCCAATAAAACCAGGGCAAGTGAGCCACCTGTCCCCCCGGACTTTCTGGTGTGAACTTAGTTCCAAGACCCACCTCTGGGGTTGGTATTGCTGTGGTATCTATTCTAAGGTGAGGAATCCATAACTAATAGTTTCTTTTAGATGAACAAGTTACTTACCTTCGGTAGCGATATATCTGTAAGAAACATATATTAGTTATGGATTCCTCACCGCCCCACCCATCCTCCCGTTTTGAAAACTGACTTCCAGGGTAAGGAACTCCCTTTCAGGGCTCTAGTTTTGTGCACCAGTCAGTGCCAGTGTCTTGCATGGCTCTGCGCTTATGGTGTGGAATCTTGTGTAAAGAACTGACATCAGCGTGTCTAAGTAGATACTGTGACGTCATTCTGGCAACCACGACTCCACTGACGAAAGCGGAGTCCACTGACGCCACCTACGGATGCGCAGGAGTTTTGCTGAAGCAAAATTCTCTGGATCCATTATGTAGCCTGGGGGTAATCCTAACGTGAGGAATCCATAACTAATTTATGTCTCTTACAGATATATTGTTACCAAAGGTAAGTAACTTGTTCTTCACTTACCTGCACCAGGCTTGGCTTGGTTATAGAAATAAAATAACGTAATATTTTTGATGCATACAAATTGGTCTGAGTTCAGTCTTTGAGTGTTTGACATCATTTGCTGCCTGAGCGTGTACAACAAATGCTTAACACTTCCCTCTGATAAAAGCCTTTCTGCTTGCTCACACTACCACAAATAGAGAGTAAGGTGCTATCTACTTTGACCTCTGCCTACCTTTTGGGTTTGACTGGACTCTACATACCTTACCTCATTTTGGTATGTTATCTACAGAGCCAGCTTCCTACACCACTGCATTCAGATAACGTTTTCCTTTGGCTTACCAGATTTCCTCTATCCTGGGGTCATTGGCCTCTTAAATCTTCATTTTATCCAATTCACAACTTCTCATGAGACACCCTGCAACTATGTTTCGGATAACAATGGTTTAACAGGATGGTAACCGGGAGGACGATTTGAGATTTTCTTTCCACAGAAACCAACTTCTCAAGTAAGTGGTGCAAGACAGCCAGTGTTAAAAGAGGGATTCCTTTTCATAAGTCCTTCTATCACAAACTGTTGAAAAACAAAAACCATTGCATACGACCTACAATCTAAGAGTGCTCTTCCACCGGCTACTGATCATGAGTCTACATTTTACTCCCAGGTCAAGGACCAATTTAGTACACTGGTGGGAGTTCCAACAAACACAATGCCCCTTGGCACACCTTCACGTCCTGCACTGAAAATGACATCTATAACACTCTTCTAGCGATTAATCCCTCCAATCCCTTCACTGATCCACTACCACCTTCCATATTCAAAATGATAAAAACTTCTATTCTCCCCCTATAGTCAATGATTGTAAATGCCTTTCTTACCAAGGCACTATGCCTGACTGCCTTAAAGTAGGGCAGGTAACGCCCATACTAAAGAAAGCCAACTGCCTCTCCTCAGATCTCAACAACTACCGCCCTATATCCAGCATTCCCACTCTGGCGAAACTACTAGAAAAATGTGTGCAAATTCAAGTATGCAACCACATTGAGAATTTCAACCTCCTAGATCAACACCAATTTGGCTTCCGTCAAGTACACAGCACTGAATCAGCACTCACCCACATTATGAATTAAAAATGCTAGACCATAATAAATCATGTCTTCTCATACTTCTTGACTTATCGTCCGCTTTCGACACGGTTAAACATGACAACCTACTGTCCCTACTGGAACGAAGGATGAGTCTATCTGGCCTCTGCTACAGTGGTTACCTCTTTCCTAAACAACCGAACCCAAATAATCAAGATGAAGCAATCCCTCTCTCAGCCCCCCATGGTCACCCCTGGTGTTCCACAGGGCTCTGCACTATCACCCCTACTTTTTAATCTACTCCTGGAACTCCTGACAAACGCATTGAACTCTGCGAACATTCTATATCACATGTATGCAGATGACACACAATTGTATATGAACAACTTCGCCCCAGAAGACTTCATCTCCCTCAACGCTATTCTGCCTGCTCACTGGCAACTACCTCATGCTCAACACCAACAAAACTGAATTCCTCCTCATCTACCCCCGACCCATCACACACCCACGATAGACCTGTATCTGAAGCATCTAACAACCTTTTACTGCTCTCCACACATCATTGACTCCGCTAAATCATTGAGAAATACCTTAGACAAACACTTGAATGTGCAGGTGCATATCAGTAATGCCACCAAAGAAGCTAATCACCAGATGAGTATCCTAAGGAAATCTAAACCCTTCCTCCCACAGGTTGACTTAAAAATGGATGTACAAGCCAAGATTGGATTACGGAAGCACCACTCTATGCGGACTTCCCAAATACAAGCTGGCCCCGCTGAGGACATCTCTTAACGCTGCGGCCAGGCTTGTCTCTGGAACAAAAAGAAATAACCAAATTTCTCCGACCTTAAAAGCATTGAACTGGCTACCATACGAGGCAAAAATACTACTAAAGATCGCCTGCATGACTCATAAAGCCCTTCATATCATAACCACCAGTTACTTAGCACAAAAGCTAGAGCTTTCAGGAGGTTGCAGACATTCGGGAAGAGCGAGCTCACTACTACTGAAACCACAGTCCTTCCACAAAAAGAGAACGTGCTGCAGAACCTTCTCAGGTATCGAACCGAAGGTTTGGAACTCCGTACCACCAGATGTACGCAGGATCTCTTCCTCCTCCTCCTTCAAAAAAGAAGTGAAAATGCTTCTAATGAACAAAGTCACATCCTAAGACTTTAAATCATACTTTACTATTATCAACATATATTATCTTATCTACCACTGTCTACCTCTTAAATTTAATGTATGTATATTACCTCCTCAATCGTCTAATGTATCTGGATGGTGTAATGTAAAGCGCTCTGATACCCTCTAGGGTCATGTTCGCGCTATATAAAACGCTATAAATAAATAAGTTGCATCTTTGATGAGTTGGGGAGCCCATCTACCAGATGTGATGGTGCAAGCTCAAATATGAGGATGTTTCTTACAAGCTGGAAAGTAAATACTGCACCCTGCTTTCAACCATTGGTAATGTGCGGATAGTGAGGGCTATATCCTCCTTGTTTGGACCGCTTCACTGCTGGAAGGAAAGAGTATTGTCATCGCTCCCTAATTTCTTCTTTCTTCTCTGCAGTAAAATGATAATTGTTTTTCTGTATATTGAGTTGAACTCATTGGAGTGGTCTTCCAGCTGAATTCACACAAGGCTTCCCGAATTAAGATTTTTGACTTCTATGCCAATGGCCAACTGAATAAACTATATATGATTGTCCTAATTTATCAGTCTGTAGACTGAAAAGTGTTAATGTTAAAAACCAGATGTGGGCAAAATGCTACTTTGACTGTAGCTGGAAACCTAATGGGTTCAACCAAACCTGTCTTGTTTTGTGACCATTCTCATGAACTTCTTACAGACAAATCCCCAGTATCTGCTGTTGATCTAATTAGCTGATTTGGCATTTGCTAGCGCCTTTATAAGAAGGATGTCTGCCTCTACCCTCTTATCTTTATGAACGTCTTGTAAAAATACCTCTCCGTCGAGTCTCATTTGCTTTTGTAGTACCTGCTTCATGTGTAGGTGGCCTTGTCCGCATGGAATGGAATACCCTCAGAAGGGAAATCTTGTAGGCAGCACAACCACATACCAGTCCGCCCCCTTAGATTTTCTGGGAATCTTTTAAATTACTGATGATATCCAGACATTTCCAAGTGTCTGACCCACAAAAATGATCAGAATCAAGAGCTTTCTAGCAGAGTGGAAATGTGGGGCTGGGATGAAAAGGGCAGATTGGATTTAGGCTAAGTATCCTGCGGCAGCGAAATGGGAAAAGGTGTGGGGGTTTGGTAAGAATATAGAGGGTACTGACGGGCAGGTATCATATTCCAGGAGACAGACGACACGCAATGCTAGATGGGGGATTGGAACCTGACGCATAAAGTATTATGGGCCGTAAAAGCTCCACAATTGAGTATGATCCATGTCCTGTTTCGGCTGGCATCACTTCCTACCTGCTGCGTTTACACCACTGGATGACATGGCTTAACTGTATAAGCTTTATGATGAGCATGGTTTCAATTTAAAAAAGTATCCTGCGTCCGTAATGTCTAATCCCTTACAGCCACATTCATCTTGTCAACAAAAGATTGAGGATCATCTGTAAGCTCTAATTTAAAATGTTGCCACTCATTTGGTACATACCTATATTTGGCATTTTATAGTTGCTCCTTGTTAATATTTCCTTAGTAATCTTCAAAAAAGTGGTTGGTTTCCACACCTTGCTTCTCGTAAGATTCCCCACCATCATAGGCTGCAATCTTCCTCAGTGTGGATTATTTTGGTGCTACAACACTGATGACAGACACATTTTCTAATGTCCCCACCAAGTTGCTTGACCTAAAGATGTCCCATGCTGACAAACTGGATGTTGCATTTCAGAGCCTCTGCCTGAAAATACCTGCATACAGGAGAGGGTGCCGAGTAGGTTGAAGACACAGAAGGCACCTTGTTGGTAATTGTGGAAGCATAATCAGAGGTGGAAGACCGAAGAGCGGGTTTTTTCTTGGCACCCTTTTTCAAGAGAGAGTCCTTTTTAGGTCTGGATTTAGAGGCCACATTATGTTCAGATGAGAATAGCTTTAACTTTCACAGGTAGCTTTGGGTTTTAAATAGTTGATGCAAGCTGAAAAATCATGACCAGGAGTCTGGCAGGATAGGCATCAGGTTGGTCTCCCATGCGGTCACGTCCTCCTAAAATTTGGCACAGTCAAATCAGATTACCAAACAGCTGAGTAGAAGGAATGACATAATGCACAAATCTAGAAAGAAAAAACCTTGCATTCCTAGTTCCTTTAGAAGTGATTACCTTTAACAATATTCTTCCAACCTTACATGGGGAAAGTGAGCATAAAATATGGATGAAAGTGGTTCATAATGCACATGGAGTTTTGTGCTGAAGGTCCTTCCAAACGTTGTGTAAGGTCCTTCTGTGGTGTCTTCATTTCTATGCCATGCATTCTTCCCTTAGTGTTTTGTCCCCTGCTGCTCAGCCAGAGTAACTGTGATGTAATTAGATTGCTGGTGTGTGCATGGTTTGAGAGAGTGGTCCCTCGGAAAACCACAATAAAGAGGAGGGGAATGCATTTCGGAAGCCGGCACACACTGTCTGCCACCCAGGAACACAGACCTAGAATAACCCCTTATCTGGAATCAGGAGCACGCAGCTGCAGCTCCCTCCTCCATCTGGATACATAAGCCATCGTGCCTTCCCCTTCCCATCACTGGATGGGTCACTCTACATTAATACTGCGCCCTTGCCTATGACGCCCTAGCCGGTCCTGCTCCCCCATACCTCTGATTTTATCTTTCTTGATTTTGGCTGTTCACCATCTGTGTCTTCAGCTATATATTGGTTGCTTTCCATGCGGGAATTGCCAACACTCATTACTGGCAATGACACACATGCTTATTCTAAATGTCCTGATGATGATCCATTTATTGTTTATATGGATCGAAACGCCGTCGACACCCATACACCTTATCCACGGCACTAAATTGTTATTTAACATGTAAAGGTGTTTCCTTGCGATTTGTTTGTTACATTGAGCAATTTTGTGTTTAACAAACCTACAGCTTTGCCTGAGCCTTCTGTGTTTTCTATTGTTTGTCCCTCTTGATTTAGTAGGATGCAGGCTTGTGTTCCACTTACAAAATTGTTTTGTCTGTATTGTTCCTATCTGAATTTAAAATATTAAATATCTGACCTCTGTCCGGCTGGACAAGTTATACAAATATAGTACTGACTGGGTCCATATTCATTCCCCCCCCTCTTTATTGTCGTTTTCCTAGGGACCACATTTTTTAAAAATAGTTTGATTCCCAAGATCCCTGGCAGACCTTACTTGGGTTCCCTTGTTTCTTTAAAATATGGTTTGAGTGTTAGTTGAGTGCTTGGGCTGAGCAGCAACGATTCTTTTCCCGGTGGGGCTTCCTTACTACCGTCTTTACGGGTAACCTGAGGCTCCTACCTTGAGAATAAACCTTACCATGTTTCACTTTAATACTGGCTAACCTGCATCTTCATTTACCACAATGGTGACGAGCGGAAAAAGGACCTAGCATTAAGACTAAAAGGCTACTATTGGAGCAGGGAAGAAGAAGAGTTTACAACTGAAGATTATCTGTAACTATACAAGAGACTTGATAGTAAAAATTGAACTTTCATATGTGCAACCTGAAGGTATTAAAACGCCTTGAAGGCCCTACCGGAGTCTCTCTTCAGCTGACAGCCTGCAGTTTGGGGTGTTCACCCTTTTCATCAATTTCATCAACGAGCATAGCACCCTGATTTTTGGGAACTGTGTCAACTGAATACTGTAACGTTTCTACTACATTTGAGGCTTGTGGGCGTTTGTTGACAACATTTAACCTGCTTTAATTCAGGATATGCTTTTCTACCTCTGTGACTTTTATACTTGAGGAATGAAACTTCCAGCCTGCTGTTCACGTAAGACTTGATTCATTCTTTTATGCTTTTGGGTGATCTGATGCCAGAGAGACTGTTTTACCCAGCGCCTACTGACAAGCAATGCATCAAACGTAAAAGATTCCAACAGCATTGAAGCTATGTGTACTGGCAACGTTTATGTGGAAGATAGCATAGCATTTGGAAGCATATGTTTTCCTCTCTCAACCAGGAAAAGAATTCTGGTGAAAGTGTCTGCTGAATTGGTCCTAGCATTGAAGACTGTAGAGCATGTGATTAGAGCTGTTTCTGCTTTAGGGTAAGCAGTTTGTTTTGGGCAGCGGTTCTGGCACAGTAGCAGAGGAAATCAGCGTACATTTCATTGTTGTCGGCTCCTGTAGAGGCTATACCACGATTCCTCTAATTTTGCCTAGCTATGTGAACGGGACTGGAGAGTTAACAAAATAAAAGCATGCTTTTTTGTGAGCGTGTGTACACTTGCTGTGTTCCACCAGTATGCTTTGCGGCATTTGAAGAGGCAGTGTGCTTCACTGAAGAACGTGGCATGTGGGCGTTTGATGATGGTGCGTTCTGAATGCATTGTGGCGTCAATGACGTGTGGCAGCGACAAAGACCCCGACAACCCCTACTTCTCAAAGAAAGAGGCGTAATACGATGGTTCGGCAGCCATCTTAGTGAATTGGGATAGATTATATTATCTTCTACTGTAAATATGTGGTTATGCTTCTGAGTAAAACAACTTTACCTCATTCTCAGATAGTCATCTTATTCAGCACAATGGATCTGGAGATGGCTGAAAGAGGAGGCATTCATTTCTGGCAGTGCTTTGATTGCTTTGAATGACTATGTGATTGTATTTCATTCTGAGTTAAAAGATGCGATGAAGGGCCTCCAGGTATCTGGCAGTGAGCGCTACTTGTACAGCTTTTACTTCAACATTTAAAAGAAACTCTTGATTATTTTCAATGATTTTGAAAGCTGGGATCTTCTTGCAGAATCCATTCCTGTGACATACACGTTTCTCTGCTCAAACCACTCACCATGCAGATGTCATAGATTTCATCATTATTTATGTGCATTATTTCTTGAATGTTTGCTGGTATTGGTTCAAGCTGCCATATGGGTTCTATGCCTTATTTATTCTGTCTAGTGAGTTTTTATTACACAACCTGCTGCATTGTTGGATTCTGCTTATATTTTTATGCCATGTTTTCGTTTCTTCCATGCTTGTTTTAATACTGTTGACCATGATCTGTATTGGTTGACGTTTATTGCATGCATAGCTTTTTCTGATTCAGTATGTCTCTGTGGGCTTGGTGTTTTTCTCTACTATGTGCTGAGGTGAGTTGTTTTGTTTTGTTTTGCACCCATATGTTGTTTTGTTACTTGTTCTGGGGCATATCAGTTGGTGTGCATCCCAAACAATCCGTACAGTTTGTGGTCATGTGGTAGGGATCCTGTAACCCAAACCTTACTTGCTATTATTACTTATTTTAGGAGATGAAGCATGTGGTTGCTCTCGAACCTTGTTTACATTTATGTGTGATGGCGCATATTACTTCCTACCCCAAGCCGTTACTTACATTTGTTGCTGTTAGGACATGTTTATTACGCCCAAACTATACTTGCTTTTATCTGCTGGGTTACACCCAGACATTACTGTTACTGGTGCTTGAGTACCTGTGTTGCACCCAAACCATACTATATTGTTACGTGTCTTGGGGCATAGCATGAGCACCCAGACGTTACTTATTGTTGCTGAGGATGTGCATTTGCGTTGCTCCTAAACCGTAGTTGCTTTCAGGTATTATGGGGCATATTTCATGTACTCAAATGTTGCTTTGTGATGGGCTTGTGAGTTGCTAGTCTAACAAAATATTACTTTACAACTACTTCAGTTGTTGGTGATGGGCCATTTACTTTGTGCTCAAACCTTTTCTTTGGGCCATATGTGATGCACTCGTAGGGGCATACGTTTTGCTTGTGGCAGGTGTGTAGCATCCGTTGGGGCACATGTATTGCACCCTCGTGCTATGCTGCAGATTCGGTGTCTCTAATGTGAGTTGTGACTTCTGTTGGTCCTCTATATTTTAATATCTGCTGAGGGGGAAGAGTGTGGATCTTTCACTCTTAGTAAGGTATGTATGTGTTACTCTTACCCTGTATCTTTTTCCTCCTCCGGACCTTTTATTTTTAGATATTGCGTTAGTTTTTACTCCCATGCTTCGTTATTTTTATGGATGTCGTGTATCACTGTATTTGGATTTATATTTTATATTTTTTTCCATAAAGAAGGTAGGTGTTTGGGATCTTCATTTCTATGCCATGCATTCTCCCTTTAGTGTTATGCCACCTTTTGCTTAGCCAGAATGACTGTGATTTAATTAGAATGCTGGTGTGTGAATGGTTTGAGAAAGTGTCGGTTGAGTGCGAAGGCTGAGTAGCAAGGATGCTGCTCCTGGTGGGGCTTCCTTACTACCTTCTTTACCTGTAACCTGAGACTCCTACCTTGAAACTAAACCTTATCCTATTGTACCTTACTACTGGCTACACTGCATCTTCATTTACCACACCTTCCTTTGGAGAAAGTTGCTCCAGTCCTGCATTTCTCTGCTGGCCATTCATAGAAGGTTGTGAAAGAGTGAGCACCAACCGCTACCAATATGGGAATTGCCATGCAGGATTTTACTACAATTCCCCTCAATCTCAAATTATTGTTTTTCTTTTCCTTCATCATTGAAGGCATTAAAAGAAAACCAATGCAAAAAGAACTATTGATGGACAGAATGCAGAACAATGTAATACATTCACCCCAGTACGGAGATCTGGGCCTAAATCCATCGTTTTTTTGCTCACCATGCCATTCCAGTTTGGACCCAGCCATATGCAAATCAGTCTTGACCCTGTCCCCAATGGGAACAGTTCAGCCCGAACTGCCAAGCCAGGTCCTCCCTGGACTGGAAACAAACATCCTTGTACCGGTTTCGGGGTTTCACCCCTCTTCAGCCAGGTTAGCTTGATTTCAGTGGCGGCATGGAGAGCACGGGACTCACGTCTGAGCATACCTGTCCCACTCGGGGTGACAAATGCAGGCAGTTCGTGCTGGACTGTTCCCATGACGGCTGATAGCCAGAAACCGGTCCTAGGATGCTTGATTCCGGTCCAGGGAAGACATGGCTTGGCAGTTCGGGCTGGACTGTTCCCATGAGGCAAAGGGTCAAGACTGATTTGCATATGGCCATGTCTAAACTGGGGTGGCGTAGTGGGCAAAAGAACGATTGATTTAACCCAGATCTCTTGACTGGGTTAGAATGTCTGCATTGTCAGCATTCCGTCCATCAATTGTTTGTTGTAACGCTTTTCGCCCTAAGTGGGATGGGTATTCCCAGACGTGGGACCCTTGCTCACTACGCCACTGGAGTCAAGCTATCCTGGCTGATGACGGCTGATAGCCAGAAACCGGTCCTAGGATGCTTGATTCCGGTCCAGGGAAGACATGGCTTGGCAGTTCGGGCTGGACTGTTCCCATGAGGCACAGGGTCAAGACTGATTTGCATATGGCCATGTCTAAACTGGGGTGGCGTAGTGGGCAAAAGAACGATGGATTTAACCCAGATCTCTTGACTGGGGGAGAATGTCTGCATTGTCAGCATTCCGTCCATCAATTGTTTGTTGTAACTCTTTTCGCCCTAAGTGGGATGGGTATTCCCAGACGTGGGACCCTTGCTCACTACGCCACTGGAGTCAAGCTATCCTGGCTGATGACGGCTGATAGCCAGAAACCGGTCCTAGGATGCTTGATTCCGGTCCAGGGAAGACGTGGCTTGGCAGTTCGGGCTGGACTGTTCCCATGAGGCACAGGGTCAAGACTGATTTGCATATGGCCATGTCTAAACTGGGGTGGTGTAGTGGGCAAAAGAACGATGGATTTAACCCAGATCTCTTGACTGGGGGAGAATGTCTGCATTGTCAGCATTCCGTCCATCATTTGTTTGTTGTAACGCTTTTCGCCCTAAGTGGGATGGGTATTCCCAGACGTGGGACCCGTGCTCACTACGCCACTGGAGTCAAGCTATCCTGGCTGATGACGGCTGATAGCCAGAAACCGGTCCTAGGATGCTTGATTCCGGTCCAGGGAAGACATGGCTTGGCAGTTCGGGCTGGACTGGTCCCATGAGGCACAGGGTCAAGACTGATTTGCATATGGCCATGTCTAAACTGGGGTGGTGTAGTGGGCAAAAGAACGATGGATTTAACCCAGATCTCTTGACTGGTGGAGAATGTCTGCATTGTCAGCATTCCGTCCATCATTTGTTTGTTGTAACGCTTTTCGCCCTAAGTGGGATGGGTATTCCCAGACGTGGGACCCGTGCTCACTACGCCACTGGAGTCAAGCTATCCTGGCTGATGACGGCTGATAGGCAGAAACCGGTCCTAGGATGCTTGATTCCGGTCCAGGGAAGACATGGCTTGGCAGTTCGGGCTGGACTGTTCCCATGAGGCACAGGGTCAAGACTGATTTGCATATGGCCATGTCTAAACTGGGGTGGCGTAGTGGGCAAAAGAACGATGGATTTAACCCAGATCTCTTGACTGGGGGAGAATGTCTGCATTGTCAGCATTCCGTCCATCAATTGTTTGTTGTAAAGGACTGTTCCCATGAGGCACAGGGTAGAGACTGATTTGCATGTGGCCAGGTCTAAACTGGGGTGGCATGGTGAGCAAAAGAATGATGGATTTAACCCAGATCTCTTGACTGGGGGTGAATGTTTTGATTTGTTCTGCATTCCGTCCATCAATTGTGTGTCTTTTGATTAAAAGAAAACCCCCACATAATCTATGATGGAAATGTATCCCCTACTTTATTCAGAGAACCATTATGAATTATTTAACCTCTACCGACTTCTGATGTACTCCTATTCTAGGCGGCAAAAGCTAGCAGTGGCCACTATTCTTTCAAGGAAACCTTCCATGTGCTTATCCAATATCACCTATTTTGAACCTGCTGTTCCTGATTAAATTACTGAAATTTGTAGTATCTGAACATTAAATGCACAGTTTTGAGACCCTGGAGATAGTTGATTGTTTTCAATCTCTGCTTTGTCCCATAAACCTAATGGAAACTATCTGTAAGCCCCTTTTAGATGACCTAATCAGCCGCTTCTGTTAGCATTCTTATTGCACTCACCTATAAATTGCTTTTGACATAAATGAGTAAAACTTTAGATTTAGGTTGCTTTGGGCTGTGCTGTGATGGAAGGCCTAAACTGAACTGGCTTTTACTGTTGGAGGCCCATCGGAATTCTCCCACCCTACACCTCTTATTCCATTTGTCAATGTTGTGTTATTCTAATTTATACTTGTGTCCTTTTCTCTTATTCTGTCATTTAGGTTCCTCATATCTCATGCACCCATCAACAAAATCCTGATATCACTAGATAATGAATTAAGTTTTTCTGCATCATTACTTATACTCAATTCTATTCACACTGTAATGCAGTAAACAAATGCCAATATTGAATCCCTCCAAATTGATATAACAGTCTGGTCACCAAACCGGTCACTGCACGAGAGATTTCTTACCTTTCTTGTAGGAACAGTCCGGTTCTAGTTTCCTGTAAGTTATCCCTTACGCATTGCCATGTCAGGACAGTACATTTGTCAATAAGTGTTTTTATCACTCAGAATTTTGACAGTTTTCCCTTCCCACAGCGATCCACATTGATTGGTCCTAGAAGAGCACGTTCTGTGCCAGGCTTTACTTTTAATGTGATAAAAGCTGTATATTTCCTTCCTCCGGAACTCCCATGTGTTCAAGGTTATTCATTAGATCCTCTTAAATGAGCCAAATAGCGGACTATAATGAAATGTGTTATCCTCATGCCTTCAAATTCTAGTCACCGCTCCACCTCTTTTGGTCCCACAAGAGCGTATATGTTGATAGACTGTACTTCTACTTGTTAGCAATGCTTCCAATAGCAGGTGGGCTCTTTACTCATGATTTCTGTGAGCATTGTTTATTTGCAATATTGTGCCATCTAAACATGTCTGATGCATCTACTGAGAAAAAATGATAATTTTGAAAATGTATGTACAGAGTAACTAGTGCCTTTGTGGTTTGTCTTTACTCCTGTTTCTGTGTGCAGCTTTGTAAGTGGAAGTCGAGATGGGACTGCACGCATTTGGCAGTACAAGAAGAAAGAATGGAAGAGCATTTTACTAGATATGGCCACTCGTCCAGTAGGGTAAGGCCTATTTAAATAGTCACATTTTACTTTTTTATTAAAAAAGAAACTTGTGGCTCATTACTTATGAATTTGTTTTATACATATTTTCTATTATCACATCAACATTTGTAACTCTGTGCTGTATTACAAGTCTTACCTTTGTGACTTTTCTGAATGCTCTCTTTTATCCATTTGTGTTGCATTTCCGGTTTCATCCTGTTTGTGCATTTGACAGAAATAATGTTGAATGCATTTAATGTATTTCAGGCTTTATCCTTACTAGGTTGTAATCATCATGTAGAATTGAACAGCATAGCATTTCTTTTCATATCATTTGACATGTCAAAATCTATTTGTCCTTAGGCATAATTTACAAGGAGTGGAAGACAAAATCACAAAATTGAAAGTAACTATGGTGGCATGGGACCGTCACGACAAAACTGTCATAACAGCTGTTAATACCATGACACTAAAAGTCTGGAATTCCTACACTGGCGAACTTATTCATATCCTTGTGGTAAGGTATTCTGTAAATGACATTCAGTTCTCCTATTATTGAGTCAGTCAAGCTGACTGACTGCTGCTGACAACAATATGCAGGCTGATATTTGTTATATTTCCCAGTTTTGTTTAAAATTATGTGCAACTCTTGAAAAAGTATCTACAGAGAACACGTTTCCAATAAAGCAATATCTATATATGTTATTGGAATGATTACATAAATAGATGAGCTCTGCTAGAAGGTTGCCCCTTGCTAAGTGTTCAAACTTTTTCATAATGAAATGTCTTATTTGACTGTGTCCACAAAGCATTTATTAGAGTTGTACCTATTCTCAGGAGGGCCCCCAAGTCTGTTTTATGGTTACAATGTAATCTTCGTCAAACATCTTGGTATCAAAAGCATGGACACATAATATGTCTTTTTTAGGTCACACCATGGGCATTTTTTTCTACCATGGATCTTTTTTCCTCCGGTCTGATCATTTGCATGGAACCCTGCATTGAGAGGCATAATTTTTGGGTAGCCCTGTTTTCCAGAAGAATGGTGGACATTTTACTTGACGAGTGTTGAAAATTGAACTTGCCTTGTTGGAAAAAATAAATCTGTAATCACTTTTCTCCTACTGGAGCGTCTTCATTGAAATCATAAGCACTGATTAGTCTAGCTCACCAGGGGGTTAAAGCCACTTTACAAACCTAGATATAATTTTGAGGAAGCTAAAATAAATCTAAATTGCCTATCTGCAAGGTATATTGGTCAATTTTTGCATGTTCTTCAAAATTAAGTTTTGTCTAAAGAAAAAAAAAGTCTGTAGCCTTTTTCATATCATTAGAAAAAGTTTAATTCATGGACCTTGTTAAAGGGAAAAAGAGTGAATAGAAAAGTAATGTAGTTCGGCTGCAGCCATAACCTGCTGCAAAATTGGCACTTCTTCTTTGAGGAAGAACGCTTGAGCAATATTCCATCATGTCCTATCAGCTAGGTCAGTTCTTTTTTCTGGCTTCTGATAACTGCATACTACAGCACTGAACTCTGCCTTAGTTGACGCTTTTGCTTTGAAGAACCTTGTAGGAAGTACTGGTGTAGGAAAATGCCCCTTTTTGCATGGTTAACCCCCACCTTTTGCATGACATCTATGTAACCTGACTTGATGTGCACTGCGTCACTGCCAATCAGGTTCCCAGGGCCCGTGTTCTTACCCAGGTCTGTACCTTTTTACCCACAATTGGCACATCTCTGGCCACAGGTAAGACCCTTGTAAAAAGGTACCAAGGGCACTGTGACCAGGGAAGGCCTCTAAGGGCAGCAGCACTTATTGTGCCACCCTTAGAGGCCCTGTACCCTAACACCCACACCCTGCTATTGCAGGCTGCGTGTTTTGGTGCAGAGAAAAGTGAGGAGTCGACATGGCACACATCCCTGTGTGCCATGCCTGTAACTCACTGCCTGAGGTCTAGGTAAGTCACTCATCTAGGGGGTGCACTAGCCCTCGGGTGAGGGTACAGATTTGTCTTGCTGACCCAGGGACAAGAGGACACCTACTGCTTTGGCCCAGCCCTACCGGCCTGTCCCGACTACGACCTGCCTAAAGCTAAGAAACTGGCGTTTCCAGCAGCTCCCCAGAGCCTGGACGACCTGCCTGCACTCACTGTACAGACTCTGTCTCCTGTGAGCACCGGATTTGCTAAAAAAAAGACTCCCAAGACCAGAATCCAGATTCCTGCGACTCCATGATTCTGCACCCGACACACCGTTCAAGTGGTCCAACACCACGAGGAGCTCTCCCCAGCAGTCCTGACCTTGGATCTGGTGATCCCTGGCTTCCCCCAAGCTCTAAGACGACACCTGCAGCCTCAACCTGAAGAGTCCCCCTGACTGGAGCTGATGGTGTCCCGGCATCTCCAAGATCCCAACTTACATCTCCCCCCGGTGGTTGCCTTCAGGAAGTTACCCTGCCCGAGCCTGCAGCAACTTTTCTGAACCGAAGGTCTCCATTGAGAAGCACAGGAACCCCGACGTCTCCTTGGCATCCTGCACCCATCCGCCCCAGTGCCACTGGCAGTGCAGCTCCTGTGTTGGTCGTTGGCCCCTGAAGTTGGCTCCTGAAGTTAACCCCAGGAGCTTCGATCCCACACCAGAGTGGCCTACACATAGCCAGTCCCTAACTGACAGCCCCCTAAGCCCCATTGGCTAACAATGGGCCCCTGCACCCGGCTGCCCCAGTGCCGCTAGTGGTGCAACATGAGTGCCTACCTAGACCTTGGGGATCCTTGGTCCTAACCCCCAAACCTCCCACTTGTAAGACGTTTACTTACCTGTGAAACCGATAACTATTTGTTCACATTGGAACTCATGTTATGAAATTTTGGGACTAAAATGTTGTTTTGAACTATTGTTTTGTATGAAGAAAACAAACTATAGGAAAAGTCTTACTTACACGGTATTGACATCCTTAGGTGTGGTACCTAGGCATACCACTACCACTACTCAAAGTAATGTAAAAGTAACTGAAAAGTATTCTAAAAGTAATTATAGTGTTATGTATACAGCTTTTTGAATCAATACCAACCTGTAACAACTGGAAATCCCTCCTTAATTGGATTTCCGTGTGAAGGTTTGCAATTGCAAATCTAATATACCTACCTGTGCCAAGTTCTGCTTGGTTCTAGAAATAAAATACAAGTATGCTTTTTTTTATACTTACCTAATTGGTCTATATTCAGTGTGCGAGTGCGTGCATCAGTCTTGATTGAGTTAATACAATAAATGCTTAACACACGCTCTGGAAAAGCCTAACTGCTTGCCCACACCACCACAAAGAGAGCTGTTAGCACTTATGTAATTTAGCCTCTGCTATACCTCTGAGGACTCTGGACTTTGGGTACACTGGGAGGAGGGTGGGTGGTCTGTCTTCATCTGCCACAAGATATCCATCTCCACAGCTTCACGACTCTGCTGCTGCTTCATCAATTTCTGCTACAGACAATCCAGTGCTTCTAGCAGCTCCTCAATCAGTGTATTCGCCTGTCCCTTCTTTATTTGTTACTCCCCAACCCAGGAAATATCCACCTTTCTAGAACAAAGTTCAAGAGACACGATTGGTGCACCAGAAGGTCTAGGTATAACGTCCAGACATTCGAGGTGACATTCATGGAGCCTATGCTGCTGTTGTTCATGCAGGAGAATTTGTGGAGCAGCCAAGTGGCTTATGAACCTACATTTGGAAAACACTACTGGTCAAGCAGTACTTAAAAAACTGTTTGCTTTCATTCCTTCATCTAACCCATTCCCAAACGGGTGATCCTGCTATATACTCTATGCAAAGCGTGAACATTTAGAAGAGATTTCATGCTGCAAAAGAAACCAGTTATTTACCAGTAAATATGATTTGGTATTGTGAAAGTCATCTAGATTTACATGCGACCCATCCCAATACTTGCCCTTTAGGGAAGGATTGTGAAAGGGAGTAAAGAGGAAAACAAATAATCAAACATGGTCGGCACACACAGAGGCATTGTGAGATTACAGTCGAGGTCATAAAGAGGCTCTGCCTATGCCGACACTAATCAAAAAAGTTCACCAACCGAGACACTTCCAGGCCCAATCACTAGATGGCGGAATTGTATGAAGCATGTGAATCTATATGCATTTCAATTTTCAAAACCATAATTGCTGGTAAGTAACTTTCAGTTTCATTTTATTTGTGTTGGATATTAGGTTTATCAAGGCAAAGTAAACAATACGCATAAAAACGCTTTGCAATTTAAATTGAAACAACTAAAAATCATACCTCACTCTTTATAAGTGCTGTACTGACATACCTCTGTATTAGTCGATAGTCATTAAAATCCGACTAAGGATTTGTGAAAAAAAGTTTTGAATGTACAACACTATGTGCAACATGCAGCGTAATCTTCCCTCCCTCTAATCCTCCATAGTAAAATGTAATACAAGCAAAAAAGTGAAAGATGGTCGTAGCAACAATATATAAAAGGAAATTACTCTTTAAACTCCTCCTGTGGCTGTAAAATCTCCTGAAATGCAAACTTTTGAAGCATTCTTAGATGTCCCTCAATGTGCAAAATACAGCCTAATATATCTACCCTCTCATTCTCTATGATAAAAATACTACGAAGTTCAAACACGTAATAAAGTGGAAGATGGACAAAACAACAATGTGCCAAAATATTTTTCTAGACCACTTCTCATGTAAACATATCCTAGAGTGTGTAGAGATGTACTTGAATGTCAAATAGATATTTTTTAAACTAACCATATCCTAAGATGTCATAAATAAAATCATTAAAAATGTACATTAGTGCCCCTCTCTCTTAACTAGTCTTTCACAATGGTCAAAAGTTTCCCCCCCTTTACATGAGGTGCATAACTGGTTTCTTTTAGACAAAGATTTACTTTTCTTCTGTTAAAATCCTCAGCCAGATTCAGTCGTAGTCTCTGCGCTGAGGAAGTATCAATCTACTTTTACTGCTTTTCCTATCTCTTCCAAGTAGGAAAGTAAGCAAATAATTATTGTTGGTCAGAAAATCTGCTGGATTTCAGTGATTGTAATGAAAGTCCTGTGCTGGAACTCCTGATTCTTAATTGTTAGGAATATCTCCTTCCATGGTTTACTCTAAAGATCAACTGCCCAGTCTACACAATTTAACATGCTCTCCTTTTTTGTTTGAGGAACTTTTACCTAGATAAAAAACTGTACTTGTTACTCATGTGGTTACTTACCCTCCCCCATCGCAAGTTCATCCAATCATTCTCACAGCTCCCAGGCAGCTTGCCCGATAAATTGGGGGGCAGCCCATCTGGAAGAAAAGTGCAGGGTATTCTTAAAACTAGGTCCTTGATCAAAAACAAAACTGACTTTGCCAAATTTGTTAGCTCATGACCCTGTTAGGGTCTTTATCGCTGAGACATGAGCTAATGACTATTTTGGTCCCGATTTGGTAGATGCAATCCCATCAGGATATATAGCCCTTAGACAGGACAGGTTGGGCAGACCAGGAGGAGATCTTGCCATTGTATTTAAAACAAAATATCACTTTCATATGGAGACTATTAAGTGCACTAGGCCATGCAAGGCTTTATACTTCTCCATAAAAAAAATATGACCTACTAACTCGATTGCTGAAATCCTAGTGTGTAGACCCTCGGGGCCAAGAACAACGTTTCTGATGGAACTTGCAAATTATTTTGAATCGGAACCGCATCTAGCAAAAAATTAAAATTTCTCTAATGGGTGAATTTAATTTTTTTATCTGGTGGATGATATGAGTAGCGACTCTGGAGCACTTAATGACCCCCGGCTTATTTTGGGCTCCCACAGCTGGTTTAGGCTTCCACACACGTAGCAGGATACACACTAGATGGGATTCTTTCTAATGATTCGCTGCTGTCTGTGCAGAAGGTGTCACCAGGCAGTTGCCTTCTCACTTTGCCTACCACATCCTCAGAATAAGGACATGTCCAATAAGAACATGACATTCAAAAGGAATTGGAAGGGGTTATCGGCAAAATCTTTTGCCAGTGCCCTCAGTGACAAACACTGCACCAACCATGAAGATGTGGAAATAGGCGCCATTGAGTTCTCAGGTTAACTGAGTTCGGCTGTAGATAAGGTTGCACCCATCAAAGTAACTAGAATCCTTAGGAAGCTGCCTACAGCCCCATGGATTTCGGAATGGTTAAGATTGTTAAGGCAGGTTTGTTGACTCCAGGAACACTCCTGGCGGAAACATTGAGGAGCATGAAAAACACTATACAAGACGGCCATCAGAGAATACAAAATAGCCATCAGGCAAGAAAATCATATTACTGTAGGAATAAAATTGAGTCTTCAATGTTCTAGTTATTCACTTGCTTTCAGCTTCCTCTGAAACAGAGGGCTCACGAGTTCTGCAATAGGTTAGCTGAATCCTTTCAATCAAAAATGATGGACACCTAAAACGTGTTTGAATCCTCAAACACAGAATCTCAGGGGTCTGCTGGATTAAGCTTGCAGGCTCAGTTGAGCCTTCCAGAAACTTCTGAGGAGAAACACTTAATGGTGCTCTCTTGTTTTCCACACTTCACTTCTGTGCAAACTGAGTTACATCTTAACATTAAATCTCGATCTCTATTTAAGCCTTGCCCCCCCCAGAATTCTACAATTGGCAGTCCTCAAAATAGCTCTGCCATGAAGATCTATTATGAACTGAGCGGTTTGCCACTTCTTAAAAAAGACCAGTATTAACCCCACAATCTTAAGAATGATTGTCTATCTCTTTGCTTTCCAACCCGGCCAAGATCCTGGAGAAACATCTGAACCAGCATCTGATGGATTTTGTGGAGGAACAAGGACTGTTGAATGTGTCACAGTTTTGCTTTAGAAAAGTGTCCTGGAACAGATTTTCCATTGTATCTGCAACAGGCAGTATTAGATATCCAGGCAGGTGGCGACTTTAATCCTTTTGGATCTAAGCGCAGCCTTCGATACCATCTCGCCAACCCTTCTTACAGAGAGATTAAAGGAACTGGGATTAAAAGATGCTGCTCTGAATCTGCTCACCTCCTTACCCAAGGACAGGTCTCAGAGGGCAAACATGACTCAATTTAAATACAAAAGTTTCTCCTTGCCATGCGGAGTCCCTCAGGGCTTGTCCCTTAGCCCTACATCATTCAATCTTTGTCTCCCCACTAGCTAAGCTAATACTCTCATTTGGGTTGCAGGCTGTGTCCTATGCTGAGGACACACAAATCATTGTGTCTCTCGCCAAAGACACGAATGGCATTGCAGATAATTTCAACATTTGCATGAAGGCAGTGGCCACGTGGATGGGCAGAAACTGAAGCTCAATGGTGGTTAGACAGAGGTTCTGATCTATGTGAGGCAACCAACTATATGGAACTGTAAATGGTGGCTAGATATGTTGGGGGTATTACCTACACCCACAGAATCAGCAAATCATCTAGGAGTAATCCTGAATAGTGATTTGTCATTGAACCTTCAGGTCAACCATACTGTTGCGACCTGCATCTAGATTATTAGTACTCTGCAAATAGTGTTTCTTTACATTTCTCTTAATGCGCGCAAACAGTTAGCACTTATGTCATCCATGCTTGATTATTGCAATGCATTTTACATCGAGATTAACAAGACGGCACTAATCAAGCTACAAATGGTGCAGAATGCAGCAGCAAGACTGATCCTAGGCATCCTAAAACATCAGTCGGTCTCTAAAGGCTTTACTGGTTACCAGTGAAGAAGTGCATTTAGTTTAAGGCATTGTGCATTGTTCATGAGGCCCTGTATAATGCAAGTCCTGGACGAAACAAAACCATGTTTCAGTGGTACACTCCAAGCAGAAATTTATGCTCGGCAGACAATCTGGTTGTTCTCCTCAGATTTTGTTGGAAAAAATGGGGAGGCAGAGCTTCTTTGGTGGAGACAACTAAGCTCTTTAATTCCCTCCTAGTCCCCTTACTTGCCTAAATATGCTTAAAACCTGGCTCTTTACTCTGTAAGGAGATACACAATAACTGCGTAACTCGGAGCCAGTCATCAGTGGAGTTGAACCTCAGTAGTAGCCATTAGCGCCTTTGGACATTTGTGCGCTCATATAAATTATCTTTATTTCATTTCGGAGAGTACTGAGAAGACTTTCAAGAGGAATTTTAGGAAGGTATGATGGTATCTAATAAAGTCCTCCGCACAGTGGTGTACTGTTCAGACCTGCCTACCTACGCATTGCAACTGTCATGGTTTGAAATTCAGCTTACATTTTGGCTCAGTTTTGCTGGGTTAAAGCCAGAGGCTTTTGAATCTGACTTTCCCTAGACTGAGTTTGAAACATTAAAGGTATCGGAACGGGAAAAATACAGGAAGCATCATTCGAAGCCCTGTGACCATCACTGTTCACAAACAAAGGTTGCAACCCTTCAATACAATCAAAAGCAGCAGCAGAAATGGCCTTAGTCAGTCAAAGAAGCAAACATAAGGAAGAGGCTTTTGCTTGGAGCAGAGAAGGCACCTGCCAAGCAATGACTATTCATTATTTTTCCACTATTATGATAAATGACTGTTCTGAACTTCAGCAGTCTGCTTTTTGGACAGCAAAAGCAAGGAAGAGTGTCCCTCATTCCCAAAAAAGACGTTTAATCCTGTTACTTTGTTTTGAAAGAATGGTCCCAGAAAAGAATTTAGATCCATTTAGGGGGGGGGGGGGGGGGGAAGTAGTCAGGTCAAACTTATTATCCACACTTGCCTCTGGCTCAACGTTTAGTGCTCATTGCCTACTGTTTAAGTGGAGTTATTCACTCATTATGGGGAGGACTGATAAATCTCAGCCTCGTCTCACCGTCTAGTCCCGTAGGGCTCCAAAGACTCCGCAACAAGCCGCCTCTGACACGGAGGCTGGCGCCCGTTTGGAAGGCCCCCCCGCACTAGAAACCACGTTGCTAGCTATGCAGCGCACCTTGCAGTCTATCGAGGGCACAATGGCTGCCGTAAAACATCGACTAGACCACATGTCATCTCCGCTTTAGAAACAAAATGGGCGCAAGGGGGAGGTGGAACAAAGAGTGTCGACGACTGAAGATGGGCTGAGTACAGTCGCAGAAAAAACCCTGAATATGGAAAGGTCTTGGCCTTATCCAAGCAAAAAACGAGGTCTTGGAGGCGCGCTCCCAGCGCAACAATCTCCGTATTACAGGCTTACCGGAGTCGACCAATGTGGGTAGAATGGAGGCCTATATTGAGCGTCTTATTTTGGATATCTTCAGCACAGAGCATCTATCCAGCATTTTCATAGTGGAGCGCGCCCACCGCTCTTTAGCTGCGAGACCGATCCTGGGGGCCCCCCCTCGCCCTATAATTGCCAGAGTCTTGAACTACAGGAATCGGGACACCATACTGCGTCTGGCACGAGAGAAAGGCACTATTGTTCATCAGGGCAACTCATTGGTCTTCTTCCCTGACTTTACAGTGGCCGTCCAGGCAGCTAGGTGAGAATTTGGCAAGGTGAAGCAGTTTTTGCGCAATGAGGGGGTACCGTACGCCATGTTGTATCCGGCTCGGCTCCGTATAGGCACTGCTGCGGATAATAAGATCTTCTCTTCTCCGAAGGCCGCAATGGAGCATGCTAAGCTCCTGAAGCGCCAGAAGCGGGATTCTACAGCTGAACATTATGCCAACTAGTTGGAGCTTACTGACTCATTTGGTTTATCAGCGCCTGTATGGGCTGCGATATTGCTCAGCTGGCTCTCAGCTCCTTGTCTATTTCTGTCTATGGTGCTTGTCCCCTGCCAGTTCGTACCCGCTGCCTTTGCTGTCCTTTGCCTGGATCGACAGACTGTTTGCTCTCATCCAGTGTTAATTGCTCTGCGGATGTCAGCTGGTAGCGAGAGCCCTGTACACTGCTTTTGCTCTCTGTTACGATGCACATTTCTGAGTCCTATTTGCTGTCACCTCCGCCCTGGGATGTGACGCCTGGGCTCTCGTGGGTGCTACCTCTCAGTGGATTTGCGCCTCTGCGCTTCCCACGAACGGGTGTACCCCGCTTCTGTTTTTGGATTGTGGGGTTTGGGGGAGGGTTGTGTTGGGTTTCTGGGATGACTTTGGCATGTTGGGGTTGCTGAAGTGAGTGGGGGGCAGGGTAGGGTTACTGTGGGACAGTCTGACTGTAACAATGTACACTGTGCGACGAACATCAAGACTGTTGGTATCACTTCATGAAGGCCACTAAGCTAGGCGGTTGTGTGTGGACAATTCCTACAAGATGAAAAGTGTGATCAAGTTCCTTACTTGGAATGTTCGG
This sequence comes from Triturus cristatus, assembly GCF_964204655.1. Classification (NCBI taxonomy): domain Eukaryota; kingdom Metazoa; phylum Chordata; class Amphibia; order Caudata; family Salamandridae; genus Triturus; species Triturus cristatus. The sequence continues at coordinate 557,701,829 of NC_140589.1, read as the reverse complement.
GGCCTTAACACACCAAAAAAGATCAGGTCAGTGTTCGCATGTCTGGACCGTATGGGAGTGCACGTAGCCCTTCTCCAGGAAACTCACCTTACTGCTGAATCTGCTAGCAGACTGGGCGCTCGGTGGGCGGGACTACGGGTCTCCTCTTCTTTCTCCACTTACTCTGGCCGGGTCGTGATGGTGCATGGTCGATTGGCTGGAGAAAGTGTGCTGATTGTGAATGTATATGGTCCGAATATAGACGACCCCTCGTTCTACTTGGATGTGTGGCGCCGGATTTCGCACTTTCCTCCGGCACAGATTATATGGGGAGGGGATTTTAATGTATGTTTAGGCACCACCATGGACTGCTTTGGCGGCAGTGAGGCTCGACCCAAACACGCTGCGGAGGTTCTGCTGGGGCTTCTGGACACTGGACATCTGTATGACGTTTGGCGAACTCGTCACCTCGCAGACCGTCAGAGCACTTTCGCTTCCTCGGTGCATGGCTCGTGGTCCTGTATAGACTTCTGGCTGGTCTCAGAGTCTGTTTGCGCCTGGACGGCGGCGGTGTCGCATGAGGCCCGTACTCTCTCCGACCACTCTCCGGTGCTTTTGACGTTACAGATGCCTACGTACCGGACTCCTCCGTTTGCCTGGCGGCTGCAGCCCTCAGAACTCACGGACTCTGTTTTTAAACAGCAAATAGCAGAGGCCATAAAAAATGTCTTTAGGGAAAATGAGGGGACGGCGGACAGCGCGGGGACGCTCTGGGAAGCGTTTAAAGTGACTGTGCGGGGGGCTTGCATCAGTGCCCAGTCGGGGGTTCTGCAAGACCTCCGTCGGCGAATTAAGAGATTGGCATCTGATATCTCCGCACTGGAGCGGGAATATGGCTCTGACCCAGCCCCTGCAAAACTGGCCACCATAAGGGAACTGGTCACGGAGCATAACCAGACTGTTGACCAGGAGCTGCTGCATTGTTCTCGGCGTAGAATAGCACGATATTATGGGGAGGGAGGTCGCCCTGGCCGATCGCTGGTGCAGAAATTGTCGGAGCTGAGGTACCAGGAGCAAATAACAGAACTTATTGATGAAACCAGGGAGGTCCACCACACGACTGCTGAGCCCTGCAACGTCATGCTGCAATTTTATACCCGCCTCTATGCTGCCAAGGCGACCCAGTCGCTGGGGTAGATTCACGAGTACCTTGATGATGTGGCGCTCGGGTGGCTCTCCGAAAGACAGCAGGATTATCTTGTGCAGCTCCTCGATGTAGAGGACGTGCAAGATGCTATTATGTCACTGCCGACCTGTAGGGCTGCGGGTCCGGACGGGCTGCCCAGTGAATTTTATAAGACATATGTGGCAGACCTTGCCCCGCGGCTTTTGGAGGGTTATGCGGAAGCCTATGAGACTGGGCAGCTGCCCCCTTCTCTCCGGGAGGCCCTACTGGTCACACTTCTAATGCCGGATAAGCCATCAAATCCGTGTGTCTCATACCGCCCGCTATCTATGATTAACATAGACGCAAAGGTTCTAGCAAAAATGATTGCCACTAGAATGCAACCTTTGATTCCCCTGTTGGTGCTGCCGGACCAATCGCGGTTCGTGACGGAGCGATCCACCACTCATAATCTGCGTACACTATTGTCCACCTTGCACTACTTTGAGCCCGACTTTCAGGAGGTGGCCGTACTCCTCGATGCGGCCAAGGCCTTCGATTCATTACAGTAGTCATTTATGTTTACTGTGCTGGAAAAGATGGCCTTTCCCCCTTTCTTTCTACAGTTGTTCCGGGTACTGTACAAAGAGCCCGTCGCCAGGGTGCGAGTTAATGGATGAGTGTCCTCATTGTTTCCTATCGGAGGGGGCATGAGGCAGGGCTGCCTGCTGTCGCCTATGCTTTTTGCCTTAGCACTGGAGCCCCTTGCCTGCAAACTACGGCAGCGGCAAGCTGCAGCGGCACAGCGGTTTCGACAACGGCCTTTGATTGTCTCTCTCTACGCAGATGACATGCTGTTATATATCAGAGAGCCCGAGGGCCACCCATCTGCGCTATTCCGATAAAATGTCCAATTTGAGCGCTTCTCTGGCCTGGGGATCAATTGGTCTAAATCGGTGGTGTTTCCCCTAATCGCGTTCACCAAAGAGGTGGAGTTGGACTTTCCACTGACGTGGACTACTGACCCGGTGAAGTATCTGGGCGTACAGAGATCCTGACATCATGATCTCTGAAAACTACGGCCGTACGGTGTCTCACATCACTGAGCAGGTTACAAGATGGACCCACCTGCCCCTTTCCTTGACGGACAGGATTGCGGTGATAAAAATGGTGTTTTTGCCTAAATTGCTGTACTTCTTTTTTGACATCCCTATCAAGCTGAAGATTGCGTTTTTCCACACCCTCCAGTCTGTGTTGCTCACGTTTGTGTGGGGAGGTAGGAAGCCAAGGTGTCGATGGGACTTGTTGGTGCAGCCTTTCGAACGAGGAGGCTTTGAGGCACCTGATCTTCGCCTTTACTATTTGTGCGCCCAAGCGCAGTTCGCGCATTACTGGCATTTCCCTCTGCGGTATCAGCCACATGTGGCTATAGAGGCGGACGCAGTGCTGCCTGTGCCGCTGCAGGCGGAGACACTTTCGGGGGGGTGGTCGGGCGGCCCGCGGACCGAGATCAACCCTACGCAGTGTACGGCGTGGGCCTGGCGAATGCTTGCGACAAGAGCTCAACTCTTATTTGTACGCACCATCATTGCCGTTACTCTCCCACCCTGATATCTCGGCGGCTCGGGAGGCGTCTGCCCTGCGAGAATTGGCTGCGGTTGGCATATACCGGCTGGGTGATTTATATGTGAAGGGTAGATTTAAAACGTATGGGGAGGCGCAGAGTGGCCCTGAGCGGGGCTTTATGTTTAACTTCACATATGTTCGGGTTCGTCAGGCTATCCGCGCGGCGTATCCGGGTTACCCCACAGAACCCACCACTTTGAGCGCTCTGCAGGTGCTGCTGACGGGAGCGAGCCAAAATAAATTAGTTACTCGACTTCATAATGCCTTGCAGCGCGAGCGCGATCTTTGGGTACACCCCTCCTGCTCTCGTTGGCAGGCGGCGCTGGGTGCTCCTATCGCGCCGGAGGTCTGGACCGCGTGTTGCCGGCTTACTGGCTGACTTGCGGCCAATTGTAATCTCCGAATTATACACTTTTAAGTTCCTGCACCAGGTATATTATTCCCCTTTGCAGCTTTACACATATGGTCTCAAGGAAACTTCCAATTGTGTGAGATGTGGAGCAGAGGGTGCGGATTTTCTCCATGTTGCCTGGATGGGTGGGAGTGTATTTGCTTTCTGGACGGCTGTGGTGGCCATTCTGTCTGAGGTTGTGCTGGAGCCTGTGGATTGCTCGCCAGTGATTTGCTTGCTGGGGTATGTCAAGTGTTTTAAGCCCTGCAATAGGAGAATTGTTGCCGTTACCACTTTGTTTGCCAAAAGGGCGGTGGCACAATACTGGGGAGCCAAAACGTCACCCTCTGTGAAGAAGTGGCCCTGGGACCTGGTGTTCTGTAAAACTCTGCTCCAGATTTATGAGGAGGAACTGCCGGAATCCTCTCGTCCGAAAGATTTTTGGGCCCCCTTGACGGAGTATCTGATGTCCCATCCTGGCATATTGTGAGCCCCTCAGTAGACTCCCATAGTTACCTTAGAATGGGTGTCGGCCTTTGGCTAATAGTTACACAGCTATGTAGGATGGTCACCGCCTAACGCTGACTCTTTCTTAGTTTATATTATCAAATGCAGCTTTGCTGTTCACAATGTACTGTCTCTATGCAGCTGTTCTGCTAGGGAGGGATTGGCTGCTATGATGGGGGGATGTTGCAGGAGTTATATGTTTCCTTTGCCTTCAATGATCCTGTATCGTAGAATGTCTGCTACATTTGAAATTTCAATAAATACATTTAAAAAAAAAAGAAAATGACAATGAGGAAGCTGGCCCTCTATCAGATATACACATGATTTTGTGGAATGGAGTTCGTGTGCTGCAGATCTGTAGAACGCTTATTTTCAGTCTGATCTCAAAGAAACTTAGCAAGTTCTTGAGATTTATGGTGGAAAGTGTGCATTACATGCAGTGCAAGGTAATTCCATTTGATCTTCAGTGTGAGCCCAAAGCTCTCACAAATTGTATTGTAGCAATGGCCCACATCTCGGGAAGAAAAATAATTTTCTGTGCACTTACTTGGACTTGTTCCTCGTATTATCCACTCGAGCATGTGGTGAGCATATGGTTTTGTGGCTGTGGCCACATTGGATTTTTTGTTGGCCATACTTCAGTGGAACATTAAGATGCAGACTTGAAAAAGGGCCCCAGACAACTAATGTGACTAGCAGGGCATTAAACCCCGGCAAGACCCTTTCAGGTACCTTTTGTAGTGGGTCAAACAAAGCACGCCAAGGAGGAGACGGGCCCCATTGAGAATAGGAGTTTCTCCTTATCCCTTTCTGGCCCATTGCTCTGTTAAATCGGTTGGTCCTACCTTGCCTCCCCCATGCCCACTGCCCACTTAAGCAGGCAGTCTTCCTTCTTAGCTTTTGTTTTGGGTTGCTCTTGAGAACAGACTCCCCTCTTAGCTGCTTTCCTGCATACACTTCTGACTAAGATCATGGCAGGCCCGTCTGCCCTTGAATGGCAGAAGAGCAGGACTGTTCCCAGGACTAAACTACTGGAAAAATCCAAGGATTGTCTATAACTTGGGTATAAAGAAGAGACCGAAATTTACTGTCAGGGTGCCAAAATGTCCTAACCAGAAGCCTGAGGGTTCACACCACTGGTGACAAGCTGATTACTTTGATCCCAAGGTTTGGATATTGAACACCAACTTCCCATCATTCGGGACTTGTAACCTCGGAGCAACCCAACCTGTCTGCCAGGAGGCGCTCCATGGATCATGCATTGAGAAAGAAAGTTGACTCGTTGCTCAGGAGGTGCATTGGAGGTGACCCGGTAAGTAGAAGTTGCTGCTGTTTGGATAGGGGCTGTGTCAAAGCCAGGCGAGATGAATAAACACCACTGCTTCAACCCAAAACACAGGTATTTTACCGCCTTCAATGCGCGAGGCCATCATTATTACCCTGTTGAAGCCGGGGAAACCTAAAGATGAAATCGATTCATACAGACCACTCTCACTAAAATTGGATGTTTAAAATATTGGCAAAGCTGGTCGCTAACCGACTACAGCCTTTGCTTCCATGGATAGCCCGCCCAGATCAATCTGGATTTATCCCCGGGAGGTCTCTTACACACAATCTTCGGACTTTCTTCACTGTAGTACACTACTTGCACACTGACACGCAAACAATTGTGGTATTCCTTGACGCCACAAAAGCGTTTGATACGCTAGAGTGGATATATCTATTTGCAGTCATGGAGAGAATGAGGTTTAGCCCTCTTTTTTGAGTCTCATACGTTTACTTTACACCAAGTCATCTCCCAGGATCCGAGTGAATGGCATGCTGTCAGGCCCATTTAATTTATCGAGGGGTATGAGACGGGTGCCCCCTCTCTCCTCTGCTCTTTGCAATATTGATGGAGCCATTGGCGGCACGAATTAGGCAACACCACTCTGCCAGGGGCTTGGGGTTCAGCACAAGGGGTCTCCTGATCTCGTTATACGCAGACAACCTCACCCTATACCTGATCTCGTTATACGCAGACAACCTCACCCTATACATCAGTGACCCAGCGGCGAACACCACCCCTATCCTCCGTGTAATAATCAAATTTGGAGGCCTATCTGACATTTCAATAAACTGGGCAAAGTCCACTATATTTCCATTAACGGAAGCTACTACACCATTCCCCATTGATTATCCACTCAGATGGGCCAATGGTCCGGTGAAATACCTTGGCATTTGGCTTAGCAGGAACATGCAGGAGATCTGGAACATGAATTATGGGTGTACTGTCTCATAGGCTAGAGGAGAAAGTTAACACGAGGGCCGGGGGTCCTCCAATCCTTGGCGGGGAGAATCGCAGTAGCGAAGATGGTGGTTCTGCCGAAACTGCTGTATTTGTTCCTAAATATTCCGATACCTCTCACACAAGCTTTCTTTAATTCAATTCGCTCGTTACTAATAACAGTGATTTGGGCAGGTCGACAGGTACAGATTTCGTGGGAACTCTTAACCCTACCTCTGTCCCAGGGTTGCTTGGGAGCCGCAGACATCCAATTGTATGTATTCTGCGCACAGGCCCAGTTTCTGCACTTTTGGGTACATCCCACTCCTTTCCAGCCACACACAGCTATGGAGATGGATGTCACAGCACCAATTCCCCTTCAGGTGGCCATATATCAGGCATACAGACGGCCGCGAGACTACATTGACACGGTCAAAACCCTGAGGTGGGCATGGGATAGATTCGGGGAAAGAGCCCATCTAAAAATCTTATACGCCCCGTCCATTCCCCTGGCACACAATCCCATGCTACCTACTATGGGGAAGGGCGCCAGCAGAGCACTGGCAAAAAAAAATAGGCTTACACACTTTAGCTGACCTATATCCGGGGGATGGATTCAGTCCCCTCCCCCCCTCCTTCCTCCCCGAACCCACAGAGGAACGTGCAGTGCCCTTTTCAGAACTGTTCCTATACTATAAACTCAGGGTCACATGTAGGGATGTGCATGACACACCCCAGCTCTCCTCCTACACTGCTTGCCCTTGAAAATGTGTTCAAAACGGACTCCCCTCGCAGACTCATAACATGTATCTACAATAGTATGCCCAGCACCGCCCCTCTGACATTGCACAACCAGATAACAAAGGATCAGTGGACCTTTTGCTGCAGCCAACTCACGGTTCTGTCCCCAAACTATAAGCTGTGTTTGATTCATTTTAAATAAATTCACAGATTTGATAGGACCCCATCCCAGTTACACTGCATGGGGATCAGGGCAGATGACTGTTGCTGGAGATGTGGTTATACCCCAGCCACGATCCTAAACATGGCATGGAGCGGCCCCCGCTTGGCCTCATTCTGGTCAGAGATCTTCACCGCAGTCTGTGATAAAATTGGCACAGCTGTTGACCCTGACCCGTTACTTGGACTATTGGGATATGTTAGAGACACACCCGCTGGAAACCGTAAATTGCACGCTATGTTATTACTCTTTGCGAAATGCCAGGTAGCCATGCACTGGGGGAGAAGGGGAGCCCCATCCGTGGAGGCTTGGATCCAAGACGTAATCTTCAGCCACACACAGCTAACAACCTTTTGGGAGCTGATGCTGTCTGCATCCAGGCCAATAGACCTATGGAGTCAGTTTTTGGATTGGGCGCGCACAAGACAGAACGGAGGGGTGGGTTCACCAGTGGCGTCCAGTGATTTGTAGTTATGTGTTCACAAGCCTCACTACAGTTAACACCTTGGAATAGGAGCTGAACTGACCACACGCTAACTATCAGTACTAGAACACCCGCTTAAGTCCTAATCCGACTGCTAGTTCCTGGTGCGATGTTGGCTAGATCGCAATTTAACTTTTCCCGCCATACTAATTTACAGTGTGGGCTACTTATTATAGGATGTTGTAATTACTAGACTAATCCATTTTACAGTACTGTATCTCGCAAATGTATGGAATGTGATATTTCTATGTGCAACTGACTATGTTGTTTGTATTGGTTGTTGTTTTTCGAAATGCCAATAAAGAAAATTACACACACAAAAATATTTTTGAGCTTGGTAAGTACGACTTGAAATCAGCGGATATAAATAAATGGTAAATTGAAAGGCATACAGGAGTCACGACATTCATATTAGAATCTATGGTTGTGGAGGACCACATCCATGTGCCAATTCCTGGACAAAAATAAATTGAGGTTATGCTTTGAAATAAATCGACTGTGCCATTAAAAAAAAAACAACAACAAAAAAAAACACACTGCTGCGAAATGGGGTAACACCTGCATAGATGCATTAAGGGTGAGGTACAGGGGTCGAGGAGTCCAGACAGCATAAGTGATTCAAATGACAGCTGAGTGTGTCTTGAAGCTCAAGTGTGCCAGTTCAGCTGGATCAACTAGCGGCTTGAATTGCTGGAGGATCACTGACTAGCAACCGCAGTCAAACAGTACAGAGAGAAGAGAGCGAGTCTAGAGAGACTGCAAGTGCATGTTACCAACATTGCCAAGGCCCAGGGTAGGCAACTAGCTTGTTTGGATTGGGTGTTTTTTTTATTGGGTCTTAAGTAACAAGTTCTCCAGAAATGCAAGCTCCTCCACTTCGGTGCAATCGCCTTTTCAATGGTGCTGGCACTGCTGCAACTTAACTGTGCTCGCAGGCACAGATGCTAGTAGCATGAAACACTTTACGTCAGCTGGGCCAGAGCATGGACCGTAACATTCTCACCCACTGGGCCTTGAGGAGGGCACAGTGCCTGGAATGAGGTACTCTCACTGACAGTAAGGCCTGCAAGTACAGCCTACACAGAACGAGTTCACAACCTCTACACCAAGGTCTGAGAGTTATGGAACTATTGAAATTTAGTCCACCTTAAAAGAGCGCGCATCTGTTTTTGGGGCTGAGATCATGATCTTGAAAAAGCGAGTGACCCTATCAAAATCCCACTGTGATTGCCACATAGGGCCAGTGCACATTACCATAAAAGTACAATTGATTCTGCATTAAAAAAGACCTCCACCAGCACCCCTTCAATACTCATCAGTGGCAGAGATCAGTTATTTCGATGGAAGTCAAACTAGAGAGAATAGCATTTAATTAATCCATCTCATCTCTGGGTAGGTGGGCGGGTATCTTATGAATTTCATGAAGATTTCCCCTGGAAGAGAACTAGGATCACTATTAAGTAACCAATTTTATCATCCAGGGAATCATTATTAATAGTCCTAAGCCCTTAACAGAATAGCAAGACCATTCCTGTAAAGCCCGAGGATGATAGAAAAATAAAATCCTTAAGGAAGCATGCACACTTGGGAATCAGTCCTAGAATCTGAATCAAGACCGTAATGTAAATGTTTATGTTTTTACGATTTTTATTGCGCACGAATACCCTAGGGTGTCTCGGCGCATACAGAACTTCCTACTGACAAAGGCATCTGAAGGGATCACTGGTTGAATAACCAAGTCTTCAAAAGTTTACGGAACATGATAAGGGTAGGGGCAGTTTTTATAGCAAATGGGAGGGAATTCCACAGCCTAGGAGTTGCTACCAAAAAACGTCTGTCTCCCCATGTGGAGGTTCTGGTGCGTGGCACCGGGAGCAGATGTGTAGAGGCTGATCTTAAAGTTCTATTGGGAACATAAATCCGAAAAGCATCCTTCAGGAACTTAGGTCCTGTGTCATGAATGGCTTTATAGGCAATGCATAGAGCCTTGAATTTTATCCGACTCTTTACTCTCAGCCAGTGCAGCTGGTGAATGGCCGCAGAGGTAGGGTGACGAAATGGAACGTCAAGCATTAATCTAGCTGCCGCGTTCTGTACTGATTGCAGCTTGGCTAGAACCTGCTCCTGAGCATTAAGGAAGAGGCCGTTGCTATAGTCCATGTTAAATGGTAGCGGCAGTTTCAATCGATAACCTTTCAAGTATTTGCCCGGCGGTAATCGCCTCTCATACCACTCGATAATTTACCAATGAAAGAGGCAGGCGCCGGAGACTGGAAGGCAGGAAACAAAGTTTTATTCCGTCGGAGCAGAACACATCCGATCAGACAGCAAGGTATCGTCACGAGGTGCTCTAACTGCATCTCTGAGACCGGGTCTCTTATACACAGGTTTATTGCTTTATTACACATAGTACATTCTTGAGATTCCCTTGATGCATGAGAGAACATCCCCTGAAGCCCCGGCTCAGATCCGATCCCACACATAGCTACAGTAGAAGTTCCCACCTTACCCGCAGTAGGAGATGGCTATCGCGCAGCAGGGTATTCCGCCAATTCCCGGGGGTGTGTGTGACCGGTCGGGTCTCAGGGGGTAGGGGCTTTGATCTACTGTAATCCCTTTGATGTGGGGTGTTTCCCTTACAGTAGGGGCAATAAACTGCATCCGCAGGGCTAGGTGATGGCCTGGGACCAGTTCGGACAATGGGGCGCAGAGGAAGGGGGTTATCAAAGGAGAGGCACGACCATGTATGGGATGTCGGTCAGGTGTGGGATGTGGTCCCATGGCAGGGTCGGCTGAATGAGAGGGTTTATGGCCCGTGTATGAGAGAGCGGGGGCGGCCGGCGCGCGGGGGGATGCTCGCAGCGCCAGGGGAAAGCGCCGGCGATCGAGAATGAGCGGGGAGAGAGTGGGGTGCTTAAAAATGGCGGCCGTGCATTCGCTGTGCGTGGCGCTGGGGAGAGGCAAGATGGCGCAGATAATGTTCAGTTTGCAAGCTAAATTTCCACAGTCCATTTTTGAGAAAACAAGAGTGGTAATTAAAGTTTTTCCTGCAGTTGAGGCTTCGCTTTTTAAAAATCCCGTTTTTTGTCTATTTGTTTTAATTTACCTTGCTGCACTTCTCCCCTGTTTTTAGCTGGGTCTTGCCCCCTCCTCATTCCGCACATAATTGGCTCCCTCACTGCCGTTTTGGCGGGCCTGGATCTCGGGGGTGGTTCACTGTGGGCGCCATTTTGGGTAGGGCTGTAATTGTAACTTCGGGCGCCATCTTGGAGCGTCCTCGCGCTCGCGCTAGGATTGGTGAGCCTACTTAAGGCGGACTCAGTTTTGAGGCGGCCTTGACAGACGCTTACTTTACTGCGCACTTGCTGTTGCTGGCGCTGCTGCTGGCGCTTCGCTTTTTAAAAATCCCGTTTTTTGTCGATTTGTTTTAATTTACCTTGCTGCACTTCTCCCCTGTTTTTAGCTGGGTCTTGCCCCCTCTTCATTCCGCACATAATTGGCTCCCTCACTGCCGTTTTGGCGGGCCTGGATCTCGGGGGTGGTTCACTGTGGGCGCCATTTTGGGTAGGGCTGTAATTGTAACTTCGGGCGCCATCTTGGAGCGTCCTCGCGCTCGCGCTAGGATTGGTGAGCCTACTTAAGGCGGACTCAGTTTTGAGGCGGCCTTGACAGACGCTTACTTTACTGCGCACTTGCTGTTGCTGGCGCTGCTGCTGGCGCTTCGCTTTTTAAAAATCCCGTTTTTTGTCTATTTGTTTTAATTTACCTTGCTGCACTTCTCCCCTGTTTTTAGCTGGGTCTTGCCCCCTCCTCATTCCGCACATAATTGGCTCCCTCACTGCCGTTTTGGCGGGCCTGGATCTCGGGGGTGGTTCACTGTGGGCGCCATTTTGGGTAGGGCTGTAATTGTAACTTCGGGCGCCATCTTGGAGCGTCCTCGCGCTCGCGCTAGGATTGGTGAGCCTACTTAAAGCTCCCCTCTCCCGCGCAGCGGGACGCGCAGGTGGGGACGCCGTCGCTTGCCGGAGTCGTGCCAGAGTCCTGCCCGTCTGCGCTCGTCCGCGTCGAGGCAGCGCGAGGCGGGGCAGGCTCTGTTTCTCGTCGCGGTGTTGACTCGCCGATATTGGCAGGTATGGTGTTTTACACACGGTCCGAGCTGCTGTCCATAAGGCGAATGTCCAGAGGAAGTGCCTGTAAGCCTGTGGACCCTTTAGTCGGCCCTTATAGCTGTGCCTGCAAAGGCTGGTCACTTAACAGCCCTACTAAAATCCGTTCCCTGGAAGATGCTATTCCTGTCACGCGAACGTGTGTTGTATCTCGAGATCTTCGTATTTGGTGTTTAAACATTAGATCGCTGGTAAAACATCACCTGTCCATTTATGATTTGCTAGAGAAAGAGGACCCCGATGTCTTTCTAATGACAGAAACCTGGCTTCAGGATTCGGATTCTGCCATATTGAATCTTGCATTCCCTCAGAACTATACCGTCTTCACTTCCAATAGGACCACAAGAGGAGGTGGTATTGCTATGGCAGTCAAATCCTGTTTTCCAGCTGATTGGAAACCGTCGGGACTACCTGCATGTGAAAGTGCTATTTTCAAAGTTGCTTTTTCCCATCAATTCACTTTCAGTGGTATGCTCATTTACCGTCCTCCGGGCAATGATTCTGTCTTCAGGTCCGCACTGGCCGATATGATCGGTCCTATAGCACTCGGTTGTGCCAATTTCAACATCGTGGGGGACCTTAACATCCATTTTGATAATGGGTCATCCACTACGGTGAGCACTCTGCTGGCGAACCTCGAAGCTCTCCAACTCACTCAGCTCGTCACCCTTCCAACCCACTCAGGGGGCCATATTTTGGACCCCTTTTTTTCCACACTTGAGGGGGTAAGGTTGTCAGATCCGAGGCTGATGGGGTGGACTGATCATCTGCTTATAGAAGCCTTTTGTCCGGTCCACGATAAGCCTTTTATAGCTGTTGACAGACCTATTCTAAAAAGGCTTTGGCACAAGCTTAGGCTTGAAGAGTTTTATAGCATACTGGAACAGAAACCTCTGAGCATCTTTATTAACGTGGAACAAGGTTACCAACAGTTCTGCGCCTGGATCACCGATGCCTTGGACTCTCTCATACCTTTACGGTGGTCGAAAGGCCTGACAAAAACACCTAGTCCTTGGTATAATGAGTCACTCGCAGAACTAAAAAAAGCTTGCCGAAAAACAGAGAGGGAATGGAGAAGATCCTACAGCCCTGCTCTGAAAACTCGGTATTTTACTGAGCTGAAGCTCTACCATAGAGCTATTTGCAGAACACAAGCTGCATTTTACGCTCAAGAATTTGCTACCAGCCCTAATCCATCAAAACTGATTTTTAAGATACTGAAGGATCTTATGAAAAACAGATCCACCTCGGAGGTGATTTGCACAGATTCCCACTGTGATAAATTGGCTTCCTTTTTTGTGGAGAAAGTGGAAACAATCTACCAAAGTTTTGACACACTCCACCAGAACCGAGAGGTTACTGTCCCCGATACGTTGGGATATGAGACCCTGGCAATGCTACCTGAACTGACTATTGAGACCTTTGATAGGCTTAGCCTCAGGGTCAAGTCAGGTTCTCCCTCGGACCCGTTAAAGCCAGCCTTTATCAACACACTTTCCCCACTCTGTCGTGACCCCATATTGAATCTTATCAATATGTCATTGTCCAACGGAACGGTACCCACGGCATGGAAACAGGCAGTGGTTACTCCTATACTAAAAAAAGCCAACTCTGACCCTCGGCTGCCAGAGAATTATCGACCCATATCCCTGCTGCCTTGGATTGCCAAAGTAACAGAAGCCCACGTCAACTCTGTTCTGTCTGAGCATCTGGCTCGCAACCAGATATTGGATTCCAGTCAGAACGGCTTCCGGTCGGGACACAGTACCTAGACGGCATTACTTTACATCACGGAACATCTTCGCCAGGTTCTGGACTCAGGTCGCACTGCAGCGCTTTTACTATTAGATCTAAGCGCTGCCTTCGATACTGTGTCCCACCATATACTGATCCAACGCTTACAGGAGGCGGGAGTGACTGATCTCGCTCTCCAGTGGTTTCGGTCTTTTCTATCAGATCGTTCTTTTAAAGTGGCCATACCACCTGGCCAATCCGCCACTTATCCCCTGGAGTTGGGGGTACCACAGGGATCCTCGTTGAGCCCTACAATGTTCAACCTCTATGTGAAACCGTTGGCTGGTGTCGTTAAACAGTGGGGTCTTACGATGGCCTCATATGCGGACGACACACAGCTAGCGGTGACACTTAGTGGAGACCCTGAGGTGGAGGCCCCCAAATTTCGAGCGGGTTTGTTGGCAGTAGCAAGCTGGCTTCGCACCAACTGCCTTCAGTTAAATGCCACCAAAACAGAGGTGTTGGTATTAGGGAAGCATGCTGAGCTATGGGGTAACCAGTGGTGGCCATCAGAGTTGGGTGTCACTCCCATTCCAGCTTCTGGAGTGAGAAATTTAGGCATCTGGTTGGACTCTGCGCTCACCTTCAAGGACCACACTAAGAAGGTGGCTGCCACGTGCTATGGCATTCTGCGGGGAATAAGGCCGGTTTTAAAGTACTTTGATCCCCCTACCAGACAGCTTGTGGTCCAGGCCTCTATACTATCTCGGCTGGACTACGGCAGTTCACTGCTGTTAATGGTGAATCAAGAGGAGGCCTCTAGGCTCCAAAGGGTGCAAAATGCCGCGGCTCGGGCCATTGTGGGCCTCCCTAGACATTGCTCAGTGTCTGGTACCATCGCGGCCTTACATTGGCTCCCGGTCAGACAGCGAATTCAGTTCAAAGCGCTGTGCCTGACCTTTAAAATTTTGAAATCTTCTTCGCCGCCGGCACTTGCTAACCTACTCACGCCCTACGTTCCTTTGAGATCCTTGAGATCGGAGGGGCGTCACCGGGCGGTCTGTCCGCGCTTTAAATTGAGCAGAATGGGTGGCCGTTCCTTTAGGGTGCTCGCGGCAGGTTTGTGGAACTCGCTCCCGGTACACATCCGAGCTCTTGAAGACCTGCTCGCCTTTAGGCAGGCGATTAAAACTTTACTGTTTCCCGTGTCTGGTTAATTTCCTTTTCTTTTATTGTGTGTTATGTTGTACCGTCTGTCATAGCGCCAGGACGCCCCTTTGCTGGGGCAGCTGTGCGCTATAAAAATATAAATAACATAACATAACGTATGGCAGCAACTTCTTGATCTTTCTCAGCATATAAAAGGAAGATGCCGCCACAGCGTTGACGTGATGCTTAAAAGACAGTTTATTATCGAACATGATGCCGAGATTCCTGACCTTGGTTACTGGAGTGGGAGGGGGACCCATATCACTGGGCCACCAGGTCGCAGACCACTCTGGAGAAAGCCTACCAAAGGTCAGCACCTCGGTCTTATCCGAGTTCAATTTTATCCGCCATCCACGAGCTAATGGCCATCATCCCTTCCTGGAATTGGGCGGCGACTGCGGGACCATCTTTTTGAATAGACAGCACCAGTTGGGTGTCGTCAGCATAGGTGGTTAGCCGCAGCCTGTAAGCTTTTATAACCCTCGCCAGGTCCGCCACATATATATTAAATAATGTGGGGCTTAGCGAGGATCCCTGAGGAACCCCGCAAGGGAGAGTAAAAGTGGGTGAGTAGAAATTACCCAACTTCACCGCTTGAGTTCGGTTGGCCAGAAACGAAGCGATGAGATCTTTTGCATGTTGAGTTACCCCCATGGATGCGACACGGTCGACCAAGATGGAATGGTCGACCGTGTCGAAGGCGGCGGACAGATCAAGGAGCACCAGGACCGCCGCCCCCCCCCCCCCCCCCCCCCCGATCCATGATGGTCCTAATCTCATCAGAAGCTTTTATCAAAGCCGTTTCTGTGCCATGATATTTCCTAAATCCGAACTGCGTATCATCCAGAAGATTGTGATGGTCAATAAACTCGGATAATTGCAGGTCCATAGCTGACTCAAATATTTTGGCCGGAAATGGTAGGCAAGCAATAGGCCTGTAACTGGCTGATTCGGTGGGGTTTAAAGATGGTTTTTTCAATAATGGTTTAATAGCTGCCTTTTTCCAAATTTCCGGATAGATGCCTGATTGAAAAATGGAGTTGCAAAGGTCCGTTAGAGGAGGTACTATGACCTCAGTGAGAGTGTTGGATATCGTGGGGGGGCATGGGTCAAAAGGGGAGCCGGACTTGATGGAAGTAACCAACCTACCAATGTATTCAGATGAAACAGGAAGAAAGTTGGTGAACTTAGGCGTATGAGAAGGAAGGTCAAGGGCAACGGGACGTGTAGGGAGGGAAAATGACGAATAGAAAGTGGAGACCTTGGTAAAAAAGAAACTGGCCAACGCATTGCACAGGACTTGAGAGGGTTCTGTCGGAGGGCCTGTAGAGGGGCTGGACAGGGTGTCGACTACCTGAAACAGCTTTTTGGCTGAGTTTTGAGCTGATTCAATTTGGGCCAGAAAGAAAATACTTTTACATTTTACAATAGATTTTTTGTATAGTGCTAGGGCATCTTTATAGGTCTGCCGATCGACAGGATTATGATGCTTTCGCCACCGCCTTTCCAGGTTCCTACAGTATTGACGCTGTAAACGGAGACCATCCGTGAACCATGGAGCAGATGGTGATACCCTATTTGAAATAAAAGATTTCACCGGAACCACACGGTTCACTGCGTCAGAAATCCATTCCTTATATCTGCTGGACGTTACGCTGGGATTAGGGGAGACCTCATACCGGGAGTCTGCTAGAGTCTGGAAGAGAAGTGAATGATCCAGGTTTTTCCAGGCTCTAGAGCTGATGGAAATACGGGGCGAGAGGTTACGGTTGTTAGCTTGAATGGTAAAGATTACTGCGGAATGGTCCGACCATACCACAGAACTAACTGAAGAGAGGGAGAGCTTAGGGTTGTTAGTAAACAGCCCGTCCAGCGTGTGTCCAGCTTGATGTGTAGAAACATCGACCAGTTGCGATAGGCCGGCCACGTGTAGGTCAGCTATTAGTTGGGCGGTGTCTTTATCCCCTAGGTCCTCTAAATGGAAATTAAAATCTCCTAAAATAGTAAAATCCGGATGACTTATAGAGAGTTCTAGAAATTCTTCGAGGGCCCGAAGGAAGCGCGAGTGTGGGCCAGGGGGACGATATAACAGAATCCCTTTAAAGGCCTGATTGTGATTAAGAGAAATAGAAAAAAGAAGCGCTTCACAATCTTGTCGACTTAGAGGGTCAGTTTTGACTCTTAGGTCGGCTTTATAAATTATGGCTAAGCCACCTCCTCTCCCTGTAGTTCTGTCCTGTCTCACCACACAGTATCCCTCCGGGGTGGCTGAGCAGAAATCCGGGCCTGAAGAGGCATCTCCCCACGATTCTGTAATGAACAGGATATCAAGCTCCTGAGATGCGATAAATTCCCTTATTTCCCAGCAGTGACTTGGGAGAGAGCGAGCGTTGATGAGAGCTACATGAATATGGCGAATAAGTCCTGGGCCAGGAATGTGCTTTGCAGGGAAGGGGAAGGGAAGAACAAATTTACAGCCTGGGCATGTGGCAGGTACGGATATTAGAGAGGAAGCAAGGGGCAAACATACACACCGATCACTAGAAACCCCTGAGCTAAACTACATCAGCTGAGAAAAGGAGTATCGTATCTTAGTGCTCTGGTGAACTAGGTCAGCACGGCCAGGGGAAGTGTGTATTAACATCCAAGTTGCTGATTTACGCATTTCAGTGATATAAACACTTTTTAGTGATGCAGCAGAAGCCATTTTTCCTCTAGTGATGGGTTCTAGACTTGACCTGACAAAGTTTTGTTAGCATTGTGATACTGAATACAAGAAAAAGATGAATTTACAAGGACTGTTCTAAAATGGATGAATGTGCCCATAATTAATAAAAAAGATTTGATTTTCGAATGTCTTTGCTACTTTTAGATAGAAATAACTTACATACCCTTAAAATATCCAAAGTCTGTGAAGATCAGTCTTCTGTCGAAGAGAGATTAGGACAAAGGCAGGAAAGTAAATAGTTTTATTTACATGGAAGTCTTACACCAGTTGTGGAAACCTCGGTTGAGTTGTCATGATAACTTTACTTTTAGAGCAAATCATATATAGTTCATTACAGTAGACTACCTTAATCAAAATAACTCAATGGACAGAAATGACACCTACAAGTAAACCCGCTTTCGTAGGTATAATGTGGTAATGAAGCCTTAAGAAAGACTTTTTAAACTTTAAAACCATAATCTTGAGTTTCTATATAGGAAAAATGTGTGATCCCTTCTAGAAAACCCTTTATAAAAGTGAGAAAGAAAGGTTTGTGGAAGACTTTTTCTTTTAGTAATGGCTGAAAATGAAGTACGTTTTTCAAAGAAAACTGCTGCCCAACTTTATCAACATTGAAAATATACATTAAGTAGTACAGCTTCTTGGAATGTGGTTGGGGTTCTATTCTTCTGGATGAACAAGATGCAGAACCCTTTCTATGCAAAAGCTTAAGTATCCTTCACAGACTGATCCCTAGCCTCTTCTAAAAGGTCCATGCATACTTTCAGAGTTAAGTGTCCATACTGTTAGATTTCAGCAGCCAAGCTGACAATTTAAACAAAGCAAGGCTGAATTGCAAATGTGTACCTGAAACCTGAATAGGATATATTGCCTACATGCCAATCTCATTTGTCGGTGCTGTAATTTAATCTAATTATTAATGCCTTTTATTTATTTCTAATGCTAAAGAAATATAACTTATTTTAACATGATTTTATAAACTTTTTAACCTAATTATATGATAGACATCTGGCCACAGACTCCTTAACTTGTAAATTCTCCCTAGGCGTCTAGACAGGATCTGGAAGATTTTTGCCAGCAGTACCTCTGCGCGCCCGGGGGCGACACCGTATGGTGCACGACACAGCTGTGTGCTTCCTTGGGTTGACTTCGCCTTGGCTCTTCACATCTGCGCTGATGTCGACCGATGCCTTCCCAGGCGGACATCTGTACAATGCCAGGTCGGCGTCGTCCGGCGCCGGTTATCGAGCAGTTTTCGTGGTTGATGGTTTGTGTGGAGGTTTCACAGGACATGTTGGGGAAAGAATGTGCGGGGATTGCTCCCTTGGTGCAGCTAATTCCTGTGTTGGACAGCTGGATTGTGAGTGGGCTGTATTCATCTTCTGCTTCCTCTCTTTTATCGCCTCCTGGGGTTGCCTTGGAAGCCAGTTCCTCTTTGGCTGAAGTTTTGTAAAGAGTGGCTGATAACTTGCATCTCACTCTGTCTGCAGTGGAGAAGGCCACGGACCTTCTTATTGAGATCCTTCATCCGGGCCAGTCGGGGGTTGAACCAGTACTCCCCTTTTGTAAGGCACTGTCTGATATTTTATTGGGGGCATTGGCAAAACCTGAGTCGGGTATACCGGTGGACCATGCTATTCTCACATATACTGCCCTGCCCCAGGGGAGCCCGCTTGCCTTATCCGACAGCTGACCCATCGCAGCTTCATGGTCCTCTGGGATGGAGAACCTACCCCATTCCCCCCATGACAAAGAGCCCAGGAAGCTGGATTCTTGCTGGAAACACGTTTTTTCCTCCTCTAGTGCAGCATTACGCTCCACCAACATGATTTGCGTCCTCTGACATTTTCTCCGTGCCTTGTGGGACTCCTTGGCACATCTTTTATATTTGTTCCCAGGGAATAACAAGACGATTTGACCTAATTGATTTTCGATTGTCGTAAGGTGGTCAAACTGCTCATCAGGTTTGAAATGGACTCCACGGATTCCATTGGTCGAGCCATGGCATCAGCCTTGGCATTGCACCAGCACACCTGGCTTCTGGCATCTGGATTTTCAGAAGCTGCCCAGACAGTCTTGCTTGACATGCCATTTGATGAAGTTCATCTTTTTGGAACCCAAGCAGATGCGTCCTTACGTAGTTTTCGGGCTAGTCTGGGAGGGCCAGACACTTACCTTGCCCCCCTCCCATTTTTGCACCTAGTTGTTGCACCGCGGTATGCACGTTTTGTGGAGTCGGCCTCTAGACCACTGTCTTTATGCCGGTTTCTGTTACTGCTCGCTAGCCTCCTATCTTGAGACCCTGCAGAGGTTCTTTCTCTACTGGCCGGTGGGTTCTTCAGATGTGATTGTTTTGTGAATCCCTTATCACCCTATTCCCTTTAGCATTATGTGATATGTGTGTTATTGGCCACTCTGCCTTATTGCCCTTTCTTCGGTTACTGGGCTGGGGCTCAGGACTTGTTCTCCTGTCCTGTTATTGCGTTGGAAGCCTTGTTTCCTGGTTCAGTTCCCTTGGCTGCTTCTTATGTCCCTTGGGGGTTCCATCACAGATCAGTGGTGCAAAGATTTTGCTCAACTCTCCCTTGGAGTTGTCTCATTCTATCCTCCTGTTGTTCCAATGGCAACATGTTCTCTTCTGGAGGTTTTTTACTTTTTACATCCGGTAGATCGGTTTTTCCCTGTTGACTGTTTCCATCTTGTGTATTTGGTTGCGCACTGCAGTTTTGTGCTATACCACCTCTCCTGGCTAGAGGTAGGATTGGTGAGTTTGATGGAGACTTGTTGTCCCTAAGCTTTAGATTCGAGAGTGCTGCCTAGTGCCTCTGGTGGTGCAGGCCTCACCAAGCCAGTGTCTTAAATTCCTCTGATGTTGGGAAATATACAGCATACCCCAGGTATTGACTGTCCTCAACGCTGCGGACGCTCAGCTGGGCTGGTTATTAGATTCTAGAAAGACATGGGTTTTCCTGTGTTCCTTCTGCCCCATGTGACAGCCATGATATGCTCTGCTATCCTTCCCTCTCGGTCGTTGTGTGACCGGTTGTCCCTGCCTCTCGGCCGTTGTGGAATCTGGTCTCCTTGCCTCGCGGCTGTTGAGCGGTCCTTGTATGAACCTATGTTCTATATGTATATTATATTCCATGGTTGGCCGTCCGGTAAGGATTGCTTCCCTCATCTGTCTTGTGGGAGTTTTTCATCTGGATATTCTGTTAAATGAATCTGAAAGAAACAGTTATATATTCCTTACCTTAGAATTACCCTCAGGCGTCGGACTCGATCCGTAAAGTTTTCTCGTCAGCAGTAACCCTGCACGTCGAAAGGTGGTGAGTCAGCTCCATGTTTGTTGTTGTAGTCGTGTTCGCCGGGATGATGTCGTGGTAGCTATATAGACGTCGGTTCTTTCTTTTTCCGTGCCAGCCAGCGCAGAACCGGAGAGAGCGGTACCTCCAGTCACTTTTTGATTGACTTTATGCCAACTTTTGTCGACACCGTTTTCGAGTCTTCGACTCCTGGTGCACGCCAGGGATGCCCTGCTTCAAGGCTTGTGGTTCCTGTAGCTGACTGATGTCTGGGATGGATCCCATCTCGTGTGCCTTTTTTACCTGGGTCGCGACCATGTCCCCAAGTCTTGCTCCGACTGCTAAACCATGAATCGGTCCCGAAAGCTTGTCTGGGCCCAGCAGTAGGCTCCGCCCGTTTGAGGTCCTGTTTGCGGAGGAGGTCGAGAGACCGGTCATGGAGTCCTCATTCTTCTTCCACATCTTCGCACTCTGGGTCAGGTAAGTCGAAGCACAAGAAGTCCAAGAGGCATCGTCGCTCTTCGACTTCTTCCCACACGTTGGCCGATGCAATGAGGGATGTGGGTGGTGCACCTCCCACAGCTCCACCTGCAATGCCCGAAAGGTTGACTCCGGGTTTACCTCCTTTCCTGGGACCTGGAGCGACCCCTGTCCTGCTTCGCCAATTTTACGAAGCGATGCATGCCATGTTGAAGGCGGGTTCGCCCCAGGTTGTCATCTCCCACCTCCAGACTACAGCTGACCTCCTGTATTCGATGTGGTTCTCCATCAATGTGCCAAAGTCACACCTGACTTCCTCTCAGAAGCTCCTCTTCATCGGAGTGGTTTTGGACATGACGCAGTTTTGGGCCTATCCTCCCGAACAGCGAGTCTGGTATATTCGGGGTATGATTCTGATCTTTCAGCCTTTATTCCGGGTTTCGGTTAGGCTGACCCTTAGGCGGCCGAGCCTGATGGCCTCCTGCATCCTGCTGGTGGACCATGTCAGTTGGCATATGCGGACTGTGCAGTGGGACCTGAAGTTACAGTGGACACAACATCATGGGAACCTGTCTGATTGTGTCCAGATCTCGGAGGGCACTGCATGCCAATTGCAGTAGTGGCTAACAAACCAGGATTGGGTCGACGGCAGATCCCTCTCCCTTCCCCAACCAGAGTTCACAGTGGTGACAAATGCTTCACTTCTGGGATGGGGTGGCCACATGGGGGAGACGGAGATCAAAGGTCTATGGTCTCCGGTGTAGTCCGGGCTCCACATCAACCTTCTGGAGCTTCGGGCGATTCGTCTTGCACTTAAAACATTCCTTCCCTCAGTCCGGGGAAGAGTAGTGCAGGTTTTCACAGACAACACCACCGCCACGTGGCACTGCTACAAACAAGGCAGGGTAGGGTTGTGGACCCTATGCCAAGAGGCCTCCCGCCTGTGGACATGGCTGGAACATCAGGGCATATCCCTGGTGGTTCAATACCTGGCAGGTTACCTGAACGCCAGGGCGGATGAACTCAGGTGCATGATGAATCATGAATGGCATCTTCAATCGGAGGTGATGCAAGGTCTCTTTTGACAGTGGAGAGAGAGCCTTGGTTAGATCGATTTGCCACCAAAGAGAACGCGCAATGTCAGCAGTTCTTGACTTTCCAAGGCGGCACTCGCTAGGCAACGCTTTTCGTAGCAAGTGGGGTTGCGGTCTTCTATACGCCTTTCCACCTATTTGACTCTTGCCCAGAGTGCTAAAGAGGATCAAGCGCGACCGAGCCCAGTAATTCTTGTGGCTCTGGATTGGTCACGAATAGTCTGGTATCCCGAGCTGCTACACATGGCCTTCTGTCGCAGCGGCAGGGGACGGTCTTCCACCCGAACCTGTCCAGCCTCCCCCTCCTTGCGTGGAGATTGAGCGGCTGCAGTTGACGTTGTTTGACCTGCCTCCTGAAGTCTTTGATGTTATTTTGGCAGCCAGGCGTCCCTCCATTAAGATGGTATACGCCTGCAGATGGAACAAATTTGTGGCATGGTGCACAGCAATGGCTGTGGATGCCCTTTTCATCCCTCTTTCTGAGGTTCTCTTGTTCCACCTTTCTTTGGCCCAGCAGGGCTCTGCTTTGGGCACTCTAAAGGGCTACCTCTCTGCCTTTCCAGCCTTCCTTAGGCTTCCTGATCGGACTACTCTTTTCAAGTCCCCTGCTGTAAATCGCTTCCTTAAGGGCATTACTCATCTTTTTCCTCCTGTTCCCTTCGTAATGCCCCAGTGGGACTTTAACTTCGTTCTTACATATCTAATTTCCGCTCTCTTGAGCGCTACATAACTGTCCTCTCAGGCTTCTGCTTTTCTGGTGGCCATCAACTCTTCGCACAGGGTGAATGAGCTCCAAGCCCTTTCTTCTAAGCCTCCTTTTCTGACTGTTCATCCAGACAACGTTGTCCTCTGAACTAGTCAATCCTTCCTTCCCAAAATGGTTACTCCTTTCCATATTGGACAGAGCATCACTTTGCCTACCTTCTTTCCGCATCCTTCCAAAGCGGAAGAGAGGCTCCACCGTCTGGATCCATCAAGTGCGCTTTCCTTTTACTTGTATCGCACAAAACAATTCCGGGTGGATGACCAGCTCTTTGTTGGCTACATGGGCGCCAAAAAAGTTTGGGCCGTGCACAAAAAGACCATTTCCTGATGGGTCTTTTTGTGCATCAAAGCTTGTTATTGCTTGGCAAAGAAGGAGCTTCCAGTGGTGTTGCGCGGCCTTTCCACCAGGGCGACGGCAGCTACCACTGCTTTGGGACATGGAGTCCCCCTTAGTGACATCTGTCAGGCAGCTATGTGGGCAACGCTTTACACGTTCACTAGACACTACTGCCTGGATAGCCAAGTCTTGAGAGACTGCTTCTTCGACTGTTCTGTTCCCCAGGACTTCTTGGTGTGAACTAGTTCCCAGACCCACCTCCAGGGTTGGTATTGCTGGGGTATCTATTCGAAGGTAAGGAATCTAACTGTTTCTTTCTGATGAAAAAGTTACTTACCTTCGGTAACAATATATCTGTAAGAAACCTAGGTTAGTTATACATTCATTACCGCCCCAACCATTCCCCCCGTTCTGCGAACTGACTTCTAGGGGTAAGGACTTGCTTTCAGGGCCCTAGCTTTGTGCACTAGTGGTCAGTGTTTTGCATGGCTCTGTGCTTCTGGTGTGGAAAGTCATGTACAGAACTGACGTCAGCGCGCGAGGGCGGCGTTTATGTAGCTACTGCAAAGTCATACTGGCGAGCGTCACGCCAACGACAAATGTGGAGGTGACCGACGCCACCTTTCGACGTGCAGGGGTACTGCTGACGAAAAACTTTCCGGATCCATTCTGACGCCTGTGGGTAAATCTAAGGTAAGGAATCTATAACTAACCTATGTTTCTTACCGATATATTGTTACCCAAGGTAAGTAACTTGTTCTTCTGGAATACTCAGTCATACCTTCTTGTTGTCTAGGCTTAGTTATTGGTATGTGGTTTGAGAAGTGCACTCTTTAAGGTTTTCTCTCTGGGAACTAGGTGCCTGTAGCGATTCTTATAGCAGGCAGTGTTGCCTTGGGCCCCAACCCCACTCAGTTCTTGGAGGGATCTTTTGCCCCCCCCCCCTCCTTCCCCCGTCCCTTTTCAGGTCGAGCCTAGCGCTTCGCTGCTCTATGGAGGCTTCTTGTGAGCACTCCAAACTTCCCCCAAAACTTCTCTGTGTGGGTTTGGCAACTCCCACACATTCTATTGGCCTTTGTGTGTGGCTTTCAATAATGAATAATTTTCCCGCACTGGATTATGATCCGACAGTGTGCGTGGTAGTATAGTGACTTCCCAGACCCAGTCGTTCGTCATCTCACTTATTAGCCAATATTCCAGTCTGGACCAGCTGCCATGGCTATGTGTAGCGTGTGTGCCCTCTCTGGTTGAGCTGTGATGCAGCCGCCAGATATCAAGGGGACCAAACTCCAGCATTGCATCATTGACACTCTGAGCTATCTCAGGTGTGCGCAGGCCGCATGGGTTCGATTTATCACGGTGTGGGTCTAGATAAGTATTAAAATCACCTCCCCAGTCGCCTCAGGCCATTCTCGCAGAATGGTGTAAATACATGTGAAAGTGTCCGGCTCCTCTGTTATGGGCCCATATACATTAATCAGAGTGACCAGAGAGTTTCCTAGTTTGCCATGTACCTTGGCACAGCGCCCTTCTCTGTCAGTGTGTGTATAGATAGTTTGAAAGGCAACTCCCCTCTTAATTAAAATTAGGACCCCTCTGGCATAAGAGGAATACGAGGTGGCCAATTTATAAACAACCCATCTAAGAGCAATCTTGACCTCGGAGGTTGTGGTCAGATGCGTCTCTTGTAGCAGCGCGATTTGAATATCGTGCCTGTCGAGATAGGCAAATAGTTGCCTGATTTTTTGGGGAGTGTTTAAACCCCTGACGTTTCAAGTCAGGCAATTGTATTTCTCACTCATCTGAAGATAGACTGACTAGATCTGCAAGTTCCATTTCTCGGTCACAACTGTCAGTAAGTATGGCAGACCTAAATATTGCTTGGCTTGTCGGTACAATCGCAATAACATACCCCAACTCAAAGCTTCCCCAACCTCCCACCCCCACCCACTTCAGCAAACCCCAACCGCTAAATCTATCCCAATTTACCTCGAACAGTACTCCATCCCACCCCCAAAATAACTCCACAACAAAATAGAATTTAGTTGTGGTTCGCACAGAGTGGCAGGAGCCGCTGGCCGGAAACCCCAGGGATGCCGTTGCCTGGGGGTTGCTTCAAAGAGTCATTTTTATGCAATACAGTCTGCTAGTTTCAGTGACAAGGCAGTGTCCCGTCAATGATGTAGGTGACCACACAATCAGCAAACCTGTCCCCCATGAGTACATAGTTTTTCTCCAAACATATTCATTAAAAAAAAAAAAACAGGAAGTAGTGAATTGCACTCAACCACCATGTCCGTGCCAGCTGCAGATTAGGGTGACCTGTGAGGAATGCGTCAACAGTGTGCAGATGATAGTAGCATCTCGTATTATTCAACATCCGAGGTGTTCCCTTGGTTCTCCAGTTCCCCCCCTGGGTGATCTTCTGCGCGGTACCTGATAAGCCTTGTGTTGTATGAATTTGAGCACGTCTTTAGGATCGGCAAATATCACAGTCTTCCCGCCATCCATGACTCGGAGATAAATCATTGCATATGGAATGTGCTGGTTACATAAATTCTTCTGAACTGCCAAGATTTTTTTCCGCGCTTCCTGTACTTGTTGCGTGAAATCCGGGTAAATGGATATGGTCATCCCATTGTGTGTGAGGCACCTCCAACTCTCTGGCTTTCCTGAGGGCCGCGTCCCTGTCCCTATAGTTTAATAGCTTAACTATGATCGGGCGTGGTTTTGTCCCAGGAGGTGGTGGCGTAGCGAGGGACCTGTGCGCCCTTTCGACGATGAAGACCTCCGAGAAATTCTCCCGCCCAAATAGTGTCACCAGTAGAGTTTTAATGTAGTGCTCCATATTGCCTGCGTTCGTCGATTCTGCTATTCCCAGAATGCGCAGGTTGTTGCGGCGGGACCTAGCCTCCAAATCTTTCGGATCTCGCCATGAGAACCGCGAGCACCTTGTCAAATTTTTCTTGTTTAGTTTCCGTTTGGCGCTGCGCTTCTTCCACATCAGAAATTCGCCTTTCTGCCATATCGATCCTCTCCGTGCGTCGGTCCATTCTTTCAGACATACAATCAACTCTGTAGGTCAAGGAATCAATTTTCCCATTGATGTTTGTCAGGGTTGCCTGGATCGTTGTGAACATGGATTGAAAGTCCACAACGGCAGGGGAGCCTGCATCTGACGCCGGCATTTGAGCGGTCGCCTGGTCTGCTCCTCCGTGATCTGCCAACTTCTTCGCCTGGTCAAAATGGATTTTAGGCTGATTCCTGTCAGGCTTCCCCATTACGGCAATGTCCTGATCAGATGACTGTGTCTGCAGCTCACTTCTGCACGTGGGTCAGTGGTCCTCACTGCGCAGCGCGGGCAGTGATATTTCACAGCAGTGGCAAGGTGTATCCAAGTTCACAGTTGTAAAAGAGCAGTGAAAGGCAATGATAGTCTGGCCAGATGGAGTGCAACACATACACTACTCTCCTTTTTTATGACGAGAGACAGCTTTCCCCGTGTCTCAAAGATCCGGCGCAGCCGTCTTTGTCTCCACAGCACAGTTCTCTTCCCCTGCGCCCTCCTCGGGTATAATGCTTGTGCAGACGGTGGGTACAGCTACACATGGCCCATTTAGAGTAGATGATGCGCGGCTCACCTCTGCAGGATCAGGTCCAGACCAGGAGTGAGAAGAACAAATATTTTAGCTGCGCAGTGTCTTCGCCTCCGTGTTACATGCCCTGTAGTTATCACCCCACACTCCAGGTCTTTTCCGGCAGTCCTCGGAAGCTCCGCTCATCAGCCCAGAAAAGTTGTCGTACCTGGGGGTAGGGAGTCCCCCACCACACGCCGTCAGCCACGCAGCACAGGTGGCCTCCAGGTGGCGAGAGGCAGGCTCGGGTTTCCCCACTCCGGGTCCGAATAGTTGTCATGTGCGGCGGCCGCAGCAGGTGCTGGGAGCTACAGCGGGGGCCTCTGCTCCACACCCTCGCAGTCGCAGCCTGGGACCTTGACCGCACTGATCCGGAGGCGCATGCCAGGCGGCTCCCGCCCCCTCGATCTGGAGCGAGACGCAAGGGGCGGATAACAGGAGACACCGCAGGGCAAGTCGAGGAGCCAGATTCGCCCAACGCTCAGGGATCCCAACACCAGACAATGCGTCTCGCATTCACGATCACCGCGCAGCCCGGGATCTCAGTGCCTGTGTTGTGGGCTACGCGCATGCGCACCCATGGGCCGCTTCTCTCCTCAGTCGAAGTCCGTTTATTGTCTGTTTGGGGAAATATAATTTCACCCGAGCCGGGACAGCATGTCACCACTAACTTCCGATTTAAGATTCTGTCGAGGTTGTCATAAATAACCGGCTATATGCACAGGATAATTGCAGGATTGCTCAGCGATCGCAGGAGCTCGCTTACAGAGTGGCCATTTGCAGGCTCGGCTAGCTCCGCCCCCGGCCAAAGGCGGTTGTGTCCCACCTTTTCTCTAAATGTTCACTCCCATAGCGTTTTGGTGTCGGGAGCAAGCAGCGGCGCACATTGTGGCAGCTGCATTCCTCCCTTGTTGTTGTGGATCATGTTACTAATGAAACACAGCACAGTAGCCTTCACTTTCGCGGCCGCGCTTGTTTTCTGTTTCCATGATTTTTGTCCTTTTTAGCAGTTCTGACTTGCACACTCGTTATGGCCGCTCTCGGTGACTCTCCTCGCTTTAACCCCTCCCCCCTCCACCCCACCTCCCCTGCAACTGAGAGCGCGTGTACAGCTAGCAGGACTGGCGAGCTGCGAAACCATCATGTGACCCATGGCTTCCTTGCACCATGCTGTGCTTTGTTTTCCGGAGCTGCTTAGTCACCAGCCCAGCCCGAAAGACTTACAACCAATCATGAATAATATTATGAAGCCGTCTCGCATATTACTTGCTGGAAATACAGTATTGTCAAGCTTGCTTAACAAAATATGTAGACCGGGGAATGGTGCTATCCGTACATTTATACTCTCACTCAAAGCACAAAAGGTTACACATAAAAGAAGGACTCAGCCGAGCCTGCTGCTTTAAATGTTAAAAAAAAAAAAAATCTGCCTGCCATTTTACAATTGGATCTCTAATCCCAATATTACAGCAATGTATGGTTTCATCAAATGCAATCATGCCAAGCAATGCATACTTAAGACTTGGAGACAATGAAAAGCTCACTGAAAGTCAGAGTATGTTACTTACTGTGTAGAATGTTATTTTTTTAATGAGAGTTAGGGTAATGACCATCTGTGTTGTGTGATGCCACTGCTCGCTCACCCCTACGTTGCAGATAATGTGAAGCGTTGCACAAAGCACGGAAGCCACCCACTGGCATCGCATTAGTAAACATCAGTACAACACTGTATTTCATTGAAATTGGATGTATTTAGCTCTTACTACCGTATTTGTTCAAACCTATTTACCATTAGAATAGAGTCCCGTCTTGAAAGGAATCTCACGCTCGGTCCATGCATACCCTTTTACACATAGTAGTTTGGTACACCATTCTCCGCGTCCCTAGCAATAGCACCAACGTTTTTCTAGTCTCTTCTTCCCCAAAATTCAAGCCCCTTTAAGTTTAAGTCCACATTGGCCATATGCGCGTTAGTCATATTCAGCCAAACACTGACTAGAGAAGCGAATGTTACACGTATGGCGGTAGCTCTGCATTTTGAGGTTCTGGTTGACGAAGTAGCGGTTTTTTTTTTGTAGATGAATGAGAACAGACAGGAAGGGTAGGTTGTGTAGGTCCTGTTCTTGTCTTTGTCGCTTGGAATTAAGCTTTTGTGAGATTGCTCTGTGGGGTGGGTTTGTCTGGTTGGTGGTCCTACTGCTCGCTATGTCTCTTGAGCTACTGAGATTTCTTTTTTGTGGCCTTGTTGTGCCTAGTCAACCGAGGAAAGCATCGTACTTGTACATTTTTTTATTGTGAGTTGTGATGAAGTTTAACATTATTTTAGGAGGGACAGCATAGGCTAAACCCAATTCACAGTTGATAAATGACCAGTTCACTTGTGTGACATTTCATACTTTCAGGGTCGCTAGGTGTGACGTTTCCACATCGTGTGACCATATGAGTGATTTTTCCTAACAAACTGAACCAAGTCCATGTAATACTGTCAATGTAAGTATTTAGCAATGCAACGGTTGATGTTGATGCTAAAGGGTTATTGTGCTGCATAACTAAATACTTATAAGGTCCCAAAAGCGAGACCTATTGGCTATGCCAATGCTTGTTTCCACTTTCTATGGTTGAGACTCGAGGCGTTGTCGGTGTGCCTTGAGCATTGTTGTATATTTTCAGACTGCTGCATGCATCCCCTACATAGGGTCTTGCTAAGACAGTGTCCTCTTTTTCATATGTCCATTTATGTCATGGATATGTTTTGTAAGCAGGCCTTTCAGCTGTGTGGTGTCCCCCCTTTCAGGCAAAACAAAAAGGGAAGTGTAGAGAAGAGAGAGGACACAGAATAAAGCATTCTCCATGTTAGAACTCAGTCGTTTGATGTCTGCCACATTTGTCTAGGGCCTTACCCTGCTTGGGTTGAGGGGTTTGTTTCTGATGGCCTTTCTTCTATTGCTCTTATCAGGGCAGGAGCCTCATGTGTTTTTGTACTCATTGTTAGTGTGCTTGGGGTTCATATATGGCATCCTGACTGTTGTCAGGTAATTTTGTGTAGGATTTCGTTCTTTTTTTTTTTCCCAGACTGTTTTTCCTTGCTGGGATACCCTGATCCTCTTCTTTGGACCAGGTGCTGTAGCTCAGAGGCAGTGTCCTGTGCTATGTATGCATCTCTTTCCCACCTAACTGTGGAGACTTAACTCCGTTGTACTGGGACTGATTCCATTTGCGCCTTTTCTTCATATCTTAGTTTCTTCTTTACACTTAGCAGTTTGCTTTGGCTCCTCTAGTGGCTGCGTTTTTTCACCTAAGATAGATGCCATCCTCTAGTTAGTCAGTCTGGTGACTCAGTCCTCTATTGTAGACATTGCATAGTCCTCTGCTCCTTCTAGTGGTCATGTACCCATGTTCCAGTGGGGTCAATTAGCCTTCCGTTTAATTGTATGCATGTCTATCTTCCTTGGGGTTGGGTTACAACTGGCGTCTGTACTTTGGTACCACTATCCCTGAGGAAACATGCTCCTTACTCTTGGTGCATATTCCTTGCTTGCGTTTTTGTTGTGGTCGATACCACCTTTAAAAGAGCGCTATCTTTCTTCCTTATCCTTTACCACTGAGGTGTGGCCGATCTTAATCTCTGGCAGCTGGTTCTCCTGGACCTATTGTGGGATTGAGTCACAGACCCTCCTCCTAGAGTTTATAGCTATGGCTATGGTATCTAATTCACAAGTTTAAGAAATCTGCGGCTAGATGTCTCTATCAGATGAACAAGTTAGTTAACTGCGCTAACGATGTATCTGGTCAAGATGTACTCTAGCTACAAATTCCATAAAGCCTCACCCATCCTCCCTGCTCTGCGAATGACCGTGAGGTCTGCTCTTGGTGTTTTTAGTTCACTTACTTCCTGATTCTATGACCTTTAGCGTGGGAGTGTTTCCCTCTTTTTACTTTCTACTCCTGTTGCGATAAGGTCCTCCAGTTCCTCTGGTCTGGTCTCCTAGCCTTTTGTGAAGCTCCCCTCCCCCTTATTCTTTTGGTATATCGTGGAAGGAGTCCCACCCATCCTCCTGGTTCATGGTTTAGGGTCTAGGTGTTATTTATCTTGTGTACTGTCTCATGCGCCTCTGCTCACTGTTGCACATGACTTGCGCTTCATTGACTTTTTGGCCTTTTCCTAAGGGTCTTCTTGGTATTATCATACCCTTCTTTTCCCTCTCTTACGTTGTAGTGGGAACGTTTTTTCCTCTTTTTTTAGCACACTGCTTCCACAGCCAGTTTCTATGTGTTTTTATGGCTCCATTGATGTCATATCCGAGGCCTGCATTGTACGGAGCCATGTGGTGCCGTCGACCCCCCCCCCGAGCACAGAGGTACTGCTAGCAAAACTTTTCCGCATCCAGTCTGATGCCTGGGGAGAATTTTCAAGTTAAGGAATCTGTGACCAGACCATGTCTCTACCAGATAAATCGTTACCAAAGGTAAGTAACTTGTTCATATGTACCTTAAAACCCTTTACTGCAAATAAATACCCACCATTGAACCCGAAGACAAAGCCTTAACACTTTAATTAACTATCCACCACTGAACCCTAAAAATCAGTACACCTCAAAAACCTATCCAACTCTGAACCCTAAAAATACGTTAGCAGCCAAAATGCTACATACAGCTGATCTTTGAAAGCCCATTACTCCAGAACTACCCTTTGGCTTAACCATAAACCCCTCAAATCACTACCTACACCTGAATCCTAAAAACCCTTACAACACAAAAAAAAAAAATCACTATCTACCGCTGAACTCTGAAAACCCTTACCTTTTAAATATTATTGACTCCTAACCTGAAAAAATACACCCAAACTACAGAACCCTAAATCTAAAAAAAATGTACCCCCAAATATTACCCTGCCCTGAATCCTAAAAATCCCATACACCCTAAAACACTACCCACCCCTTAATGCTGTTAAAAAAAATCTTATTTTTTTAATGACTTTAAATTAATGCAATTTTACAATTATTTACACAAGTTAATTATTTTCTACAATTATTAAATGTAATACATTTTCAAAAAAGGATATAAATGACAAATTCACTCACTTTAATTACTTCTAAAACTATTATGTTAAATGTGTCCCATTTAGAAATATAAAGTTATATATTTTGGATTACATACATATCTGAAAGAAACACGTTAGTTATAGATTCTTTACCTTAGAATTACCCTCAGGCTTCAGACTGGATCCGAAAAGTTTTTTCGTCAGCAGTACCTCTGTACGTCGGAAGGTGGAGTCGGTCGGCTCCGCGGGTCGGCGTCGACTGGATGACATCACGGACGCTACTTAGACGCCCCCCTCGCGCGCTGATGTCAGTTCTTTCTTTTTCCGCGCCAGCCAGTGCAGATCCAGGAAGAGCGGTACCTCAGTAATTTTTTGACTAAGTTCTTGTTTCGAATCTCCGACTCTGCACAGGTGCACGAGGGATGCCAGGTTTTAAGGCCTGCGGTTCCTGTACCCGGTTGATGTCAGTGACGGATCCGCACCGCGTGTGCCTCTTTTGCCTGGAGCGAGACCACGACTCCAAGTCGTGCTCCGACTGTCAGTTGTTGACGTCGAAGGCTTTGCTGGAGCGGTCCCGAAAGCTGCTTGAACGATGGCAGTCTGCTCCGCGCAGTTCAAGGTCCCGGTCGAGAGCGAGGTTGAGGGACCGGTCGCGGAGCCACCATCAGTCCGTCTCGAAGTCTTCGCACTTTGGGTCGGGTAAGTCGAACCATAAGAAGTCGAAGAAGCATTGTTGCTCTTCGCCTTTTCATCGTCGGTCGGTCGGTCGGCCGACTCGACGAGGCGCGCAGGTGGTGCCACTCCCGCGGCTTCGCGCGGAGCCTGAATGGTCGACTCTGAGCTTCCCTCCCTTTTCCGGACCCGGAGCAACCCCCGCCCAGCTTCGTACGTTCTACGAGGCTATGCATGCCATCTTTGGGCAGACCGACCCCTCCGGCGGCCTTCGGGCCCTGCGGACTCGGTTGGGCGGACTGGGTCTTTGCTGCCGGCAGCTCAGGTACCGCAGGACCCCTCTTGGATCCAGGCCTGGATCCGGATCGGCGCTGGTTGACCTTATTACACCTCCACCGGCGCTGCTTCCAACGGCACCACTACTGTGCACGACGCCGGTCGGCCCGCGTCGACCCCAGCCTCCTTCCCGACGTGGACACGATACCGTTCCGGTGTAGACTGATGCCGGCTCCGGGGGGTTTTCATGCCCCTGTTAACTCTTGGGGTCCCTTTCCAACAACAGTGGCACCCAGAGGATGATGATGAGGAGGACTGGGAGGGATCAGGTGAACCTTTAACTGACCAGCTAGGGTCTGAACAGGACTGGAGAGAGGAACTGGGGAATGCCAGTGGTCTTTGCACTTCACCCGACCTTGGCATGTTGTCTCCTCCTACAGTGGCTACGGAGGAGGGAGTGTCATGCGCTGTGTTGTTGCATAGGGCGGCCGAGGCTCTCAACCTTGATCTTCCTACGGTGGCAGTCAGGACTAACCTCCTGACTGAGGTGCTTCAACTGGCAGCGAGCTTTTCGGAGCCTCTGCTTCCATTTAATGAGGCCCTCACCGATGTCCTTATGGGCACCTGGTCCAGGCCCAACACTGGGGCTCCTGTGGATAGGATGATCGACCGACGCCACCGCCCGGCTCCGTGCGACCCCACTTTCCTCTCTGAACAACCCACCGGAGAGCTTGGTTGTCCAAGCCTTCACCTCCAAAAGTGCCTTCCCTACCGCTCCACCGGAAAGAGAATCCAAGAAGCTGGACCATCTTGGGAAGAAAATGTTCTCTTCTGGCAGCTTAGGACTGCGGTCCGTAAACACCGCATGTCTCTTGGGCCGTATTCGCACTCAGTGTGGGATACGGTGGCACGAGTGCTGCCTCAGTGTCCGGAGGCGTCCCAGGCAGTGCTCTCCCAGGCTGTTGCCGCTGGGAGAGATGCAGCAAAGTTTACGATCCACCGTGGGCTGGACACCGCCTACTCTCTGGGCAGGGCCATTTTAACGTCGGTAGCGCTCCGTCACTACGCCTGGCTGAAGTCCACTGGCTTTTCTGGGGATGTCCAGAACACCTTGATGGACATGCCCTTTGATGGCCGTCTGCTTTTTGGCGACAAAGCAGACAATGCCCTAGAGCGCTTCAAGGACTCCTGGGCTACGGCCAAGTCCTTGGGCCTCTCCTCCCGTCCGACGCAGTCTGCTTTTCGCCCCTTTCATGGCTACGGAAGGGGTGCCCCGCTACGTCCCACCCAGGGCCACAGGCCGCATCAAGTTACCCAACCTTCGCGTGGCCGGGGATGTGGGGACCAGCGTCATGGTTCAGGGGGCCAGTGGTTGGGCCTGTCCACCAACCCCTCTGCAGCAGCCTCCAAACCCTCCTTGTCCGACCTATCAGGCCCATCATATGCCAGTGGGCGGTAGAATTCGCCATCAGCTCCCCCACTGGCGCACCATCACTTCAGACAGTTAGGTTTTGCAGATAGTCCGAAGGGGCTACTCGCTCCCCTTCTAGACTACCCCTCCAGCCATGCCACCTCGTTACCACCGCATGTCGGAGGATCATCTTGCCCTTCTTCAGCAGGAGGTTATGGCTCTCTTGGCCAAGGGAGCCATTGAGCGCGTTCTTGTCCCAGAAGTAGGTCGTGGTTGTTACTTCCACTACTTTCCGGTTCCCAAGAAGGGCAAGGGCCTGCGTCCTATCTTGGACCTCAGGGACGTCAATCAAGTTCAAGATGTTGATGCTTGCTCAGGTCTTGTTTGCCCTCGACCCGCAAGACTGGATGGTGGTGTTGGACTTGCAGGACGCTTAATTTCACATGACCGTCCTGCCGGCCCACCAGCGTTAACTGCGGTTCACGGTAGGCCACGAGCACTTGGTTTACCTTGCTCCCCTCTGGCCTTACCAGCGCCCCTCGGGTGTTCACAAAAGTGATTGGGGTGGTCGCAGCTCATCTGCGCAGATCAGGGGTTTCAGTCTTCCCCTATCTCGTCGACTGGCTGTTGAAGGCAGACTCGCCCCAGGCAGTTGTTTCCCACCTCCAGACTACGGCCGACCTACAGCATCAGCTGGGGTTCTCCATCAATATGCCGAAGTCGCACCTGATTTCCTCTCAGAAGCTCCTATTCATCGGAGCCATTCTGGACACAACGCAGTTTCGGGTCTATCCTCCCAAACAGCGAGTCTGGGCTATGATTCTCATCTTTCAGCCCTTGTCCCTGGTTTAAGTCAGAATGACCCTGAGGCTGCTGGGCCTCATGGCCTCCTGCATCCTGCTGATCAATCATGCCAGGTGGCATATGCGGAATCTGCTGTGGGACCTGAA
Source organism: Triturus cristatus (assembly GCF_964204655.1). Taxonomy (NCBI): domain Eukaryota; kingdom Metazoa; phylum Chordata; class Amphibia; order Caudata; family Salamandridae; genus Triturus; species Triturus cristatus. The sequence continues at coordinate 557,666,650 of NC_140589.1, read as the reverse complement.
GTTCCAGTGGTCGCAGCATCAGGGGAATCTGTCAGATTACGTAGTGACTCACAAACCAGGATTGGGTCAGTGGCAGGTCCCTCTCCCTTTCCCAACCAGAACACACAGTGGTGACGGATGCATCCCTTCTGGGATGGGGTGGCCACATGGGAGAGGCGGAGATCAGAGGCCTGTGGTCTCTGGCGGAGTCCTGGCTTCACATCAGCCTTCTGGAGCTCTGGGCGATTCGTCTTGCACTGAAGGCATTCCTTCCCTCTGTCCAGGGAAGAGTAGTGTAGGTGCTCATGGACAACACCACCGCCATGTGGTATTGCAACAAACAGGGCGGGGTGAGCTTGTGGACCGTATGTCAGGAGGCCCTCCGCCTCTGGACATGGCTGGAACATCAGGGCATTTCCTTGGTGGTTCAACACCTGGCAGGTTCTCTGAACGCCAGGGCGGACCAACTCAGCCACCGGTGCATGATGTATCACGAATGGCGTCTTCACTCAGAAGTGGTGCAACGTCTCTTTCAACAATGGGCAGTGCCTTGGTTAGATCTATTCACCACCGAAGAGAGCGCGCAATGTCTGCAATTCGGCGCGTTGGAATATCCAACGTGGCACTCGCTTGGGGACGCTTTTCGTTGCGAGTGAAGTTGCGGTCTGTTGTACGCCTTTCCGCTTATACCACTTCTGTACAGAGTGCTGAAGAAGATCAGGTGCGACCGGGCCCAAGTCATTCTTGTTGCTCCGGATTGGACACAAAGAGTCTGGTATCCTGAGCTGCTCAACATGGCCATCGATCCTCCGAGCAGACTGCCTCTTCGGGAGGATTTTCTGTCGCAGCAACCGGGGACAGTCCTCCACCCGAACCTGTCCAGTCTCCACCTCCTTGCCTGGGGATTGAGCGGCGTCGGTTGACAGCGTTCGATCTTCCTCTCGAAGTTTTTGGTTTTAATCTTAGCAGCCAGTCATCCCTCCACAAGAACGGTATACGCCTGCAGATGGAACAGATTTGTGGCATGGTGCACAGCAAAGGCTGTGGATCTCCTTTCTGCCCCTCTCTTCAGTACTCTTGTTCCTTCTCTTTCGCCCAGCAAGGCTCTGCTCTGGGCACTATCAAGGGCTATCTTTCAGCCATCTCTGCCTTCTTTCGGCTGCTAGATCAGCCTTCTCTTTTCAAGTCCCCGGTAGTTAACCGTTTCTTGAAAGGCTTATCGCATCTCTTTCCTCCAATTCCATTTGTTATGCCTCAGTGGGACTTGAATCTTGTGCTGACCTACTTAATGTGCGCTCCCTTTGATCCGTTTTATAACTGTCCTTTGTGTCTCTTAACCCTTAAGACTGCTTTCCTGGTAGCCATCACTTCTGCTAGAAGGGTGAGTGAGCTCCAAGCTCTTTCCTCAAAACCCCCTTTCTTGTCTGTTCATCCGGACAAGGTGGTTCTCCGGACCCGTCTGTCTTTTCTTCCTAAGGTCGTCACTGCCTTCCAGATCGGACAGACCATTACTTTGCCCACCTTCTTTCCGCATATTTCAAGAGGAGAGGCTCCACTGTCTGGACCCAAAACGTGCGCTCCCTTTCTATCTGGATTGCACAAATCAGTTCCGGGTGGATGATCAACTTTTTGTTGGCTACGTGGGTGTAAAGAAGGGTCGTGCTGTGTATTAAGGTATGCTACTCTCTGACTAAAAAGTAGCCTCCAGTCGGACTACGCGTCTATTCCACCAGGGCGACGGCAGCTATTACTGCCTTAGGAAGGGGGTGCCTCTAAATGACATCTGTTGAGCGGCCACGTGGGCATCACTGCACATGTTTACGAAATACTTCTTTCTGGACAGCCAAGTCCGGAGAGATGGCTTCTTTGGCCATTCTTTTCTTCAGTACTTTCTTGGTTCACAGACCCACCACTGGGGTTGGTATTGCTGGGGTATCTATTCTAAAGTAAGTAATCTATAACTAACGTGTTTCTTTCAGATGCTCAAGGTACTTACCTTCGGTAACGATATAGCTGTAAGGAACATTAGTTAGAGATTCCTTACTACCCCACCCATCCTCCCCGTTCTGCTAACTGATTTCTAGGGTTAAGGACATCCTTTCAGGGTCCTAGTTTTGTGCCTGAACAAAATGGAGAAGGAGGGACTGAGAGTGGGTTAGGAATAAAAATTAGGTCCAGAACCAATACTCCCAAAAATGAACGTTTAGTCACACTGTGGTATCTGTTCCTTACAGGTAAGAAAGTTCAGAGACAAGACTCAGTCACTCAGTCTCCTACTGAAATGTAGTGCCCTCACACACCCTTGCGAGTGTCATGCTTCATCATAGGGCGTTGCTCCTCGTGGGGGTGGCGCTGCAGTCCCCCACGGGCCCCACGAGAGGGCTCTTTATCAGAGATCTTTTTGTAGGAACGCCGCAGTTGTGCATGTGGGTGTGTGGGCCTCAGAAAAAGGGAATGTGGTAGTGGTGTGGGTGGTTATGTCTTAAAATACCCTTCGGAACTGTAAAGGTAGTTTTATTCGTTAGTCCGAGGGTAAGGATAAAAATATAACAGAACAGGGCCTAGGGACTCTCTCTATTGATAGATGGCATAGAGGTTGGGGTATTACTCCGCTGTTCCTAGGACCGTGTGTAAAGAAAATGTGCACTGGTCAACATGTTTCGCGCCTTCAGCGGGTCCCTAGTGGATCCCTTTGCGCTTCTTCAGGATCAAAAAGGTGAGAAAGGTGGTGTAAGGAAGAGAGTTAAACACTCTTAATCCCTAAAGTACTTTAGTCAGGTTTCTTTGCATGCAAATTATGCAGCAGGGACCCGCTGAAGGCGCGAAACATGTTGACCAGTGCACATTTTCTTTACACACGGTCCTAGGAACAGCGGAGTAATACCCTGACCTCTATGCCATCTATCAATAGAGAGAGTCCCTAGGCCCTGTTCTGTTATTATATTTTTATCCTTACCCTCGGACTGACGAAGTACAATGCAGAAGTGGTTACCATTTAGCATTCATTGCAGGAATTGATCCTCTAGAACTCAAAACGTGCAATGTCTTTCTGATCTATTTTTCAGTTATTCATAAATCTTTACAGAATCGGATACATAGCCAAGCCCTTTACTTTTCTCTTTCTGGAGGTTATATATATATTTTTTTATTTTACCGAGTTTTATATAGCGTGTACTTGACCAAAGGTATCGGAGCGCTTTACATTGCACCAGTTGCGCTACATGAGGATACATAAAAACAAAAATTGTGTTCGGCACGGGGAGATTAAGTGATTTGCCCAGAATCACAGGATGTTCAGTGTCATTGCGAGACTCTAACCCAGTTCCGTAGATTCGAGGTTGACCACCCTAGCCGTTGGGCCAACTCCTCTCCCTATGTAATCTCCTCTTTGACATTAGGACCAATAGATCTGATGGTAATAGAGGTGAAACTCTACATTTTAACCTTCTATTAATTTGACATGGCTTAAGCTGACTTTAGGATGTACCTGATGATAATAGCACAGCCGTTCGTTACATTTAGTATTTATGCCTGTTCAGTTTTACTTTCATATTTTGGCTCTGAATCTATATTTTGCAATCTATAAAACTGTCAATGTTGAGTTAAGAATTGAATGGATCATTCAGTCAGCAAATATGTTTAAATATAGTTTTTTAAATGTATTTCAGGGACATGAAGATGAGGTGTTCGTACTGGAATCACATCCTTTTGATCCTAGACTCCTCTTCTCTGCAGGTCATGATGGAAATGTCATTGTTTGGGATTTGGCAAGAGGGGTGAAAATACGCTCCTACTTCAATATGGTAATATATGAAGCTTATTTTAATGATCCTTTAGTAAGGGGTTGGGAACATAATACAAGGAAAAATAAAACTGGTAGTTATTTCTGGTTTCCATGTTTCTTAAGTGGGTGTGTGGTAAAATAGGTATTTTGAAACAGAAAAAGTAGCTCATAAACCATTAGTATGTTTTGACCCATGGGTAAGAATTGTTTTAGAACATGCTGTGGACAATTTGCTGTAGACATGATTATGAATGTAATGCTGTGAAAATGTATTATCAGAATGATAATTAAACATTTTTTGGACATGAATTGTATTGTAAGTGGTTCATATGTCACTTTGGGTCAGGTTTGACTTTCTTCCAATTTAGTTGTTACTATTTTTTTTTCTGCTTGATGCACACAATCGTTGCTTTGAAAGTTATAACTACTCCAGTGTTGGAACTTTCATAGATGCACATGTTTGAATCATTCCCCATCGTCGAGATGAGCCCCGTAGCACATTGTAATAGCAATGCAAAGTTGAACATAGACTAGAAAGGCCCTAGGGCCTTTAGTTTTCTAATATATCATAGTTATTGTTAAAAAAGAGACCAAATGTAGGTGTGAACTAATCACGTTGCCCTGCCCCCTGGAACCCTTCTGTGAGAAGCTCCAGTCTCTCTGATTTTCTACTGCCCGTCATGCTATGTAGTCTCCACTGAGCTCTGCCTAGCTTCTTCATTCCAAAAACTGGTGAAGCATATGAACACCTTCATTTCTTGCTGACATATGGTTACAGACTGCTAATCTCTTCATCTCGAGTCTATATTTGTTCTTTACTCAGACATGTCGGAAAATGAGAGAAAGATCCTTTTCAAGGCCTGTGGTACCTGTTCTAAGAAAAACTGCTTCACACCGATGACCCTCACAAAGACTTTATTTATTGGCTTCCTCCTGACCATAAGGCCAAAGAATGCAATTTTTTGCACTGTCTCTAATAAGACTTTGAAAGACGGTGAGGGGCGTCTGCTGTTATGGCTGCAGAAGCTTAAAGCAAGCAAGGACCCTGTATCCAGTGATCAAAGTGGGGAGGCATCATCTTCATCCCCCTAAAGGTCTCTTAAGAGGGAGAAATGAGATAAAAAAGCGACATAGTGATGCAAGTAGACCACACAAAAAAACGTCTGAACCACCTACACCACTTCCTCAAGTGAGATATTCGTTCAAGAAGCCCTCTTCAGTACTGCCTTCTGACAGACCGCCGACGAGAGACTTACCGTCGACTAACTAATTGTCGCCGATGAAGAAATCAGCACTATTGACAGTCCTTCCATGCAGGATTCCATGAGATCCTTGTCAACAAGCCATCTAATTGAACTATTGATGCTAAATGTTGTATCTGCATGGCCGTCGTCGAAGACACTGGCTCCATCGATGACTTTGCTATGCCAACATTATCGATGTCACCTCCGTTGATGACCACCATGGTTTCGATGGGGTTGGTCATTTCTCCATAGGCTGCTTCGCCAACCACGCAGTGGACAATCCCGTCGACAAAAGGAAAATCTGAAACAAATAATACAGGACGCCTGAGGCATTTGACCTTTGAGCACACCTCTTCTAGTAAGGTACCACCATTGCGTCTCTCACAGCTATATGAAGAACAGTCCTCTGATGATGATGGACCTTATGGATATGCGCACAGACCATCGGAGCTGCATGTAAAGAGCCACTGAGGGGGTGGAGGGAGTATTAAGGTCAGAGTTAATATGTCCCACAGGTCCAATATCAACAGCAGTATCAGGAGGAAATGGTTACCATGCCCTCCACTCTCCTCACTGACTTGCATTTGTTGTCAGACTGTAGAAAGAGTTTTCCTCCATCTTCTGCTCCCACAGCGCCAGCCACTCCACCAGCCACTCCACCAGCGCCAACTACATCCATCCCTCAATCTACTCTATGGTAAACTCGACTTTTACTGCCTACGTCTGTATGCCATTCACCACAGACTGCTTTTTTTCCCCAAGATCCTGCTACTTCAAATGACAATCATGAGGAGGGTAAAATCCACAACCCACACCAAGAATGGGATGATTATTTCATTTCCACTCCATCTCCCTCTCCAATCACTGTTGATTCTCCACCCAAGGATATTGGTGGGTTCCACAATTTATTCGAGCGAGCAGCAAAGCGTTCTGTCTTACCTATGCCTTCTGCGCAATCAGTCCGCTTCCTTTACAATTTTAAGGAACCATTTAGGTAAACCTTAAGAACTATGCCCATTGTAAGTTACATCTGGGAAGAGGGCTTTAAAGTCATGAATGCACAAAGAACAGATGATTGACATAATGCTGAACAAAACCATCATTTTGTTGCACACCACATCATTCCAGTTTAGCCTCAGCCATAATCAAATCAGTCTTGACCCTGCTCCCCTTGGAAAAAGTCCAGCCCGAACTGCCAGGCCATGTCCTCCCTCCAGAAAAAAGCATCCTGGGACTGGTTTTGGGATATCGCCCCATATCAGCCAGGCTAGTTTGAATCTGGTGGCGTAGCGAGCACGGGACCCTTGTCTGGGCTTACCCTTCCCACTTAGAGCGACAATTGCAAAAAGAATAGGTGATGGACTGAATGCTCAACAAATCAAACATTCCCCCGTTACAGATCTGTGTTAAATCTATTGATTTTTACACACCATTACAGTTTAGACCCAGCCATATGCAAATCAGTCTTTACCCTATCCATGAGAACAGTCCAGCCCGAACTGCCAGGCCAGGTCCTACCCTACCTGGCAGCCTTTCACAGAAAGCAGACACCAAGTGTTCTCGTGATTGGACGATTGGTTAGTCAATGCACTGTCCATGTGCGCAGCTCCAGCATCCACAGCAGCCTGCACAACACTGTGCAGGGAATTAGGCCTAACTCTAAAACCAGAAAAGTCAGTCTTGCATCCTTTAAAGCCTATTACCTTCCTAGAAGCAATGCTCGACACAGCGCTCAACCGAGCATGTCTATCTGTCGAGAGGCAATTTAAGCTATTCTCGCTAGCAGAACTCTCACAAAGAATGTCTTTCAGTTCGCCATTACAAATCCCTCCAAGGGATGATGTCTGCCTGCTTCCCTCTAGTCCCATTCTGCTGGCTAAGGATGCTTCCTCTCCAAGAGGAACCAGAAAAGCAGTGGCTACAAGCAGAGGGATTTTTAGACGATCTACTCACTATCATACCAGCCATGGTCTGAAATCTCATGGTGGACTCAATGAAAATGTCTCGCCTTTCTAATCCCACCATCTCCTTTGGTCATCACTACTGATGCCTCCCTCGATGAATGGGGAGCTTTCCTTCAAGACCTGCTTGTCAGTGGCAAAAGCCACATTGCTTCCTTCACATCAACTTGTTGGAGCTCAAGGCGGTCCATCTGGCCTTACAAGCATTACTTCCAAGAATAAAGAACTCAACGGTTCTTGTTCGAATGAATGACACCACCACGATGCACTATATCAAAAACAGGGCAGCACAAGATCACACCAGTTTATTTGGGAATGGGCAATCCGCAACCAAGTGTCCCTAAGGGCAGAATATCTTCCCAGCAACCAGAACCTCACTGCAGACACTCTAAGCAGGCTAAAGGTGTTGTGTCATGAATGGGAACTGGATCAAGCCACTCAACAGCATCTTCCTCCAACAAAGAAATGACAGTTCTTCGTAAGCTGGAATCACCAGCAGGGATCATGGGGAATGCATTTTCGATGGCATGGTCTAGCATATCTGCCTACTCTTTTCCTCTAATTTCACTCCTACTAAGGCTGCTCATTAAGATGAAAGCCAAACCTTGCAGTATGATCATCATAACTCCCTCCTGGCCACACCAACATTAGTTTACAGAACACCCCCTACTCTCCGAAAAACATCAATCTTTTTAAACAGATTCCATTACTCTTGACGATGTCCTCGGGCCAAGTGCTGCATCCGGATCCCAAATCTCTTCATTTATCTGCTTGGTTCCTGAGCTCAAATGAGTTTGTCCATCTGAACCTATCGTCAGAATGCAGAGAAATACAGTCCAGTGCCCTTGCGGGCAGTACTAACAAGACCGATTGACTGAAGTAGAAGCGTTTTTGCATTTGATGCCAACAGGTTAACGTGCATCCTTTCTCTTCTTCACCTCAAGAGATTCTCCTTCATCTTCTGCACTTGGCGCAATCAGGGTTAGCTTACACCTCCATCAAGGTCCGCGTAGCAAATTTCCTGCTTCAGGAGATCTACCTTACTTTCATTATGGTCATCTAGAGTGGTTAAGCAATTCCTCAAGGGACTATTTAAGGTCTTTCCATCAGTCAGACCTCCTCCACTGCTCTGGCAGCTCAACATTGTCCTGTCTCAGCTCATGAAGCACCCATTCGACCCCATTCACAGAGCGGATCTGAAATTAGTTTCCTGGAAGGTAGATCTACTCGTAGCATTGACATCTGCCAGGCGAGTGAGCAGAATTCAAGCTCTAACCATTCAGGAACCTTTCCTGCAATTCATGAATCTTTCCTGCAATTCAGGAATGATAGTGGCCTCCGGCCGAGCCCTAAGTTCATCCCTAAAGTCCCTTCAGACTTTCATTTAAATTAACTGCTCATCCTTAAGACATTCTTTCCAGATCCTGCGACTGCAGCGGAGAGAGCCCTTCATTCATTGAATGTCAAGAGATGCTTGAAGTTGTGTTTGCAAAAGACTAGTCCTCTTGCAATTCTAATCAACTCTTTGTGGCCTACAGTGCACCGCAAAAGGGTTGTCCTCTTTACAGAGCATTGCTTGTGGATTTCCAGCACCATTTGCTAGTGCCATCATGCAGCAGAGAAGCCGTTAGCCATTTGTACACACACTCTCTACCAGAACTGCTTCAACCTCTACTGCACGGTTTGCTGGTGTGCCAATCCAATACATCTTCCGTGCAGCTACTTAGAAGAATGCACACACCTTCACCAGGCATTCCTGCTTGGATTCTGAAGTTTGCAACGAAACAGCAGTGGGTCAGGCAGTAGTGCCACATCTTTTCCAGGGACGATGAGCTTTCTTCTTCAACCCTCTATCCTTTTTTCTGGCTATGCACATTTTTTCTTTCTACTCTCTTCCTATTACATGTATTTGTATTTCTTTATATTTATATAGGTATTGGTTCATAGCTTTGTATCTGTTTTACAGATGTAATAGATCTATGGATTCATGCGCAACATAAAAAAAAGTAAACAATGTGCTTTTTAATCGGATTCAAGCATGTGATTCTATGAACGTTCTAATACTGGAGTAAGAAAAGACGTTACTTACCTGTAACTGTAGTTCTCTAGTATTGGAATCTTTCATAGATTCACATGCGACCTACCCTCCTCCTCGGAGAAACTCCGCTTTCTCTCTCTTTTTTCTGGGCGTATCTCCTACACTTGTGCTTAGAAAATCTGAGGGACTGGAGCTTCTCACAGGATTTGTTGTAGAGAGCAGGGCAGCCTGATTGGTTCAAACCTGTGTTTGGTCTCTTTTTAAACAATTACTGAGATGTTAGAAAACTAAAACTGCTTAATATGATTCAAGCATGTTAAACTATGAAAGCTGCAATACTGGTACAGTTACAGGTAAGTAACTTATTCTCATATGTCAGTTTTATGTGATTAACGTAACTTTTGGAAATCCTCGATACATAAAATGGATGCAAGAGTAATTGACCTCCTTTTAGAGTTGGGGAACCTGCACAAAGGCCAATTTTCCCAATAGATTCGGGACACATGTAAATATTCCTGAGCTGAGAGCTGTCATTCCTGTTTAAAAGCTTTTCTCTGTTATCCTAGAAAACAGTAGCAATGAAAACAGCCAACACCATAGCAATGCCATATGTACTGAAGAAGGGAGGTGTTTGATGGCGTGTGGGTGTGTATACACATGCTCTCCATACTCCTGCAATCTAGTGTTGGGTTTGGAGTTGTTCAACTTGTGTTTTTTTTCAAAGAATTATTTCAAATCACGAGATAGGGTTTCCGCCTCTCGGTAATATTGCTCATGGGCATCGACTCCTTTGTTTTCTCTCTGCCGTTTGGTTCAGACGTGTGTGCCTCTCCTCCGTGTTCATCTCTGTTTGGTATGAGTCTTCGGTTTATCCGGTCTTCACCTGTATGGTAATCTCAATCGCGCTTTTCCATTATTGCGCCGTTTCAAATTTAGTCAGTTAGGACACCATTCAGGGCGCCGCCCATCTCATACCTACCCTTCCATGTACACGGTCTGTGCTGAAGATGTGTTTCTGATGGAACAGACACGTTTTCAATTTTGCTTGCAGTGTTGCACCAAATATCCGCACACTTACCAACATCTGGTGTGCAATCTTTGACTTTTGGCCGATCACCGTGAGGCTGACTACGACACGTGCAAGTCTTTTAGTTTGAAAAAGGATCAAAGGGAGCGTCGGCTGAAAATCTCATCTCACTGAAGACCACCTTCTCGACATTTTCGTAGAAGAGCATGCCCAGGAACAGCATGCTGTCGAGGAAATTTCCGGCGCTGACGTGGAGGAGGAATTGCAGTGCACCCTGTCACTCTGGCAGCAGGTGAGTGCTCTTGACCCAGACTCTGCTCCACCACCCAAAAAGACTTTCAAATCTCGTCTATCCATTATTAGAGGTCGCCGGTTCCCCACTGCCTCCTGGCCATGGTCGGATCCCCAAAAATATTTTGGATGCCCCACCTTCGGGCCGGACACCAGAAAGTTTGCCAAGATTAAATCCTTGGTTTTGACTTCCTCTGATCAATCAGATTCATCGGTCTCAACCCCGCCTTCGGGACTGAATCGGCAACTGACCATAGCTCTCTCGGTGTGACCCAAAAAAATTCCTCATCTTCCGAAACCTCGATCCCTAAAAAAAAAACTAACACGAAAACCTCAGAGCATTCTTTAGTTTCCATGTCTCCTGTCAAGCCAATCCTTGAAAAATGAGCATGAAACATTGAAAAATCCATCTTCAAGTAAGCACTGGTCGAATTATTGCCTCTCCCCACCTAAGAAGCTGTTGGCTTTTGAGGATAAATTGGATGTGCCAGTACCGCTCAAAAAGAGGACAAAGGACAAGGCTACCAGCCCTACTTATTGTCCTGCACCTCCCCCATCATCACCACCGCCTCCACCATACCTTTCCTCTACTCCTTCATCTCCACAGCACGACCCTCTTGATGCTACGCCTCCAGGGTCACCAAGGTCACACAAAGGGGTTAGGAGAACCATTAGGGGATCCTGATCCCTGTTACATATATGATACAGATCTGGAAGTAGCCCGCCCTTCCCCTCCTGAAGATGCTAGTGCTTGCCAGAAAGTTATTGCGAGGGCAGCTACTTATGGGTTTGAGCTGTACAAGGAGTCTTTAGATCAAGACTTCCTTTTTGATACTCTTTCATCTACCCACAAAGACAATTTGATTAGATGTGCATTAGATGCCTCGGATACAGGCGCAAGGGTATCACTCACATTTTCTGGTTTTAAACAAGAGGTCCAGCAGGCAGTTCTCAACATTCCATTTGACAAAGAACCTCTTTTTAGCCCACAGGTGTACACCATATTAAACAAAATGACAAAAGACATGGACACTGCTAAAGCTATGGGAGCCTTAACTTGGAGGTTCCTTTCACTGCTCTAACTACAGGGGTGGATACAAATCCAGTTCAACAGATGCCTCCACTTCTCAGCAAAAGCAGGGCCAAATCTCCTATGGTAAAGGCATTTTTAGGGGCTCTTTCAGAGGCGGTACCAATAAGGGAAGAGGCAGAGCTGCAGCTGCATGTGGAGCAACCTCTACTGCAAAGCAGTGACTACCCACTCCTTCTCCGTCACCACACAACACCTGTCAGAGGGAAGACTAAAATTGTTTCACCCGGTCTGGGAGTCAATCACAGCAGATCGATGGGTACTAGCCATTATCCAACTTGGCTACTGACTGGAGCTCATTACCACACCACCCAACATCCCACCTCACACTTGCAGGCTATCACAAGATCACCTAACACGTCTCAAACAAGAGGTCAAAGCCCTTTTTCTCAAAGGGGCTATAGAAGCAGTCCCTCTTCAACAACAAGGCACAGGATTATATTCCATATACTTTCTCATTGAAAAAAATAACAGGTCCCTAAGATCAATCTTAGACCTCAGACCTCTCAACTGCTAAATTCTTTCAGAACTCTTTCAAATGGTCACTCTACAGGTTGACATTCCACTTCTACAACAGGGCGACTTTATGGCCACTTTAGACCTAAAGGTCTAAATACCCATTCATCCTGCTCACCGCAAATGCCTCTGGTTTGTCACAGCAGAAAAACGCTACAATTTCAAAGTTCTTACATTTGACGTCACTACGGCACCTCGAGTGTTCACAAAGTGCTTGGCAGTAGTCGCAGCACATCTACGGTGAGAAGACTTTCACATATTTCCATATCTGGTTGATTAGCTCATCGAAGCCAGCACCCACCAGCAATGTCAACAACATTTTTAGTTGACAGTGGATTTGCTCCACAAATTAAGGTGCACCGTCAGTGCCCCCAAATCTCACCTTCAACCGCTTCAACTTCAAACATACTTAAGAGCAATCCTCTTCTACCTCAATTTCAACTGAAGAAAACACAGTTCGGACTGTTATGTATCTACTAGGAATAATGGCGTCTTACATTGCAATAGTTTCCAACGCAAGACTACATATGCACCCACTTCAGCAATATATGTCTCACCAGTGGTCACATTGACAGGGTCACCTCGAGGATCTAGTGTTCATAGACCGCCACACTCTCCGTTCTCTGCAATGGTGGAATTCCAACAATCTTTCGAAAGGATGGACTTTCTTGGACTCTGTGCCTCACATCACTCTAACCACAGACACTCCGGAGACTGATTGGGGCCACACCTACAACACTTGACAATACAAGCTTTGTGGGATGCCAGACATTAGTCTCTACACATCACGTACTCGGAACTTCGAGTGGTCTTCCTAGTTCTAAAAGTGCTCTTTCCTCATCTATCCCACAAGTTTATCTTAGTCCGGACAGAAAATATGTCAGCCATGTACTATCTACAAAAACAGGCGAGGGGCACAGTCTTCTCAGTGGTCACACCTCTCTCAGACCATAAGGAACTGGTTTGGGGAATCATATTAAACGCATGATTGTACTACAGTACTTACATAGACACTCCCCAGACGTGGTGCTGCTTCAAGAAACCCACCTGAAGGGCAATAGATATCAAGCACCAGACAGGTACGGATACAAGCTAGTCGACCACGCCGGCTACACAATCGGATCAAGAGGAGTGGGAATACTCGTAATTACTGGTCTCCCACTGTTAGTGGGGAAGATTTGGCACAACCCCCTGGGAAGGTCTGTGGACCTTACGGGGAAATGGGAGGGACAGTCTGTTAATGTTGTCTCAAGTTACATACCACCAGCCATACAGACAGAGGTGTTCACAGCACTGGGGAACTTACTGGTCGATCTCCCACCTGGGCTACTGATGTTGGGAGGTGGCATGGACTCTACTATTGACCCAGGGCAAGATAGGGAAACTGTGGCAGTAGAGAGAGAGGAGTAGAGCCACTTTGAGTGTTTGTGAAGGCTTTGGGCTTGGTGGAGTTCTGGCGGCTACATAACCCTGGAACACGCCAATGCACCTTTTACACCGCAGCACACCGTAGTTACTCTCACTTACATCACGTCTTAAAACATAGGGGTGGTGAAGCATGGTTCTGTAATACCCGAATTGGTCCACGGGGTATCTCAGACCATTTTCCAGTGGAGGTGATGGTGCGGGGGCCAACACAAACCAATATTCTACCACCCAGACTAAATTTGTGGTTCTTAAAAAGCAAGGAAGATACCGACAAAGTTAGGGAACGGACACAACTCTATTTCCAGGAGAACAAGGGTACGGTCAACTCGGCCTGCATCCTGTGGGAGGCATTTCAGTCAGTTATAAGGGGACATATCCAAGCCTGCATAGGTGGCAGCAACAAGGGAAAAAGGTTGCAATGGGACAGACTAGAGAAGGAAATGGTAGAAATTGAGTAGCAGAACTAGGTGACAAACTGGGAGATGCGTATAATACTGGGGAGGACATGGCGCTGGTCTTTGCAGAATACTTTGAAGAGGTGTACACGTTGTGAGAAAGTGCCATCTTTCTTGCATGGTATGCCCCCACTTTTTGCTAAATTGCTGAATGTACTTTGATTAAGTGTACCCTGGACTCCTGCCAATCAGGTGCCCAGGGCCTATGTTCCTTCCTTAAAACACACAAACTCCAAATTGGCAAACCCTAGCCACATGTCAGCCCCTGGTAAATGGTACCCTAGGTACCCAGGGCCTTGTGGCCAGGGAAGGCCTCTAGGGGCTGCAGCACTCGTTATGCCACCCTTAGAGGCCCTGTACCCTTACACACACATACTGCCTTTGCAGGCTGAGTGTCTGGGTGCAGGACAAAACAAAGAGTCGACATGGCACACATCTCTGTGTGCCATGCCCATCACCTACACTGCCAAGGCGTATGTCAGTCACCCCTCTAGCTGGGTGCCTTACGCCTATGGTGCGGGCACAGGAGCAGGAGCCCTGTGCCCCTACAGAACCCGGGTCCATTCCTCGGCACTATAAGTGCAGTGCTGCCATTTAAGAGTACATGGTGCTGAGAGCTCGTCAAACACGAGCTCCACAGCACCATAATGGCAACACTGAAGACTGGGAAGTTTGGTATCAAACTTCTCAGCACATTAAACCCACACTGATGCCAGTGTGGGATTTAATGTACTAAGCACCCCAGAGGGCATCTTAGAGATGCCCCCTTACAGCTGACCTACAATCCACGTCTGCTCTGAGGCTGCCCAGGCTGCCACACAGCAGACACGTTGCTGGACCCCTGGGTGGGAGAGCCCCTGCTCTCCCGGGCCTGCAACAATGCACATCCTGGGTGAGGTGAGAAATCTCCTCCCCCAGGATGAGCAAAGGGAAGCTTCAAAGGCATGCCGCCATTTGGAGTTTCCCCAGGCCACTGCAACCCCCCACTCTGGCGGGAATCTTGGCCGGAAACCCCATACAAGGACAGGGGATGTGCCAGCCTGCCCACCCCACCCCTCAGGTGGGGAAGGCGAGGTGAAACACATCTCCGGGCTCTCGCCATCTTGAAGATGGGAGGCCCTACCCTATCAGGATTAGGCTACTGCCCCCCTCCCACAGGAGAGAGGCAGGATAGGGGGTGTACCCACCCCAGGACAAGGACCCATTGGTCCCTGGCCTTCACCTACCTATAACGCCCCTAAATCTAGTATTTAGGGGGACCCTGAACCTTCCTTCTCCAGATTCCAGATTCGAAAAACTACAAGAAGAGCAAGAAGAACAAAGACCTGCCCTGCAGCTGCTAAAAAGGGAAGAAGACACCAACTGCTTTGGCCCCAGCCCTACCGGCCTGTCGACTCCCGGACCTGCACCAGCGCGGCATCTCTCGTGGCCAGCAACCTCCCCAAACCCCGGAGGACCTGGCTACCTTTTGGCTCTAAGCCCCTGGGACTCCCATGAGTAGAGGCTCTACTCAGAAACTTATTTCTAACCCCTGGCAGCAGCCCGGAACCGCGAACCCAGCACACTCTGCACCAGCCAAGCCTGGTCAGTGCAGGAGTGGACAAAGACCCTGAGGACGACCCCACGGCGACTGTGACCCCGAGTCCGGCACCCAAGGACCCCCCTAGACATTCAGGAAGAAGCCTGCAGCCTGAAGCCTGTGCCCCCCCCAACCGCGATCATCAGAGGGTAAGATTCCCGACACCAAAAGGCACCCCTGCACGCGGCGCCCTGCGGACCCCTGTGCCCAATCCTGGGGTACCCACCTAACCTACAACTACCCAACTTACCTCTCGAAGTGGTGGTGGCACCTGAAGCATCCTCGCCCCCGAGCTTGCAGCCTTTTTCCTACCCGGAACATTCCCATTGATTTCCATTGAGCGCCCGACGGCTCAAAAGCACCCTGCACCCAGCCGCCCGAGTGGCCCTGGCAGTGCAATCTCTACACTAGCCTACTTCCCCACTTGCCCTGAGTTAGTGACCAGGAGCCCAGCTCCCACAGCCGCGTGGCCCGCTAGTCAGCAGCCACCAAACCAGGCCCCCCTATTCCTCATAGGCTAACATTGGGCCTAACTCTCTCTGCACCCGGCTGCCCTAGAGCCGCTGAGGGTGAACTAACTGTGCCTATCTGACCTTGGGGGCCCCTGAGTCTATGCCCAGAACCCCACCTTTGCCAGTCGAGAACTTACCTGAAAACCGCTAACTCTATTTTCTACATAGGGTAACATTGCCTGGCTTTTTCTTGAAATTTCGTCTGTGTGGACTTTTCAAATCTTCAAATATTCACTAAAAATCAGCCGAGCGACAAAAACGCAAAAGCTCACCTGTTCTCAGGTGGGCTCACAGTGCTGGATCTTGGTGCCCAGCCCTAGCTCGGAAGAATACTCGCATCTATACTTACCAGTAACCCAATTTTCTCCCATAGGAAACCATTGACTGCTTTTCTGTGAAATTTCTTCTAAGTGTTGATTTCTGCAATCTTGAAATATTCTTTTAAAATCGTACCATTTCTGCAAACGTAATTACTTACCTGTTTCTGATAAAGACCCCAGTGCTGAGTCTAGGTACCCAGACCTGGATTACAAAAGTAACGATAAAGTACTCTACCTGCAACTTGAATTTCTTGCCATAGAGATCCATTGAATGTTTTCTTTGAAATATTTTCTAAGTGTCAACTTTTGAAATAGCTAAATATTATTTAAAAATCAGTACAGTAATTAAGTCGACTTTCACCACTTGATTCTGAATATTGTCCCAGGGCTGGATCTAGGAACCAGACCTGGAATTCCAAAAGTAATCTGAAAAGTAATTTATTACAAATAACCTGAATTTACCATTGAGTTCAATGCATTGTTATGTTTAGGAAATAGGATTGTTTATTGCAACCAACTGTGACTATTTACAAAAATCCATTGCTTATTGCAAAAGTATTTATATTCAACCTCTCATTCTGAGAAAGTATATTTTTATTCCCTTTGTGGTTCTAAAAATAAAACAAGCATATATTTTATATATATAAACCATTGGCCTAGAGTTCAGTTATTGAGTGTGTGAGACCATTTGCTGACTGAGTGTGTACAACAAATGCTTTACACTGTCCTCTGATACTGCCTTACTGCTCGACCAAGCTACCACTTTAGAGAGTAAGGTCATACCTAACTTTAACCTCTATCAGCCCCTGGGGGACTGTGGACTCTGTACACCCTGTACCTATTAGGGAACAGTATATACAGAGCCACTTTCTCACACACGTCCACCCCTGACGTGACGGAGACGGACTGTAGGGAACTGCTAGCCGAGATGAGACTCCCGGTGTTGTCCGACGAGGGTAGGGTAGACATCGAGAAAGACATAACTGAAGAAATAATAGGTGCTATACAGGATTTACAGGCAGGGAAGGCCCCAGGACCAAATGGGCTACCGGTGGAGCTATTCAAATGCAAGGCGAGTGTTGTGGTTCGGTACCTACTGGATACTGGAGGCAAGGGAAAAGGGGGTTTACCAACAGATAAGTGAACGCCAACCATTGTGTAATCCCCAAAGCGGGCAAGCCGGCGGACCAATGCGGCTCGTACCAGCTAATATCCTTGCTGAACATGGAAGTCAAAATACTGGCTAAGGTCTTAGTGAATCGCCTCCAGGGGCCAATCCCAACTTTGATACACCCAGACCAGTCTGGTTTTATGCCTCACCGTAGCACCAGGCTCCATC
Source organism: Triturus cristatus (assembly GCF_964204655.1). Lineage (NCBI taxonomy): Eukaryota > Metazoa > Chordata > Amphibia > Caudata > Salamandridae > Triturus > Triturus cristatus. Next base: position 557,649,087 of record NC_140589.1, on the reverse strand, counting down.
TTAGATGCCTATACGGGATGATGCACCTAGTAGGATCCAACCCAGGGGTGGAGTGGCGCTATTGTCACTCGACGTTCGTATTGCGTTCGATCGTATCGAATGGCACTACCTATTCAAGGTGTTGGGACGATTTGGGTTTGGTCCCCAATTTCAGTCCTGGATTAAATTACTGTATAAAAATCCCTTGGCCAGGGTGCGGGTGAACGGTTCGGTGTCCCGCTCTTTTGCCCTTAATAAGGGAAAGGGGCAGGGGTGCCCTCCTTCCCCGGTTCTATTTGCACTGGCATTGGAGCCGCTGGCGGCATGGGTGAGGGGGGGATCCAGTGATCTCCGGAAGCCCGGATTGGGGGGAAACAATGGGAAGAGAGAATATCGTTATATGCAGATGATGTCCTCCTATATGCGACAAGACCCCTATTTACAATAAAACGGTTATTACAGATTTTTAAATTAGTTGGGGGGTACTCCGGATACCAGAATAACTGGGATAAACCTATCTTGTATATGTTATCAAATGGACCGCCGCCTGTGCTCAGTGAGAAAATTAAACTCCAAGTCAAGGATACCTTTAAATATCTGGGCATACTGATTACCAAGACAGATACGGGATTTCTGGTAGGAAATCTACAGCCACAGTTGGAACGCCTAAAACGAGATGTCGCCCACTCGAGGACTCTGCCGAGCTCCTTGATGGGGAGAGTAGTCCTGTTCAAGATGATGTCTCTGCCAAGAATGTTGTATTTTATGCAGAACACCCCTTGTCCAGTACCTGACAAATTCTTTAGGGAAGTTAACAGCGAGCTAAGAAAACTGCTGTGGGACGGAGGAGGTGCAAGAATTGCGCTAGCCAAACTACAGAGAGGAGTGTATGAAGGTGGCTTGGCCATTCCAGACCTCCAGAAATACTATTAGGCATCTCACTTAACGACGATCAACGACTGAATATTTACAGATAGGAACGAACTGACATATCGAGTAGATCATTGGGTGATGGGGGCCCGAGGATACACCGGAGCACTATATAGACGGACAAGAAAAGAAAGTATGCCACCACATACTAAGACTGTTAGATGTGTGGACAAGGGCAAATAGATTCTTAGGGTGGGACAACAGATTGACAGAAAGAACCCCGCTGTGGGATAGCGATATGTTACGAGAGGTAGGCAAGCTGCAAGGTTTTGGCAAATGAAAACTGATAGATATAGTACACCTGGGTGATGTATGGAGGGGCCAGGCAATAATCTCGTCCTCAGACTTACAAAAAGAGTATCGGTTATCAGAAACCGAACAGTATCGCCATTTGCAATTGGGACATGCCCTGCGCAGACACATCAAAGAAGGGGAACAACTCCCTGAATATAGCCCATTGGAAGACAGGCTTATATTGGACCCAATCCTGGAAAAGGCACTATCCTGCACATATAGAAAGATTATCAATAATTTCCTGGATCTACTCAAACTATGGGAGGCACGGGAGTCTGACGTTGAGTTGTTAGAGTACGATGACTGGGCGGAGGCTGTGCAAAGCCTTAGGGAAGTAGCGATTAGAGTAAGATTCCGACTTGTACAGTTAAGAATTCTCCATAGGTCATACTCCATCAGCACACTTGTATATAAGTTGGGACGCACTCTCACTGAAGGCTGTTAACGAGGGTGTGAACAGAGAGGCACCTTTTTCCATATAATTTGGGAATGCCCAAATACAAAGGTTCTCGGGGAGGGTGATGCTGGTAATGTTGGAGGTCATCGATCAGACAGTTCCTGTGGAGGCCAGATGACATATACTCTGCATCAGGGGATCAGGCGTGGCCTAAATATAAGAAAATGTGCCTACTGGTGGCGGCAATGGTGGCCAAGAGGAATATTGCTGGGGCTTGGGGAGCCACTCAACCACCAACGGTAGCGCAATGGAAAATAGATATGGATTGCTGCTGTGCGGCTGAGAAGACCATATACGAGAGCAGAGGTTGCCCCTAAAAAATATTAAAAAGTGTGGAGCCAGTGGGACACTTACAGGAGTCCTTGAGGGAAGTTAGATTATCGAGGCGGGAGGGGGTGGTGAATTGGGGGGTAGATAGGCTTAGGATCCTACACGGTTGTTTGCTGATCAATGAAGTTTGTCGTAACAAAGGATTGTAAACTACGATGTTATGGGGGATGCACATGTATAAGCAAATAATGAATAAAGCAATGTTGTACATTATCACTAACGTCTGTTTAATAAAAAGAAGTTAAAAAACAAACAAACCAAAAACGGGCAATTCATGGTGCTACCTAGAGAGCTCTGCTGAGAATATTTCCAGATCCAATCTGGTTTCTGGGGTGGGGATTCTGCAGTTAGAAGCGTCCTTCAGAAATAGCATTACTGAAGGGTAAGTAACTTGTTCTTTGTATTATTAGCCCCTCTCCAATCATGCACCAGTATACATTTTTCAGGCATCCAATTACCTATCTCTTCACTAATATTGGAATTCAGTACTTTATTTAAACTTGCATGACCCACTGTCCCTCTTGTCATACACTGCCTCCTTGGTTCAATTAATACATCCTAGTGGGGACCATATATCCCTTGTTTTGAACATTGGGTATGTCATGTCTGCATATTTCGCTCACTGTTCATGATAATGTGAAAAATAGTGTGACCAATCTTCCAGTCTATGGAAGTCCCTTTGTACCAGTGACTTGCCACTTGCACTTAACCAGAAGCAATTATTTATGTCTTCGGTTTAGTGTGACTTCCTAGACACATATAAATCCATGTTTCAAGTTCCATCTTCAATGCCACACACAAACCACATATGAGAGGGCGCACACATCCACCCAACATAGATGGTTATTTTAATGCAAACGCATATTACTAATTGGTGTGCAAGGCAATTAATGCAAACTTCCAACAGTCAAGATTTGGGTCTGTAGACCTGAGACTGTCAAATGTAAGTCCAGAGGATATCTAAAAACGGGTTGTCTGATGGGTACAGATGGTGGTGGAGTACTAGAAGCAAGGATAAAACAGAACAAGCATTTGTAATGCAATAGGTCTCGCATTTACGCGAGTTTGAACTATTGACCTCGCAAATGACAATGCCTTTTATTTTTGTTTTCCTTTTTAAAACATAAATGAAAGGCATGTCATTTACAATACTAAGAGCTTAAACTCGTGTAAATGTGATACCTATTGCATTGCAAATGTTTGTTAATAGAAGTCCGTGATCAGCCCATCTAGTTGGGGCTCTCCTGCTTGTCAATGAATGTATGGCTGTTTTTCCACTTGTACTAGCTTTGGTTCTTTCAGGACCTTCCTACACCGACATCCAGTCCAGCTTAGGGCTACTCTATGAAGGAACTGTGCTACAAATGGTCTTTAGCTGCAGCTGTTCTTGAAGTTTACATTTGTGTGTAATAATCAGCAAACAGGTACAGAATCAACACTTTAATATTTTGCAAGGGGCATTTGAATACTACTATAGTCTTGTTAAAATGACAATTTTCCTGATGAATAGTCTTTCATAAAATTCTTTTTTTACAAAAAAGCTAATAAACCTTTTACTGCTAAAAGAAAATCTTACTGTTTTATTGGTTTGTAGTCATTGGCTCGCTACTTCTTTCAACTGTCTTTTTTAAGGGATGGGCTGGCTACTGTATTCATTGCTTATGACTTTCACAGAAGCTCTTATGACGACAAAGGAAAAGTTACTTGCCTATAATCCTAATTGTTTTGCAAAGAAATGGTCATGTAAGTTATAGACAACCCTAACTCCTCCTGGTAGAAATACTTTGGATATCATTGCTTACTTTGTAGTTCCCTAAGCCTCTTTAAAAATGATCTGCGCTAACGGCTACTGATTGGACATGATCAGGTGCTGGTGGCATTTGCTTCATTAAAGGAAAATTTTAACATTTATTTTTCTTAAGAGTAGTATTCATTATATACCTTTGAGACAAATCAGTGCCTTTATCCCATGTGTTGGTGCAACTATTTAGTGGTCATGGCTTCAATGAATAGAACTAGGGTTACAGGTAAGTAACATTTACTTACAATTTCTCATTGCTGTATATGCGCCAGTTCTATCCTTCTTTGTGAACTCCAGTGCACAAGTGATTCAGGATAAAGATTCTTTTCATGATCTTCAAAGCCATCGATAGTTTAGACACTCTCTAGCTCCATTAAAGAGCATCAATTTGTAAAGTAGCCAGACTGCTGTGTTTCTGATGCGAGATTCTGAGCATACCCGTGTTAAAAATTGACATACATGGTAAAAATTGACATGTATTCCATAAGCACCTGTTCTGTGCACTCAACAGCCAACCACAGTTGTTTGCTAGTAGTCACTGTCCTTAATTTAGAAAGTCACTTCCTATCTTTTCAGGAGTGAAAACACACTGTTCCCTGCATAGGTCTCTTCCAGGTCTGTTGGTTTCTCAAACTATATAAATACTAATTTTAATTCTTTTTTGTCTACTGTGCTATTTTTGCCTTGCAAGTAAGTGGGATTTTCATATGTAAATTGTTAACCTCTTCATTTTAGTGGGCTAGGCTTTTCATTTTTTTTTTCCCTTCACTGTGGAAAAAAATTGTAAGCCCTCTTTTAAAAGTTTCCCAGTGCACTTTTCTCAGGTTTCAGGGTTGTACTGCCCAATGTATTCTTTTCTAATTACATGTAATTTCTTTATTGTTTTGCAGATTGAAGGCCAAGGACATGGAGCAGTTTTTGACTGTAAATGCTCCCCAGATGGTCAGCACTTTGCATGTACAGACTCGCATGGCCATCTTCTGATATTTGGATTTGGCTCCAGTAGCAAGTATGATAAGGTAGTATGAGAAGAAAAACTTGTATTCTATTTATCCCTGCGGCCTTTTGTGGGTGTTGGACAGTATCCCAATGTACACAAGATGATTTTTGTAGCATTAATTCATGTAATAAATAGGTACCCCAAATCTACTCCATCTTGGTTGGGAATGGCCTTAATCTGCCTATTACCTTGTGGGAGCACTGGATGGGTGATCTGGGGCAGTTGTCTGATGACCAACAGAAAAATGCTAAGATGGTTGCTTGAGAAGTGGCAGGTTTACATGTATCTACTCTATGGGTCCAGTCTTTCTGTTCAATTGCAAAGAATGCTCTTAGTATGCATTCAATGGCTGATGAGAATTACTTGATATACAACAAAATCTTAATAATAGAACCATTCATCAGCCTTACCTCCCGCACCTCTCCTATTTCATGGATAGGATAGAAGTTTACTAATTCTCTCCTGACCCTTTGTAGACTTCTTATGACTGTGGATGGCATTAAATGGAAGCCCCAGGCTGAGAGTATTTCTGAGACTGTAGTAACTGTACCTGTGTACTAAAGATAATTGAAAGCACCTGACATTACCTGGGGCACTGAATTCTGATGCCATATTCCCTATGAAAGATACATCTCTGGTAACTAGGAGTTGTTCTCCCAAGGTACATCTATTATTTGATTCAATACGTTTTTTGTATCCCATACATAAAAAGCAAGGGTAGTAACTGTCAGTGCCAGATGAATGGCTGTCTATTCCAAGACTCTTTCTGTGTGTGAGTCTATCCCTGATACAGTGGAACACCCTGGAGAAATCTTCCCTCCTTTATGAATCTTGGGAAGAAAATAAATGTTTGGAGTTTCCGAAGTTTCCACAATGAGGTATCTGTGTTTTTGTTCAGTTAATAGACTAGCTTCAAGGTATCTTTTGAGTTTTTCCTTTGAATTAGATGGTACTAAAGATTTTGCTGACAGTGACAAAAGCAGAAGGTATAAGATTAGGGGCCTTATGTAGGTAGCCTTACATTTACCACTTCATAAATACCGAATTTTACCGATTCGGTATTGATGAAGTGGTAAATGCAATGTAGGTAATCAGTGGGTAAAAATTACCTATTCGGAATTGGTCGGTAATTAAGAATCGGTATTTACTGATTCGGTAATGGTAACTGGCTTCCCATTGATTCCTATGGGCCAGGAGGCCCATAGGAATCAATGGGAAGCCGGTAATGGGGAGAGCACACTCAAGGGTGGCAGGGTGTCACAGTGACACCCTGTTGCACCCCTGATTCCTGATTCCTGCATGTGTGCACATGTGGCACACATACATGCCCTAAGGGCATGTATGTCTGCCACATTGCACACTTCTAAGGGCCAAATAATGCTTTTTCTAAGACCTTCGTCATTTACCACCAACTTTTAGTTGGTGGTAAATAACGAATCCACACTACACCCACACACTCCCCCTACATCTCATTTCAGGATTCGGTATTTACCGAATCGGTAAAATTACCGATTCGGTAATTTTACCGATTCGGTAAATTACAGAATCCTGAAATGTCCCCCCTACATACCAACAGCCTGAATACCGGTCGGTAACGGGATTTTTACCGAAAATCGGCCGTTACCGACCGGTATTGGGCTACCTACATATGGCCCTAGGTCTTTTGTTAATTGCAGTACTTAATGTTGTGTTTATCTAGCTATTTGTGAATGTGGCTCACAATATGTGGGATTCACAAATAGTAAATTGAAAGAAGACCGAGAGGCCATATCAGGGCCGTCAAAATCCCGTCAAACAATATCCAATAGTATGTAATATAACAGAGAAAAATCTCCGTCATAAAGTTTCTCGGAGTGGAACAGGTGAAGCTGGATAGATGAGGTAGTAATTTACATTTGAAACTTAGATTGAGAGAAACTTTCGGGGTAGATTGCGATAGAGAGTTATGCACCATTTCATTAGGTCACTTTAGGTGTACATAAATACAGCATCAGGCAGACGGAGAACTGATGATTTTAATTGTATTAAACCTCTGTTCCTGATATGTATTGTTTGTAAAGTTCCAATATGTGCCATGGCTGCCTGCTGTCCCTGGTGCTGTTCGCGATTGCCATGGAGCCCCTGGCAGCGCTAATGCGACAGCATCATGTGGAGCGCAGTCTGAATTTCACGTCCAGGACTCATTGTCTCCATGCATGCTGAAGATGTCTAAGTCTGACAAACTTAGCATAACCTAGCCGCCGTCCTGCTGGAGTTCGGTTGACTGACTGGTATCATGGTGAATTGGGACAAATCTGTGGCCTTCCTTTGACCTCTGCCACCCCTCGCTTTGCCGTGGACTTCCTTCTGTTGTGGGTAGACTCTGCGGTCAAGTACCTGAGCGTTTGGGCCAGGAGAGACACCACAGATCTCTGTCAAGAAAAGTATGGTAGGGCCGTCACATGGCTGGAAGATCTGATCCATGCTGCCTTTTTTGTTGGCTGACTGGGGAATTGGCCATAGCCAAACTGTTTGTATTGCTTAAACTCCATTACCTTTTTGTGACTATCCCAATGCCACTGACTAGATCTTTCCTTGATTGTCTCAGATCCCTCCTAATAAAACTCGTTTGGTGGAGCAGACAGTCTAGACTGGCATGGAAGGTACTGACATTGCCATTTGACCAGGGTGATATTTTCACCCTGATCAGTCCTGCCAGTGCACACAGGCGCAGTTTGCATACTCATGGATCCATCCGGACCCGCATGCCTCCCACACAGCTGTTCCGGGACAGAGTGTACCGGGTATTAGCTGGTCTAACAGTAAATGGGACATCCCTGCTGATCACAAACTTACACAGTGCTACAACTACTTACGAAGGCATGTAGATGTCCGGAATTTGGCGTTCAATGTGTAAATACACAACAGTTTGTCTTCCTAAGACTCTTGAAATGTGTTCCCAATACCACTTATAATCTACAGTGAGTTCAGCCTCATTACTCTTACAATGTATGACCAAATGGTAGCTGGTCATTAGAAGAGGGCAACTTATGCATGAAATACAATAAACACTCCAGGCAGTGCGACACCTGTCCCTTAGCTGCCAATATCTGTACAGTTATCTGGCTTTTTATTGGGGGCCCTATACTCGAGACTGGCCCCTTTCGCTGGAGATATGATGTTTGGCATTGTATGGCTATTTTTTAGCGATGCTACTGCTGATATATGAAAAGGCTCAGCGATTTAATAAAGGTTTAAACTCATATACCTTATAATTGCAGTTATTTACACTCAGGATATATGTACACTCAGAATATATGTACATAACGCATGTTTTTATGAAGTACTTATCTGACTGCTAGACATAAGTGACTGTTAAACTAATAGGATGAAGTATGCACTATGGCATTTTTTATTATGTAATAACACCCACATATGAACGTTTCTAAAGCTTTATTAAATCGTTGAGCCTTTTCATATATCGGCAGTAGCATCGCTAAGAAATAGCCATACGATGTTTACACATGAGCGTTGTTGACTTAGAAACTTTATTGACACATAGAGCCGTTCTCAGTAAACATCCACCGACCCTCTTTCTATGTTTAGAATAGAACGCCAGAACGTAACGCGTCACTCACCACTTAACAGCCAGGCATGATAGAGCATTGACAAACGCGGCAGCTTCAGGAGTGAGGAGCGCGTAACTTCAACATACCGGTAAGCTAGGCCATAAAGGGATTGTTTGCCATTCGAATGGGAGGGAACTTTTTGGGTGTAAGCATGCGAAGTTTTAACGATAAATTGCAACGCACATCCACACAAGCGGCATGTTATTACTTTCTATAGTCACCTTGATCTTTAAGAGCACTCGATGTAGTAACGGAGGCACGTAAAACACGCTGACAGAAGCAGTATGTGATTAGCTTAAAGTAGGCACTTCGACTAAAAAATCGCTAACTTTCACGCAGACCAAGAATTACGTTGTTAATAGTATGCACAGTACTTGGACACCTTTTGAAACACCATAAAAAACGAGGTGGTGATATTATTTTGGTGGAGTTTCCCCTGATTAAACATACGTTACTTTTGCTTTCTTAGACATTCCCCTGATGAAGGCTTTTTGCCGAAATGCATAGGGATGAAGGAAAGGATGTTTGATTGAATAACTCAGAAACAATGCATTTTGGGAAATGAAGTTTTGAATGTTAATGAAATAATTGTGAAACCAACAATTAAAAACCATAAAGGAACCTTTGAAAGAGAAGTGTTTATTCTAGCTGTTTCAGCATTTCGACCTGTGCCCAGGGAGACATCCCATGGTAGTGGGCATTCTACCATATTGATTGATTACTACACTCCTTAGCAGGGAGTGATGCCCAGGAGCACGGCACAACTGATAAACTTCACATAACAATCGGCAGTGCACGATCAAAGATAATAGTGATAAGTGCAGCTCCGTCATCAATTATTCTTTTTCTAATATAAATTAACATAATTCATGCTTCTCATGCCGTTAAAAGCACTCAGGCTTTAGCAACTTTTCCTAATTACAGTAGAAAGTAAACGTGCTATGCTTGTGCATATTAGTTTAATGTATACAACTCGTCTGGCTTCACTCCAGCATGTCACTTCAGTCAGTTAATCGATCAAACAGCCTTATTGATAACATAAAACCAATAACGCAACAAAAAGGAGGGATAAGGGGGGGAAGCAGGAGCCCATTTAGGTGGGTGATAAACGCTGTCTTTGAACATTGCAAAAGTTGCCAATTATACAATCATACATTTGCATATATTATCAATGTGGTATTAATACACGGTGGTTTGAGGTGCATATAGCATACCATACAGTCCAGGTCACAATTTGGGTCACATTGCGACACATGTATTAGGCAATATTAATTAGCATTAGGAATGTCAGGTGAATCATCCGGAGTTAACAGCCCTTGAAGCGTGCCCAACATTGTGTCCATGCCATTGAGATGGGGAATTTTCGTAGCACTAACGTATCTTCCCTTATTAGTGAGGTTGCCTCGGCCTTAACCCAGTTTATCATTGAATGAAACCATGCTTTCATCGGAGTGGGTTCTTCTGCTTTCCACCGGTGTGTAATAAGCCGTTTGGCCACGACCAGACCCAGATCTAAAAACCTGGACTAGTCTTTGTTTTTTATTTTTGGGGAGTATCCCTGTTCTACACACCTCACATGTCCGTGGCGATTCCCTATCTGTACTGGCACCCAGTGCACGGATTACCCCCTCCCAATACAGATGCAACTTGGGGCAAGACCAGAGCATATGTAATAAATCCGCATTCAACAATTTACATCGTGGGCAGCATGCATCTTCCTCATTAAAATATCTATTGATCTTGTCTGGGGATAAGTATACTCTGTGAACAACATAAAATGTAATCAACCTGAAGCGCGCATTTCTGGGGATCTGTCTGGGCTGTCCAATACTATGGACCTCTCCTTATCTGAGTATGAACGTGCAAGGTCTGTTTCCCATTTGTGCCGCAGTGGTGTTAAGTCCCAACATGACGTATTGCTGAATCGATTCCGCGAACCATTTTACAAGACGACGCCCATACCCATTACATGCACATATTGCATAAGGAAATGTGTTGGGGGTTCGTGCAAAATGTTTCCCCAGTATCGCCTCAGTATGGCCGTTCAGGAGGCATAGTTCAGGAATTCCCCCGGGGTGCTCCGTCTTCCTCAGACCGAGAGAGGAATGGACGCAGTGCGCCTTCCCCATACAGATCTCCTAGTGTAGATATGTCTGCCCCCAGCCAGTCTGTAAGGTCTGTTATCCTGACTCGACTTCTCGCTATCTGCATACCCAGTAAAGGCATGGCTGGCGCATACAGCATAACGTGCCTGGTAAGGCGCAATGCCCCCCGAAAGCATTTTTGAGCAATCTGGACCAGAAGCGGAAGCAGCTCATGTGATCTGTTGCAGGGGTGGAATAAAAAGAGAATCCTATCCAGGGAATACGGGGGCTTATGTTTTGCTGAATCAGCCAGGTTTAGCTCCTCCACCCATTTTGCTACCCACAGTATCTGGGACGCCAGAAAATAGTGCTTCATGTTGGATAGAGACAGCCCGCCCCATGATCGGGGTAAATACAGCTTTTCCAGTGCTACCCTGAACCACGTATTATTCCAGATAATGTCCCTTATGACCCCCTCTGGGGAACGAAAAAAGGATGCAGGCAGGTATAGCGGAAGGTTAGCAAAATAATAAAGGAGGTGCAGCAGCATTACCATCTTCATCAATTCCACCCTGCCTATAACCAAGAGATTAAGCGTTTTCAAAATTAGATTTGGGACTTAAGTGCTGTGACTGCTCTAGTTATATTGCCATCCCTGAGATCTCGTTCATTGTGGTAGATGCGTATACCCAGATATCAGAACGCCACCTGTTGCCACTTTATCACAGCCCCATCCACCTCCAGGTGAGGATCATCCATCCCAGGGGTAAAAGGGAATAGACCAGACTTACTCCAGTGTACACCCAACCCAGACAATGAGGCAAATAATCTCAGCGTGTCCGGGATGACCCACTGGACTGCCTGAAGATCCTTAACATATCCTCAAAGTGAATCCCCCCACCCCCCAATCTGGCACCGATTTCCGTAGCGCTATTGGCAGAGGTTCTATCGCCAGGGAAAAAATGAATGGGGAGAGGGGCCACCCCTTTTTAGTTCCCCTCTCTATCAGTATAGGTCCGGAAAACAGAGTCCCCAGACGGACCCGGACTGTGGGTATTCCATATAGTTAGCTTTATTAAACTCAGTATTCAAGGCCAGAACCCAAACTGATGGAGAACTGCAAACCTAAATGGCCACTCGACCGTGTTGAATACCTTCTCCAGGTCCAACATGACGCCGCCAGCTGTAGGCGAGTCCATTGCCGCACTGCACATCACCCGAATCAGCCTGCGGATGTTAAGCGGTTTTGTTGGCGGGAGCTTTATTAAGGGTCAAGAGGGCAGGGGGCTGAGCACAGAGCTCTTGGAGCCTTCACGGAGAGATTGAGGGAGTGAGTTAGGGACAAAAGGGGCACCTTAATTTGAGCTGGGGTGTCTGGGAACGCTCGCTCTAAAAATGAAGGAAACAGACATGTGAGCCATGGAATTTGAAGCAAAGAAATTTGGCAGTTTATTGAGAAGGTGCAACTTCAAGAAAACTGCAAGACAAAGGCATAAAAATACAAAATACAGAATCCAGATTGTCACATTGATTAGATGGTATTTCCGTATCTAAACTATTGTCAGAGAGAGAGAGAGACTAAATCTAAAAAACGCATTTATAAATGCACCATGAAAACAGCATAAATGAAGTAAAATATGTCTCAGAATACATAACACTTTTACCTAGGAACACTCACGTTTACCCAAGAGTGAGCAATCCTGCAGTTACAATACAAAACATTTTAAATGCAAAAGTGAAGAGAACAATGGTTAAACAGAACATGACATTTCATATAAGTAAAATAAACAAAATACTTTAAGCAAAGCAGAACAAGACACTTTAAGTAAGACAAGACAAGAGCTTCTTAGCTCTTGGGGAAAAACCTACACAGCCTGTTACCTACATACAGACAGCGAGGTAGTCCGCCGAAGACTGTGTGAGCTCCCCTTTTATATGGTTTTAGGTTATGAGAAGCACCTACAATTTATTGATAAATCTATTTACTGAAGTGTAATGAAGCGTACAGTACATTATGACGCCAGAACAACTTTCATTAATATTTGTACCGTTGTTATTTACCCAGGTGAGTGTACATTGATTGATGAGGAGAGGATACGCCTCAACTGTGGCGGCAACTATAAAGTCACTTTTGGTGTCATACCACAAAAAGGAGACGACCTTGATTAAAGAGCACTAGCACTCCACCCACTCTCCCCCAGTATGTCTCCATAAACAGTTAGCAAACCATGGAATAACAGGGGCAGGACTTCAAATGCCCAACCAAAACAGCAACAGCAGCAAAGTCCGACCTTTATTCTATTATCACCTGTCCATGTCCCTTAGGTCCCCCCCCCCCCCATCCCGGTGCCCCACATACAAACTGTTTCGCAGACGTCACATTTGCTTTTGCGCCCCACCTAGTCAGCAACCCCTCTTGCTACCATACGCCAGGCCTCTCATCTGGATTGACTGGTGCCAGGCCCCCCTAGGAAAGCGCCCTCGTCACGCACCCGACTAGACACTGCTGGATCCCCATCTAGTCGCATCATGGTCTGCAAAAGCGCCTCCCACTGAGCTGCTATGGGCGTCTTCCTGAGGCCTAGCGTTTCCTCCCTCTGGAGGGCCGTGCCCTCCGCCTTAGCCCACACCAGAAATGAACCTCTCCATGCCCGTGCGTGTGGTGGATCAGCCGCTTTCCAGCGTTTAGTGAGCAGCCGCTTTGCCACCACTAACCCCAGGTCGATGAACCGAGAGCTAACTTTCATGGAAGGAGTTCTGTGGAAGAGGTGTAACAGGTAGGTTGGCCATTCGAACGGGATATTGTGACCTGTGCACGCGCAGAGCGCCTCTCACACTGCCTGCCAGTACGGGCACAATACGGGACAGTTCCACAACATATGGATTAGGCCGGCATCTAGCTCCGCACAGCGGAGGCAGCCCACATCTGTACGATGGAAGTATCTGTTGGTGGATTCGGGCGTGAGGTACGCTCTATGCAAGATGAAGAATTGTATTTAGTGGAAACACATGTTCCTGGGGATCCTTGTCGGGCCCTGCAGCACCCTGTCCCATTCCTTGTTGGCCATGGGCCGGGCCATGTCCGCCTCCCACTTACGATGCAGCGGGGCCAGACTGATCGCCGCATGTGCGCGCAGGGAGGTCGCAAACCACTGAACCAGATGTCTCCCCTGTCCCATTGCATGGAGATATTGCATCGAAAGATGTTGTTCCGGTTCCTCCCTGAGATCTCCCCAACAGCTCGTGAGCGTCGCCATCAAAGACCGGTGACGAAGAAAGTGGCCGGGAGCCAGCCCCGTCTCCTCCGCTAGGGCGGCGATCGAGAGAAGGGCACCCTCCCGGTAAAGATCCCCCAGTGTTTGTATGTCTACAGCGCTCCAGTCCACAAGTTCCGAAGCACTAAGCACCCCCTGCCCCCTAGGAGAACCTTTGAGTGGTATGGCCGGGGCATAAGGAGTCCGGGCCCGGGTGAGGTAGAGGCTACAGCGGTAGCATTTGTAGGCCACCACCACGAGAAGGGGCACAGGCCTCAACACTTTCGCGGCCGGGTGGAAAAGCTTGATGATGTCAACTAAAGGGAGGGGGGGGTGCAGCAGTCGCAGTATCATCACGCCCTCTGTCTGCCAACCACCGGGCTATTCACTGTAGCTGCGCAGCCAGGTAATAATGCTCAAAGCACGGCATTGCAAGTCACCCCTGGTCGGTGGGGAGGTACAGTTAGGGCAACGCAACTCTGTGGCGTGCATTACCCCATAGAAAGTCCCGAAGTGACAGCGCAAGGGCTGCGAAAAAAGATGCCGGAATATAAATGGGTAGGTTGGCGAAGTAGTACAGGAGCCGGGGTAAAATCACCATTTTGACTAAGGCGACAAGGCCCGTGACCGTGCGGGGAAGGGTACCCCAGAACCGCATCTGAGTCTTGACTGCGGCCACGGCCCTGCCCAGGTTGCCCTCCACAAGATCCGCCGGCTGACGATATATCTGGATACCCTGATAACGGAAGGTATCCAGCCGCCATTGGACCTGCACGCCCCCAAGATGGTAGTTCGGGTCTTGAGTGTCAGCTCGAAACGCATATAGACAAGGCTTAGCGGCGTTCACCCGGATGCCTGAGAGAGCAGCGAAGTCGAGTAGAATGCGCTCCAGTTCGGCCGGGATGTGAGCCACATCTCTAACAAAGACCAGCAGGTCATCCGCATAAAGCGATACCTGATGCGTCGCATCACTCAGAGGGATGCCATCAGCCAGCTCGCTACGGAGCGTGGCGGCGAGGGGCTCTATTGCTAGCGCAAACAGGATGGGTGAGAGCTGGCACCCCTGTCTGGTGCCACGGCAGATTGGGATGGCGTCGGAGATGTACGGCCCAGTTCTCACTCTCACCGTGGGCTCCTTGTAAAGGAGGGCTGCCAGCTACGTATGTCCCACTCGCCTTTTTCGGTAAGCTCACTAGGATGCTGCGGGATTTTGTTTGGGGAACCGCCAGACACAGGCTGGCGTTCGCAAAACTATATCTGCCAACAGACAGGGGTGGTCTGGCGGCTCCTTGTTTTGAACACTACTACCTGGCCGCTCAGCTCCAATGGGTAGCCTGCTGGCTGGCTGATAGAGGCAGGGACGACACGGCCACGGCAGAGGCACCCTACTCGCTGGAACGTGTGACCGGACTCTTTCACCCCCTAGCTACGGTCGCGGGACCGCTGCCGCTCCTCCTAGCTGTGGCACACAGGTGTTTCCGGAGGGCTCTGAACCTCACTCGCGCGATAGTTCCATACGCGCCGGCAATACCCCTGGAGGGCTCCCCCGGAGGCGGAGGGGTGCTTGCGGCCCCCACACTGACGGGCTGGTGGGAGGCAGATGTGCACACGCTGGGGGACCTATACAGAGACGGTGAGCTCATACCGTATGAGACCTTGGTGTCGGAGGAAGGGCTCCCTTACACACCGCTCGCTCCTGGCGAGGTTGACCGCCAAATGGGGGAACATGACTACGGAGCCTCACCTGCACCTGACCATGCAATACCTGCACGTCATGGGGAGGGGCGGGCATCTGGTCCGCTGGTTCGCGGCTTCGTTGCGGGAGCACACGGCGGTTAGTCTGAGCCCGCTCCGCGTCAAGTGGTAGCAGGACCTGGGGAGGCCGTTTGCAGACAAGGAGTGGGAGAGGGTTCTTAAAGGCCCAGTGCGTGTCCCCAGAAATATGCGGTTCCGCCAAATCCAGCTGTTCATAGTACACAGGGCCTACCTCACACCTGAGTTGATTAACAGGTACTTTCGCCGCGATGACGCACTCTGCCCTAGGTGCGGAGAACTGGGGGCGGGGTTTTTACACATGCTGTGGAGCTGCTCTGGGCTGAGCGCCTATTGGAGAGAGGTCAATGGGCTGCTGCAGGGGAGTGTGGGTCGCAACATCCCATTTGACTGGCCTGAGCACATTTTACACCACTTCAAAAGATCGCCCAAAGACAAGGCAACGTCCCGATTCATGGACCTGGGGCTCGTAGTAGCAAAGCGCCTCATCACCAGGAGATGGAAGGCACATGACTCACCACACACACGGGCATGGAGCTCCTCATTCCAGGCATGGGCTAGGGCGGAGGGGACGGCCATCCGCAGGGAGGAGACCCTGGGGCTGCGGAAGGAACCCATGGCGGATCGCTGGGAGCAGTTGCTTGCTGAGCTCCGGCGCCTAGAGGGGGAGGGTCACACAGGCCACGCGGGGATGGCTGGGAATGCCTGCACGAGCGACGGCGTGCTATCGGCTGCCCCGTAGATGGGATAGCATAGTCCCTGCTGCCTCTGATCCGCAGATAGGGGCGCCTGCGGCCACATGGGGATGGTTGCAATCATGGGGGTTGGGGGGTGATCCTGGAAATGATCAGAGGGGGGAGGGGAGTCGTGGGTGGGGCAGGAGGGGGGGAGCACTCTGTGTACAACTGTTCACGCTGCCACTGTTCCGAGTTTTTCTTTTGACTTGTTTGTGACTTATCTGTTCTCAATGCCTAAGTTGTTTGGGCGACATACATTTGCAAGTACGGCTAAGTGGCTGATATATGGTGGCTGCTGCCCCTCTTTAAGAGACAACACCAGAACTGATGAGGTAAATGCAGCCGGCTCCCGGGCAGGGGGCGGTTGGCACATTACTTGATTGCGGGGGATATTCAGCTGGCTAGGCCGGGCACGGATCAGCAACCTGCATATGTTTATGTACTTCTGTGTGTAATGTATCCTATCGAACCATGTATTTTTTCTTTACTATACCTACAAAAGCAATAAAAACTGATTTGCAAAAAAAAGGAGGGCTGCCAGCTGGAGGAACCCGAGGCCCAACCCGTAGTGCGACAATGCCGCCACCAGGTATCCCCACTCTAGACAGTCGAAGGCCTTTTCACGATCTAGAACCAGGCAGCCCGCCCTAGGCCGTCGTTGAACACTGTCAGTAGCCACCCGGAAAAACCGCCGCAAATTAAGGGAGGTGCTGCGCTTGGGCACAAAACCATTTTGGTCGGCGTGCACCAACACCGGCACCGTTGGCGCCAAGCGCTCCGCCAGCACCTTAGCCAAGATTTTGTAGTCCGCATTAAGCAGGGCAAGGGGGTGATATGACCCCAGATTGGTGGGATCCCGCCCGGGCTTGAGCAGAGATACCAGATAGGCCTCTCGCATGGAAGCGGCCAAGGTACGTTCTTCGAGGGCGGCCAGATAAAGAGCGTGCAGTTTGGGTACTAGTGCCTCCCGATAGGTCTTGTAGTATTCCGCTGGGAGCCCATCCGGTCCCGGTGCCCTCCCAGAGGCCAAAGAGGTGACCGCCTCTCCGATCTCTTCCACGGTGAGGGGGCACTCGAGTGACTCTTGATACTCATCTGGGACCGTGGGCAGACAGGCAGCCTCAAGGAACCGATCCAGGTCCTGCGCCTGCCGATGTCCCGCCGAACGGTACAGGGTCGCGTAGTGTTCCGTCATTGCCTGATGTATCTCCCACTGCGTGTATACGAGTGACCCGTCGGGCCCGCGGATAGCATCTATCGGAGAATGAGCAGTCTCCTGTCTGAGCAGCCAGGCCAGCAACCGCCCCGCCCTGTCCGATGTGGCATGAACTCGAGCCGAGTGAGCCGCATAGTTGTGACAACGCAAGCGCTCCAGCAGCTCAGCATGGCGCACTCGAAGCCGCTTCAGCCGGGCCGAGTCTCGACCTCTGCCCTCACCGTGTTGTTCGCACGAGAGTAGGCGAGATTCCAGGCTAGTGAGCGACAGTGCGAGCCGCTTACGAATGTTCCACGTCACGCCCGGACAATGCCCCCTGATAGTGGACTTATGGGTGTCCCACTCTGTCAGTTCACTGCTTGCTGTCCCCTCATTCATTTCAAAGAACTGCTCGATCGCTGTGCCTAGGGATGCACGAAATTCTGCATCCTCCAAGGACTGGGGAACGGCCAGGGCTCCATCTGAGGCGCAATCTGAGAGGGTTATGGTCGGAGTGTGTCCGGCCCAGATATTCTGCCTGGTTTATCAGGGGAATCAGAGAATGGGATCCCACCACCCTGTCGAGACGCACATGAAGGTCAGGTCGGGATACAAAGTGCGCCACATATCGAACAATGCCCAGTGCGACATCCAGTCGGTGAGGGTCCGCGCGTTTGAAACCGCCTGTGGGGGCGGGAAGGACCGATCAAGGTGTATGTCAAGGACTGAGTTGAAGTCCCCTCCCAGTAGCCAGGGAAGGCCCGCATATGGTGCCAGCACCGTGGACAAATGGGCAAGAAATGACGGTCGCTCGACGTTCGGGGCGTATAAGGAGCCTAGTAATATGTGTTGGCCATTGAGCCTCCTGCGCACTAATGTGTATCGCCGTGCCAGGTCAACTACTACTTCCGTGCATGTAAGCGGTGTGCCCGCCCTCACCCAGATCAATGTACCTCGGGCGTGTGCGGAATATGTGGTCCCAAAGAGCTGACCCCTCCAGCGGGCACGCAGTCGGGCTATTTCTGGCTGTGTCATGTGAGTCTCTTGGAGGAGGGCTATGGCCACCTTATGTCTTTGCAGATATGCAAAAATGGAATAGCGACGCACTGGCGTGTGCATACCCCGTATGTTCCATGTGATTACGTTGGTGGTGGCCATCTAAAGCAATTAAGGGCTGTATTGGCGACGAGGCCGGGGTCCGATCGGCCGGTGGAGGGGACATAGGCTCTAGGTGTGTTGCCGGTACGCTGCAACAAAGAACAGAACAAAAGAACGTTTGTGTGCTGCCGAGCACACGACATGGGAATCGAGAACTGTGTAACTACCAGGGCAAATCCCCCAACGGGCATTGGTCCAAACTGCAAGCTAAACGCTTATCGAGTGAACCTAAGCCAGGTAATGGCTAACAGGTGCGCGGCGTAGCGATAGCTGACGTAAGCTGCTCCCCTACGGCATTACCCCTGCAATCACTATGGGTGCCTTCTGTGATGCGGGTTTAACTGAGTGTAGGCGAATGGCCTAGCTGTGTCCATCTACACCTCCTGCCGCAGATCCCGCGTGGCGCATGACACCCCCCTGAGCAGGACTTCCCACCACCCCGCTCGCACGAGATGATCAAGCAAACTTAACAGCGCCAGCACACAACACTGCACCATAGCATACATGGGAGCCTGTAAGCAATCAGTCACCATGATACATTGTCTATCACATGTTGGCATGTGTGCCAGCGGGTGCCGCCGCCTCGCTGCCCTTGGCTCACACGATCTGGTCGGCAGTCTGGGGTGTTACCAGCGGCATAAGTTGATCTTCTGAGAGCGTGGTGGACGGGGAAGACTATCTGCTGGTCTCGGGGTCACTATGTCCGTGAGCTTCCGCTTCGCCCTGGCTACTCGTAGACCCAAGGGTTGCCACCGCCTCCAGGGCTCCCCGACGCTCCAGCCGCATCGTCTCCGGACTGGGCGCCACAACCGGGCCCAGCCCCGCATCCCTGCGGGACCTCCTCTGTTGCCGTGGTCTCCTCTCCTGTAGGCCACCAACTCTCGGATCTAGGAGCCTCCGTCCCCCGCACTGCCCCGTCTCCTCCAGCCAGTCCCAAACATCCGACGGGGCGTCGAAGAAGCGAGTCCCCTCCTTCGTGACCACCCGGAGACGGGAACAGCAGGGAGTATGGGATCTCCAGGACGCGCAGCTGGCGCTTCACTGCCAGATAGCTGCTCCTCCGCTTCTGCACTGCCGCCGTGTAGTCCGGGAAGAACATCACCTGCCCACTTCCCACTGTGATGGTGCCCAACTTCCTGGTCTTGCAAAGCACCACGTCCCTGTCTTGGTAATTGAAGAGTCTGAAAAGGAAGGGACGGGGCCGGGCCCCCGGCCTGGGTTTCCGCGCCGGGACCCTGTGTGCCCGCGCCACCACGAACTGCGGGGAGAGCACCCCCGGAGGGAGCATGTCCCGGAGCCACCCCTCGACATACTGTTCCGGATGCCGTCCATCCTCGCCCTCCGGTAATCCCACCACTTGGACATTGTTGCGCCGGGAGCGACCTTCTGCGTCCTCGGCGCGGTTCTCCAGGGCATGGACGCGGTCTATCAGATCTTGCAGGGCTATAGTGTGATTGCTCACCACCGGCTGGACATCCTGGAGCGTTTGGCGTTGTTGGGCCACTGTTTCCGCCAACTTGCGGTGATCCGCATGGAGAAGGGTGAAGTCCACCGTAACTTTGTCAATCCGGGACTCCAAGGAGGCCTTTGTCTGTTCCAAGGTAGAGCCAATTCGTTCCACTGCCACTAGCACTGTGCCCAGTTTGGCCGCAAGTGCCGCCGCCTGAGGCTCCGCATTTCTGTCGTGGCGTCCCGGCGCGGGACCCGGGCCTTCCGCCTGCGACCGGCCCTCCAACGTGTTTCGCAGCCGGCCCATGACCAATTGCTGTGCTGAAGGCATCCGCTGGCAACCCCGGCACTAGACGGGCGACCCGAGCCCAGACCCCTAGTCCACCGTAATATGAGAGTGTCGACACCTCGTTCCCTCCGCTAGTGTGGGGAGGAGGAAGAGAGGGAGAGCAAGGACCCTCCCGATAGTGGCTACGGTCAACGTCCAGGAGACACCAGCTTTCTGCTACTTCCAGGCTCCGGAGGCCACCAGGACCGTCTCGTGTCGCCCCCACAATACACCAGGATCCCCCGCCGGGCAACTCTTCCCCCGCCTTGACGTCGACGTCCCCCGTTGATCAGCTCTGGCAATTGTCCGCCGCCGCTGCCTACGGCTGCCGCTCCTGGGCCACCCTCAACTGATGTGCACCGCCCCGGCACTACAGGCGCGGTATAGACAGCAACACGGCCCAAACGGCATTCCGGCCCCAGCTATGTCAGGGCGCTCCAAACAGTTCGCACCATTAGGGAAGCTCCCTCCGCAAAGAGCCCCCACTGGCCCACCACCACCTGCAGCCCAGTCCGCGTCTCTCCTGTCCTCTCAGCTCTGCACTTGGTGCGAACGGCCTCAGGCACCACCGCTACGCGCCAACACCTCCTGCGTACGCAGCAGGCCTATGTGCTCTCCTCATCCCAGCACCAGGACGGCCCCCTCCGCAGCCGCTCACCCCACTGTCCGAGTCCAGACCATCCACTGTCTGCTGACCAGGCCTCAGGCTGCGGGCCCCTCAAGTCCTGGGCCCCTGCTTCGCTGCTGCGGGTCTCAGGGCAGTCTACTACACCAGTCTACCTCGCTGACCTCCGCCGGGCCCAACGCTCCACTGCTGCACACAGAGAGGCCCGCCTCACTCCCTAGGCCGCCCCGTCGTGCCCATCGGGCCCTCGGAGCCTTTCCAGGCGGCCCCGTCAGGCAATCAGGCAGGTCCAGAGTTGAGGCGCTCCAAGCGGCCTTACAGATATATCAGGCAGCACCCCGGAGAGTCCACAGCAGGTCCGCTTCACAGTAGCGCCACAAAAGTGCGTGCTCTGCAGCACCGTCGGCAGACTGCGGCCGCTTCCGCGCCCTCCTCGCACTCACCGCTCCGTTGAGCTCGTCTCGCAGGCCGTAGCGTCTCCGGCAGGCCACGGACAGGCAAGCCTGCCTCACACCACTACCGCTGATACTGGATGCCACACTGGAGAGGCCCGGCGCCGTCCCGCTTCTTCTGCCGCGGAGATCCCGACCAGCGCGGCCTGGTCACCTCGCGGCGAGCCGCGGGCTGAAATACCCACTGTAGCCGATTGCGGCTCACCGCCCGCTCCGCCTCCCTCACCGGCACCAGCTTCAGCGCTGCATAACTGGAGCAGCAGGCAGTCGTGTCCATCGGGTTTCGCTGTGGAGTGGCAGGAAGCCTGAGTTTTGCGACTGGCGGTGTGAATTAACCCAGTTGGCAGGATAATTGCCAGGATGATGGCACCGGGCAGCAGGAGCTTCACCTACGTGCGACCATCTTGAAAGTGCGCCACCTAGCGCCATGAGAAGCACCTACAATAACGTCATCTCACACCACTTCTACCTACGTCAGTCTACCCTAAAAGCTTGGTCTGCAACTTTTATCAGACGTGTCGTCGCTTTCCCACTAAATGCGGAACGTAGACTAGGTCAAAAGGTCAGTTTCTCAGGCCAAGCGCTCGTCGTGAATTGCATAGGGCACGCAGAAAAATGTGTATTGTAAAGGGATTCTGTATATACATATATAAATCTCCTGTGTTCCTTAGCTTGACACATCTGCGGTGGCTACTTCCTTAAAAGTATGTACCAGCCCAGGATGCAGCCTACTGTATGTCGAAAGATCAGAGGGATGTTGAACTTTGAGACAGTGAACTTCGCACACGAGTAGGGTGGGGGCTCCTAGTTTGGAGCAGGAGGCCTCACAGAGAGAGGAGCTGGATACGATTTGGATCAGACCTGCCATTAGCCTGTTATACAGGAAAATGGCAGAACTATGGTCAATTTAACAAAGAGGCCTACATATTGAACAGAAGGGCCTACACAGAGGTTTCATGCTGGCTGAGTGGTAGGGATGTCCCAGGGAATTTGTTATATAGTAACACAGGACCCTCTGGTCAATTTAACACGGCCTACAAATTAGGCTGGCAGGGCAAGGACAAGGGTCTCATACTTCAGGTGTGGACAGAACGGGCCAGGTGCATGTTTATGATACAAAATCGACCCTCTCTCATTCCCTCCTCTTGTTAATTTTTTTAACAAACTCCTTACAGCATACCTTTCAAGTCTTTGAGGTATTTGGTAATGGTTGCAGGCTGCATTTAGTGTAGTCCTATTGTTACTTCTACAACTTCTATAAGTGCTAAGTTATTCACATTCCCTGTTCTATCCTTGTCTCCCCCCCCCCCCCCCCCTTGCTAATTATGCATTTCTCAGGAGCTGCAACTGCTACGTACTCAGTGTGTTTACTGAGGAGCATATTGTACATTAGGACACAGCCCACGTATTTAGAGACAGGTATGACATTGTAACACATGCTGTTTTCTGTGTTGGTATGCCGGTGTGTGCAATAATAATATCCTGCTCTGTCAACTGTCCCCCTGTCCCGTCTCTATCAATGGCAATTTATTCAATGTGGTACAGAAGTCATTACAATAGCAGCAATGGGGGGGGGGTCAATGCTGCTAGTAGCACCCATGATCATTTTCTCTAATTGTTCTGAAAGTCTTGAGCAAGTCTTGAGGCATTGTTCCAATGTACGTGTGGCTAGTTGGAAGAATGTCTTATCTTCTGCTGCGTCTGTACTATGTTCAAAAAAGTCTGCTGAATAATAATGTAGAGCCTCAGAGATGATACCTTTAAACAGAAAAAGTAACCGTGGGTGCCTGTCTTCAAGTAATTTGAGAGGTTTGCAAGCACTTCTTATTACTTAGGCACATTCGATATGAAGAAAACAAAGTGAAGAAAAGGTAAAGATGTCTCGTCGTCACAACTTGTCGACTGAGGGGTTGGGGCGTCGATGTTTCCAGACGTTCTTTAAGTGAAGTATCCTTGAGGCCCGCTTACACACTCGTCCTATCTCTACTGTGTAGGATGTGCAACCCTTCAGGATGAGCTTGGGATACCATTCCCACTTAGTAGTTTCTGTGGAACACATGTAGTTTCTGTGTGGCTCCTTGCCCCTTGCACATCCCCCTCAATCACATGTGAGATGAACGCCGGTCCATTTTCAGAACCCAGATGCAGAGGTACTCAAAAGCGCAGCATGAACTCTTTCAGGAGGCATTTGGCAATAGTTTGTGCATTGCTGTTCTTGAATTGGCATGCCTTAGTCCATTTGCTGATCATGCACACAATAACCAACACGTACTTGTAGTTTTAGTAGGGGGTATGTTGATGAAGTCAATTTCATGTGGGGAAATGAAGTGGCCTGAGGCAGTGGAAATACAGCTTTAGGAAAGCAGTCTGATCTACCTTTCACGTCGTACAAGTGTTGAACCATGAAAAAGACGGGCCATGGGGGCAAGCATTATCGTTGGTAAACATTTCTTTACATTTGGGCCTATTCATATCCCTTTTCTGTTTGCATACATCCTCCCCTGTTTCCTTCTTCCATTTCTTCCACCCAGCCCTTTTAATAATATATTTAGTGCCATATGCTATCCTTTCTTGTACATCTGCATCAATAAATTCTATACCAATTGATACACAGTCCTTGGGAGAGGCGTGTGCAGCACATTCTACAATTGAAACTAGAATCAACAGGCCTTGCAATAGTTGAGCTGTTAATGGTGCACGCTGCATTTGTTGTCCAGCTGAGGTAAGGAGGGAACTCCAAATGAAGAAAAGAACCCAAAAATTATATTGGCATCCCTGTACAAGACTTTAAAACGAAATTCATTATCTGCAAAAGAGGAATTAAAACATTGTACTATAGCTTGAACCAACAGCAAACACAGACAAAAATCTCTGTCTCAGTAACACCTTTAGTAATCAAAACACTCATAGTTGTCAAACTGTGCCCAGGGATGTGGAATTCCCGTAGCCCCACTCCCAGGACATATTTGTTTTTGAGGTCAAGGGCAACAAGTTTTCATGTATATTTCGTCCTTGGGACAAGTAGGCCCAACCCTCTACAGCACAATCCCTTTGGCTGCCATGTTACAGCCCCACTCTATGGATCAGGGAAAGGCACAGTCTGCAAAAAAGTCAATATCTATGTCCATGTGCTAATGCTGTTCAAACTTGCATTTATTGTACATTAATGCAAAGGCTTTATTATTAGGGTGAGCGCTCTAAGTAAATGTTGTAAGCTCGGACTGCACTACTGACAGTGGTTAGAGTATGAAAATGTGTACACACTTTTTCAATTTT
This sequence comes from Triturus cristatus, assembly GCF_964204655.1. Lineage (NCBI taxonomy): Eukaryota > Metazoa > Chordata > Amphibia > Caudata > Salamandridae > Triturus > Triturus cristatus. The sequence continues at coordinate 557,624,357 of NC_140589.1, read as the reverse complement.
TAGCAATGTGAGGTTATGTATACTGCTCTCAGAATGCTCTTCAATTAGATGCAAATATTTGCAGAAGCTTGAAAGCAAGATTGATCATTCTTTGCTTTTAAAATGAAATGTTCACAAAAAGAATGCAAAACATTTAGCTAAACTACTAGACTAAGGTAGGTACCATTATAACAAACATTGGCAAAAGCAAAAATTGTTGTGGTCTCAAAAATCACACATTGCTCAGTAGTTCCTGGCACTGGATAAAACAACTGTGTGTGGATATGCTCCTCGTGAAATAACAGAATGAAGTCACTCACAGTGAAGCTAGCCAAGAGAGGGAGGGAGAGACAACATTTTACTAACCATAAAAGGTCATTGTTAACGCCAGACCTAATTAGGGGCCAAATCATGAAATAAAGTGCACCCATGTCCTTGTGTTAAGTGCAGATATACAACTGTTGTAAATTCACAAGACTACAGAAGTAGACCAAGAACTAGTTGCACTATACTATATTGCTCAAGGGAAAATCTGAGCCATTGCAAGTTCACATTTCCTCCGGCCACTTTTTTTTTTGTTCTGGTCGACCAATTGCGGGATAACTGGCACCAATCTGCCCGCTAGTACATCCGCTAAAATTGTATAGTCCCCATTTAAGCACGCCAGGGGTCGGTATGCGCCTGTATATGCAGGATCTCTCCCCGGCTTGGGAAGCGTAATCAACGTGGTTTCTGTCATGGCCGTCGGGAGGAAGAGGCTCTCTAATGCTTCCGCAAATAACTTAAGCAATTGTGGGCTTAAAAGATCAGCATACGATTTATAAAATTTGTGGGGGAACCCATCTAGTCCTGGCATCTTTCCAGATGGCAAGGCCCTCATCATACCTCTAATCTCTTCTAGCGTGAGCAGGGCATCCAGCTCCAGCATCTGCTCCAGCATTAGATCCGGAATAGAAAGGCTATCCAGTAACTCCTGTATTGCGATCTCTGGAACCCTCAGGGCAGATCTGTATAACTGCGCAAAATGTGTGGACAGTTTGCCATGTATTTCGTCTTGAGTAAGTTTGCGTCTCCCATCCTGAGACCGGAGAGCAGTGATGGGTCCGACCGACTGCTCGTGTTTGATGAACCAGGCCCGAAGGGTGCTTGACCGATCCGCTTTAGCATGCGCAGATGTTTAGTGCGCCACAAAATTGAGACAGCGTTGGCGTTCTAGAAGTTCAGCATGCTTCTTACGTGCCTCAGACAAGGGGGCCATTTCCGCAGCATCCGCAATCCCTTGAGCTTCTAGTGTCAGCAGCTCCCTTTCTACGATGAGTAGATCCGATTCTACCTGCTTTCGAAGCCCACAACCCCGTCCCAGACACTTCACTCGCCACGTGACCTTCATGGCTGTCCATTCCACCAGGGAGAACGAGGCAGTTCTGGAGTTAAGTGCGAAATATTCCTCTATAGCCTCCCCGACTGACTTCCGAAAGATGGAGTCTTCAAGCATCGCTGGTTGCATCGCCAAGTTGTAGTGTAGTTCCTATTTCCCTAATAGGCTCTGCGCATTGGAATAATATACCCTATAGATTTGGCATGGGACTGTGGTCAGTATGCCCCAATCGAGTATATTAAACTTAATTAATTTGTGCCAGCTACTCAGAGGCCACTAGAAACTCCTTGTAAACAAGAAGGGAATCGTTTCTGGCAATCGCATAAACATGACAACTTTGTTTCCCTTTAGAATCAGAACACTCTCAGAATCATGGAAACAACAGATAACAGTTTCACTCAGCTAATCGTGCATGCTTAGTTTCTTCAGAGTTACACAGAAAGAAAAGACGGGCGTTTCAATAAAAGGATTTATTGAACAATCTTGTTTCTTGTATAAGCGATATAAGCTGTTACAATCACAAGACAGTATGAAAGATATATTATGTACAGCGTAAGCAGTAGAAAGAATAATACTGCGCTAGCATTATCTTGTAGCTATGACGCACATATTCATATACATAAATAACTTAAGCTAAAAAAGGGAGTACTGATAAGATGCTTCTCTAACTAGTTCTACCCCAGTGTACCTAATCTAAGTGTAGTACAAGTTAAGAATTAGGTGATGTATTCTATAGTATGGTAGGCTATAGTTTAGTGTGCTAAGTCTGGTATGCCAAGAGTCCCTTTAGGTTCTAGTCAACTCCATACCTTGAGAATGAGAGAGGTGGGAATCTCTTTCCGGGTCTCGAACTCGAACACCCCGCGAAGGGAGTCAGAACATTGGAAGCTGGATTATCTGCGAGCAGGGATGACCGCGTCTCTTGTCAGTGCGTCAGGCTGGGACATGGGCTCCTCTAAAGTCGAGGTCGCCTCCTACTTGTTTGGGCAAGGGAAGGTATATTTATACCCGGTAGGTGCCTTGGAATGTTAGCATTGACGTAAAGTCAGGCAGAGGAAGACGTCCAGAATGTACCCTTAAGTAATAGCTGTTCATGCATAATTAATGAGTTCTTGGAGAAATCAATACTCCTGTGCTAGGGGAACTCCCAAGAGCTTAAGGGTCTGGTTTCTAAGAACTCGTTGTGACGTTGGGGTGGACGGATGTAGGTGAGCATGCCTGTATTTGGATAGCCTGGCTAATGCCTAAATAAGGACTGGGATCTTATGCCTATAAAAGGGCAATGCGAATTGTGCCTGTATAAGGACATCTATCATGAAAACCTATATATGGACACCTAAAGCGGAATGCAACAAAGTAGGGACCACAGGAATCTCACCCTCCCAGGCCAGTGTGGCAGTGTGGATTGTGATCAGAGTTTTTGCGTCCCTTTATACTCTGAATCGGATATGTAAGTAAGTAAGGATGGAGATCCGAAAAACCTGTTCAGGCAAACATGCAGATTATGGGGTACCGAGAAAAAGGAGTACACCCTTACCCCTGTGTTGCGATGTCTCCAGACATTAGTTAAATCCCATCCATCCGCCCATCCATTCAGCACAATAGAGTTGTCGGTGGCAGCCGCACCCCGAAGTGGGAGAAAAGATATATCTACCCCGTGTCCAACACACTATTAAAGTCTCCACCAATTAACCACGGGACCTCACACCATTTCCTCATCGCTAGGGATAGCTTGCTAAAGAACTGACTTTGATCTACATTTGGGGCGTACACGTTTTCTGAGAAAATATGTCGCCCGTCTAATCTGCCCTTCAATAGCACATATCTACCCTCTTTGTCTGTAAGGACCACGTCTATTGCAAAAGGCATACCCGGACGAATCCAAATGAGTGCTCCCCTTGCAAATAGAGAGTAGTCAGTGGCATATACCTTACCCCTCCATTTGCGTTGTAGCCTGTTTCCACCGCATTTATATGCGTCTCCTGCAGCATCGCTATACGCACATTGTCTCTCTTAAGATATGAGTATACTGCATATCTGCGGGATGGCGTTCGGAGACTGTAAGAAACTGGCTCTATATATACTGCACCAAAGTGAGGTACAGTGTGTATAGAGTCCAAGGGTCTCCAGAGGTATGGCCGAGGTTAAAGTTAGATAGAACCTTACTCTCTAAAGTGGTAGCTTGGTCGAGCAGTAAGGCAGTATCAGAGGACAGTGTTAAGCATTTGATGTACACGCTCAGTTAGCAAATGAATCCACACACTCAAGAACTGAACTCTAGGCCAATTGTTTTTGTATAAAAAATATACGGTTTTATTTCTAGAACCAAGCAAGCCTGGTACAGGTAAGCATGTAAATACTTGTTCGAGGCATGTGGGCTGCTGAATTCATATCTGTGCATAGATCGCCGCCTAGTGTTGGGTCCGGATGTTTGCACGTTGTTGTCCTGGAAGAGTCTTCGAGGTATCCTGGGATAGGTGACTCCTCCCCTGGACTACAGTGCGCATGGGCATCCTCTCCATCCTCAGATTGTTTTTTTCCGCCATTGGGTTCGGATGTGCTATCTTAGCTCAAGTTAGGAAAAACTTTATCGAGGCCAAAAGGCCTTTAGTTCGCGTCGGTACTGTTTTCTCGATCGGTTTCCATACTCCTTTGTTAGTTTAACAACTTTCAGCACCGACTTTTCGCTTCTTACCTGCCCATCGACGACATCGACGATGGAATCGAGGACACCGTTCAAAAGATGTCCGGTATGCAATGCGAAATATCCCCACATCGACGTCCATCCGGTGTGCAACAAATGCCTTTCGCCGGATCACGACGAATCGACATGCATGGCCTGTGCCCGGTTCCGTTCCAAGAAGACTCTACGGACTCGACGAGCGGCACGACTCGAAGCGCAGCACGCGGCACCGGCCCCGGCAGACATCTTCAACGCCGAGACCGAAGATGTCGAAGAATTGGAGATCCTACCCTCCAGTCCCGTTTCCGAACATGACTCCGGATCGAACGACGTCGACGAATCACTCTTTCGCAGAGATGAAGACGACACCGAGGTAGGAGACTACGATGAGGCCTTAGGGGCCGAAGAGAGTAGCTCCAATGACGAGCAAGGCCTACCCGTTCAGACTGAAGAGAGCCCAGTGCCACAGTCTATGGCTCCGGTCGAGGGATCGCCTTCGGGCCTTACCCGAGACCTATCCCGCAGTTCTTCGGCCCCGCCCTCGGGCCCGGCCTCGGACGTTCAGCGGCAGCCATTATTACCTAAACCGGCTGGTTTCCCTTCTTCCAAACCGAAAGCTGCACTGGTCCAATCGAAACCGAAACCAAAAGTGGCGCTGGTCGGATCGAGGCCTTCCACACCTTCAACGCCAGCGAAGCGCGTCGGCACCGAGCGCACCAAGCCAGACTTCGGTGCCGAACTTGAAGCGGCCGACGTCGGAGTCGGCATGCGGAAAAAGGCCTTCGGTGCCAACAAACCTGATCGGTTCCCGGCGTCGACGCCATCTACTCCGACACCAAAGGTCACACTGCCGGCTGCGTCTCACATCGCTTCCACGGCACCACCGAAGCCTCATGCATCGAAGACGTCGAAGGCCATTCCCGCCCCTCGACTCGATGACCCGCCGGCGCCGAAAAAGTCGACGACCGCCTCGACAGACCTGGTCGGCGCGAAAGCCTCAAAGACGCTCCAAGTGCGACCTGGTGCAGCACAAAGCAGCAAACCCAAAACGGTCCTCCAGGACACGTCGGGCTCCGGCCCAATAAAAGCTCCAGCAGCCTCTTCGGCGCCAGCCAACATTACTTTTGGCCTGCCTCCGTCCACGATCCCAAAAATATTCCAACTCAGGACGCGGGTCGCCCACACCACAACTACACCTGCTGAGGCGTCTCCGTCACATGTCATCGACGCCATCACCGGCAGGATGGTTATCCACGAACGGAGGATAACTTCGGAGCCACCTTTGGACCCTTTCCGGATCCCGCTAAAAAGGAAGCTGCCTGTGGGCTCAGAACCTCTCCTAAGCGAATCTTACCACTCGCCCTACCAAGATCCACAATCATACTCTCCCACACACTCCGACACGGATGTGTTGGGGGATTACATGGATGACCAAGTCCCCAACCACGGAGACATAGACCCGGATTACCAACAGGACCCTGATCAAATTTGGGGCGACCCTGTAGATCCAGGTGCACCTCTAGATGCACAGGACCCACAACTCTATGGGGCGAAAACATCTCCCACAGAGGACACTGCAGCGTTCAACGCTCTTATCGAACGTGCCGCAAATAATCATGGAGTGCAGCTTCACTCTGACACCATCGAGGACGACTTTCTTATGGACACCTTTGCATCCTCAGAAAGACATGTAAAAACTCTGCCCATGTTGAAAGGGGTACTCAAACCAGCCAAGGACATCTTCAAAGTACCCACCAGGGCACGAGTGATAAACCCCAGGATCGATAAGAAATACAGATCGGCGCCTGGGGACCCTACTTACATCAGAGGCCAATTACCACTAGACTCCATTGTCGTAGCGAATGCTCGCAAGAGGGCACACTCGCAGACGACAGGTGACGCTCCTCCCCCGGACAAAGAGTCCAAGGTGCTAGAGACCTCCGGCAAGCGAGTTGCCGCACAGGCTGCCAACATATGGCGCATAGCCAACACTCAAGCGCTCCTCGCTCGCTACGATAGAGCGCACTATGACACATTGGAGCAACTACTCCAACATCTCCCTGACCAGTACAAAGAAGGTGCAGAAATTCTCATCAGAGAGGGACAGTTACTCACAAATGCTTCCATCAAGTGTGCACTAGATGTCGCAGACACGGCTGCCAGGGCCATTAACACAAGCGTCATGCTGCGACGACATGCCTGGTTACGAATCTCCGGATTCAAACCTGAGGTGCAAAATAATATACTCAACCAGCCTGTCAACCCCGACTATTTATTCGGACCGGAGGTTGACACCACCCTTGAGAAAATAAAAAAGGACACGGACACCGCAAAGTCCATGGGGGCTCTCCAGACTCAGTCCTTTCGGAGCAGCTCCTTTCGTCGCCCCGGAAATAGAGGAGCAGGTAGAGGACAGGGGTCACAGCGGACATACAACAAGGGCAATACACAAACCACCTACGATAAAAACACCCGGGGTGGATATCGTGGCTCCAGTACAAAGGGAAGAGGACGCGGCTACGGCAACACCAGGTCCTCCCCCAAGAACAAGCAGTGACGCCCTCTCCCTTCCTCCCGACCACATAACACCTGTCGGGGGAAGGCTACAAAGGTTCCTGTCCACGTGGAACTCCATCACCACGGACAGGTGGGTCAAAGATATTGTCAAATACGGTTACTGTCTAGAGCTAACCTCCACTCCACCCACAATTCCTCCAAGAAACCGTCCTATGTCCTCAGAGCACTTAACGCTCTTACAGCAGGAGGTGCAAAGCATGCTTCTAAAAGGTGCAATAGAGGTCGTACCCGTCCACGAGCAAGGTACGGGGGTGTACTCCCTGTACTTTTTAATACCGAAGAAAGACGGGTCACTCAGACCTATATTGGACCTGAGACCCCTGAACCAGTACATTCTTTCCGAGCATTTTCACATGCTCACTATCCAGCAAGTCCTCCCGCTGCTCAAGCAGGGAGACTTTCTAGCCACACTGGACCTCAAGGATGCGTATTTCCACATACCCATTCACCCATCACACAAAAAATACCTCAGGTTCACTGTTCAAGGACAGCACTACCAATTCAGAGTCCTTCCCTTCGGCGTGACAACGGCACCAAGGGTGTTTACAAAGTGCCTAGCTACGGTGGCGGCACATCTACAGAGGCAGCACATACACGTCTACCCTTACCTGGACGACTGGCTCGTTCAAGCGAAGTCAGCCCAGCAATGTGCCAGCCACATGTCCCGCACCATTCACCTCCTTCACAGTCTGGGGTTCTCACTAAATTACCCAAAATCCCATCTCCAGCCCGCACACGTACAACAGTACCTAGGTGCGACTATAGACACTCTGGCGGCCACAGCTCAGCCAAATTTAGTGAGGATCAACAGCATACAAATGCTGATCTCCAGGTTCAAACCCCAACACTCACTTCCAGCACGAGTGTTCATGCAGTTGATAGGCATGATGGCCTCCTGCATTTTCATAGTCCCACACGCGAGACTACATATGCGCCCGCTTCAGGAGTGCTTAGCACGTCAGTGGAATCAGGCTCAAGGACAGTTGAAAGACCTAGTGTTGGTGAGCGGTCGGGCATACAACTCTCTGCATTGGTGGAATCCTCAAAACCTTTGCAAGGGCCGACCGTTCCAAGAGCCTGTTCCACAAATAGTACTGACAGCGGACGCGTCTCTCCAGGGATGGGGAGCTCATGTACTCCACTACACAGTGCAGGGACCATGGACGACACAACAGAAGAAGATGCACTTCAACCTTCTGGAACTGATGGCAATCTTCCTGGCCATGAAGGCATTCAAAGTACATCTGTGCAACAAAGTCGTGTTGATCCGGACGGACAACATGACTGCCATGTACTACATACAGGAGCAGGGAGGAACACACTCTCCACAGTTGTCTCATCTGGCTCAGAGCATGTGGAAGTGGGCCATTCAGAGGAACATGTTCCTCATGGCAGAGCACCTCCCGGGCAAGGACAACCAGATGGCGGATCTGCTCAGCAGACACAGCCACCAGATGCACGAGTGGGAGTTACACCCATCAGTACTCCAACCGTACTTCCAGCAGTGGGGTCATCCGGAGATAGACCTCTTCGCCACAAGCGAAAACGCAAAATGCCAAAGCTTTGCCGCCAGGTTCCCACATCCGCAGTCGCAGGGCAATGCGATATGGATGAACTGGTCCGGCAGATTTGCGTACGCTTTTCCCCCAGCGCCGTTGATACCGCTGGTGGCTCGCAAACTCAGACAACACTCCCTGACACTCGTCCTAGTTGCTCCTACGTGGGCACGCCAGCCATGGTACACCACCTTCCTCGAACTTTCCGTGGTACCGCATCAAAGACTGCGGATCAAACCCGCGCATTTGACGCAGAACCATGGAGAGATTCAGCACCCAGATCCGCAACAGCTGAACCTGGCAATCTGGCTCCTGAAGTCCTAGAGTTTGGCTACCTCAACCTGCCACCTGACTGTATGGACATCATCAAGGAAGCCAGGAGACCCACTACAAGAGCTTGCTATGCAGCCAAATGGAAAAGGTTCGTCATTTATTGCAGTAATAATGACATTAACCCGCTGGACGCATCCATCCAAAACATCATTTGTTACCTCTTACACCTATACCGATGCAATCTGGCGTACACCTCTATACGTGTCCATTTGACAGCAATATCAGCCTATCTGCAAACCAGGCAGCACCTCTCACTATTCAGAGTGCCTGCCATCAAAGCATTCTTGGAAGGACTCAAACGAGTCATTCCACCAAGCCACCCACCGGCTCCAATGTGGAACCTCAACCTGGTCCTCACACGCCTGATGGGTCCACCCTTTGAACCTCTCCACTCATGCGAGATTCAATTCCTCACCTGGAAAGTAGCTTTCCTAGTAGCAATCACTTCTTTAAGAAGGGTTAGTGAACTCCAGGCACTAACAGTTCAAGAGCCATTTATACAGGTCCACGCCAACAGGGTCGTACTACGTACCAACCCCAAATTCATGCCCAAGGTAATCTCGCAGTTCCACATGAATCAAACTATTGAACTGCCCGTTTTCTTCCAAAACCCACAAACTGTCGCGGAACGAGCACTCCATACACTAGACGTAAGGAGGGCCCTCATGTACTACATCGACAGGACTAAACCCTTTAGGAAGACAAAACAACTGTTTGTTGCCTTTGCCCCACACCACAAGGGTAACGCCATCTCCAAAGCAGGGATAGCCAGATGGATAGTTAAGTGTATTCAAATTTGTTATCAAAAGGCAAAAAGCACATTAACTATTCCCCCACGAGCCCACTCAACACGTAAGTTAGGGGCCTCCATGGCTTTTCTAGGAAATATTCCCCTGCATGATATATGTAGAGCAGCCACCTGGTCCACCACACACACATTTACCAAACACTATTGTGTAGATGTGCAATCAAAACAGCAGGCAGCTGTAGGACAGGCTGTTCTCAAAACCCTTTTTCAGACTGCTGCAGCTGGCACTGGTAGCCGCCGCTAATAGAGGGCACTGCTATACATTCTATGCACAGATATGAATTCAGCAGCCCACATGCCTCGAACTGAATATGCTACTTACCAGTATGCATCTGTTCTTGGCATGTAGGGCTGCTGACATTCATATCGCCCTCCCTCCTCCCCGGCGCCTGTAGCAGCTGCAGCTCTCAGAATTACTGTAAGCATGGTCATCACTTTTCTGTATCTACTCCATCACTGCCACAATGGCGAAAAACAATCTGAGGATGGAGAGGATGCCCATGCGCACTGTAGTCCAGGGGAGGAGTCACCTATCCCAGGATACCTCGAAGACTCTTCCAGGACAACAACGTGCAAACATCCGGACCCAACACTAGGCGGCGATCTATGCACAGATATGAATGTCAGCAGCCCTACATGCCAAGAACAGATGCATACTGGTAAGTAGCATATTCATTCAGCTACAAGATGCTGTTGTTGAATACTTTCAAAGTACAGTAGGACTTTGTACAAATTCGAGTTTTACAAGGGTTGCAATGTAATGCACAAACTTAGTAGTCTCAGTACATAGGAATCAATAGGCTTTTTCAGTAAAATGCAATTAAATTACTTTTCGGATTACTTTTACTAACACAGTGCTGTACCCTAGATTCAGCACCGGGGCATTTCCTGAAAAGAGTTGAGTAAATGCGTGTTCGAGGCATATGAGCTGCAGATCACACACTTAGGATAAGATCGCCATCTGGTGTTGGGCTCGGATGATTGCAGGTTGTTGTTGTCTTCGGAAGAAGCCTTTTGGTCACGAGATAGGTGACTCCTCCTCTGGACAACAGTGCGCATGGGCATACACTCCATCCTCAGATTGGTTTTTTCCGCCATTGGGTTCGGATGAACTTTTCCACTCCGGCTGAAAACTTCTGAAAATCCAGCTTTCGAAGCGAAAAACCTTTACAACTCGACGTCGAAATTCATCGGACCGGTTCCAGGCACGGCTAATGGAAAGGACACCTTTTAAAAAATGCCCCCAATGTGGAGCAAAGTTCCCCCACAGTGACCACCACGAGGTCTGCAACCTGTGCCTCTCGCCGGAACAGAACGAATCCAGCTGTCCAGCCTGCGCCGCATTCCGATCCAAGAAAACCATCCGGGACCGAAGAGCTCGACGCGATATCATGGCCAGACCGGCTCCAGAACCAGAGGACATCTTTGCTCAGGGCCCCGATGTACCGGAAGAAGATTCCGAAGAACTCCAAATTATATCCGAAGCGGACGACTCCGATGACCTCATCACTCCGGGGCAACGAGTGAGTACCAGTGCCCCTACCTCAACCCCCCCAAAAAAGGCATTGGTCAAGACTCCGCCAGCTGGCCCCAGTCGCGACCGGAAACTGTCTTCAGAAGCCCCGCCCTCGGGCTCGGCTCCGAAGAAATATAAGCCTACAGGTGGCTTGGGCTCGAGCAAACCACATGTTATAGTACCCACAGTACCCTCGGCACCGAAGACTCAAGACCTCTCGGCAACGAAGCAGGCTCCGAAACCATCGAGACCTATTGATAAACCGGCATCTAAAGCTATCAAGCTCAAAGATTCCCTCTCGGCACCAAAATCTCCACCGGCACCGAAAAGTTCTTCGGCACCGAAATCATCATCGGCACCGAAACAATCATCGGTACCGAAACAACTGTCTAAAGTCCAAAAAGACTCTACCGATCATCCAAAACATAGATCGGAACCGAAAAAATCAGCACCAAAGCCACTTTCGGACAATGAAGAACTTTTTCACCCTGATCCCACGCAAAAAAGGATTTATATCAATCCAAAAACTGGACATGTGACTGCTGTGCCATACAAGAAAAGGAAGCTGGACACAACACCTTCTCCAGCTCCCATAAAGAAGAAGGACTCCGCCACCTCACCCATTCGTCCTTCCTCTCCTATATCACCTCTCACCCCACCCCCCTGCCCCCACCTCCTTCTCCTCTACCATCTCCTTCACATACTCCACCTCCACAGGATGATGATGATGGCTTAGGGGGAAGGGGTGATCCGGATGACCTTAATGATCCTAATGAGCCTTTCACACTCCCGGATACGGCACCCTTCGATGACTGGGCTTACCCTTTACCTGATATTCCTGATCCCACTACATACCCCTCCAAACCCTCCCCTCCAGATGACCACCTAGGGTTTGGGCAGCTGATAAACAGGGCGGCACTTTTCCAATGCGTCACCATGCATTCAGATACACCCGAAGAAGACTTTCTTCTAGACACATTCGAACAGTCTCAAAAATCAGTTCAAATCTTGCCCATGATTAAGGGAGTCATTAAACACGCCACAGAGGTTTTTAAAGACCCTGTCAGAGCTAGGGTTCTTAACCCCCGAATTGAAAAAAAATATAGACCTGCCCCACAAGATCCCGCTCACATTAAAGCACAGCTCCCTCTAGATTCTTCAGTAGTTTCAAACGCAAGAAAGCGGGCTAACTCCCAAACAACAGGAGACACACCACCCCCAGACAAAGAGTCCAAGCTATTAGAGGCCTCGGGCAAAAGAGTTGCAGCACAAGCTGCTAACCATTGGCGTATTGCCAACACACTAGCCCTTATTAGCCCGATATGATAGGGCTCATTATGATCAGATAGAAGATCTTTTACAACACCTACCAGATCAGTACAAATCCCAGGCCAATGACCTCATCCAAGAGGGGAAACTCATATCTAACGCATCAATCAAATGTGCACTAGACGCCGCCGCGGACACTGCTTCTAGGGCGGTCAACACAAGCATACTTCTTAGACGCCATGCATGGCTACGTATTTCAGGCTTTAATCCGGAAGTACAAACAATAATACTTGGTCAACCATTCAACCAAGAGCAACTATTTGGGCCCGCAGTAGATACTGCACTTGAGAAGATGAAAAAAGATAACGAGACTGCTAAATCAATGGGAGCATTACAGTCTCCACAACCACGAGGCTCCTCTTGACGCTCCTTCTATAGGGGAGCCTCCAAAAATATTGGGACAGAAACCTCTTCCACTTTCAAAACCTCCGCGCAAACATCCCCCAACAGAGGATATTTTAAAGGAGGATATAGGGGAAACAACACCAAGGGCTAGCATTATCTTGTAGCTATGACACATATAATCATATACAAATAAATAACATAAGCTTAAAATGTGACTGGAAGCTGTATTCTCTGTGAGCAGGGATGACCGCGTCTCTTTGTCGGTGCGTCAGGCCGGAGTCCTTGCAATTTGTAGATGAAATGTTTCTTTGGCCGAGGTCAAAGGCATGGTCTGTTGGAAAAGCATGGCTTAAATTCTGCTTTAAGAATCAAAACGTAGAAAAGAAACATTCAATGAAGGCCATAGGCGACTCCCTGACTGTGTCTATATGGGGAAACAATACTTGCATACAACAAGCAACCCTGGAGCTAACCGTTACCTGATATGGGATTCCTGGCAACATGCCACAGCAAATTTGATCATTCAACATGAGGTAACTCCCATTAGAAAGTTGGCCAAACGTTGGATTAATCACAGCAGCTGGTGTACCCTGCAGGTGGCAGGACAAGTTTGCCACAGAACCATTACAAGCCCCGTGTAAAGAAATGTCCTGACATTTGAGAGATCCGCTCAGTGCATTTTCACAGTGTGAACCGCTTAGAAACACTTCATTACCCCCACTCCAACATCTGTATTCGTAAGGTAAAACCCAGGATGTCTTGATGTATTCTTTACCCAACCTTTCATATTTACCTGCTTGCATTTGTTTGAGGCAATAGTGAAAGTGAAAAGTAGTGACAGGCAGAGTTATTTTGCCATGGATAAGCCATTCTATAGCTGTTAATTCTGCTACCATAAATGGTAATTTTCCAGTATTTCAATGCTCAGCACTGTACACTTTGCTCCCCTTTGTGCCAGTTCGATCTGTTTATCCTTTGTGCCAGTTCGATCTGTTTATCCGTGAGATTGTATTCTGAAAACAGAGACGACGTGTTGATAAAACGCCAAGGCACATAGCCTGCACGCAAGGATTGTAGCGGCCAGCCTAATAACAGAATAGAACGTAATTGAGACTGGCCATGATGCAGCAGGCCCAAATCTTGTTCTAGTATGTCAGTAGCAGAGGATACAATGTTGTCCAGTGACTATATTCTGGATGATAAAGTTGTTAACCCATTGTCGACTACAAAGAGAGATTTCTCTAAGTTAATACAATCAAGTTCACGTATTCTTTCTGCGGCCTCCGCCTGTGAAACCTTCCATATTTCATTATAAGCAGCAAAAATGCCGGCATATATGAAACGTTTTTGACGCGGTTTTCTCAGTCCTAGCAAGAAATCCCTAAGGTCTGCGTCTTCTTTAAGTAAAGATGAGTGTTGTTTCACATCCTCGAGTGTAGATTTTTGTAACCAGTCAAGGCACAATTTACCTACACTGTATGTTGTTACTACCCCCGGGTGCTGTCGTTGAACATAACGTGGGTCTGGCATATGGATAGTAAAAGTCCTATATTCTATTCAGGAATCTTTCTTGACAGATGTTTGTGTCTGTGGGCCAGAGCAACCATTTTTTCCCAATCAGGATCTGATCTGTTGTTTTGTAGTATTTTGTCTACTGTGACCGCTCCCTGTGTAGTGCTATTACTTACAGGTGTTGGTACAGAAGGTGTGTTCATGTCTTTGATCTTGGCTAATGCAAGGCAAGACGTTTGTTGCACAGTGTCATCAAAAACATTATTTGCTGAGGGATGATACAGGCTCTAAACAAAGCTTCTATCCCCTGCACGTGCCAATCTTTAAAACCCCAGACAGATTTTGTGTCGATTGTGTCTTTCCAAAATTCAAATCCTTGTCTAGACAGTTGGGCAATAAAGGCTGCAGAAGAATCTGTTTTGTAGTAGTGAACATATTTTTCTGTCCTGTTGTGTTCACATTTCTATAGAAAAATGTTTCTGGATCAGATGTATTTTACCCTGAAAAATATGGAAACTTATTTGCAAATGTTTTTGAACTACCCTTTGTTGGTGTAGGACAATGTTCCCAATGGTTAAACATAAATACATTTCTAGGTGTTGCAGATCTGTGCAAGAAATGATGACCATAGTGGGTGTAACAATAAAGCTGTTCATAGTCTGATGAACTCTCGAAGTTTTCATTGTTAGAGAACGCAGCAGACCTTTCTAGATCAGACATCATGTTATTAACAGTCTCAAAGTCCCAATCATCAGAATAGGTACTGGAGGTAATAAAGTCACCTAATGAAATTTTAACTAAATGTGGAATCTTCAAAAGTTCCGTTGGCCGAATGTGTCAAAATCGGTTTTGTCCCAAACTATACCATGCTGTATAGTAACGGCAGTGATGTTCACTGCTGACAAATCTCTTGCTTCACGATGGAAAGATTGGTGTGGTTTTAAAAGTAAGTTCACATTTTTACTTTCAGTGTCCAATCAAATGTATCTGCCGTTCATAAGCACGCTAAGAGTCATTACCAAAGCTAGCCAAAGCAGAAAGAAAAATATTCCTGAAATAATCCATAGTTCAATCCATGGTGAAACCAGATAAGTGACTTTCAGAGAATGAAAACATTCTTGTACTTGTTGTTTGAAGTTTTTTAGGGCTGGCGTTGTTTCAGGCTCACATTGATCCTCAGAAAATGTATCAAAGTTAATGAGGTAGCCAGAAGCAGTAAGGTCAATTGTTGGAATTGCATCAGGATTCGTCGAAATCGCTGGATTCAGTTGATCACGTGTTACGTTTGTGTCGACAGGTGTATCTGGACGAACTATTACTTGAGTTTCTAGAGGGATGAGTTCCATAACATTGCTACTTAGTCCTTCATCTCCTACTGCTGAATCCTCGATGGTTATGAGTCTTTCAGTCTGAACCTCTTGGATAGTAGCGAGAGGAGGGTGTCTGCTACTAGGTTGGAGTCTACGAGGCCTACTATTTAGTATCGGCCACATAGAATGGTTTGATGAGGTCGATTGACACAAATCTTTTCTCCTATTTTCCAGCAAGGGGAGGCAAAATTACTGTTCTAGCTCCGTGGACGGCTAGGACAGGTACTGGTTGTCTGTAAGATGGTCCAAATTCCTTCTTGTCCGCAATCTTCACTCTGAGTAGATCCCCAACGTTTGGGATCCAGACAGGCCTTGCTGGCACTGCCGGTTTTTCCCCAGTGGTGGTTGGCTTAAGCAACACGTTGCTTTGTTTCCATCTTAGTTCATTTAGATCCTGTACAGCCAAACGATCTTTGATATCAAAGGGTTTATTTTCCACCACTGTGCCTTTACATTCTAGATCAGGAACCCACATTCTTGTCCCAAATAGGACCTCATATGGAGTGACCCAACCCAGAGAATTTCTTGGCAAATTATTTAATGAGCGTTGGACCCCATAAAGATGTTTAACCCCATAAAGATGTTTGACCCACCCATCTCCCAAACCTAATACTCTAGCGGTTATAGACTGCTTTATGTCCTGGTTTTTCCTTTCCACAACAGAATTTCCCTCAGTATGAAACAGAGAGGAGTACCGCAATGCTACGCTCAAACTGGACATGGCTTCTTTTTTAGCCCGAGAGCTAAACGCAGGGCACTGGTCAGAATGTAGTGTGCCAATTGAGTATGTGCCGATAAAGACTTGCAAATCTTTTATAAGTTTGAGCGTCAGCTGAGTGCTGAGGCCATATCCATAGGAACCTTGAGCACGAATCCACTGCGACCATTATATATTTATAGTTACTGTCCCTTTGCAAGGGACCGCAGTGGTCCAGGTAAATGCAAGCTAATGGGTTGTCTGAAATCAACAGGGATGTCTGTGCAGGACGTTTCACTGTGGAGACTTTCATCTGTTGGCATATTTCACATTCCAAAACATAGTTTTTAGTCTGTTTCCTAATGCCAGGCCACCAATATCTTTGTTTTAGCAAAGCTACTGTTGCAGAAACACCTGCATGGCAGAGGCTATGCCTTCGTGTGCTGCTAGGATCAGTCCTAATCTACATTCCATGTTTGTAATTACCCTATCCCCCACCCCAGGGATTCGAGCAAAAGGAACGTTGTTCGCATCAATTACATACGAGTACTTGAGTGGAAATTTCTTTGGTAACGCTGCATCACTGCCTTTGCTTGAAGCATTGACAGCCAACAATATCTCACTGTCTATTCTCGTTTTTGAACGAGTGATCGCAGCTACGGAAGCCGTCTGAAAAGCCCCCTTTGCGGCTTCATCAGCCAATGAATTCCCTGCAACGTGAACGCCATCATGTTGATGACTCAGCGTGTGTATCACATGAGCTTTTGGTAGTTCGTTTCTCAACTGAACTACTTGTTCCCAAAGCGTTTTATGCTTTATTGTGCCACCTTTTGCATCTTTGAATCCGTTTTGAAGCCAATTCTGTAAATATTCATTATATGAATGGACACAGTAAAAGGAATCGCACACTATAAGTGTGGGGAATTCACAGTCTGTATTCTCAAGTGCCAGTTTAAATGCTTGTAGTTCAGCTCGCTGAGCTGTACAGTCTCCTAGAGATTGAGTTTTAGTGACCATTGGTCGGAAATTACCATCGCGCGTGCGACCTTTAACGATTGGGCAGGCTGCACTGTAAGTTTGCTTACTCCCTGTAGCAGATTGTGCTGATCCGTCAGTATAAATTTGTACTGATCGAGAGGCAGAATTTCAGTGGGCAGATGACATTCATGTTCATATTGCAGGAGCGCTTGTGTAGTGAGGGCTGCGATTAAGATACATACATTGCTATGTTGACATAAGCGCGTTAGATGTTAGAAAGCCATCTTGCCACTTTTTGCTGCCCTTGCACACGACACTGTAGATACATGTTATTATTTGAAAAATGCTTGCTCGCCTTTTTCTTCACATGAGAACTGTCTGTTGTTCACATCCCTAGACGTGTGCGTCGTCCTTGGTCTGAACATTGTGTAAAGAAACAGTCTGGGTTGCCAGACAATGCATGTTTTTGAGTTCTGGTTGATCGGCTCACTATTTAGCCATAACACGCACGCAGCTGCAAATACCTGAAAGTCGAGTGCTTTTAATATTGCAGACTGCATGCTTTACACCCATTCGGAAGAAGAGCTTTCCCAGGAGCAGAGTACACCTGATCCTGTGATGTGATTCCACTAAGCTGATCTTTACGGTATGGGGTTCCCCATTCAAGCCTAGAGACCTTCTACTAGTCTAATAATATTAGTTTACTAGCGAAAGGAAGGTGGCTGTATTCCACTGTCATTATATTATGATTTCTCCTTTCATTTTCTATGGTATTGTAACAATGCTTATGGTTTTGATTTTAATCATTTGTCTGCTTATGTTAGCCAAAGTACTGCATCTTAGGACACGTAGTTTATAAAATAAACCTTTTAAACTTTACCATGTCTCTGATTACTCTTGTTGTGGACTGATATGAGAATAATTACGAACAGGTATTTCTGATTCCCACCATTCCTGAGAGTACTCTAAGTCGCTTGTTCTGGGTTGTCTATACATTGGGACCCCCGAGATAATACGGATAACGAATGAGACACTGATGCTGGTCGGATAGGGGTTCTGAGGTGAGTTTTTGGTACACCACAATTCACTGACGTCCTGGTTTCCTGCGCATAGTTCTGTGCATGAGCAGAATCCCTGCAACACTTGTGTTTTTAAATCACGATCAAAAACATATTCAACATCTGTTGCAGCAAGAAAATTAATCCATTGTATCCATCTAGGATGTAAAGCTTTTGCATTTGGAGTGCTCGCTTTTGTAACCGCCTCTAAGGCTGGTACTGGAGTCACGACAATAATGCGTTTCCCCTCGGCTAGAGCTCTTCTTTGCTACAGCGGTTTGAACTGCTGTCAGTATCTTTTCTGATGAAGTGAAGCGCATTTCTGCTTGTGTATACAAATGTGATTTGTATGCTATTGGTACTTTTTCACCCTCAGAAAATGTAATATTGGTGAATGTGCATTGACCCAAAATTATTCGAATTACTTTTTTTACGCATGTTTGTAAGTGATTTGCTGCTAACATGTTAGCTTGGAGTGAACGCAGGATGTCTGTGTGTTCCTGTGTCCAATGTTTTGTTGTAAAATCAGGTTTGATTAATTCATAGAGAGGTTTAACCCTTTCTGCGTAATTTAGAATGCAAGTTCTTGCAAAATGTAAGAAACCCAAGATGGATTGTAAGTTTTTCAGCGGTTTTGGAGGTTGGAGCAGCGCACTCTTTTCTAAAAAGTTAGCTGCCAGGCTCTTGCCTTCACTTGAAAGCTCATATCCTAGGAAAAGGACAATGAGATGGGCAATTCTGGATTTTTTTTAAGTTGAATTGATAGCCCTCAGAGGCGAAGCCCAGTATAATGGTAATTCACCCTGTTCAAGTGTCTATCTAGGTCATCGTCTGTCAGATAGATGTCATCGATGTATGACAATGCCTCGTTATCATAAATTTGTAGAAACTCTGTTTCCCTTGCTGAGAATAACCCTGGGCTGTTTTTGAACCCTTGTGGGAGTCGACAAAATTGACCCTCAGTCCCCATTATTGAGAAAGCTGTTAAGTACCTGCTTTCAGGTGCTATGTGTTGACAAAAGAAACCATTTGAAATGTCCAATGTGGTTTTATATTTTTTACACACAATGGTATTCATTAATGCTGTACTATGCATTTTGCACTGCAAATGTTTTGGAACAATTGTTCAAGTGTCTGTAATCCAAAACTAGACGATATGTATTGTCTGATTTGTATACAGGAAACATTGTCCATTGAGGAGGTGCATGTTTCAATCACCCCTTGGTATTCAAGTTGATCGAAGATCTCCCTGTCCTGTTTTTTAGGTTCTTGCTTTATTGGGTACTGCCTTTATGCAGTAGGTTGAGTTTTTTTTTTTTTTTTTTAGCTGTATTTTGTGACTCACCATCATCCCTTCCTACATGATTTTTGTATAATGCTGGAGCCTGGGCTACTGCCCATTTCCTGGCATGAGTATATTTTAGGTGAATTGGAATATGCTTGGAGAAGGCTGGCATAATGAGGTCCTCGCCATGTGGGCATTCCCTGACAAATGTTGGTGGCCAGTCCTGTTCTGCTAGAAGTATATCATAACCCCTTGATAGTTTCTCCCAAAAGAGTGCTTTCACTTTTCTTGGTATGTCTCTCTCCATCCGGAGTGTTATTTCATATAACTTATGTGGAGTACTAACCCTGGTGTCAACAGTCTCTACTGTGATGTACTCATTCAAGTCCACTATCTCCAGAAGTTCCTTCAGGTTCTGGTGAGCTATTGGTACTTCTGCTGCACTGCCCAGCATTGTCTGAGCCCATTCTCCGTTCTTGAGCTGTGTTTTCAGTATTCTCGGCAAGTCTGATCTTCAGACCTGCTACCCTCTTTTTGGTGAATTGAGGTTTTGATTTATTTTTCTGAACGTGTTGATAGTCTTTGGACTTCACGCGTTCTTCTTTGGGATCAGACCGTCCTCTTCTTTCTGATGTCTGTGACTATATCTGAAAGGTACAAGAGGATCATGTATCAGTATCTTGATACCTGTCAGGTTTTCTAAAAGTATCCCTATTCCTGAGGTTATACCTCCTTTCAGAGGGCTCATTTTTAGGAGACCTACCTCGGGATTGAGAACGTGTCTCTTTTGGATTTTGTTTATTAGTTTCCCACTTCTGTTTAGAAGGTGTAGGATTTTGAATATTAGAGTCCTTCTCTGGAACTTCAGACCGTTTTGGCTTCAAAGGTTTTCCACCCAAACTCTCTGCCTAATTCTTCATAAGATTTTTCTATTATTCTGGGTATTTCATGTTGATGTTCTGTTACATCAAATTCCCTTAAGCGTTGGCGGATCGCCACTGATGCTGCCTCCCCTTTAATATTAGATAATATTATTGTTGAGACCTGGTCGAAGTTTTTCAGTAATTTCATACCTAAATTCAGAGCAGGCTCTGCCCTGTATTAGTTTTGAATTTGTTTCAGGACATCTGGTATTACTGCAACTGACGGAACTCCATGTGTTTTAGTATAGATGGCAGTAAAGACTGTGCCCCAAGTGGTGCAGTCTTCCAGTTGTGGTGTGATCCCCATTGGTAAACAGATTGTCAGGATTCTGTGTTTCTCATAAGGGCTAGTATTTGGAAATACTGCTTTGATTTGAGTAATTTTTTTAGCTATCCAGAATGGAATTTGTTCACGTTTTGTGGGCATTTTACCCATGACTGCATGTAAAGTCTGTGGGGTAATTTTTAGCGTATACCCTTGAGGGGTTTGATTTGGAATGGTTATTGGTGGTTGGACTGTGTAAGTCCGCATTACATATTGGACATATTGGACTAATTGTACATTTTTATTAACTCTTGTAGTTGAATAAGTAATTCCTCGTCTGACATTTCTTTGATGTGAGGATGAGGTGTGTAGCCTGCTAGAATGGGCCATTTTGCTCCTGGTCTACCTAGTGGACCAAGCCTGGTAATGTAATGTTTTTGTGATGTTTTAGGGCGCCTTTAACCAGAGATTATGCTCCTGGTATGTGAGTGGAATTTCAAAATCCTCGAAAGGAATATATTCCTCAAGTGGTTAATCTTCTTTAAAGAAGTGAAATATTTGTGTTACTGGATTTGATTCTGGGAATACAATCCATGAATAGAATGCCTCTATCCGAAAGGATTCGTGTGCCTCTATCACGAAAACTGCTCTACCACTTCTTGGTGTTAGGCCGTGTTTTATAAGGTTTATAGTGATGGCTCTCCTTAAGTTTGGAGAGATGTTTAGAACACCCTCATCGGTTTCTTTTAAACCTGTAAAATTAAAAGCTGTTACGACTGGATCAGCCACAGCTACACCGGTGTTAGTATCCCCGTTCAGGGACATTGTTTTTGAAAAATGTAGAGCAAGTTTCAAGGAAAGAAAGATAAGGTGCCCAATATTTTGGAACACTGTATCCTTCAATGTTGAACAAACCAAACAGCTATTATATAGGATTTTTGTCCTATTCAGCTTTGGCGATTACTTAACCCTACCCACTCCAGACGTCTTATGGAGTATGTGAATAAGGATCTCTGAGAAAAGCACGACTGAGTTACTCAGTATCTAGCGTTAAATTAGTGCCTTTCCAAACGGGCGCCATGTAGTGTAGTTCCTATTTCCCTAATAGGCTCTGTTCATTGGAATAATATACCCTATAGATTTGGCATAGGACTGAGGTCAGTATGTCCCTATTAAACTTAATTAATTTGTGCCAGCTAACTCAGAGGCCACTAGAAACTCCTTGTAAACAAGAAGGGATTAGTTTCTAGCAACCGCATAAACATGACAACTTTGTTTCCCTTTAGAATCGGAACACTCTCAGAATCATGGAAACAACAGATAACAGTTTCACTCAGCTAATCGTGCATGCTTAGTTTCTTCAGAGTTACACAAAAAGAATAGACAGGTGTTTCAATAAAAGGATTTATTGAACAGTCTTGTTTCTTGTATAAGCGATATAAGCTGTTACAATCACAAGACAGTATGAAAGATATATTATGTACAGCGTAAGCAGTAGAAAGAATAATACTGCGCTAGCATTATCTTGTAGCTATGATGCACATATTCATGTACATAAATAACTTAAGCTAAAAAAGGGAGTACTGATAAGATGCTTCTCTAACTAGTTCTACCCCAGTCTACCTAATCTAAGTGTAGTACAAGTTAAGAATTAGGTGATGTATTCTATAGTATGGTAGGCTATAGTTTAGTGTGCTAAGTCTGGTATGCCAAGAGTCCCTTTAGGTTCTAGTCAACTCCATACCTTAAGAATGAGAGAGGTGGGAATCTCTTTCCGGGTCTCGAATTCGAACACCCCGCGAAGGGAGTCAAAACATTGGAAGCTGGATTATCTGCGAGCAGGGATGACCGTGTCTCTTGTCAGTGCGTCAGGCTGGGACATGGGCTCCTCTAAAGTCGAGGTCGCCTCCTACTTGTTTGGGCAAGGGAAGGTATATTTATACCCGGTAGGTGCCTTGGAATGTTAGCATTGACGTAAAGTCAGGCAGAGGAAGAAGTCCAGAATGTACCCTTAAGTAATAGCTGTTCATGTATAATTAATGAGTTCTTGGAGAAATCAATACTCCTGTGCTAGGGGAACTCCCAAGAGCTTAAGGGTCTGGTTTCTAAGAACTCGTTGTGACGTTGGGGTGGACGGATGTAGGTGACCATGCCTGTATTTGGATAGCCTGGCTAATGCCTAAATAAGGACTGGGATCTTATGCCTATAAAAGGGCAATGCGAATTGTGCCTGTATCATCTATCATGAAAACCTATATATGGACACCTAAAGCGGAATGCAACAAAGTAGGGACCACAGGAATCTCACCCTCCCAGGCCAGTGTGGCAGTGTGGATTGTGATCAGAGTTTTTGCGTCCCTTTATACTCTGAATCGGATATGTAAGTAAGTAAGGAAGGAGATCTGAAAAACCTGTTCAGGCAAACATGCAGATTATGGGGTACCGAGAAAAAGGAGTACACCCTTACCCCTGTGTTGCGATGTCTCCAGACATTAGTTAAATCCCATCCATCCGCCCATCCATTCAGCACAATAGAGTTGTCGGTGGCAGCCGCACCCCGAAGTGGGAGAAAAGATATATCTACCCCGTGTCCAACACACTATTAAAGTCTCCACCAATTAACCACGGGACCTCACACCATTTCCTCATCGCTAGGGATAGCTTGCTAAAGAACTGACTTTGATCTACATTTGGGGCGTACACGTTTTCTGAGAAAATATGTCGCCCGTCTAATCTGCCCTTCAATAGCACATATCTACCCTATTTGTCTGTAAGGACCACGTCTATTGCAAAAGGCATACCCGGACGGATCCAAATGAGGGCTCCCCTTGCAAATGGAGAGTAGTCCGTGGCATATACCTTACCCCTCCATTTGCGTTGTAGCCTGTTTCCACCGCATTTATATGCGTCTCCTGCAGCATCGCTATACGCACATTGTCTCTCTTAAGATATGAGTATACTGCATATCTGCGGGATGGCGTTCGGAGACTGTAAGAAACTGGCTCTATATATACTGTACCAAAGTGAGGTACAGTGTGTATAGAGTCCAAGGGTCTCCAGAGGTATGGCCGAGGTTAAAGTTAGATAGAACCTTACTCTCTAAAGTGGTAGCTTGGTCGAGCAGTAAGGCAGTATCAGAGGACAGTGTTAAGCATTTGATGTACACACTCAGTTAGCAAATGAATCCACACACTCAAGAACTGAACTCTAGGCCAATTGTTTTTGTATAAAAAATATACTGTTTTATTTCTAGAACCAAGCAAGCCTGGTACAGGTAAGCATGTAAATACTTTTCAGCTACAAGATGCTGTTGTTGAAAACTTTCAAAATACAGTAGGACTTTGTACCAATTCGAGTTTACAAGGGTTGCAATGTAATGCACAAACTTAGTAGTCACAGTACATAGGAATCAATAGGCTTTTTCAGTAAAATGCAATTAAATTACTTTTCGGATTACTTTTACTAACACAGTGCTGTATCCTTGATTCAGCACCGGGGCATTTCCTGAAAAGAGTTGAGTAAATGCGTGTTCGAGGCATATGAGCTGCAGATAACACACTTAGGATAAGATCGCCATCTGGTGTTGGGCTCGGATGATTGCAGGTTGTTGTTGTCTTCAGAAGAAGCCTTTTGGTCACGAGATAGGTGACTCCTCCTCTGGACAACAGTGCGTATGGGCATACACTCCATCCTCAGATTGGTTTTTTCCGCCATTGGGTTCGGATGAACTTTTCCACTCCGGCTGAAAACTTCTGAAAATCCAGCTTTCGAAGCGAAAAACCTTTACAACTCTACGTCGAAATTCATCGGACCGGTTCCAGACACGGCTCATGGAAAGGACACCTTTTAAAAAATGCCCCCAATGTGGAGCAAAGTTCCCCCACAGTGACCACCACGAGGTCTGCAACCTGTGCCTCTTGCCGGAACATAACGAATCCAGCTGTCCAGCCTGCGCCGCATTCCGATCCAAGAAAACCATCCGGGACCGAAGAGCTCGACGCCATATCATGGCCAGACCGGCTCCAGAACCAGAGGACATCTTTGCTCAGGGCCCGATGTCCCGGAAGAAGATTCCGAAGAACTCCAAATTATATCCGAAGCAGACGACTCCGATGACCTCATCACTCCGGGGCAACGAGTGAGTACCAAAGCCCCTACCCCAACCACCCCAAAAAAGGCATTGGTCAAGACTCCGCCAGCTGGCCCCAGTCGAGACCGAAAACCGTCTTCAGAAGCCCCGCCCTCGGGCTCGGCTCCGAAGAAATATAAGCCTACAGGTGGCTCGGGCTCGAGCAAACCACATGTTATAGTACCCACAGTACCCTCGGCACCGAAGACTCAAGACCTCTCGGCAACGAAACAGGCTCCGAAACTATCGAGACCTATTGATAAACCGGCATCTAAAGCTATCCAGCTCAAAGATTCCCTCTCGGCACCAAAATCTCCACCGGCACCGAAAAGTTCTTCGGCACCGAAATCATCATCGGCACCGTAAAGTTCTTCGGCACCGAAATCATCATCGGCACCGAAACCATCATCGGTACCGAAACAACTGTCTAAAGTCCAAAAAGACTCTACCGATCATCCAAAACATAGATCGGAACCGAAAAAATCGGCACCAAAGCCACTTTCGGACAATGAAGAACTTTTTCACCCTGATCCCACGCAAAAAAGGATTTATATCAATCCAAAAACTGGACATGTCACCGCTGTGTCATACAAGAAAAGGAAGCTGGACACAACACCTTCTCCAGCTCTCATAAAGAAGAAGGACTCCGCCACCTCACCCATTCGTCCTTCCTCTCCTATATCACCTCTCACCCCACCCCCTGCCCCTTTACCATCTCCTTCACATAAACCACCTACACATGATGATGATGATGGCTTAGGGGGAGGGGGTGATCCGGATGACCTTAATGATCCTAATGATCCTTACACACTCCCGGGTACGACACCCTTCGATGACTGGGCTTACCCTTTACCTGATATTCCTGATCCCACTACATACCCCTCCAAACCCTCCCCTCCAGATGACCACCTAGGGTTTGGGCAGCTGATAAACAGGGCGGCACTTTTCCATGGCGTCACCATGCATTCAGATACACCCGAAGAAGACTTTCTTCTAGACACATTCGAACAGTCTCAAAAATCAGTTCAAATCTTGCCCATGATTAAGGGAGTCATAAAACACGCCACAGAGGTTTTTAAAGACCCTGTCAGAGCTAGGGTTCTTAACCCCCGAATTGAAAAAAAATATAGACCTGCCCCACAAGATCCCGCTCACATTAAAGCACAGCTCCCTCTAGACTCTTTAGTAGTTTCAAACGCAAGAAAGCGGGCTAACTCCCAAACAACAAGAGACACACCGCCCCCAGACAAAGAGTCCAAGCTATTAGAGGCCTCGGGCAAAAGAGTTGCAGCACAAGCTGCTAACCATTGGCGTATTGCCAACACCCAAGCCCTTATTAGCCCGATATGATAGGGCTCATTATGATCAGTTAGAAGATCTTTTACAACACCTACCAGATCAGTACAAATCCCAGGCCAATGAGCTCATCCAAGAGGGGAAACTCATATCTAACGCATCAATCAAATGTGCACTAGACGCCGCGGACACTGCTTCTAGGGCGGTCAACACAAGCATACTTCTTAGACGCCATGCATGGCTACGTATTTCAGGCTTTAAGCCGGAAGTACAAACAACAATACTTGGTCAACCATTCAACCAAGAGCAACTATTTGGGCCCGCAGTAGATACTGCACTTGAAGATGAAAAAAGATAACGAGACTGCTAAATCAATGGGAGCATTACAGTCTCCACAACCACGAGGCTCCTCTTGACGCTCCTTCTATAGGGGAGCCTCCAAAAATATTGGGACAGACACCTCTTCCACTTTCAAAACCTCCGCGCAAACATCCCCCAACAGAGGATATTTTAGAGGAGGATATAGGAGAAACAACACCAAGGGCCGAAGTCGGGGCAATACCAACACCCGCACCTCTCCAGCCACTAAACAGTGACTTGCCTCCACTCCCCCCAGACCATTCCACTCCGGTCGGGGGAAGACTCCAACAGTTCCTACCTGTCTGGAATTCCATTACAACAGACAAGTGGGTAAGACAAATTATCCAGTTTGGTTACTGCCTCGAACTCACAAACACCCCCCCACACATACCACCCAAACACCGTCCAATGTCACCACACCATCTTACACTCCTCAGACAGGAAATTCGGTCCTTGCTTCAAAAACAGGCAATAGAACCAGTTCCACTCCAACATCAGGGTACAGGAGTATATTCTCTATACTTCCTAATCCCCAAAAAGGACGAGACGTTAAGACCCATACTCGACCTCAGACTCCTAAATCAGTACATACACTCAGATCACTTCCATATGATCACTCTTCAACAAGTGCTCCCACTACTTCAACAAGACGATTTCCTTGCCACATTAGACCTCAAGGACGCATAATTTCACATCCCCATGCATCCTGCTCACAGGAAGTACCTAAGATTTGTGGTAGACGGACAGCACTATCAGTCTACGGTCCTCCCGTTCGGAGTAACAACTGCACCCAGGGTATTCACCAAATGCCTAGCAGTAGTGGCAGCGCACCTCAGGAGACAACAAATCCATGTCTTCCCGTATCTCGACGATTGGCTCATAAAAGCCAATACTTTCGACAAATGCGTTCTCCACACTCACCGCACTATTCAAACCGTACACAACTTGGGATTTACCATCAACTATCCCAAATCTCAACTGCAACCCTCCCACATACATCTGGGAGCCACCATAAATACTTCCAAGGCCAAAGCTTATCCCAGCACAGCCAGGATAGCCAACATACAAAACCTCATCTTAAAATTTCAAACTCAACACTCTCTTCCAGCAAGAGTGTTTATGCAACTATTAGGCATGATAGCGTCATGCATGTCCATTGTGCCTCACGCACGACTTCAAATGCGTCCCTTGCAAGAATGTCTAGCACAACAGTGGAACCAGGCTCACCTACAACTTACCGATGTGGTGTTGGTGGACAGTCGCTCACTTCGCTCACCGTCAACCTGTCCAAAGGCGACCGTTCTTAGAGCCTCTTCCACAAATAGTGCTGACAACCGACTCATCTCTCACAGGGTGGGGAGCCCATCTCCTACAACACACCAACAACAAAAACTGCTCCATATCAATCACCTAGAACTTCTAGCGGTGTTCCTAGCACTGAAATCTTTTCAAGTACATCTAAGGAACAAAACTGTCCTCATCCGCACAGACAACATGACGACCATGTATTACATACAAAAACAGGGGGGGACACATTCTCTCCAACTGTCCCAACTCGCACAGAACATTTGGAGATGGGCAATTCCCCAAAACATCTACCTGGTAGCGGAACACCTTCCAGGGGTTCACAAACAGATTGCCGATCTCCTAAGTCGACAGACACAACAAACCCACGAATGGGAATTACACCCCAAAGTCCTACTCCCATTGTTCCAAAAATGGGGCCAACCAGACATAGACCTGTTCGCCACACACGAAAACGCAAAATGCCCAACCTTCGCCGCCAGGTTTCCACACCCACAGTCGAAGGGCAATGCAATATGGATGAACTGGTCAGGCAGATTTGCGTACGCTTTTCCGCCTCTCCCACTCATTCCATTTGTGGTACGCAAGCTCAAACAACAGTCTCTGAAACTGATTCTAGTAGCTCCCACTTGGGCACGTCAACCCTTGTTCAAGACACTTCTGGAACTCTCGCTAGTTCCACATCAAAAACTGCGCCTTTCCCCGGCCTTATTAACCCAGAACCATGGAGAAATCAGACACCCAGATCCACAGCAACTGAACTTGGCGATCTGGCTCCTGAAGTCTTAGAGTTCGGTTACCCCAATCTCCCACCAGACTGTATGAATATCATAAAATAAGCTAGAAGACCTACTACTAGGGCATGTTATGCTGCAAAATGGAAAAGATTTGCCATTTACTGCACTAACAATAATATACGTCCACTGGATGCTTCCATCCAAAACATTATTTGCTATTTACTACACTTGCAAAGATGCAATTTAGCGTATTCCTCCAAACGTCTACACCTAGCAGCCTACTTACAAAATCGACAACACTTGTCACTATTTAAGGTACCAGCGATCAGAGCCTTTATGGAAGGTCTTAAAAGAATTATTCTTCCCAGATTACCACCTTCTCCAGTGTGGAATCTAAATATTGTTCTAACAAGGCTCATGGGCCCTCCATTTGAACCTATGCATAAATGCGAACTGCAATTCCTTACATGGAAAGTGGCTTTCCTTATTGCAATCACATCCCTGCGAAGGGTAAGTGAGATACAGGCTTTAACTATTGAAGAACCATTCCTACAACTACATCGTAACAAAGTGGTTCTTAGGACAAACCCAAAATTCCTACCAAAAGTCATATCCCCTTTCCATCTTAACCAATCAGTCGAGCTGCCAGTCTTCTTCCCTAATCCAGACTCAATAGCTGAGAGAGCCCTTCATACCTTAGATGTTAAAAGAGCCTTGCTTTATTACATCAACAGAACCAGACCTTTTCGCAAAACCAAACAATTGTTTGTTGCTTTCTCTCCACCACATAAAGTAAACCCCATTTCAAAATCAGGTATAGCCAGGTGGATAGTTAAATTTATCCAAATATGTTACCAAAAAGCTAAACGCACTCTTACAGTTCCCCCTAGAGCGCACTCCACACGTAAAATAGGGGCTTCCATGGCATTCTTAGGGAACATTCCCTTAGAAGATATTTGCAAAGCAGCCACATGGTCTACCACACACACCTTCACTAAGCATTACTGTGTTGATGTGCAATCCAAACAACACGCTTCCGTAGGCCAAGCTGTCCTAAAAACTCTATTCCAAACTGCTGCAACAGATACAGGTGACCACCGCTAGGGGAGACACTGCTATATAGTCTATCCTAAGTGTGTGATCTGCAGCTCATATGCCTCGAACGGAATATGCTACTTACCAGTATGCATCTGTTCTTGGCATGTAGTGCTGCAGAGCCACACACGCCCACCCACCTCCCCGGGACCTGTATCTGTTCCAGCATTGTCTTAATTAGACATTACACATGGACATCCTTTCTCTTTATTCTTATACACACCATCATTTCCCATCATGGCGAAAAACAATCTGAGGATGGAGTGGATGCCCATGCGCACTGTTGTCCAGAGGAGGAGTTACCTATCTCGTGGCCAAAAGGCTTCTTCCGAAGACAACAACAACCTGCAATCATCCGAGCCCAACACCAGATGGCGATCTTATCCTAAGTGTGTGGCTCTGCAGCTCTACATGCCAAGAACAGATGCATACTGGTAAGTAGCATATTCCTTTAGTTAGTTATACGATTTTTAAAGAATATTCTTGTATTTCAAAAGTTGACATTAAGAAACTTTTTCACATAGAATTACCAATGTTATCCTGTGGGAGAAAATTCACTTAGCAGGTAAGTTACTTTTAGTTTAACAATACTTTTCTTACTCAGTGCTGGATACCTAGATTCAGCACTGGGACATTTCCTGAAAACAGTTGAGAAAATGCGTTTTAGTTAATCGGGTGATTTTTAAGGAATATTCTCAGTTTTCAAAAGTCGACACTTAAAAACTTTTTGGGAGAAAAAGTTTCAATGTTATTCTATGAGGAAAAAGAGGTTATCGGTTTCCAGGTAGGTAATCGGTCCTTGGAGTTAGGGTCCTGGGGTTAGACGCATGGGTGTCCCAGGGTCAGTGATGCACTGTTGTTGCACCCTCAACTCGGGCACCCGGGTGCAGAGTGTTGAGGTCCAATGTTTTCCTATGGAGGATAGGGGGACTCCGGTTGGTGGCTGCTGGCAAGCAGGCCACGGGGTTGTGGGAGCAAAGCTCCTAGGTTTAAGCTCAGGGGAAGTTGGGGACCAAGTTAGTACAAAAGGGGCACCCTCAGCGGCACTAGGGCGGCAGGGTGCTGTTTTGAAGTCGGGTGCCCTGTTGATTTCAATGGAGATTCTCTGGGACAAAGAAACACTGCAGGCTCGGGGATGAGGATCTTCCAGGAGCGACCACCACTTCGAGGGGTAAGTAGGGATGTAGAGGGTTGGTTAGGCACCGCTGGGTTGGGCTTACAAGTGCGTGGGGCGTCTGGTGCAGGTGTTCACGGGAGAAACAGCTTGGAAAGTGAAGGCAGGCAGGTCCTCTGGGGTTTTTGAGGTTGCTGTCCGCTGGACACGCATGGGTTTTGCAGGAGCCCGTCCTCTTGTTAGCTCTGCACGGCTTCTCGTCCTTCTTCTCTTCTTTTTCTTGTGGTTGCTGGATCTGAGGAAGGAAGGTTCAGGGGGCCCCTAAATACTAAATTTAGAGGTTATAGAGGTAGGTAAAGGGCAGGGATCAATGGGGTGAGTACACCCCCTATTGTGCCAATCTCCAGTGGGAGGGGGCAGGAGCCTGTCCCTGGTTGTCTGGGTCCCCCCATCCTCAAGATGGCAGGGACTCGAGGTTGTGCTTCACCTCGCCTCCCCCACCCTAGGGGTGAAGTTGGCAGAGGTGGGCACACCTCTCTTCCTCACTTGTTTTTCCCGCCGGTTCTCCCACCCAACGTGGGGGGTAGAACCAGTGGGGACCAGTTGCTGAGAGTAGCAAGTGGTCTGGATAGGCTCCCAAAGGCGGTATGCTTTTGTAGCTTCTCCTTTGTGATCTTTGCCCATCTTGGGGGAGGAGGCTTGGCACCTCGTCTTAGGATGTGCATTGTTTCAGGCCCCCAAGAGCGGCAAGCTCTCGACCCAGGGGTCCAGAAACATGTCTGGTGGTGGCAGCCACTCAGTCATGTCACTGTAGGTTGGTCGAGTTTCAGAGGGCATCTCTAAGATGCCCTCTGTTGTGCATTTTACATTAAATCCCACAATGGCATTAGTGTGGGTTTAATGTGCTGAGAAGTTTGATTCCAAACTTCCCAGTCTTTAGTTTAGCCATTATGGTGCTGTGGAGTTCGTAATGACAACCTCCCAGCACCATATACTCTTAATGGCAGCACTGCACTTACAGTGCCCAGTAATGGACCTGGGTGCTGTAGGGGCACAGGGCTCATGCACCTGTACCCTCACCACTGGCATAGGGCACCCAGCTAGAGGGGTGACTGATGTATGCCAGGGCAGTGGTTTGAGGGCATGGCACACAGGAATGTGTGCCATGTCGACTCTTCGTTTTGTTATGCACGAAGACACGCAGTCTGCAAAGGCAATGTGTGAGTGTCAGGGGACAGGGCCTCTAAGGGTGGCACAATAAGTGCTGCAGCCCTTAGGGGCCTTCTCTGGTCACAGTGCACTGGGTACCTGTGGTACCATTTACCAGGGGCTGACCTGTGGCCAGAGATGCCAATTGGGTTTAGGCTTCAATGCAGTTTTAGGGAAGGAACACAGGCCCTGGGCACCTGATTGGCAGGAGCCCAGGGCACACTCAGTCAAAGCACATCAGCAATTCAGCAAAAAGTAGGGGCATACCATACAGGAAAGAGGGCACTTTCTCACAGAGACCCCTCACATTCCATTTGATTATCATGTGACCCATCCTAGAACTGATTCATACAGGCAGTGAAGTGTACTTCGGACCACACCCATAGCCGTGAATGGCAGACGGTTATGCACTGCTACATCTCCTGTATCCCCAATGGTAACTCATGTGTTTGAAGGGGAAAGGGATAAACCAACAGAGTGAAGGAACAACATTACACGAGCGACCCTCACAACCTTGAGGTGTTGCCCGAACTTGACATTCAGCAGCACAACTGCTTGTCCTACTGGTTCCCAATAGATGGGAGAGATAGAGGGATGTTTAACCATGCAGGGTATACCGCTATGCATCCCCCAGTGTCATGTAATTATACATCAACATAAAAGGGTAATGTTTAACAGCCCACAGAGGCACCGAGAAGCACCTAATGTACCACCCCAAGTTCAAGCCCCATCGTGGCCAATTGTCAGTATACAAACATCTTACCCAAAGGCATTTCAAGTGACAGTACTTAAAGTGAGTGCCAGACACAATCTCCTTTCATACAATACCATCTGCCGTCTGTGGCGTGACATCTGGCATTCTCATCGAAACCTTGTCTGAAGAGTCCGCCACGTACGAGCCCCATCCCCTGAGGAAGGAAGGGAGGTATCAGCTTTGTGTTCTGGCTCCGCAGTTTCTGCCATTTGCTCCTCTATACGGACCACCACCTGCCGCTCCCGTCTGATCTGGTCCGGACCTGATGCCGCCAATAGTCCAAGGAATTGCCTCCTAGGCCATGGCCGCCGAGGTCCCCTTCCTCCTGCTTCCTTATTCCATGCAGCTGAAGTGCCTGCAGGCTCTGGGACCGAGTACTTGCCCAACGTCTCAAGCCAGTCCCAAGCGTCCTGCGGTGTCAAAAAACCTTGACTTCCCATCTAAGACTACACAGAGGTTCGCAGGAAACCGCAAGGAGTAAGAGATGTCCAGTTGACTAAGCTTTTGCTTGACTGGCAAGAAAGACCCTCGATGGCACTGGACTTTAATTGTGTAATCGGGAAAGAACAAAACCTTGGTGTTCTCGAACTTGACCTTGTCTAGCTTCCTAGTCTCCCGCAGGATCACGTCGCAATCCCTGAAATGCAGCAGTTTAAAGATGAGTGTTCATGCTTGGTCGCCTGGGGCCTGCTTCCTTCCCGGTACACAGTGTGCCCTCTCCATGGTAAAGAAAGGGTAGATCTCTGTATGTGGTAGTATGTTCTTGAGCCATTGCTCCATGAAAGTGACCTCATCTTGTCCCTCCGCTCCTTCTGGTAGCCCAATCAGCCATACATTATTCCGCCTAGAGCGGCCTTCTGCGTCCTCCATCCGCTCTTCAAGGTATCTTATACTGACCTCATGGGCATTTTGCTGCTTCTCCTGGAATTTTGTGGCCGACTTCAGGTCTGCCACGTCTTGTTTCACAGCAGTGACTCGTTCTTTTAATTTCCGATGGTCTGCGTGCAACACTTTGAGGTCCAGGGCAACCTTATCCAACTTGGCTTCCCTCGATTCACGAGAACGCTTGATTGCATTCAGGCTAGCATCCAAGCGGTCATCAGGGGGCTTCTGCCCCTCCACTGGTTGCGTTTGGTCTGCTTCATTCATGCCTGCGAGGAGGCCCACAAGCGAGAACCTCTGGTTCGCCCCATCTATCCAACAGGCCTCCCCAACTCGCCACCAGGGTCTCAAGTCGGCAATGGGTAATTCAGCGTCCTATTCCGGGCCACGTGGTCGCCCCTTGTATGCAATGCGCAGGAGTACAGTCTGGGGCAGTCCCAAGTGCAGACCGGGTGCAATTCTACAAAGGTGCGATCAGCACTCAGCCCGTGACGCAGTCTTCCTGCCTTCCTGGCTGCCCACGTGTGAGTCCAACATCCCAATATTCATAAGGTTCCTCAAGTAAGTGCCCTCAAATCACTATTCCGCAGACCAATTGCCTAGCGCTGTGTCCCAGAGTTACTCTTCCAGCTGTGAGATGAGCTCTGATATCCCCCCGGGCCGAAGGGATCCACGTAGCTTCCAGGGCCCGCCAGTATCGGTCTCCTTCACTCACCCCATGTCCTCTCCTGCTCGGCGTGTCTCAGCGTCCGTCACTTCGCCACCGCTCTGGTTCCTGCCACCAATTCAAGCCAGTGCCACTCCAGAGCCCTGATACAAGGAGTGAGGCCCCAGCACACGCAGGCCCCGGGGCGCCACGCAGCACACTTAGTTTGGTGCGCCTGTATGCGCTTGTGCCTTCCTCCAGGGGCCGCACCCAGCAGTGGACCATCTCTTTTCTTGTCCCAATCAGGCGCCTCTGTGCTCGGCCCTGCCCATCCTCCGATCAGGTGCCTGGAAAGCCCGGTACCTCCACAGCCACGCTCCGTTCTCTGGGCAAATTGCCCGTCCCACCTCCACAGTAGGGCCTCCCAGGCTCTGTCTGCTCCTCTCAGGCCCGTCGCAGGCAGCTGGAGTGCTCGCTCACAAGAGCCCTCCGTCTTACGCCCGTTGACTTTCCTCTGCAGCTACCGCTTCTTGTGACATGGGGGCGGGGCTGTCCGATGCGTATCATCCCTCGTCTGGGCTTCGCCCTGGATCCACGCTGGCAGCGCCGCTCGCCGCCTCAGCCGTCCCGGGAGCGTGAGCCTTGGCTCCTGCCGCATTTTTCTGCTTCCCGGGACGAGGCATTCGCAGTAGTTCTGACCAAGTCATTTGCTTCTCCTTTGTCACTCGCCATCGATGGCCACACAGGTGCTTTCACATTGCGCTTAGCGCTTCTACCAGCCCCCAGGCCACGCCAGACCTTTAGCTTGACACTGTGCCGAAAATCTTCCTTGATACCGGATAAATGTGCCAGATTAGGAGGATGAAAAGCGGAGCGAAGTTAAAACGCGTCCTCCATGCTGCCCCTGCAGGCCCCCCCCCCACGGAGACCTCTGTGTATTTGTGCTTATTTGCGTGTTTTCATTTGAAATATTGTGTGTATTGTGTTGCTATCTCCGGGTCGGTGATATGCCAATTTGTTAGTGAGTGTGTATAATAAATATAACTATTTTTACAACTACACTGTGTGGTTATTTTTATCTACACTATAGGACTAATTCTGCTAAAACAAGCTGCTTAACACTCCTGGACTAAGCCTGATGGCTGCTTTCCACCTCTACCACTTAGCGAGCTTTCTATGGTTGTCTAAGACCACTAAAATCCCCATGAGGGTTGTCTGGATTAGTGTAAGGAGCTTCACTTAAATACACGTTCACCATTGACTAAGCCAGCCTCCTATAGTGAGCCGTAAGGTGGATGAGCCTTATGGTACCTTTTACAGTCACTTTTCTTTCATGCATGAGAGCTGCATCCCAATTTGGACATACATTATTATCTCAAATGTCACAGTTGCTTTTGAGTTATATGTTATTCACTGTAGTCTTGTAAATAGATAATATGGTTCCCTCTGAATGTCTTTCTGACAGGACTCTTCTTTCCATGAGGGTTTTCTCAAGCGGGTCTGGCTAGTTAATTTTGCTTAAGGCAAGAACAACTCAAAGCTGTGTGTACCAGTGCTTCTGCATTTGTGATCACGTGTATTCTTCCCTCAGTTACATAAATGTTTTTGTGTCTGATATTTCCCAAATCTAAGAGATACCAATAATGCGTGCTTTTCCAATACAGAGTTAGGGTTAAGGCCAATTGTTTAACCCAACCTATCTTGGGCTGGAAGGGATGTTGAGAATATCGGAGCAAATGCCCTCACCCACCCCTAGGAGTGGCATGCCTCATCATTGAGCTGGATCCTCATTGGGTGCTACAATGCCCAAAGGGCTCCTCGAGAAAGGCTCTTTGCCAGAGGTCTTTTCCTGAATTTGCCGTATGAGTCTAGGACTCCTCCCAGAAGCCCAGGGATAATTACAAATAAAAATTAACTAGAGTATCTCTTAAAAAACTTTTTTAAAAGAATCGCTGTCAAATTTAAAAAATGAAAGAGGTGGAAATATGAAGGAAAATAGTGTACCCCTATATTCCCCTAAAAGGTCAACATGTTTCTTGTTTGGTGTGTCTCAAAAGATCAGCGGCAATTCGTCAGGACCAAATAACCTAATCTATTTAGAGGGGCCCACAGTGGTGTGGCATTCCTATAACTGACTCCCAGAACATATTGTTTTGGGTCAAGGACATCAAATGTTCATGTTTTGTCCTTTGTGCAAGTAGCCCCCCCCCCCCCCCCTGCAAGATAGACCCTTTGGCTGCCAATTTACAGTGCCACATTATGGATCAGGGCATTGCATTGTCTGCAGTTAAGGTGATATTTGTGTCCATAAGTTAATCCTGGACGAACATGTATTTGTGGTTCATTAATTCAAAGCTTTTCTTCTTGGGGTGAGCACTCCAAGCTCGGACTACACTACTGGCAGTAGTTCCAGTGTTAAAATGTGCATACATGTTTTCAAAGTTTAACAGTATGAGGTACATATAGTGCTTCCAACGTAAAGTGTTCACCCAAAAAATGCAGTGAGGACAATAACTTTTTGCTCAACTACTGTGAAATTGTAGGTAATAGTTCTTTGAAGCATCATTTAGTAAAATGTGTTGAAGCATGCTAGAATTTCCAAAACGCATTCATAATGGAATAGGAGTGCAATCAGTTTCAACAATATAATGGAAAATATGAAAATAAACAAGCATTGGCAAAACCAGTAGGTCTGATATTGGTCGTCATCCTTGGTTTTGTCAATACTAGTTTTGATATGGTTTTTGTAAAACTTTGTGGGAGCCGCCATGCCCTCATTATTATACCAAACATTATCAAAAAGCAATAATAATTTTCGGTCTCAAAAAGCACACAGCAGTCCCTGGCACGGAACAAAACTACTTTGTATGCTGAAAAGCTCCTTGTGAAAGAGCAGAAGCCAGTCAATGAATGGATAGATGAATGGATAGATAGATAAAAGGATAGAATTTTAATAAAGCAAAAGGTCTTGGTTAAATCAAGACCTAATTAGGAACCTAATTCTTAAAGTAAGATTCAACATTGCACCCATGGTATGTATCCTTGTAATAGTGCAGATTTACGGCTTTTATAAATTCACAAGAAATTCCAGAAATAGGCTAGGAAATCGTACTCTTAGAAAATATTTGTGAACTGCTTTTTAGCACGAGCGAATATGCAGGTGTAGATTTGCGATTGCGAGAATCTATTTCAACATTTACAAGTTCTCACCCTCTCACCACCACCACTTTTTTTTTCTCAACCCTGGAAGAAGTTTTTCTTCTGTCATTGTCAGGAGAAAGGTTTCCATCCTTTCTCAGTATGGGAAAAGATTGGGGAAAAAACTGTCAAAAACATCTGAAATATGCAATTTAGTATGTTTGCACGGACTCAAAAGGGCAATCCAACCCTGGAAGTATTGCTTAATGGTATCTCCAGCCCCCATATGTAGAAAGGTGGGAAATATGAAAATTGCTAGAATTTAAACCCTACTATAGTATGCGTCCTGGCATAATCAGAAAGACCAATATCAGAGCTTTTATATAATGAATTTGCTGCCATAATTTGGTGCTGCACAACGTGGCACCAAAGGGACAAGTGGATTTTTTTTTACAGGACAATTAGATTTATGAAGCAACCTGTCCCATGGACAGGTAGATATTTTATTACATTCCTCACTTGGTCTGTAAAGAAGTACGATTTACCACTGTGTACAACTCAAATTTTGGCTGGTTACAGCAACATATATTGCAGGTCAAGCGCCCCCCACTTTTGTTTTTTCACTGTTTCATATGACTTTTTTCAGTGTTATCACTTTTTGCGTTTCTTCTAGGACACTTGTGATAATTTTATTTTCAGACCAGAGGTAATTTGTCTTTCTTGCTTGCTATAGTATTTAATCATGGTCATGGTAGTAGAACATCCTTGCTGTTACTGTCCACAGCTGTGCCCTTGGGAAGGGAGTCGGTGGGACCGCCTCACAAGCACCTTCTAAAACGTTTCCACTCTGAAGGGGTGGGGGGTAGATATTCTACCAATACAGGGGGTTGGCCAGCAACATGGCTGGGTTGCTGCATCGTCCGACAGCTCGGTCAGCCCCGAACTAATTCTATCAATCCTACCTTTGTGAAACCATCAACCGACCCAGAGGGGGGCTCTATGTCCCATAACATATAACGGCTGCATTAGTAAAGCTGAGAAGGACGTTTCACCCCAAGAAAGTCTCCAAAAGCGGCTGAGCCGAGAACAACCATTGCGGCCCAAGATGGTGGCCGGACAGGAGCACTAAACATGGCTCATGTGATGGTGTAGATAAGAGCTCCAATATACAGATACCGTCAGCCCTCCCAGATTTTAGATGTCGGCAGGTGAGAAGCGGAGCCAGAGGTACTCTCAGCGACTGACACGTGTGCGGTGCACCCGCCGGTGACCGTCCCTGCAACGGGATCGACAAGGGGTGGCCTGCGCAGGAACGAGACGAGCTATGTTGGCCGGTGGTGATTCGGAGGTGAGCTAGAAGGCGGAGGTCCTGGGAGCCGCGTTGAGTCACCGCCTACGGGATCAGTAGGCTGGGGTGAAATAACACCCATCAAAGAACACGGGGAAAGAGGAGCACAGCCTCCTCCAAACCTCCAACACTAAACCTGCAACACAGAAAGGGCTGTGCCCAGGCCATGGCTAAGGGACTACAGAACAATAACCCCCCTGCCCCCCCGCCCCGGAATAGTGAGGGAAATACGCAAGCCAGGGAACACAAGGCAACTGAATAGTGTGAAGAGGCAGCAGTACCCTCACTCGGAAGCGAAGCAAGTGTCGACCCTCGTGATTGAAATGCACAAAAAAACACATAGTCTGGACAGAGACCTTGGCCAATAGTTAAGGGGATGGTGAAAGACAAAGACCCCAAACCGACAAAGCAGGGGAAAATGGATCGCTACTCGAAAGCGATACCTGCAACTACAAGAGCAGAGGGAGATGACACACATGGGCCGGACAAAACAGCCATACTACAAGTGATCCAGGCCACCATATAAGCTCTGGAGGGAAAGATGGCTGACGTGCGCTCAGAGGTGTCCCTGTTGCGCCAGGACCTGCGTAAGGTCTCGGAGAAGGTGACTGACTGAAAATCGCATTGCTGAAGTGTAGGATTTGTTTCATACTGTACGAAAGGAAGTCACAGGGTTGTCAGCAGCAATGAAAGAGGTGACATGGAACGTGGATGACTGAAAATAGGGCCCGCCGGAATAACCTTTCCGGAGGGGGTAGAGGGACCAAACACAGGATGGTTCTTGTTGACCTGGCTTAAGGATACTCTCTCAAACACACAGTTCTCACCTTGCTTTATAATAGAGTGAGCCCACAGAATGCCAGGCTTCTGGTCGGCGCCGGGTGGCCCGCCTACCCGAGACCACCGATTGCTTGCTTATTAAACTTTCAAGACCGTGACTTAATACTTTAAGATCTGAGACAAGGAGGAGAAATTAAACTTGCAAATTAACAAATAATGGTCTTCCCTGATTACTCCATAGAAGTACAAAAACAGCGACAAAGTTTTGACGCAGTTAAGGCAAAACTGAGAACACTGTTGATCCAGTACATGCTCCCCTTTCCGGCAAAACTTAAGGTAATCTTCCATGGCAACACACAATTCTTCCAGAGCCCAGAAGAGACGTAGGCCTGGATCGAGGAACCCCCCTCCTCCCCCGCCCCATGAGACGCCATCCAGGCTAGAGTGGGACACCTCAAACAGATAAACCATGCATACTCTTAGAATCAAGACCCTCCACGCTTATTAAATTGGGGGATTTTAACGATGTTGTAAATCCACTTATGGATCGCACACGGGCCAATCCAGAGATACGCAGCCATACCCACTTAGCCCAATTCCAAGAAATGCTTGGTCTAACCGACCTGTGGCGTAGACACCATCCGACTGACCGAACATACTTCTACCTCTCAGAGGCCCATCGGGTGTTCTCTAGATTGGACAACCACTTTGCCCCGGCAGGAGAAGTGGAGGCAGTAGATAGAGTGGAGTATTTGGCAAGGAGCATATCGGACCACTCACCACTCTGGCTGACAGGAGGTAGAGTGGGCATAGGTCGACAGGGATGGAGACTCAGTACATGGGCACTAAGGGACAGAGAGATCGTAAACTAAATCAGGACTGCTACAGAACTGTACTTTAATGAGAATAAGGGATCAGTGACATCGGCAATCACCCTCTGGGAAGCTTCCAAAACGGTGATACAGGACAGGGCGCAAAATATTGTAGCAAATAAAAAGAGAGAAGAGACCCGAGAGGTTGAAACCCTGGAGCGTAGGCTATTGGAGCTTGAGAAGGACATAGACCCAGAGACCGACCAGTACATACTCCGACAGATGGAGATAACATGGGGGAATACAGGGCCCTGGTTAATCAAGAAGCGTAAGCCCAAATACAGGCCACCCAACACAAATTATACGAGGCGGGAGATAGAGCAGGAAAGGTCTAGGCCTGGCTAAGCCAAAAAGAGACAGACAAGGTGGGTAGCCATCATACATGATCAGGACAAGATACACACAAAATTCCAGGACATTGCAGATGCTTTTGCCTAATACTATACTAAACTATACAGAACTATACAGAGAGTTAGGAAGTTAGCACCCAAATTCACAAGTATTTAGAAGCAATAGACACGCACACACTTTCCCGGGAAGACAGAGACTTGTTAGAGAAGTAGCTGGCCCTAGAAGAAGAGATTGATGCCATTCGCAAGCAGAAAACAGGAAAACCTTCGGAAACTCCCCGTGCCCCATTGGACTACCCGCAGAATTCCTGAAACAGAATGCAAGCCTACTGGGTCACCACCTTTTAAATGTGTTTTGGCAGCACAGGAAGAGAGGACCCTTCCGCCCAACCTGCGTACAGCCACGATGGTAGTGATCCACAAAGCAGTGGCCAAAAGGGACAAAGTCATTGGGGAGCCCTAAACCTCCGCACTCTTACAGAGTGGAAAGCCAGCATGGATATGTATATGAGGGCAGAAAGTGTGACCTACAAGGCAAGAGGCTGCCCTCAAAAGCAAAAAAAATAAAAAATAATCTGGTCTCCCTGGATCTATTATGAGCTGGAAGTGGGAGATGGAGAGGACACAACAGAGGCAGCAGGGCGGGACCCAGGGGCAGGCAGAAGTCGGATCTCCCCTCCCCCTTTTTTTTGACCCTTCCAGGCCGGCCTCCAAACTAAGATTCCTATCCTCATCAACCCATGCAGCTACTTATACACAAAGTGAGAGACTGATACAGATGTTTACATATTTAAACATTACTCACTAAGCCATGTATTCACTAAGATACACTTTATCAGTCAGTTATACAATCAATTTTTCAAAAACAAATCATCCATTTAGACACTTATATACCCATTTATTCTTCCATCGACCTTGAGATATACATATATAAAACATATGTCATTTTCAGAAAAACACACATTCACTGGATGATGTCATCAGCGATGTCTTCAGTGATGTCATCAGTGATGTCATTGACCATGTCATAAGTGATGTAATATGTGACGTCATCAGCAGTGCATTGCGGGCGCGCGAGTTATAGTTGGCTGAACTAACTATAA
Organism: Triturus cristatus; assembly: GCF_964204655.1. NCBI lineage: Eukaryota > Metazoa > Chordata > Amphibia > Caudata > Salamandridae > Triturus > Triturus cristatus. The sequence goes on along the minus strand of NC_140589.1, from coordinate 557,582,647 downwards.
CGGGGGATTTCAATGGTTTTGTATGAGGGAAAAGTCCAGCTAACTATAACGCTCCTGAAACCTATGGTTTTTTCAGTGAATTTCTCAGGTTTTTTAAATGCTAATTCCTAACTATACCGTGCCTGAAACCTATGGTTTTTTCAGTGAATTTCAAACGTTTTTTAAATGCTACTTTCTAACTATGCCTACAGAGATAGGACATGTGAAGAAAGAAGAAAAAACGCACAGAAAGAAAAAAAAGAAATGCAGAAAGAAGCAACAGAAGTCCTCAAAGACGAAGAAAAGTGCAGGAAGAAGGATAACGTGCAGAAAGAACAAACAGAAGAGCAGAAAGAAGCCTTGTTGCAAAATCATCCTGTACCCTCAACTTTTTCAGAAGGATACTGGTGATAACTGAGTCTGACTAACCAGTCCTAGAGCCAGTGCTATGTTAAAAGACACTCAGAATACAGTGAAAACACCTACATACACTAGGGCCCACTATGTGTTGGGGTCCCCCTGTGATTAGCATGACCTCTGTAAGCCCCTAGTTTATAATGGGGCAGGGGATTTAAACTACCTCTTAAAACGCGCCACAGGGCGTGTTTGCACACGTCACCTCAGGCCCCGTCCTCTCCCTTCCCCACTGTGTACACACGCCCTGTGGCCGTTTTTTAAGTTGGGAGATTAAGTCCCCTTGAACCATGAGGGTCCCTAGGGGCAAAATAGCCCACTAGGTACGTCCAGTAAGCGCCATTGCAGAGAGGTGTAAAAAGTGGCACGGCCTGCACCACCTCTCTGCAACGCAGATCAGTGGCGCTTACTGGAAGCACCTGGTGGGCTAGTTAGCCCCCAGGGGCCCTCAGGATTGAAGGGGAATTATTTCCCCAACTTAAAACGCGCCATAGGGTGTGTTTGCACACGTCACCTCAGGCCCCGTCCCCTCCCTTCACCACTGTGTAAACGCGCCCTGTGGGCGTTCTAAGTTGAGAGATTAAGTCCCCTTGAATCCGAAGGGTCCCTAGGGTCAAACTAGCCCACTAGGTACCTCCAGTAAGCGCCACAGAGCTGCGTTGCATAGAGGTGTAAAAAAGGGCATGGCCTCAGAACACCTGTCTGCAACGCAGCTCCCTGGCGCATACTGGAGATACCTGTTGGGCTAGTTGGCCCTCAGGGACCCTCAGAATTGAAGGGGAATTAATTCCCCAACTTACAACTGGCCAGGGGGCGCGTTTGCAGAGTGCTGCAAGGAGGGGGCGTGGCCTCCGGCGCGATGCCGGTCTTTTATTTATTTTCTTTTTTTTGAGAAGGAGGGCTGTGTGGCCCCCCTTCTTTTTCTAATTTATTGGCCCTGGGGACCCCATCCCCCAGGGCCTGCACCCTAATTTTTTTTGTTGAAAAAAATAAATTTGGCCCTCCCAAGGCCTTAATCGGCCCGGGGACCCCAACCCCCGGGTCATGGCCTTTTTTTTTTTTTTTAATTCTTTAGGAGGGGGGCTGCGTTGCCCCCCTCCTCAGGCCACTTATGGCCCCAGGGATCCCATCCTTCGGTCCGGCCTTTGTTTTTTATTATTTAAAAAATATATATATTTATAGAAACACCTAGGACATGCTGGACAAACCATATATACCGATCACCATGACGATTTGAGTGATATTCATTAAAATGCGACTATGCATACAATGAATCCACGTGGAATGTAATTACACCACTAGTGAAGCTCTGACGTGTCTTGACGCCCTACCGTGCCTAATCCCGGCGCCCCCGCGGGTGGGTACTCTCCAAGTAGACACCCTTGTCGTTTATTTATACAACATGGGTAGCTATTGATGGGCACATTTAATACACACGCACACCAAGCCATTCAAAGGGGATTCGGCAAAAATTCGACCAAACTATGCAAGAAACCCCCCTAACGGTTAATAAAACACACATCCACCGCCGAATGTGTAATACTTTTTATTTTACTCTCTGGAAAGGAGACGAACCTCACTTGAGAGTCACAGCGTGATCCTGGCTGAGCCCAATGGTGTGTTACACCCACCAGTGCCCGCAGAGTGCCACACACCTCTGTGTTGTATTCCACCAGCTAGTGCGTATGCTATGACACTCTCTAGCCCATGTGCACTGTAACACCACCCCGTGAATATGTCATGCCACACTTGCCTTCGCACGAGTTATATTGTCCCATCTAACTTGCCTTGCTCGATGCCTATGTTATAACGCACAGCGCTATGCCATACATATTACAATCTGGGATCCATATCTTTGTCACAGTGCATATGCAATGTTACACTCCCCAGCACATATTTTATATTACAACATTAGAGACTAGTTAGGTTACACAACACTGTCCTGTGCATATTACAATCCAAGGCGCATAACGCATAGCACGCGCTAGTGCCTGTGCTATCTCGCGCTCTCCAATTAATCTGTCATTGCGCACAATTTATTGCATATTCTATTTCACGCCCCGGTTCATCTTATCACACTTTTTGGTGCATAGTTTATACCATATACTATATCTAGTTTTCATTTTCAATCGTGCTCTCAGGACTATGTTCTCTAGCACTGCGTTCACCTACCCTTTTCACAGGCATTACATTTTGCGATGGGGGGTGGAGGGTCAGGGGGTGTTTATGCCAAGTGAGCCCAGAGTCAGTCACAAACGTCCTCTTCTTCCTGAATAAAAGTGAGATTATGCTGCATACTTGTTCATATTTTAAGTAGTTCGCACATACACACATTTTAAAAACAATAAAGTTCCTAATACCCACCTTCTCTGAACAGTTAGCTTGCTGCCCCATCCACCTCCTCTCTATCCTCTGTTGTCTGAATCCATGGACTAGCCTCCTCCCTCCTGCCATGCATGGTCTGATGTGCTGCCACTGCCCTCCATTTAGCATGATGTACCAGTCCACTCCTCCTGCCCTCCATTGCCCAATTCTATGGCCCATCATTGACCTCCTGCTTAGCCTCTGTGCTTAGCTTGCTGCCCCTAGTCTCCTTCCCCCTGCCCTCCGATGTCTTTGTGCATGCCCCTGCTCCATCCTTTTTGCCCACCATGTTCCATGGACCTGCCACTCCTATCTACTCTGAGTGTTCTGTTGAGCTGCCACTCCCCTCCCACCTGCCTAGCATTGTCAGATGACTGCAACCTGTCCCTGCCACCTCCACCCTGCCTGTCCACATGCCATGCCCCTATCCCCTTCCTCCTGTCCTCCATGGTCCATTTTACTGCCACACCCTTCTGCCCTCCCTGATCTATTGTGCTGCAACTGCTCCTCCTGCCTGCCCCGCGCGGTCTGTTGTGAGGCCCCTTCCCCTGAACTCTCTTGTCTGTGCCCAGGTCCTGACCCTCTCTTCTATCCTCCATGGTCCTTTGTGCATGCCTCTGCACCCTCCTTCTTGCTCATCATAGCCATTGTGCTGCCACTAACCCTCCTGCTTGCCATGCATGGCCTTCTGTGCTGCCATGGCTCCTCCCACCTCCCCTGTGTGGTCAGCTAGCTGCCCCTGACCCCCTCCCACCTTCCCTCCATGGTCTGTGTGTATGCCATCATAGTCTCACTGTTGCTCTCCATGGTGTGTCTTGTTTACGGTGCTAATCCTGCCTGACTTCCATGGTCATCTTGCTACTCCTGCCCTGCCCCCTTGCCCCCAGCCCTCTGTTTCCATGTGCAGACCCCTATTCCCTCCCTCCTGGCTTGTCTGTTCCATTGTAATGCCCCATATCTGTCCCTCCTGCCCTTAATGGTCTGTTATGCTGCAGCTTTCTCTCCTGTCTGCCCATTATGGTCAGCTAGCTACCATTGCCTCTTTCCCCTCTGTTCTCTGTTGTCCATGTGCATGGTCCTGTCCCCTCCCTATTGCTTTCTATGGATGTTTGTGCTGCACTCCCGTCCCGGATGCCCTGTGTGCTGTATTGTGCTGCTGCAAACCCTGATGCCTGCCCTGTAGGGTCAGTTTGGTGCACCTCTCCATGTCCCTCCTGTCCTCTGTTATCCGAGTCCATGTCCCTACCCCAATTCCTCCTGCCTACCATGATCCAATGTACCATACTTGCGAACATTTTGAACTTGGTAAGAGGGAGATTTTGAAAAAAAACTGGGGTATTGATTTTCCCCTTTGAGTTACATTGAAAAAGAGGAGATTGTAGACCGGAGACAGATCAAGTAAAGCCCATTTGAGCTTAAAAACATTGGACGTTTCCTGGCTGCAACGGGTCTGTTGGCATGTATGGTTGTACTACCACTGCCTCTTCCTTCTGCCCACAATGGTCTATTATATTGCCACAGCCTCTCTTGCCAGTCCTGTATTGTTGGTTTGTTGCCCCTGCCCCCCTTTCCACTGCCCTCCATTGTCTGTTGTGCTGCCACTGCCCTTCCTGCCTGCCCAGTGTGGTCAAATTGTTGCCTCTGTACTCTCCTACCTGCCTTCAATTTTCAGAGTCCGTGCCCCTGGCCTCTGCCTCTCAACAGTTTCCCAATGAACAACTAGATTGCTAACATTCTATGTTGGAACGCCTGACGTCATCTTGATGTAATCAAAACTGTAATACCTAAAGCATTTCCTTTAGAAATTACATATATGAGAGGGTCTTATTTGCATCAAAATTATGGTTAGTGCTCTAAAAAAACTAAAATGAGGACATATTTTCTGAGCTTTCAAATAGCGACAAAGAACTTTTAAATTATTTGTAATCTTTGTTTTTTTATCCTGTTGACCACTTGATTAAATGTTGCACCTAGGGGAGAGGATGTGGGGTTACTTCCAGAGCTGCAGACTTTGCAACTGGGGAACCAGGTTGGAGTTTCTGCTTCAGCTCAACATTCTGTGATTCTGGTCAAATCACTTAATCTCCCCATGTCTACAACCATAATGAATTTGATCTTGTGTGATGTAACCAATGCTCGTGTAAAGCACTCCAATACCTGACAAATCTGCACTATATAAAACTGCAAATACACAAAAAATAAGTGTTTTGCACACTTCTGTCATTGGGCTACATGTGGCCTACATCTGGGTGATATTTGTGCTGCATTTGGGCTCTTTTGTCTCTGGTGGCCATCTTGGGAGATTTATTTGTTATGAAGTTTCCTAATTTCCTCATTTACTGCAGTCTCCTCAGTGGGAAATGCTTTCAGTTTTTTACTTTGATTCCATCAAGAAGGTATTCAGATGTGTCACACATTTGCCATAAATTCTAAATGTTAGCACTCTAGTTGCTCATTAGATCACTGTAGTAAAGCTACTGCTCACCAGGGAAGTCTGCTGCTGGTATTCAAAGTGCATGTTTCAGTCTGCATGTCAGATTTTTTTTATGAAATGGAACAGGATTTGAGAAGTCAAAATGCGGCCTAATTTTTCTTTCTGCAGCACTAATCATAATTTCTATGACCAAATGAACCCCCTCATTTTGTTCCTTTGTAAATTAAATGTTTTAAGTGTTACCACTTTATTCCAATCAAGATGGCTTCAGATGTGTCATACTTTTGTCATAAGTAAGACTGTTAGCGCTCTAGTTGTTCGTTAGAACACTCTGGGACATTCTGTCATTGGGCTATACTTGGGCTACATCTGGGTGATATTTGGGCTAAATTTGGGCTCTTTTGTCTCTGGTGGCCATTTTGGGATACGTATTTGTTATGAAGTTTCCTAATTTCCTCGTTTACTACAGTCTCCTCAGCAATGTTGCCAGATTGGGCTATTTCCCGCACAATTGGGTGACTTTTTTCCCAGCTGTGCGGAAAAAAACCATGCCTGGCGGGGGGGCTACTTTTTTGGCTAGATTTAAAAGGTTGTGCGCAATTTTGTGGCCTGGGCGGGCGCCGACCACGAGGAGTCCGTCACTTTCAGTGCACTCACTCTTATTTTGCCCATGCATGTGCGGGCCAATGCGGGGGTCCCTCAGGGCCGTCAATCCAGTAGCACGCGAAAACGCTACCAATGACAGCCCTGGGTACCATTTTTTGGCCAGCCCCTGCGGTTCTCTATAATGCTGGGACTGCGTGCGTCACGGTGCGTGACCTGACGGAGCTCTTACTTTCTGCTCGGCTCAACGGTGGATGCCAGGACGCATCATCATCATCATGGATTCATGAGGAGTCGGACTGGAGTCGGACGCACGTGGTGTCCCTGCTGCTGCCGCCCACTGTGGTCCACTGGTGGTCACCCAGGCCACAGGCGGCGGCGGGTGGTGCTCGCAGGCAGCGTTCTCTGCGCAGCGCAGGCTAGCCAGCCCAGTGAGCCCACCACCAGTCGACAGCACAGCCTGGAGTCACGCAGCACAGCACAGCAGCAGGCCGCCCAGCGGCGCCCGCAGTTGCTGAGTCCGGACTTCGACGCCCGCCCCGACCTCAGGTGAGTGAGTCAGAGGCGCAACTAGAGCCAAATTTCAGAGGGGGGGGTGTGTAAAAAAATTTCGAGGGGGGTTGCTGAGTCTTTAAGCAATAGACGGAGTGGAGATTGGGGCAGGGAATTCTTTCCGTCTCATCATTTTAGAAAAGTGCAGTTTCAATATTATATTCAATTAAGCCATTGTTGCTGCATTTTTATTTTATGAAACTAACAACCATTAACAAAGCAAATGGTTCTGGCTTGTTGTAGGTGTAACGTTAGTTGTTGTGATATATATCTGGATGCAATGACAGAAGAGGCAAAATACCAGTCCGGCGATACACAATGCTAAGCACAGATTTTTAGCTTAGTTGTTTTAGCAACACCATTAATTACATCAGACACGCCCCTTGGAGAGACCCCCAGTTTTTTCATCCCGCTTAAAGCCCTGGAAACACCATGTCACAATCGCCTCATGGCCTGGCACTGTGCATCATGCATGACTCATGACTTCCACTTTTTCAGATTTATATGTGCAGGTGCATAGTGAACCCTCCCCCACCCCACCCCTTGCTTTAGGAAGACAGCAAGGGCGAAATTCTTGATGGGCCTCTTCTGTCTGCAGCTCTGCAGACTAAGGCTCCGCTCATAATTAAGAGGAAAAGGTGGGCGAGTGAGTAGGTGAAGGGATGGGTGGATTGCTGGATGGTTTAGTGAAAGGGTGAATGGATGAATGGAAGGGTGAATAGATGGATAATGAGCGGATGGATGGATGAGTGAAAGGGTGGCTGATCGGTGAGTGAATGGGTGGATGGATGAGTGGAGGAATGAGTGATAGGGTCAATGGATGGATTCATGAGTGGATGAGTTGAAGTATGGGTGGATCGAAGAAAGGAAGGATGGCTAAGTGAAAGGGTCAATGAAGAGAGAAAGGGAGGATGAATGGATGACTGAAAAGGGGACTGGGTGGTAGGATGAGTAACTGGGTGGATGGATGAGTAATTGAAAGGATGGCTGGGTGGGTGAGTGGATAAATAGCTGGATGGATGAGTAGATGGTTGGGTGGAAGAGTGGATGGATGAGTGTAGGGATGGATAGGGTGAAAGGGTGGATGAATGGATGAGTGAAAGTGTGGATTGAGGGATGGATGAGTGAAATGATGGATGGAAAGATGCGTACGTTTTCAAATGGATGAATGTTTGGATATAGATTGAATTACTTATACACTATTACGCAACCTCCTTTGATGTGTCTGTAAAACGTACCTTTTGTCCCGAAGTTTTGTCCTGAATTTTGACCTCCGGTCCTGAAATTTTGACCTGAATTTTGACCCTGTGTCCTGAATTTTTACACTCACCGTCCTGAATTTGCACCCATGCCAGTTGGTCACCCTACTTGTAGGAAGTGATGAATATTGATAGATGCCAGGAAGTTGACGTAGGTAAAGAGTGTTTTAACACCCAAACCAAAACTGACCACATCGGTTGTTCGTAGGCCAGCCCAGCTTCGAAAACGGTCGTGCAGGGGCCACCCAACCTCGCACGCACCTGCTGGCAGCACCACGTGCGTCTGTTTACCACTGTCCTTGCATGGATCTGACACTCCGTGCTTCACAACGGTGCTGATGCCAAGGCGCGCACTGACGCACACTGTTTGCCGCTCGAACTGGAGCTGATTTCGGGGGAGGGGTGGCTGAATCTTTTAGAAATAGGCAGAGTGGAGCTTCAGGGGCTCTTAGAAGTCGCAGTGAGAATTGGGCTTAAAAATTAATAGCATTAAGGAAGGTGCCCAGTTAACACCCTCCCACCATCTGTATATTGAATAGAATGTATATTTGTCGTTAAAATTGTTTCTGATGACAATTTGTGCATAATTGGAGACTTGCTAATTTGGGCTGGTTTTTGGGCTGAAACTAGTCTGATTGGGCTTATTTTGGGCTTATATTTGAGCGGCTTTGGGCTTGGGACGGGTCTAAAAATCTGGCAACACTGCTCCTCAGTAGGAAATACTTTCAGTTTTTTACTTTGATTCCATCAAGAAGGCATTCAGATATGCCACACATTTGCCATAAATTCAGAATGTTAGCACTCTAGTTGCTTATTAGATCACTGTAGTAAAGCTACTGCTCACCAGGGAAGTCTGCTGCTGGTATTGAAAGTGCATGTTTCAGTCTGCATGTCAGAATTTGTTAATGAAATAGAAGAGGATCTGAGAAGTCACTCAAAATGTGTCCTAATTTTTCTTTCTGCAGCACTAATCATACTTTCTATGGCAAAATGAACCCCCACATTGTTTTCCTTTTTAAATTAAATATTTTAAGAGTTACCACTTTATTCCATTCAAGATGGCTTCAGGTGTGCAATACGTTTGTCATAAGTAGGACTGTTAGCACTCTAGTTGTTCTTTAGAACACTCTGGGAAGCTGCAGTAGAACACAAAGGAATCAACTGACAGTCTCTGCCCTTGTTGGATGTACATGTTTTACTGAGAATGTCAGACTTCATTCTCACATGACTGAGAAAGATAATGTGAATTTACAGAAAATATGCTCTGTTTAGCTTGTAGATCACTTTCCAAACCTCTGTGGGAAAAGCATGAGAAAATGGTTTTCTCTCAAACATGATTCATGATATCGCAGAAAGGCTTTTTCACATGGTAAAATCACCTTAGAACACACCACAATTCCTAAAATGAGTATGGTACCATCAACAAATGATTTATAATGTAACTAAAGTCTTAAAACCTTCTATTAACTGCAATGCTTTTTAATGAGGTGCTATCATGTATAATGGTCCCAAGATGGCTGCCAACACTTCTTAGATGAAGTGCTGACAGCCAAACAGATCTCACAATGAGATGTGAGGTTAGGCTCCGCCCAGATATATATGTGATTTTGATTTTCTCAGGAACTACTGAACGGATTTGCACCATTTAAGCAAAAGGCACGAGTCTGAACTGAGGACTACCTCTTTGGCAACTTTGGTGTAATTCCGTTCAGCAGTTCGGGCTGTAGCTGCGTCAACAGGTCCTATGGGGAAATGCATGGCGAAAACGCGTTTTGGGACCCCCCTTTTCTTTTCAGGATAGGAGCGGACCGGAGCTGGCCAAAAGTTTGGAAAATTTCGCGAAGATTCTTCAATCGGCGCCAACGTTATTTCAAATAGAATGTTGCGGATTTCCTATGGAAAATAGGTCCTAACTATAACTACCTACTGGCGACTGCCAGTAGGTAATATATATATATATATATATATATATATATATATATATATATATATATATATATAGGGGCGTGTCATTGTTGGTTAATATATGTGGGGATAGGCACACTGTAGAACGCTTACCTTCCGCCAAAAGCCTTTGAAAAAGCTAATCAGCGAAACGCGTCAGGCACCGTGTAAGGCTGCTTCTAACCTACTTGCTGCATGATCTCTGCCCATACCTGTGATCAACCTGGGGCACTCTACTTTCTGGGAATCCCAAAAATATGAGGATGTTTTTTTTTCATCCTCCTTCTCCCTTCTGCATCTTCTACCATGCTCTCCAGCTAAGGATGAGCTTATGGTGTGCTCATCTTCATTTGCCGTACCTGCACCTCTGTTTTAAAGTGACCTACTGCTTTTTATGTTTTTTTAATCTGATCTGACCCTTATCTCAAGCTTGCCTGAAGCATGTTAAACTCCAGTGAGAGTGCCTTCATTTTTATTTTCCATTGCTACACTTGAGCCTACAATTGCCTTCAGGATTTGTGCTGAGGATTGCTCAGAGATGGACACTGTTGGGCATTTAAATAAGCATGTTCTAGTCGCAAAAGATATGGGGTTTACACGGCTGGAGAGCCATTATTACTGTTGTTTCTCCCATTAAAGGAGCTGTAATTGCTCACTTTATAAAAGAACTTAACAGCAAAGTATTTTCTGAAATAGAAAAATGAAACTTTTGTGACCTGGAGCTTGAAACCATTTTATTGTGAAAATTGCATTTTTTGTAGGTAGATTTAGGAAGGCTTTTGCCGTATCAGCCTATCAAGGCATGAGTTTTCTTGCTAGGATGCTGCCCCGTCTTCGGTAATGTCCCAGCTTCACATAGTGCACTGTAGAATGTCTAAGAGTCTTTCTTATCTTGAAGGTGGTTCAAAAGGTTAAGACCGGCTGAGCCCAATTTAGGCTTGTCACTTTGGATCGTGTGAGAATACTAGGTATTCTGAGCTTCTATCCTTGAGTGTCTGGCCGGGTTTGATATACTAATTCAGCGGGATGATAAACCACTCTAGTTCTCAGTCGTTTCTACCAAATATTTTCTCCGATTTCAACTTAAGACTCCTCTTCTTGCCAAACAAAACAAAGGACTTTAAAGTAGATGATCAGATGTTCATCAAATGCAAGTAACAGAAGAAGGTTCAGGGTTACACCAAGTGTTCCCTGGAGCTGTGGGTTGTTTTCTGCAGTGACAGTTTATGTACTTTAAAGAAGGTATCTGGGTACATTCAACCATGGCCAAGTCTGCTTTTACATCTCTCGCAGAAGATTTCAGAGGCTGCACTTGTTGAGTGGTGTATAATCTTCTATTGCACACTTTACCAAGCAGCACTGCCTGAATGCAAAAGTGATGCATATTTTGTGAGGTCACTGTGTTGTGACGTTATGGTTTGAGGTTTTGAACCTCAGGCTCACCTCCTGATTTGTATGGCATTGGTACACTTTTAAAAAGGGAAGATTTTCAGGTAGAAATATACAGTGGAAGAATAAGTTATTTTCACTAGTTTTAGTGAATACTCCATCGTCCAACAGATACCTCAATGCCAACCTCCTTTCCTTTATGAGGAGTGGATCTGTTATTATTAAGATTAATTGGTGTTTAAATGTGTTTGTTTTGTTTGAATACTTTTGATTACAATTGATAGAAAGGAAATGATGTTAGCATGCAAGGTAGTATGATACCGTGATGTCAGGTTTGCAAGCTTTATGTGCATCAGAGATCCATCTGGTGTCCTTAGTGATCTATTCCTTTAGGAGTTTCTGGATACTGCCTGGCACCGGAGCTGAGTGATCTGCAGGCGAATAGAGTATCCACCAGAAAGAGCATTACCAAAGGTAATTAACTTTTTTCTTCAATTTAATGACACAATATGCAGCACTCAGTGCTTTACCCTAAATAAAGATAGGTGAGGTTTTACTTTGGTTAAAAACAGATATACAAGAGTACCTTTTCATTTAGGTGTCTGTATCACTGAATCGATCTATCTGTCAAGATTTTACAGCTATGGTGGCACACAAGGGGCTAGGTTATCCATTCAGCCCTCAATAGATGCAGGCTAGCGTAGTTAGGAACGCCTCCTTTTCAGCTACAGCACTTATCTAAACAATGCCACAATGCTGGGGCCTTTGGTTAGTGTTAGAGTAGTGCCTTCGCAGATACACATATGAGTAGTCTGTCTTGCCATGAAAGCTTTTCTCCCTTCCATGCCATTGAGAAACATCACATTTGTCCATTACATTCACAGTCAAGGTAGTGTGAGTTCATGAACACTGTATTGCAAGGCTTTTCGACTTTGGCAGTTGGCCCAACAGGGCATTTTCCTGGGTGGCCCTTTTGGGCCTCTCAATGTGTGAGTGGATTCTTAGTCACCGCTCCTTAGTGGACCACAAATGTGAACTCCACCCCAAAATGACTGAAGCTATTTTTCAAGATCGGGATGTTCTGGCTCAGATTTTATTTTATTGAACGCCCAGAACAGGAAGTGTCCTCTGTTTTGTGCTGTATGCTCCCTTGGGAATTGTTTCCTGGGGGTTCAAGATCTACTGGTCATGTGGACTGTCAATCCCTGTTGTGTTGGAAATCCTTCTGAAGATGTTGGAGGATTGAGCACAACTGACCTTTATCACCTCAGACTGGGCAGTGAGGGTGTGTTACTCTGATCTGTTAGAACTGATAAAACTGAATGCTTGGGACCCTTCTTCCACACACAGCAATGGTGCTCTCCCAGCAGAATGACCAAGGCTGTCATCCTAAGCCCCCAAACCTGCTACTGCACATATGGGGTTAGCAGTGCCAGATAAAGGTTCTTCAAATTGTTTATCTTGACTGCTTGGAAACCGGCCACAGGGTCTGTTTATGTGGGCTACTTCAAAACATTTGTTAACTGTCTGAATCGAAATCGCTGAATCATTTTAGTCTTTTGTTCTGCACTTTGCACAGTGTCTTGCCCAGCAGGACCTTGCGGTTTCTACTGTTAAAAGAAATCTCGCTGCTCTAACTGCAGTTTTGTGACTCCTTGACAAGCCTTCTGTGTTGAAGTCCCCATTAGTGGCACACTTTCAGGAAGGTTTTGCCTTCTGTTTTCTTTGTCTCCTTTAATTGTTATGGAATTTTGGTGTCCATATTTGAACCAATGCACAGTTGTTCTGTTCGATTTCTGACTTTAAGGACTTTATTGGTGCCGATGACTTCAGGGCAGAGTGTCAGTAAACTTCTTGCCCATTTGGTGCGACCACTGTATACAGTTTACTACCCTGATAAACTGGTTCTTTGTGCATACCCTTCATTCTTTACAATAGTGTTTATTGCCTTTCTCATGAGCTAGTCCACCATTCTACTATAATCCCTCCCTCCTCGTCCAACCAAGTAGAAGAAGTGACTGTGTAGACTGGACCCCAGCTACTACATCAACTTCAAATTACTGGAAATGCCATCTTCTTTGGTCTTTGTAGAGCAAAGCCATGACCAAGCGCACCATTTAACACAGGGTCATCCTTTGTATTATTTTGTTCTATGCCTTAACCAAGAAGAACCTCCATCTGACTTTCTTTCTCACTGCACCAGGTGCATGCCATTACTCCATCTAACCTGCCAGAGAGGTATTGCTTTGAGACTTGTCCATAAGGTGAGGCATCTGCGAGAAGAAGCCATCAGACGAATCTTACTTACCTTTAGTAACCATATTTCTGGTGGACAGCATGACTACTGTCAGGTACCTCACCACCTTTCCTTCTCCCTTTAGATTTAGTGATGTTATTAAGTTCCTAAAGTATGCAAACTTTTGATTTGCTGTGTTGCTGCTATCTCGAATCCTCTACGCATGCTTTCGTGTGGCCCTGAAAAACTTAAAGGAACTGACGGTACTGTGCCATTCAGTATCTTACATACTCAGATGTCTAGCGCCACTTGGGTGTTCACCAAGTTGATGGCAGTAGTTGCTGCTCATCTGCAGAGATCAGGAGTGCAGTCTTCCCCGATCTTGATGACTGCTGTTGAAGACGGGCTCGCTCCAGGCTGTTGCCTGCCACTTCCAGACTATGGCGGACCACTTGCATTCACTGGGGTCCACTATCAGAGGACTCTGGTCTCCAGAAGAATCCGGACTCCACATCAACTGTCTGGAGTTCCGGGAGATCAAGCTAGCATTAAAAGCCTTTCTACCCTCCATTAAGGGAAGACTAGTGCAGGTGTTAACAGACGGGCTCTCTGAATGCCAGGGTAGAAGATCTCCGCCAAAGATGCCTAGTGGATCACGAATGGCGCCTCCTTCCGAAGGTGGGGCAAAGATCTCTTTCTGTAGTGGGTACTGCCTTGGTTAGATCTGTTTGCCACTGCCAAGAAAGCACAATTTCAGCAGTTCTGTGCGCTGGAGCTTCAAAGGCAGCTTTCTGTTGGAGACCCTTTTCATCTCAAGTGGAGCTCAGGCCTCCTGTATGCTTTCTGCCCATATCACGCCTTCCCGTCAAGAAGATCAGGAACTATTGTGCCAAAGTCATCCTTGTGGCTCCGGACTGGGCTTGTAGAGTTTGGTATACTGAACTGTTGAACATGGACATATGTCCTCTGATCAGGCTGCCCCTTTGGGAGGATCTTCTGTTGCACCATCAGGGAAGTGTTCCCCCACCTGAACCTGTCAACACTCTGCCTTTTTGTGTGACGATTGAGAAGCAACAGTTGACAGCTTTTGACCTTCCGCCTGAAGTCTGCATTGTTAGCTTGGCAGCCAGGCGTTCCTCCACCAAAACTGTATACACCTGCCATTGGGACAAGCTTGTGGCATGGTGTGCAGAGAAACAGGTTTACCCTCTTTCTGTACCCCTCTCTCAGTCCCTTCATTTTATCCTTTCCCTCACCCAGCAGGGCTTTGCACTGGGCAACTTAAAGGGATATCTTTCTGTTATCTCAGCTTTTCTGCGGTTGCCTGACCAGCCATCCCTGTTCCAATCCACTATTGTACATAGGTTCTTGAAATGTTTGCAACAGGTTTCCTTTTTTCCCCCTTCATCATGCCGCAGTGGGACCTTAATTTAGACTTGATGTTCTTCATGTGCGCCCGTTTTGAGCCCTTGCACAGCTGTGCTTTCAGGGATCCTTACAATCAAGAGTACCTTCCTAGTCTAAGTGGCAATAACATCTGCCCGGAAGGTCAGTGAGCTTCAGGCTTTGTCATCCAGATCGCCATACCTAACCATCTACCCAGCCAAGCTGGTTCTTCGCACTAAGGCTTCCTTTCTGCCGAAAGTGGTTATTCCTTTTCAGGTTGGCCAGAGTTTCACCCTACCTACTGTTGATGCTCCGCTGCATCCCTCTACAGAAGAGGGAATGACTCCATCCTTTGGACCCAAAAAGAGCATTGTCGTTTAACCTTGACTGCTCAAGTGTGTTCTGGATGGACGAGCAAGAAGGGAGCAAAAAAGGGTCATGCAATGCCTAGACTGTACCCCAAGCAAGTAGTATCTTGTATCACCTCGACATAACGAAATAGAGTAGATGTTTAGCTATAAGTGTGCTTTTCTGGAGCCAAGAATTGCAAAGTGGTAGCCAAGTGTGTAATCTCATGCTGGGAAAAAATGTGTTATGCCTTTGGCATGAAAACAGTCTGACGGCCATTTGTGCTATCTCTGCCCTGGTTTTAAGGTCTTATGCTGCTCACACTAGGGGCCTTCCAGTGACTGATACTTGCTGCGCCGTCATGTGGTCATTCTTCATTACTTTTGGCAAATGTTATCCACAAACTCCAGAATGCAGTGAAGAATTCATTGCCAGGGCTTTGTGATGTGACTTCCATGGTTACTTGTCATTACTGAATCCCACTTTGCTGAGGGTATTGTTTTGAGAGTCATTCATAATGTGAGAACTCTATAGTGCAGGAGTATCCATCAGATGAAAAAGATACTTTCCTTCAGTAACAATTTGTCTGATTGATATTATATCTTTCCACCGATTCCTCACCACTCGCCTTCACTCTCTGGTAAATTGGTGCAGTGAGTAAAATAATTCCCAAGGAATACCAATGTATCGTATGCTGCTGTTGTCATTCTCAGTAATCTCTTTTTTGCTTACTCTCAGCCTGCATCGATCTGGTGTTTAAAAATTGCTTGTACTCATGCTAGCTCTGTCTGAAACCATATATACTATGAAGTCATTACATCTGGGTGGATGAAGCTGCATTGCACCAATTGGAGGGATATTGCTTGTAAAGTTTTCCAGATTCAGTATGGTGTGTGGAGGCTATCCATTGGGGACAAATTAATGGGAAAATCAAATATCCAGCAGAAATATTGTTAGAAAAAGTATTTTTTTATTACCTGACAAATGCTCATGTGTGTCATTCATTTTGCATGGCGACGCAGGTGCGGCTTCTCAGAGAGCCTAAAAATCCAGTGAGTTTAGGGGAATTTTCTAGAGTTGGTCTGGAGGGAGGCTAGCTAGGTTGAACGGAAAGGAAACTATTTCTGAAGTGACTAAAAATCCATGCAGAAGTTAATTTTACTGACACATCTGACTCACAAAGTTATGGAATGGATGTCCGTCACAAGTGCAAGTCAAAATAGGCGCGGATTTTATTTTTAAAAATCATTTTACCTGCCAACAACCCTCAGGAGCTGCCCTGGTACTGTGGGGGAACTTTGAACAGCGTGGACGCCTCGGAAGTTGCTGTAGTGCTGGGACTGCGAGGCCCAGGGTGCCCTGTTACTCAATCATCTAACGCACCTGATCCTCTTCCCGGCCACACCTCCCACTGCCTTGTTATAAAACGCCTCGCGGCCCCCGCTACGCGGGTGCCGCTCGTAGGCGCGGACTTTATTTTTAAAAATCATTTTACCTGCCAACAACCCTCAGGAGCTACCCTGGTACTGTGGGGGAACTTTGAACAGCGTGGACGCCTCGGGAGGTTGCTGTGGTGCTGGGACTGCGAGGCCCAGGGTGCCCTGTTACTCAATCATCTAACGCACCTGATCCTCTTCCCGGCCACACCTCTCACCGCTATATAATTGATACCAGCGTACGCGCTAGCGGGACGTAGTCCGGGGCGAAGCCCAGGCCAAGGGCGGGCCCGTCTGAGCCCGTCCGAGATCGCCCGAGAACGGAACGGGACCCTCCACTAACTTACACCGATCAAGATTGTCTGTTGGTCGTTGAGGGTAAGCAATAGCTACTAGTCGTTAGACTGTAATTTGGTGTGTTACATATCGGTAGAGGCCGCTAGTGTGCACTAAACCAAGGATAATATGGCCAAAAGGGATGGACCCATTACACAATCAACTGGGGGTGCTCTAATGGGTACCTTAGATAACTTTTTGGTGCGAGTACAGTCAGCGCTTGCTAAAGATATTGAACTAACTGAAAAGAGACTATCTTTAGATATCCTATGTGACAAGAGGTCCTCTCTGGGAAATATGGCCAATATAAGATCACCACCGTGTCGCCAGCCTGATAAGTCGGATTCTCTGGGCATCATACCTTCTTTGGTAGAGGAGCAACTTGGTGTTTCAATGACATGTTCCCCACTTTTGACTGGATCACCGGATGAAATTGTCAATATTACGGGCATTGATAATGTGGCCTTAACGACTAAGTCTCTGTCAAATATTAAGACTCGTTCAGCCAGTAATGTTAAAGCGGCTTCTGTCCATCAACAACCAGCCCCTACTTTGAAAAAAACTCGCAGGGGAAATCAAAAGATTGCCGCTACTAATGCTAAGTCTGGCCCTGCTCCTACCCCTGCGTCAAGGAAGAACATAGCCCAATGCCCAAACGCCACAATTAATGAAACAGGGACAAATCAAACACCATCTTTAGGGCCAATACTTACAGAAGACTCCGATATACCATCATTCTGGAGTAAACTGGAAAGTATTGTAAAAAATGTATGTGACCCGATTTATGAAAGGTTGGGCTCTATTGAAAGTAGGCTTGTATGTATGGAATTATCACTTGCCTCGGGCCAATCTCGGGGGGGTAGACAGGGACTGGGTCCGCAAAAAGAACGTCCTAATGTACTAGGTCACTGTACTAAGACCAACTCAACTACTAATAACTTAACAACTGGTGCGGCGAAAGAAGATAATTTCCCCATTCCCCAGGCACCCCAATCCATCCCAGCTGATAATAATAGGGTAAGAGCTGAAGATCTTCCCCCGTGTGCAGGAATAAACGGTCTTGGGTCAGACAGGGCTAGAACTGATAAGCAGCGCCCACCTGTCCAACCCTTAGCTCAGGTTCCACCAGGATTAATTGATCTACATCTACCCCCTGAAGCAGCCCCTTATGTGGTGATTTTAACAGGGGTTCCGTCTCTAGCGAATGGTGCAAGGGAATCTTATTGGGACCTAAAGAACAAATGCACACATTGGCTAAATGTTAAGCGACCACTCCCGGCCCACATGTCTGCTGAAATCTTGTATGCCAGAAGAGTAAACTGGGTGCGCAGGAGGCCTAAAACGCTAAAGGGAGATTGTGTTGTAATTAATTTCAGAGACAGGCGATGTGTAGAATATATCTGTTCTTGGCCCCAGAATGATCCTTCATCCCAAATAAGCACAATGCCACTGACCTACTTCTATGCACCTGTATTTTTGCCCTTAGGTGGGATCACACATGGAGGTCTCTTGAGAAATGACAGTATTTCTGAGGACATCAGATCAATTAATAGATTTGATGTGCTGTCTGGGTTAGCGGATTGTGACTGACTGATTGATGGCAGAGGATATCCCAATCATGATATGCCATATGTAGCCCCAGATGTAGTGGATAACCATGAAAAGTCTTATGCAGCCTTAGTGATAGACGAGGGCACAAGGCAAGGAGGACAGCTTAGCGCAAATGATGAAAGAGACGTTAATATACCTCTTCTCCAAACAAACATCATAGGGGCCAGGGACCAAGACCAACAAGCTGTGTATCAGAATGAAACTTTAAACACTGAGGGCTCCCTATGTCATTCACCGGACGTAGCTCTTTCTATCTTACCCAATTTTGGGAGAACTGTAGGGGAAACTACCCTTTCAGGACATGTGTCGTTCTTATCATGGAATGTGGCGGGCATAGGATCTAAACTATTTTTACCCGCTTGGGCAGACTTCATTAGCAAGTATGACATCTGTCTTTTTCAGGAGACATGGTCACCTGAGCCTGTATTTATGTTGGGTTATTTGAATTTTTTTGTTCCAGCGGAAAAAAGGCCTAAGGGTCGGTCAGTTGGAGGTTTGGTCATTTGGATCAAACAGAGTTTGGAGTGTAATATCAAGCCCATCCCGATCAAGAGTAACGATATTTTGGGAATTAGGCTGACTTGCTCCCCAAACTTTAAAACCAACATATATAATGTATACGCTAGGGGCGTACCAGGTGGAAAAAAATCTGAGGTGGTATCAGCACTAAATACCTTGGTCGAGTCCAGCCCTGACGATGTGCTTCCATTGATTGCTGGAGACTTTAATACGACTTTTGAGCCACTAGGGCCTCAAGACTTGTTTGTAACAGAGGAAGAGGACCTAAGATGGGGTGTCCCACAGCTCGAGATAAAGACAATTAGTAAGTGAACTGAGGCGGCCCTGTACCTAAAAGGGTTCTGCCTGGGCAACCAATTGAGGGCGGCCAACGGCAGAACCATTTCAGATAGGACATGTAACAAAACGTTTGATAATGGTATCAGGGCAAGTAATATAGACTACCTCCTGGTCCACTTGAGGATGTGGCATACCCTTGTGGATATGGAGGTGAAGAAACGGGTTGAAAGCGACCACAACCCTTTAGTGGCTATTTTTAATTGGGGGACGGGCGACAGTGGGAACCGAGCCTCTGAATTGGTAGGCCCAGCTGTCGCTCTAACAAATGACGAACGCCACCTTAAGTGGCATAAAGTAGTAGAACACCCTGATCTTATACATAGCATCGAGACCTACATCGAAGAGGCGTTGATTTTAATACTGGCAGCTGGCACTAAACGCCAACCTCTAATTGAATGTGAGGAAATACATGGAAATCTATTTGCTAAACTCAAATCCTGTTTTAGTAGGCCTTTTTCAGCAAAACAAGCCCCTAGAAGCAAGCAGAAGGATTTGTATAACGCCTCCTGTAAGCAAGCTCGTAGAGCATTGGAACTTGCACTCAAACTAAAAGACTCAAGCAAGATAAAAATAGCTCGCAATATATATAGAAAGGCCCAATGGAAAGCAAAAAAGGAATGGGATGAGTGCGAGTGGCAGGACCTAAAAGCAGCATGCACAGACAAAAATCAGAAAAAGTTCTGGAATATTTTTAAGTGGAAGAAGGGTGAAATTACAGATAGTCCACATAATCATGTTCCTCAGAGTGCCTGGGTCGATTTTTTTAAACCACAATATTCAAAAGGTGCCGAGGATGTCAGCACTCACCATCAGGAGAGGATGTATTACAATAGCCCTGTGTTTAGTGTCGAGGAGGTTGACAGCGCGCTTGATACGGTTACTCAGGGACGCGCACCGGGTATGGATAGCATCCCGGCCGATGTATTCCTGCATGATAGGCAAAGATGGCGTCTTTATATTACCCATCTAGCAAATGCCATAGCACAGGGAATGGTAATCTCCCATTCTTGGAAAGGTGCTGAAATCGTCCCAATCTATAAAAAAGGGGACAAGTCACTGGCCAGTAATTACAGGCCTATTAGCTTGATCGATGCAATGCAAAAAATCCTGGGCCGGCTGGTTTTGGGCAAGATTCAGACATGGATAGAGGCTAGAAACATCTTAAGTCCCCTACAGGCGGGGTTTCGCCCAAAAACCAGCACAATAGATCAGGTCTTCAGGTTCATTGTCCTCTATTGGAGGACGGTGGTCCTAGAAAAGGGGGTTCTGTATGCTGTGTTCGTTGATCTGCGGGCAGCATTTGATCTGGTCCCACGCAGCAAGCTCTGGCAAGTCTTGGAGGGATTGGGGATGGCGCCGGAGTTGTTGACGCTGGTCGTCCGCTTGCATGAGGACAACTTTGCCCGGGTCCGGTGGGGTCGGCAGGGAGAGGTAACGGAGTGCTTCCCTGTAGAGCGGGGAGTTCGGCAGGGTTGTGTCTTGGCACCGACCCTGTTCTCACTCTTCGTGAACCGGGTGGCCGAGTTCCTCCCCCGGGCCCCCTCGGATGCCCCGGCTATGGCCGGCACTCGTATCCCAGTTCTCATGTTCGCGGACGACACGCTGTTGATCTCCAAGACTCCGAGTGGCCTGCAGCTCACCCTCCGTCGCTTCGAAGAGTTCTGCTTGCTGCGTGGTTTGGAAATAAACGTCTCTAAGACCAAGTTTATGGTTCTTAATGGCTCTAATCCCTGCAGATCTTATAAACCTTTTAATGGTGTAATTACAATGAATGGATCGCCCTTGGAGCAGGTCGATGCATTCACTTATTTAGGAGTCACGCTGCAGAAGAACTTGCATTGGAAAAGCCAGTTAGACGTGTCTACTTTGAAGTTTCAACAACAGACAGGTGCCCTTTTAAAAAGATTTAAAACATCGCAGATACAACCAATAGGCCCACTCCTCGAAATTTACTCAATGAAGATCCGTAGTTCATCTTTGTATGGATCAGAGTTATGGGGGTACGGTAATAATCCAAAACGTTTAAACACTATGGATAGTGAGTTCATAAGGAAAATTGTTGGTGTGCCTCAGAGTACCCCTCTGTTACCTCTTTACTGGGACCTTGGCTTGAAAACCCTACTAGACACTGCTAATTTGCGGCCATTGCTGTATTGGCGTAGGGTTTGGTCTACCGAGGAGCTTAAACACTATGCTTTGGCCTGAAAGAAATAATGGAGAAAGACACCTCCCGTAAAATGGATTGGCTGGGGTCTATTAAATCATTACTTTATAGACTAGGGTGGTGCAACTTATGGGATGACCCCCAAAATGCGACATTCCCTTCAAAAGAAATTGTGAAAGCTAAATACTGGGAATTGATCGCCAGGGAAGCAGCCTCCAAGGGGAGCTCATCCCAATTAACAGCCAGATTTCTAGAAATAAAGGCCTATCCCAGGTATGAATTGTTTTGGAGTCTGATCGAAACACCAACTGATCGCAAACTCTATTTTCAGTTTAGGATAGGTACCCTCCCTATCTGTACGTTTACTTCTAAATGGGCCAAAGGGCCTGCGGACAAATGTCCGAATTGTAGGGACACAACTGAGTCCTTGAGCCATTTCGTGTTCTTCTGTCCCCTTTATGTGCTCCCACGTAAAAAATGGGTATTACCTGTCTGTCGGCTTATAGGTACCAGAAAGCACGAGGTGGCACTAAGAATCCTGTGCACTGATTCGAGCCCGACGATTGCTATTGCAATGGCTAAATATATTAAGTGGGCCTGGATAATACGGTCCAGGCAGTCCGTTATGAATGTACTCAATGAGTAGGCACCTAAATGTAGCTATGTACTTAACTATTTTCTTATTCATTTATCACCAGCCTAGGATATTTTGTAGCCTTGGTAACCAGTGCTGAGGAGGACTAAACCTTGTTGTTTATATATGAAATGTTTTTAATCACTTGCGTGTACAGATAGTGTTACTGTTCATTATAAATGAAAATTAGTGCTACTTATGGTGTTTAAGCAAACTAGCCATGTTGGCAACTATACTTTGTTTTGTTTTAATATATGTGATGTAAATGGCTGATGTATGATACTTTTATGACTTAATTGTCGAAATAAAGTTTTTTGAATTGATTACTTTTAGGGTGTTAAGTTTTAAAGTCATAGACACTGTTTATAGTCTTCAGTGAAATGAGTTAGTGTATTGTAACCTTTGCCAGAAACATTGTATCTGAATTGTAGTATTAAACAAGTTGTAGAGTATGCACTGGATAGACAATTGTATGAACCTGCATATTATTGCTGTATTTGGTCTTTGGTTGGTGCCGAATTGATAATTCTTAATGTTTTCTTAATTTCAGATAGCAGATCAGATGTTCTTTCACAGTGATTATCGCCCCCTGATCCGTGATGCTAATAACTTTGTCTTGGATGAACAGACACAACAAGCACCACATCTCATGCCACCTCCATTCTTGGTTGATGTCGATGGCAATCCACACCCAACAAGGTACCAGAGATTGGTTCCAGGCCGTGAAAACTGCAGAGATGAGCATCTAATTCCTCAGATGGGTGTTACTTCCTCAGGTATTTTGAGAGTTAATTAAAAGTAGATATATGCGATTTTCAGGTTTTTTTGGGGGATGTGGAGATAAAGGCCAAATTATGATTTTCTGTTCTAAAATATAGATTTTGCATTTACATTTTTTAGGCAAAATATTGAATTCCTTATTTTGATTAGGAATGTAGGTCTGTTTTCATAAAATACAATTGCAGTGATTTTGATGGTCTTCCTTTATTGATTTTATTATTTCTTTTTTTTAATTGTAGGTTATACTAGGGTGCGTTGACAATCTTTTACTTAGAATTCCAACACCATTGCTGACCATACTAAAAAGTGCCAATTCCTGCCAATAAGATATTTTATATTGGTGCCTGATCTCCTTAGAATTATGATGTGGAGTATATCAAAACTTATCAAAAAAGGAACTTCTGCAGCCTATACCTCATGAATAATATGAGGCTAAAAATATACTGCTTTTCGAGTGGTCCTCTATTTTTTTTCTGTCTCATTGAGGTAAGGTTTATAGACTTGTCCTAAGCCAGGTCTAAATGTTTTAGGAGATGACTGGCTCTCAAATGACTCCTTCAGCACAAGGGTGCCTATAAGCCAGTGAATTATCTACCTTGTGAGAATTGAGACTAGTCCTTTCTTTAAAACTATTATTGAGTGGAACACTATTGTTGCGGAAGGTAAGACTTTTTCATATTTACTACTCACTGCACAATACAGGCAGGCATGCTGAATAGAGGAGTAACGAACACACGTCCCTGAAGTTGGTTAAGTAATCTATAAGTCATTCCGTTTTCGGCAGCCATGTTAGATTGTAAATGTGTAGGTACATATTTTACTGGAAGAGTACATCCTTGAGTTGTGCTTATGCGTAGTGTACCTAATGCCGGACTCAAGCTGGCTTGTTTTGAATATTTAAATGGTAGCTTCAATCAGATAGTGGCAGAGACTGGGATATCATTTTAGGAATTGCAGTTACCGTAGTGAAATGGACACGAGTACCTAAATCCAGGTCAAGTATCTCAATTGCTTCTGATGTTGACAAATAGAGTGCCCATACTCCTCTTTCATTTCAGTTGCATCGAGATAAAAGCAGAATGAATCATGCAGATGGCACTTTTAGTGGAATGCAACCTCTCCCTCTTATGTCAGATGGCCAACTCACGAGACTCTGGTACACTACCCTGGCATATTTTCTAAGACACAAACAGTTAACTGAAATAGGGGCCTTGAAATTTCTCTTCAAGTGTCTCATGTTGGACCACTTTCCTCTTCTAGCCTTCTCCAGAATATAATGTCCATGGTGAATTCACACTCCACTTTCCCTCAAAAGGTGAAGGTGGGATTTCACTGTCCAAGCAGAAGAGAAATATCTCCATTCAAATATGACCCTGCATTACACCTGCATTATCCCTGTGCTGTCAGTTTTAAAGAACTTCAATTGTAAGCTCCCTGTTTATCATTAGGTGAAGCATGTAATTACATGAGTGGAGGAACATAGAAAAAAAGGAGACTTCCATTGCTCTATGAATAAACTATAACGGTTGGTGGGGTCAGCATTTGTTTCACTAGAGCGTCAAAGTAGACCCAATGTTAGCTCACTTAGTTGAGAAAGCATCTGAGGACACATTGCCTGGGTCTGTCATGGATACAATGCATTGAGAGGTGGTGTAGTCATAATAAAAATATGATATGGTGTTCTTCAAGATTGATTTTAAAGCCTCTCCTCGTCCATGCTGGAATGTGGTAATTGCTTAGACAAAATGGAGTGACAAGCCTGATTAAATGCATCTCTGTATCAGTTCTATGGTAGATCAGAGGTTCTACATACGTTTAGCTGTATGAAATTATTTTCCCTGATTTGTTTTAGCTCTTTACATCTCAATTAAATAAGGTCCTCAACCATGCCATTTATTTGTTGGATCTACCAAAGACATCTGCTTCTAGGTCTTATTGCTATCTTTCAGGCATAGTTTCAATGTTCTTTCTGGTTGCCACAACTAGGTTAAGGACAAGAGTTCAGGAAAAAAAGGAGTAGAAATCCTCACTGTCCCTCTACAAGCAAGTTGGGGCATCTGTCTTCACTTGCTTCTTTAGCTTCTCCCACCCGTTTACTGCTTTAGAGGCTTACATTTTTTCCAGACACGTGATTTAGTTCAATTTGAGTTGCCTGCCTCGTAGAGGTTTACCAGAGTGGTTTTGGAGTAGAATTTAGTTCGCTACTCCCTAATTTAGGGCTGTTATAAACTGTAATGCTTAGAGCCAACAAAGTAATGGGCCTGCTACGGGCCGCTCTGCACTTCCTCTGCAAACATGCAATCTAGCACAATCTCCATAAAGTTTAGGCTATGGTGGCTATGAATCTTTCTTACTCCTTCATAGGCTACATTGAGCTTTCAGACTGAATTATTTAAATTATAAAACAGTGGTCCCTTCAGAGGGAGCTAAACAATCCTTTGCTCCCTAGGCAAATTTTGTCAAGCATCAATAATGATCTTTGTTACATGATTTGATGTGATTGCACATATACTTATAATACAGTAATTTAACTGAACTTCTTCATCATGAAAAAGATGCTCCAGTGAACGGCACAGTGAATTGGGAAGAAACTGAGAACAAGTGCACAATTAGTATTATCCACACAAAGTGAGCACAGTACGTAGAAGTATCTGTACTAAGTTTACTCCAAAACCAATCCAACTTTGGAGTACAGTCCACGTCAGATGCCAATAAATGCATGTCTACATGCTTTCACTTTTGGAGTCACTGACATTCTCCTAAAAGTTTTCATCATCGGAGACAGTGTTTCTTTGGAAATCTAGATCAAGAATTGTTTTGGAACAGACACCATTGGAAAGTAGAGATTCTGCTCTTTCCAACAGTACATCTTCTACTTAGCTCCTTGCTCAAAACCATACAGTTTTGACCCCTTTGGCACAAATAGCCATCTAGATGTCCCTGCTACCTAGAAGGGCTTCCCTTCACCTGCTAGGAGGGAGGTAGAGGCTAGTGCCCTAAAATCGACTCATGTCACCCACACAAAGTGGAAAGGTGGTTGGGTAATTGAAGTTATGTATGGCCCTGTGCCAGTGGGTCACTGTAGGAACGTGTCCCTTTTTGACATGTTCACCCCCACTTTTTGCCCTAGTACTGATGACTTTTGACTGAAAGTGCACTGGGTCCCTGCTAACCAGGGTGCCAGTGCTCTTTCCCTTGAAACATGTTAACCAGTTGGCATGGACTTTAACACACCTGTAAGTCCCTTGTAAATGGCACCTCTGGTACCCATTGCTTGAGTACTAAAGAAGGTCCCCATGGTCCGCAGCATGTATTGTGCTACTCAAAGGGACCCACACAAGAACAGCATGCAGCCTGCCATTGCAAAATGTGTGAAATGGTGCAAACCATTTTTGAAAACGTGACATGCACACTTCCTTTGTGCCATGCCCCTGTTCACTGCATTTACTATATGAAATTCACTCCTACAGCAGGTCTTAGATCCTTATAGTTGGGGTCATTATAATATATATGAGGACATATCTGCACGAGCAGATATGCCCATGTGATGTCTGGTTCCATTGCCACGACATCACAAGTGATCTGGAAACCATCTCAAGCATATGTAATGGGCACTGGTCATTAAGACTCACCCAGCTACATAATGGCTTCACTGAAAAAAATGGTGTTTGGTATCAAGCACCTCTGTTTAATAAATCCACACTGATACCAGTATTGGATTTATTATGACATGCACCCAGAGGGCACCTTAGAGGTACTCCCTGAAACCTGCCAGTCTTCTAGTGTGCTGGCTGACTGTACTCTTTCAGCCTGCCACTACAGACAAGGTTCTGACCCATTGCTTGCGAGAGCCAATGCTCTGAGGTCAGGAGCAAGGCCTGCTGAAGAGGAAGGTGATCACATCACCTCCAGCAGGATGACTAGTGAATTAGCATACCAAGATCAGAGGCTTCAAAGCCTTTGCCGTCTTTGGTATGCTTGGAATGCGACTCCGGCTTCCTACAGGCCTGAAGCATGACATGCCCTGCGGCCCATTTGGCATCAGAGCAGGCAGTAAAATCAGCTAGTCAGTAGGCGTGGGGCACTATAAGGCTAGGCAAACCCCTAAGGTGGGCCACCAGAAGTGGACACCCGAAAAAGGGTTTCACCATCAGATCTGTCTACCTGGTAATCGAAGGACAGAAGAGAGTAGTCACTGCGAGAACTGAGGAATTGCGCTGAAGTTGGCGCCAAACCCTGCCTTGCTGCGGGTACCTCGACAGTTGCCCTGACCAAGCTTGTCCAAAAGCTGTGCATCCTTCCAAGACTGTGGAGGAATATCGTGCACTTCAACAACCAACCAGCATCTCTCTTGGCATGGGGGAGCCATGCCCCTGTAGCTGCTGGCATAGACCTCACTTTCCCTGTACCACAACTTGCCAGCCATCGGGTTCACCGAAGGAGAATCTCACCCGGAAGAATTCTTTGCTGCTCCAGGAGGACAGATTTGTCTCCCTGTCAAGTTGGGAGATGCCAGGCCCTCCAGAAGACACCCGGCACCAGTGCCCTGGGTATAGAGCATTTGCCGCAATCAATGCTTGTTTTGTGTCTAGCCCTGACACCAACGCCAACACTAATCTACCGACCATTGGCGTTTGGATCTCCGAGGTCATCATTGATAGTGGCCCTGCAGTCTTCTGTTCTCCCCCACTCCAAGTCTCCGAAACCAAGCGAGAGCCTTCGACTCGAGCGACCCATCTTTCCAAATACCTTTGCACCCAAGCCCCCAACCTGAGTCCACGTAAAACTGACTGGGTCTTCGTGCTCCAAATAACCCCCCTCCCCTCCCCCAAGAGCCAAACGCCTTTGGTCCCACTCCCCACTTGCGGCCTTTCTATTTGCAGGTAGTTTTCCATTGACTTTACCGCGTAGTGCCAGAGGCTACCAATGTGACCAGCACCTATGCACCCGGGCACACCAGGGCACCTAAAACCGAACTGCTGGCGGTTTCGTGACATAGGCCCCTAAGCCCCTTAATTCCAGGAGGGAGAGCCTGAAAGTCGTTTGAAAGTATTTCACTGCAGTGTATGTTACTCCAATAGGATAACATTACCGCATGTGAGGCTCATACCTCAAAACCGTTATTTGAGCATTTTACTGTTTAACTGTAAAAATCCTATCTCCGAAAGTACTTACCTGATCCTGATGATCTTGGTGTCTAAAATGTTATAAAAATCTGTGTTATTGTTCTAAATTGGTCTTGTATTAATTTTTAAGTGTGTCTCATTTAAGTTAGTCTGTGTGTACAACAAATGCCCAAACTCCCGTCTGATAAGCCCAAGCTGCTTGCCCACACTACCCCTAGGAGAGCACTTGGGATTATTAAAGTAAGCCCCTGTAAACCAATAAGGGTAGTTTATACTACTTGCATGGTGTGCCCCTACATTTAGTACACTACATAAATAGCCTGTGTCCTACAGTCACTTTACCTTTTGCAGCATCTATACTGTCTAATAAGAAGAATTTCAACTTGACCGCTGAGCCTTCCCCCAAGGCGAGGTCGCCTCCACTCCTCTGCTCCTACCTGCTGCCTGTCAGCCTTGCTCCTGCCTGCTGCCTGGAAGCCCCGTTCCTGCCCGCTGCCTGCATAGCCTGCTCCGCCGCCTCGTTGCTGCCCTTGGGTCCCCTGCCGTCCACCGGACGACCCAGCCGCCGCAGAGCCGCCCTCAGAGCCCCTTCCCACCACAGTCCACCGCCGACTCCGCCCCCCCCTGCCCATTGGCCGCCCCGCTCCCGCCACCGAGCTGACCCGCCCTCCCGGCTCCTCTCTTATGACGCCCCCGAGCGAACGCGCAGCGGACGCGCGCAGTGGGAGCACTGACTGAGCGCCGAAGGTGCGCCAAAGGTAAGCCCGTCTGCACCCGTCTGCGCCTGGCCCGCGCCCAGCGCCAGGACCCCTGGCCCCCGCAGACCCCAGCCCACCCGCCGGACGTACGACGCCGCCACCCTCAACGCCGGCCGATTCCCAGGATGCTACCGAGCCACGCCGAGACGCACCCACGGTCCCTTCTGCTGCAACGCCTGCAAGTTCACCTGCATCCGGACCAGCACTACTCCTGCACCGACCGAGACGTGCAACAGCAGCAGCCACCTGAAATGCATCCTGCTCAACACCCGCTCCGTCCACGCCGTCGAGCTCTGGAACCTGCTCGACACCACAGCCCCAGACGTCGCCTTCCTCACGGAAACCTGGATGAACGCCTCCTCAACGCCCGACATTGCCATCGCCATCGCCATCCCAGACGGCTACAAGATCATCCGAAGGGACCGCATCAACCACACCGGAGGAGGCATCGCCATCATCCACAGGAACACCATCCGCATCACGACAAACACCGACGACACCCTCGCTCCCGCCGAACACCTGCACTTCCAGGTCCACATCAACCCCAAGACCACCCTCAGAGGCACCCTCATCTACAGACCCCCGGGACCTCCCACACAATTCAGCGAAGACATCGGCGACTTCATCAGCCCGCACGCCCTCCCCTCCGCTGACTACATCCTCCTCGGGGACCTCAACTTCCACCTGGAGAACAACAACGACCGCAACACCACCACCCTGCTGGACAACCTCGCCAACCTCGGACTCAAGCAGCTGGTCACCACCCCCACCCACTACGCCGGACACACACTCGACCCAGTCTTCTCATCCAGCAAAGACATCGCCTTCAGCCACGCCACCGGACTCCACTGGACGGACCACAGCTGCGTCCACTTCAGCTTCAGAAGGACCACGATCCACCACCACCAGCAACAGGTTGCACGCAGAAGCTGGAACAAGATCACAGCCGACCAGCTCGCGACCGCCCTGAGCAAGAACCCACCCACCAGCGCAACGAACCCCAGCCAAGCGGCCACCAACCTCACGAAGTGGATCAGCGACTGCGCTGACGACCTCGCCCCTCTGAAGACCCCGACTAGCAGACCCGGTAGCAAGAAAGCCCCATGGTTCACCGACTAACTCAAGAGCTCCAAGAAGAACTGCTGAGCCCTCGAGAGAACCTGGCGCAGAGACCCAACACCGGACAACATGACTGCCCTCAAGCTCGCCACCCGAAAACACCACCAACTCATCCACGCCACAAGAAAACCGCATTCAAGGAACGACTGGACAACAACGCACACAACAGCAAGGAACTCTTAAACATCGTCAAAGAGCTCTCCAACCCCAACGCCGGTAACGACATCACCCCTTCACAAGACCTCTGCAACTCCCTCGCCTCCTACTTCCACAACAAGATCGCGGACATACACAACAGCTTCAGCACTCAACCGACGCACGCCACGACCGTACCACGGCCCCCCACCACCACCCTCCGCGCCTGGACCCCGATCAGCACCGAAGACACCGTCCGCACGATGAACTCCATCCACTCCGGATCTCCTACCGACCCCTGCCCTCACCACGTCTTCAACAAGGCCGACGCTGTCATCGCACCCCACCTGCGGGACATCATCAACACCTCCTTCGACACCGCTACCTTCCCGGAGAGCTGGAAGCACGCCGAACTCAGCGCTCTGCTAAAGAAGCCATCAGCCGACCCCACCGACCTCAAGAACTACCGCCCCATCTCGCTGCTCCCGTTTCCTGCAAAAGTCATCGAGAAGACCGTCAACAAGCAGCTGGCCGCCTTCCTCGAGACGAACGGATCCCTCGACCTCTCGCAGTCTGGCTTCCGGGCCAACCACAGCACCAAGACCGCCCTGATCGCAGCCACCGATGACATCCGAGCTCTGCTTGACAACGGAGAAACAGCGGCCCTCATCCTCCTAGACCTCTCCGCGGCCTTCGACACTGTCTGCCACCGTACACTAGTGCAGCGACGCAGCAACGTCGGAATCCAGGAGAAGGCACTGGAGTGGATCATCTCCTTCCTCGCCGGAAGGACACAGAGAGTCCGCCTCCCCCCGTTCAGATCTGAAGCCACCGAAGTCATCTGCGGCGTTCCTCAAGGCTCCTCGCTCAGTCCAACCCTCTTCAACGTGTACATGAGCCCCCTCGCAGACATCACACGCCAGCACAACCTCAACATCATCTCCTACGCCGACGACACCCAGCTGATTCTCTCCCTCACCAACGACCCCGCCACCGCCAGAGCCAACCTCCACGAAGGGATGAAAGAGGTAGCCGAATGGATGAAGAACAGCCGCCTGAAACTGAACTCGGACAAGACGGAAGTCCTCATCCAGGGTTCCTCACCCTCCGCCTGGGACGACTCCTGGTGGCCCCCCGCCCTAGGCAGCGCACCCAAACCAACAGACCACGCACGCAACCTGGGCTTCATCCTGGACTCCACCCTCTCCATGACCAGACAAGTCAACGCCGTCTCCTCGTCGTGCTTCAACATCCTGCGCATGCTACGAAAGATCTTCCGGTGGATCCCCACCGAGACCAGGAAGACGGTCACCCAGGCCCTCGTCACCAGCCGTCTGGACTACGGCAACTCCCTCTACGCCGGAACCACCGCCAAACTCCAGAAAAGACTTCAGCGGATCCAGAACGCCTCAGCACGACTCATCCTGGACATCCCCCGTCGCAGCCACATCTCCGGACACCTGCGAGACCTGCACTGGCTCCCGGTCACCAAGAGAATCACCTTCCGCCTCCTCACCCACGCACACAAAGCCCTACACAACCAAGGCCCAGGATACCTCAACAGCCGCCTCAACTTCTACGCTCCCAAACGCCAGCTTCGATCGACCGGCCACGCCCTCGCCACCGTCCCCCGCATCCGAAGAGCCACCACAGGGGGACGGTCCTTCTCCTTCCTCGCCGCCAGGACGTGGAACTCCCTCCCGACCCACCTCCGCCTGACCCAGGACCACCTCGCCTTCAGGAAGCAACTCAAGACCTGGCTGTTCGAGCAGTAGCGGACCCCCCTCCCCTAGCGCCTTGAGACCCTCTGGGTGAGTAGTGCGCTATATAAATGCTTGATTGATTGAAAATAAATGTGTTATACAAGCCACTTGAAATGTCTCCTGTGTACCAGGACCCTTGTTTACCTCTGATGTACTCGTGCAGCTGTAGTGATGCCCTTCAATCAGATACCCAAATTATTCCCTTTAAGCTCCTGATTCAATCCAGGTTGATGAGGTGAGCAGTCTAGGCTTATCTTTGGAAGTTTGTAGGGGAGAAACAGGTTAACACTTCAGATACCGTATTGCGCAGTAAATAGCATTCAATACCCATTAGTGTCCAGCCATAGGTTTATTTTCCTATGAGAGTTGTTCTGCTATGAAATGGTCCAAGGGGGGGGGGGGGGCGGGGGGGTGTGTGTGTGTGTGTGTCTTTTTTTATTATATTTAGATAGATATAAACCATCTCTGATCTTGAACCAACCGTGCATCCCATAATAGACAAGTCAGCTGGCCCAAGCCTTAGCAGATATGTTTCTAGTACATAAGGCAAACGTGTGATGTCACCCCATAAATATTGTACCTCAAGAACCTACCACCTAAAGAAAGACTGCATCCCTGTGAGTTAACTGGTGCTATCTTAAAATATGTCGTGGTAGAGTCAGTGGGGACTTTCAGACCTGATGACTGGTGCGGTTTAGGGACATATTACTAAGTTATTTGAGTGATTTAACCAACACTTTAGACAATGAACTGTGGTATTTTAAATGGAACAGATATAGGGGTGGGCCCTTCCAGTTTGCTAGGCCTTTGCAGGTTTTCCTTGGGTAAGATTATCATACTCTGGAATGCCGCTCATACAAGTATTCCCTACCTCTCTCCAAAGGTGACATCAGCAAGGGCTTTTTCCAGGCTTTCAAGACCTTGACCCAGTCCGAATGAAATCGCGCATCATTTCTTTCCAATTACTGATGATGTCTTCCTCCACTAGTTTGCAGGCCTGAATTGAAGAGCTGGAAAACTACTTCACACAAGCATTGGCAAAGCCCTTGTATAGCCTGCTTGCCTATGCATGACCTTTTGGCCTTGGAAATGTGCTTTAGCTATGTTGAACACCAGTATGGCTACTGTCAATGTCAGCGTAGAGCAGATTGGATCAAAGTGAAATGGGGCGGAGTAGATTACAGTTGAGTTGAGTGGAATGGAGTGGAGCAGATTATAGGGGAGTGGATTACAGTGAATTGGATTACAGTGAATTGGATTACAGTGAATTGGATTACAGTGAATTGGATTACAGTGAATTGGATTACAGTGACATGGATTACAGAGGATTGGAGTGGGTTACAGTGGATTGGAGTGGATTACAGTGGATTGGAGTGGGTTACTCTGGAGTGGAGTACAGTGTATTACAGTGGAGTGGGTTGCAATGCAGTGCATTACAAGTGATTACATTTGAGTGGATTACAATGACATGGAGTAGATTACAATTGAGTGAATTACAATTGATTGGATTGGAATGGATTACAGCATTGAATTATAGTGGATTAGTCTAGTGAAATACAGTAGATTGGAATGAAGTAGATTACAATGGAGTGGATTGGAATCAAGTGGATTACAGTGGACTGGAGCAGAGTACATTGGATTACAGTGGATTGGAGTGGATTACAATAGATTATAGTAGACTACAGTGGAGTGGATAGACAACATTGGATTGGATTACATTGGGGTGGAGTGGATAGCAGTGGATCAGTGGAGTCTGAACATTCGTGGAAGGCCGTTGGGCCTACCCGCGCCAGGGTCGGTAGCAGCTGATGGAACGGATGCTGTTCAAGTTATGTGTCTTACCTTTTGTCTATCCCCGGAACACGACGAGAAAGACTGCAGAGCCTGTTGATCGTTCCGGTCGAAGAAAACCCTCCGTGATCGTCGGGCTCGACGTCAGGAAATGTACCATGAAAGCGGCTCTGCGCCGGACCTCTTCGAAGACGGGTCTGAACTTGAAGTAATGCAAGCGCAGGAAGCCAAAATGGAAGAACAACACTTCTCCGTCTCCGAAGCCGACTCCGAAACTGAAGACCTCTCACCAGGACAACAGATCGTGAGTAAGGAGACTTCCTTCCCCTACCATCTCCTTCATAAAAAGACTCCGGTCCCTCCTCTACCTTCCGGCCAAGGTCGGCACCGAGAAAGGTTTGAGCGCCCCGCTTTTGGGCTCGGTGCTGAAACAAAAACCACAGCCTTCCGGCTTGGGCTCTACCCATCCCCATGCCGGTGCCGACCCGAAACCTTCGGCGTCAAAAACAAACACCTTCTGATTTCTGTGCCACCGTTGCATAAACCTAGATCTTCGGAGCCGAGAGGTTCGGAACCGAAACCCTCGGAGTCGAAACGGTTGACGCCAAAACCGGCATCAAAAGAAAGTACTGCAATTAAAGAGCCTCGGACCGATAATCCACCTTCGGTTCCGAAACAGAAGAAGATCGTTATTAACCCAGAAACTGGGCGTATTCATACCAAACTTCCAGAGAAAAGAAAATGGGCCTACCAGAGGACTACCACATTCCTCTGAAGAAAAACAATGTGGACACTAACCCTTCTCCACCATATATCCCACTTTCTTTACCCACTGATCCAAATTTACTGATTACACCCACACATTCCCTTACACCACCATCACCTGACCCACAAGACACAGGCGATGAGGATTGGGACATGGATGAATTTGCACCACAGGATCCCGATCCATGGAATCATAATATCCCTCAACCAGATAATGACCCTGACCTATAGCCATCGAGGCTTTCGCCTCCAGATGACAACATTGGATACATTGAGCTCCTTAATAGGGCCGCACAATATCATGGAGTAGGGCTTCATGAAGAAAGTTTAGAGGAGGATTTTTTGTTGGAGACGCTGAGTTAAACTCAAAGGGCTTCACAAACATTGCCAATGTTAAAAGCAATGCTCAAACACACTGAGGATATCTTTAAAGACCCTGTAAGAGCTAGGATCATCACTCCCAGGGTAGAGAAAAAATACAAAGCCGCACTTTATGACTCTGTGTATATTAAAGGCCAATTATCCTTAGACTCTCTAGTCCTTTCCAATGCTCGTAAGAAAGCTAACTCTCAAACAGGGGACACCCCTCCTCCTGATAAGGAGTCCAAATTATTAGATGCTTCAGAAAAAAGGATAGCCTCACAAGCAGCTAAAAAATGGCTCATTGCCAATACCCAAGCATTGTTGACAAGGTATGATGGATCTCATTATGACGCCATCGAAAAGGTATTTGAATTTCTACCTGATGAGCATAAGGCTAAAGCCAGTGACCTTATTCAAGAAGGTGAATTAATAATGAATACCTCTATCAGGTGTGTGTTAGATCAGGCAGATACAGCAGCTCGGGTAATAAACATTAGTGTACTACTCCGTGAACATGCTTGGCTAAGGATTTCAGGGTTCAAACCTGAAGTACATGCCTCTATTCTTAATCAACCTTTTGATAAAAAACATCGCTTTGGCCCAGCTGGCGCTGTATCACTAGGAAAGATGAAAAAAGATACCGAAGTTGCTAAATCCTTGGGGCCTTACTATCACCTTCTAATAGGGGTTCCTTTCGTCGCTCATACGATAAGGGCGGCTCCAATAATCGATCTACAGAGACTCCCTCCTCCTTATATAAGGGCAACAATCAAGTCGCTCTCTTCAAGAGATTATTTTAGAAGAGGATATAGAGGAAACAACAGCAATGGAATATGCAGAGGTAATTTATTTAATACGCGCCTCCCCTGCAAACAACAAGCAGTAACTGATTTCCCATACCCCGATCATTCCACTCCTGTCGGGGGACGTCTTTTCACAATTTTTACCCATTTGGAATACGATTACATCAGACAAATGGGTTCTACAAATTATCCAATCTGGTTATTGTCTGGAACTTACAAGCAGTCCACCGAATATTCCTCCAAGGTCACGCTAATGTCACAAGAACATCTCACCCTTTTAAAGCAAGAGGTTCTTTCTTTGTTGCAAAAGGGTACAATAGAACCAGTCCCTTTACAATACCAAGGAACAGGAGTGTACTCCCAATACTTCCTAATTCCCAAAAAGGACGGCTCTCTAAAGCCTATATTGGACCTCAGAGAACTAAACCTATACGTACCGTCTGACCATTTTCATATGGTAACACTCCAACAAGTGCTTCCTCTCCTTCAGCAAGGCGACTTTCTATCCACTCTAGATTTAAAGGACGCTTAATTTCATAATCCAATACACACGGCGCACCACAAATACCTCAGGTTTGTGGTAGCAGGACAACATTATCAATTCAAAGTCTTTCAACCGCTCCCAGGGTTTTCACAAAATGCCTGTCAGTAGTCGCAGCCCACCTGAGAAGACAACATGTTCACGTCTTCCCATACTTAGACGACTAGCTCATAAAGGCCAGCTCGCACAACAGCTGTCTACACCACACAAAAAATTGTCCAACTGCTTCACCAACTAGGATTCACAGTAAATCAGACCAAATCCCATCTCCAACCATCCATGTCTCAAGAGTATCTAGGAGCTACTATAGACACTTAAAAAGCTCTAGCATACCCAACCCCAGCCAGAATCAGGAATATTCAAAACCTAATGTCTCGGTTCCAGCCTCAACACTCCTTAACAAGCTTGACTGTTCATGCAGTTACTGGGAATGATGGCGTCTTGCAATTTCATAGTTCCATATGCAAGACTTCAAATGTACCCCCTACAGTAATGCTTAGCACGTCAGTGGAACCAGGCTCAAAGTCAATTATCAGATCTAGTGTTGGTAGACTGCCAAACCCATCGCTGTCTGCAGTGGTGGAACACACAATCTTTTGGAAGGGCGGCCCTTCTGCGACCCGGTTCCACAGATTGTACTGACAGCAGATGCATTACTGACGGGTTGGAGAGCTCATCTCCAAACCCACACAATTCAAGGGATGTGGAGCTTGCAACAAAAACAGCTTCATATAAATCAATTAGAACTTGAAAGCTTTTCAAGCTCAGTTAGTACGCAAGACTGTGCTAATTCGTACAGACAACATGACGGCCATGTACTACATTCAAAAACGGGGGGGAACACACTCCCTCCAGCTGTCCCACCTAGCCCAGGACATCTGGAGGTGGGCCATTCACACACAATGTATCTCCTAGCAGAACACCTCCCAGGAGTAAACAATCGGATGGCAGATCTGCTAAGTCGTCATGGCATGGTGAGCAAAAATACGATGGATTTAGAACCAAAAGTCTGTACTCGGGTGAATGTATGACATTGTTCTGCATTCTGTCCATCAATTGTTCTTTTTGCATTTGTCACCCCCAGTGGGACGAGTATGCTCAGACGTGGGTGCCGTGCTCTCCATGTCACTGGAGTCATGCTATCCTGGCAGATGAGGCGTGGAACCCTGAAACCGGTCCTAGGATGCTTTTTTCCAGTCCAGGGAGGACCTGACCTGGCAGTTCGGGCTGGACTGTTCCCATTGGGCGCAGGGTCAAGACTGATTTGCAAATGGCTGGGTCCAAACTAGAATGGCATGGTGAGCACAAAAACAATGGATTTAGGCCCAGATTTCTGTACTGGGGTGAATGTATGACCTTGTTCTGCATTCTGTCCATCAATTGTTCTTTTTGCAAGTCGTCAGACACAGCAAATCCACGAATGGGAACTATACCCTCAAGTTCTACTCTCATCTTTCAAAAGTGGAGCTTCCCAGACATAGACCTGTTTGCCACTCACCTAAACCAAAATGCCCAAACTTTGTGTCCAGGTATCCACACCCATTGTCCAAAGGCAATGCACTATGAATGAACTGGTCAGGGATATATGCTTACGCTTTTTCGCCTCTCCCACTCCTTCCATGAGTGGTTCGGAAACTCAAACAAGTGTCCCTGACACTAATCCTAGTTGCTCCCACATAAGCATGTCAACTATGGTTCACAACCCTATTGGAATTCTCTGTAGTTACTCATCAAAAACTACGTCTTGCATCCAATCTCCTCACACAGAGCCATGGCGACATAAGACACTCCGACCCCAGTCAACTCAATCTGGCGATCTGGCACCTGAAGTCTGCCTATCTTAATCTGTCCAAAACATGATATGCTATTTGTTACATGTACAATGTGCCAATTTAGCATACACGTCCAGATGTCTACATCTAGCTGCTATAGCTGCATACCTCCAAAATAATTTTAGAGTACCTGTCATTAAAGCGTTTATGG
The DNA here is from genome assembly GCF_964204655.1 of Triturus cristatus. Classification (NCBI taxonomy): domain Eukaryota; kingdom Metazoa; phylum Chordata; class Amphibia; order Caudata; family Salamandridae; genus Triturus; species Triturus cristatus. Next base: position 557,544,773 of record NC_140589.1, on the reverse strand, counting down.
AGGGGCTCAAAAGAGTTATTCCCCCGAGACGTCCACTTGCTCCAGTGTGGAATCTCAACATAGTTCTCATCAGACTAATGGGTCCACCCTTTGAACCATTACACAGATGTGAACTGCAATTTCTCACATGGAAGGTTGCTTTCCTAGTTGCCATCACATCACTCAGAAGAGTGGGTGAACTTCAGGCATTGGCTATAGAAGAACCTTTTTTTCACAAATGCACCAAAATAAAGTGGTTCTAAGGACTAATCCTAAATTCCTTCCTAAAGTCATTTCTGCTTTTCACATCAATTATTCTGTTGCGTTACCCATGTTCTTCCCTCAACCAGATTCAATGGCAGAACGTGCACTGCATACATTAGATGTAAAAAGAGCATTGCTCTATTACTTTTTTTTTATAACCTATTTTATTAGATTTTTCATTCTTTCTTTTGTCGGGTTATAATCAGCAGCCATTATCATATAAACCCTTACAAAGTGTACATGTATATAAGCAGTATAATCCAAGAATCCAATGGGCAGTTACGCGAACAGTGATACACGCAAAATACAGTAAGGCACAGCAGTTCGTTGCTCAGCCGTAGATGGCAGTCTATGGTCCCTAGGGGAAGCCTTAAGTGGTTTCTTACAGTTTGCGCTTTAATGCCAATAACATCTAAAAAACAGGTTTATGTAATATAGTAAATAAAGGCTATCCCCCCCAACCCAACTTTTTGTGGCCCCATTCCACATTGCACTTTACAGTGAAATACTCCATTAACCGCCCTCTCCATAACCGACAAAGCTCCAATATTCATAGTTACCATTTCTAGTTGCGTAGTAATAGACCAGTAGGGCCTATCACACATGTATCGTATTGGCCAGTGCAGGGTTGGATAGTCTGGTGTCTATTGCGCCTGCGCTGGAGGGACCGATGGCGGCGCAAGGGCCTTTGAACGCTTCTAAGATGGTATCCCACTCAAGGGAGATTAACTTCCTCCCGTCGGATCACCACGCTTTCAGCGCTACTCCATCTCACCACCTCCCCATGCCAGCTAGAGAGTGTTGTGGGTGTAATGGACGTCCATCTCATTGTGAGAGTGCGTTTGGCCATTAGCAAAGGTAGGTCAATAGAGCGAAACTGTACTTTATGCACTTTGGGACGACGGGTCAGCCCCAATAGGCAAACAGCGGGGGAAATCTGGGAAAGGGACCCAAGTTGCGGTTATGATTATGGTGACCACCTCCAGCCAGTATGATGCCTGCTTTTGGCACACCCAGAGCATATGGAGCAAATCTGCATCTTCCAAAGCCGCACCTGAAGCAGTGGTGTTGTGTGGCCGGGTACATGCATTGCAGCCTATGTGGAGTAAGATGCGCCTTGTGTATGACCATGTATTGAATGAACTTAAACTTGGAGTTGAGCTGGATTTTCTTGGGGTATTCTAAGATCTTGCCCCACTCTTTGTTAATTCGGTGCCAATGTCTGTGGACCATCTATTGCGCAACTCTGTCAAGGGTACCCTAGTGTGTGCTGTTATACCTTTATATAGCCATTTAGTAAGGTGACGGCCCTCTCCCATCAGGCAGATCATGTAGACCAGTTTGTGTCGGGCCAGTGCCATCCTACGTGGGGCCCAATGTTTCTTTACAAATTGTATGAGTGCTGCGTGAGTGAGGTATAGTGTATCAGGGACTCCATGACATTGTACGAAATTGGCATGGTCCATGAGGGTGCCTTCATCAAACAGTGCGCCCACTGTGGTAAACCCCCCCCCCCCCCCCCCCTTCGTTCAGGCTAGGAGACGCCGCTTAGGCCTATAGAAGTTGGGATGCCTAGGAGTGGCAAATTCTCCGAGTATGGGGGGGGGGGTACTCTAGCGCTGTGCGTAGGAGTGGTGGGGCACTGAGCATTGCTCTATTACATTGAAAGGACAAAACCTTTCTGTAAGTATTGCAAGGTGGATAGTCAAATGCATTCAAATATGCTATGCAAAGGCTAAACGGACATTAACAGTTCCCCCTTGAGCACACTCTACATGCAAACTGGGGTCTTCTATGGCCTTCATAGGAAATCTACCCATAGATGATATATGCAAAGCTGCAACATGGTCTACACCTCACACATTCACAAAACACTATTCTGTCGATGTGTTGGCAGCTCAGCAAGCTAGAATTGGCCAAGCAGTTTTACGTACACTATTTCAGACCACTGCAACAGCTACAGGTTAGCCACCGCTTTGGGAGAGAACTGCTATGTATTCTACACAAAAGCATATGATCTACAGCGCATATGCCTCGAACGGAAAATGCTACTTACCCAGTATGCATCTGTTCTTGGCATATAGAGCTGTAGAGTCATATGCGCCCACCCGCCTCCCTTGGTACCTATTCCTGTTGCAGTAACATCTTACTTAGATACATGCATTCATGGACATCTCCTTCTTACTACTCTTACTAATGCCATTATCACCCTCTGTGGGAAAACAATCTAACAATGGGGTTGATGCCCATGAGCACTATCACCGAAAGGAGGAGTTGCCTACCTCGTGACTGGAAAGACTTCCAAGAAAAACAAAGTGCAAACATCCGGATCCAACACTAGATGGCGATCTATGCAAAAGCATATCACTCTACAGCTCTATATGCCAAGAACAGATGCATTCTGGGTAAGTAGCATTTCCCTTAGGCAGGCAGGCGTCCTACCAACAAAAAGGTATACGCCTGTAGATGGAACAAATTTGTGGCATGGTGCACAGCAAAGGATGTGGATCCCCTTTCTGCCCCTCTATCAGATGTTCTCCTCTTCATTCTGTTTTTTGGCCCAGCAGGGCTCTGCTCTGGGTACCCTTAAAGGCTGTCTTTCTGCCATTTCGTTCTTGCTTTGCCTTCCTGATCAGCCTTCTCTTTTCAAGTCCCCTATTGTAAATCGTTTCCTTAAGGGTATTACTCACCTTTTTCCTCCTATTCCTTTCATAATGCCCCAGTGGGACTAAAACCTTGTTCTGACTTACCTTATGTGCGCTCCCTTCAAGCCGCTAAATAATTGTTCTCTCAGACTCTTGACCTTAAAGACTTATTTTCTGGTGGTCATCACCTCTGCTCGCAGGGTGAGTGAACTTCAGGCCCTTTCTTTTAAGCCTCCTTTCCTTGCTGTTCATCCCGATAAGGTTCTCCTTCGAACTCTCCCTTCTTTTCTTCCCAAAGTGGTTATCTCTTTCCACAAAGGACAGACTATCACTTTGCACACCTTTTTCCCGCCCGCATCCTTCTAAAGAGGAGGAGAGGCTCCACCATCTGGATCGCACGAAACAGTTCCGTTTGGATGATCAGCTTTGTTGGCTATGTGGGTGGAAAGAAAGGTTGGTCCGTGCAAAAAATAATCCTCTCTCGATGGGTCATTCTCTGCATTAAAATGTGTTATTCCTTGGTGAAAAAAGAACCTCCAGTAGGGTTGCGCGCCCATTCCACCAAGGCGACGGCAGCTACTACTGCTTTGGGACGTGGCATCCCCCTTCATGACATCTGCCTGGCAACCGCATGGGCTTCATTGCACACGTTCACTAAACATTACTGCCTGGACAGCTAAGTCCGAAGAGACCGCTTCTTAGGCTGCTCCGTTCTTCAGGACTTCCTGGTGTGAACTTGGTTCGCAGACCCACCTCCGGGGCTGGTATTGCTGGGGTATCTATTCTAAGGTAAGGAATCCATACCTAATAGTCTCTTTCAGATGAACAAGTTACTTATCTTTGGTAACAATATATTTGTAAGAGACATACATTAGTTATGGATTTCATACCGCCCCACCAATCCTCCCCATTCTGCGAACTGACTTCTAGAGTAAGGTGTAGGAGAGTAGGGTCTGCTTTCTATGTTCACCCCCACTTTTTGCTTTTGCTTTACTGGTTTTCGACTTAGATGTGGCTGTGGGCCTGCTAATCAGACCCACAGCCCTGCTGTTCTCTCTCTAAATTAATACTATGTACTTTAGGTGCATAACCCATTTGGATAGGATCACCTTATTGGCCCCTGTACAGTGTACCTTAGGTACCCAGGGCATAGGTGTATCCTAGGCCTACGAGGGGCTGCAGCATGTATTATGCCACCCCTGGCCTGGCCTTCCATTATGACACAACTGGCTGATCACTCAGCTGGGGCAAGGTCGTGTAATCACCCCTTGCTTAGGTGTAGTATTCCTATACCTATCTTATGTATAGACACATGTGTACCTATCAGCCACTCCTATGGGAGGCCTTAACAATCCTGGAGGCAGAGTGCTTGGTAACATGTGAGATGGTGCTCTAGCATGAGCTGAGCCTGTCTGCAGCTTTCGGACCCATGTCCTTATAGCTGTTCTATGATATAGCCTACCATATACTCTTAAAGTGCCTTATAATCTTAAACGGTTATGGTAACTATGGTTTGGCTTTATCAAAACATGTCGTGTAAGGTGTCTAACACTTTGGACTAATACCCCCATCCCATTTCTGGGGATGAGGATATTATCCCTCCCTTCTAGAGGGAGAAGACATGTTGTAACCTACTTACCCGGTTAAAGTTAACCAGAGCCCCAGCATCACAAAATGGATGCTGCTGCCCCGACACAAGTCTGACCTCCTGCTGCTGGGAGTGATCCCGGCACGGGAGGCTTGGACAATAGGTTTCCTGCCTTGGGAGGTGCGAGCACCACCCCAGACAGGCCTTAGTGTATTGGGGCAGGGAGGGATGAAAGAAACGAGACACTGCCTGGGGCACACAAGGTGTCCCATGCATAGTCCAGTTCAAACCGGTGCTGGGGCACTCCAGCCCCAGTCCTGGCGCGAAACTGGACAAAGGGAAGGGGGTGTAACCACCCCTCTCCCAGGTCCCACCCATAAGGCGTGACCTAGCAGGCAACCCAGCCCCCCAGATTAGTATAAGAGTGGTAGCTGGGCCCCAGGAGATTAGATTATCCTGAACCTGCAACTTGAACAGAAACTCTGGACCTTCGACATTCAACGAAAGAAAAAGACTGAAGAATCTCCCTTGTGGCCAAGGAGTGGCTACCCTGTGCAAACAGGCACCTTGCTTTGCTGAAGTTCTACGAGGGACCGACTGCAGAGCCTGACCAGAGCCTTGACTTCCAGACTTCTCCGATCCTGATCCACATCCGAGCTGAGATCCGTGGAGGCGACGAGAGACGTGGGACCGGCTACCTGGGAAAAGTGGCGAGTATCTTCCAGCGCAGCTTCTGAGGTACCCTCGAAGTTGTGCACCGGGGATTGAGAAGCCCCAACCCCAAGCACCATCTGCACCGAAGATCAGCCCCCCACACTCCACGAGTCCTGCGTGGGGCCCTTCTGCATTTTCCTGCTTGCCGCGTCTGTCCGGTTGCTTGCCCGTTGGCTAGCGGCCTTTGCGACGATACACCTTTGAACTTCCACTGCTGCTTTGGCTCCTTCAGACTGGCTCCTGCTCCTCTGCAAAAGAGAAGCACCCCTGACCTTCCTGGTCTGCACCAGAAGCAAGTCCTCCATTCTTCGTGGGTTCCGCTTGCCAAGGCTTGGTGAGTCCTAGTTCGACTTCGACGCCGCCGACAGCAAGAGCCTTCGTGGGACAGCTCGCCTCCTGGTCCTGGTCGTCCTCGACGTCTCCTGGTACCCGTGGCTGCTGCGACAAGCTTCACCTCTTCACCTGCAATCTTCACGACATCGCCTGGTTCCTTCCTGGTTCCACGTGGTCACTGGCTAGTGACCTTGACTTTGTCCCTTCTGCTTGCAGGTACCCTTCCTTCTTGATCCCGGCCTTGGTATCCACCGGACACTCTGCACTGACTGCCTGTCAGCAACTTTCCTTCAGGCATCCATAGAAGTCCACGACGAAACCAGACGCAAGTTCACACCTATGCACCCGCAGCCCGTGGGCTAGGTAACTTGGGTACTTCGGTGCTTACAAGGGTAGTGACTATCATAGGGTCTAGTTTCCGAGTCTCGACTTCCTAGCTATACCAGAAGTGTCCTAAAACTGCTTATTTCAGAACTGTACTATTTCTATCGATTATACGCATTACGCGTGAGTGTTTACACTCTGCACCTGAATCCAGTGGGCCTCCCACTTCCTAACTGTTGGTAGTGTAGTGTAGCCCCAGCGATTCCCTAGGCCTAGGCCTATTCTATTTCCGTGACAGTGGTCCTTATACCATTTCTTTAGTATATGGTTTGCGTGGCCCCTAGGGCCTAACTGTATTACTTACCTGTGTGACTTAATGTATGCTTGAATAAGACTGTGTTGTACTTACCTCGAATCTCATAAAGAGTGCTGAGGGCTTGACTAGAATAAATACACTTTATTTTATATATATATATCTGTTGTGGTGTCCTTTCATTTGGTATTCAAGGGATTATATATGGTATCACAGCCGGCTTCACATGCCATTCAGAGTTTAGCCTAAGACTGCTCTTGTCCATGCTACCACTAGGATAGCTGGTCTATAAGGTTGACTTTACAACCAATCACCACAAGGGTTCTTTGGACTGATATAAGGTGTACACTAGAACTAGTGACATCATACATCAGGCCAACTTCTCTCATAAGGGACTCCCTTTCAGGGCCCTAGTTTATGCACCAGTTTTCAGTGTCTTGCATGGCTCTGCGCTCCTGGCGTGGAATGTTGCGTAAAGAACTGACGTCAGTGCGCAATGACGTCAGCGCGCAGGGGTGGCGTCTTAAGTAGATACCCCGACGTCATTCCGGCGACCACAACACCAACGACGAACGCGGAGTCGACCGATGCCACCTACCGACACGCAGGGGGTACTGCTGAAGAAAAATTCTCCCGATCCAGTCGACGCCTGGGGGTAATTCGAAGATAAGGAATCCATAACTGATACGTCTCTTACAGATAAATCATTACCGAAGGTAAGTAACTTGTTCGTCCTTACCACTTTTCCTCTAGACAGTGCTGGTGGGTGTTGACAGTCCTTCAGTTCTGAGCAATGTCCTTTTTCCCTGTACTAGTCCCAACCTTAGGAGGGATTTCTCAGCTTTTATAAAGCTCCATCATAGAGTACATTTAGAAGAGCAGTTGTTCGATTCAGAACAATTTAACAACTCGGGACCACCTGAACTATATGGGGCATCTGCTTCCAGAAGATCCAATGAATAAGATATTTTTCCCAGCCCATACAGTTTATTTGTTAGCGGTCCTCCATGTTTACACCACAGCGTTTGTTACAGGGGGTACTCCTGAAGATGGATTACCTCCGTCTAAGTACAGCGTTAGAGAGTCCTCCCCCAAGGCCTGTATCACTACAGTGTGTGTCTGATTTGAGAGAGATATGCCATGGTGGGAGTAAATCCATTAATTACATAGAGCAAGTATGGGGCTTCATAGTCTGATATGGGATCAGTCATGTCTATTCTGCCATCATACTTTGATTAACAGCAGTTGGCCAGACACACCCGGGGTGACTGTTGTTCCACAATACTGTTTTTAAATAATGACGTTGAGATGTTCAAAAGATTCTACCTCAGAAAAAAGGGTAATTTCGTAAACAAAATTTTAGAAAGGGTGAAATAATAGTTCTATTTAGCATTGCCAAGAATAGGCACAGCCAGTTGTGTGTGTTCTGGCTGACTCCGTCAATATCTGATGTATTTTATTGGTCTATGCTATGTTGTCTGTGTGAGTAACTTGAACACCTAGGTATCTAAAACTCTGTCGAAGTATCTAATACTTGATCCAGATCTATGTGGCCTCCACTGAGAACTCTTATTTCGTCTGCAGTGGACAGAGGGAAGAATGTCATTTTATACCAGTTGACTTTCAACCCAGTGTAGTGTCTGAATTCATCTAGTGTTCGCATCACAGCAGGTTTGTATGATAGAAGCTTAGTGAACATCAGCTTGTAACTATATTTTAGCCACTAGTCTCTCCAATGAAACCCAGGAATTAGTTTGATTCGCCGAATCTTTCGAGCTAAGATTTCGATTGCTATGGCGAACAATAACAGAGACCCAGAACAGCCCGCTTCATACCCTTAGCTAAGGGGAAGGGGCGCAACATAGCCCCTACCTGAACCCAGACTATGAGGGCAGTGTAAAGTATATGTGTATAGGTAAGAAAGCGTGACCTGAAGCCCAGGTGACCCAGGAGTATGAAGAAGTAATCCCATGAAAGACTGTGGAAACCCTTCTCGAAGTCTGTCATAAACATTGCAAGGGACCCACTAGGGCATTAAGCCACTCTCTCTGGTCAGGCAGAACTAAGTTTGTAATGCCTGGACAGACAGGCTGCTAATACTTTGGCTAGGAGTATGCCCTCCATAATTATGAGGGAAAACCACACTCATTTATGAATGCTAGAGCCTCAGGAGAATTGTAGAGAATACTTGCATGGTTCTTCTCATGATGCTCTAAAGACTCCTAATTTTTGAGAGAGCAATTAGAGGGAAATACCAGAATTCAATCCCTGTTGACAGTGTCCTCCTATTACTATACGTCCCTCAGTACCTCCTGATAAGCATTTTTTTGGGATGGGGATAGATCATGGCAAAGGGATAAGCAGATTCAATTATGTTTTTGGAGCCTTTTTTTTAAATTAAATTTAGCCAGTATGGGGGGAGGGGGAGGGGGGGTGGGGGGAGGGGTTGTAATTTTTTTAAATAAATTTTATTTTACGAAACTCATTGGAAAAGCAGAATACCATGTACAGCATGACATTGGTTAGGCATATCATCACATACAATGATACATCATATAAAATATAACCATTTGCTACAGGATTGTTGGATCACTTAGCGGTTAAGTACACGTATATACACATTTTTTCCCCTGCTATTTTCTGAGTGCGTTCATACCCTCATACACACCTGATCCTGTTGTTTTTATGCCCTCTGGCAGTTTCTGGATACCTATTCATTTTCCTGTCGTCTCGTACCGCCTTGTCGGTCTTCTCTGGGGCCTATACCTTGCTTGTTGCCTATCTATTACTTGCATGCCTTCACCTCCCCCGCCCCCCCCCGCCACCTTATTGCCACTCGGCTAGTAGCCCAATTGCCACCAGTTTTCTATTGTCAGTGTTGACTACCTTGTCATACCCTAGTAGTGCGAGTATTGAGTCCATGTCATGAGTGGTGCCAACAATGGAGTTCAGTTCGCAGAAAACCTTCCCCCAAAATCTAGCAATCTGGGCAGTGCCTTGTCACATGCATGAAATCCGCATTATTTGCTTGGCATCATGCACGTTCCTTTGTGTTACTAAGTCTGTATCTAAAACGTCTCTTCAGGGTGTAGTATGTTCTGTTTATGCGTTTAAAATGTGTTCATAATGAGTTAGCCTATGCCTGCCATTCAGAGACACTGATTGGTCAAAGAGCAGCAGTGCTGCCAAAATGTATTATCTATTGCTCTGTCCAAATCTCTCTGCCATTCTAGTCTCGCTGTTGTAATATTTGCTCTGCGTGGTTCCTGCACTGATGCATATATTTTCATTATTAGCCTCGAGGGGGGAGTCTGCCTGTATTAGAGCTGTTAGCGCAGGGATATCCGGTGGCTCCTGCATATCTTCACCTAGTATTTCCCTTAAAGCATGCCTCACTCTAAAGTATTGGAACTGTGTTATAGGTTTTAATGCCTCTGTGACATCTTGATAGAATTCCCATTCCTTTACCACTCCATTTTCAAAGAGGTCCGCCATTTTAGTTATTCCTGGAATTTGCAATGCCTTCACTACCCCTGTTTCTTGACTTATTTGGAACCAAGTGCAACATTCTAAGTCCATTTTGGGGGAGTATAGCAGGTAACCTGCGTAATATTCTAGTATTCGTTTCCAGGAGTTTATTGTCGATTTCAGTGAGTCTAGGACTCCATGACTCCTTGTAGGGTTGTAGAATAGTGTTCTGGGGAGCGTGTGTGAGGTGGCTGTATCTTTCGATATGTTTCTGCAGTAGTTTGTGCTTGTCATCTAGCCAATAGAGTGCCAGAGCCCCTAGTGCAGCTCTGTAGTATAACTTTGGATCTGAAAGAAACACGTTAGTTAGATTCCTCACCTTAGAATATCCCCAGGCGTCCGGCTGGATCCGGAAAGATTTTTGTAGCAATACCCCTTGTGCGTCGCTAGGCGTCGTCTGCGGCTCCGCGTCCGTCGTTAGCGTCGTGCGCCGGAATGACGTCGTCGGAGTACTTAGACGCGCCCTCGCGCGCTGACGTCAGTACTTCTTTTTTCCGCGCCAGTAAGCGCCGATCCGGGAAGAGCTTACCCCTAGTCACTTTTTGACTAACTTTTTTACCTCTTTTGGTTACTCGCCTCGACATCTGGTGCCGGTAGGATGCCTGGATTCAAGCATTGTGACGCCTGTCACCGACTGATGTCGGTAACGGATCACCATCGCAGGTGCCTATACTGCCTGGGGGCCGACCATGACGCGGAGTCGTGCCCCGACTGTCAGGCCTTGACGTCGAAGGCTAGGCGGGAGCGGTCCCGTAAGCTACTCGAGCTTCGTCACTCGGCTCCGCGTCGCTCTCGGTCCCGGTCCAGGAGGAGGTCCAAGGACCGTTCGCGGAGCCGCAGCCATCGACATTGCTCGTCGGGGTCTTCGGGTAAGTTCCGTCACTCCAAACACTCGAAGAAGTCGAAGCGGCGTCCTCGCTCTTCGGACTCCCCTCGCCGGTCGCGCGACCCGGCTGAGGGTCCGGGTGGTTCCACCCCCGCGGCTCCGTCGGAGCCGCAGGAGCCGCGCTCGTCCCCATACCCTCCGGTCCCTGGGACTGACGCGACTCCGGCGGAGGTCAGTGCCTTCCTCTCGGCCATGAGGACTCTGGCTCCGCCGTCGACGCCTGCCGGCGCGCCTTCGGGCCCCGCAGGGTTGACTGGGCGACCTCGCGTGCCGGCGGCTCCGGCGCCGTCGGGGGCTCCGGCCCCGGCGCCGTCGGGGGCTCCGGCCCCGGCGCCGTCGGGGGCTCCGGCCCCGGCGCCGTCGGGGGCTCCGGCCCCGGCGCCGTCGGGGGCTCTGGCCCCGGCGCCGTCGGGGGCTCCGGCCCTGACACCGCAGGTCCCCGAGGGATCCAGGCCTGGATCACTGCCGGCGCCGGTCGACCTCACGACGCCTCCTCCGCCGGCGCTGACACCGGTTCCGCCCCCGACGCCGTCCCCGCACGGTGTCGAGCCTCAGTTTAGCCCTATTCCGGACACGGCGCCGTCCGACGCCGTTACCGGCGCCGATGGGTGACCGCTTTATCCACCGTCCGGCTCCGATCATTCCTCCTGTCTACCAGGAATCGGATGATGAGGGCGACTGGGAGGGGTCTCAGGACCCTCTGGCCGAACAGGCCCAATTGTCTCAGGACTGGGCAGAGGAATTGGGGGACGCCAGCGGTTTGGATACCTCTCCAGACGCTGGATTCATCTCTCCTCCGACTGTGGCCTCGGAGGAAGGTGCAGCCTTTTCTGTGGTGCTGCGCAAGGCGGCCGAAGCCCTAGGGCTCGAGTTGCCTGCTGTGGCTGTGAGGACTAACGTCCTCACCGAGGTCCTTCAACCGACAGCAAGCTCCACTGAGCCTCTGCTGCCGTTTTAATGAGGCCCTCATTGACGTTCTCCAGGGCACTTGGTCCAAGCCCTCCACAGTCCCTCCTGTGGACAGGAACGTTGCCCGGCGCCACCGCCCTGCTCCGGGCGACCCCACATTCCTCTCCCACCACCCCACCCCCGAGAGCCTGGTTATCCAGGCCTCAACCTCCCAATCCTCCTTCCCGTCCGCTCCTCCGGATAGGGAATCCAAGAGGTTGGAGCAGTTTGGCAAGAAACTGTTCTCGTCCCTGAGTTTGGGACTGCGGTCTTTAAATACCGCTTGCCTTTTGGACCGTTATTCCCACTCGCTGTGGGATACGGTGGAGGACGTGCTGCCCTTGTGCCCGGAGGAGGCCCGGGAGCGACTCACCCAAGCACTTGCTAACGGGCGAGATGCAGCACGGCACGCCATTAAATGTGGACTAGACACCACGGACTTGCTGGGTCGGGCGATTTCCACCACGGTGGCGCTTCGGCGTCACGCCTGGCTGAGGTCCACGTCGTTTTCAGGGGATGTCCAAAGCTCTCTCATGAACATGCCCTTCGATGGCGCTCGCCTTTTTGGCGAGAAGGCGGACAGTGCGCTGGCCCGGTTCAAGGACTCCCGGGCCACAGCCAAGTCCTTGGGTCTTTCGGCCCCGCGGCCGCAAACTTCCGCCCCTTTCATGGCCAAGGAAGGGGCGCCTCCTCACGTCCGCCCAGCCACCGGCCGCAGAACCAACCTGCACGCGGTCGTGGACGTAGTTTCCGCCGAGGCGGTTCTGGAGGACAACGTGCCGGTCAGTCCACATCCACCCCGGCAGCATCCGCCTCAAAGCCCTCCTAGTCCGAGCTTTCAGGCCCATTCAACGCCAGTGGGGGGCAGAGTTCGCCATCACCTGCTCCACTGGCGCTCCATCACTTCGGACAGGTGGGTGCTGCAAATCGTCCGAAGGGGCTACTCCCTCCCCTTCGAGACAACCCCTCCAGCCATGCCACCGCAGAACCACCGTATGTCGGGGGATCATTTGCATCTTCTCCGGGAGGAGGTTTCGGCCCTCTTGGCCAAAGAGGCCGTCGAGCGCGTTCCTGGTCCAGAAGTAGGTCGTGGTTGCTATTCCCACTACTTTCTGGTTCCCAAGAAGGGCAAAGGAGGCCTACGCCCGATCTTGGATCTCAGAAGCGTGAACGCTTTCCTCCGGAAGGAACGGTTCAAGATGCTAACTTTGGCTCAGGTTCTTGCTGCCCTAGACCCTGGAGACTGGATGGTAGCGTTGGACTTGCAGGACGCTTATTTCCACATCCCCGTCCTGCTGGCCCACCGGCGTTACCTGCGGTTCACGGTGGGTCAGGAGCACTTTCAGTTCACCGTGCTCCCCTTCGGCCTCACCAGTGCCCCTCGGGTGTTCACGAAAGTGATGGCGGTGGTCGCAGCTCATCTGCACAGAACAGGGGTCCCAGTCTTCCCCTATCTCGACGACTGGCTGTTGAAGGCGGGCTCGACCCAGCAGGTCGTCTCCCACCTCCAGACTACGGCAGACCTCCTGCATTCGCTGGGGTTCTCCATCAATGTGCCGAAGTCGCACCGGAGTCCCTCCCAAACGCTCCTTTTCATTGGGGCGGTTCTCGATTCGGCGCAGTTCCGGGTCTATCCGCCGGAACAGCGGGTCCTGGACATTCGAGCCCTGATTCCCATCTTCCGGCATCTGTCCTGGATTTCGGTCAGGTTGGTGCTGCGGCTTCTGGGGCTGATGGCCTCCTGTATCCTCTTAGTACCTCACGCCAGATGGCGGATGCGGGCTCTGCAGTGCACTCTGAAGTTTCAGTGGGCCCAGCATCGAGGCAACCTGTCAGACGACGTCTTGATTTCGGAGGGCACTGCGAAACAGCTGCAGTGGTGGCTCACGAATCGCGATTGGGTCAACGGCAGATCCCTCTCCCTTCCCCAACCGGAGCACGTGGTAGTGACGGATGCGTCCCTCCTGGGATGGGGGGGGCCATATGGGAGAGGCGGGGATCAGAGGACTCTGGTCTCCGGCAGAGACTCGGCTCCATATCAATCTTTTGGAGCTGAGGGCGATCCGACTTGCACTGAAAGCCTTCCTTCCCTCTGTCCGGGGAAGTGTCGTGCAGGTGTTCACAGACAACACCACCGCCATGTGGTATTGCAACAAACAGGGCGGGGTGGGGTCGTGGACCCTTTGTCAGGAGGCCCTGCGCCTCTGGACATGGCTGGAACACCAGGGCATCACCCTAGTGGTTCAACATCTGGCAGGCTCTCTGAACGCCAGAGAGGACGAACTCAGCCGCCGGTGCATGATGGATCACGAATGGCGTCTGAACTCGGACGTGGAGCAAGGTCTCTTTCTGCAGTGGGGAGAGCCTTGGTTAGATCTATTCGCCACCAAAGAGAACGCGCAATGTCAGCAGTTCTGCGCGTTGGAGTTTCCAAGGCGGCACTCGCTCGGAGACGCTTTTCGTCGCGAGTGGAGTTGCGGTCTGTTGTACGCCTTTCCGCCTATATCACTTCTGCCCAGAGTGCTGAGGAAGATCAGGCGTGACCGGGCCCAAGTCATCTTGGTGGCTCCGGATTGGGCACGAAGGTACTGGTATCCCGAGCTACTCAGTATGTCCATCGATCCCCCGCTACAACTGCCTCTTCGGGAGGATCTTCTGTCGCAGCAGCAGGGGACGGTCCTCCACCCGAACCTGTCCAGCCTCCACCCACATGCGTGGAGATTGAGCGGCGGCAGTTGATGCCATTTGACTTGCCTCCTGAAGTCTGTGATGTCATTCTGGCAGCCAGGCGTCCCTCCACAAAGACGGTATACGCCTGCCGGTGGAACAAATTTGTGGCATGGTGCACAGCAAAGGCTGTGGATCCCCTTTCTGCCCCTCTTTCTGAGGTTCTCCTCTTTCTTTGGCCCAGCAGGGCTCTGCTCTGGGCACCTTGAAAGGTTATCTTGCTGCTATCTCTGCCTTCCTACGGCTTCCTGATCAGCCTTCTCTTTTCAAGTCCCCTGTTGTTTCACGCTTTCTCAAGGGCATTACTCGTATGTATCCTCCTGTTCCTTTCGTAATGCCTCAGTGGGACTTGAACCTTGTTCTCACTTTTCTGATGTGCGCTCCCTTTGAGCCCCTTCATAACTGTCCCATCCGTCTTTTGACTTTGAAGACTTCTTTCTTGGTGGCAATCACCTCCGCTAGGCGGGTGGGTGAGCTCCAGGCTTTGTCATCTAAGCCTCCCTTCCTTTCAGTTCATCCGGACAAAGTTGTCCTCCGGTCACGTCCTTCTTTCCTGCCTAAAGTCGTGACTCCCTTTCACATCGGACAATCTGTCACGCTGCCCACCTTCTTTCCGCCTCCGCATCCTTCAAAAGATGAAGAGAGGCTCCACCGTCTGGACCCAATACGTGCGCTATCCTTTTATTAGGACCGCACAAGACCGTTCCGGGTGGACGACCAACTTTTTGTTGGATACGTAGGGGCTAAGAAGGGTAAAGCAGTACACAAGCGGACCATCTCTCGGTGGGTCGTGTTGTGTATTAAGACCTGCTATTCTTTAGCGAAAAAGGTTCCTCCTGTTGGGCTACGGGCCCATTCTACTCGGGCCACAGCGGCCACGACTGCACTGGGACGGGGAGTCCCCTTGCAAGACATCTGTCAGGCGGCGACGTGGGCTTCGTTGCACACGTTTGCGAGACACTACTGCCTGGACAGCCAAGTCCGGAGGGATGGCCACTTTGGCCGTTCTGTTCTCCAGGACTTTCTGGTGTGATCTTGGTTCGCAGACCCACCACCGGGGTTGGTATTGCTGGGGTATCTATTCTAAGGTGAGGAATCTAACTAACGTGTTTCTTTCAGATGAACAAGTTACTTACCTTCGGTAACGATGTATTTGTAAGAAACATTAGTTAGTTAGATTCCTCACCGACCCACCCAGCCTCCCCGTTCTGCGAACCGACATCTAGGGTTAAGGTTCTCCCTTTCAGGGCCCTAGATTTTTTGGCACCAGTGTCGGTCTGTTGCATGGCTCAGCGTCCCTGGCGCGGAAAGCTATGTACAAGAACTGACGTCAGCTCGCGAGGGCGGCGTCTAAGTACTCCGACGTCATTCCGGTGCACGATGCCAACGACGGACGCGGAGCTGCAGACGACGCCTAGCGACGCGCAAGGGGTATTGCTACAAAAATGTTTCCGGATCCAGCCTGACACCTGGGGATATTCTAAGGTGAGGAATCTAACTAACTAATGTTTCTTACAGATACATCGTTACCGAAGGTAAGTAACTTGTTCATCAGGGGCATTGAGGCCTCCCATGTCATATGGTAATACCAGTATATTCCACTGTATCTTGTGTTGTTTACCCGTCCAGATCAAACGCAATAATATAGACTTTAAGTTGTCAAAAAATGCTTGTGCCTGTATTATCGGGATATCTGGAACAGGAACAGAAATCTGGGGAGTGCCACAATCTTCATGATCGCTATGTGGCGCATCATGGATAAAGGGAGTTTGATCCATCTTTCAATATCTTCCTCCAATTTTGGGATCGCTTTACCGTAGTTTTCCCTGAGTACCTGCATTGGGTCTGTATGTATTTGTATGCCGAGGTATCTGAGCGGTTCTTCTGACCAGCGTAGAGGGAATTTCAATGCTATCTGTGCCATACTGGGGAAGAGTGGGAGGATAACGGACTCATCCCAATTAATTTGGCATCTAGAGAGACCCCCCAAAGCGGACTACCTCTCTCAATACTTAAAAAAGATTCTGTTCTGGGTCACGAATGTATAATAATGTATCATCAGCATATGCTGAGAATATAAGTCTATTGCCAGGGAATCGTATTCCTCTATGGCTGTGGTATTCCCTCAAGGCGCAGGCCAAAGTTTCAGCTACTGTGGCAAGGCTGAAAGAAGGCCTGGTGCCTCTTGTGATTTTTATAGGGATCGTGATTGTGTTACCCACTCTTATCCTTGCAGTTGGCTTATTATACAGATCCTCTTATCAGTTTGAGGTACATTTCACTTACCCCGATTTTATCCAAAACGACCTTTAGGAAGCCCCAACCGCTCAATATATTGTATAGTGCCAAACAGTGTCTGTAAAGTATATGATAATGTTCGGCCCGGAACAAATCCTGTTTGTAGTGTGCTGACCACTCCTAATAATAAGGGAGCAAGCCTGTTTGCCAGCACTTTAGCATATCTTTTAGTTTCGACATTCAGTAGGGACAAAGGTGGATATGAGGGGCAGTTCTCTGGGTATTTGCCAGGTTTTAGTAACGTGACTATTAATGCTTCATGCATCGATGGGGACATAATCTCTATCTCTTCCATTTCTTTGTGTAGTGTGACTAGGTGAGGAACTAGAATATCCTGATATGCCTTCTAGAAGGCCGCTGTTAAGCAGTCTATTCCCGGCACTTTCCCTGCCTGCATTCGTGCCAATGCCACTTTTATTTCGAAGGAGTCCAATGTGGCCTTTAAGTATTCTCTTTGTTCCGTGGCAAGCCATTGCATCTTTGTGTTCTAAATAGTCAGCTGTAGTGGCCTTGTCGTGAATGATACATGTGCTGTATAAGTGAGCGTAATATACTTTAATCTGTCTGCTATCTGCACAGTGTCTGAGAGTACGTTGGCCTCTTTATCTAGTATGCTTGCAATTGCTGCGTGTTCTCTATTTGGACGTAGGAGTGTAGCTTACACAGCGCTAAAGCATTCCCCTTCCCCATATCTCTTCGCTGTAGTGTCCTTCCCCATGTGCCTGATCTTATTATTAGCAGTATCCTGATATTCAGCTAGTTTGGTCATAATGTTCCTTAATATACTTGTATTTCCTGTTCTCTTACGTTGTGTTTCTAACTCTGTTATGACTTTCTCTAGGTAAGTTAACCTATTCCTGGTGAAGTTTAGGACGCCTGCATGTTTAGTAAGCATGATCCCCTGATGTATACCTTAAGGGCTTTTCATACTGTGTTGAAGGTATCCAATGTACCAATATTATTATTGGAATATTCTTCGATTGTCTGTGCCATTTCTGACTAGACAGGGTCCAACAGGAAGTAAGGGGGAAATCTCCAGGTGAATGGTGCTATCCGACACGGTTGCAGTGTAAAATCTAAGGTCCCTGAATAATAGGTGTGCGGGAGTGGTTTACACTTAGCCACACTAGTTATGAGACTTTTTGATATGAGCCAGTAATCTATACATGTATGCGTGTTCTGTGCCAATGAGTAATTGTGTACCCCACCTCGTACTGGTTCTGGTGTCGCCATATATCTACTAGGCCTGTACAACTCACTATGGGCCTCATGTAGGTAGCATACAAGTTACCACTTCTTAAATACCGAACGTTACCGAATCGGTATTTAAGAAGTGGTAACTTGTATGTAGGTAATCATTAGGGAAATTTTACCGAATCGGTAACATTCGGTAATTACCGAATCGGTATTTACCGATTCGGTAATGAGGCATACCTTCCCATTGATGGGAAGGTATGCCTCATTACCGAATCGGTAAATACCGATTCGGTAATGGGGGGAACACATGCAAGGGTGGCAGGGTGTCACATTGACACCCTGTTGCACCCCTGATTCGGCCATGTGTGCACATGTGGCACACATACATGCCCTAAGGGCATGTATGTCTGCCACATTGCACACGTCTAAGCGCTTTAAAATGCTTAAACACATCCATTCATTATTTACCACCAACTATTAGTTGGTGGTAAATACCGACTCATAAAAACACCCACACACTCCCCCTACATCTCATTTCTGGATTCGGAATTTACCGAATCGGTAAAATTACCGATTCGGTAATTTTACCGATTCGGTAAATTACCGAATCCAGAAATGAGCCCCCTACATACCAAAAGCCAAAATACCGGTCGGTAACGGTATAATTACCGAAAATCGGCCGTTACCGACCGGTATTTGGCTACCTACATGAGGCCCTATGTCCGGTAGTGCTTTAGCAGTGGCCGATGGAAAGCGGGGAGGGTCTTGTGAACGATCTAAGCTGGGATCCAATATACAGTTAAAATCTCCACCCCAAACTTGTCGCAGGCTACCTCTTTGTAGTAAACTATTACTGAGATTATAGTAATAGTGTGGGTCATCGTTATTGGGATCATACCTCCACCTCTGGATCCTCTTTTCGGCATGTGGCAATAACATAACGTCCCTTCTTGTCGACCTGTATATTTGTCAAATGTATCGCTGCTTCACTATCTGCCCATATGATGACCCCTCGCGCATGTGATGTGAAGCCTGCGTTGTAATAATATCCCCGCATCCGCTATCTTGTCAATATGATCGCTTCAGGCATTAAGTGCGTTTTCTGTAGGATGGCTATATCTACTTTGTGTCTTTTTAAGTATGCTACTACTTTCCTGATGTTCCTGTGATCGTTAAGACCACGCACGTTCCATGTGATAAACCTTAAATGCGGTGTCTCTGGATTATCCGTTCCACTCTGTGATACTTGTGCAATCTCCGTTCCATATTTAATGTGACGTTGTCAGGTTATCTTGTGCCATCTGCTTTTATTTTGTTCTCAACTTTAACCATAAGTTTTCATCCCCCATCGCTCCCCACGCTATATGCTTCCCAATTTTGCATAGCGATCACTATTCCCTCCCGTCTTGACTACCCTCCCCCTTCCCTGTATACAGAAAATAGGCCCCAATTCTTAACATGTATATAGTGGCGCACGCATGGGGGTGAATGCTGCCTGCTGCTCTAGTCTCTGCTGGCACAGAAACACCGACCGCCTAGTGCCTTATTGCTTATGACGTGCCTCTCGCAGTTATTCTGTTTATGTTCAGGCATATGGACATAGTTGCCTATGAAGCGACGTTAGCCCTTGTATTTCCTCCTGTTCTTCCCTTTATCTCTCTGCTTTTGGTTCTTTACGTGACCCCCCCCATCCTGGTAAACCGTCTGCAGAGCAATTCATGTATTTTAAGTCCTAAGGGGAGTCACGTTGTGTGTTTTGAATAGCCTTACCTATATGTTAATTTCTAGCACTGTAACCATGTGCACCCCGATCTGTGTTCTACCTCTATCTTTGTAAACAATCCATATCTCGGGGTCACATCTGTCTCCTCTTTTGGTTCTCCTTCCCAGTGATAAATAAAATTGCGCTTTTGTGCATTTTGCTGTTTCTTCTATTGTTCTTCCTCTTCTGGGGTTGTTTCAGTTTCTTCGTAATGCCCACGTGGTGAATTAAGTTTGCTTCCAGGTCCTTCCCTGTGTTTGAGAAAGTGGAACACTTATTTCGGGTCCCTGAAATAGTGTGCTTTCCTTCCGCTTGGACTCGCAGTTTGGCTGCGTACAGCAGATCATATTCTAGTTGGAGCTTGCTGAGCTTTCTCTTAGCCGGGACAAATGGTCATCTCTCCTTGTGCACTTGCTGTGTGAAATCCGGGTACATGGACATGTTTCATCCCCTCATAATTCAATCTTCGTAGTTCCTGTGCTTTGTGAAGTGCTGCATCCCTGTTCCAGTAGTTAAGGAGCCTTGCGACTATGGGGCACAGGGCGCTCCTGGTACCGGTCTGGGAGCTAATGAGCGATGTGCTCGCTCCTCCACAAACATTTCGGTGAACGTGTCTCTACCCAGGATCGTGGTCAAGAGGTTCTCAACAAATAGTTCCGTATTGTCTATGAGGGTGGATTCCGCGACTCCTACTATGCATAGGTTGTTCCTCCTGAAACGTGATTCCAAATCATCTGTTTTTGTTTTTAGGATTTTAGGAACTGTGGTGCTTTTGCCATCTTTTTTTGTTCTGCCGAGTCTGCTGATATGACATTTTCAGCGTCTGACACTCAATTCTCCACCATGTCTAGCCTCTCCGTGTTATAGTTGAGTCTTTGTCATCCTGTTCATTCGGAGAGTCAATGCGTCTATTTTGCCATTGATCTTTATTAGGCTGCATTGCATGGCTGTGAGGATCTGTTTTTAGATCTGTATCCACTGTTGGATCTACAGCTTCCATTTCCGGTGCTGTGCTGTTGCGGTCAGTTTCTTTGGATGTGGGGGTATTTGCTCTTCAAATTGAAGTTTAAGCTGTGTTTTGACTTGTCTTCCCCATAGCGGCTTCCTGTTATGTTTACTGTGCGTTGTATCTCTGCTAGAGCGCTTTGGTATGTACCCTTATGCTTCTTGCTCTGGCTTTCGGGGGGGGGGGTGGTGGTGGTTTATTAGGGTCCCACCAAAAGTCTAAGACCTGTGCTCCCAGCTTGTTTGCTCATGGTCAGAGGCCGTGGTATCCTTTTTGCTCGTCTCACCCATAGAGAAGTGTGTTATGCTTCGTATTCTCTCTCCCGCCCAGCGTTAGTGAGCTGCGTATGTCACTGCCCACTCGGGCGCTGTTGCATGCAATGTCACGTGCGCTGTCGGTTATATTCTATGCCCGTGCTTTTTCTTTTTTGCAGCCCCACCTTAGTGCTGAAGGTGCAGGTGCCTTGTGGTGGTCCCACTCAGCCTGTTTGCACGTGTCTCTCCAATGTGCCTTCAGCTTATGTGGGTTGGTAAACGCTACCTCGTCCTTCTCCTGGTCACTGGTGTCTCCTTTATATGTTGTGATGCGCCTAGCACTCTTCCAGACCCCTCAATGAATGTTGCTTAAATGGGTCTGATGCGCTTTCCTTATTGCCTCGTTGCTCTTCGTAGCTTGTTTTTTTCAGACTGTTTTCAGTTGCCCCCCACTCATGTTTGTAGCTGTACGAGATCTGTGGCATTTGACGCCACATGCTGCCATTGATTGTATTCTGCCTGTGTACTCTTAACTTAATGCTGACTTCTATCTTGTATGTTAGAGCGCTCGTGTCCCTGGTTTTCCAGAGTTGGAGCAGCGCACGTCGGATCTGCTTGTGTTCTCCCCAGGTGCATTCAGCTTGTGTAGGCTCTTTCTTGTGCGGCCAGGCGTGAACTCCTCCCTTCACTCTGTGCCCTTTGCGCCGCTTCCGTTAACAGTAGTTGGGGCTCTCAGTTATTGCTGTTTAATGTAAGCTTGGTCGGACTGCACCGCACCTCTCGGTTCACTCTCTCCAGTTGTCTGTATGATGCAGCGTATGCTGCCATACCTGTTTGCACAGTCCGTTTTCCAGCGGGATCCACGTGATCTTGCTGGAGTTATCTCAGTTTCGGAGTTCAGCTGAAGAGCGGTCTACTCTGTCCCACCTCTCCGGCTATTACGGCTCACTTCAGTTCTGTGCTGCTCTGCTATACGCGTACAGCGCCGGGGTCTTCCTCTCTGCCACCATGTTGACCTCGGGCCAGCTCCGTACAAATGACATGTTCTCACACTTTGGCTGCTCTGCTCCAGATTTCAGGGCCAAATTCTTAATGTCAGGCAGTCTGTGGTGCTGTGCCTTGCTTATATAATACAATTTAGCTCTGTGGGTGCCAGGATTCTGCTTCGTTGGTGGACAGGTTGTCGTAGCTCTACTTCGTTGCGGCCATCTCGGAGCTAGGCAAGCTCCACCCCCAGCCAGTATGATATGTAGGTTTAGGTTTAACTGGTTTTTATTTTCAATTTATCTTCAATTGATGGCACACACACCATCAACTACAACCATCCGTCCAGCGACGAAGCTTCATCTCATATTTTTTTTTTATTGGTTTCCACACAAGCATGTCCAGGACACCCCTGTCCATAGAACATCTATTAGAAACAGCAGCGAATCAAGAACTGCATGTCATTAACAGTTGCCTGTGTGTGCAGAGTGACCTGAAAGTTTCAGGCCCTTAACGATGGCACGAATAGACCGTTTTTTGTAGTTGAGCCTTAAGGCCCTAATATACTGTGGACAGGTGAAGTCCCTGTACTCAGCGGTGTTAGGAGAGGTGTCCAGTCTCCTTAAAAGGATTGAAGTCTGTGGTCTGAGTTCATAATTTCCCCATGGCCAGGGTGTCCCACAGAGAAGCCCATTAATCCCACTTCTCAGTACTGTTTGGTGTCCCCATAGCACCAAGATTGCTTTGATAGCTGTAATCAGTGTTGTGGTTATTTGCTTTCCTCTTAGGGCTCTATATGAGCGTTTGCCCCGATATGGAAATCCCAGGGGAATTGCCCTACTCCCCAGCCCGCAACCAAAGTATCTGTGTCCCGAAGGTTGCTTTAGTGTCTCTTCGATCGTTCTATCACCATCTGCCCAGCTTGGCAAAGTGGCAAGTAAGCGTTTGAGGTTACCTGATGCACCACGTCCTTAGGTTGTGTAGACCTGTTCCAGGCTGCTCATTTTTCCAGTGTATGGTCACAGCATGCAAAGGGCTTCTATTGAGTTACCCTCTTTTTCACTTTGCATTTTGATGCTCTTGCCTTGTCATAGATCTTCACCCATTTTCTTATCGCTACTCGTTAGCCAATTCCCTCTTTCAACATCTCTGGGCAAAGCTTTAACTTGTTTAGGCCACTGCGTGTGCTTTATACAATATTGAAATCTCATGTCTATTTTGATTTTCTTCTTTGAGCCATTTTTCAGACTGGGCATGAGGTCCCTCCCCTGAGGTAGGATGTTGTAACATTAATTTCCTGACCTGCAGATAATGGAAACATTCTGTCTCCGACAATCCATATTTCCTCTCAATTGTCTTTGAAAAACATAATCTGACTGTTAGTTAATAAAAAGCCCACCATAACACAACTAGCTTCCCTCCATTGTTGGAACTTGTTTGTCTATTTGTGGTGTGAACTCAGAATGGAAACAAATCTGTGATGGAAATGTATTGATTATGTCAACCTCGTGACTAGTAAGGAGTACAGCTCCCAGCAACTCTGCGACTTTCTAAGGTAAGGACTCAATTGTAGGGTAGCACCTTTGATGAGTTGGTCCCTGAAGCACTACTGCTTTGCATCTTTCAGTTATTGCCACTCCACCAGGAAGCAGAGTTGGGCCACTTGGAAGTATGTCAGTAGGTCAGGGTGAGCCGGACCCCCACCAGAGACAGATACCACAGCCTGCTCACTATCCTCAGGTGTTTGGCTTGTCAAGCATAGTTCCTGAAACTATTCAATCAACGTTTGCACTGTGGTCACTGGTAGTGCTAGAAAATGTTAAAGCAATTGGGGGAGAATCCTCATTTTAATTATTGACTCTTGGACCAACCCAGAGAAATGATTTAAGTTGCAGCTGTGTACATCCTGTTGTCCCTCCCTCAGAAGTGAGAAGTGAGGTGTAGTTTAGTGCTATGATTTAACTGGTCTATTATGTTTCCTCTTGGTGTATTCTGAGATGTAAAGGTTTTACCTTTTATCTGGTAGTGACATCTAGCTGCAGCGCCCTTAACTTCTGAATTCCGAATTCTTCCCTGGCGCTAGTATCTATCCACACATTTTTCAGCAGTACCTCTGCACGCCGGGGACAGCGTTGTATGGCTCTGTGGTGACGTTTTCTCCAGACATGACGTCAGTGGATACATATAAGTCCCCTCCGGCGTGCGGACGTCTGTTTCTTTTCTGCGCTGTAACGCGGATCCGTAAAAGCAGTTCCTCAGTCCGTTTTTTATCGACCTATTTCAACACCTGGTGTTGGCGGGACAATGTGCCTTTGTCAAATGTTGACATGTTTTAAACCTAGTAGGTCTTGTAGCCGACATATGTCTGTGACGGACCTGCATACAATTTGAATGCGGTGCTTAGGTGAGCACCACGATGCCGAGGATTGCTGTTCCTGCCAGAAGCTAAAACCAAAGTCGCTGAAGGAGCAGCGTTTGAAATTGATGGCGGTGCACGTATTGCAATCTTCGGAGGCTTCCCAGCCTTGGTCTTCATCGTCCTGGGAAGAACAATTGCGGGGTCGATGTAGTAGCCGAAGCCGGACTGAGAGAAGTTGTTCTCCAGGGAAGTCAAAAGGTAAGGGGCGGTATAAGTCGCTGCATTTTTAGACTTCACAGTTTGGAGACTGTCTCCCTTGGCTCCTCCCGCTCGACAGCTGAGGAAGCCGTACGCTTCTCCACGCCACGTCTCCCAGTGTTTCCGGGAGCCGGTGCATCGATTGCTCCGATGAGGGAATATTATGATTGCTGACCCCTCATCTTTGGAACCCAATCTCCAACTTCTAGGCCTCAAGGAGGTGAGTGGGGTGCTGTTGGAGGATCTGTCCTCAGTGACTGTTGTACCATCGGAGTCGATCGATTGGCGTTGGTCGATGTCGACTAACATCGCTTTGGTGCAGGCTCACAGTCCTTCAGGATCGTTGCCTACAAAGCTGGTCTTTGAGCATCAGACTTTGACGTCGGCGGCGCTGGTCAAAGTCGCCTCCCCTCCCCCCAGTTGATGTCATGATTGCGCCGCTTCGGCGCCATATGGCATCAGAAGCGGATTCAGCTGTGCAAACTGAGGTAATTGTTCATTTTGTGGCCCGTTTCTTGGAAGAGGCATTGGGAGGTTTACCTGTATTGACTAGGGCTCGACTTCTTCATCCCATTTCTGATGCTAGTGTTTTTCAAGTGGAGAAGAGTTGGCTTACAGCTCTTGGTGAGGATAGTGGGCTGGATTCCTCACCAGCTTTGGGTAGATCTCTCCCCCTAGTCTTGCCACGGATGCAAGTTCCTCCTTTGCAAACCTGCTGAGGAGAGTGGTGCATTTTTAGACTTGTCACATTCCACAGTGCAGAGGTCTTCCGTATAGTGAGGCCCTATTTGACATTTTGTTTGGTGCTTAGGCCAATCCTGAGCCGTGGGTCTCAGTGGACCGTGATATTGCACGTAGACATTTGCCTGCACTTGGGGACCCAAATTGTTTGCATAGAAATCCTTTCACTAGTGGCCTGTTTACACAGACTACAATGTCTTTCTAAGGAAGTAGTCTACTCCTAAGACTCTGGTGGGTAAGGATGCTAGGGGTCGTGATGCTTGTGGTAAGCATATATTTGCTTCGGCCAGCTCAGCATTGAGAGCCACCAACACATCTTTTGTGCTGGGGTGCTTTTCGAATGCCTTAAGGGAGTCTTTACAGAACATGCTCCCATCTCTTTCAGATAACCTCCGTGCTGTGGTAGACAACTTGTTTAGAGATGGCCAGCAGGCAGCTAGGCTTACCATAAAGTGTGCCATGGACACAACGGATTCTGTGGGTCGGGCCATGGCATTTGCAGCGGCGCTGAGGTGTCTATCTTGGTTGGTGTCTTCTGGTTTCTCAGAGGCTGTCCAGTTGGCTTTGGCCGTTATACCAGTTGATGGTGCCCGTCTTGTTGGCGATCAGGCAGATGTGGCATTAAGACGTTTCCATGAAAGATGGAGAACTACAAAGTTGTAGTCCTACATTTTCTGTCTGTGTGCTTAGCTTATAGCTGGGCTTGGTATATATGTTTTTGTTGATCAAAGAATAGTCTTATTAGGACGTTGGATATGTCCAATTCGATTCCAGTACTACCACGTGTACTCTGGTGAGAAGTAGTGGTTATAACCTCAGCACCATTTTATTTTTTATTTTGTATATTGATTTAAAAGACTAACGGAGGTTCCCTTTGTTTCCTGGCCTTTCAGAAAGGGCTTTCTGCTCAAGAGGCTATGATTAAGAGAGATGTCTTCCTGTATGGAAGATGATCTGTTAAATGCTTCATCAAAGCATTTCAGTATGCAAGTTGTTTTGCTTTCTTTTTCAATGCTACTTTAGTGGCATATGGTTATGTAAGTTGTTGACTGGTGTATATCGACTCTTTGCTCTACTCTTGGAGTGATCTGGTGCTTCGGCAAGTTGAAGCGTTGCTCTGACTCAGAGTATAGGTTTACATGGTTTGAATGCTGCTTTGCTTGTGAGTTCTCTAGTCTCTAGTAAAGGCATAAAATATTATTTCAGCTGCAGGCAATTCCTATCCTTGCTCCATATTGTGATGCGGTAAATTGGCAGCCAAAGGTTTATGATGCTTGGGTTGAGCCAACTTGTCCCAAAACCAATGTTATCTGGATGGCCTGTTGTCCTTGACATCAGACAGTATGTTCTCAGGTGTTGGGCCGTTTTGGTAGCTAACAAGGCCCCTAATCATCTATAAAAGTCTTGAGACACTTTTATAACAGGATTTTTGACTTTATAGTATGCGTGGTTCTGTCTAATTGGCATTACCTGTCTTTTGGAGAGGTCGTACTTGTTGTTTTCTGTATTTAGTATGTGAATAATCATGATTGTTTTTTCTTGAGGTGTCGGTTCTTTGTGATACCATTTGACAGGCAACTTTTTCTACAGCAAGTCACCTAAGGTGGCATTGGTGGCGTACTACCCCCTTTTTTCACTGGGTTCGGTATTTTTGCTTAAGCTCTTTCAGAGTGGCTTTTTGTATGCGGTGTATATGTGATATAATGTGCTGCTGTGTTTTAAAATAGTTGTCTTATGATTGTCTTTGTCTTGTATCATAGACGTATGTGCTTGTTTTTGACAAGTGCACTGATAGGTGTGTTACCATTTTCTGTAAAACTCTTTCTGGAACTGTCTCTCGGTTCTTGGAAGTTATTAGATGTATAGATTATACATAACTGTGTCATATGTGTTATACTTGTTTGTTTCTCAAAAAAAAAAAAAGGTAAAAGTAAGGGGTTTCAATCAAAGATGCGGTTGATTCTCTTTTTCTTGCTTGTCTTGGTGTTTCGAGCTTATCTACAGCTCGAGGTGGTGGTCAGTCTTTCAGACTATGGCACTGAAGACCGTACGGGGGCAAGCTTTATACGTTCTTGCAGTCTAGCGGTGGTTGACACATTTATGTTTGTATATATATTTTTGCCCAGATGTACATCTTTGTGGCAAGATGTTATACAATTGGTGCATTTGATGAATATGAATGCTCATTTTGTCCAAACTAAATTATTTATATCAGGGAGGTGTTGTTGTTCATCTTTCCTTTGGTGAAATGGGTTCTGAAAGTGCTTCTTTAGGATTTTATCAGGACATTTCTTTCTCTGATTTGCTTTTTCATGTGCAAATGCAGATGACCTGGCTTTTGTCATGCGTTTGGCCCTTTTTGGTCTTTGAATTCTCTTTTTTTTTCCTTTTTGTGGTATAGCGTATGATGTCTATTTTCCGAAAGATGGTTCTTTAGGGTTTTTTCCCCGCCCTCAAGGGCCGATTCTCTTGGACCTAGAAGTATATTTTTATGTTCTGTGACATTGATCATGGATTCCATTAAGAGCCAAGCTCTTGTTCTGTTATCCCTACTTGCATTTGGTCAGTTGTTGGTTATGACCAGCTGGTTCTCTTTGATAACTTTTGTAGGATTAGTTCTCAGACCGTCCTCCAGTTGGGTATAGCTATAGTATTTAATTCAAAAGTAAAGGAATCTGCCGCTAGATGTCTCTATCAGATGTAAAAGTTACTTACCTTTAGTAATATGAGATCTGGTAGAGACACATTCTAGCTGCGAATTCCTTAACACCCTGCCCATACTCCCCACTCTGTGAATCACCTATGAGGTAAGGGTTATACCCTTTTTCTAAGTACTGATTTTATATACCAGTATCACATTCTCAATGTAGGAGAGTAGGGTCTGCTTTCTATGTTCACCCCGACTTTTTGCTTTTGCTTTACTGGTTTTCGACTTAGATGTGGCTGTGGGCCTGCTAATCAGACCCACAGCCCTGCTGTTCTCTCTCTAAATTAATACTGTGTACTTTAGGTGCATAACCCATTTGGATAGGGTCACCTTATTGGCCCCTGTACAGTGTACCTTAGGTACCCAGGGCATAGGTGTATCCTAGGCCTACCAGGGGCTGCTGCATGTATTATGCCACCCCTGGCCTGGCCTTCCATTATGACTCAACTGGCTGATCACTCAGCTGGGGCAAGGTCGTGTAATCACCCCTTGCTTAGGTGTAGTATTCCTATACCTACCTTATATATAGACACATGTGTACCTATCAGCCACTCCTATGGCAGGCCTTAACAATCCTGGAGGCAGAGTGCTTGGTAACATGTGAGAGAGTGCTCTAGCATGAGCTGAGCCTGTCTGCAGCTTTCGGAACCATGTCCTTATAGCTGTTCTATGATATAGCCTACCATATACCCTTAAGGTGCCTTATAATCTTAAACGGTTATGGTAACTATGGTTTGGCTGTATCAAAACATGTCGTGTAAGGTGTCTAACACTTTGGACTAATACCCCCATACCATTTCTGGGGATGAGGATATTATCCCTCCCTTCTAGAGGGAGAAGACATGTTGAAACCTACTTACCCGGTTAAAGTTAACCAGAGCCCCAGCATCACAAAATGGATGCTGCTGCCACGACACAAGTTTGACCTCCTGCTGCTGGGAGTGATCCCGGCACGGGAGGCTTGGACAATAGGTTTCCTGCCTTGGGAGGTGCGAGCACCACCCCAGACAGGCCTTAGTGTATTGGGGCAGGGAGGGATGAAAGAAACGAGACACTGCCTGGGGCACACAAGGTGTCCCATGCATAGTCCAGTTCAAACCGGTGCTGGGGCACTCCAGCCCCAGTCCTGGCGCGAAACTAGACAAAGGGAAGGGGGTGTAACCACCCCCCTCCCAGGTCCCACCCATAAGGCGTGACCTAGCAGGCAACCCAGCCTCCCAGATTAGTATAAGTGTGGTAGCTGGGCCCCAGGAGATTAGATTATCCTGAACCTGCAACTTGAACAGAAACTCTGGACCTTCGACAGTCGACGAAAGAAGAAGACTGAAGAATCTCCCTTGTGGCCAAGGAGTGGCTACCCTGTGCAAACAGGCACCATCAAGAGACTTACCCTTTGCTTTGCTGAAGTTCTACGAGGGACCGACTGCAGAGCCCGACCAGAGCCTTGACTTCCAGACTTCTCCGACCCTGATCCACATCCACAGCCGAGCTGAGATCCGTGGAGGCGACGAGAGACGTGGGACCGGCTACCTGGGAAAAGTGGTGAGTATCTTCCAGCGCAGCTTCTGAGGTACCCTCGGGGATTGAGAAGCCCCAACCCCAAGCACCATCTGCACCGAAGATCAGCCCCCGACACTCCACGAGTCCTGCGTGGGGCCCTTCGGCATTTTCCTGCTTGCCGCGTCTGTCCGGTTGCTTGCCCGTTGGCTAGCGGCCTTTGCGACGACACACCTTTGAATGTTCACTGCTGGTTTGGCTCCTCCAGACTGGCTCCCGCTCCTCTGCAAAAGAGAAGCACCCCAGACCTTCCTGGTCTGCACCAGAAGCAAGTCCTCCATTCTTCGTGGGTTCCGCTTGCCACGGCTTGGTGAGTCCTAGTTCGACTTCGACGCCGCCGACAGCAAGAGCCTTCGTGGGACAGCTCGCCTCCTGGTCCTGGTCGTCCTCGACGTCTCCTGGTACCCGTGGCTGCTGCGACAAGCTTCACCTGCAATCTTCACGACATCGCCTGGTTCCTTCCTGGTTCCACGTGGTCACTGGCTAGTGACCCAGACTCTGTCCCTTCTGCTTGCAGGTATCCTCTCTTCTTGATCCCAGCCTTGGGATCCACCGGACACTCTTCACTGACTGCCTGTCAGCAACTTTCCTTCATTGAAGTCCACGACGAAACCCGATGCAAGTTCACACCTATGCACCCGCAGCCCGTGGGCTAGGTAACTTGGGTACTTCGGTGCTCACAAGGGTATTGACTATCCTAGGGTCTAGTTTCCGAGTCTCGACTTTCTAGCTATACCAGAAGTGTCCTAAAAATGCTTATTTCTAACTGCTAGTGATTCTATCGA
Source organism: Triturus cristatus (assembly GCF_964204655.1). Lineage (NCBI taxonomy): Eukaryota > Metazoa > Chordata > Amphibia > Caudata > Salamandridae > Triturus > Triturus cristatus. Next base: position 557,514,616 of record NC_140589.1, on the reverse strand, counting down.
CTTTTACGCATTACGCGTGAGTGTTTCCACTCTGCACCTGAATCCCGTGGGCCTCCCACTTCCTAACTGTTGGTAGTGTAGTGTAGCCCCAGCGATTCCCTAGGCCTAGGCCTATTCTATTTCCATGACAGTGGTCCTTATACCACTTCTTTAGTATATGGTTTGCGTGGCCCCTAGGGCCTAACTGTATTACTTACCTGTGTGACTTAATGTATGCTTAAATAAGACTGTGTTGTACTTACCTCGAATCTCATAAAGAGTGCTGAGGGTTTGACTAGAATAAATACACTTTATTTTATATATATATCTGTTGTGGTGTCCTTTCATTTGGTATTCAAGGGATTATATATGGCATCACAGCTGGCTTCACATGCCATTCAGAGTTTAGCCTAAGACTGCTCTTGTCCATGCTACCACTAGGATAGCTGGTCTATAAGGTTGACTTTACAACCAATCACCATAAGGGTTGTTTGGACTGATATAAGGTGTACACTAGAACTAGTGACATCATACATCAGGCCAACTTCTCACACTCAACTTATATTGGGACTCAACAGATGACTTTGCTTTTGTTAAGATGTTGCCATACTATCCATTCCCAAATGTGTGTGGTCGGTAGGGTGTGTGTTTTCACTATCACACTGGATTAAACACCAGTGGGCAGTATTGATTTATTTGTTCTTTGAAAGTCTTAGTTTCGTATCATTATACTTTGGATTGGCACTATCAATATGTCACCTAGTGGAGTTTCAACAAACAGTTTGGTGTTGTTTTTGTAGGTTTTGTTTTGATATAGCCATGCATTACTATTGCTGAATGGTCTATAGAATTTGATATTGCCATGCCATTCAATACTATTGATGAATAGTCTATAGAGTGTATGGTTTTCTTCCCATACATAGGAGTTATTCACCAGGGCACAGGGTTTCATGTAGCCCAGTGTTTTGTTGATTTTGTTAGGGGTTTCTTTAAAATCCATATCTGGTATTTATACCATTTGATGTTTCTTCTTTATTAACATTTCAAAGAATTTTTATCTTTTTTGGCACTGTTTCCACAACCAGTTTCTGTAGTGGCTCCGCGTTTTGGCGCTCAAGGTTTCACAGAAGAAACTGACCTCCTTGCACCAGAGGGGACTTGTATGGCGCCACTGATATCTGAAAGAAACACGTTAGTTAGATTCCTCACCTTAGAATATCCCCAGGCGTCAGGCTGGATCCAGAAAGATTTTTTGTAGCAATACCTCTTGCGCGTCGCTAGACGTCGTCTGCGGCTCCGCGTCCGTCGTTGGCGTCGTGCGCCGGAAGGCGGACGTCGGAGTACTTAGACGCCGCCCTCGCGCGCTGACGTCAGTTCTTCTTTTTTCCGCGCCAGACAGCGCCGATCCGGGAAGAGCTTACCCCTTAGTTAATTTTTGACTAAACTTTTTTGACTCTTTTTGGTCTTCTGTCGACTCGACTCTGGTGCTGGTAGGATGCCCGGGTTTAAAGCCTGTGACTCCTGTCATCGACTGATGTCGGTGATGGACCACCATCGCCGGTGCCTTTACTGCCTGGGGGCCGACCACGACGCGGAGTCGTGCCCCGATTGTCAGGCCTTGACCTCGAAGGCTAGGCGGGAGCGGTCCCGTAAGCTTCTCGAGCTTCGGCACTCGGCTTCGTGCCGCTCGCGTTCCCGGTCCAGGAGGAGGCCCAAGGACCGGTCGCGGAGCCGCAGTCGCCATCATCGCGCGTCTGGCTTGAAGTCTTCGGGTAAGTCGAAGCGATCTAATAAGTCCAAGAGGCGACACCGCTCTTCGGACTCCCCTCGCCGGTCGCGCGACTCGGCCGAGGGTCAGGGTGGTCCCACCCCCGCGGCTCCGACGGAGCCGTGTCCGTCCCCATACCCGCCGGTCCCTGGGACTGATGCGACTCCGGCGGAGGTCAGTGCCTTCCTCTCGGCCATGAGGGGCCTGGTTCCACCGTCGACGCCTTCGGGCCCCGAGGGCTCGAGTGGGCGACCTCGCGTGCCGGCGGCTCCGGCCCCGTCGACAACTTCGGTCCCGACGCCGCAGGTCCCCGAGGGATCCAGGCCTGGATCTCTCCCGGCGCCGGTCGACCTCACGACGCCTCCTCCGCCGACAATAGTTCCGGAGCCGTCTCCGGACGACGCTGTTCCCCGGTTTAGCCCCTGTCTGGGCCCGGCGCCGCTTGACGCCGCACCAGACGCCGATGGATGAGCGTTTCATCTACCGCCCGGCTCCGATCATTCCTCCTGTTTATCACGAATCGGATGACGGGGGCGACTGGGAGGGGTCTGAGGACCCTCTGGCCATACAGGGCCAACTTGCACAGGACTGGGCAGATGAACTGGGGGATGCCAGTGGTCTGGACACTTCCCCGGACGCTGGTTTCATCTCTCCTCCGACTGTGGCCTCAGAGGAATGTGCAGCTTTTTCAGTGGTGCTGCGCAAGGCGGCCGCAGCCCTGGGGCTCGAGCTACCTGCTGTGGCCGTGAGGACTAACGTCCTCACAGAGGTGCTTCAACCGTCAGCAAGCTCCACTGAGCCTCTACTGCAGTTCAATGAGGCCCTCAAAGACGTTCTGCAGGGCACTTGGTCCAAGCCCTCCACAGTTCCTCCTGTGGATCGGAACGTGGCCCGGCGCCACCGCCCTGCTCCGGGTCCCCAGTTAACTGTCCCAACACCCCACCCCCGAGAGTCTGGTTATCCAGGCCTCCACTTCCCAATCTTCCTTCGCGTCCGCTCCTCCGGATCAGGAATCCAAGAGGCTCCACCAGTTCGGAAAGAAACTGTTCTCTTCCCTGAGTTTGGGCCTGCTGTCTTTGAACACCGCTTGCCTCTTGGACCGTTTCTCCCACTCTGTGGGATACGGTGGAGGACGTGCTGCCCCTGTGTCCGGAGGAGGCCCGGACACGTCTCTCCCAGGCGCTTGCTGATGGGCAAGATGCAGCACGACATGCCTAACGGTGTGGACTAGACACCACGGACTCGCTCCGGCGCCACGCCTGGCTGCGGTCCACGTCTTTTTCGGGGGATGTCCAGAGTTCCCTCATGGATATGCCCTTTGATGGCACTTGCCTTTTTGGTGAGAAGGCGGATAGTGCGCTGGCTCGTTTTAAGGACTCCCGGGCTACGGCCAGGTCCTTGGGTCTCTCGGCCCCACGGCCGCAAAACTTCTGCCTTTCGCCCCTTTCGTGGCCAAGGAAGGGGCGCCTCCTCAAGTCCGCCTAGCCACCGGCCACAGACCCAACCTGCACGCGGTCGCGGACGTGGATTCTGCCGTGGTGGTACTGGAGGACAACGTGCCGGTCAGTCCACATCCACCCCGGCAGCATCCGCCTCAAAGCCCTCCTAGTACGAGCTTTCATGCCCATTCCACGCCAGTGGGCGTCAGAGTTCGCCATCACCTGCTCCACTGGCGATCCATCACTTCGGACAGGTGGGTGCTGCAAATCGTCCGAAGGTGCTACTCCCTGCCCTTCGAGACGACCCCTTCAGCCATGCCACCGTATATTGGAGGATCACTTGAATCTTCTGCGGGAGGAAGTTATGGCCCTCTTGGCCAAAGAGGCCGTCAAGCGCGTTCCTGGTCCAGAAGTAGGCCGTGGTTGCTATTCCCACTACCTTCTGGTTCCCAAGAAGGGCAAAGGGGGCCTACGCCCTATCTTGGACCTCAGGAGCGTCAACACCTTCCTCCGGAAGGAACGGTTCAAGATGCTAACTTTAGTTCAGGTTCCTGCTGCCCTCGACCCTGGAGACTGGATGGTAGCGTTGGACTTGCAGGATGCCTATTTTCACATCCCTGTCCTGCCGGCCCACCGGCGTTACCTGCGGTTCACGGTGGGTCAGGAGCACTTTCAGTTCACCGTGCTCCCCTTCGGCCTCACCAGTGCCCCTCGGGTGTTCACGAAAGTGGTGGCGGTGGTCGCAGCTCATCTGCGCAGATCGGGGGTTCCAGTCTTCCCCTATCTCGACGACTGGGTGTTGAAGGCGGGCTCGCCCCAGCAAGTCGTCTCCCACCTCCCGACTACGGCCGACCTCCTGCATTTGCTGGGGTTCTCCATCAACGTGCCGAAGTCACACCCGAGACCCTCCCAGAAGCTCCTCTTCATCGGAGCGGTTCTCGATTCGGCGCAGTTCCGGGCTTATCCTCCGGAACAGCGGGTCCGGTATATTCAGGCTCTGATTCCCATCTTTCGGCCTCTATCCTGGGTTTCCGCATCCTTCGAAATAGGAAGAGAGGCTCCACCGTGTGGACCCAAAACGTGCGCTGTCTTCTTATTTGAACCGCACCAGACAGTTCCGGATTGACGACCGGCTTTTTGTTGGATACGTAGGTGCTAAGAAGGGGAGAGCCGTACACAAACGGACCATCTCACGTTGGGTCGTCTTGTGTATAAAAGTTTGTTACTCCTTGGTGAAAAAGGACCCTCCTGTTGGGCTGAGAGCCCATTCCACCCGGGCCACGGCGGCGACTACTGCCCTGGGACTGGGAGTTCCCTTGCACGACATCTGTCAGGCGGCGACGTGGGCCTCACTGCACACGTTTGCCAAGCACTATTGCCTGGACAGCCAAGTCCGGAGAGATGGCTACTTTGGCCGTTTTGTTCTCCAGGACTTTCTGGTGTGATCTTGGTTCGTAGACCCTCCACCGGGGTTGGTATTGCTGGGGTATCTAATCTAAGGTGAGGAATCTAACTAACGTGTTTCTTTCAGATGAACAAGTTGCTTACCTTCGGTAACGATGTATCTGTAAGAAACATTAGTTAGTTAGATTCCTCACCGACCCACCCATCCTCCCCGCTCTGCGAACCGACATCTAGGGTTAAGGTCATCCTCTTCAGGGCCCTAGACTTTTTGGCACCAGTGTCGGTCTCTTGCATGGCTCTGCGTTCCTGGCACGGAAAGCTATGTACAAGAACTGACGTCAGCGCGCGAGGGCGGCGTCTAAGTACTCCGACGTCATTTCGGCGCACGACGCCGACTACGGACGCGGAGCCGCAGACAGCGCCTTGCGACGCGCAAGGGGTATTGCTACAAAGATCTTTCCGGATCCAGCCTGATGCCTGGGGATATTCTAAGGTGAGGAATCTAACTAACTAATGTTTCTTAGATACATCGTTACCGAAGGTAAGTAACTTGTTCGTCATGTCCGGAGAAGACGTCACCGCGGAGCCGTATGAACCCGTCCCCCGGCGCGCAGATTTACTGCTGAAAATCTTCTGAATCCAGACTGCTGCCTGGGGAGAATTCAGAATTCAAAAATCTGTGGCTAGACTGTGTCTCTACTAAATATCACGTTACAGAAGGGAGGGAAGTAACTTTTACACTAAACCCACACTGTCCACCCACAATGAATCCCTGTTGGTCTTCGTATACCAAATCTGGCAGCATATACCTCAGGCATGCTTCCAGAACATCGAAGAAACTTTTTATATCTTCAGTGAGGAGGAAAGTGGGCTGATAGCTTGGGACTTTTACTGCCTTTGGCATTGCAGCTATCACAGAATCTTTCATTGCGTCAGTTACCATGCCTAAGTCTATGAATTCTTTGTATAATTTTGTCAGTAACTGGGTAACCTCCCGGCAATAATTTTTGTAAAGGATCGGGAATCTATCTGGTCCTGCAGCCATCCCCAACATAAGGCTTATCGACATCTCTTGGGATTTTGGAACATTTAAGGACTCTGCCTGGTCTGCTATTATCCCAAGGCCTGAGTAGACCTTTAAATAGTTCTCTATGCCATGAAGGGATATTGGCTCTGCCTCTTGTAGCCCTAGTAGAAATCCCAAAAGGCACCTGCTATTTCCCCATCGTCTGGCACCAGTTACCCCTTTCTGTCTATATCCTGTCCATTTTGAACTTGGGTCTCGTGTAGGAAGGAAATATCCTGACCCCTTTCTTGCAGTAGATTAGGAACGGTTCTTCTCTTTGGTGGGACATCGAGAAACTTAACATTAAAACTCGACACTTGAAGCATATTGTGTGATGTTGATGAGCCGTTACAAGGTTTCCTGTGTGTGTAGATGTATCTTGACCTGTGTAGGTTTACTCTGCATGGTGCATTATCGCCACAACTCTGTTCTTTACAGTTCGTCCCTCTACAAGCCCTCTTACCCCTCCCAATCCCTCAAACTCGTACTTGAACTTGGGGAAAATCCCCACAGAATTGTAAGCTTTTAGACATCCAGTCAATCCTCACCCCTACCCCCTTTGGAGTGGCAGTGGCCAACAAGATCTTGGGTACGACGCCCCATGTCTGACAAGCCCACATCCTCCCTAAGAGCCCACATGTGTGAACCTTTTGCCAGCCCTTCAGTTTCTCCAGGTTCGAGGCATGTGGGCTGCTGAATTCATATCTGTGCATAGATCGCCGCCTAGTGTTGGGTCCGGATGTTTGCACGTTGTTGTCCTGGAAGAGTCTTCGAAGTATCCTGGGATAGGTGACTCCTCCCCTGGACTACAGTGCGCATGGGCATCCTCTCCATCCTCAGATTGTTTTTTTCCGCCATTGGGTTCGGATGTGCTTATCTTGACTCAAGTTAGGAAAAACTTTTTACAGGCCAAAAGGCCTTTAGTTCGCGTCGGTACTGTTCCCGATCGGTATCGATAGTATCTTTGTTAGTTTACTAACTTCCAGAACCAACTTTTTCGCATCTTACCCGACCATCGACCCGACATCGACGATGGAATCGAGGACACCATTCAAGCGGTGTCCGGTATGCAATGCGAAATATCCCCACATCGACGTCCATCCGGTGTGCAACAAATGCCTTTCACCGGATCACGACGAATCTACATGCATGGCCTGTGCCCGATTTCGATCCAAGAAGACTCTCCGGAATCGACGAGCGGCGAGACTCGAGGCGCAGCAAGCGGCACCGGCCCCGGCCGACATCTTCAGCGCTGAGACCGAAGATGTCGAAGAAGTGGAGAACCTACCCTCCAGTCCCGCTTCCGAACATGACTCCGGATCGGAAGACGTCGACGAAACACTCTTTCGCAGAGATGAAGACGACACCGAGGTAGGAGACTACAATGAGGCCTTAGGGGCCGAAGAGAGTAGCTCCGGTGACGAGCAAGGCCTACCCGTACAGACTGAGGAAATCCCAGTGCAACAGTCTATGGCTCCGGTCGAGGGATCGCCTTCGGGCCTTACCCAAGACCTATCCCGCAGTTCTTCGGCCCCGCCCTCGGGCCCGGCCTCGGACATTCAGCGGCAGCCATTAATGCCCAAACCGGCTGGTTTCCCTTCTTCGAAACCGAAACCAAAAGCTGTATTGGTTCAACTGAAACCGAAACCGAAAGTAGCGCTGGTCGGATCGGGGCCCACCACCCCTTCGACGCCAGCAAAACCCGTCGGCACCGAGCGCACCAAACGAGACTTTGGTGCCGAGCTTGAAGCGGCCGACGTCGGAGTCGACATAAGGAAAAAGACCTTCGGTGCCACCAAACCAACTCGGCTCCCGGCACCGACGCAATCGGCTCCGACCCCAAAGGTCAAACTGCCTGCTGCGTCTCACACCGCTTCAACGGCACCACCAAAGCCACACTCATCAAAGACGTCGACGGCCATTGCCGCCCCTCGACTCGATGTCTCACCGGCGCCGAAAAAATCCACGCCCACCTCTGCTCAACCGGTCGGCGCGAAGGAATCGATGGCGCTCCAGGTGCGACCCGTTGCGACGCAACGCACCAAAACGGTCCTTCAGGACACGTCGGGCTCCGAGCCGATTAAAGCTCCAACAGCCTCTTCGGCACCAGCCAACATTACTTTTGGCCTGCCACCATCCACGGCCCCAAAACTATTCCAAATCAGGACACGGGTCACCCACACCACGATTACTCCTGCCGAACGCTCTCCTGCGGAGACGTCTCCATCACATCTCATCGACGCCGACACCGGCAGGATGATAATCCACAAACGGAGAATAACTTCGGAGCCAGCTTTGGACTCCTTCCGGATCCCACTTAAAAGAAAGCTGCCAGTGGCTTCAGAACCAGTTCTTTATGAACCTCTCCATTCCCCCTACCGGGATCCACAGTCCTTCTCTCCCACACACTCCGACACGGAGGCTTTGGAGGACTACATGAGTGACCAAGTCCCCTACCCCGGAGACACGGACCTTGAAGGCCAACAGGACCCTGATCAAGCTTGGGATGACCCTGTAGACTCAGGTGCACCTCTGGATGCACAGGACCCGCAACTCTATGGAGCAAAAACATCTCCCACAGAGGACACTGCCGCGTTCAACGCTCTAATTGAACGTGCTGCAGCCAATCATGGGGTGCAACTTCACTCTGACACCGTCGAGGACGACTTTCTTATGGATACTTTCGCATCCTCAGAACGACATATAAAGACTCTGCCCATGTTGAAGGGTGTCCTCAAACCAGCAAAGGACATCTTCAAGGAACCCACTAGGGCAAGAGTGATAAACCCCAGGATCGACAAATAGTACAGATCAGCGCCTGGGGATCCTACTTACATTAGAGGCCAGTTACCTCTGGACTCCATTGTAGTTGCGAATGCCCGCAAGAGGGCACACTCGCAAACAACAGGTGATGCTCCTCCCCCGGACAAAGAGTCCAAGGTGCTAGAGACCTCCGGCAAACGGGTTGCCGCCCAGGCAGCTAACATATGGCGCATTGCCAACACTCAGGCGCTCCTCGCTCGCTACGATCGAGCGCACTACGATACACTAGAACAACTACTCCAACATCTCCCTGACCAATTCAAAGAAGGTGCAGAGATCCTCATCAGGGAGGGACAACTGCTCACAAATGCTTCCATTAAGTGTGCACTGGATGCCGCGGATACAGCTGCCAGAGCCATAAACACTAGTGTCATGTTGCGACGACACGCCTGGTTGCGAATCTCCGGATTCAAACCGGAGGTACAAAACAACATCCTCAACCAACCTGTCAACCCCGACTACTTATTCGGGCCGGAGGTTGACACCACCCTAGAGAAAATAAAAAAGGACACAGACACTGCAAAGTCCATGGGGGCCCTACAAACGCAGTCCTTTCGGAGCGGCTCCTTTCGTCGCCCCGGAAATAGAGGAGCAGGTAGAGGACAGGGGTCACAGCAAACATACAACAAGGGCAACACACAAAGCACCTACGATAAAAACACCCGGGGTGGTTATCGTGGCTCCAGCACAAAGGGCAGAGGACGCGGCTACGGCAACACCAGGTCCTCCCCCAAGAACAAGCAGTGACGCCCTCTCCCTTCCTCCCGACCACATAACACCTGTCGGGGGAAGGCTACAAAGGTTCCTGTCCACGTGGAACTCCATCACCACGGACAGGTGGGTCAAAGATATTGTCAAATACGGTTACTGCCTAGAATTAACCTCGACTCCACCCACAATACCTCCAAAAAACCGTCCTATGTCCTCAGAGCACTTAACGCTCTTACAGCAGGAGGTGCAAAGTATGTTACTAAAGGGCGCAATAGAGGTCGTACCCGTCCACGAGCAAGGTACGGGGGTGTACTCCCTGTACTTTTTAATACCGAAGAAGGACGGGTCACTCAGACCTATATTAGACCTGAGACCCCTGAACCAGTACATTCTTTCCGAGCATTTTCACATGCTCACTCTACAGCAAGTCCTCCCGCTGCTCAAGCAGGGAGACTTTCTGGCCACACTGGACCTCAAGGATGCGTATTTCCACATACCCATTCACCCCTCACACAAGAAATACCTCCGGTTCACTGTTCAAGGGCAGCACTACCAATTCAAAGTCCTTCCCTTCGGCGTGACAACAGCACCCAGGGTGTTCACAAAGTGCCTAGCTACAGTGGCGGCACATCCACGGAGGCAGCACATACACGTCTACCCTTACCTGGACGACTGGCTCGTTCAAGCGAAGTCAGCCCAGCAATGTGCCAGCCACATGTCCCGCACCATTCACCTCCTTCACAGTCTGGGGTTCTCACTAAATTACCCAAAATCCCATCTCCAGCCCGCACACGTACAACAGTACCTAGGTGCGACTATAGACACTCTGGCGGCCACAGCTCAGCCAAATTTAGTGAGGATCAACAGCATACAAATGCTGATCTCCAGGTTCAAACCCCAACACTCACTTCCAGCACGAGTGTTCATGCAGTTGATAGGCATGATGGCCTCCTGCATCTTCATAGTCCCACACGCGAGACTACATATGCGCCCGCTTCAGGAGTGCTTAGCACGTCAGTGGAATCAGGCTCAAGGACAGTTGAAAGACCTAGTGTTGGTGAGCGGTCGGGCATACAACTCTCTGCATTGGTGGAATCCACAAAACCTTTGCAAGGGCTGACCGTTCCAAGAGCCTGTCCCACAGATAATACTGACGGCGGACGCGTCTCTCCAGGGATGGGGAGCTCATGTACTCCATTACACAGTGCAGGGACTATGGACACAACAACAAAAGAAGATGCACATCAACCTTCTAGAGCTGATGGCAATCTTCCTGGCTATGAAAGCATTCAAAGTACACTTGTGCAACAAAGTCGTGTTGATCCGGACGGACAACATGACTGCCATGTACTACATACAGAAGCAGGGAGGAACACACTCTCCACAGTTGTCTCATCTGGCTCAGAGCATGTGGAAGTGGGCCATTCAAAGGAACATGTTCCTCATGGCAGAACACCTCCCCGGCAAGGACAACCAGATGGCGGATCTGCTCAGCAGACACAGCCACCAGATGCACGAGTGGGAGTTACACCCATCAGTACTCCAACCGTACTTCCAGCAGTGGGGTCATCCGGAGATAGACCTATTCGCCACAAGCGAAAACGCAAAATGCCAAAGCTTTGCCGCCAGGTTCCCACATCCGCAGTCGCAGGGCAATGCGATATGGATGAACTGGTCCGGCAGATTTGCGTACGCTTTTCCCCCAGCACCACTGATACCGCTGGTGGCACGCAAACTCAGACAACACTCACTGACACTCGTCCTGGTGGCTCCAACGTGGGCACGCCAGCCGTGGTACACCACCTTTCTCGAACTTTCCGTGGTGCTGCATCAAAGGCTGCGGGTCAAACCCGAGCATTTGACGCAGAACCATGGAGAGATTCAGCACCCAGATCCGCAACAGCTGAACCTGGCAATCTGGCTCCTGAAGTCCTAGAGTTTGGCTACCTAAACCTGCCACCTGACTGTATGGACATCATTAAGGAGGCCAGGAGACCCACTACCAGAGCTTGCTATGCAGCCAAATGGAAAAGGTTCGTCATTTATTGCAATAATAATGACATTAACCCGCTAGACGCATCCATCCAAAACATTATTTGTTACCTATTACACCTATACCGATGCAATCTGGCGTACACCTCTATACGTGTCCATTTGACCGCAATATCAGCCTATCTACAAACCAGGCAGCACCTCTCTCTATTCAAAGTGCCTGCCATCAAAGCATTCTTGGAAGGACTCAAACGAGTCATTCCACCTAGCCACCCACCAGCCCCAATGTGGAACCTCAACTTGGTCCTCACACGCCTGATGGGTCCACCCTTTGAACCTCTACACTCATGCGAGATTCAATTCCTTACCTGGAAAGTAGCTTTCCTAGTAGCGATAACTTCTTTACGAAGAGTTAGTGAACTCCAGGCACTAACCGTCCAAGAGCCATTTATACAGGTTCACGCCAACAGGGTCGTACTACGTACCAACCCCAAATTCATGCCCAAGGTGGTATCGCAGTTCCACATGAATCAAACTATTGAACTGCCTGTTTTCTTTCAAAACCCACAGACTGTCGCAGAAAGGGCACTCCATACACTAGATGTAAAAAGGGCCCTCATGTATTATATCGACAGGACCACACCCTTTAGGAAAACAAAACAACTTTTCGTTGCCTTTGCCCCACACCACAAAGGTAACGCTATCTCCAAAGCAGGTATAGCCAGATGGATCGTTAAATGTATTCAAATTTGCTATCAAAAGGCTAAACGCACTTTAACGATTCCCCCACGAGCCCACTCAACACGTAAGTTAGGGGCCTCCATGGCTTTCCTAGGAAACATTCCTTTGCATGATATATGTAGAGCAGCCACCTGGTCCACTACACATACATTTACCAAACACTATTGTGTAGATGTGCAATCAAAACAGCAGGCAGCTGTAGGACAGGCTGTTCTCAAAACTCTTTTTCAGACCGCTGCAGCTGGCACTGGTAGCCGCCGCTAATAAGAGGGCACTGCTATATATTCTATGCACAGATATGAATTCAGCAGCCCACATGCCTCGAACTGAATATGCTACTTACCAGTATGCATCTGTTCTTGGCATGTAGGGCTGCTGACATTCATATCGCCCTCCCTCCTCCCCGGCGCCTGTAGCAGCTGCAGCTCTCAGAATTACTGTAAAGCATGGTCATCACTTTCTGTATCTACTCCATCACTGCCACAATGGCGAAAAACAATCTGAGGATGGAGAGGATGCCCATGCGCACTGTAGTCCAGGGGAGGAGTCACCTATCCCAGGATACTTCGAAGACTCTTCCAGGACAACAACGTGCAAACATCCGGACCCAACACTAGGCGGCGATCTATGCACAGATATGAATGTCAGCAGCCCTACATGCCAAGAACAGATGCATACTGGTAAGTAGCATATTCATTATTCAGCATTTGTTTGCACCCTATCTCTGGTCTTATCCATGTTCACCCCCTGCAGTGCTTGAGTCTGTTTTACAGATTTCACCATTTGCTTCTCGTTTTCCCAGGTGAAGATAAGGCAGTAAAGGTGGCACTGCTGGTAAGGGATTCCACTCTGGTGACAGTGAACCCTGTAGGAACTCTCAACGTAGTTTCAGGGTGGACTCTGCCAAATCTTGGAATAGTTGCAAACTGTGGTCCTGTGGAATGCTGTCTTATTATGGTGTCAGGGCTACGTGGTACTCTTTTTCCGTAAACTAGTGAATCTGTGGGATAAAGTTCAGCAATGTTTCCTATTGGTGGCTCATCCTGGCCACTTGATGTGAGGTACAAACGAATCAGTGGGTCCCCTGTGTGACCGCTTACTTTTGTGGGCGTCTCTGAACAAATGCTTGGAAACTGTGTCCCTTGCCTTTACGTGGAAGACCCTAAATTCTGATGTTGTTCCACCGTGACCATATTTTCAAGGCCTCTTGTTTTAACAGCATGACTTTGCACTTCTCTATGGTAAGGAATCAGTTTCCCATCTCCTGCTGTTCCTCCGCTCTTTCATCCACCATCATCTCTAGGTCTACCATTTAGCCTAGATTTGCTCAGATTAGAGTTCTCGGAGGCAGGACTTTAGGTCTTCCCTGATGGTGCCAACTTCATTCTTAATCAACCTTAACAGTTGCCGTAGCTATTCCCGAGTGATCCATGTGAGACCTGCTGCCCCCTCCTCGTGTTGCATTGAGATCTTCATTGAGGCCGTCTCTTTTTCACCCCTATTGACTTTCACTGCCAGCATGTTTTTCATTTTGGGATCTCTCCTTGTCCTATTGGCTGCCATGGTATGTTGTCATCTATCCTTGTGCCACCTCTTTGCACTGGGTGGTGCCAGTGTTACCTACATTGTTATACACTGCCCAACCCTTCTGCCAGCCTGCTGGCAGGTCACTCATGGGTTGCCCAAACCTCTGCCCATTGTTGAAAGTTAATGTCTGTGTTTCTCGAGGGAGCAGTTGTGCCCCAACTCCCATACGTCGACGGATGCTTCCTCTGTTGGGCTCAATATACCTGAAGCTTGGACTACCAGGCAGGTGTTTCCTCAAAACTCACCAGGGTTTAGTCTGCTGCCTTTTGTGCCCACAAAGCTGTTTGTTGTGGTTTTATTAAATGCCATTTTCACTGCAGCTGCTTCCAGCCTCTTTTGTTGGTTTGCGGGCTGAGGTGATCTCCTAGCTCCTTTTTCATGGTGAAAGTGCACTGCACTTTGTTGCTCATCGGACTCTGATCCCCTGGCGATCCTGCTCCAGGTTTCGGCTGCCTTAAGTATCTTTGGCTCTGCTGAGCTCACTTGCCGTTATCTTTCTATCTGGAGTTAGTCATACACTGTGGCTTTTGGTGGTAACTTGAGGGTCCATCTTTTTGATAGGGTGGGGGTCCATAGCAGGGTTAGGACAGCTAAGAGTCCAGCCCAGTTGGGCCCTCTGCCTGGTTTCCAATACCACTTCATGACTCTACCAATATGGTCACTAGTTACCATGATTTCAGTTCCTGGTAGCAACCCTCTGTTCCACCAGGTCTCCTTTAGTGACAGTCTGGATGGGTCTGCGTTGTTGTCCAAAGCTCATGTTTTAACTGCATGGCCTCCGGATTGTCAAATGCCTCTGATGAAAGTTGGTTTTGTTGATTGGAGAGTGTAGCTTGGGCATCTCATATCCACCCAATCTCCCAGCTATGTCACACCTCCTATTAGGCTGCGGAGCACTCTCCTTTAAATGCAAAGTGGACAACCACTCATGTTTTATGGGCTATAATGTATAGACCGTCTGGCCCCAAAACACAATTCCTGGAGGCTCTTGATTACTACTTTGAATCGAGCACCTAATTTGTGAATTACTCCATTATAGGAGATTTCAACTTCCACTTGGAATATCTGGACAATAAAGACAATAAAACTTTGATAGATAATTTGACCGGTTTCAGTCTTTCCCAATTGGTCAATACGGACACCCATGTTGCGGGACATACTTTGGACAGCATCTTCACTAATCACTCTGATCTCCAATTAGAAGACATCCTTCCCCTCACGGGTCAGACCATATGGTGGTTGGTTTTAGCAACTACTCGCGCTCACAAAAACCAGCCACCAAAAACTTAGGCCAAGGCAAGTGCGTGTTCGGAATAAAATCAATGTTTTAGACTCCTCCCAGCCAACCGCTGTTGGGCAACTCCAATTTGGCTGCTATGGGCTACAAGGAATGGATCATTCTAGCAGCCAACAAGTTGGCTCCAGCCAAATCTATTAAATGTTTCAGAACGCATCCAACTGCACCCTGGTTTTCTCCAAACCTCAGGAATTGAAAAGGAATTGTAGAAAGCAGGCGAGAGCTTGGAGGAGTAATTACTCCATTGCTGAAAAAGTTAAATATAAACAAATAATTCAGGTCTACGAAATTGAGACTAATGAAGAAAAAACATTTTTTAAACAGGAAGGATCAATAGTGCAAAGAACTCAAGTCAAGAACTATTTAAGACGGTGCAAGAACTGTCCCGTCCATGTACATGCAATATTTCAGTACATAGCCAAAATTTCTACAATAACTTTTTAAAAACAAAGTTGAGACAGTCTAATGGGACTTCAACATTATTACAGTTACTAGCACTCCTGATGATGTAAAGGATTCGGAGGAACGGAATCATCCTAAGCGCCTTAGTTTCCTTTCTCTCTCTATCGAGAGAGTATTGGACTTGGTCAAACATACTATATCAGGTGCCCCATCTGACACGTGCTCCCCAAAATATTCAGAGCGCAGTGTCGATTTCCCCCCCCCCCCCCCCTCCCCACATCTCACTACCCTATTAAACCATATTATTAACACAAGCTCCTTTCCAACTGAGTGGAAACACGCCTCCATCTTGCTTCTACTTAAAAAACACACATTGGATCTTCAAGAGAAAAAGACCTACCGCCCCATACTGCGGCTTTATTTTTTTAATAACAGCTTTATATAGCGTAAACTTGACCCAAAGGTATCAGAGCGCATTACATGAGCGCTAGTTGCGTTAGACGGACACATTCATTTTTGTAGGCATGGGGAGATTAAGTAATTTGCCCAGAATCACTGGATGTTAAGAATCCCTGCTGAGACTCAAACCTGGTTCCCCAGCTTCGAGGTCTACAGCTCTAGCCGTTAGTCCACACCCTCTCACCTTCCGTTCTTAGAAAAGCACTTCAACATCACCATATACGAATATCGCGACCAAAACAAGATTTTGGAAGGAGCTCAATTCGGCTTTAAAAAGGCGCACAGAAGAAGAAATTACGGACATCATGGATAATGGAGGATAACTGCGTTGGTTCTATTGGACCTATCTGCTGCTTTTGATATTGTGAGCCATTCAGTTCTGTTGCAAAGACTAATTGAGATAGGAATTGTCGGGCCAGCCCATGATGTCTTGCACGTCTTCCTTGCGGATAGAGAGCAAACAGTCTTGCTAGGAGATTTTGTTTCCCTCCCTTTTCCTTGCCGTACGCCATACCACCTGGAGCGTTGCTTAGTCCCACCCTATTTATTATCTGTGTGGCCCCCCTTACCAAACTCATTAGATCTTTTGCCTTCTAACCATCTCCCTACGCTGATAACCCACAAATTGTGGTGTCCATCACAAGCAATATTGAGGACATAGCCCAACGGCTTATCAACTGAATGCAAGTAGTGGTTAGCTGGATGAGTAACCACTGTCTTCAGCTGAATTTGGGAAAAAATGAAGTACTTCTCTTCGGAAGGGATACCTCCTTCTGGAGTGATACTTGGTGGCCACCGATGCCAGTTCCTAAAGTGAGAAATCTAGCTTACAGAACAATCAAACTCACATCTATCTGTTTTCATCAGTTAAAAACCCTCCGGAAATCCCTGCCCTTTATTCCAAAAGACTTACAAAAGACCATGCTCATTTCTCTGGTCCTATCAAGACTAGACTACTGCAATTGCCTTTACTTCTGCATGCAGGAGCAGGATTCTCTTAAGAAATTGCGGAGGGTTAAGAATGCAGCTGCTAGGCGGATTAAAAACATCAAAGATTTTTTTCCAGCCCTGAAGGAGCTGCATTGGCTCCCGATTAAAAAAAAAAAAAAAAAAAAAAAAAAAAGAAAGTGGCGTTTAAAGCACTGTGCACAGCATATGAATCACTCTGTGGCTTAGGGCCAGAATACAGTGAGAAAAAATGTTCATAGTATGTCCCGGTGAAATGCCTTTGCTCAGAGATCTCTAAACATGTCAGGATACAAAGAATTCATACTGCCTCGTGGGGTGGCAGAAGTTTTCTACATTCAACTTGCAAACTCTGTAATCTGCTTCCCTGGCACCTAAGAAGCCTGTCAGACCTGCTGATATTTAGAAAACTGATCCAAACATGGCTATTCCCTCTTTCTGTATAGATACAACATTCTTTAATAGCATATGATCCTCTCTGATGAAGATGCTAGCACCAAGATGTCTTCCGGCATGCGTCTTGCTTTATAAAAGTAAATATCAAATGCCATAGATGTCAAAAGAACCTTAATGTATTGCACTATCTGAAAGAAACACGTTAGATTCCTCACCTTAGAATATCCCCAGGCGTCAGGCTGGATCCGGAAAGATTTTTGTAGCAATACCCCTTGCACGTCGCTAGGTTTCGTCTGCGGCTCCGCGTCCGTCGTTGGCGTCGTGTGCCGGAATGACATCGTCGGAGTACTTGGACGCCGCCCTCGCGCCCTGACGTCAGTTCTTCTTTTGTCCGCGCCAGACAGCGCCGATCCGGGAAGAGCTTACCCCTTAGTCAATTTTTGACAAAACTTTTTGACTCTTTTTGGTCTTCTCTCGACTCTGGTGCCGGTAGGATGCCTGGGTTTAAAGCCTGTGACTCTGTCATCGACTGATGTCGGTGACGGACCACCATCGCCGGTGCCTTTACTGCCTGGGGGCCGACCACGACGTGGAGCCGTGCCCGACTGTCAGGCCTTGGCCCGTAAGCGAGATGCAGCGCGACATGCCATACGGTGTGGACTAGACACCACGGACTCGCTGGGTAGGGCGATTTCCACCACGGTGGCGCTCTGGCGCTACGCCTGGCTGCGGTCTACGTCTGTCAGGTTCCGATCTTCCTGGCGTCCTCGGAGCTGGGCTGATGCTTAATGGGTCCACCTCTTGACTGCCCCAAGTCCGGAATACAAAGGAACGCGGACTAGTGGAATAGTCAAGTGAGGGAAGGAAAGGGTAGGAACAGCGGGGAAGGAGATCTGAGGAGAGAAATGAACACAATTAACAATGGTTGAGGAAGAACAGTCGCTAGCTGTGTACACGGTCTAACAGGTGAGTAATGAATTATGTCTACACTCTACCTGAAAAGGAAAACATACGAAGTTGGAATGCCTGAAGAGAGAAGCGGAGGACTACACTGGTTTTAGCCTGCAAGGTAATCAGAAGAGAACGTTCAAGTTACACAGATTACCAGTCACCCCTCAACGAACTCCCTTTATACCGGAACAACATGGGGGATGCTCCTACGTACCCGAAGCCTTGGGGTCCCAGGGTTCTGGAGCAACACAGTGACCTTCTCTACTCCGTAACTCTCTAGCCCTAGGCAAATAATAGTCAATGAACAAAAGCGGTGTTAACTGTTCAACCGTGAAGGGGCATCACATGTGGATGCTTAAGGAAACAAAATGGTGAAGGCGATAGGGAAATACGTCTTTCCTCTACCTGCGCGAGCAGCGTTTCCTGTGGGCGTAAGCAAGGTTTTGCTCTGTACTCAAGTTTATACAGTGCCCTACTCTTGCTCTATCCCCGCTACAGAGTACACATTAGAATATAGCGATGAATAAATGCGTCTCCCACCAGGGAGTGTCTTACGGTATCCAGTCGTGCAGGGGATCTCCCAAAGAGCCCTCCGGGATGTTTTCCCCGGCCTGGGCTGCGGCGGGCAGCGAGGAAAGCGGGGAGTCGTGGAGAGGCTTCACTGCAATTGAGGAGCGTAAACACCCAAAGATCGTTCCTCTGCACGAGACTCGGAAAGTGAATCTCACCAACAGAGGAACCAAGATGTGTGCAACAACACGCTTTAGCGTTCCTCTGCACGAGACTCGGCAATGAGGTCTCTCCAACAGAGGAACGGGGAACAGATATTACAACGGGCGCGCCTCTGCATGAGACTCGGAAACAAAGTCTCTCCAACAGAGGAACGTGTCTCGGAACCAAGGTACGCTTTAGCGTTCCTCCGCACGAGACTCGGCAAGCTGGTCTCTCCAACGGAGGAACGGGGGCGGCAGACCTCCGGAACGAGGACCAGGAACGAGGAAGCTGGGTTGTACTCACGGTGCATAGATCTGGAACGTGAACTAGCTGGCCGTCGGGTTGTCGCTTCGTCGGAAATCCGTGACTGAAGGAATAACCAGCACTGAGTGTTCTTCCGGCCTTGAAGATAACGGAAATGCGCTCCGCGTCATCGACACGTGATCCGTGTCTCGGGCTGGGCATCTTGGGAAATGTAGTTTTTTTGGCCCTGTTGGAGCGGGCGGATTAGACAGTCAGTGATTACCGGGTGCTCGGCCTGACAGTACATCCACCTTTTTGAGGACACTGACTGACACCAGGCTTCCCCGGGTACCGGGCATGGAAGGCAGAAACCAGACGAGCCGCATGTACATCTGCAGCCGGTTCCCACGAGTTCTCCTCGGGTCCGTAACCCTTCCAAGCCACCAGGTACCATAACTTGCCCCGTACCACTTTGGAGTCCAAGATACCCTGGACCTCATACTCCAGATCCTGTTGAACCCAGATGGGAACGGGCGGTTTCTTTACTGGACGGTGAGAGGGTTTTAGTAAGGAAACGTGGAATACGGGATGGATGCGCAACTGTGCAGGCAGTTTCAGTTTCACGGCTACAGGATTGACGTGTCGAATGACACGGTACGGGCCAATGTATTTAGGGTGGAAAGCACTATGCTTTTTGAACCGGATATTTTTTGTTGACAGCCAGACCCATTCCCCCTGAGTGTATGTGGGACCTTGTCGTCTATGCTTGTCTGCTTGGGCCTTGTACCTACTTTTGGCAAGAAGTAAATTGGCACGAGTGTCTATCAAGGTGTTACGGATGTGTTCTAGCCTGTCTTGTAAAATGGGCATGTTGGAGGTGTGACTCGGAAGGATCAATGGGGTGAACCGGGGGTGAAATCCATACGTGCTAAAGAAAGGGGAGTGTAGGGTGGAGGCATGCTTGGCGCTATTGTACGCTATCTCTGCCACCCATAACCACTCCACCCACGCTTCTGTATTGTTATTGACATAGCACCGAAGGAATTGTTTTAGGGTCTGATTAAGTCTCTCGGTTTGACCATCAGTCTGTGGGTGAAAACTTGTGGACATCGAGGATTCTATCTTTAGTTCGGAGCACCAGGTTTTCCAAAAACGGGCGGTGAACTGTGCCCCTCTGTCCGAAACGATGACTTTCGGGAGACCATGGAGCCGGATGACATGAGTCAACAGTAACTTGGCCAATGCACTTGCCGTTGGAATCTGTTTACATGCGACAAAATGCCCCATCTTGGATAGGTAGTCAACCACCACTACTATTGTGGTGTACCCCTGGTCTCGGGGTAAGCCCACGATGAAATCCACCGAAAACCGTTCCCATGGGGTGTCTGGTGTAGGTAAGGGTTGTAACAATCCTTGCAAGGGGCGATGATCGGTCTTCATTTGGGCACAAGTGACACAGTGGTTTACCCAGGACCACACATCTGTGCGAACCGTTGGCCACCAGAATTGTCTTAACACCTTTTCCAGGGTTTTCTTCCCTCCAGGATGTCCTGCACAGGGAAGATCATGGCACCATGTGAACACCATCTTTCTCAATGCTTGTGTTGGTATCAACAGTTGGTGTCCTTTCATCAATAGGCCTTGGTGTTTTCTCCATTCAGGGTGATATTTCGACCAGGTTTTCCAGGTAAATGAGTTCAATCCTTGCTTGGTTTTTTGGAGGAATAGATCTGTATGGATGGCACCTATCACTCTGTTCGGTTCGATAATGGCCCTTTCCGGGATCCCGAGTGGTTGCGCCGGTGTCTCTTGTCTTGTCAAAGCATCTGCCTTTTGGTTCTCTCTGCCTGGGCGAAACGTAATGAGAAAATGGAATTCTGCAAAAAACAACATCCAACGAAGTTGACGAGGGGTAAGATGGCGCGCTGCTCGCATAAATTGAAGGTTGCGATGATCCGTGTAAACGGTGATTTGGTGAATGGCCCCTAAGAGCCAGTGTCTCCACTCTTGAAACGCTTCCTTGATGGCTAGAAGCTCTTTTTCCGCGATAGTATAGTTCTGTTCCGCGGAATTGAGTTTTCGAGACATGAAGGCGATCGGATGAAGGTGTCCGGTGGTTTCGTTTCTTTGTGACAATACCGCGCCCACTGCTACCTCAGAGGCGTCTGCTTCTACAATAAAAGGCACCTCGGGACGAGCATGGGCCAAAATAGGTGCCGACGTAAAAGCATGTTTTAGGAGATCGAATGCTTCTTGTGCCTCGGTAGACCAGAGAAATTGGACCTTCTTTCGAGTTAGGCGGGTAAGCGGGGTTACTTTATCAGAGAAATTGCTGATAAACCGTCGATAAAAGTTAGCAAATCCCAGAAAACTCTGGATTTCCTTCACTGTCTTTGGCTGCGGCCAATCGATAATGGCTTTCACTTTTCTTTCCGCCATAACCTGCCCTGAGGGGGTAAGCATGACCCCAAGGAACTCCACGGTGTTCACGTGAAATTCGCACTTGGTTATCTTACAATATAACTGATGATCCTGAAGTGCTTGTAAGATCTGTCCCACGTGGCCTCTGTGTTCTTCTTCGGTAGTGGAATACACTAAGATGTCATCAATATATACCACTACGAAATGGTCCAAGAATTCTCTCAGGACATCATTCAGGAAGAATTGAAACGCGGCTGGGGCGTTACACAGTCCGAAGGGCATGACCAAGTATTCGAATAGGCCATACCGCGTCTTGAAGGCCGTCTTCCATTCGTCGCCTTCTCGAATGCGGACCAGATGGTATGCCCCCCGTAGGTCCAATTTGGTGTATATCACCGCTGTCCTCACTTGTTCGAGGAGAACAGGAATTAGTGGCAACGGATATTGGTTCTTGACAGTGATGGTGTTCAACGCCCTATAATCGATGCAGCATCGCAATTCCCCATTAGCTTTGGGTATAAAAAATAGGGGTGAGGCAGCCGGTGATCTGGAGGGGCGGATGAACCCCAATTTCAGATATTTATCAAGGTAGTCTCTGAGGTGGAGGTTTTCGGGAGCAGTTAGCGCATAAATCCTACCGCATGGTATCTCTGCCCCTGGAACCAGATCGATCCTGCAATCATAGTCCCTATGTGGGGGAAGTTCTTCGGCCTTAACGTCACTGAACACCTCTGCATGTTTCTCGTAACATGCAGGCAGCGTTACGTCTTTTTCCGCCGCGGTGGCAACGTGGTGACTGGTGGCTAAAGTCAGTGAGGGCCGTGTGGGGGTTTGATTGCACACATTCTGACAATAAGTGGATTGCAACGTTAGGGTCTTATTGGTCCAGTTGATTGTGGGTTCATGTTTCTGCAGCCAGGGAAGACCGAGGATGATTCCATACTGCGGGGCCTGAATCACTTGAAAGGAGATCCATTCCCGGTGAGAGTCACCGTAGACGAGTTCATATTCCTGGGTAACGTAGCTGATAGGGCCAGACGCCAATTCTTTGCCGTCCACAGCATAGACTCTGTCGGGGTTTGTCTTACGGATCAGCCGGACCTTGAGTCTCCGTGCTTCTTCTTGATCCATAAAACACCCCGTGGCCCCCGAATCCACCATGGCTTTTGTGGGTTTGCTTTCTAAGTCCACTTGGATGTGTAATGCTATGTAGAAGTGAGCCGTCTCTACAACACCTTGGCCGTTTACTGAAGGGATCGTGTATTTGCTTGATGGTTTCCCTTCTTGCACCTTCAAGCTTTGCAGTTTTCCGTCTCCGTTTCGGTAGTTGCGGCGGCCTTTTGTCCTGGTCGAAAGCGGCCAGATTTCGGTCTAACCGGGCAGTCACGGAGGAAGTGTCCCTTCTTTCCACAATATAGACAAAGGCCTTGCTTCCTTCGATGGTCTTTTTCGCTTAGGGTTAAAGAGGCCCTAACCGTTCCTATTTCCATAGGTTCTGGTTTGCTACCGGCGAAGTCCATCGCCGGCCAACGTTCGTGCTGCGTGATGTTTCGGTCTTTTCGCTTAGTGTCCCCTTTCCTTTGTCTGAGACTATGTTCCAGCCTGAATGTCAACTCAATAAGGGCTTTACAAGTTTGGGGCTGAGGGTCTATTTGGGCTAGAACGTCTTTCAGTTCATCATTCAACCCTTGATAGAAGATGGCAGCTTGCTTTGATTCAGGCCAGTCTGTCTCTGCCACCAACCGCCTAAAGCTGTTGAGGTACGTAATCAGATCAGAATTACCCTGACGGAGCACTAACAAATCTCGGTCGGCTGCAAAGGACTCTGCCCTACGATCAAACGTTTTCTCAAATTCGATACGAAAAGTGTCCCAGTCGTACAGCATCTGGTCGTCTCGTCTTACCAGTGGTACCGACCACTGTGCCGCCTCTCCGGCCAGATATGACAACACGAAGGCCACCCTGGCTTGATTGGTGGCGAATAATTTGGGTTTGCAATTGAAATGAAGCAGTGCTTGTGTCATGAACACTTGAACCTTTCTGGGATCCCCATAAAAGCGCTCAGGAGCGGCTAATGGAAGTTGCGTAGGCATTTCTACCACTACTGGGACTGGGGCAGAACGCGAGGGTCCCCCCGCATCGAATGGGTTCCTTTGAATGCTATCTACACGAGCCTGGAGAGCGGCGGTCTCAGTACGTGAGGCCGTTAGCTCCGCCTGGACTAAAGCAAGGGCGGCCATTACATCCTCCAATGTGGCCATTACAGCACCAGCTCAACCAGGAGGACGAAAATTCGTGGGCTGGTTATTCTGTCAGGTTCCGATCTTCCTGGCGTCCTCGGAGCTGGGCTGATGCTTAATGGGTCCACCTCTTGACTGCCCCAAGTCCGGAATACAAAGGAACGCGGACTAGTGGAATAGTCAAGTGAGGGAAGGAAAGGGTAGGAACAGCGGGGAAGGAGATCTGAGGAGAGAAATGAACACAATTAACAATGGTTGAGGAAGAACAGTCGCTAGCTGTGTACACGGTCTAACAGGTGAGTAATGAATTATGTCTACACTCTACCTGAAAAGGAAAACATACGAAGTTGGAATGCCTGAAGAGAGAAGCGGAGGACTACACTGGTTTTAGCCTGCAAGGTAATCAGAAGAGAACGTTCAAGTTACACAGATTACCAGTCACCCCTCAACGAACTCCCTTTATACCGGAACAACATGGGGGATGCTCCTACGTACCCGAAGCCTTGGGGTCCCAGGGTTCTGGAGCAACACAGTGACCTTCTCTACTCCGTAACTCTCTAGCCCTAGGCAAATAATAGTCAATGAACAAAAGCGGTGTTAACTGTTCAACCGTGAAGGGGCATCACATGTGGATGCTTAAGGAAACAAAATGGTGAAGGCGATAGGGAAATACGTCTTTCCTCTACCTGCGCGAGCAGCGTTTCCTGTGGGCGTAAGCAAGGTTTTGCTCTGTACTCAAGTTTATACAGTGCCCTACTCTTGCTCTATCCCCGCTACAGAGTACACATTAGAATATAGCGATGAATAAATGCGTCTCCCACCAGGGAGTGTCTTACGGTATCCAGTCGTGCAGGGGATCTCCCAAAGAGCCCTCCGGGATGTTTTCCCCGGCCTGGGCTGCGGCGGGCAGCGAGGAAAGCGGGGAGTCGTGGAGAGGCTTCACTGCAATTGAGGAGCGTAAACACCCAAAGATCGTTCCTCTGCACGAGACTCGGAAAGTGAATCTCACCAACAGAGGAACCAAGATGTGTGCAACAACACGCTTTAGCGTTCCTCTGCACGAGACTCGGCAATGAGGTCTCTCCAACAGAGGAACGGGGAACAGATATTACAACGGGCGCGCCTCTGCATGAGACTCGGAAACAAAGTCTCTCCAACAGAGGAACGTGTCTCGGAACCAAGGTACGCTTTAGCGTTCCTCCGCACGAGACTCGGCAAGCTGGTCTCTCCAACGGAGGAACGGGGGCGGCAGACCTCCGGAACGAGGACCAGGAACGAGGAAGCTGGGTTGTACTCACGGTGCATAGATCTGGAACGTGAACTAGCTGGCCGTCGGGTTGTCGCTTCGTCGGAAATCCGTGACTGAAGGAATAACCAGCACTGAGTGTTCTTCCGGCCTTGAAGATAACGGAAATGCGCTCCGCGTCATCGACACGTGATCCGTGTCTCGGGCTGGGCATCTTGGGAAATGTAGTTTTTTTGGCCCTGTTGGAGCGGGCGGATTAGACAGTCAGTGATTACCGGGTGCTCGGCCTGACAACGTCTTTTTCGGGGGATGTCCAGAGTACCCTCATGGATATGCCCTTTGATGGCGCTTGCCTTTTTGGTGAGAAGGCGGATAGTGTGCTGGCTCGTTTTAAGGACTCCTGGGCTACGGCCACGTCCTTGGGTCTCTCGGCCCCGCGGCCGCAAACTTCCGCCTTTCGTGGCCAAGGAAGGAGCGCCTCCTCACGTCCGCCTCGCCACCGGCTGCAGAACCAACCTGCACACGGTCGCGGACGTGGGTTCCGCCGTGGCGGTAATAGAGGACAACGTGCCGGTCAGTCCACATCCACCCTGGCAGCATCCGCCTCAAAGCCCTCCTAGTCCGAGCTTTCAGGCCCATTCCACGCCAGTGGGCGGCAGAGTTCGCCATCACCTGCTCCACTGGCGCTCCATCACTTCGGACAGGTGGGTGCTGCAAATTGTCCGAAGGGGCTACTCCCTCCCCTTCGAGACGACCTCTCCAGCCATGCCACCGCAGTGCCACTGTATATCGGAGGATCACTTGAATCTTCTGCGGGAGGAAGTTACGGCCCTCTTGGCCAAATAGGCCGTCGAGCGCGTTCCTGGTCCAGAAGTAGGCCGTGGTTGCTATTCCCACTACTTTCTGGTTCCGAAGAAGGGCAAAGGGTGCGTACGCCCTATCTTGGACCTCAGGAGCGACAACACCTTCCTCCGGAAGGAACGGTTCAAGATGCTAACTTTAGCTCAGGTTCTGGCTGCCCTCGACCCTGGAGACTGGATGGTAGCGTTGGACTTGCAGGACGCCTATTTTCACATACCCGTCTTGCCGGCCCACCGGCGTTAACTGCGGTTCACGGTGGGTCAGGAGCACTTTCAGTTCACCGTGCTCCCCTTCGGCCTCACCAGTGCCCCTCGGGTGTTCACGAAAGTGATGGCGGTGGTCGCAGCTCATCTGCGCAGATCGGGGGTTCCAGTCTTCCCCTATCTTGACAACTGGCTGTTGAAGGTGGGCTCGCCCCAGACAGTCGTCTCCCACCTCCAGACTACGGCCGACCTCCTGCATTTGCTGGGGTTCTCCATCAACGTGCCGAAGTCACACCTGAGACCCTCTCAGTAGCTCCTCTTCATCGGAGCGGTTCTTGATTCGGCGCAGTTCCGGGCTTATCCTCGAACAGCGGGTCCGGGATATTCAGGCTCTGATTTCCATCTTTCGGCCTCTATCCTGGGTTTCAGTCAGGTTGGTGCTGCGGCTTCTGGGGCTGATGGCCTCCTGAATCCTGTTGGTGCATTACGCCAGGTGGCGATTGCGGGCTCTGCAGTGGGACCTGAAGTTTCAGTGGGCCCAGCATCGCGGCAACCTGTCCGACCAGGTCTTGATCTCGGAGGGCACTGCGAACCAGTTGCAGTGGTGGCTCACGGACCGCGATTGGGTCAGCGGCAGATGCCTCTCCCTACCCCAACCGGAGCACGTAGTAGTGACGGACGCGTCCCTCCTGGGATGGGGGGGGCCATATGGGAGAGGCGGAGATCAGAGGACTCTGGTCTCCGGCGGAGGCTCAACTCCATATCAACCTTTTGGAGCTGAGAGCGATCCGGCTTGCACTGAAAGCCTTCCTTCCCTCTGTCCGGGGGAAGTGTCGTGCAGGTGTTCACGGACAACACCACCGCCATGTGGTATTGCAACAAACAGGGCGGGGTGGGGTCGTGGACCCTTTGTCAGGAGCCTCTGCGCATGGCTGGAACACCAGGGCATCACCCTGGTGGTTCAACATCTGGCGGGCTCTCTGAACGCCAGAGCAGACGAATTCAGCCGCTGGTGCATGATGGATCACGAATGGAGTCTGAACTCGTACGTGGCGCAAGGTCTCTTTCTGCAGTGGGGAGAGCCTTGGTTAGATCTATTCGCCACCGAAGAGAACGCGCAATGTCAGCAGTTCTGCGCGTTGGAATTTCCAAGGCAGCACTCGCTCGGAGACGCTTTTCGTCGCGAGTGGAGTTGCGGTCTGTTGTACGCCTTTCCGCCTATACCACTTCTGCCCAGAGTGCTGAAGAAGATCAGGCGCGATCGGGCCCAAGTTATCTTAGTGGCTCCGGATTGGGCACGAAGGTTCTGGTATCCCGAGCTACTCAGTATGTCCATCGATCCCCCGAAATGACTGCCTCTTCAGGAGGACCTTCTGTCACAGCTGCAGGGGACGGTCCTCCACCCGAACCTGTCCAGCCTCCACCTCCATGCATGGAGATTGAGCGGCGGCTGTTGATGCCATTTGACTTGCCTCCTGAAGTCTTTGATATCATTCTGGCGGCCAGGCGGCCCTCCACAAAGACGGTATACGCCTGCCGGTGGAACAAATTTGTGGCTTGGGGCACAGCAAAGGCTATGGATCCCCTTTCCGCCCCTCTTTCTGAGGTTCTCCTCTTTCTTTTTTCTTTGGCCCAGCGGGGCTCTGCTTTGGGCACCTTGAAAGGTTATCTTGCTGCAATCTCTGTCTTCTTACGGCTTCCTGATCAGCCTTCTCTTTTCAAGTCCCCTGTTGTTTCACGTTTTCTCAAAGGCATTACTCACATGTTCCCTCCTGTCCCCTTCGTAATGCCTCAGTGGGACTTGAATCTTGTTCTGACCTTTCTGATGTGCGCTCCTTTTGAGCCTCTTCACAATTGTCCCATTCGTCTTCTGACCCTGAAAACTGCTTTCCTGGTAGCTATCACCTCGGCTAGACGGGTAAGTGAGCTCCAGGCTCTGTCATCCAAGCCTCCCTTTCTTTCTGTTCATCCGGACAAGGTTGTCCTCCGGACTCGTCCTTCTTTTCTACCAAAAGTGGTGACCCCCTTTCACATCGTGCAATCTGTCACGTTGCCCACCTTCTTTCCGCCTCCGCATCCTTCAAAAGAGGAAGAGAGGCTCCACCGTCTGGACCCAAAACGGGCGCTGTCCTTTTATTTGGACCGCACCAAACAGTTCCGGGTGGACGACCAACTTTTTGTTGGATACGTAGGAGCTAAGAAGGGGAAAGCGGTACACAAACAGACCATCTCACGGTGGTTCGTGTTCTGTATTAAACTTTGTTTCTCCTTGGCAAAAAAGGACCCTCCTGTTGGGTTGAGGGCCCATTCCACACGGGCCACAGCGGCTACTACTGCCCTGGGCCGGGGAGTTCCCTTGCGGGACATCTGTCAGGCGGCGACGTGAGCTTCACTGCACACGTTTGCCAAGCACTATTGCCTGGACAGCCAAGTCCGGAGAGATGGCTACTTTGGCTGTTCTGTTCTCCAGGACTTTCTGGTGTGATCTTGGTTCGCAGACCCACCACCGGGGTTGGTATTACTGGGGTATCTATTCTAAGGTGAGGAATCTAACTAACGTGTTTCTTTCAGATGAACAAGTTACTTACCTTCGGTAACGATGTATCTGTAAGAAACATTAGTTAGATTCCTCACCGCCCCACCCATCCTCCCCATTCTGCGAACCGACATCTAGGGTTAAGGTTATCCTTTTCAGGGCCCTAGACTTTTTGGCACCAGTGTCGGTCTCTTGCATGGCTCTGCGTTCCTGGCGCGGAAAGCTATGTATAAGAACTGACGTCAGCGCGCGAGGGCGGCGTCTAAGTACTCCGACGTCATTCCGGCGCACGACGCCAACGACGGACGCGGAGCCGTAGGCGACGCCTAGCGACGCGCAAGGGGTATTGCTACAAAAATCTTTCCGGAACCAGCCTGACGCCTGGGGATATTCTAAGCTGAGGAATCTAACTAACTAATGTTTCTTACAGATACATCGTTACCGAAGGTAAGTAACTTGTTCGACAGAACCAAACCCTTTTGGAAAATTCAGCAGCTTTTTGTCACCTTTGATAAACCTTGTAAAGGGCACTCTATATCAAAGCTGGCATAGCCAGGTGTATTGTTAACTGTATCCAAGCAAGTTTCTGTGAGGAGGAGCAGATCCTGAGCGTGGCTGTGCAGCCTTTCCCATAACTCTGTGGTGTATCTGATTAGGCAGCGGGTATTGAGGAGCCTGCATGCAAGTGTATCATGTTGCGTGGGTAATCTGTGTGAGTGGGTGGCTGGTTTGTGCGTGTGAGTAGGGTGCTTTTGGTGCAGGAGGGGTGGACAAAGCGTGCCGGAGATTGCATTAAAACTTGCAGGAGAGGCATGTGAACGCTCCCTCCATGTTGGGTTGTGTGGTGCGGTATGTGGAGAGTGGTGCTGGGGTTGAGTGTGTGAGGTAGCGATGGGTAGGTTTTTGGTTCTCAGTGTGGGCACTGATGGGTGTAGACTGGCTTGTCTTTGATGTGCCAGCAGCGCGCCTGCACTGCAGCTATCTTAAGTAGGTCCTGGGAGGGTGGAGGAGTGCGGGGGCCCAATAAGATGTGTGCAGATGGATAGTGGGTGATTAAGTCCTTTAGCTTGACTTGTTCTTTTAAAGACAGTTTTTGAGGGGGGGGGGGGCGGTGTAAGTGATGTCATTTCCTGTGCAGGGCATGATAGGAAATGCAGTGATGTCACTTCCTGTGCA
This sequence comes from Triturus cristatus, assembly GCF_964204655.1. Lineage (NCBI taxonomy): Eukaryota > Metazoa > Chordata > Amphibia > Caudata > Salamandridae > Triturus > Triturus cristatus. Next base: position 557,484,995 of record NC_140589.1, on the reverse strand, counting down.
GCGGAATGAGGAGAGAGGATGTTTTCTTGCTTAACTTTTATTTTAAAGATGATGTTGGTAGGAAAACTTAGCCAGGATTTTCTTTGTCTCTGAAGTGGCTCAACCAACGGGTCAAATTTATGGTAGCCAATCACCGAACGGGTACCCTGAATGCTAGAGTAGATTAATTTAGCAGACATTGTCTGTCTAGCCTTGAATTGCGTTACCATCCAGAAGCGGTGTGATGCATGTTTGACCAGTGAGGTCCACCCTGGCTACATCTATTCACCAACATCAATAATGCATTGTCAACAATTTTGTGCATTGATTCCTCCAAGGCATTTGCTCAAAGATGCATTTTGACTGGAATGGAGCAATGGGCTATTGTATGCGCTTTCACTGCTAGCTCCCCTGCCTCTAGTTATGAGGACGATCAGGACAGACAGGGCACAAATTATCTTAGTTGCCCCATACTGGGCCAGTAGGGTGCAGTACGTGTGTGGGTGCCACCTGAGTATTTGTCCTCCAGTCAGGCTACCACTTCTGGACGACTTCCTAAATAAGCAGCAGGCCAAGGCCCTGCATATGTGTCTCCACAGCTTACACCTCCATGCGTGGAAATTGAGCAGCAGCTGTTTAATGCTTTTGACTTGCCAACCGAGGTGGTTGTAATCCTTCGGCTAGTAGCCCTTCTACAAGCTATCCATGTTGAGGCAAAATTGTTGCCTGGTGGCAGGCCCAAACCAATGACCCTTACAAATCAGACTTTGATATTATTTTGTTCTTTCATTAGGCCAGCAAGGTTTTGCGATGGGCATGTTAAACAGTTATCGGTTTATCCTTTCAGCCTTTTTTGATTGCCTGACTAACCATTGACGTTTAAGTCTCTGGTTGTGATGCATTTCATAATAGGATTGACTAGCATGTTTCCCCCAAGCAGTTTTTATGCCACTATAGCACCTGAACATAGTCTTAATGTTGCTCACGTGCACACTCTTCGAGTCACAGGAATTTGGTTTAACCACACACCACCACCTGCTTTCCGGACAAATTGGTTGTGGGCACCAGTGTAGCCTTTCTCATTTCTACCGAAGTTTGTCACTTCTTACATGTTGGCCTGTTTGCTGTGCCTCACCCCCTAGAAAGGTGAAAATTGAGTTAATCAACTTGACCTTAAAAGGCTCTGAGCTTTTGTATCTGCTGCAGAAAAGACCATCTCGTAGATGGTCTGTTGTTTTTTGGGTTTCTCTGGCACAAACAAAGGAAAGACTGTGCAAATGAGAACCCTATTAAGATGGATTGTCTTTATTATGGAAATCTGCTATGCACTGTCCAAGCAATGATCTGCTGAATACCTGTGAGCCCACATAGCCAAGGCCAAAGCCTCCACAACAGCTTTGGCACAAAGGGTAGCTGTTTTGGACATCTGCCATGCTGCAACATGGGCACCAGTACATATGTTCACAAAAGTACTTCTTCCTTGACTGTCCGTTCCAGCGGATTTTCACTTACCTGCTCAGTTCTGTAGGACTTTTTGGTGAGAGTCCACTACCCAGACCTTTCATGTTGGAAGGGAGTGCTATGATACCCAATCTTAAATCGAGGAATATGCATTTAAAAGTAACCATCAGAATAAGTTAATTAACAATGTTAGTGCTCTTTCTGATGGATACTTTGATTCCTCAGCTTTTGAATATCCCAGGCATCAGACTGAATCCAGAAACTTTTCAATAGCTCTCTGCATCAGAAGGGTGCCCTGGTACATCTCTGCACCAAAAGTGGCACCTTCGTGATTCCAGTGGAGCCCTAAAACACCCCCATCGGTGCCCTGGTGTCAGTTCTCTTTTTTCAGCACCAACGACTTGTATTCGGGCTCTTCATATATCCTCAAGGGGTTCTTTGATGTTTGGTGAATTAAAAACTGGTAGACACAGTACAACATGCTATCCCCCAAACATTCAGAGTGTAAACCATGCAGGGTCTTTAATGGACAAATGTCTATCACAGATGCACATCCTCATTTGGTGCTTGGGGCCAGACCTAGATGCTAAAGGCCTGCAGATTATGCAGCCAATGCCATCACTGTGGGAGACCAAAGCTGCTCATGACCTTGTCCCCGTGATCCCCATTGCACCAAGCCAAATTCCATACCAAAGTTGACATCACTGGAGTTGCCACTGTCATCGAGGCAGTTGTAGGAAAGTGCCACTTTAATAATTGTAATATTGAATTGAAAGTGCCACTTTTTGACATTATCTTCCTCACTTTTTGCTCACTGGTACTGATGTTTATTAGTAGCACACTTGGTCCCTGCTAACCAAGCCCCAGTGCTAGTGCTCTATTGTGAGAAAGTGCCATCTTTCTTGCATGGTATGCTCCCACTTTTTGCTGATTTGCTGATGTACTTTGACTGAGTGTGCACTGGGCTCCTGCCAATCACGTGCCCAGGGCCTGTGTTCCTTCCCTAAACCTCCATTGAAGCCTAAACCCAATTGGCATCTCTGGCCACATGTCAGCCCCTGGGCCCTGTGACCAGAGAAGGCCCCTAAGGGCTGCAGCACTTATTGTGCTACCCTTAGAGGCCCTGTACCCTGACACACACACACTGCCTTTGCAGGCTGAGTGTCTTGGTGTAGAACAAAACAGAGAGTCGACATGGCACACATCTCTGTGTGCCATGCCCACAAACACACTGCCCTGGCATACCTCAGTCACTCCTCTAGCTGGGTGCACTATGCCAGTGGTGTGGGTACAGGTGCATGAGCCCTGTGCCCCTACAGTACCCAGGTCCATTCCTGGGCACTGTAAGTGCAGTGCTGCCATTAAGAGTATATGGTGCTGGGAGGTTGTCATTACGAACTCCACAGCACCATGATGGCTACACTGAAGACTGAGAAGTTTGGTATCAAACTTCTCAGCACATTAAACCCACACTGATGCCAGTGTGGGATTTAATGTAACATGCACGACAGAGGGCAACTTAGAGTTGCCTCCTGAAACTAACCACCAACCCGTGTCCTGACTGAGAGGCTGCATAGGCTGCCACCCAGCAGACAGGTTGCTGGCCCCCTGGGTAGAGATCCATCCGCTCTCATGGGCCTGCAACAATGCACATCCTGGGGCGAGGTGCCAAGCCTCCTCCCCCAGGATGGGCAGGGGAGGCTTCAAAGGCATGCCGCCTTTGTGATCCTCCCCAGACCACTGGCTGTACTCAGCAACTGGTTCCCACCGGTTCTGACCCCCCACTCTGACAGGAAGACTGGTGGGAAAACCCAAGGGAGGAAAGGGGGTGTGCCAGCCTCTGCCAACCCCACCCCTCAGGTGGGGGAGGCGAGGTGAAGTACGACTCCGGGCTCTCGCCATCTTGAGGATGGGGAGCCTTACCCAATCAGGACTAGGCTCCTGCCTCCCTTCCACTGGAGATTGGCAGGATAGGGGTGTACTCACCCCAGGAAAGGGACCCATTGGTCCCTGGCCTTTCCCTACCTGTAACGCCCCTAAATGTAATATTTAGGGGCACCCTGAACCTTCCTTCCTCAGATCCTGATTCCGAAACAAGAAGAAGCACAAGAAGAAAGAAGATCTGCCGTGCAGCTGCTAATAAGAGGACGACACCAACTGACTTGGCCCCAGCCCTACAGGGTTGTCGACCCTCGAACCTGCTCCTGGTAAACCCTGGCGTCTCCAGTTGTCAGCAACCTCAAAAACCCCGGAGGACCTGACTACCTTGCTCATCTAAAGAGTGTGACTCCCACGAGCAGTGGTTCTGCTCAAACAAGCAACAACCCCTGGTGCCAGCTAGGAACCGCGAATCCAGCACACACTGCACCTGCCGAGCCCGGCCTGTGCCTGAGTGAACAAAGACCACAAGGACATCCCCCCGGCGACTGTGACCAAGAATCCAGCACCCAAGGACCATCCTAGACGCTCCTGACTATGCCTGAAGCCTCAACTCCAGGGACCCCCCAACCGTGACCAGCAGAGGGTAAGATTTCTGGACGCCAAAAGACACCCCTGTGCCCAGCTCCTGGGTGCCTACCTAACCTATAGCTTTCCAACTTACCTCTCGAAGTGGTGTAAGAACCTGAAGAATCTCTGTCCCCGAGCTTGCAGCCTTTGTTCGTCACACAGCTTTCCCATTGAAATCCATTGAGCGCCTGACGGCTCAAATGCACCCTGCACCCAGCCGCCCGAGTGCCCCTGGAAGTGCAGCATCTGTTCTATTCTACTTCCCCCCTTGCCCTGTGTAAGTGACCAGGAGCTCAACTCCCACAGCCGCATGTTCTGCCTGCTAGCAGCCACCAGCCAAAGACCCCCTGCCCACCATAGGCTAACATTGGGCCTACTCTCTCTGCACCCGGCTGCCCATGTGCTGCTGAGGGTGTAACAACTGTACCTACCTGACCCTGGGAGATCCCGGAGTCTATCCCCAGAACCTTAACTCTGCCAGTCAAGTACTTACCTGAAAGCCGATAACTCACATTTGCTCCATAGGGTAACATTGACTGGTTTTCACTTGGAATTTCTTCTAAGTGTCGAGTTTTGAAACTTTAAAATGTTCACTAAAAATCACCCGATCAACAAAAACGAAATTACTCGCCTGTTATCAGGAGAGATCCCAGTGCTGAATCTTTGTGCCCAGCACTGACCCTACAAAGCAATTACAACTGTGATTTTCCGATAACCAAACCTTCCTCCGTAGGATAACATTGCCTGGTTTTTGCCAGAAATTCTTCAAAGTGTCGATTTTTGAAACATACAAATATTCCTTAAAAATCGCCTGTGTAACAAAAACGATTTCTTTCATCTGTTTACAGGAGATGCACCAGGGCTGAATCCAGAATCTAGCCCTGAGTAAGAAAAACCTATGCAAAGTAATTGATATTGCCTTTACTTAAAAATTCCCATTTAGCTCAATGTTATAATTGTGTTTAACTTGTGTTGCCTATTGCAACAACTGTAACTATTGCATTTAAAAGTCTATTGCTTATTGAAAGTATTTAACTAAAGCATCTTATTCTGAGAAAGTATTTTGATACCTACTTGTGGTTCTAAAATAAAAAAACTATATATTTTTATATACAAAACAATTGGCCTAGAGTTCAGTTATTGAGTGCTTGAGACCATTGGCTGACTGAGTGTGTACAACAAATGCTTTACACTGTCCTCTGATACTGCCTTACTGTTCGACCAAGCTACCACTTTAGAGAGTAAGGTTATATCTAACTTTAACCTCTGCCAAACCTCTGGGGACTGTGGACTCTGTGCACACTGAACCTTACTTTGGTGCAGTATATACAGAGCCACTTTCTTACATCTATCCTTTTGAAATTGGACAAATGTTCAATTGTAACCCAATTGGCAAGGACTTTAGCACCCCTGTAAGTTCGTAGTAAATGGTACCCCTGGTACCCAGGGCCTGGGTACTAAAGAGGGTCCCTAAGGGCTGCAGCATATATTATGCCACCCTAAGGAACCCACACCCAAACTGCACGCAGACTTCCATTGCAGGATGCGTGAAATAGTGCAAACCATTCTGAAAACACGACATGGCACACTCACTGAGTGCATGCCCATGTACACTGCATGTACTATATGTAATTCACCCCTCCTGTAGGCTTTGGAGCACTAAGGTAGGGTGCATTATATTAAATGTGAGGGCACCTTTGCATGAGCAGATGTGTCCCTGTAATTCCTAATTGCATTGTTACATTGGAAGTGCTCAGGAAGCCATCTCCAGGACTTGTACTGGGCACTGGTCATTACGTGTTACCCATCTACATGATGGCTTCACTGAAAATAATGGTGTTTGGTATTAAAGATCTTGTCTTAATAAATCTATACTGATGCCAGTATTGGATTTATTCTGACCTGCACCCAGAGGGTAACTTAGAGGTGCCTCCTGAAACTGTACTAGTCACATAGTGTTCTGGCTGACTAGTATCTTACAGCCTACCACCACAGGCTAGTTTCTGACCCCCTGCAAGGGAGAGCCCACGCTCTCAGAGGTCAGAAACAATGCCTGTTCTGGCGGAAGGTGTTCACACCTTCTCCAGCAGAATGACTAGTGTTTTACAATATTCAGGCCAGAGGCTTCAAAGCCTCTTCCCCTTTGATATGCAACAATGGCTTTCCTCCAGACTTGGGGAACGCCACCCCCTGCCCTGGGGTCCATTCCCCACCAGAGCTGGTAGGCAATTAGATAGACAGATGGCGTGTCTCACTTACTAGCTAGGCACCCCTGTAAGGTGCATTGCCTGAAGTGGACAGTCGAAGAAGGGTTTCACTATCTTGGTTTTGGTGAACTAAGAACTCTGGGTCAAGTTTAGGCCAACTCCTTGCAGGAAGCGGTCATATTAGGGGTGTAGACACCCCAGGTAGTCCATTGGCTACTGCCCTATACTTCCCTAAATGCCCCTAAATTCAGTATTTAGAGGTCTCCCTGTCACCCGACAGACAGATTTGTCTACCTTGGAACAGAAGGACAACGAAGAGCCATCTCCACGAGAACTGAGAACCTACATTGAACTTTGCTCAAAACCCTGCCTGGCTGCTCTAACCGCAGCAGTTGCAAAGACCCAACTCGTCCAAAAGCAGTGCATCCTCCTCAACACTGGGAGGACTGTCCAGGACATCGCCAACTATCTAGCATCTCCCTTGGGATGAAGGAGCCATCACCCTGTATCTGTAGGCACCAACCGCACTTGTCTGGTACATTGTTTTGTTGGCCATCGGGCCCACCAAATGACCCTCCCCTGTCATCATTACCCTGGGTACCGGAGCACTTGCAGCAACCAAGGCGTGTTAGTATCCAGCCTGACACCACCATTACCAAAGCTGACCTGCTCGACCAGGGACTTCAGGACCAACGAGACTCGCATAGAGAGTGGCCCTTCTGTTGTGATTTACTCCTCTCCGAGTACCGTGGGAGCCTCCAAGTGGCCAGCCGGCCAAACACCTCTGCACCCGAGTCCGTCAGCCCGGGTTCATGACACTCGACTGCACCCCTTTGTTCTAAAGGCCGAGCCCCACTTTGTTCTGCCAGACTTGTCCCCAAGTCCCCCCTTGCAGCCTTTGTTTCTAGGTGCCCATTGCTATCTATGGTGTAGCGATCGAGGCTACCAACCCGTCCAGTACCTCTGCACCTGGACTGCTGGTGGTTCTTTGGATCTTGGCCACCTAGCACCTTAAGTTCCAAAAGGGCACCTCTGAACTTCGACTACAGGCATATGTCTTGCAGTATAGGTCTTACCTCCCATAGAATAACATTACATCGTTCGAGGCCCCTTCCTCAAAAATCAATATGTTCGAGGCATATGAGCTGCAGATTGTACACTTAGCATAGATCGCCATCTGGTGTTGGGCCCGGATGTTTGCAGTTTGTTTTTGTTCTTTGGACAGTCTTTGGAAGTCACGAGTTCGGTGACTCCTCCTTCGGTCCGTACTGCGCATGGGCTTCGGCTCCATCCTCAGATTGTTTTTTTCCGCCATTGGGCTCGGATGTGATACTTCGTGCTCCGGCTTCGAACTTCTACGGTTCCAGCCTCGACGGAAAATCCTCGTTCTTCGAGTTTCTTCATCATATCTTCATCTCTCGAAGCGGCACTTTTCTCCATTCCGTACATCGGCACCGGCCTTCGGGCCCTCCTCGACTCCGGTCCCGGCCGATGGAAAGGACTCCGTTCAAAAAGTGCCCAAAATGTGGGTCTAAATTTCCCCACACCGACCTCCATCAGGTGTGTAACCTTTGCCTCTCTCCATAACACGAGGCTAGAGACTGCCCCGCCTGTAAGTCTTTTCGATCATAAAAGACCATCCGGGATCGAAGAGCTCGACGCACCATGGCGCACTCATCGATCGCAGCTCCACCGGACATCTTCGGAGACGACGCCGGAGCTTCGGGGCAACTACACACCGAGCAGGAGGACGTAGTCGTCAGCGCTTCCGAGGCTGACGACTCCGACGTGGAGGACATCACACCGGCGCAGCGGGTCGTGAGTACTGTACCCCCTCCCACCCCCACCCCCGCGCCCAAAACCAAAGAGACTCAGGTTACACCCTCGCCTGCAGGCCTGGGTAAAACCAAGCACACAGCTTCTATCACCCCACCTTCGGGCCCGGTGTCGAAGCCTCAGAAGTCTCACGGCAGCTCGGGCTCGAGCCAGCCGACGCCTGGTGCCGAAAAACACCATCCGGCACCGAAGAAAGTGATACCCAGCTCGACTCCGAAGCCACTGGTGCCGAAGCCTGGACTCTCGGTGCCGACAAAACACAAACACAAATCTGTCGGCACCGACGCTCCGGCGTTGAAAACTCCTTCGACGCCGAAAAAAACGGAGGTTCCAAAAAAGCATGGCGCACAGAAACCATCGAAACCCTCGGCTCCGAAAACATCGGCGCCAGCGGACGATTCGGCGCCACTGGATCTCTTTACACCAGACCCTTTGCAAAAGACTCTATTTAAAGATCCAAAGACTGGGCTATTGACTTTAGTTGTCAAGAAAAGACGTCTTGACACACCGGCTCCTCCTCCACCGCCCAAGCGGAAGGACTCTGCTACTTCTCCTCTCAGAGTGCCCTCCCCACTACCTCCTCCTCCACCTCCTCCACCCCCTTCCCCTCCCAGGTCTCCGCCACCCTTACCTCATCACTCCCCGACCCCGTCCCCAGATCCGGATTACGGGGATCCAGATTATGACCCGGCGGACGCCCCAATGGACCCCACTCCACCGGGGACCCCAGACCCATGGGAAGACTACCAAAACCCTGACATACCGGATATGCCTCAGGACGACCTATACCCATCCAGGCCGTCTCCTCCAGAGGACTCCTTAGGGTTTCACCACTTAGTGCAGAGAGCAGCACACTACCATGGGGTGGAAATGCATAGTGAACCAGTGGAAGACGACTTCCTACTGGACACATTTGACATTCAGGACAAGTCCACATCTATCTTGCCCATGCTTAAAGGTGTCACCAAGCATGCTGCAGAGGTGTTCAAAGACCCTGTCAGGGCCAGGGTATTGAACCCTAGAATAGAAAAAAAGTACAAGGCGGCACCCACAGACCCTGCATACATTAAGGGCCCTGCTCCCTTAGATTCCCTATTTGTGTCCACAGCTAGAAAGCGGGCTAACTCCCAGTCCTCAGGAGAAGCCCCACCGCCAGATAAGGAATCCAAACTTCTAGACGCGTCTGGCAAACGCACCGCTTCCCAAGCTGCAAACATGTGGCGCATTGCAAATACACAAGCGCTACTTGCGCGCTATGACAGAGCACACTACGACGAGCTTGAGGCTCTTATGCAGCACCTCCCCGAAAAACACAAACGCAAGGCTCATGACCTCATACAGGAGGGTAAACTAATTACTAACACCTCCATTAAGTGTGCCCTCGATGCAGCTGACACTGCTTCTAGAGCCATAAACACTAGTGTCCTGCTTCGTCGTCATGCCTGGCTCAGGATCTCAGGGTTCAAGCCTGAAGTCCAGGCGTCCATACTAAATCACCCCTTTGACCAACAAACTCTCTTTGGGCCAAAGGTGGACGAAGCATTAGAAAAGATGAAAAAGGACACAGACACAGCAAAGTCTATGGGGGCACTACAATCACAGGCCCCTAAACGCTCCTTTCGACGCTCATCCTTTCGTAGCACAGGCAGAGGCTACTCCACCGATCGCGCCTCTACCTCCTACAAGTCCCCTCCTCAAAATACCTTTTCAAAGGGCTACCAAAGGGGTGGTTACAGAGGCAACAACAATAAGGGCAGGGGCAAAACTAACACCACCCGTTCTGCCACCCCGCCCGCACAATGACTTCCCTTCGCTCCCCCCAGACCATCCCACTCCGGTCGGGGGCAGACTACAAAACTTTATCCATGCATGGGAGTCCATAACATCGGACAAATGGGTGACCCAAATTATTCGGTCAGGGTACTGTCTCGAGCTAACGTCTACCCCACCCAATATCCCACCAAGGCACCGTCCAATGTCTCAAGAACATTCCACACTGCTCAAACAGGAGGTGCTCTCCCTCCTCCAAAAACACGCTATAGAGCAGGTCCCCGTCAATCAGCAAAATCTAGGGGTCTACTCTCTGTATTTCCTAATACCAAAGAAAGACGGGACCCTGAGGCCCATTCTGGACCTCCGGCCTCTAAATGCATACATACATTCAGACCATTTCCACATGGTCACCCTACAACAAGTCCTCCCGCTCCTTTGTCAGGGAGACTCTCTGAAAGACGCATACTTTCACATTCCAATACACCCTTCTCACAGGAAGTACCTCAGGTTTGTGGTGGACGGCCAACATTACCAGTTCACAGTTCTCCCCTTCGGGGTCACCACCGCACCACGGGTGTTTACCAAATGCCTAGCAGTTGTAGCAGCACACCTCAGACGTCAACATATTCACGTCTTCCCTTACTTAGACGACTGGCTCATAAAAGCCGCGTCCTACAACCAATGTGTGCAACATACCAACAGCACCATTCAACTGCTCCACCGGCTAGGCTTCACGGTGAACTACCAAAAGTCCCACCTCCTACTATCTCACACAAAGCAATATCTCGGGGCCACTATAGACACCTCCAAAGGTATTGCCTATCCAAACTCAGCCAGAATCGCAAGCATGCAAGCCTTGCGCAAAACATTCCTTCCTCAACACTCTCTTCCAGCAAGAGTGTTTATGAAGCTCATAGGAATGATGGCGTCCTGCATTTTCATAGTGCCCCATGCAAGACTCCACATGCGTCCACTTCAAGAGTGCCTAGCACGACAGTGGAACCAGGCCCAGGGTCAGCTGACGGATCTGGTGTTGGTGGACGGCCGCACCCATCACTCTCTGCAGTGGTGGAACACCACAAACCTTTCCAAAGGGCGGCCGTTCCTGGACCCGGTTCCTCAGGTGATTCTAACAGCGGACGCATCGCTCTCCGGCTGGGGAGCGCACCTCTTACACCTCACAATGCAAGGTCTATGGACGCCACAGCAAAAATCGCTCCACATCAACCATCTGGAGCTCTTGGCGATCTTTCTAGCCCTAAAATCTTTTCAAAAACAGATTTCGGGCAAAGCAGTCCTCATTCGCACAGACAACATGACTTCAATGTATTATATCCAAAAACAGGGGGGGACACACTCTCCCCAGCTCTCCCGCTTAGCCCAGAGCATATGGAGATGGGCAATTCCCCAAAACATCTTTCTCCTGGCGCAGCACGTTCCAGGCGTACAAAACACCATGGCAGATCTGCTCAGCAGACAAACGCAACAACTACACGAATGGGAACTGCATCCACAAGTTCTTCACCCATTCTTCCAAAAGTGGGGGCATCCTCAGATAGACCTCTTCGCCACCCACGAAAACAAAAAATGCCCAAGCTTCGCCGCCAGATACCCACACCCATTGTCCAAAGGCAATGCGATATGGATGAACTGGTCAGGCAGATTTGCATACGCCTTTCCACCTCTCACACTAATTCCGTTAGTGGTAAGGAAGCTAAAGCAGCACTCCCTCACACTCATTCTGGTAGCCCCAACATGGGCCAGGCAGCCGTGGTACACCACACTACTACAGCTATCAGTGGTACCACATCAAAAACTGCACCTGTCCCCATGCCTCCTAACCCAGAACCATCGAGAAATCAGGCACCCGGACCCAGCTCAGCTCAACCTTGCGATCTGGCTCCTGAAATCTTAGAATTTGGATACCTTAACCTTCCCCCTGATTGCATGAACATTATCATGGAAGCCAGATGTCCTACCACTAGAGCATGCTATGCTGCAAAGTGGAAAAGATTTGTAATTTTACTGCCGTAACAATACAATCAACCCTTTAGATGCATCCATACAGCACATCATATGCTATCTGCTCCATCTTCACAGGTGTAACCTGGCATATTCATCCATACGCCTACACCTAGCAGCGATTGCTGCTTATCTACAAAACAGACAGCATTTATCACTGTTCAGAGTGCCCGCTATTAAAGCCTTTATGGAAGGCCTTAAACGAGTAATTCCTCCCAGGGCACCACCTTCCCCTGTGTGGAATCTAAATGTAGTTCTTACACGGCTAATGGGTCCACCATTCGAACCAATGCATAAATGTGAGCTACAGTTCCTCACCTGGAAAACAGCTTTCCTCGTAGCTATCACTTCCCTTAGAAGGGTTGGTGAAATACAAGCGTTCACTATACAGGAACCCTTCCTACAAATACATCACAGCAAGGTCATACTTCGTACAAATCCGAAGTTTCTGCCCAAGGTCATTTCCCCCTTCCATCTCAATCAATCGGTGGAATTACCTGTCTTTTTCTCGCAACCTCAATCTGTTGCAGAAAGGGCCTTACACACACTTGATGTTAAGAGGGCTTTGCTGTACTACATTCAAAGAACGCAATCTTTCAGGAAGACTAAACAATTGTTCGTTTCCTTCTCTCCACCACATAAAGGCAACCCCATCTCTAAATCAGGGATAGCTAGGTGGATTGTAAAGTGTATACAAATTTGCTATCAAAAGGCAAAAAGAACATTATCTGTTCCACCTAAAGCCCACTCTACTAGAAAGTTAGGGGCTTCTATGGCTTTTCTAGGGAACATACCCTTAGATGACATCTGCAAAGCAGCCACATGGTCAACACCGCACACCTTCACAAAACATTACTGTGTAGACGTGCATTCCAAGCAACAAGCTAGTGTGGGCCAGGCTGTACTAAAGACACTTTTTCAAACCGCTGCAACGGATACCGGTAGTCGCCGCTAAGGTTGGGTACTGCTATATAATCTATGCTAAGTGTACAATCTGCAGCTCATATGCCTCGAACGGAATATGCTACTTACCAGTATGCATCTGTTCTTGGCATGTAGAGCTGCAGAGTTGTACACGCCCACCCGCCTCCCCGGCTACCTGTATCCGTTCCAGTCCATCTTATTTAGATACAACACACATGGGTTTCTCACTGTTATTACTACGCTCCATCATTTCCCTGTTGGCAAAAAACAATCTGAGGATGGAGCCGAAGCCCATGCGCAGTACGGACCGAAGGAGGAGTCACCGAACTCGTGACTTCCAAAGACTGTCCAAAGAACAAAAACAAACTGCAAACATCCGGGCCCAATACCAGATGGCGATCTATGCTAAGTGTACAACTCTGCAGCTCTACATGCCAAGAACAGATGCATACTGGTAAGTAGCATATTCCTCTTGTATCGTACTGTTTCCTTGTAAAATCCAGAACTCCCAAAGTACTTACCTGATTATCATGATCTCGATTGTTGAATTTTTTTTTTTTAATCTGTTTTCATAAATTGATCTCGGATTCCTTCTTGAGTGTAAGATTTATTGACTGTGTGCGACAAATGCTTAACACTCCCTTCTGATGAGCCTAAGCTGGTCGTCTACACTACCACAAATAGAGCACTTGAGATTATTTACGTAAGCCCCTGTAAGCTAAGAAGGGTTGTCTGGACCTCTTGCATGGTGTGTCCTTACATTGGCCCACTACATAAAAAGCCAGCTTCCTACTTCAGTCAACATGAGAAGGAACAATACTACACTGTGCAATCGTTCTCCTCCAAAGGTAAGTCAAGAACTCCTCCTTGGAACCGAAGCATGTGGAAACCCCCCTACAGAGGATCTGATGCCTGGAGCTCCCATGACCCAGTGTCGATCCTGGAACCTCACCGCCTGTGGTACCATCACAAAGACCCCCTAGGGCCAGCTATCCTGCGTCCTGGGCACTTTGCGACATGGGGGTTGTTGAAGGGATCCCAAGGACTGGGGGCTTCCAACCCAGGGCCTGCTTGAGCGCTAACCTGGTGCCCAGTCAGCACTTCTTATCCCAGCAAGCAGGGAGGCCTCTCCGGCCCTGTGGGACCCTGTCCCAGACGCTTTGCAACACTGGGGTCAGAAAATGGAGCCCAGGGCTTGAGGCTTCCACCCCAAGGTCCGGTAGGGCTCTAGACCAGGGCCCTGTCAGAGCTTCTGAACACAGACAAGCAGGGGAGACCTTCAAGGGCCTGCTGGCCCCTGTCCCATGCACTTTGCAACATGCAAGACTGGAGAATGGAACCTAAGGCTGGGGTCTTCCAACCCCGGGCTTGCCGGAGCTCTGACCCGGGGCCCAGTGAGTGCTTTATATCCCGGGCCAGCTGGGATACCTGCCCAGGCTTGCAGGACCCCATCCTGGGCACTTTGCGGCATGGTGGGCTGGACACCGGAGCATAGGGGCTTCAACCGCAGGCTCTGACCCAGGACTTGGCCAGAACTTCTGCACCCATAGAAGCAGGGGAGGCCTCCTAGGCCTGTGGGACCACATCCCGTGCACTTTGCGACATGGCGAGCTGTACAAGGTAGCCCAAGGACCGGGAGCTTCCAACCCAGGGCTTGCTGGAGCTCTGACCCGGGGCCCAGTCAGCACTTCTTATCCTAGGCAAGCAGGGGAGGCCTCCGTGGCCTGTGGGACCCTGCCCCAGACACATTGCGACCTAGCGGATCAGAGAAGGCAGCCCAGAACCCTTCCACCGCTGTACCAGGGCCCTGAAAGTGTCTCTGAACACAGACAAAAAGGAGGGACCTTCCAGGCACTGCTTGCCCCTGTCCCATGCACTTTACAACATGGCAGGCTGGAGAAGGTAGCTCAGGGCCTCTACCCCTGAGTCCCTTTGCTGGGGCTTGGTCAGAACTTCTGCACCCAGACAAGTTGGGGAGGCCTCTCCAGGGCTGCAGGACCCCTTCCCGATGCACTTTGCGACCCAGCAGGGTGGAGAAGGAAACCCTGGGCCTCTACCCCTGGGTCCACACGGGCTCTGTCCCGGGGCTTGGCAAGAGCTTGTGAACCCAGAAAAAGCAGGGGAGGCCTCGCCACCTTGTGAGTCCACATCGGTGGCCCCATGAGACACTGCGGACAAGGGAACGGAGGCCAGGGTCCCCATCCGGGCCCAGTCAGAGCTTTTGAACCTGAACAAGGAGGCAAGACCTCCCTGAGCCTAAGGGGTCCTTTGCACTTTTGTTACACAATTTGCCGGAGAAAGGAGCCTAGGACTGAGGGTTTCCACCCCAAGCCTGCCAGTGATCTGACTCCGGCCTGGTCAGAGCTTATTATTCCTGGCCAGCAGGAGAGAACTCCCTGGTACACTGGGTCCCTTCTCCGGTCTCCCAGGGACATGACCGTCTATGGGAAAATGGCCAAAGGCTTGGGGCTTCCACTCCTAGTCCTGCTGTCCCAGGTAAGTAGGGGAGGCCGAGGCCTGCCCAGACCCACAGGTCTTCATCCATTGCACTTTACGACATGGCACCCAGAAACCATGCCGCCTAGGTCCTTAACCCAGGCCTGCCTATGCAATCCATATTCTTTTAATCCATGCACACTGAGTGACAAAGGGGTGCATCCGAGAGAATGTATCCAACGTCCTAGACCATGAGTGGAATTCAAATGAGTCCTCCGGGGCAGCTTGGGAATCTGAACAGTGAGTTTCATGAAGAGAAAGGCTTATCTGAAAGAGACACGTTAGTGATAGATTCCTTACCTTAGATTAATCCCCAGACGTCAGACTGGATCCGGAAAGCTTTTTCACTAGCAGTACCCCTGCACGTCAGTAGGTGGCGTCGTGTGGCTCCGCATACGTCGCTGGCGTCGTATGCGCTGAGATGACGTCACGGATACTACTTAGGTGCCACCCATGTGCGCTGACATCCGTTCTTCCTTTTTCCGCACCAGTAAGCGCAGTCACTTTTTGACTATCTGTATGAGACTTTTTGCCTCTTGTCAGTTGCTACTCTGGTGTACATAGGGATGCCTGGTTTTAAGTCTTGTGGGGCCTGCCATCGCAATATGTCGCTGGCGGACCTCCACGACAACTGTCTCTACTGCCTGGAGAGCGACCACGACTCCCGGGCCTGCAAGGACTGTTTGGCCATGGCCTCGAAGGCCTTACGGGAGCGGCGCTGGAAGCTGTTTGAGGTCCGGCACTCCTCCCTGCGCCGTTTGCTGTCCAGGGGCTGCTCCAGGGAACGCTCGTGGGGCCACCATCACCGCTCCTCGGGCTCCAAGTCTTCACCCTCTGATTCGGGTAAGAGACGGCACAAAAAGAATTTGAAGAAGCGTTGTCGCTCTCCGACGTCCCCCTGTCGATCTCTGGATGCGGACGAGGGTGACCGGGGTTCTGCCCCTGCGGCTCCTTCGTAGCCCGGGAGTCCCGCGGCCTACTCACCGTACCCGGGTCCATCGGCGACTCCCGCTCAGGTGCAAGAATTTCTTGCAACCTTGGACCGCCTGTTTAGGCCTCGGGCTCCTGCTGGCGCGCCTTCGGGTCCTGCGGTTCCTTGTCCGGATCCTGTCAGGCTGGCAGCTCGTTCCCTGGCACTGCAGGATCCTGCGCTGCTGGCTCCGGCCATGGCATGCAAGGTCCCGTGCTTCCGGCCCCAGCGCCGCCCTCGGCTCCGCCTCTGGCGCCGCAGTGGGTACCATTTGTCCCGCCCCTGCCCAGGTTCTCGGACACTTTTGTCCCTGCCTGGGATCCGCACTGGGCGCCGTTTGTTTCTTCCCCGGTCCCTGCCGCCGCAGCCTGCCCTGCATGTGGCGAAGGTGGAGGTTGACTGGGAGGGGTCCGAGGACCCTCTTGCTCGCCAGTGTGACTCCGAGCAGGACTGGGCGGACGAGTTAGAGGAGGCCGGCGGCCTCGATCTCTCCTCTGACCCGGGGTTTGCCTCTCCTCCACCTACCATGATGGAGGGCGCCTCGTACACGGTTGTGCTTCGTTGGACCGCTGAGGTGCTCCACCTTGATCTACCTATGGTGTCCCTGAAAATCTCCTCACAGAGGTGCTCCAGACGGCGTCCACTTCATCGGAGCCCCTGCTGCCATTTAACAACGCCCTCACTGACGTCTTGCTGGATACTTGGTCGCGGCCAGCTACAGGGGCCCCGGTGGATAATAATGTCGCCAGGCGTCATCGCCCGGCGCCAGGTGACCATGCCTTTCTGACCACTCATCCTACGCCCGAGAGTTTGGTCATCCAGGCTTCAACACCTGGCTGGTTCTCTGAACACCAGGGCGGACACTCAGCTGCCGGTGCTTGATGGATCACGAATGGCGTCTGCACTCGGACGTGGTGCAAGGTCTCTTTCAGCAGTGGGGAGAGCCTTGGTTAGATCTGTTTGCCACCGAAGCGAACGCGTAATGTCATCAGTTCTGCGTGTTGGACTTTCCAAGGCGGCACTTGCTCGGAGACGCTTTTTGTAGCAAGTGGAGTTGCGATCTGTTGTACACCTTTCCACCTATACTACTTCTGCCCAGAGTGCTGAAGAAGATTCGGCGCAACCAGGCCCAAGTCATCCTTGTGGCTAGGGATTGGGCGCGAAGATACTGGTATCCTGAGCTACTCAGCATGGCAATCGATCCCCCGATCCGTCTGCCTCTTTGGGTGGATCTTCTGTCGCAGCAGCAGGGGACGGTCCTCCACCCGACCCTGTCCAACCTCCACCTCCATGCGTGGAGATTGAGTGGTGACAGTTGACCGCTTTCGATCTTCCTTCCGAAGTCGGTGATGTCAGTCTGGCAGCCAGGCGTCCGTCCACTAAGACGGTGTACGCTTGCTGGTGGACCAAGTTTGTGGCGTGGTGCACAGCCAAGGCTGTGGATCCCCTCTCTGCCCCTATTTCCGAAGTCCTTCTGTTCCTTCTTTCTTTGGCCCAGCAGGGCTCTGCCCTGGGTACTATCAAAGGTTATCTTTCGGCGATCTCTGCTTTTTTACGGCTTCCAGATCAGCCTTCTCTTTTTAAGTCCCCGGTTGTTAACCGTTTCCTAAAAGGCATTACGCACACGTTTCCTCCCGTGACGTTCATTATGCCTCAATGGGACTTGAACCTTGTCTTGACATATCTGATGTGCGCTCCCTTCGAGCCCCTTCATACCTGTCCTTTGCGTCTTCTCACTCTCAAGACTGCTTTCCTGGTAGCTATCACCTCTGCCAGAAGAGTGAGTGAGCTCCAGGCTCTTTCTTCCAAGCCTCCTTTCCTTTCTGTTCATCCGGTTTTGAGGACCCGTCCGTCTTTCTTGCCAAAGGTTGTCACGCCCTTCCACATCGGGCAGACCATAACTTTGCCTACCTTCTTTCCGCCTCCGCATCCTTCCAAAGAGGAAGAGAGGCTCCACCGTTTGGACCCAAAACGTGCCCTCTCGTTCTATCTGAAGCGCACGCAACAGTTCCGGGTGGTTGACCAGCTCTTTGTTGGCTACGTGGGCGCCAAAAAAGGTCGGGTCGTGCACAAACAAACCATCTCTCAGTGGGTCGTTCTGTGCATCAAGGCCTGCTACTTGCTGGTTAAGAAGGAGCCTCCGGTGGGGCTGCGTGCCCATTCAACCAGGGCGATGGCAGCCACTACTGCCTTGAGACGTGGTGTTCCTTTGCAGGACATTTGTCAGGCGGCTATGTGGGCCTCTCTGCACATGTTCACCGAGCATTACTGCCCTGACAATCAAGTCCGGAGAGACAGCTTCTTTAACCATTCTGTTCTCCGTGACTTTCTGGTGTGATCTTTGCTCGCAGACCCTCCACCGGGGTTGGTATTGCTGGGGTATCTATTCTAAGGTAAGGAATCTATCACAAACGTGTCTCTTTCAGATGCACAAGTTACTACTTGTGTAACGATATATCTGTAAGAGACATTAGTTAGTGATAGATTCCTTACCGCCCCATTCATCCTCCCCGTTCAGCGAACAGATTTCTAGGGTTAAGGTCATCCCCCTTCAGGGCCCTAGTTTCATGGCACCAGTGGCCAGTTTCTTACATGGCTCTGCGTTCCTGGCGTGGAAAGTCGTGTACAGAACTGACGTCCGCGCGCATGGGTGGCACCTAAGTAGTCTCCGTGACGTCATCTCGGCGCATACGATGCCAGCGACGGACACATAGCCGCACGAAGCCACCTACTGACGCGCAGGGGTACTGCTATCGAAAGAACTTTCCGGGTCCAGTCTGACGCCTGGGGATTATTCTAAGGTAAAGAATCTATCACTAACTGTCTCTTAGCGATATATCGTTACACAAGTAGTAACTTGTGTTTTTTTTATTGATTTATTTCAAGCAAGAAAAGTCACCAGTTGTGTTGGCATGGCACATTTTGCACAACCTATGTAGGCGCAGTGAAGGACCCCTAATTTGAACTACGCTCAGGCCTATTTGTAGCACCGGCATTCTCGTAGCAAATTTATTTTTGCAAGCAGATTCGTCTTACTATTACAGTTTTGGAGACCAGAAGAAAATAATGCAGATTCATGAGGTGATCTTTCCTTTTTAGTGGAAGTAATCACCAGATTCGTTCAAAAGCAATGTACACTGCATGAGATTTGTATTTCCACTTTTACTCAGAAGATCAAGACTTCTTTTCTTTTAAGCATCCATCAAGAAAATTGTTATTGGTGGTCCAATTAGCCTGTTAAGTGAGAAGGTAGAGTTTACTCTGTTCAGGACATCCGGGATCTTCAAATAAAAGATGCGTGGGTATTGGTATCCCAAGAATGTTGTTCGTCTAGGCAGGGCCCAGCCTAAACTTGTCAAAATATCTGGATGCAAGGACCTTTGTGTATCATGTGTTCACTTTTAGTAGGGAAAGAGGCACCAAGTGTGTGGAAAGTCGAATGATTCGTCTTTATGCTTAATAAGCCAGTGGGCTTTTAAAAGAAATACTTGACTGGCTCTTTTGGAGATGGAGTTTTGTCCTAATACAGGTGCTCTACCATTTAAGCCACAAAGGCTCTCCACTAGTTAGGTGTTAATTGCATCTGCATAGTAATTTTCAGTGATATTTCAGCAATTGGAAGCAAGCAACATCTTGAAGTTGAAGAGCATAGCAAAGTGTTTGTTCAACGCATTTAAATCACCTTTGCTTGTAGATGACTTCAGAGTCCTACATGAAGTGTCATGAATATTAATATCAGATTGTTTTTAGGGCCGTCTACAGGCAGTTGTGATGCTCCTCCAAGACCAAATGTCCTTAGAGGGTGGAGTAAATCATTCCTGCGGTCAGTAAATTTACTGTAATGAGATTTTTTCTCCTTCGTTTCTAGGACTCAATCAGGTTCTCAGTCAGCAAGCAAATAATGAAGCCAGTCCTTTAGACAGCTTGATTCAGAGACTTCAGCAGGAACAAGACCATAGGGTTTCTGCTGACACCGGGACTGGCAGTACTATTCGTGTAGGCAGAGGTAAGCAATCTACATTTAAATCCTTTTGATATATTGCACTATACAAACTAATCTGCAGGTGACTAACATAATCTGAATTAAAGATCTGGTAGTTTGTTAATATGTTGGTTTATTTAATAACAGTAGTTAAATGAAGTGAAAATCTCAATCTGTGAATTTGTCAAATGGCATTTTCATGCATTGAAATAATGAGTTGGATCTTTCCTGTATTGCACTGATAAAAAATACGTGGAGCAGGCGTGATACTTTAGTAGGATATATCGTACTATGCTATGCTTATGCTGTATTTTTGGGATGATGGGGCTACTTGAAAATCACTGTGCTGTGAAGTACTGTTAATTATTTATTTTTTGTAAGACAATTAATGCTTACAGACTTCATTTATTTTTGTGTGTCAGATCAATCCCAGCTTTGGTATCAAAAGTTGCATCCCTTGCTCACAGGCACAGTCAACCAGCATATTCCCTAGATATAATTTTACTTCTTAATTTCTGGTGGTGACTTAAATTCAGATACAAGGTGCAACGGTTGTTCCATGTATCATACAGGCTGAAGCCTTGTGAAGAGTGCTATTGCAAACCTGTTGGGATATTTGGCTCTAACTCGGATCCTAATTAGATACCCATTGTCGTCTATGATAATGCCAGTAGTAGCTGGACACCTTCCTCTTAAGAATACTGATGCTCGTGATTTTTGACTCTTCAAAATGATAGTTGACTGTACACTTCTCTGGAGGGGCATTTTGACTGTCCTGTTTGTCCTCAGACCGAGAAACTTACTTCTTTTGATGGATAGTTTTAACAGTAGATTCATTGCCTAGTGAATATTCCCATAGGTATCAGGCTGGTACCGGAAACTTCAAAGTAGTACTCTTGTGTGCCGGTAGGTGGTGTTGTGCAGCTTCGCACCAACGTCATTCCGCTCTGGAAGTGACGAGCAGAGCAGTATATAAGAGCCACCCATGCGGGCTGATATCCGTTCTTTTCTCTCCATGTCTTCAGATGGGGACCTGGAGCTACTCCTTGGGTCTTTCAAGCCTCTTTTATGTTTTATTTTTTACATAGTGTGCAAGGGAATATGTCCCCTCCTTAAACAACAGGGTTGAAGGCATGTAGGGACTGTGGTAAGTAGATGTCTGTGACAGACCCTTGCAGAAATATTCCTCTTCCGACGACTCTAAACGTCAGAGAGGGTCCGATGAGGTCAGCTTCCTCCTAGTATTGTATATGATCAACATCAGAGCTTATTCTGAGTCTGGTCCCGATGCACCCAGAATTCCGTGCCCGCCAGTGATGTCGCAGCAAGTGGAGGCATTTAGGGAAGTCATCCTGAAAATTTCGGTACTAGTTTCCTTTGGTCTGCCTCTGGGACTCCTGGATCGGCGGCAGCCTCTAGTCAGACTTCCAATGGAGAGTCAAATATCGAGACCAGCTGTGCCTGTTCAACCCCCATTGGGTTCTATGCCTGCTCTGGTGCTGATTTTGGTTCCGTGGCTACTCACTGATTTGGCTCCTTTTGTTTTGAAGCCGGTGCCGTCGACTCCGGAGGAGGATTTGCAGCTTCCGAACTCAAAACCGAATCCAACATCACCATCGACCAAGTTCTTGCCTAGTTTCCACCGGAGAGCAGCCAGCTCTCCTTCCAACTTTGAGGAATGACCGTACTCCTTATTCAATTCAGTTAGTAAGTCTACAATATATAGAGTTTTTTTTATATAGCGCGAACTTGACCCGAATCCAATCAGTTATCAGAACGCTTTACTTAGCACCAGGTTCGAGGCATGTGGGCTGCTGAATTCATATCTGTGCATAGATCGCCGCCTAGTGTTGGGTCCGGATGTTTGCACGTTGTTGTCCTGGAAGAGTCTTCGAAGTATCCTGAGATAGGTGACTCCTCCCCTGGACCACAGTGCACATGGGCATCCTCTCCATCCTCAGATTGTTTTTTTCCGCCATTGGGTTCGGATGTGCTTATCTTGACTCAAGTTAGGAAAATTTAGTTTTCAGGCCAAAAGGCCTTTAGTTCTCGTCGGTACTGTTCCCGATCGGTATCGACAGTTTACTTGCTAGTTTAGCGACCTTAACAACTTTTTCGGATCCATTTCATCCGACCATCGACCCTACATCGACGATGGAATCGAGGACCCCATTCAAGCGGTGTCCTGTTTGCCACGCGAAATATCCACATGTCGACTTCCACCCAGTGTGCAACAAATGCCTCTCGCCGGATCACGACTAATCGAAATGTATGGCCTGTGCCCGATTCAGATCCAAGAAGACTCTCCGGAATTGACGAGCCACGAGACTAGAAGCGCAGCACGCGGCACCGGCCCCGACAAACATCTTCAGCACCGAGGACGAAGATGTTGAAAGCGTGGAAAACATACCCTCCAGCCCCGCTTCCGAACACGGTTCCAGATCGGAAGACGTAGATGAAGAGCTTTTTCACAGGGAAGAAGCCGACGATGAGGTAGGAGACTACGATGAGGCCTTAGGGGCCGAAGAAGGTAGCTCTGGTGACGAGCAAGGCCTACCTGTCCAAACGGAGGCTATCACAGTGCGTCAGTCTACGGCTTCGGTCGAGGGATCGCCTTCGGGCCTTACCCAAGATCAATCCCGCAGTCCTTCGGCCCCGCCCTCTGTCCCGGCCTCGGACGTTCAGCGAGAGCCATTGTTACCCAAAAAGACTGGTTTCCCTTCCACGAAACCGAAACCAATCGTCGCACCGGTTCAAAAGAAACCGAAAGTGAAACTGACACTGGTCGGCTCGAGGACCACCACACCTTCGACGCCTGCCAAAACCGTCGGCTCCGACCGCACCAAAAGGGACTTCGGTGCCGAACTCGCTGCAGCCGATGTCGGCGCCGATCCCAAAAGAAAGGCCATCTGTACCACCAAAGCGCCTCGGCCCCCGACACCGAAACAATCGGCACCGACCACCAAGGTTAAAATGGCCGCTCCATCGGAATCCACCTCGAAAGCAGCGACTACGGTCCAATCATCGACGCCGTCGACAGCTACTACCTCTCCTCGGCTCGATGACCCTGTGGCTCCAAAGAAGTCCACTCCTACCTCGACAGAACCACTCGGCGCCAAACAACCGTCGGAGTTCTCGGTGCGACAAGTTGCAGCGTCCTTGCAACGTATCAGACAAAAGGCAGCCCTCCAGGCCACGTCGGGCTCCGAGCCGAAAAAGGCTCAAAAGGCACCTTCGGCACCAACCAACATCACCTTTGGTTTGCCGCCATCCACGGCGCCAAAACTATTCCAGATCAGAACACGTGTCACCCAGAGAAGGTCCCCATCTACTGAACACTCTCCTACTGGGACATCACCGTCCCACTTCATCGACGCCGACACCGGCAGGCTCATGCTCCGAAAGCGGAAGATCACTTCCGAGCAGGCTTTGGACTCTTACAGGATCCCGCTAAAGCAAAAACTGCCGGCGGAATCAGAACCAGTTCTTTATGAACGCCTCCACACCTCTTACCCAGATCCACAGTCCTTCTCTCCGACGCACTCCGACACGGACGCAATAGAGGACTACATGGGTGACGACACCACCTACCCCAGGGATATGGACCCTGAAGGCCAGCAGGACCCTGATCATGCTTGGGATGACCCTGTAGACCCAGGTGCCGCTATGGATACACAGGACACGCAGCTTTATGGCGCAAAAACGTCTCCCACAGAGGACACTGCTGCATTCAACGCCCTCATTGAACGTGCCGCAGCCAATCATGGAGTGCGACTCCACTCAGACACAATCGAGGACGATTTCTTGGTGGACACTTTCGCATCCTCAGAGAGGACTGTAAAGACTCTGTGTGAGAAGTTGGCCTGATGTATGATGTCACTAGTTCTAGTGTACACCTTGTATCAGTCCAAATACCCTTATGGTGATTGGTTGTAAAGTCAACCTTATAGACCAGCTATCCTAGTGGTAGCATGGACAAGAGCAGTCTTAGGCTAAACTCTGAATGGCATGTGAAGCCAGCTGTGATACCATATATAATCCCTTGAATACCAAATGAAAGGACACCACAACGGATATATATATATAAAATAAAGTGTATTTATTCTAGTCAAACCCTCAGCACTCTTTATGAGATTAGAGGTAAGTACAACACACTCTTATTCAAGCATACATTAAGTCACACAGGTAAGTAATACAGTTAGGCCCTAGGGGCCACGCAAACCATATACTAAGTAAGTGGTATAAGAACCACTGTCACGGAAATAGAATAGGCCTAGGCCTAGGCCTAGGGAATCGCTGGGGCTACACTACACTAGCGTTAGTTAGGAAGTGGGAGGCCCACGGGATTCGTGTGCAGAGTGGAAACTCTCACGCGTAATGCGTAAAAGTCAATAGCAATAGTACAGTTTAGAAAACGGTAGATTTAGGACACTTCCGGAGTAGCTAGGAAGTTGAGACTTGAAAACTAGACACTAGGATAGTCACTATCCTGATGAGCACCGGAGTACCCAAGTTACCTAGCCCACAGGCTGCGGGTGCATAGGGGTGAAGATGCGTCGTTTTCGTCGTCGACTCCTATGGATGCCTGAAGAAAGATGCTGACAGGCAGTCAGTGAAGAGTGTCCGGTGGATCCCAAGGCTGGGATCCAGAAGAGAAGAAACCTGCAAGCAGAAGGGACAGAGTCAAGGTCACTAGCCAGTGACCACGTGGAACCAGGAAGGAACCAGGCGATGTCGTGAAGATTGCAGGTGAAGGTGAAGCTTGTCGCTGCAGCCAGGAGGACCAGGAAGCGTCGAGGACGACCAGGACCAGGAGGCGAGCTGTCCCACGAAGGCTCTTGCTGTCGGCGGCGTCGAAGTTGGACTAGGACTCACCAAGCCTTGGCAAGCGGAACCCACGAAGAACGAAGGACTTGCTTCTGGTGCAGACCAGGAAGGTCTGGGGTGCTTCTTCTTTGCAGAGAAGCGGGAGCCAGTCTGGAGGAGCCAAACCAGCGCAGAAGATTTCAGGGTGCGTCGTCACAAAGGCCACTTACCAGCGGGAAAGCAACCGGACAGACGCGGCAAGCAGGAAAATGCTGAAGGGCCCCACGCAGGACTCGTGGAGTGTGGGGGGCTGATCTTCGGTGCAGATGGTGCTTGGGGTTGGGGCTTCTCAATCCCCGGTGCACAACTTCGAGGGTACCTCAGAAGCTGCGCTTTAAGTTACTAGCCACTTTTTCCAGGTAGCCGGTCCCACGTCGCTCGTCGCCTCCACGGATCTCAGCTTTGCTGTCGATGTGGATCAGGGTCGGAGAAGTCTGGAAGTCAAGGCTCTGGTCAGGCTCTGCAGTCGGTTCCTCGTAGAACGTGGGCAAAGCAAAGGGTAGTCTCTTGATGGTGCCTGTTTGCACAGGGTAGCCACTCCTTGGCTACAAGGGAGATTCCTCAGTCTTCTTCTTTCGTCGAATGTCGAAGGTCCAGAGTTTCTGTTCAGTTTTGCAGGTTCAGGATAATCTAAAGTCTTGAGGCCCAACTCCCACTCTTATACTAATCTGGGGGGCTGGGATACCTGCTAGGTCACGCCTTATGGGTGGGACCTGGGAGGGGGTGGTTACACCCACTTCCCTTTGTCCAGTTTCGCGCCAGAGCTGGGGCTGGAGTGCCCCAGCGCCGGTTTGAACTGGACTATGCAAGGAACACCTTGTGTGCCCCAGGCATGTCTCATTCCTTTCAGCCCACCCTGCCCCAATACACTAAAGGCTGTTTGGGGAGGTGCTAGCACCTCCCCAAGCAGGAACCCTATTGTCCAGGCCTCCCTGGCTGGGATCACTCCCAGCTGCAGGAGGTCAGACTTGTGTCGTGGCAGCAGCATCCATTTTGTGATGCTGAGGCTTTGGTCAGAGTTAAACAGCAAAGTATGATTTTAACTTGTCTCTCCCTCTAGAAGGGAGGAATAATATTCTCATGTCCAGAAATGGCATGGGGGTATTATTCCAAAGTATTAGACACCTTACACGACATGTTTCGATAAAGCCAAACCATAGTTACCATAACCGTCTAAGATTATAAGGCACTTTAAGAGTATATGGTAGGCTATATCATAGAACAGCTATAAGGACAAGGTTCCGAAAGCTGCAGACAGGCTCAGCTCATGCTAGAGCACCATCTCACATGTTACCAAGCACTCTGCCTCCAGGATTGTCAAGGCCTGCCATAGGAGTGACTGATAGGTACACATGTGTCTATATGTAAGTTAGGTATAGGAATACTACACCTAAGCAAGGGGTGATTACACGACCTTGCCCCAGCTGAGTGATCAGCCAGTTGTGTCAAAATGGAAGGCCAGGCCAGGGGTGGCATAATACATGCTGCAGCCCCTGGTAGGCCTAGGGTACACCTATGCCCTGGGTACCTAGGGTACACTGTACAGGGGCCAATAAGGTGATCCTATCCAAATGGGTTATGCACCTAAAGTACATAGTATTAATTTAGAGAGAGAACAGCAGGGCTGTGGGTCTGATTAGCAGGCCCACAGCCACATCTAAGTCGAAAACCAGTAAAGCAAAAGCAAAAAGTGGGGGTGAACATAGAAAGCAGACCCTACTCTCCTACACTCTGCCCATGTTGAAAGGTGTCCTCAAGCCAGCAAAGGACATTTTCAAAGAAACCACCAGGGCACGGGTAATAAACCCCAGGATCGAGGAAAAAATACAAGCCCGCACCTGGGGACCCTACGTACATTAGAGGCCAGTTACCTCTGGACTCATCGTAGTTGCTAATGCTCGCAAACGGGCACACTCGCAGACAACTGGTGATGCTCCTCCCCCGGACAAAGAGTCCAAGGTGCTAGAGACCTCCGGCAAAAGGATTGCAGCCCAGGCGGCAAACATATGGCGCATTGCCAATACACAGGCGCTCCTAGCTCGCTACGATCGCTCACACTATGACACGTTAGAGACCCTACTCCAACATCTACCAGACGAGTACAAAGAGGCAGCGGAGCTCCTCATCAGCGAGGGACAACTTCTCACAAACGCATCCATTAAGTGTGCACTGGATGCCGCCGACACAGCTGCGAGAGCAATAAACACCAGCGTCATGCTACGACGACACGCCTGGTTACGAATCTCCGGATTCAAACCTGAGGTTCAAAATAACATCCTCAATCAGCCGGTCAACCCCGACTACTTATTCGGACCAGAGGTTGACACCACCCTAGAAAAGATAAAAAAAGACACAGACACTGCAAAGTCAATGGGGGCTCTGCAAACGCAGACATTTCGTAGTGGCTCCTTTCGTCGCCCCGGAAATAGAGGAGCGGGTAGAGGACAGGGGTCACAGCAAACCTACAATAAAGGGGGCACACAAAGTACCTACGATAAAAACACCCGAGGTGGGCAGAGGACGCGGTTACGGCAATACCAGGTCCTCCCCCAAAAACAAACAGTGACGCCCTCTCCCTTCCCCCCGACCACATAACACCTGTCGGGGGAAGACTCCAGCGGTTTCTGTCCACGTGGAATCCCATCACCACGGACAGGTGGGTCAAAGATGTTATCCAACACGGTTACTGCCTCGAATTAACCTCCACTCCACCCACAATACCGCCAAAGCACCGTCCTATGTGCTCAGAGCACTTAGCACTATTACAGCAGGAAGTGCTAAGTATGCTGCAAAAAGGCTCAATAGAGGTCGTGCCCGTCCACCAGCAGGGGACAGGGGTGTGTACTCTGTACTTCTTAATACCAAAAAAGGACGGGTCACTCAGACCTATACTAGACCTGAGACCCCTCAACCACTACATTCTCTCAGAGCATTTCCACATGCTCACCCTACAGCAGGTTCTCCCGCTGCTCAGACAGGGAGACTTCCTAGCCACGCTAGACCTCAAAGATGCGTATTTCCACATACCCATACACCCATCACACAGAAAATATCTCAGGTTCACTATTCAGGGGCAGCACTACTAATTCAAAGTCCTTCCCTTCGGCGTGACAACAGCACCCAGAGTTTTCACAAAGTGCCTAGCTACTGTGGCCGCACATCTACGGAGGCAACACATACACGTCTACCCTTACCTGGACGACTGGCTTGTTCAGGCAAAGTCAGCCCAGCAATGTGCCAGCCACATGTCCCGCACCATTCACCTTCTTCACAGTCTGGGATTCTCACTAAATTACCCGAAATCACATCTCCAACCCGCACACGTACAACAGTACCTAAGTGCGACCATAGACACTCTGGCAGCCACAGCTCAGCCAAATTTAGTGAGGATCAACGGCATGCAAATGCTGATCTCAAAGTTCAAACCCCAACACCCCCTTCCTGCGCGAGTGTTCATGCAGTTGATAGGCATGATGGCCTCCTGCATTTTCATAGTCCCGCACGCGAGACTACATATGCGCCCGCTTCAGGAGTGCTTGGCACGTCAATGGAATCAGGCTCACGGGCAATTAAAAGACCTAGTGTTGGTGAGCGGTCGGGCATACAACTCTCTGCATTGGTGGAATCCACAAAACCTTTGCAAGGGCCGACCGTTCCACGAGCCTGTTCCACAAATAATACTGACAGCGGACGCGTCTCTCCAGGGATGGGGAGCTCATGTACTCAATTACACAGTGCAGGGACTATGGACAATACAACAAAAGAAGATGCACATCAACCTTCTCGAACTGATGGCAATCTTCCTGGCAATAAAAGCCTTCAAGGTACACTTATGCAACAAAGTCGTGTTGATCCGGACGGACAACATGACTGCCATGTACTACATACAGAAGCAGGGAGGAACGCACTCTCCACAGTTGTCTCATCTGGCTCAGAGCATGTGGAAGTGGGCCATTCAGAGGAACATATTCCTCATGGCGGAACACCTCCCCGGCAAGGACAACCAGATGGCGGATCTGCTCAGCAGACACAGCCACCAGATGGGAGCTACACCCGTCAGTACTCCAACCGTACTTCCAACAGTGGGGTCATCCAGAGATAGACCTGTTCGCCACAAGCGAAAACGCAAAATGCCAAAGCTTTGCCGCCAGGTTCCCACATCCACAGTCGCAGGGCAATGCGATATGGATGAACTGGTCCGGCAGATTTGCGTACGCTTTTCCCCCAGCGCCGCTGATACCGCTGGTGGCATGCAAACTGCGACAGCACTCGCTGACACTCATCCTGGTTGCACCAACATGGGCATGCCAGCCATGGTACACCGCCTTTCTAGAACTTTCCGTGGTGCCACATCAAAGGCTGCGGATCAAACCCGCGCATTTGACGCAGAACCATGGAGAAATTCAGCACCCAGATCCGCAACAGCTGAACCTGGCAATCTGGCTCCGGAAGTCCTAGAGTTTGGCTACCTAAACCTGCCACCTGACTGTATGGAGATCATTAAGGAAGCTAGGAGACCCACTACCAGAGCTTGCTATGCAGCCAAATGGAAGAGGTTTGTCATTTATTGCAATTACAATGACATTAACCCGCTAGACGCATCCATTCAAAACATAATCTGTTACCTCTTACACCTATACCGATGCAATCTGGCATATACCTCAATACGTATCCATTTAACTGCAATAGCAGCCTATCTCCAAAACAGGCTGCACCTCTCTTTATTGAGAGTGCCCGCCATCAAAGCCTTCTTGGAGGGACTTAAACGAGTAATTCCCCCAAGACACCCACCAGCACCAGTGTGGAACCTCAACTTGGTCCTCACCCGACTGATGGGTCCACCCTTCGAACCTCTCCACTCATGTGAGATTCAATTCCTCACCTGGAAAGTAGCTTTCCTAGTGGCAATCACTTCGTTGAGAACAGTTAGTGAACTCCAGGCACTAACCATTCAAGAGCCATTCATACAGGTTCACGCAAACAGGGTAGTACTACGTACCAACCGCAAATTCATGCCTAAAGTAATATTGCAGTTCCACATAAATCAAACTATTGAACTGCCTGTTTTCTTTCAGAATCCACAAAATGTCGCTGAAAGAATGCTCCATACACTAGATGTCAAAAGAGCCCTCATGTACTATATAGACAGAACTAAAGGCTTTAGAAAGACAAAAGAACTTTTCGTTGCCTTTTCTCCACAACACAAAGGCAACGCCATCTCCAAAGCAGGTATAGCCAGATGGATCGTTAAATGTATTCAAATCTGCTATCAAAAGGCTAAACGCACATTAACGATTCCCCCACGAGCCCACTCAACACGTAAGTTAGGGGCCTCCATGGCTTTCCTGGGAAACATTCCTTTACATGATATATGTAGAGCAGCCACATGGTCCACTATACATACATTTACCAAACACTATTGTGTAGATGTACACTCAAAACAGCAGGCAGCTGTAGGACAGGCTGTTCTCAAAACTCTTTTTCAGACCGCTGCAGCTGGCACTGGTAGCCGCCGCTAATGGGAGGTACTGCTATGTATTCTATGCACAGATATGAATTCAGCAGCCCTCATGCCTCGAACTGAATATGCTACTTACCAGTATGCATCTGTTCTTGGCATGTAGGGCTGCTGACATTCATATCGCCCACCCTCCTCCCCGGCGCCTGTAGCAGCTGCAGCTCTCAGAATTACTGGTCATCACTTTCTGTATCTACTCCATCACTGCCACAATGGCGAAAAACAATCTGAGGATGGAGAGGATGCCCATGCGCACTGTGGTCCAGGGGAGGAGTCACCTATCTCAGGATACTTCGAAGACTCTTCCAGGACAACAACGTGCAAACATCCGGACCCAACACTAGGCGGCGATCTATGCACAGATATGAATGTCAGCAGCCCTACATGCCAAGAACAGATGCATACTGGTAAGTAGCATATTCATTACGTTACATGAGGACACACATTCATTTTTTGTTAGGCACGGAGAGATTAAGTGATTTGCCCAGAATCACAGGATGTTCAGCGTCATTACGGAGACTCGACCCCAGTTCCCCAGGTCCGAGGTCGAGCGCCCTAGCAGTTAGGCCATCTCCTCTCACAAGAGCAGTTCCAAGGCACAGCCCTGCTTCAAGCAAAGTAGGTTGGTATTTTTTGTGAGAGAGTAGCCCACTCCGATTTTTATGCACACCCATTTATTGGAATACAGTGACTGTATCCCTTTCAGCGGGGTTGTTGGAATCCCCCAGCGACAGAGTTTTAACCATAAGTTGTTTCTGAATACTCTGTCAAATGCAGCCGTGAAGTCTACAAAGCTAAGACATCATAAAGTTCGCTTCACAGAGGTTTGATCCATTATTAAGGAAAAGGACATCAAGTTTGAGATATTCCTATACCTTGCCGAAAGCCAGTTTGGTGCCATGTAATTATTTTTTGTTCGGTCGCCCAGGAGGGTAGGTCTAGCGAAATAAGACTTGCAAAATATTTGGCCTCAACATCTAGGAGGAGTGTCGGCCGATAATTTGACTGAGCTTTAGCTCTCGCCCCCTTTGAATATTGGGTGAATACCTGCTCCTCTGTCGGAATCCGAGAATTCTGGCACAAAGTGTTTGACTTCAAGCCAGAGGTGCAGCAGAACCTCGTCAACTTGCCATTCGATGGAGAATGCCTCTTGGGACCTCAGGTTAACACCATGCTTGAAAAAAATCTAAAAAGATCTTAAGTCTGCTAAGGCAATTATGCACCTTAAAGGGTCCTTCTGGCATGGAGGGGCTTCTTTCAGATTCAGCAGCCAAGAAGGGGCTCAAAAGCCACTTCCCCAGAATTTACTCAATCCTACCACAGACAGCAGCAGGGCTACCAACAGGGGCTTCACACTGGGCTCTATTAGAGGAAATAGCCCCAAGGGCCGAATGCAGAGGTACCCCTAGTAAGGGAGTCTCCACCTATAAAAATTGGCTTAAAGTTCTTCCCCCCCTGGATCACATAGCACTTGTTGGTGGGGATTCTTCTATGGTTCCTTCCCCGCTGGGAAGGGATCATCACAGACCATTGAGCCCTATGAATCATTGAGCATAGCTACTGCCTGGAGCTTCTTTCAATCCCACCCAACGGTCCATCACACACCCACACACTCCGCCCAGAACATCTTACTCTGGTGTAAGAGGAGGTGCAGGTGCTCCTACTCAAAGCCAGTGCCCCATCAACACCAGGGCCAATGCGTCTACTCCCTATAATTCCTCATTCCAAAGAAGAACGGATCCCTCAGACCTATCCTCGGCCTCTGTCCTCTCAACAGATAAATTCTGTCAGAACACTTCCACATGGCCACCCTCAGTTTTTATCCCCCCCTACTTCAGCAAGTCTACTTCATGACCATACTAGACTTGAGGGACATCTACTTTAACGTCCTGGTCCATCCAGTTCATCGGGGCTACCTCTGCTTCATGTTCATTGATCAACATTGCCAGATCAAGATACTACCCTTTTGTGTCGCCACGAGGGTCTTTAACCAATGTTTAGTTGTGGTAGCCACTAATGTCAGGAGGGAATGAACTCACATCGTCCCCTACCTAGTCAGTTGGCTGATGTGCACAAGCAGGGAAGAGTGCATAATCTATACCGAGGATGCAACTACACCTAGACCTCAATGTCCCTGCTGCACAGCCTGGGGTTCACAGTCAATGTCACCAAGTCACTCTTGGAGCCAATTCAGATACAATGCTTTCTAGGGTCAGTACGCTACTCTGTAGTGGGCAAAGCTTTCCAGAGCCCCCAAAGTGTTCAAGCATTCCAGCATCTTCTCCCTGTTTTTCAGCCACTCTGTCTACTTCACACAGTAATGCACCTACTGGGAGTGATGGTCACATGCATTGCCTCATGCCAGACTACATATGCGCCCGCTTCAGGAATACCTCTCAAACCAGTGGTCACAAGCAGAGGGTCAGTTACAGTATCTACTGTTGGTGAGGGCCAGCACCCATCGCGCTCTGCTGTTGTGAAACAATAATCTGGTGCAGGGAGGCCCTATGCCGACACAGTTCTACAAGTGACCAGCCCCACGGACGCTTCTCTTGTTAGATGGGGAGCATGCCTGAAATATAAGACAGTCCAGGGTCTGTGACCACCTCATCTAAGAGTTCTCCACATTAACTACTTAGAACTGTTAGCCATTTATCTAGCTTTTAAAGCCTTTCTTCAGCAGATTCATTTCAAGGTAGTCCTTGTGAGGACAAAAAACATGACCACCATGCTCTATCTACACGAGCAAGGAGGCACTCACTCCCCTCAGCTATCGGCCTTAGCGCAAGCGAATCTGGTGCTGGGCCATCCATCACCATTTTTGTCTCCTGGCAGAGTATCTTCTGGGAATGGACAACGACTTTTCAGACCTACTCAGCAGGACACAGCAACAAGTCCATGAGTCGAAACTCCACCCTTAAGTCCTATTCCCTTCCAAAGATGGGGGCACATTAAACATAGACATTTTCAACACACACAAAAGCACAAAATGTCCAAACTTCACCACCTGGTTTCAAGACTTCCAGTCCATTGGCAATGCTCTGTGGATACATAGGTCAGGGATCTTTGCATATACTTTTCCTCCACAGACTCTGGCATGATTTCCCCTTTGGGCTCTGTTTGCGGTCGAGGTCAAGACTAGGGGCAAGCTCTGCTGAGCTTTTGCTTCCATTCAATGAGGCCCTCGCTGACATTCATCTGGGTGCCTGGGCTGACACTTGCACTGGGACACCTGTGCAACGTGTGATTGACTTGTGCCTACTTCCCGCCACAGGAGATCGGTCCTTGCTCTCCAAACATCCCTCCCCTGAGAGCCTGGTGGTATAGGCCTCAAGAACCAAAGTAAACCTGAATGCATTACCTTCCACCCCGCTTGATTGGGAATCCAAGAGGCTGGATACTTTTGGGAGGCAAATTTTCTTTACTGCCTGCTTGGCCTTGTGGTCGTTAAACACTGCATGTCTCTTGGGGCGGTGCTCCTATGCTTTGTGGAACCTGTCACTCAGCTGCACCCCATGCTGCCTGAAAAGGACTGCGTCATCCTGAACCAAGCCTTGGTGTATATTTGAGACCCAGCGAAGTTTGCTGTCAGGTGTGGGCTGGACACTATGGACCCCCCTCCTCCCGGCCAAGCCATGGCCTCTACTGTGGCAAGTGTACATGCCTTGTTACAATCCACTGGGATTTTGGTGGAAGTTCAGTATCCTCTTCCTGTCATACCATTCGATGGCTCCTGCTTGTTTTGTGACTAAGCTGATACGGTGCTAGAGCATTTAGAGAAAAGCTGAGCGGGCTCCAGATCCCTGGGCCTCTCTCTTGCTTTCCGATCACAGAAACATTCCTTTCGCCCCTTCCGTGGCAGCGTTAAGGCACAAATGGGTGTCTGCAATTTTAGCCTCATCCCCCTCCATCGTGGACGGGGTTTCAGATCCCATAAAGGACGTGGGAGCCATTTCCAGCGTGTTGTCCAGTCCCCCTCTGCTCTGCTTGTCACAGCCTTCAAGCTGCTTTAGCAAGCCCTCCGCCCAGTGTTGTCACCTGCCCCTATCAAGCAACATAACTTTAGACAAGTGGATGCTCCAAATTGTGCGGTGGAGTTATGGCCTTCTATTTGTGGGAACCCCTCCCCCTTCACCCCATCCACAGAACGGCTGACTGAAGACCATCCTTGCTCCATCAGAAAGTGCAGAGGTAGGGTGTGGCTGCTATTCCAGCTACTTCTGGTGCAGAATAAGGATGGAGGACTCAACCCTATATCAGATCCATGTCCTCCCAATGCCTCTCTGCGGTAAAGAGAACTTAAAGATGTTAACCTTGGCGCAGCTTATGTCTTTCCTGAAGATTAGATGATAGCGCTGGATTTACAGGATGCATATTTAGACATCCCGTCCTGCAGGCTCACAGATGTTACCTGTGGTACACGCTGGGCCTCAAGCATTTCCAGAGCGCTGTGCCCCTCTCCTGCCTTGTCTATGCCCCTGGGTGTTCACAAGAGTGATGGTGGTGGCTGCAGTACAACATTGCAGGTCAGGTGTCCCAGTCTTCCCGAACTTGACTGACTGCTTAAGACGGGGTTGCCCCATGCAGTTGTCACCCACTTGACTACGGCAAACCTCCTGCATTCACTGGGAATCTCTAGCCACATGCCAAAGTCACCCCTGATATCTAATCAAATTCTACCTTTCATCAGAGCTAATCTGGACATGGTGCAACTCCATTCCTGTCCTCCAGACCGGAGTATCTAGGATATTCGGGCTATGATCCTGATCTTTCGGCCTCAGTCCTGGAATTTGGACTAACTCAATCTGGGACTGCTACCCTGATTGCATCCTGCTGGTGAAGGACTCCAAATGACATATAGGATTTGAAGTCCCAGAGGGCTCAACACCAAGGGAATCACTCCAACGGACAATGATTGGGTCAGTCGCAGACCCCTCTCTCTTCCCCTGCTAGCGCTAACAGTGGCGACTGATGCGTCACTTCTATGATCGGGCGGCCATGAGGGAAAGGTGGAGAACAGAGGGCTCTGATCTCCAGCGGAAGCTCAGCTTCAAACCAGCCTTCTATAGCTGAGGGCTATCTGCTTTGGAGGTCTGACATTCGGTTCCGCGCCGCTTGAGGTCCTGCTCCCATGGGAGGTCGTGGGACTGGACGCGAAGCCGACACCATCGCTAGTCAGATTCGGGGACAGGTAAGTCACAGCGCCATAAGAAGTCGAAGAAGCGACGTTGCTCTTCGTCTTCCCCTTACCAGTCGCGGGCGAGGGGGCGGACAGTCACTCCCCCGCGGCTTCGATGGAGCCTCCGTTGTTGCCTGCGACCTACCCGCCCTTCCCGGGCCCGCACGCGACTCTGGGCGAAATACAGGTCTTCCTGACGGCCATAAGCCGTTTGATCGCCCCATCGGTTCCCTCCGGACCACCTTCGGGCCCATTGGGTGGTTCTGCCCCCGTG
Source organism: Triturus cristatus (assembly GCF_964204655.1). Taxonomy (NCBI): domain Eukaryota; kingdom Metazoa; phylum Chordata; class Amphibia; order Caudata; family Salamandridae; genus Triturus; species Triturus cristatus. The sequence continues at coordinate 557,449,000 of NC_140589.1, read as the reverse complement.
CCACCGCCTTTGGATACAACGCCGGATTGCGTAGATCCTGGATTGGTCTACTACCCCCCAATTCCAATTCCATGAGGGGAGTATTTCCTATTTCCTCGGGCACCTCATCCTTACCGGCCTCTTCCACAGCCGGCTGACGAAGGGAAGTACTGGGAGGGGTTTGAGGACCCTCTCGCAGCTCAATGTGAGGATGAACCGGACTGGGAGGGTGATATGGAAGGTCCAGGCGATCTGGATTTCTCTCCACACCCTGGTACCCTGTCCCCTGCCTTCGTGGCTACGGAGGAGGTTGGGACTTTTTCTGTGGTGTTGTGAAGGGTGTCTGAGGCTCTTAACCTCGAGCTCCCTTCTGTGCATATCAGGACCAATCTCCTGACTGAAGTGCTGCAACCAGTGTCGTCCTCCGCGGAGCCGCTGCTGCCCTTCAACGATGCCCTTACAGACATCCTGGTAATCACCTGGAACAAACCTAACACAGGGGTTCCTGTGGATAAGGGTGTAGCACGCCGCCATCGCCTGGCGACCCCAGCTTTCTCACATAACACCCGACACCTCAGAGTCTGGTTGTCCAGGCCTCTGCCTCTCCAAGCGCATTCCCATCTGCTCCTCCGGACAAGGAATCTAAGAAACTGGAGCAATTTGGGAAAAAGATTTTCACTTCTGCCAGTTTCGGACTGCGGGGGGTGAATACTGCGTGCCTGTTGGGCTGCTACTCCCATTCTGTGTGGGACACCGTGGCACAGGTGCTGGCTCAGTGCCCTGTGGAAGCTCGGGCGGCGCTCTCCCAGGCCATTACTGAGTGGAGAGATGCTGCCAAATTCACCATCCGTTGTGGACTTGACAGGGCCGACTCCCTCGGCAGGGCTCTTTCCACAACGGTGGCACTCCGCTGTTACGCTTGGCTCCGAACTACTGGCTTTTCCGGGGATGTCCAGAATACTCTATTGGACATGCCCTTTGATGGCATACGCCTCTCTGGTGTTGAGGCGGATAGCACCCTGGAACGCTTTAAGGACTCTAGGGCTACGGCCCAGTCCTTGGGTCTCGCCACCACGCGTGCTCCCTCGGGGTCTAGTTTTCGCTCCTTTCGAGGTCCGGGTCGAAGGGCCCAAGCGCGTTCCTTTCAGAACGGCCGGCCAACGCATCCGCAACCTCAGTGCAGCCGCGGTCGTGGGGCCCGCCGTGGTGGGTCCTGGGGCCAGCGGGTGGGTCAATCCACCACAGCCCATGCCACCACCACCTCAAATCGGATTGTTTCTGGATACGTCACAGTTTCGGGTTTATCCTCCCGAACAGCGAGTCTGGGACATTCGGGCTAGGATTCCGATCTTTCGGCCCTGGTCCTGGGTTTCGGTCAGGAAGACCCTAAAGGCTGCTCGGCCTCATGGCCTCCTGCATCCTGCTCATCAATCATGCCAGGTGGCATATACGGGCTCTGCAGTGGGTCCTGAAGTCCCAGTGGGCGCAGCATCGGGGTAACCTGTCCGACTACGTCCAGATCTTGGAGGGCACTGCACATGACTTGCAGTTGTGGCTGACTGACCAGCGTTGGGTCAGCGACAGATCCCTCTCCCTTCCCCAACCGGAGCACACACTGGTGACTGACGCGTCCTTCCTGGGATGGGGCGGCCACATGGGAGAGGCGGCGATCCGAGGCCTCTGGTCTCCGGCGGAGTCCAAGCTCCATATCAACCTTTTGGAGCTCAGGGCGATCCTATTTGCACTGAAAGCATTCCTTCCCTCTGTCAATGGGAGAGTAGTGCAGATGTTCACAGACAACACCACCGCCATGTGGTACTGCAACAAGCAAGGCGGGGTGGGGTCATGGACCCTATGTCAGGAGGCTCTGCGTCTCTGGACATGGCTGGAACGTCAAGGTATTTCCTTGGCGGTTGAACACTTGGGAGGTTCTTTGAACGCCAGGGCAGACACATTCAGCCGGAGACGCTTTTTGTCGCAAGTGGAGCTGCGGTCTGTTGTACGCCTTTCCGCCTATACCACTTCTACCCAGAGTGCTTAAGAAAATCAGAAGCGACCGGGCCCAGTCATTCTTGTGGCACTGAACTGGGCTCGAAGAGTTTGGTAGCCCGAGCTACTCAGTATGAGCGTGAATCTCCCAATACGACTGCCTCTTTGGGAGGATCTCCTGTCGCAGCAACAGGGGACGATCCTCCCCCTGAATCTGTCCAGCCTCCACCTCCTTGCGTGGAGATTGAGCGGCGAAAGTTGATTCCATTTGACTTGCCTCCTGAAGTCTGTAATGTGATTCTGGCAGCCAGGCGTCCCTCAACTAAAACTGTATACGCCTGCCGGTGGAAGAAGTTTGTGGCATGGTGCACGGCGAAAGCTGTGGATCCCCTTTCTGCCCCTCTTTCTTAGGTCCTTTTGTTCCTTCTCTCTTTGGCCCAGCAGTGCGCTGCTCTGGGCACTATCAAGGGCTACCTTTCTGCTCTTTCGGCCTTTCTTAGGCTTCCTGATCAGCCCTGCCTTTTCATGTCCCCAGTTGTCAATAGATTTCTCAAAGGCATTACTCCCCTTTTCCCTCCTATTCCTTTTGTGATGCCTCAATGGGACTTGAACCTGGTTCTCACATATTTTATGTGCTCTTCCTTTGAGCCTCTTCATAACTGTCCTTTGCTGTTGTTAACTTTGAAAGCTGTCTTCCTGGTGGCCATCACCTCCGCCTGGCGGGCGAGTGAGCTCCAGGCTCTTTCCTGTAAACCTCCTTTCCTGGCGATTCATCCGGACAAGGTTGTGCTTCGACCGCGTCCCTCCTTTCTACCAAAAGTAGTCTCTGCCTTTCATCTCGGGCAAACTGTCACTCTGACCACATTCTTTCCGCCTCCTTCAAGAAAAGAGGAGAGGCTCCACCGTCTGGACCCAAAACGTGCTCTTTCGTTCTATCTCAACCGTGGATGACCAGGTTTTTGTTGGCTATATGGGCGCCAAGAAAGGCCGGGCTGTGCACAAGCGGAATATCTCTCGATGGGTTGTCCTGTGCATTAAAGCCTGTTACTCACTGGCTAAAAAGGATCCTCCGGTAGGACTGCGCGCCCATTCTACCAGGGTGACTGCGGCTACTACAGCATTGGGACGCGGTGTCCCCCTGCAAGGCATCTGTCAAGCATCCACTTAGTCCTCACTGCATACTTTCACTAAGCGCTATTGCCTTGACAGTCCAGTCCGGAGAGACGGCTTCTTTGGCCGTTCAGTTCTCCGTGACTTTCTGGTGTAATCTCACTTCGCAGACCCACCACTGGGGTTGGTATTGCTTGGGTATGTATTCTAAGGTAGGGAATCTATCACTAACGTGTCTGTTTCAGATGCACAAGTTACTTACTTGTGTAATGAAATAGCTTTAAGACATTAGTTAGTGATAGATTCCTTACCGCTCGCCCATCCTCCCCGTTCTGCGAACTGTTCTCTAGGGTTCAGGTCAGCCCTTTTAGGGCCCAAGTTCTATTGCACCAGTAGTCGGTCTCTGCGTTCCTGGCGCGGAAAAGTTGTGTACAGAACTGACGTCAGCGCGCGTGGGCGCATCTAAGTAGCTCCGACGACGTCATCTCTGTGGTTTCGACGCCAGCGACGTACTCTGAGCCGCATGACGACGCCTACCGACGCGCAGGGGTACTGCTGACGAAAAATCTTCCAAATCCAGCCTGACGCCTGGGGAAATTCTAAGGTAAGGAATCTATCACTAACTAATGTCTTTTACAGATACATCGTTACACAAGTAAGTAACTTGTGCGTCAGTTATAGAAGGGAAATTTCCCCAAAATGGCCAATAACCTTACCACTATCTTGCAGCTTTACTGATAAAACAATAGGTTGTATAATAGAGGCATGCATGGCTAAACCACGCAGCCCAAACCATTAATGCGTCTTAACCACGCATTCCTTTGCCACGCATGCCTTTTTCACACAATTTCATGGTAGTTCTGGATGGTGAAGGGGTATGCGTGGCTAACTTTGCGACCCCAACTCCCCCTTTCCTAAGCCAAAAACCCCCTACCTTCCATCCCAGCCCTGAGGTTCATATACTCTGGCCCCGTCTCAACCCCCCCCCCGTCCCTAACCCTTAATATACACTACCCCTCCCCCTCCCACCCCACGCTGTCCCTAAAACTACCTTCCACTGCCCTTGGGTCTAAAAACCTAACCCCTATTTTTTTAAAACTACCCTGACCCCCCCTGAGCCCTAAAGAAACGACCACGTCCTCCCCTAAGTCCTACAAACTACCCTGACAACCCATTCCCCCTCCCCTAAGCGGAGGCCTAAAACCCTGACCCTTAACATACACTACCCCTGCCACCTCCCATCTTGCGCTGTCGCTAAACTACCCCAGCCCCCCCCCCCCCCTCTGCCATTAGGCCTAATACCCTAGCCCTTAATTAAAAAACTACCCTGGCCCTCCCCAGCTCTAAAAATTACCCCTGATGCCCCAGCCCTGAAAAATACCCTTAACACCAAGCCCTGAAAACTACCCTGACCCGCCAGCCCTGAAAACTACCCCCAACACCCAGACCTGAAAACAACCCCCAACCCCCAGACGTGAAAACTACCCCCAACCCCCTAGACCCGATTACTACCTCCAATCCCTCAGACCTGAAAACTACCAAGACCCCCCAGCCCTGAAAACTATACTGGTCCCCCCAGCCCTGTAAACAATTCTCGACCCCCCCAGCCCTGTAAACGACCCCCTGCCCCCCTATCCCTTAAAACTACCCCAAACCCAGACCTGAAAGCTACCTTGACCCCCCAGCCCTGAAAACTATACCCGACCCCCCCCCCCCCCCCCAAGCCCTGTAAACCACCCCAAGCCCTGAAAACGATCCCTCCCCCCTCGGGCCTGAAAATGACCCGACTGGCTCTGAAAACGGCCCCCACCTCCCAAGACCTGAAAACTACCTCCCAACCCATACAAAAAAAAATGTGTACAGTTGACTTACTGTTACAAAATCCTGCAACTCTGCAGTCAGAGAAAGAAAAGTAATTGTAGACTGAATTCTGACCCCTGTCTCTGCACACAGAGCAAATGTTACAAAATAAAAAGAAGATTTAAAGGCATCTTTATTGCTCCTTCACTTTCTGACTGAACAGAATACCTGCTGTCTGGTCAACTTGTCAGAACAGACAAGTAGGTCCTAAATAAAGCTCGGCCACATAAAATATGATTTGCCAAAACGAGTAGATTTCTCAAAGCCTGGTATTGCAACAGATGAGGCAGGGTGGAGTCATGGGCCCTTTGCCAGCAGATCACGAGCATCTCGCCTATGGCGAGGCTGTCTCTTAGGGAGGCTTTGCTGTCGCAACAACAGGGCAGGTTCTTGATTTCGAATCTGCTCACTCTCCACCTTCATGCCTTGTGATTGAGCGGCGACAGTTAAGAGTTTTTGATTTTCCTACTGAGGTCTTTGATGTAATTTTGGCAGCCAGGAGTTTATCTACTAAGACTGTATACACCTGGCGTTGAAACATTGGTGTGGCTTGATGTTCCTCACATCTGATAGAGACTACTAGCCGCAGATTCCTTCACGTAGAATAAACCCCAGGCGTGAGACTGGATCTGGAAACTTTTTTGCCTCAGTCAAAACAAAAATCTATTGCCAGTATGACCAAGTCGAGGAAAGCATCACAGCTGAAGTAAGCAAGATGCTGGAGTTTAGGGTCATTGAGCTTTCTGAGAATCTCAGGGCCAGCCCATTGGTCCTAGTCTAAAATGTCGTCCGTCCACAGAGTGGAAAGAGGATTTGTGTGGACTACAGAGGTCTCAATGGTGTCACCAAGACAGATGCACACCCCATTCCCAGGACTGATAAATTGATAGATAAGTTGGGGGCTGCCAAATACTTTTTTTTTTTAATTCTTTTTATTTGCATTTTTCAATAACAAACTTAAAACAATACAACTCACTGCGGTGTACATATGTTCAGCAATGACGATGCGTCTCCCCACCAGCATATCACCAAATACGAGGTTACAAGGAAACTCACTCAGTGTTATACAACAGTCTGCTCTTCACCCAGCTGTCCATCTTCCTCCCCCTCCCGTACGCACCCACCCAACCCAACGTCTTCCAATACTCCCCACGGGCAAATGTAATGACCACCATCTCCCTCCCGCCCTAGGGGATAGCAGCGAGCTACAGCGCCTGCAGCAGAGCGCGCTCCAACCAGTGTGTGAAGGGCCCCCATATATCCTTAGGCCTCGATCGCATCGGCATAAGCTCGGCTGCCAAATACTTAAGTACCTTTGACTTCACTGCAGGGTATTGGCAGTTTGGCATGACCCCAGGAGCAAAATAAGACTGCATTCTGTACACCTGATGGGCACGTCTAGTTTACTGTGATGCCCTTTGGTTTAAAGAATGCCCCTGCCACTTCTAAAGGCTGGTGAATCAAGTCCTTGCTGAGCTGGAAGGCTTTAGTGCACCTTATCCTGATGACATTGCTGTGTTTAGTTCTTCCTGACAGGATTAACTGGTCCACCTGGTGAATGTTTTACAGGCCCTGCAAACTGCAGGCCTTAGTATCAAGGCATCAAAGTGGCAGATAGGGCAGGGAACTGTAGTGTACTTAGTCCACCTTGTAGGTGGAGGCCAAGTCCAACCTCTTCAAACCAAAATGAAAACCATTTTGGATTGGGAGGCTCCAACAACCCAGACCCAAGTCGGGGCATTCCTTGGCTTGACTGGGTACTATAGGAGGTTTGTGAAGGGATATGGGTCCTTGGTTACTCCCCTCACAGATCATGCCTCTAACAAGATGCCCAAGAAAGTGAACTGGACAGTTGGCTGCCAAAAAGCTTTTGACACCCTAAAATAGGCAATGTGCTCAGCGCCTATTCTCAAGACTCCAGATTACTCCAAGCAGTTTATAGTAATGCATCTGAGCTGGGGATAGGAGCGGCCCTATTCCAGACAAATGTTGATGGCAAGACCAACCGATTACTTTCATAAGCAGGAGTCTACTCTCCAGAGAGCAGCGTTGAAGTTCCATTGAGAGGGAGGCCTTTGCTGTAGTTTGGTTCCCGAAGAAGCTGAGTCCATACCTGTTTCGTTCTCCCTTCCTAGTTCAAACTGACCACAGACCTCGCAGATGGCTAATGCAGATGAAAGGAGAGAACCCAAAACTTTTGAGTTGGTCCATATCCCTACAGGGAATGGGCTTTACAGTGGAACGGAGACTTGGGACTGCTCATGCCAATGCAGATGGCCATTCCAGATTTTTCCACTTAGACTATGAAGACTTTCTAGGGATAGGTTAGTCTCATCCTCTTTCGTTTGTGAGGGGAGGGGTGTGGGAAAGGGCCCCTTTTGTCTGGTTACCCCCACTTTTTGTCTGACATCTAGTGCAAAGTGACTTGATGTGCCCTGGGTCCTTGCCAACCAGGTTCTCAGAGCCTGTGTTCTTTCCCAAGACTGTACCCGCAATTGGCACATACCTGGCCACAGGTAAACCCCTTATAAAATGTACCATGGGCACCAAGGGCACCGTGACCAGGGAAGGCCTCTAAAGGCTGCAGTACCTATTGTGCCACCCTTAGAGGCCCTGCACCTTAGCACACGCACACTGCCGTCTGTGTGTTTTGGTGCAGAGAAAAGTGAAGAGTTGTCATGGCACACATCTCTGTGTGCAGTAAACGATTTACAAGAAGAGTTATAGACTCTCAATACCGCACCTATCTTACTGTAGGGTATATTAACTAATGTGAACGGATCATTGTGAAACATCATTGGGATTGGATTAAGCCCTGAAGAAGTCCCGGGAGAAGGGACAAAATGCATCTGCCATGCTTAATCAACACACAAGCCTGAAGAATATTGAATCTATTTAGATAATATACTGTATCTTACTAGAAAATTAAAACATTTAATTGATTATATTTCATGCTAGTGGAAGAAAGATAACATTCTGAATTAATAATGAACAGTGGGTGCTGATCAATATGATGTATCCCTGTGTGAAGTGCCTGTAATCCTAGGTAAGCCACCCTTCTAGCAGGGTGCACTAACTCTAAGGTGAGGGTGCAGAGGCATGAGCCCTGTACCCCTACAGTGTCTAAGTCCATTCTTAGACATTGTTAAGTGTGGTAAAGCCATGAAGATTATATGGTCTGCGAGTTGGTCATTATGAACTCCACAGCTCCATAATGGCTTTACTTAACACTTGTAAGTCTGATAGCAAACTTCTCAGCCCATTAAACCCACACTGATGCCAGTGTGGGATTTAATGTATATAGCACTCCGAGGGCATCTTACAGATGTCCCCTGAAAATTGACCATCCTGGTGTGGTTTCTAAATGGCTGCCAGCCATTTCCCTCCACCAGACAAGTTTCTGGACCCCTGGCACCCTCCGCTCTCTGGGTCCAAAACCAAAGCCCAGGATGGGCTGTGTCCATGAAACGTGAAGCTTCAAAGGCCTGCCGCCTTTGGATGCATGTCCCTTAATTTTGCTGGCCCTAGCAACTGGCTCCCACTGGCTACCACACATCTTAGTCTCCTCCATCTTGAAGGTGAGGGGACTCCGCCGATTAGAAAGAGGCTCATGCCCCCTACCACTGGATGGTGGCATACTAGGAGTTGTATCCACCCAAAGGAAGGGACCCACTGGTCCAGACTTGCACCCCCCATTAACACTCTAAAAGTTAGTATTTAGTGGCAACCCTGAACCTTGCCTCCTTAGATTCGAGGAAGAAAGGAGAACACCAACTGAGCTGTGCTGACCCAGGAAGAACAGGAGAACACCAACTGCCTTGGCCCCATCCATAACGGCCTGTCCTGCCTACGTCCTGCCTACAGCAAGCACCCCGGTGAGTTCAGCGGCCACCAACTCCAGAGCCCGTAGCACCTGCCCTGGGACCTTCCCCCCATACTTTGTCTCCTGTGAGCATCAGACCAGATTTGCCAGTCCAAAGACACTCCTCCAGAATCCGGATCCCTTCGACTCAGCAATCCATACTACTCTGAACCTAGTGCCCACAGCCTTTGTTTGAGTGGCCCAACACCTCAAGGAGGTCTCCACAGGGATCCTGACCAGGGATCTGGTTATCCCTGACCTCCCTCAAGACTCCAGACGTGGCCTGCAGCCTCAACCTTAAGAGTCCCCCCTGACTGTGATCGGAGCGGATAAGAAAAGCACGACGTCAGAAGACACAGCTGCACCGGACTCCTTACGGCCTTTGGTGTCTCAATAGACGCTGTGCAGGCATTCCCCAAGATCCCAATTTCGCTCTCCAGCCGGTGGTTGCTTTCAGGAAGTCTCCTTGCCCGAGCCTGCAGCATCTTTCCAAAACCGAAGGCCTCCATTTGAAAGCACAGGTTTCTCAACCTCCGTTTTGCACCCTGCTGCCCGAGTGCCGCTGGTCGTTAGCCCCTGCAGTGCTGACCTTAACTCCAGGAGTTTGGCTCACACAACCAAGTGGCCTGCTCGTCAGCAGACCCTAATCGAAGGCCCACATCTGAAAGAAACACGTTAGTTAGATTCCTCACCTTAGAATATCCCCAGGCGTCAGACTGGATCCGGAAGATTTTTCGTCAGCAATACCCCTTGCGCGTCGCTAGGCGTCGTCTGCGGCTCCGCGTCCGTCGTCGGCGTCGTGCGCCGGGATGACGTCGTCGGAGTACTTAGACGCCGCCCTCGCGCGCTGACGTCAGTTCTTCTTTTTTCCGCGCCAGTAAGCGCAGATCCGGGAGAGCTACCCCTTTAGTCACTTTTTGACTAACGTTTTCAATCCTTTTTGATCCTGTCAATCGACACCGGTGCCGGTGGGATGCCTGGGTTTAAAGCCTGTACGGACTGTAGCCGATTGATGTCGGTTACGGACCATCACCGCCGGTGCCTGTACTGCTTGGGCCTCGACCACGACGCGGAGTCGTGCTCGGACTGTAAGGCCCTGACCTCGAAGGCTAGACGGGAGCGGTCCCGTAAGCTTCTCGAGATTCGCCACTCGGCTCCGCGCGCCTCTCGATCCCGGTCCAGGAGGAGGTCCAAGGATCGGTCGCGGAGCCGCAGCCGACGTCACCATCGGTCGTCGGGATCAAAGTCTTCGGGTAAGTCGAAGCATTCCAAGAGGCGACATCGCTCTTCGGACTCCCCTCGCCGGTCGCGCGACTCGGTCGAGGGTCAGGGTGGTTCCATCCCCGCGGCTCCGGCGGAGCCGCAGGCGCCGCGTCCGTCCCCATACCCTCCGGTCCCTGGGACTAACGCGACGCCGGCGGAGGTCAGTGCCTTCCTCTCGGCCATGAGGAACCTGGCTCCGCCGTCGGCGCCCGCTGGTGCGCCTTCGGGCCCCGCGGACCTGACTGGGCTGCCTTGCCAGCCGACGGCTCCGGCCTCGACGCCGCAAGCGCCCGAGGGACCCATTCTCGAGTCCCCGTCGACGCCGGTCGACCTTGTCACGCCTCCTCAACCGGCGTCGACTCCGGTTCCACCCCCGACGCCGACGTCGACCCCGCTCGACGTCGTGCCCCAGTTCAGTCCCGCTCCGGGCCCGGCGCCGGTCCGGCGTCGATGGACGCCGAGATCGACGCCGCTAGAGACACATTTTGTCTACCGCCCGGCTCCGTTACTTTCTCCTCTACACCAGGAGTCGGATGATGGGGACTACTGGGAGGGATCCGAGGATCCTATGGCCAATCAGGCCCAACTGTCCCAGGACTGGGCAGATGAACTGGGGGAGGCCAGTGGTCTGGATACCTCACCAGACACTGGATTCATCTCTCCTCCGACTGTGGCTTCGGAGGAGGGTGCTGCTTTCTCCGTGGTGCTGCGCAAGGCGGCCGCAGCCCTTGGGCTCGAGCTACCTGCCGTGGCTGTGAGGACGAACGTCCTCACTGAGGTGCTTCAGTCTGCAGCAAGCTCCACTGAGCCTCTGCTGCCGTTCAATGAAGCCCTCACTGACGTTCTACAGGGCACCTGGTCCAAGCCCTCCACAGTTCCTCCTGTGGACAGGAACGTTGCCAGGCGCCACCGCCCTGCTCCGGGCGACCCCAGTTTTCTGTCCCAACACCCTACCCCTGAGAGCCTGGTTATCCAGGCCTCCACCTCCCAATCCTCTTTCCCGACTGCCCCGCCGGACCGGGATTCCAAGAGACTGGAGCAGTTTGGCAAGAAACTGTTCTCTTCCCTTAGTTTGGGCCTGCGGTCTTTGAACACCGCTTGTCTCTTGGACCGTTATTCCCACTCTCTGTGGGATGCGGTGGAGGACGCGCTGCCCCTGTGTCCGGAGGAGGTCCGGACACGACTTACCCAGGCTCTGGCCGATGGGAGGGATGCCGCGCGACATGCCATACGTTGTGGGCTTGACACCACGGACTCGCTGGGTAGGGCCATTTCCACCACTGTGGCGCTTCGCCGTCACGCCTGGCTGCGGTCCACGTCGTTTTCCGGCGATGTCCAGAGCACTCTCATGGACATGCCCTTTGATGGCACTCGCCTTTTTGGCGAGAAAGCGGACAGTGCGCTGAATCGCTTTAAGGACTCCCGGGCTACGGCAAAGTCCTTGGGCCTCTCGGCCCCGCGGTCGCAATCTTCCGCTTTTCGCCCCTTTCGTGGCCAAGGAAGGGGTGCCTCCTCACGTGCGCCTAGCCACCAGCCGCAGAACCAACCTGCGCGCGGTCGCGGACGTGGTTTCCGCCGAGGCGGATCTGGAGGACGACGAGGTCAGCCCACATCCACCCCGGCAGCATCCGCCTCAAAGCCTTCCTAGTCCGAGCTTTCAGGCCCATTCCACGCCAGTGGGCGGCAGAGTTCGCCATCACCTGCTCCACTGGCGGTCCATCACATCGGACAGGTGGGTGCTGCAAATCGTCCGAAGGGGCTACTCCCTCCCCTTCGAGACGACCCCTCCAGCCATGCCACCGCAGCACCACCGTATCTCGGGGGATCATTTGCATCTTCTCCACGAGGAAGTTTCCGCCCTCTTGGCCAAGGGGGCCGTCGAGCGCGTTCCGAGCCCAGAAGTAGGTCGTGGTTGTTATTCCCACTACTTTCTGGTTCCCAAGAAGGGCAAAGGGGGCCTACGCCCTATCTTGGACCTTCGGAACGTCAATGCCTTCCTCCGGAAGGAACGGTTCAAGATGTTGACTTTGGCTCAGGTTCTAGCTGCCCTAGATCCCGGAGACTGGATGGTAGCGTTGGACTTGCAGGACGCTTATTTCCACATCCCCGTCCTGCCGGCCCACCGGCGTTACCTGCGGTTCACGGTGGGCCAAGAGCACTTTCAGTTTACCGTGCTCCCCTTCGGCCTCACCAGTGCCCCTCGGGTGTTCACGAAAGTGATGGCGGTGGTCGCAGCTCATCTGCGCAGATCAGGGGTTCCAGTCTTCCCCTATCTCGACGACTGGTTGTTGAAGGCGGGCTCGCCCCCGTCAGTCATCTCCCACCTCCAGACTACGGCGGATCTCCTGCATTTGCTGGGGTTTTCCATCAACGTGCCGAAGTCACACCTGGGTCCCTCTCAGAAGCTCCTCTTCATCGGAGCGGTTCTCGATTCGGCGCAGTTCCGGGTCTATCCACCGGAACAGCGGGTCCGGGTTATACAGGCCCTGATTCCCATCTTTCGGCCTCTATCCTGGGTTTCGGTCAGGCTAGTGTTGCGGCTTCTGGGGCTTATGGCCTCCTGCATCCTACTAGTGCATCACGCCAGGCGGCGCATGCGGGCTCTGCAGTGGGACCTGAAGTTTCAGTGGGCCCAGCATCACAGCAACCTGTCCGACCATGTCTTGATCTCGGAGGGCACTGCACAGCAGTTGCAGTGGTGGCTCACGGACCGCGATTGGGTCATGGGCAGGAGCCTCTCCCTTCCCCAACCGGAGCATGTCGTAGTGACGGATGCGTCCCTCCTGGGATGGGGTGGCCATATGGGAGAGGCGGAGATCAGAGGCCTCTGGTCTCCGGCGGAGTCTCGTCTCCACATCAACTTGTTGGAGCTGAGAGCGATCCGACTTGCACTGAAAGCCTTCCTTCCCTCTGTCAAGGGCAGTGTCGTGCAGGTGTTCACGGACAACACCACCGCCATGTGGTATTGCAACAAACAGGGCGGGGTGGGGTCGTGGACCCTTTGTCAGGAGGCTCTGCGCCTCTGGGCGTGGCTGGAACACCAGGGCGTCACTCTAGTGGTTCAACATCTGGCGGGCTCTCTGAACGCCAGAGCGGACGAACTCAGCCGCCGGTGCATGATGGATCACGAATGGCGTCTGAACTCCGAAGTGGCGCAAGGTCTCTTTCAGCAGTGGGGAGAGCCTTGGTTAGATCTATTCGCCACCGAAGAGAACGCGCAATGTCAGCAGTTCTGCGCGTTGGAATTTCCAAGGCGGCACTCGCTCGGCGACGCTTTTCGTCACGAGTGGAGTTGCGGTCTGTTGTACGCCTTTCCGCCTATACCACTTCTGCCCAGAGTGCTGAAGAAGATCAGGCACGACCGGGCCCAAGTCATCTTGGTGGCTCCGGATTGGGCACGAAGATACTGGTATCCCGAGCTACTCAGTATGTTGACCGATCCCCCGATACGTCTGCCCCTTCGGGAGGATCTTCTGTCGCAGCAGCAGGGGACGGTCCTCCACCCGAACCTGTCCAGCCTCCACCTCCATGCATGGAGATTGAGCGGCGGCAGTTGATGCCATTTGACTTGCCTCCTGAAGTCTGTGATATCATTCTGGCAGCCAGGCGTCCCTCCACAAAGACGGTATACGCCTGCCGGTGGAACAAATTTGTGGCATGGTGCACAGCAAAGGCTGTGGATCCCCTTTCCGCCCCTCTTTCTGAGGTTCTCCTCTTTCTTCTTTCTCTGGCCCGGCAGGGCTCTGCCCTGGGCACCCTGAAAGGTTATCTTGCTGCCATCTCTGCCTTCTTGCGGCTTCCTGATCAGCCTTCTCTTTTCAAGTCCCCTGTGGTTACACGCTTTCTAAAAGGCATTACTCACACGTTCCCTCCTGTCCCTTTTGTAATGCCTCAGTGGGACTTGAATCTGGTCTTGACATTCCTGATGTGCGCTCCCTTCGAGCCTCTTCACAATTGTCCTCTTCGTCTTCTGACTCTTAAGACTGCTTTTCTGGTAGCCATCACCTCGGCTAGACGGGTGAGTGAGCTCCAGGCTTTATCTTCAAAGCCTCCTTTTCTGTCTGTTCATCCGGACAAGGTTGTCCTTCGGCCTCGTCCCTCCTTTCTTCCGAAAGTAGTGACTCCATTTCATCTTGGGCAGTCTGTCACCTTGCCCACCTTCTTTCCGCCTCCGCATCCTTCCAAAGAGGAAGAGAGGCTCCACCGTCTGGACCCAAAACGTGCGCTCTCCTTTTATTTGGACCGCACAAAGCAGTTCCGGGTGGACGACCAACTTTTCGTTGGATACGTGGGTGCTAAGAAGGGGAAAGCTGTGCACAAACGGACCATCTCTCGGTGGGTCGTTTTGTGCATCAAAATTTGTTAGTCTTTGGCAAAAAAGGACCCTCCTGTTGGGCTGCGCACCCATTCTACTCGGGCCACGGCGGCTACTACTGCCTTGGGACGGGGAGTCCCTTTGCAGGACATCTGTCAGGCGGCGACGTGGGCTTCGCTACACACGTTTGCCAGGCATTATTGCCTTGACAGCCAAGTCCGGAGGGATGGCTTCTTTGGCCGTTCTGTCCTCCAGGACTTTCTGGTGTGATCTTGGTTCACAGACCCACCACCGGGGATGGTATTGCTTGGGTATCTATTCTAAGGTGAGGAATCTAACTAACGTGTTTCTTTCAGATGAACAAGTTACTTACCTTCGGTAACGATGTATCTGTAAGAAACATTAGTTAGATTCCTCACCGACCCACCCATCCTCCCCGTTCTGCGAACTGACATCTAGGGTTAAGGTTATCCTTTTCAGGCCCCTAGATTTTATTTTTGGCACCAGTGTCGGTCTTTGCATGGCTCTGCGTTCCTGGCGCGGAAGGCTATGTACAAGAACTGACGTCAGCGCGCGAGGGCGGCGTCTAAGTACTCCGACGTCATCCCGGCGCACGACGCCGACGACGGACGCGGAGCCGCAGACGACGCCTAGCGACGCGCAAGGGGTATTGCTGACGAAAAATCTTCCGGATCCAGTCTGACGCCTGGGGATATTCTAAGGTGAGGAATCTAACTAACTAATGTTTCTTACAGATACATCGTTACCGAAGGTAAGTAACTTGTTCATTAGCTAATATTGGGACTCTGCACCTGCCGCCCTTGTGCCACTGGTGGTGCAACTTGAGTGCCCTTCTAGAAGTTGGGGAACCTTGATCCTAACCCCCCAAAGCTCACCCTTGTGAGTCGAGTACTTGTCTTCAAAACCGATAACCATTTTTCTCCCATAGGAACCTATATTATAACATTTTAGGCCTAAAATTGTTTTAAGTGTGGCACTGCTAATGTATGGAGAAAAGGGAATTAAATTGCAGCGTTTGAAATGTCGTACTTGCCTTGCATGCAGACCTCTTAGGGTATGGTATCTAAGCATACCACCTCCAGTACTCAAAGTAATCTAAAGTAACACATAGGTAATCTAAAAGTATTTACTGTATGATACAAACTGCATTTAAAAGTTATACAAACCTGTAAGAATTGTAATTTCAAGCACAACTTCATTTCCTTGAACAGTCTTTTATTTTAAAGTATATTTTACTTACCTGTGCCAAGACCTGCTTGGTTTTAAAATAAAACATAATTTATATCTTTTTTATGCTTACTTAATTGGTCTTACTCTGCGTGGGTGTATCAGACCTTGATTGAGTGAAAACAATAAATGCTTAACACACCCTCTGGATAAGCCTAACTGCTTGTCCCCACAACCACAAAGAGAGCTGTTAGTACTCACCTAATTTAGCCTCTGCTATACTTCTGGGGACTCCCCGGATTCTGTGCACACTATACCTTACTTTGGTATAGTTTATACAAAGCCAGCTTCCTCCAATTGTTCTCTGCATAAAGGTCTACTGTGCGCTAAGATGACACAACACTCACTAGCACATTGGTATATGTCCTACCCGGAGATATTAACATAATGCAAAAGAATACTTCAAATGGAATCCGTTAAGTAGCACAAAATACAGTGGTCTAAAGGGGGAGACCAAACCATCTACTAAGAAAGGGGAATGTGAATTGCAAAGAAGACTGGGACTTGGACCAGAAGACCCAGAGAAGCTGGGGACACAAGGAACCACCCAATGTACGTACCCAGGAACCCCACGGAGGCTATGTGCAGAGTGGAAACACAGCTGCATGCCCTATGGAAGTCAATGGAGAAGTTGCAATTGCAGTTTTGAAGGAGGACTCTTTACAGCGGAGGACCCTGAAGATTTCCCTTGGAGGGTGGAAGGTTGGAGATCCACCCCACCCACTGATGCCCCAGGATCCTGGTTACCTACACCAGGGAAACTAGGTGCATATGTGTGAAGAGATGCCAGATACCTCCATAGACAATGGAAGGCTTAAAAAAAAGATGCTGCTGGAGAAGCTCAGGAAAGAGTCTGGTGGAATCCAAGGGTGGATTCTGGAAGTGAAAAACCTGCAAGCAGAGGGGACCGATTCTATGCCACTCAGAAGTAACCAGGAGGCACGTAAACACAATACCCACTGATGTCGGACATTTCTGAAGTCACCCGTGACCTTGTCACTCCAGCTGTGAGGACCTGGTGACTCAAAGGAAGACCAGGAGCCGTGCAAGAGCTGTCCCACCATGTATATTGGTGACTAGGTGGTCGGTGTCCGGCAGGAGCACCAACAAACCTTGGTAGCTGCAACTGGTGTGGATAACGAAGAAAAAGCAATGTTGGGATCAGCAAGGTCCAATGGACTCACCAAGAGAAGGAGAGTCAGAGCATGCCCCAAGTAAGCAGGGGAGCCCACTGAAGCAGTAGAAGACCCTCCGGAAGACCCACAGGCCGAAGGCACAGGAGTCGCAATAGGACCTTGAGTAGCTCACCAAAGATGAAGACCCAAGGTGCCGAGGATGCAGTGAGGAAGCTGATCTTGGGGGCAAGAGATGCTGGAGCTTCTTGTAGCCCGAAGATTTCTTGAATGCGGAGCAAACAAGCCTTAGCAGCAGGAAGTTGACGTGGTGCACTGGAGTTTGGTCCCGACGAGCGATACTTGCCTCAGAATTGCAGAGAGAACATGTCCGGCCTTAATGGAGTTGCAGAACCACTATCTGTGTGCTGAGCCTCGGGTAGTCCGTATGACGACGGGGACAGCAGACCGGTCTGCTTCGATGAGATGTCTGCAGATGCAAGGGAGATTACTTTGTGTTCTTGATGCCCACAGGTCTGTTAAAGAACCTGGAAGAGACACAGACGACGAAGAAGACCTAAACTAGCTAGACCAGGAGCAGCAGGAATCTTCCTTGTTGCAGTCTGGGTTCCAGTCGAAGTCCAAGTGTCCAGACGATCGAAGAGCGATGTATTTTGAGGATTGAATCTTGTCCAATGACGAATCTGAGGACCCACCCACAGGCAAGCCCTTAAGTACCCTAAGGTACGGGTTGGAACAATACAGAGGTTTCAGGCCAGAGCGAGTGCCTATGTTCCCTGAACTGGCTCTACCTGGAGTATGCAAGGAGGGCACCAAATGTGCCCTTCAAAGCAGTTTGGTGGTGCTGGCAAGTGCCTCCAACCCCGCCCAATCCACTAAGTTATGTCTGGGAAATGGTCACACCTTCCTGTGACAGGAAGCCCATTGTTCTACTTTCCCCCTGCTCAAGCTCAGGCCAGGAGCAGGAAGGCAGATTTGTGTCTGTGGTCAGCAGCAGCACTAGCTTGCTGGCAGACACTGAAAGGCTGTTACTGAGACTACATGGGGGTACCCCAAGGGAGCCCCCCCCCCTAGTGCATGGGATCATACTTCCAACACGAATCGGTTTTGGGGGTATGATTCCAACATGTTTGATACCAGACGTGACCGGGTTTGGTGCAGCCACTATGTAGTTAGACATCTCGTAATGACTGACGTCCATTATATGTATTTGAAATGTCGGACTGTAGTTACAAAGCCTGGAGAATCGACTCTGGGGTTTGTAGGGATGTCATGCTCATGTATGGACACCCTTACACTTCTAACCAAGCACCCTGCCCTCAGCTGAAGAGCCTGCCGCAGGGGTGACTTACAGGTTTTTAATGCAGTGACCTCAGATATATATAAACTTAGATCTGTCATGAGAGGTGCAAGCACCGACTCACACACGCTGCAATGGCGGGCCTATAGTCACAGTTTAAGTGTGCTCCCATGGGTGGCACTATACATGCTCCAGCCCATGTGAGACCCCTGGTACACCTATGCCCTGGTTACCTTAGTACCATATACTAGGGACTTATAAGGGTACACCAGTAGCCAATTATAGAGGTACCAAAGTACTTAGCATGTCAATTTAGGAGATAGACCGCAGTGACTGGGGTCCTGATTAGCAGGATCTCAGTCAGTCTAGGTCAAAAACACGGACACCAAGCAAAAAGTGGGGTAACCATCAAAGGAAATCCTTCTTTCCGACAGTAAAGGAGTGCACGATTTGTCTTACTTTTTCGTCAAAGACCTTGATGGAGAGGGACGACTGCGTCTGTGGCTGCAGAAGTCCACAGCCCTGAAATCCAGTTCATCTGTGGAATACACTGATTCATCCCATACAACCCAAGAAATGTCAAAATCCTCTGACCATTTGGTATCTGAGGGGAATAGAAAGGCCGCAAAGATCCCCTGAGAAAGAAGAAAATAGAACTAGTCTCCACAGGGGCTGCCTTCTCACTACCATCTACTCCTGTCAGGAAAAGGAAGAGAAAATATTCTCCGTCCTCAAAACAGTCGACAAGAACCAATTCGATGACGACGGCGATGTTGACGAAGACAGCTTCCTCAGTCTCGTCGATGAAGCAGTCGTCGCAAACATCGACGTTAGCCATTACAGCTCCTATTTCATCACAATGAGGATCTCCTCTTCTAAATCGTCAACCAAAGACCGTAATTCCAAGACACCATCAACAAAGACAGCATCAACAGCTAACTGTCGACATCCAATCCATGGACAACATCTTTACCACCAGCACCGCTTGCATAGTCGGTGGCAGCAGCGTTGAACGCTCTGATGGCAGAACCGATGATGATGCCACGGCACTGTTGACAGAGGAAGCTATAAGGTCAACGCCGCAGGCTGCTTTCACGTCCTAGACAGGACCATCGACAAATATAACAAGCATTTTTGCAATGCAATAGGTCTCGCATTATTAAAGTTTGAGCTATTGGTGTTGCATTATTTATTAATCCCAATAGCTCGTTGGTTTTTAAAACATAAATAAAAGGCATTGCCATTTACAATAATAATAGCTTAAACTCTGACAAATGCGAGACCTATTGTATTGCAAATGCTTGTTTTTATGTGACTGGGTGAACGGATGTCACTGCCCGGGGCAGGATATTGTCCATCGTCTGTGGAAGGAGTCTGGGTGAACAGGTGGGGGGGGGGGGGGGGGGGGGGGGGAGGAGGGGGGTGCATTTGCGCAGATCAGGGTCTGCTCATGCTCAGTTTTCAGTGACCCCTCAACTGAGGTCGGCGCTCGTGCAAGGTGTGTGTGTGTGTGTGTGTGTGTGGGTACTGAACGGGGGTGGAGACTCTTGAGTGCGACAGGTGCAGTGCCGCCGGGGCCCAGGCCAGCAGGGGGTCTTCCTTTACATTGCGCCTCCAAGACCCTCGGGCGCCCCCGAGGAGGCTGCTTGGGAGGGGGTGTTAATAGGAACGGGGGCCGCAGGAGCCGGGGGAGGGGCGGTGACTAGGTTTGGAGTACGATCAGTGATGGAAGGAGCTTATGAGCGGGGGGTGGGGGGGGGGGCAGGCCAGAGGTGGGGTGTGGCAGATAAGGGTGTCAGCTGTGGGGGAGGAGCTTCTCTGGGTGAAGATGCCATGAGAGCTGGTTGGGGGTTCCTGCCCTGACATATATCCTGGACCCTCGATGCACACATGTGAACATTATTAGCCGTTGTCATTGCCAAAGCAGGGGCATGGACCCCCTCGGTACATAAAGTACACGAGTGCGTACAGAATGTGCACCGCGTCTCACGATGCGCACGGGGTGGACCAACGAGATGAAATGCCAGGCTACCTGGCGGGGCCACGTAGGGTAGCTCCCAACAGGGTGGCCACCTTAGTGCCACAGGAAGGCACAAGTTTCAGCATACCACTGTGAAGCGCCCAGAACGCTGGCTGGTAACCCACCATTTTTTACTGTGAACAAAGTGCAGAGTGACAGCGCTCGCTCTATGCTGTTCCCGACAGGCTTGGGGTCTGCCTGAGCTCGAGGGAAGCTGCTACTATTTACAATGTGACAGTCTGACCTCATTAGGATTGGGTTCAACGCGCGGCCGTGGCATTACCACTTCACTGATCATGTGGGAGGAATCGGCGAGTGTCCAGTGTGATAGGCGGTGGGTCTTGCTGCAGTTGACCAGCCCGCCGCCGTTGAATTAGAAGTTTGCATCAGCTGGCGGCAAACATTTAGGCTGCAGCCATGGGCATCCGCAGAAATTTTTCCAGGGGGGGGCTAACCTGGCAAATGAAGGGGCGTGGCTAATGTTAATCAATAGGGGCGGGGCTAAAATGGCAGACAATCAGGATCGGGTAATGCTCAGGCCAAGCTGAGAAAAAAAAGTAGTGAATTCTGCATTTGAAACTGGACAACAATTAGAGCACACATGAACTCTAAAATTACCCCCTGGCCTCTTAAAACTCATACATTCCCTGATCCCTAAACTTGTCCCCCTGGCACCCCAAAACCCATAACCCATACCCGCCCTCACCCCTAAAATTGTCCCCCTGGCACCCCAAAACCCATATCCACCCTGAACCCTAATATTACCCCCCCCTGGCACTCCAAAACCCATACCTGCCCTGAACCCTAAGAAATTCCCCCCTTGTATCCCAAAACCCATACCCACCCTGAACTATAAAATTACACCCCTGGTACCCCAAAACCCATACCCACACTGAACCCTAAAATTACCTCCGGCACACCAACACCCATACCCCCCAGGAACCCTAAAATTACCCCCTGGCACCCCAAAACCCATACCCACCAGGATCCTAAAATGACCCCCTGGTACCCCAAAACCCATACCCCCCCATGAACCCTAACATTATCCCCCTGGCACCCCAAAACCCATACCCACCCTGAACCTTAAAATTACCCCTGCCCCTCAAAACCCATACCCGCCCTGAACCCTAAAATTACCCCCCTTGCCCCTTAAAACCCATACCCACCCTGAACCCTAAAATCACCCCCCTGGTACCCCAAAACCCATACCCACCCTGAACCCTAAAATTATCCCCTGGCACCCCAATCCCTAACCCACCCTGAACCCTAAAATTACTCCCTGGCTGCAAATTCAGGATGGTAAGTGTAAAAATTCAGGACAAAGGGTCAAAATTCAGGACGAAAATTCAGGACAAAAGGTACGTTTTACAGAAACATCAGAGGAAGTTGCGCGATAGTATAAAAGTAAGTAAATAGACAACCACTTAAATACAAGTCAAAATAAGTTTATATCAAGTTGAGGCAATCGTGCACTTCACGGTTTTTTGGTATGCGCACAGCTTTGAGCAACTGTGCAGGTCTTTTTGAGGTATTTCATATGATAATAATCTATTTATATGGTTACTGCACTGGGTTAGCCAGTCTGATGTTTTGTTTACAACTCATGGTCTTGAGCAGACATGTATGGTGCGAGAAGTGCTCAGGAAGATCTGCTCGGATAGACTTTGTTACCAGCATCTCATATCGGAGTGCCATTGTGAGATGTAAAAGCGGCAAGCATAGGTGATTTAAAGGGAGGATTGCTGTGATGACCCCACTGTAGGGAACGCATTATGGGTGTTTCAGCAAGTGGAACTTAAAATATGGAATCTGACTTTGCTTATGGGGGCTTCGCAGAGAGTTGCACTAGCTGATGGAAGTCACAAAGGTGCTTTTCCCTGCAGCTTTCTTAAAGAAGGCACTGTCAATACACTATTACACAGCTTATTTTTGACACCTTGCCTATTGTTACAAACACAATATACATCTCAAGCACAGCTTATGGCACTATGAGGCTCTCCCTAAAACCTTACACCTAAGACAAAGCATGCAAACATTTACAATTACTAGTGTAACATTCAAGTAGTAGTTGGGTGTCACTCAAAATGTTGTATGTATGATGTATCAAATACAGAATAGTAATACATAGGCAAGGGAGTAGCCAGAAAATTGAAATACCTCCCACTTTGAACTAAAGCTCTTATGGCACCAAGAAAGCAAAGTAAGTCATCATAACCCTCCCCAGAAGAGGTATATTGTCCAGGGATCTAGTCATTCATCCTTCCATCAAACCCCTGACAGCTACCATTTCAAATGTACTGTCTGTTATCTATTAGTGTTTTCATCTACCATTCAGTCTTTCACCATTCATTCTGTTCTTCCAACTGTGTTCCCATCCATATCCAAACCTTTTCAACCATTTGCAAACCTATCCAACGTCTATTTGTCCATCCATCATTTCACTCATCCATCTACCCTTTCACCCAATCCATCCATCATCCATCCACCCTTTCACCGAATCCATCCTTTCACTCATCCATCCACTCTTCCACCAATCCATCCATTCACTCTCATCCATCCAACCATTTACCCTTTCACCCAAGCCATCCTTTCACTCATCCATCCACTCGTCCACCCATCCATCCACTCCTCCATCCAACCACTTACCCTTTCACCACTCCAGCCACCATTTCACTTATCCATCCATCAACCATCCACCCTTTCACCCAATCCATCCTTTCACTCATCCATCACCCATCCACCCTTTCACCCGATCCATCCTCTCACTCATCCACCCACTCATCTATCCAGCCATTTACCTTTTCACCCAAGCCACCCTTTCACTCATCCATCCAGTCTTTCACCCATCCATCCAGTCATCCATCCATCCATTCATTCACCCTTTCACTTATTAATTCATCAATACATTCATCATTTCTCTCATCCATCCACCCATTCACTCGCCCATCACCCACCCACTCGCCCATCACCCACCCTTTCACTCATCAATCCATCCTTTTACTGATCTATCTTTCATAGTTGGTGGTGTGAAGGGTGGGAAACCCCGCGGACAGCGCACACGTGCACACTACTGTTCTTTCACATCCCCTACTGCTCACCTTTCCATCCCAATCCAGGTGAAGAGAGCACAGAACACGAGGCGCTGCACAATACAGTGAAGACCGCTCGTGTTGCGTCTCATAAAATCAAGGGCTTCAGCTGTATTGAACGTGCCACCATCACCCTCTGGGCCCATACCACTCCCGGTACCTTGGAGATGAGATTGGCAGTGTTTCTCAGGGACTCTGGTGCTCGACTGCGGTATTGTAATGCAGCCTTCCGAGGTTGCAGGACGGCAGTGGAGATAGCGCTGCTCCTCCTTCATGGCCCGAGTTTCGGCGCTCAAACACCAGTATTGTGGTGCAGGAGTGCGAGCCTTCAAGCCTCCAAACGATCGGCTGGATCGGCCACACACAGACCTAGAGCAGGTTGTTAGCAAGGCAGCTTCGTTTACAAGCGGCCTGGCAAGGGTGGGTTCTTTAGTGGCTGATGCCAATTTTGCACACAGAGGGATGGTGCCTCCAAGTGTCACTCAACTCTAGGACTGTTTAATGCTGTGGCTCCCCTGACTGGGGGGCGCACTGAAGGACACACACACTGCCATTACGTTTATAGGGGGGGGACACTCTGTCGTGCTAACTTGAAATCAGGTTCTCCCAAGCAAAGCGCTCCACACACTGTGAAAAATAACAACTAGTTGAAGACGCATTCGCGCCCCCCTGGGAATGCAGCCATGGACACCCAGGGGGGCGCGCCCCACCGGTTGAATACCTCTGTTTTAAGCTAAGGGCTATAGAGGTTCCAGGGTGGGAAGTATGCCTTAGCAGCCCAGATTGGCCATTGTCATTCTGTATGTGATAATGAGCCACAGACAGAATGACAATGGGCGGGAGGGGCTGCGAGGAGGAGTGCTAGGCCTCTGGCAGGGAACAGCTCTGCTCCCTGCAGGGCCCAGAATTACAGACAAACAGCGTCTGTAAAAGCAAGGGCGTCTGCAGGGGGTGGGGGGCAAAGAGGGGCACTCCAGGGGGGGGGGGGGCAAGCGCACCTCCTTTGACAACCCCCCCCCCCCCCCCCCCCCCCCCTGCGGACGCCCATGGCTGCAGCCTGCTGATTGAACCACGAACCAGAGTGGTTTACAGTGCCCAGAAGACCTTCCGGACTGTGCAGCAGCTATATAGCTGAGCCGTGACACTCAATCATGCCCGGCGGCCGGCGTTGCTCAAATACTGTGGGCGGAGTCCGAGTTGGGTTGCTGGAGGCCGGCCTTAGACGCAGGAAGTGTCCAGAGTAGCCCAGGTATCATTAATTTAAAGATTTACGGGGGAATGTACTAGCACACAGAGCCCGTGTGCTGTGGCAGGATACATTCCTCGCCTGACTGTTTCACAGCTGATCTTTATAGGCACACCACGCACCTGCTTGCAGATAATGCAGTTATTATAGACGAAGATTGCCGTTTCTTGTGGCCATGCTGCACTGCTGTGTTTTGGTGCTTTTTAAAAAAAATTTTTTTTAAACATGACGATTTGGAGCAGGCAGAGGGAAAAGGCAGCCGGCGCTGCCGTGACCCTCACTGGCAGGGCCTGGTACCACAAGGCAGTGAAACGAGGGAGCCCCACTGTTCTCAGAAAGCGGAAACTCCGCACCTGCAGCATGCCTCCAAAAAGGAAGGGAGGGTGGTTTAGTCCAAACAGGGGCTCGGGCCACCCCAACTGGGACACATTTGCCTGCATTGCGCAGTTTCCAGAAGGCAGGCTTTTGCCCTCTCGGGCAACTTTGGGGCAGCCTGGACTCTAAACAAACCCAGGTGGAAGAAGTCATCATTCACTCACCTTCTTGCTGAGGGGGTGCCGGCCTCGGCCTAATGGGCCACTTTCTCCTCACCCCGCCTGAGAGGAGTGTGGGCAAAGGTCTACAGGCCTCATTCAAGGATTTTCAAAGTGCCCGGACACATTTCTTTGTCAGAGAGGAACGTAAAACTACAGCCTTTTACATAGTTGTCAACTTACATGATCCAAACATGTTTGTAAAACTGTATTTTTTCACGAGGATTAGCTGTAACTGATTTTTACTAGGTTAGTGAGTGCCCTTCCATTTCTGTTGCTTTACAACAGTTTTAAGATATTAGAGTTTCTTGTTCCTCAAAAGGATGTCATTTCTTATATTTAAATGTTTCCCTCATCTTCATTGCTTGAATTTATTTTCGAGAAAATGTCACACACAATTGTTGAAATGTTACTCATAATTACACTGAAATTATGAAAATGTCACACATGGCAATCCGAAACCTTGGCAGCTATGGGCCACCCGTATGCGGCGGAGCCTGGCTGGCTCTGGCGACTGGTGCCACATGGCATGGGGCGCGGGTGCGGGCGGGCTTTGTTTCCCAGAAGGTTGGGTCCGGGAGCTGATAGACCGTGCAGAGAGTTGTCCCCATCCCGGCCCAACATCAGGTTGCTTCACCTTGCGGGGACAGCTTTTCCGTACCTGGGGACGGCCTGATCTACCCCTGCGGCATGGGGCTTTTGGTTGCCCAAAGGCCTGGAGAGGGCTGTAGTAGAGCGTGTGGGTGTCCTCACGGCATGGAAAGGCTGCCTCCGACCTAGAATGCAGTGCTGGCACGTTGGGGCGGGAAGTATGGCGCTGCTGGGCTGGGGAAACACAAGACTCCTTGGACCGCCGGCTGGTCTTCGCATTATTGATTGTAGGCGATGATGGGGGCGGCACTGTATTTTGTAGTTGGTGCGACAGCTGGGGGGGGGGGGGGGGTAGCGCTAGAGTGCGGAGGCCCTCCCAAGACAGCAGGCAACTCTGCGACAGTGCTCTCAGGCCAGAGCACCTCGCGCCCCTGCCGCTCGCCTCGGATTAGGATGGATACGGAGCCTTGCGATTGGTGGGGGGGGGGGGGGGGGCGCGGCTTAGTGGTGTCTAGGTGCCGTCACCAGCTTGCCTCCTTCCACCATATCCCTCCCCCCCACCAGCCTCTCGGGCACAGTCGTGCGGTGAGGCCGCTTTCGCCCCAGCCATCTATCAGGTTGCATCGGGCGGCACATCACCCTTCATGTTGTGGGGGAGGGGGGGTGTAAGAGGTGGGACTGCGGGAACTAGTGAGGCGGGCCAGGTCCTTGGAAGGCCTCGAGGGCACCCGCAAGCCCTTACATTTTGGGAGGTCGATATGCCTGCACCACCTATTCTTACTCCTCTTGAATTTGCAACAAGGTGTGCGTGGCCCGGAAGGCGGGGGATGGGACGACGATTGCTTGTATGTTGATCTTGGGGCCGCCGCCATAACTCTGAATGAGTGCGGCAATATGGGGGTGCGCTCCCATATAGCGAGTATAACGTTGTATTTCTTTCCCCCGCTGCGGGAGGAAGGTGGGCTACTCGACTGCTCGCGGGTTACTAGGAGCAGTAGGCGAGACTCCATGAGCGCGTTCTCGGCAGGGAGGGAAGCGTGTCACGCTCACATTGTGTGCTTCTGGGCAATTCACTTCTTCCGTTCCTGAACGTGCAATATAAAGCAATGTGCATGCTAGCGCTTCAATACAGTGCTGTGCTTCTGGGAATTTTTTTTATCTCCCGTGCCGGAAGGTGCAATGTAATGCGATGGTGCCGGAATGTGCAATGTATGAATAGTGGCCTTTTGAAATGTAAGTGCTGTAAATGGCAAAGCACTCCGGTACCTGCTGGTAGAGTTCTCACAAAATAAACACTGCAGAGAAATGCACAGAGGTAAAAACAAAGCCTTAGAATTTCATTGCTTCCCTGTGAAATGGATCCAAACACAGAAGAAGCCTGCGAGTGGTGCGCACGCGCCACAGTGAGACATGAGCTTTCAATTATCGCGCCCGTGTCTGGGCACGATAATGGAAACCACATGGCCTATTGGTGTCTAGTAATAGACACAAATGGGCCATGGGCGGAGCAATGCGCCCGCCTTTGGCCAATTGCGTGCAGTCTTTTATAAAAAGACGCACGCAAAGGCCAGTGGGGTAGCACAAAAGAAAAAGCACACGCACGAGCATGTGCGATTCCTAGGTCAGTGCTAAAACCCCGTTTTTCACTTACTAAAGGTCTCGCGCTGCGCGAGCACTTCTGTGCAGTGCAACGCTAGGCGCGAGACCTAAAATTCACTAAACAATATTGATACCTCAACTTACCTCACCAAGTAAAGTATCACCTTTGCTGCCTAGCCATTTGCTAGAAATAGAAGAGTCGGATGGGGATTTTGGAGATACACACAGTCAGTCGGAGCTCCGGGTAAAATACTAAGAGGACGACTCTGATGATGGTGAACAGTACTATCAATCTCATTACGCTACGCCTAGATGTTATGAACATTATCAATCCCATCAACAGCCTCAACCTTCAAAGGGATGAAGTGTGCATGCCCACCTCTTTAGTGCATTACTCGCAAGCTATGCAGCAAGCCTACAAGAGGCAGTTTCCAGATGCGCCACAAAAGCAATCACTTTCACCACCGAAACCAGTTCTTCCTGACCTGCCAAGGAATCTAGCAGCACCCATGACGCCCAGGATATCACCTGTGCAGAATATACCACCTCCAAGGGAGGACCATTCATCCTCTGACTGTGAATGTGAGGCGAACTTCTTGATCCTCCGCAATTTCTGGATGAATGGGATGATTATTTAATTCTATTCCGTCTCCACCTTACCTCCCCAGAGGACTTTGGGGTTTTTCATAATTTAATGCATAGAGCGTTGCAAGGTTCCATATGCCAAACGTCAGTCAAACAATCTGATTGCTACATACATGACTTTTAAGGACCAAGTCAGGAAGTCTCTAAGGGCAATTCCTAATATAGATTACACCTGGGAGGAAAGAATAAAGATTATGAAAAATCCAGCAAGGGTAACACCTGGTTCGAGGCATATGAGCTGCAGATTGTACACTTAGCATAGGTCGCCATCTGGTGTTGGGCCCGGATGTTTGCAGTTTGTTTTTCTTCTTGGACAGTCTTTGGAAGTCACGAGTTTGGTGACTCCTCCTTCGGTCCGTACTGCGCATGGGCTTCGGCTCCATCCTCAGATTGTTTTTTTCCGCCATCGGGCTCGGATGTGATACTTCGTGCTCCGGCTTCGAACTTCTACGGTTCCAGCCTCGACGGAAAATCCTCGATTCTTCGAGTTCCTTCATCATCTTCATCTCTCGAAGCGGCACTTTTCTCCATCCCGTACATCGACACCGGCCTTCGGGCCCTCCGCGACTCCGGTCCCGGCCGATGGAAAGGACTCCGTTCAAAAAGTGCCCAAAATGTGGGTCTAAATTTCCCCACACCGACCTCCATCAGGTGTGTAACCTTTGCCTCTCTCCGGAACACGAGGCTCGAGACTGCCCCGCCTGCAAGTCTTTTCGATCGAAGAAGACCATCCGAGATCGAAGAGCTCGACGCACCATGGCGCACTCATCCTCGGCAGCTCCACCGGACATCTTCGGAGACGACGCCGAAGCTTCGGGGCAAACACACACCGAGCAGGAGGAAGACGTCGTCAGCGCTTCCGAGGCCGACGACTCCGACGTGGAGGACGTTACACCAGCGCAGCGGGCCGTGAGTACTATGCCCCCTCCCACCCCCGCGCCGAAAACCAAAGAGACTCAGGTTACTCCCTCGCCTGCCGGCCTGGGCAAAACCAAAACCAAAACTTCGATCACCCCACCTTCGGGCCCGGTGTCGAAGCACCCAAAGTCTCATGGCAGCTCGGGATCGAGCCAGCCGACACCCGGTGCCGAAAAACAGTATCCGGCACCGAAGACTGCAAAATCCAGCTCGACTCCGAAACCACCGGTGCCGAAGCCTGGACACTCGGTGCCGACCAAACACAAATCTGTCGGCACCGACGCTCCGGCGCCGAAACATCATTCGACGCCGAAACACCCGGAGACCTCAAAAAAGCATGGCGCACACAGACCATCGAAACCCCCGGTTCCGAAATCACCGGTGCCGACAGACGACTCGACACCGTTAGCTCTGTTTACACCAGACCCTTTACAAAAGACTTTGTCCAAAGATCCAAAGACTGGGCTTTTGACTTTAACTACCAAGAAAAGACGCCTTAATGCTCCGGCTCCTCCTCCTCCACCCAAAAGGAAGGACTCTGCTACTTCTCCCCTCAGAGTGCCCTCCCCACCACCGCCTCCCCTACCCACACCTCCTCCACCGCCTCCACCTCACAGGTCTCCGCCACCTTTACCTCACTACGATCCGGCCCCATCCCCAGATCCAGATGATGGGGATCCGGACAATTACCCGGCGGACCCCCCAATGGATCCCACTCCACCAGAGACCCCAGATCCATGGGAGGATTACAATAACCCTGATATACCCAATGTACCTCAGGACGACCTATACCCATCAAGGCCGTCTCCTCCAGAGGACTCCTTAGGGTTTCATCATTTAGTGCAGAGAGCAGCACACTACCATGGGGTGGACATGCACAGTGAACCAGTAGAAGAAGACTTCCTACTGGATACATTTGATATACAAGACAAATCTACTTCCATTTTACCCATGCTTAAAGGTGTCACCAAGCACGCTACAGAGGTGTTCAAAGACCCTGTCAGAGCCAGAGTACTGAACCCTAGAATAGAGAAGAAGTACAAGGCGGCACCCACAGACCCTGCTTACATCAAGGGCCCTGCTCCCCTAGATTCCCTAGTTGTCTCCACAGCTAGAAAGCGGGCTAACTCCCAATCCTCAGGAGATGCCCCACCGCCAGACAAAGAATCTAAACTTCTGGACGCGTCTGGTAAACGTACCGCCTCCCAAGCTGCAAACATGTGGCGCATTGCAAACACACAAGCACTGCTTGCGCGATATGATAGAGCACACTATGACGAACTAGAGGCTCTTATGCAGCACCTTCCAGAAAAATACAAGCACAAGGCTCATGACCTTATACAGGAGGGTAAACTAATCACAAACACCTCCATTAAGTGTGCCCTCGATGCAGCCGACACTGCTTCTAGGGCCATAAATACCAGTGTCCTGCTTCGCCGCCACGCCTGGCTCAGGATCTCAGGGTTCAAACCAGAAGTCCAGGCATCCATACTCAATCACCCCTTTGACCAGGAAACACTCTTTGGGCCAAAGGTAGACGAAGCGCTCGAAAAGATGAAGAAAGACACAGACACAGCAAAGTCTATGGGGGCACTCCAAACACAAGCCTCCAAACGTTCCTTTCGACGCTCGTCCTTTCGTGGCACAGGTAGAGGCTCCTCCACCGATAACGCCTCTTCCTCCTACAAGTCCCCTCCTCAAAATACCTTTTCAAAGGGCAATCAGAGAGGTGGTTACAGGGGTAACAACAATAAGGGCAGGGGCAAAACCAACAACACCCGTTCTGCCACCCCCCCCCGCACAATGACTCCCCTCCGCTCCCCCCAGACCATTCCACTCTGGTCGGGGGCAGACTACAAAACTTTATCCACGTATGGGAGTCCATAACATCGGACAAATGGGTGACCCAAATTATTCGGTCAGGGTACTGTCTACAGCTAACATCTACCCCACCCAATATCCCACCAAGGCACCGTCCAATGTCTCAAGAACATTCCACACTGCTCAAACAAGAGGTACTTTCACTCCTGCAAAAACATGCTATAGAGCAGGTCCCCGTCAACCAACGAAATCTAGGGGTCTACTCTCTATATTTCTTAATACCAAAGAGAGACGAGACCCTCAGACCCATTCTGGACCTCCGGCCTCTAAATGCCTACATACACTCAGACCATTTTCACATGGTCACTCTACAACAAGTCCTCCCACTCCTCTGCCAGGGAGACTTTCTCACAACCTTGGATCTGAAAGACGCATACTTTCACATTCCAATACACCCCTCTCACAGGAAATACCTCAGGTTCGTGGTGGACGGGCAACATTACCAATTCACGGTTCTCCCCTTCGGGGTCACCACCGCACCACGGGTGTTTACCAAATGCCTAGCAGTAGTAGCAGCACACCTCAGACGTCAACATATTCACGTCTTCCCTTACCTAGACGACTGGCTAATAAAAGCCGCGTCCTACGACCAATGTGTGCAGCATACAAACAGCACCATCCAACTGCTCCACCAGCTAGGCTTCACGGTGAACTACCAAAAGTCCCACCTCATACCATCTCACACAAAGCAATACCTCGGGGCCACTATAGACACCTCCAAGGGTATTGCCTATCCAAACTCAGCCAGAATCACAAGCATTCAAGCCTTACGCAAAACATTCCTTCCTCAGCACTCTCTTCCAGCAAGAGTGTTTATGAAGCTCATAGGAATGATGGCGTCTTGCATTTTCATAGTGCCCCATGCAAGACTCCACATGCGTCCACTTCAAGAGTGCCTAGCACAACAGTGGAACCAGGCCCAGGGTCAGCTGACGGATCTGGTGTTGGTGGACGGCCGCACACATCACTCTCTGCAGAACACCACAAACCTTTCCAAAGGGCGGCCGTTCCTGGACCCGGTTCCTCAAGTGACTCTAACAGCGGACGCATCGCTCTCCGGCTGGGGAGCGCACCTTCTACACCTCACCATGCAAGGTCTATGGACGCCACAGCAAAAATCGCTCCACATCAACCATCTGGAGCTCTTGGCGATCTTTCTAGCCCTAAAATCTTTCCAAAAACAGATTTCGGGCAAAGCAGTCCTCATTCGCACAGACAATATGACTGCAATGTATTATATCCAAAAACAGGGGGGGACACACTCTCCCCAGCTCTCCCGCTTAGCCCAGAGCATATGGAGATGGGCAATTCCTCAAAACATCTTTCTCCTGGCACAGCACGTCCCAGGCGTACAAAACACCATGGCAGATCTGCTCAGCAGACAAACGCAACAAATACACGAATGGGAACTGCATCCACAAGTTCTTCACCCATTCTTCCAACAGTGGGGGCATCCTCAGATAGACCTCTTCGCCACCCACGAAAACAAAAAATGCCCAAGCTTCGCCGCCAGATACCCACACCCATTGTCCAAGGGCAATGCGATATGGATGAACTGGTCAGGCAGATTTGCATACGCCTTTCCACCTCTCCCACTAATTCCATTAGTGGTCAGGAAGCTACAACAGCACTCACTCACACTCATTCTGGTAGCTCCGACGTGGGCCAGGCAGCCGTGGTACACCACGCTACTACAACTGTCAGTGGTACCACATCAAAAACTGCATCTATCCCCATGCCTCCTAACCCAGAACCATGGAGAAATCAGGCACCCGGACCCAGCTCAGCTCAACCTGGCGATCTGGCTCCTGAAATCCTAGAATTCGGATACCTTAACCTTCCCCCTGATTGTATGAACATCATCATGGAAGCCAGACGTCCTACCACTAGAGCATGCTATGCCGCAAAGTGGAAAAGATTTGTAATTTACTGCCGTAACAATACAATCAACCCTCTAGATGCATCCATACAGCACATCATATGCTATCTACTCCATCTTCACAGGTGTAACCTGGCATATTCATCCATACGCCTACACCTAGCAGCGATCGCTGCTTATCTACAAAACAGGCAGCATTTGTCACTCTTCAGAGTGCCCGCTATTAAAGCCTTCATGGAAGGCCTTAAACGAGTAATTCCTCCCAGGGCACCACCTTCCCCTGTATGGAATCTAAATTTAGTTCTTACACGACTAATGGGTCCGCCCTTCGAACCAATGCACAAATGTGAGCTACAGTTTCTCACCTGGAAAACAGCTTTCCTTGTAGCTATCACTTCCCTTAGAAGGGTTGGTGAAATACAAGCGTTCACCATACAGGAACCCTACATACAAATGCATCACAGCAAGGTCATACTTCGCACAAATCCTAAGTTTCTGCCCAAAGTCATTTCCCCCTTCCACCTCAATCAATCAGTGGAATTACCTGTCTTCTTCTCGCAACCCCAATCTGTTGCAGAAAGGGCCTTACACACACTTGACGTAAAAAGGGCGTTACTATACTACATACAAAGAACGCAACCCTTCAGGAAGACTAAACAATTGTTCGTTTCCTTCTCTCCACCACATAAAGGCAACCCCATTTCAAAATCAGGGATAGCTAGGTGGATTGTAAAATGCATACAAATTTGCTATCAAAAGGCAAAGAGAACATTATCTGTTCCCCCTAAAGCCCACTCTACAAGAAAGTTAGGGGCTTCTATGGCTTTTCTAGGGAATATACCCTTAGATGACATCTGCAAGGCAGCCACATGGTCTACACCGCACACCTTCACAAAACACTACTGTGTAGATGTGCATTCCAAGCAGCAAGCTAGGGTGGGCCAGGCTGTACTAAAGACACTTTTTCAAACAGCTGCAACGGATACCGGTGGTCGCTGCTAAGGTTGGGTACTGCTATATAATCTATGCTAAGTGTACAATCTGCAGCTCATATGCCTCGAACGGAATATGCTACTTACCAGTATGCATCTGTTCTTGGCATGTAGAGCTGCAGAGTTGTACACGCCTCCCCGGCTACCTGTATCCGTTCCAGTACATCTTATTTAGATACAACACATGGGTTTCTCACTGTTATTACTACGCTCCATCATTTCCCTGTTGGCGAAAAACAATCTGAGGATGGAGCCGAAGCCCATGCGCAGTACGGACCGAAGGAGGAGTCACCAAACTCGTGACTTTCAAAGACTGTCCAAGAAGAAAAACAAACTGCAAACATCCGGGCCCAACACCAGATGGCGACCTATGCTAAGTGTACAACTCTGCAGCTCTACATGCCAAGAACAGATGCATACTGGTAAGTAGCATATTCCTTTCACCACGCCTCGACAAAGTACAAGGCCACTGATGTTTTCTCGGCATGCCCCACACCCAACCCAAACCTGTCATTTTGCAGGCTGCACAAAGATGCTCTAAAAATCCCTCCACCCCATCTCTCCGCCTCCAGACAAGGAGGGTAGGCGCCTGCACAATGTAGGTAAAAGGTTCTTCCTCGTGTTGGCGATCACAGTGCGTGCAGCCAATTCTCTAGCAAATCTGGGGCACTATGACAGACAAATGTGGTCTGATGTCAGGAGTCTACTCGACCTCATCCCAGAAGACCAGAAGGCATAGGCAAAGAAAATAATACAAGAGGGTGAGCGCACATCCCCCAAAATCATCGACTGTGCTCTTGACATCGCCTCAGCTGGATGTTAGCAGTTGGCCAGAGCGGCAGTCTTATGACGCCAGGGAGGCTCAAGGCGACGCCTTTCAGACCAGGAGTCCAATCAATGATTCACGAAATGGCTTATGATGGCAAAACACTGTTTGGAAAACATGTTTATGATGCCTTGGCGATAAAGACGAACATGGATTCTGCCAAGTCTCTTTGTACTCTGCAGTACTAGAAATTGCCCTATGGTGGTGTCAGAGTGAGAGGGTTTTCCACTTTTAAAAAAGGCTATCCACAACTTATCCAGTATTAGGGGTGTCTTTCATAGATTCACATGCCTGAATCATTCCCAGTCGTCGAGACGGGAGCCTCCGGTACATAAAAAAGTAATGTCCTATAGACATACATAGAGAAAAATAGGCCTAAGGGCCTCCCCTTAGTAGCCTATCTTAGTCCTTATGCAAAAAGGACCAAACTCTTAGAGCCAGCCAATTAGCTGTCACCTCCCTCTAGAACCTTCCTGACAGGAGGCTCAGTCCCTCAGATTTTCTACCGCACGTTGTGCTAGGGAGTCTCCAGCCTGAGTTCCTCAGGATTTCTTTCAAACCAGATTGTTCACTTTTTGGTGACTTATTTCTTCAAGGACTTGAACTGAGATTGCTCCAGGCCACTTCTTACTGCAGTGAGTGATTTCTTTCTTCTAAAATTTCTGGCATGTCTGAATCCCAGAAGAAAGCCCTTTTCAGGGCCTGCTCTTCATGTGGGAAGAAGAGGCTCCATGTGGACGACAAACATGACCTCTGCCTATATTGCCTTTATCCAGACCACGTGCCTAAGGACTGTCAAATATGCAGGTCTTTCCCTCACAAGACCTTGAGGGACAGAGAAGGTCGTCTGCTTATCTGGCTGGACAGGCTTAAGGACAGGGAGAGTGTGGTTTCCTCAGAGGAAAGCTTTTCAAGAACCTCGCAAGTCTCCCTGAAGAGGCCAAGGGTTACATCTCCTGGCCCCTCAGACACTCCTCCTATGAAGGCACTCAAGAAGTCTTCAGAGGCAAGATCTTCTAAATCTTCAGTGTCTGACAAGGACTCTCAGACTTTTAAGAAGCCTACCCAGTCGGTCAGCAAGATGGCGCCAACCTCCTCAGCGCAAAAAAGAGTTGGGGCGCCAGGTCATGTCTCCACAGCGACGACAACTGTGTCAACGACGACTGCGTCGTCAGTCTTCTCGTCGACGACGACCACCCCTTCATCATCGTCAGCAGGTACACCTATTTCATCTGTTATACTGCTAAAGCCGTCGTCGACGTCCAAGACCTCGTCGACGTCGAAGATAATCCCGTCGACGACGACATCTTCGATGAGGAGCCCCCCCGTCGACGGGGGAGTCGACGACGCAGACGTCGAAGATGTCGACGACGAAGGCGTCGACGACTAAGGCGTCGACGCCAAATGAATCGTCGACGAGGAAAACATCGTCGGCGGGGTCACCGTCGACGAAGGCCATGCCGTCGACGAGGGTATCGTCGACGGGGTAATCGTCGTCGTCCATAGATATTTCTGAGCCATGGAAGAAATCTAAACTAGTAGGAACGTCGTCTATGACCCTACCACCGTCGACGACAACACGGACGATGGCAGGGGATCCTGTACAAGGTTCTGGATCTGGCAAGCTGACAAGGCAACAGATTACTCCAGAAACAACGTCTCCAAGTATGGTGCAAACACATTTGCCTATGGAGATTCTTCAGAGTGAGGAGTCTGAAGAAGAATTCCTGGATCAGGCTACTTCCCCTTCTGAGCTGCATGTCAAATGTCAAAGCACGGATGAAGAACAGGAGGAGATGAGCTACCAGGAACTCCCTGTCCGGGAGCAGGTTCGCACGGAGGTCACCCCGATGGTATGCCTTCCCCTGTCGATTGTTAATGACCTCAAATACCTTATCCGGGACTACAAACAACGTTTCCCGGAATCACCGGCGCTTGAGACAGGGGGCCCGATGCCTACTACAAATCCACCAAGGACAGCCCCAACTCAAACACGACCAGCTACCCAGGTCCGCCAGGAGAAAGTGCCTCCTCAAGTGATAGTCGTCGGATGAGGAGGCTGAAGAGATGGAAGAGGGGGAATTCCAGGAAGACCAGACGGATCAGGATGAGGAAGAGGAGTATCTGGCCTCCTCCCCACCTTCCCCGCAACCGCGCCAAGCAGATTCACCGCCAGTGGATATTGGCGGTTTCCATAAGATAGTAGAAAGAGCAGCGACGCGGTTTCATATGGTGATGGAATCGACTGAGACTGAGTGCTTCTTGCATGACTTCAAGGAGCAGACAAAGAAGACGACTAAGTCAATCCCCATTATTGACTTTCTCTGGGACCAGGGAAAGAAACTGATGCTGACGCCGGCCTCCGTACCTGCGGTTGTTCCACGCCTGGATAAAAAGTACAAGGCTCCATCCACGGCGCCAGCTTGCCTTAATGGGCACCCGAAACCGGATTCGGTGGTAACCCAGGCGGCCCAGAAGAATTCTCGAAACCCTTCCTCTCCTCTGTCAGCCCCACCAGACAAGGAAGGCAGGAAGTTGGACACGATTGGTAAAAGGTTTTCTACCACGTCGGCAATGACCATCAAGGTGGCCAACTCCATAGCCCTGTTGGGGCGTTATAACCGCCAACTTTGGGAAGATATAGCCCCATATTTAGCGGAGCTGCCAAGCGCAGTTCAGGAGGAGGTCAAGGCACTACTTACTGAGGGCCAAACCTTGGCGGCCGTGATCATTGATTGTGCCATAGATGTGGCCATGACAGGCTTTCGCCAACTGGCTGGGGCTGCAGTCCTGCGCCGTCAGGGATGGCTGAAGGCAACATCGTTCAGGCAGGAAGTGCAGACAAAAGTGCTGGACATGCCCTTCGACGGCCAACACCTTTTCGGAGATAAAATTGACGAGGCGCTCCAAGCAATCAAGAAGGACACTGATGCGGCTAGAGCGCTTGGTACTTTACAAGCAAGGAATCAGTCCTTTCGAGGCAACAAGTCCAGAGGCCAGTCCTCCTATAGGGGATCCTATCAGAGTAGGTCCTCGTTTTCCTCCCAGAATAAATCCCAGTACCAGCAGAAACAACAACAAGGTCGTCAGGCTTCTTATGGGAGATCAAACTTCAGGGGCAAACACCAGAAGAGGGGCACCGGCGGACGCCAGTGACCAGTTACTCCAGCCAGTCCAGCGACTATCTCCCTCATCAAAGATTGGAGGCAAACTGACCCATTTCCTAAAAAATTGGCATCTCATCACCACAGATCGCTGGGTACTTCAATTAATAAGATTCGGCCATTCCCTGGAATTCACCACCATCCCACCTGCAACCCCTCCCCGCAGGTTTCCACACAGACATCTGCGACTGCTACTCCGAGAAATATCTGCGATGTTGAAGAAAGGAGCGATCGAGCGGGTTCCATTGTCTCCGAGGGAGAAAGGATTCTATTCCCGCTTCTTTCTTATACGCAAGAAGGAGGAGAAGTGGAGGCCCATTCTAGACCTCAGGGCACTCAACTCTTTCCTCAAGAGTCAGTCGTTCAGGATGGTGACGATCCAAGAAATACTAGGCATTCTAGAAAAAGGAGATTTCATGACATCGCTGGATCTTCAGGATGCCTACTATCACATCCCGATACTCAGGGGGCACAGAAAGTTTTTACGTTTCGAGGTGGCAGGACAGCACTACCAATTCAAGGTCCTGCCGTTTGGCCTCAAATCCGCTCCGCGGATTTTCACCAAGTGCCTTTCACCTGTGGCAGCTTTCCTGCGTCAAATGGGTCACCAAGTCTTCCCCTACCTCGACGACTGGCTGGTAAAGGCACCTTCAGCTGCAGGCGCAACCAAATCCTCCAACGCCTGCACCAATCTTTTTCAACATCTAGGATTGACTCTCAATCACCAGAAATCCTATATGTCCCCAACAAGAAGCATCACCTTCCTCGGGGCGACCTTGAACACGGAATGCGCAAGGGCATTCCCTTCAGAGGAAAGGAAAAACAAGATAATATCTCTGGCCACGGCTGTGGCATCAAGGAAGTCCCTAAGAGTTCGAACCTACAAATCACTCCTAGGAATGATGTCTTCTTGTATACTCCTCATCCCTCACTGCAGACTTCGGATGCGTCCATTGCAAGAAGCCCTCGCGAACCAATGGACTCAGAGTACAGGTTCGTTCGAAAACATTGTGAGGATAACACCGCAAAAATCCAAGAGCCTGGAATGGTGGAGAGATCACAGGAATTTGTCTATAGGACTGCCATTCCTGCTTCCAGCAGCACCGCTGGTGATCACCACCGATGCCTCCCTGGCAGGCTGGGGAGCCGTCCTACAGGACCTCCGCGTAAGCGGCAAATGGACAGATCAGGAGCAGCATCTCCATATCAATCTTCTGGAATTGAGGGCTGTGTATTTGGCGCTACAAGCCTTTTAACCACGCATCCAGAACTCCCAGGTGCTCGTCAGAACGGACAACACCACGACGATGCACTATCTCAACAAAAAGGGAGGAACGCGTTCGCTCACTCTATCACGCGAATCGCAAAAGATCTGGAACTGGCTTGTTCTCCATGGGATCACTCTCAGGGCGGACTATGTCCCGGGCAAGGACAACACCATTGCAGACGCCCTAAGCAGACAGAAATCCCTCTCCCACGAATGGGAGCTCGACGAGAATACGCTAGCTCTCATATTCTCGGAATGGGGAGTCCCTGGAATCGACCTGTTTGCCACCAAGGAGAACGCCAAATGCCCAAACTACCCAAGCTGGCATCCCCAACCAAGGTCACTCGGAAATGCCTTTTCCATAGGCTGGTTCAGCGTATTTGCGTACGCTTTTCCGCCGTTTCCGATGATTCCCAGAGTCCTCAGGAAGATGAAGGCAGAGCCATGTACCCTGATCCTAATTGCTCCGTTCTGGCCGAGGCAGCACTGGTTCTCGGATCTTCATCGCATCTCCATCAGGACACCGATTCGTCTGAAACAGCACCCGAACCTGCTGACAATGTCCAACGGGCAGGTGCAATACCCGAACCTGCAATCGCTCAGGTTATCGGCCTGGCTCCTGAGCACAGAGAGTTCTGTCATTTAAACATCCCGCAGGAATGCAGGGACGTGCTGGCAAAGGCGAGAGCGGACAGTACCAACAAAACCTACTCTCTTAAATGGAAACGATTCTGCGTATGGTGTTTAGAGAAAGGCCTGCGCCCACTCCATATCACACCTGAACAGATATTGCCATATCTACTACACTTGGCACAGTCGGGATTGGCGCATGCATCTATAAAGGTGCATCTGGCGGCCATTTCACGTTTCACCAGGACTTACAAAGGCCCGTCTCTCTGGTCCAGTAGGTTTATCAAACAGTTCCTAAAGGGACTATATAGGTCCTTCCCAAGACCTAGACGGGTCCCACCGACGTGGCACCTCAATTTGGTCCTTAACCAACTCATGAGGCACCCTTTTGAGCCCATTCATCGAGCTTCCATCAAGTACATTTCATGGAAAACGGCTCTGCTGCTCGCTCTAACATGTGCCAGGAGAGTCAGCGAGCTTCAAGCTCTCTCCATTCAGGAACCCTTCATGCAGTTCAAACAGGACAGGGTAGTACTGAGGACAAATCCCAAATTCATGCCGAAAGTGCCTTCAGACTTTCACGTCAATGAACCGGTGGTTCTCCGTTCCTTCTTTGCAAACCCTACCACGGCAGCAGAAAGGACGCTCCACTCTCTGGACCTCAAAAGGTGTCTAAAGGTTTACATAGACAAAACAAAGAGCTTCAGGAAGTCATCTAAGCTATTTGTGGCCTACAGTAGGCCAAGGATGGGTATGCCTCTAACGAAACAGAGCATCTCACGGTGGATCTCCTCAGCGATAGCATTCTGCCATGACGGGGCCGGCCGGCCGGCCTTTGAGAGACAGGGTGAAAGCGCATTCCACCAGAGCGATGTCCACATCAGCAGCACTGTTCGCTGGAGTGCCGATTTTGGACATATGTAGAGCGGCGACGTGGAAGTCACCGCACACCTTTTCCAGACACTACTGCCTGGATGCTGAGCTTACGAAGGATGCGGCAGTGGGCCAGGCGGTGCTTCGCCATCTATTCCAGTGAGGTGAGCCTTCCAACATCCCGCCATCCTGGTATGCACATCTCTTGCTGATTTATTTTATTGATGTATGCCAATGTTTTAAACTTGCATAGTAATATGTGTTTTATCTAAAATAGCTATATGGCATGATTACATCAGAAATGTGCATAATGTATTGCTGACTACTCTGATTCAGGCATGTGAATCTATGAAAGACACCCCTAATACTGGATAAGAAACGCGTTACTTACCTGTAACTGCAGTTATCCAGTATTGGTGTCTTTCATAGATTCACATGCAACCCTCCCGCCTCCCCTGGAAGGACTCACGTCTCTCTCTAACTATGTTACGCCTACCTAGCTTGGTGCGTACGAAAATCTGAGGGACTGAGCCTCCTGTCAGGAAGGTTCTAGAGGGAGGTGACAGCTGATTGGCTGGCTCTAAGAGTTTGCTCCTTTTTGCATAAGGACTAAGATAGGCTACTAAGGGGAGGCCCTTAGGCCTATTTTTCTCTATGTATGTCTATAGGACATTACTTTTCTATGTACCGGAGGCTCCCGTCTCGACGACGGGGAATGATTCAGGCATGTGAATCTATGAAAGACACCAATACTGGATAACTGCTGTTACAGGTAAGTAACGCGTTTCTTCAGCTGTATCAGCCTCTGTCCCAATACAGGCCGCATTACCACCAGCCCTATCGTCAACCACCTTCCATGGCTTACAACAAGCAAAGGGCACACTGTAAATAAACCTCTCAAGGTCGCGACATGGGTAGCAGACAGTGACCAGGACCAGTTACCAGCTACAACTGCCCACTTTAACTAAGCGGGCGGCAACATTTCCAACTACCTTCCCCAATGGAAGGAGATAACATCTGACAGATGGGTGATGAACTTAATAACCTACAAACTCACTCTAGAGTTTGTGCAGAAGCCACTAGCCAATCCTTCAAAAGGAGTGCATTCACCATACCTTAACTTACTGTGGAAGGAAGCTTAAATGATATAAAAAGAAGCAAAACAACAAGTTCCTTCTTCTCAGAAGGGCATGGGTTTCTACTCCAGTTTTTCCTCATTCAAAGGAAATCAGGAGAGTGCAACCTATCCTGGACCCCAGGAACATGAACAAATTTCTACCCCAACAATCTTTCCATATGATTACTCTTTCTGATATACTTCATCTCCTAAACAGTGGAAACTACATGACCTCCTTGGTTTTACAAGATACTTATTTCCACATTCCCATCACAAGTATCTCTGCTTAACCGTGGCCGGTACCCACTTCAAGGTCCTTCCCTTGGGCCTCCAGTCCACTCCAAGAATCTTCACGTAATGTCTTGCCCCGGTAGTAGCCACACTTCACAAACAAGGTCATCAGGTATTCCCCTAACTAGACGACTGGCTGCTAAAATCTTCAACACCACTGAAGGCTTCCAGGACAACCACTGACTGCCTTTCACTGTTTCACAAGCTTGGTCTCACTCTCAACTACCAAAAATCTTCAATCATCCAAATCTGACAAGGGTTTCTTAGGAGCCAACCTCGATACCATCAGCAACAAGGCGTATCTGCCTCTGGACAGACAATGACGATTGTCAAACCTAGCCTTAAAAAGTTCCTGAAGAAGGTCAGTTTCAGTATGGATGTTCAAATCGTTTCTGGGCATGATATCTTCTGCCATAAACTTGGTCCCGCTGGCTCGTCTGAAAATGAATCCTTTGCAGGAAACGCTCCAGTTGCAGTGGGTCCCGTCAAAAGGCTCCTTCAACGATTTTATCAGCATTACCTCCAAGATGCAGGAAATGCTAACTTGTTGGTCTCAAGTACCTCATCTTTCACAAGGTCTGACTTCTCTGACATCAACACCTGATTACATTGTCACCAACGATGCTTCTAGAAGGTTTAAGCTGCCATTTATAGGATCTGAAGATTGAAAGGAAATGGTTGCAATCTCCAAAATCACAGCACATCAATCGTCTAGAGCTAAAAACTATATTCCTCACTCTACAAGCCTTCCTCCCAGGTATTGCGGGAGCCTGTGTGCTGATCAACACAGACAACATGATCAGCATGTATTACATTAACAAGCAAGGAAGCACAAGGTCCCTATCTTTCTCAAGAGGCTTAAAAGCTGTGGAATTGGTTGGATGCACACTGAATCACCATTAAGGCAGTCCATGTACCAGGGGTAAACAAATCCTGGCAGACACACTCAGCAGAACCATGGGCAGTTGCCATGAGTGTGGGAACTAGATCAACAGGTGCTGGACGGGATCTTCTCACGTTGGGGCAAACCAACACTGGATCTCTTCATGACCAACAAGAATGCCAAGTGCATCTTTTACACCAGTTGATACCCACTGCCAGGGTCATGGGGAAAGGCCCTTTCCAAAATGAGATGGTCAAGGATGTATGCATACAGTTTTCCCCCCATTCCCTCTCATTCCCAGAATTCTCACCAAAATGAAAATTGAGGTATGTTGCCTCATTCTGATAGTTTCCAGATGGCCCAGGCAACACTGGTTTACCAAATTCCTGCTGCTGCGGAAACCGGACCCATCAGTCTGCCCAGGATCCGCAACCTCCTCACGAGGAACAACGACCAGATCCTGCACCCAGACCCAGGTTCTCTTCAATTACATGCATGGCTCCTGAATTTCATGAGTTCAGTAATTTAAATCTCTCTCAGAAATGTAGACATTCTGGCCGAAGCTAGGGCCAACTCAACAAACAAGACATACAAATTAAAATGAAAAAGGTTCTGCTTATGGTGTGAAGCTTCGACTCTCCATCCCATGGAAGCATTGCCTGAACAAATGTTACCATACCTATTAGCTCGTTCATGTTTGGTGCATTCATCGGTGAATGTTCACCTTGCACCAGTATCAAGATTCAGGCACACATCTCATTCGCCGCCTCTCTGTTCAACTGGGGTTGTCCAGCAATTCATGAAGGGGTTGTTCAGAGCCTTCCACCAATAAAAGTTTCTCCACCCTAATGTGGTTCTTTCACAGCTCATAAAAACGCCCTTTGAGCCAATACTCTGGGCAGATCTCAAATTTCTCACTTGGAAAATCGCTCTGTTGTTTGCTCCCATATCTACAAGAAGGGTCCGTGAGATCCTGGCATTTACTATTGAGAGCATTTGTTATGCTTTATGAATGACTCCACGCTCTTAATACCAACCCAAAGTTTATTCCCAAGGTTCCATGGCAGTTTCATC
Organism: Triturus cristatus; assembly: GCF_964204655.1. Classification (NCBI taxonomy): domain Eukaryota; kingdom Metazoa; phylum Chordata; class Amphibia; order Caudata; family Salamandridae; genus Triturus; species Triturus cristatus. The sequence goes on along the minus strand of NC_140589.1, from coordinate 557,405,423 downwards.
ACAATGAACCGTTCATTCTGCGTACTTTATTTCCACATCCGGAATGCTGAAAAGTCTCTCCACCCCTTGGAAGTTAAACGTCTCAAATAATCTCTCCAGTGTACTAAATAATTCAGAAAATCTGATCAACCTTCAGTCTCCTGTGGACACTCTCAGAGATATCGCAGTCACCAAGGCTACCATTGCTAGATGGATCTCTGTCACTATTCAGTATTGTCAGAACAAAGCTGGGTAACCATTCTCAGCTAGCCCAAAAGTCTATTCCACGAGAGCAATAGCAACCTTGGTGGCCCTGTTTGCCGGTATTCTGCTGGAAAAGAAACGTTGTGCTGCAACATCGAAGAGCACTCACACATTCACGCAGCACTATTGCTTGCAGTCTGCAAAGAGAACTTTGCATCATTTGTTCTACTGAGGTCAGCCACAGGAAATGTAAGTGTTTTAAAAAATGTATCTTTATTGTTATACTTTATACTGTACTCTGGTTACACAAGTACTACTTTCTTGCTTGTAGATGTGTATAAATATGTTACACTGTTACTCACCATCCGTAAGCGTACTTTATAAATCTACTGTATGTATATTTACATATAACAGAGTGCTTGCTAATCTGATTCAAGCATGTGACTCTATGAAAGATCTAATACTGAATAAGAATAATAAATTACTTACCTGTAATGGCAGTTTTCCAGTATTGGCATCTTTCATAGATTCACATGTGAACCCCCCTCCTCTACTCAGGGGGTCCCCTCCTAGATTGGGATATTTGTTTTCCCACTTGTGCTCGAAAATCTGAAAGACTCAGCCTTTGTTTGGAGTGTACTAGAGGGATTCTGTCTCCCGATTGGTTATCGTCCACATTTGTTCCTTTTTAAAAAAAGTGGAACATATATAGGCTTTTAATGTGACTGTACATTACCATTATGGCCTATGGTACAATTACATACTGCTTTCTATGGTACTCCCACTTTGACAGGTAATGATTCAAGCATGTACATTTATGAAAGATGCCCAGACAGGATAACTGCAGTCACAGGTAAATAACTTATTTTCTTCCTCACCACCCCGCCCAAGTCTCTGCTCTGTTAACTGGACTTTTTCCATCTAAAAAGGTCAAAATCTGGAGATCTGCCCACTTGCCATACCAATTTGCCAATGAGCTCTGCAGTGGAGGGTGTGGACAGCCTAGAAAACAATTGACATCAGCATGCATGGATGACGCATATATGCAGCTCCGCATGTCACTTTCAGAGCAGAGTTGCACAGCACCATCTACCGGTACACAGAGGTACTTTTGAAAAGTTTCTGGCTCCAGTTTTACACCTGGAGGAATAGTCACAATGTTAGGAAACTGCAGTTAGAGTAGCCACCAGAAAGATCGGTAACAAAGGTAAGTAACTTGTTTGTGTGTTTTTAATTGATCCATAATTATATAACCAGCGGGCCTTTTTAATCAGAATAAATGTGCATAGCTCATTGGGTCTGCACTTTCACTTTGTACTTTTGTTGATTTCTATCACCATTGTTTTTTATGGTTCCTTGTGAATAGCTGATTATCCAGTATTAGGGTATCTTTCATAGATTCACATGCCTGAATCATTCCCCGTCGTCGGGATGGGAGTCCCCGGTAAATAACCAAAGCAATGTCTCAGTAGACATATAGAGTAAGAGGCCCAAAAGGCCTTATCTTAGTACCATATCCACGTCCTTATGTAAAAAGGACCAAAGTTTGGCGATTAGCCAAATAGCTAGCACCACCCTCTAGATCCTTCCTGGAAGGAGCTCTAGTCCCTCAGATTTTCTACCGCACGTCGTGCTAAGGGAGTCTCCACTGAGCTCTGCTCATTTCTACTGGATTTCCAGTGTTCCTTGCGTCACATTTGTATTTTCTGTGAGGATTTCTTGGTTCTTCATGGCTGCCACCCCGAAGAAGGGCCTTTTCAGGTCTTGTGCTTCCTGTGGGGAAAAAGAGGCTTCATGTGGACGACCAGCATAAGGACTGTCTCTACTGTCTTTATCCTAGCCACTCTTCCAAGGATTGTAAGGTATGTCGTATGTTCTCCTCCAAGACCCTTAAAGACCGGGAAGGGCGCCTCTTAATCTGGCTGCAGAGGCTTAAGGACAAGGATACTGTATTGTCCTCTGAGGAAAGTGAGGGCTCTTCCATCTCCTCTGTCCTCTCAGAAGAGACCAAGGGTGGCATCTCCGGGCCCTTCGTCGCAGCCAACTCAAAAGAAGACGCACAAAAAGTCTTCAGAGGTCCCTGCTAAGACTCTGCCAGGGACAGTTTCTCCTCAAGAAATTCCACATGCCTTTAAGAAGCCTACTTCCACCCCGTCGACCTCGTCGACGGTGGCTTCATCGACGAGGAGATCTCCTTCGACGGCAGTCCATGTTACCTCGTCGACGACGACAGTGTGTACTTCTGTCGCGTCACATTCCTTGACTACATCGACGACAACTCCATCGTAGACGGCCGGTAAATCTGTCTCGTCGACGCTGAAAATTAAAATGACATAGTCGGCAGCCAAGCTGCCGTTGACACTGCGATCGCCGACGACCGCATCGACGACGACGCCATCGACAAAAGCTACCTCGTCGACATCGTCGACGACAGCTCCGTCGATGAAGCCTCCATCGTCGACGATGTCGTCGACTAAGCATTCATTATCGTGATGGCCAACTTCTCTTCGGCACGCATATTGATGAGGCATTACAAGGTATTAAGAAGGATACCGACACCGCTAGGGCATTTGGTACCCTACAATTCCGGAACCCTTCTTTTTGAGGCTCAAGATGGAGAGGTCTTCCTTCCCTTCCTCTCAGTAATACCGTTCGCAATATCAGCAGCGTCAACAACCCTCCTCCTACACTAAATCTTCCTTTCGTGGCAAGGGAGGGAGACAAAAGGACGCCGCTCGCCGGCAATGACTTTCAACTACCGCCGGTCTCCAACTCCTCTCTGCCCTCCAAAGTTGGAGGAAGAATTTCCCATTTTCTCACAAATTGGCAAAAAGTAACTACGTACCGTTGGGTTCTACAATTAGTTCAATATGGACATTCTCTAGAGTTCATCCAGATTCCTCCCCAATTCCCTCCCCGCCCTATGCTTCACAAAAATTTGCGTGCTTTACTCCTGGAGGTGGCACTCATGCTCCAGAAGGGAGCTATTGAGAGGGTTCCCCCAGGTCAAAGGGGAAAGGGGTTTTACTCCTGTTTTTTCCTCATTCGAAAAAAGGAGAAGAAATGGAGACCGATATTGGACTTGAAGGATCTAAACAAGTTTTTGAAAAAACAGTTGTTTCGTATGGTCACCATTCAGGAAGTGTTACAGCTTCTCAATGCGGACGATAACATGGTGTCTTTAGACCTGCAAGACGCCCATTTTCATATTCCAATAAACCACAACCACAAGAAATATCTGAGATTCATGGTGGCGGGCAGATATTACCAGTTTCGGGTTCTACTGTTTGGACTCAAATCGGCACCACGCATTTTTACCAAATGTCCAGTGGTTGCGTACCTACGACAACATCACCATCAAGTCTTCCCATATCTGGACGACCTGCTCGTCAAATCACCCTCTCTAGAAGGCGCGTCCAGGTCTTCCAGCTCCTGTCTGAGGCTTTTCGATTGTCTGGGGCTGACGCTCAATCGGGACAAGTCTGTCCTGTCAGGATGATGTCTTCTTGCATCCTGTTAGTTCCGCACTGTCGCCTTCGCATGCGGCCTCTTCAAGAAGCTTTGTCGGATCAATGGGTCCAGTGTACGGGGTCCTTCGACGACGTCATCCAGGTGACCCCTGCGATCAAAAAGGCTCTACGGTGGTGGACTTGCACCCAGAACCTTTCTCACGGCTTGCCTTTCTTGCTTCCTGCTGCTCCACATATCATCACCACGGACACCTCCTTAGAAGGCTGGGGAGCTTTCCTTCAAGAACAGCAGATAAGCGGAAAGTGGTCCCCTTCCGAGGCACTTAACATAATCTTCTGGAGCTGCGCGGAGTGTATCTCGCTCTGGTGGCCTTTCTTCCTCGAATCAAAAACTCCCTAGTGCTTGTCCGAACCGACAATACCACAACAATGCACTATTTGAACAAACAGGGTGGGACTCGTTCTCTGACGCTCTCTCACGAGTCGCAGAAAATTTGGAACTGGCTGCTCAGTCACAACATCTCTCTCCGAGCAGAGTATGTTCCAGGCGCCCACAACGTGTTGGCGGATTCTCTGAGCAGAAGGCAGGCGGAATGCCACGAGTGGGAGTTGGATCATCCGGTCCTCAACAGCATATTCGCTCGATGGGGCACCCCTCTTCTGGACCTCTTCGCTACTCAGCAGAACGCCAAATGCCAACACTTTGCAAGCTGGCATCCCCAGCAAGGGTCTCTGGGGAATGCATTTTCGATTGCATGGTGCAACGTCTTTACGTACGCCTTTCCGCCAATTCCCCTGATTCCCAGGGTTCTCCGGAAGTTGAAAGCGGAGCCCTGCACACTCATCTTGATAGCTCCAGCTTGGCCACGCCAACATTGGTTTACAGAGCTTCACCTTCTCTCCCTGGAACCGCCGATCAGGTTGAAACCGTTTCCATCTCTTCTAACGCTCAACAACCAATAAGTCCAGCATCCGTATCCGGCATCTCTCAAATTATCAGCTTGGCTCCTAAGTTCAGAGAGTTTCAGGGTTTAGACATTCCTCCTGATTGTAGACAAGTTCTAGCTCGAGCCCGAGCAGATTGTACCAACAGAACGTATTCATTAAAATGGAAGAGGTTTTGTATCTGGTGCAAATCAAACAAAATACACCCTCTCTCTTCCACACCAGAACAAATATTGCCGTACCTTCTACATCTGGCAAAACCTGGTCTAGCGCATGCCTCCGTTAAAGTTCACCTGGCAGCAATCTTGCGCTTCAGGAGCTCCTCTACAGGTCCTTCTCTGGGGTCTCATAGGCTTATTAAGCAATTCCTTAAAGGACTGTTTAGAACATTCCCTCCAGTAAAGCCTGTACCTCCGGCTTGGCATCTCAACACGGTTCTGGCTCAACTCATCAAACACCCGTTTGAGCCAATACACAGAGCAGATCTTAAGTATCTCTCCTGGAAGACTGCGCTCCTTCTGGCCCGTACCTCAGCAAGGCGAGTGGGGAAACTCCAGGCTTTCTCAATCCAAGACCCTTTCCTTCAATTCAAACAGGATAGGGTCATTCTTCGAACAAATCCGAAGTTTATCCCTAAAGTTCCCTCACAGTTCCATCTTAACGAGCCGATTGTGCTGCGTTCATTCTTTTCAAATCCGCAGACAGCGGCAGAGAAAACCCTGCATTCCTTGGACCTTAAGCGCTGCCTAAACTTTTACATTGACAGAACGAAACCATTTCGTAAATCTAACCAACTCTTCATAGCGTACAGTAGGCCTAGAAAAGGGCTACCACTAACCAAACAAAATCTCTCGCTAGATCTCTTCAGCCATTACCTTCTGTCACCAGCAAGCAGGGCGTCCACTACTCTCAACAGTTCGTGCCCATTCCACGAGGGCAATGTCTACTTCCATGGCACTGTTTGCAGGAGTGCCCATTGTGGACATTTGTAGAGCGGCACATGGAAGACGCCGCATACATTCACCAAGCATTACTGCCTGGATACGGAACTCCTGAAGGATGCTGCAGTGGGTCAAGCGGTGCTCCGTCATATATTTCATTAGAGGTGAGCCCTTTCTTTCATCCCACCATCCTTTCCTTGTTACGCCCATTTCTCTTCTGTGATTTTTGCCTCTGCTATCTCATTGCTTCTTGGTACTTTCTAATTTTTCACATGGATATGTTATCTGTGAATGTTTATATGCTGTACCTTACGAAATGTGCTTTCCATTGCTTACGATTCTGATTCAGGCATGTGAATCTATGAAAGATACCCTAATACTGGATAAGGAACGCGTTACATACCTGTAACTGCGGTTATCCAGTATCGGTATCTTTCATAGATTCACATGCAACCCACCCACCTCCCCTGGAAGGGTTCTCTTGGATCTCTCAGTGATACAACTACTTAGCACTGTGCTTACGAAAATCTGAGGAACTAGAGCTCCTTCCAGGAAGGTTCTAGAGGGTGGTGCTGGCTGATTGACTAATCGCCAAACTTTGGTCCTTTTTACATAAGGACGTGGATATGTTACTAAGATAAGGCCTTTTGGGCCTCTTACTCTATATGTCTACTGAGACATTGCTTTGTTTATTTACCGGGGACTCCCATCCCGACGACTGGGAATGATTCAGGCATGTGAATCTATGAAAGATACCAATACTGGATAACCGCAGTTACAGGTAAGTAACGCGTTCCTTCTTGATCTTGGTGCTCGAAACAGTCTGTCAATGACTTGTCGTGAGCCATGCAGCACCCACCTGGTCGCACCAACTTCAGTTCTCTCTTATTCGACGTCTTTCAATGCAGATCTGGAGCTACTGGTGTGATTTTCCTCATGTTTTCAGTGTGTTTTCAAACTTTTCGAAATACTTCATTGCTATACAAAGGGGTATAACTGTCAAAGAAATTTGGCTTTAAACCCTGTTTCTCTTTCAAAGGACAGGTGTATATCTCAGAACCCCTTATTGTCTTTCTGTTGTGCTTGTGGTCGAAGCATGATCTGAAGTAGTGTGACTAGTGCAGTCTCCAGCACCCTAAACCATCAGAGTCCAAACATATAATGACAGGTCACTTGCGAAGTTGAGCTTTCGCTCAAAATCAAATTCTTCTTCTTGGTCAAAGTCATTGAGAGGGTAGAAGAAGAGAGAGGACGTCTCCCCTTGATGTTGCTTGAAGTTGAGCTATATTGTTGCATTGACGCACACATTCCTGCCCGGAGACCCTTTCTGAGATTCAGCTTGTGGACATCACTCCGCATGAGATGACGTGCCCCGCTACACTACCCACTCCGACTCCCACCACATGGTTGGTCCAAGCTTTCCACTGCCTCCACCATTCATGGCGACGATGCGGACATATCTAAAGTTTACACCATGAGGAGCCGATGTGGCTCAATTTCTCACTGCCATGATGGTGCTGCTCAGGTAGGCTGTTGTCCCCTCTGGTGTGTTTTGGGTCCCCAGTGGTCCATTCGGGGCTCTTTGTATTTGTCTGCCGGCAATGGCGCCCTCCTCTGCCATTCAAACCCAGATATCTCCCACAAGGGACGGCTTAGGCACCGGCTAGACCCTTTTTGGCACCTGACCCTTTGCAGGGAGCTATTCTACCGGTGCTAATGCCTGCCTCCTCGTCACTGGCAGTGCTCTCTGCACAAGTTTATCCCCAGGAACACCCAAGGATGAAGGCTGTCCTCCACAGGTCCAGAAAGGAGGCAATTAGTAGAAGAGACCCGGCATAGGTAGTTGACACGGCCTCATCCAGTATCCCGCTAACATTATTAGCAGACCGAGGATTTCTTTAGTTCGGACCCTGATCCTTCTAGATGCCAGATCCCGTCATACCTGATATAGCGAGCCTGAAAATGTACCAACCCAAGTGTCTTCAGAAATGGCAGGGGACATAGCTCTTGAGAATGCCAAAGGTCTAGATAAATCTCCAAAGGTCGAAATGGCATTTCCTTTAGACCCTGGCCCTCTGGAAGTGGCATCTTTTCACGCAGTTCAGGGGAAGGAAGCCGAGATCTTCTTGCTACCCTTTCTACTGTTGAAGTTAGACCTAACATTTAGAGACCTACTGCAGCAACAATAGACCCTTTCTTGCCCCTTAATGATACCCTTCTTGAACCTCTAAAGGCAGCGTGGTATAAACCCACCTCATTCCTGGCTGCTAACTGCCTTTATTGCAAGGTGGTACAGACCGCCCCAAGGGACCAAGCTTTCGATTTGATCCACTCTTCTGTGGGAAGCCTGGTGGTGCAAGCTTCATCATGCACCAAGCTGAATCTGGGTATCTTTCAGTCAATGCCCCTGGATAAAGAGCCGAAGAAACTAGAGGTGCTTTCCCAAAATGCTTTTCCAGCAAACATCTTGGTCTTGAGGTCAATGAATGTGGCATATCTGCTCGCACAGGTAACTCAAGCCTTCTCGGAGATGGATTCCACGGTAGTTCCAAGTATTTAAGACCATCTTATGGACTATTTTGCTGTAGTAGTTCAAGATGGCCAAGAAGCCTCCTGCTTAATCGTCAAATCAGGCCTGGTGGATTCCATAGCCAAGGACATGAGGGTGATCCATTTCTCTGAGGAGGCATGCCTGGCTTTGATGCACTGGGTTCTCTTGCAGTATACCAGTAAGCCTCCTGGATATGCCTTTTGATGGGGCTTGCCTGTTTGGAGACCAGACTGACTCCATGCTTGAGAAATTTATTGTGGGTAGACCTACTGTTCGATCGCTTGGCATCCAAACCCTGGCTTAGAATTACAGTCCATTCTGGAGGATTCTGGGCTTTTCAGAGGGGTTTGTATTTTAACAGTACCAACCCTTCTAGGATGTCCAACAGCCCAACCAGCTATTGTACAAAAACAGGGGGAGGGACAGAGGCATAGTTTAGGGTCACCCATGTCCTCTTCTGCACCACCTGGAAAGCCGCTTTAGCTTCTCCCTGAAGGAGCACACACGACTGGTTAGAGGAGAGGTATCCTTTCTACAGATGTAGAGGGCCATAACATCGGACCAATGGGTGCTGCAACTTGCAGTAATGGAGGTTGCTGTACCCTTCGAGTAGGTTCCTACCCGCATCCTCCCGTAATCCTGCCAGTAAGAAGATCACCTACAAAACATGTATTAGATTGTGGCAACCCTACTGCAAAAAGGTGAGCTTGAGTTGGTCCCAGAGTGAGAAATTGGGCATAGGTGCTACTTTCGTTTCCCAAGACGGACTGCTGTCCTAGACCTCAGGATCGTGAAACTTTACATGTCATGAGATCAAGAGGCTGCCATTGGCACGGGTTCTTCTGCCACTGGAAGTAGAAGACTGTGACTTGACTTGAAGGATGAGTATTTACACATACTGACCCTGAAGTTGCCCAAGAGGAACCAGCTGTTCGAGGCATATGAGCTGCAGATCACACACTTAGCATAGATCGCCATCTGGTGTTGGGCCTGGTTGTTTGCACTTGTTTTTGTCCTGGAAAGTCTTTGGAAGTCACGAGATAGGTGACTCCTCCTTTGGATCATAGTGCGCATGGGCATCGGCTCCATCCTCAGATTGTTTTTTTCCGCCATCGGGCTCTGATGTGTTTCTCACGCTCCAGTTCGGAACCGTTACCGATTTCATTTTGACGCGCAATCCTTCACCCTTTCTACAGTATTGTCTCGATCACGAACCCTACTTGTCGCGCATCTCTCCAAGTCGAAGTCTTCGATTCCGGTCGTCGACAAAGGCCTTCGGGCCTACCTGGGCCATTGCATCTGGCTCATGGAAAGGACGCCACTCAAGAAGTGTCCTCGATGTGGGTTGAAGATTCCCCACACCGATCTGCATGACGTGTGTAACCTCTGCTTGTCACCGGAGCACGAGGCCAGAGACTGTCCAGCTTGTGCCTCTTTTCACTCCAAGAAGACCATTCGGGATCGGGGAGCTCGGAGGACCATAGCTCGCTCGTCGACCTCCATCCCCGACAACCTCTTCCAAGAGGGCGTTGATGTACCGGAGCGGGAGAGGGTTGAAGAAAGCCTTGTCAGCCCCTCCGAAGCCGATGACTCTGACATTGAAGAAATCACTCCGGCACAGAGGGTCGTAAGTAAAGACGTCGACCCCGAACTCCTCCATGCAAAAAAAGCTTCGGTCACACCTTCACCTTCGGGCCCAGGTGCACACCGACACACCGCTTCCCACGCCTCACCCTCGGGCCCGGCAAAGAAGCCTACCAAGCCTTCAGGCGACTCGGGCTTCGAAAGAAACCACCCTCCTCCTCCGTGTCGACCGCTGCTTCCACCTCAAAGCCCTCGACACCGAAAACAACTAGCACCGACTCACCGGCACCGAAAAAACACTCGGAGCCGACCAAGAAGCCACTCCACAAGAGTTTGGACTCGCACTCTTCGGGGCTGAAAAAAATCATTGGAACAGAAAAAACATACAGGGACTGCAAAACAACATGGGTCCAAACCCAAAGACACTCCGGAGCTGGTACCGAAAAAGCCCTCAGAACCGAAACACTCGGCGCCGAAAAACCAACCTTCATCGGAAGAGCTTTTTCGACTAGACCCTGCACAAAAAACTCTGGTTAAAGACCCTAAAACTGGTCAATTGACACCAAGTTCCAGGGAAACACCGCTGGACAAGCCTACACCTGCTCCACCACCTAAGAAGAGGGACATTGCTACATCCCCTCTTAGAGTCCCTTCTCCACCTCCTCCTCCACCACCTCCTCCTCCCCCACCACCTCATTCTTCTACACCATCTCCTACACCAGTAGACGATGATGACACCTCTGATGACACGGGGGATCCCAATCCACCCGATTCCCCTGACCCCTGGGATGACTATAAGACACCCGATGTCCCTACTTTCCCGCAAGATGACATCTACCCTTCTAGGCCTTCCCCACCAGAGGACACCATGGGCTTCAATCAGCTCATACGCCGAGCTGCCCAGTACCACGGGATCGACCTACACACACCCCATGGAGGAGGATTTCTTGGTGAACACGTTCGACAACACCCAAAGGTCCACATCTACTTTACCCATGCTCACAGGAGTTAAGCATGCTCCAGATGTTTTTAAAGATCCTGTTACGTCTCGAGTCATCAACCCTCGCATAGAGAAAAAATATAAAGCTGCCCCTACAGACCCAGCTTACATTAAGGGCCCTGTTCCATTAGACTCCATGGTGGTATCCAATGCCAGAAAGAGGGCTAACTCTCAAACATCAGTTGACGCAGCCCCACCCGACAAAGAGTCTAAACTCTTGGACGCCTCCGGCAAGAGAACAGCCTCACAAGCAGCTAACATATGGCGCATCGCCAACACTCAGGCCCTACTAGCCAGATACAATAGGGCACACTATGATGAGTTAGAGTCCCTATTGCAACACCTCCCGGACAAATATAACAACAAAGCCAACAAACTCATACAGGAGGGTAAACTAATTACCAATACCTCCATCCGTTGCGCTCTCGATGTGGCAGATACCACCTCCAGAGCTGTAAATAACAGTGTCCTTTTGCGTACGCACGCTTGGCTACGCATTTCAGGCTTTAAGCCTGAGGTACAAAGTTCAATCCTGAACCAACCATTCGACCAAGAACACCTCTTTGGCCCTAATGTAGACTACTCCCTGGAGAAAATGAAAAAGGACATGGACACAGCCAAGTCAATGGGAGCCTTGCAATCGCAAGCTCCCAGATGTTCTTTTCGTTGCTCCTCCTACAAAGGCAACTCCAGAGGCTACTCATCAGACAACCCCTCCACCTCTTAAAAGGCTCCCACCTAGTCCACCTTCACCAGAGGTTACCAGAGAGGAGGTTACAGAGGCAAGAGTAACCAGGGCAGAGGCAAGACTAACAACACCCGCTCTGCCTCCACCCCACCCAATGACTTACCTCCGCTTCCCCCGGACCATTCCACTCCGGTCAGGGGAAGACTACAACAGTTACTTCCTGTCTGGACCAACATCACCACAGACAGGTGGGTGTGACAAATAGTTCAATCAGGTTATTGTCTCGAACTTACCTCTTCCCCCAAACATACCACCCAAACAGCGTCCAATGTCACAAGAACATCTATCACTGCTAAAGCAGGAGGTAATCTCCCTCCTACAAACAAATGCAATAGAACTGGTTCCCCCACGCCAACAAAACACTGTATTTTCTCATACCGAAGAAAGACGGCTCTCTGAGACCGATCTTAGAGCTCAGACCCCTAAACCTATACATACACTCAGACCATTTCCACATGGTCACACTTCAGCAGGTCCTTCCCCTTCTTTCACAGGGCGACTTCCTTGCTACCCTAGATCTCAAGGACGCCTACTTCCACATTCCCATTCACGTAGCTCACAGGAAGTATCTCAGGTTCGTAGTGGACGGGCAGCACTATCAATTCAAAGTACTCCCGTTCAGAGTCACAACAGCACCAAGGGTATTCACCAAGTGCCTAGCGGTAGTAGCAGCCTGGTTAAGAAGACAACACATTCACATCTTCCCATATCTCGATGACTGGCTCATAAAAGCCAGTTCATACAACCAGTGTGTACATCACACTCACGTGACTATCCAACTACTCCATGACCTAGGTTTCACAGTAAACCACCCCAAGTCTCACCTACAACCCTCCCACATACAACAGTACCTACGTGCCACAATAGACACCTCAAAAGCGCTGGCCTATCCCACTCCAGCCAGAATAGCAAGCATGCAGGCTCTCATTCCCAAATTTCAACCTCAACACTCTTCCAGCTCGAGTGTTCATGCAACTCATAGGGATGATGGCCTCTTGCATATTTATAGTGCCTCACGCAAGACTCCAGATGCGTCGGCTACAGGCGTGCTTAGCACGCCAATGGAACCAGGCTCAAGTTCAGCTAACAGATCTGGTGTTGGTAGACGGTTGCACTCTTCGCTCTCTGCAGTGGTGGAACACCAAAAACCTATCCAAGGGCGACCGTTACTAGAGCCAGTTCCTCAAATTGTCATGACAGCGGACGCATTGCTCTCCGTCTGGGGAGCTCACCTATTATATCACACCATGCAGGGCAGGTGGACACCTCAACAAAAGTTACTCCACATCAACCACCTGGACTTACTAGCCATATTCCTAGCCTTAAAAGCGTTCCAAAAGCAAATATCAGGCAAATCTGTCTTAGTCCGCACGGACAACATGACAGCCATGTACTACATACAGAAACAAGGCGGGACACAATCTCCACAGCTCTTTCACCTAGCACAGAGCATATGGAGATGGGCTATACCTCAGAATATTTTTCTCCTAGCCCAACATGCCCCGGGAGTCCAAAACACCATAGCCGATCTGTTAAGTCGTCAAACACAACAAATCCACGAGTGGGAACTTCATATACAAGTTCTTCAGCCGTTATTTCACATGTGTGGGCAACCACAGATAGACCTCTTCGCCACCCACGAAAACGCCAAATGCCCAAGCTTAGCCGCCAGATATCCACACCCATTGTCCAAAGGCAATGCGATATCGGTGAATTGGTCAGGCAGATTTGCGTACGCTTTTCCGCCTCTCTCACTCATTCCACTGGTGGTGCGCAAAATAGAGCAACACTCACTAACTCTCATTCTAGTTGCTCCAACTTGGGCCAGACAACCGTGGTACACCACATTACTGGAACTGTCCGTAGTACCACACCAAAAATTACACCTCTCACCACACCTCTTAACCCAGAACCGTGGAGAGATCAGACACCCGGACCCAGCTCAGTTCAACCTTGCGATATGGCTCCTGAGGTCTTAGAGTTTGGTTACCTTAATCTTCCCCCTGACTGTATGAACGTTATTAGAGAAGCTAGACGTCCCACCACTAGACCCTGCTATGCAGCCAAGTGGAAGCGATTTGTGATATATTGTCATAACACCATCAATCCCCTAGACGTGTCTATCCAACACATCATAGAGTACCATCTACACCTCCAAAGGTGCAAATTAGCCTATACATCTATTAGACTGCACCTTGCTGCCATAGCAGCATACCTACAAAATAGACAGCACACCAGTTTTCAGGGTACCTGCAATCAAAGCCTTTATGGAAGGCCTTAAAAGGATAATTCCTCCCAGAGTTCCACCCTCACCTGTGTGGAATTTAAACATTGTTCTTACAAGACTAATGGGCCCTCCTTTTGAACCTCTACATAAATGTGAGCTACAATTTTTAACATGGAAAGTAGCTTTCCTAGTAGCCATTACTTCTCTTAGGAGAGTTAGTGAGATACAAGCACTGACTATCCAGGAACCTTTTTTGCAAATCCATCATAATAAGGTTGTTCTACGAACTAATCCTAAATTCCTTCCTAAAGTCATTTCTCCCTTCCACCTCAATGAGTCTGTGGAGTTGCCCGTATTTTTCTCGCAACCACAGACAGTCTCAGAAAGAGTTCTTCATACTTTAGATGTTAAAAGAGCATTGCTTTATTGCATCGAGAGAACACAACCTTTTCGTAAGACCAAACAACTTTTTGTGTCTTTCTCACCACCACACAAAGGCAACCCCATATCAAAGTCTGGGATAGCTAGATGGATCGTTATATGCATACAAATGGGCTACCACAAAGCAAAACGTACTTTATCTGTTCCTCCGAAAGCCCACTCTACACGAAAGATACGGGCTTCTATGGCATTTTTAGGGAACATTCCCTTAGATGTCATCTGCAGGGCAGCTACATGGTCTACACCGCACACATTCACAAAACACTATTGTGTGGATGTGCAAACAAAACAGCAAGCTAGTGTGGGCCAGGCTGTTCTCAAAACACTATTTCAAACTACTGCAGCAGATACTGGTGGTCGCCCCTCTAAGGATGGGTACTGCTATACAATCTATGCTAAGTGTATGATCTGCAGCTCATATGCCTCGAACGGCAAATGCTACTTACCAGTATGCATCTGTTCTTGGCATGTAGAGCTACAGATCCACACACGCCCACCCGCCATCCCGGCTACCTTTATCTGTTCCAGTACCATCTTGTACATGGGCATCTTTCCTGTTTCTTAGAAAGCTCCATCATTTCCCTGCTGGCGAAAAATAATCTGAGGATGGAGCCGATGCCCATGCACACTATGATCCAAAGGAGGAGTCACCTATCTCGTGACTTCCAAAGACTTTCCAGGACAAAAACAAGTGCAAACATCCAGGCCCAACTCCAGATGGCGATCTATGCTAAGTGTGTGGATCTGCAGCTCTACATGCCAAGAACAGATGCATACTGGTAAGTAGCATTTGCCTTTCTTGGTAGGATCCACTCACTACCATTTCCCCTCATTTGGCTAACATCTCCACCTCGAGTCTTCTTCTATGAGATGATGGTAGGTGCAGCTCATTAAGGAGTTCAGGATCTCTGTGTTACACACTAGTTCGCTGCAGATGGTGTCAGACCACCTATAGACAACCCCATCCCTGCAGTTCAACTTGGGCTTTTCCATTAAAGTGCCTAAATCTCATGTAGATCCCTTTGGGACCCTCCTGTTCCTAGGCCAGTACTAGACACATTTTTGAGAGCCTTCCCTCCTCTGAGAATCAAGGACATTCAGTCTAAGATTCCAAAGTTTTAGAAGACGTCTCCAGTTACAATCCTGATAGTTCTCTGCCTACTGGGTATGTTGGCTTCCTGCATCCTCCTGGCCAAACGTGCACGCTGGCACATGAGCACTTTCAGTAGTATCTGAGCAAAAGTTGTTCTGGCACAATGGAGATTCTCATGGAGATGCTTTGGCCGACCTGGACAGGTTGTTGGTATAAGAGCATCGGTCACAGCGGATGTCCATTTACCCTCCACAGCAGTGACTGCAGTGGTGAGGAATACCTCCATTCTGTGGTGTGGTGCGCACCTGGAGAAACCGGAGGGAAGACTTAAAGAAGCAGGTGTTTCACATAAACCTGCTCTAACTATGGGCAAATTACCTGGCCCTGAAAGCCCTTCCTTCTCCACTCCCCTCCTAGATCTTTGCCTCCTAGTATACATTTTTTTTTAAAAACCTTCATTGACAAATTCAGCATTATCAAAATACACTTTTGCATCAAATCAGAGCATCGTACACATCAGACCATTTACGGAGTACAATGAAAATAGGGAGTTATCAATCAGGCAGAAGTGCCATCTTGTACAATACGGCTACAGCATCATAAACAACACATTACTATAGAAGATGGTGACAGCACTGTAGGGTCAGGAGCAGGCCCGGCCAGGGGGGGGATATGGGGACGGGGGGAGAGGCAGTTACTGACCAGCACCGGCGGCCGCCGCCGAGGAGCGCGGGAGAGGCAGTCTGTCTCGGGTGTGGTCGGGAATGAAGATATGTCACTAGGGGACCCCATATGTTAGGTGGGCGAGATCTTGCAGGCATAAGGTCCCAGAATTCAGATGATAGGGTCTGGCATCTTCAAGTCACTGGGCGAACTTAGGCGCTGGTCTGCGACCCCATCACATGACCACCCTACGCCGCGCAAGGACGAGCAGCATAGCGATCAATCGGCGAGAAGCATCAGGACAAATCTTGACAAACCCCAGCAGGCACAACGGTGAGTCGGGCTGAACCGGTGCGGAGGTAATCTCAGAAATAGCGGCACAGACCTCCAGCCAGAAATACGACACCCTTGGGCATAACCATGCAAGGTGAGTAAAATCCGCGGCGGGGGTAGAGCAACGCAAGCATCTATTGCTAGGAATGAGTCCCGATTTTTGTAGCTGAACAGGGATGCGGTATAGCCTGTGCAGATATTTGAAATGTGTGAGATGGTGACGGTAGTTGGGAGATTGGCTCTATTGCTACAATCAGATGAAGAAACTATCGGCCTGGGGAATGTCCACACAGAGATTTTCGCAACCTTTGTGCGCGATCAGTAGAGATGGAGGTAGTCGACAGTGTAAGGGCGTATATTTTAGTCATTAGCTTGCGGGGGGTGGGAGACGTATATAGGAAATCAAGGGCGGGCATCGAAGGTGGAGGTTGGGGGACCGTTGGATGTAGTTCCCTACAGATATCCCGCAGCTGATAAGAGCAGTGTGTCCATATGACCAGAGGAAGCAGGAGGAGAATAAAATGTGTTTCCAGGGTAGAGATCAGCCAATTTCGCCAGCCCCAGGCGGGCAGCGTGTTTAGAAATGCCAGTTGGTTGGAGAGGAGGGAAGGCGGGATGATGTACATTCGGCATAGTATTAGCCGATAACGTCGGAGCGTTGGAAAGGCGGCACAATCCCAACCAGGCCCAGCGCAAGATCTCGACCGTGTCCACCTCGGCTGGTGGGCGGCTGGCTGGGGCAAACAGGGCGGTGTTCAGCGGCCAAGGGGTGGCAAGGTCAGCCTCAACCACGACGTGTGGCTGATAAGGGGTAGGGTGAATCCAGAAATGTAAAAAGCTGGCCAGGGCACTTGAGGCATAGAGTTTAAAATTGGGAGCGCCCATACCGCCAACCGACATGCGAAGAGTAAGAATATCATATGTGATCCTGGGCTGTTTGCCAGCCCAAACAAGAGATATGATCAGAGAGCGAATCTTACGAAAGAAATGGGCAGTTAAAGGTATGGGGATTTTCAGAAAGAGGTAAAGGAATTTCGGGAGGACCACCATCTTGGCAATAGCTATGCGACCAGCCAGGGACAAGGGGAGCCGGTTCCAATGGGGTATTTTGGATTCGAGCCAATCCACCGCACATCCAAAGTTGGCCCTCCAGTGGTCATCTAAGTCCCTGCTCAGCCAGATACCTAAGTAGCGAGTGGGGAAGGAGGCCCAAACAAAGGGAAAGTCTGGGGTGAATGGCCTGGTGGCATCTGTAAGAGGGAACAGCATTGATTTGCTCCAGTTCACTTGAATGCCAGACAATCCACCAAACCGTATTATCTCACGCACAAGGGGACTGAGGTTATCTTGGGGGTGGCGGACATACAATGTAATATCATCCACATACATTGAGACAAGAGGGCGCGAGCCGAAAAGCCAATGCCCCTCTGAGTATGGTGTTGCCGCAGTCTGGCAGCAAGAGGCTCCATTGCAATGCCGAAAAGCATAGGGGAGAGCGGGCATCCCTGCCAAGTGCCACGCTCAATTAGAATGGGATCTGACACCTGACCGTTGATCCGAAGTCCGGCGGAAGGGCGAGTGTAGAGCAGTGATATCTTACGGATGAAAATGTTACTGAAGCCAAGGCACGGAAGAAGAAAAAATAAAAAGGGCCACGCCAATATATCGTAAGCCTTGGTGGCATCGAGTAGGGCAGCCACAGCAGGGAGACTAGGATTAATCTGATGGTCTGTAGGTTATGAGACGTGGCACGGCCAGAGATGAAACCGGACTGGTCGGGGAGGGCGATGCGGGGCATGAGGAGGAGAAGGCAGGAGGCCAGTAACTTTGCAAATATTTTATTATCAATATTAATTAGAGAGAGGGGGTGATAGGAATCACGGCAATCAACTGGTTTATCCGGCTTGAGTAAAAGCGTTATCGCCTCGCGAAGCGATTGCGGGAACAGGCCATTATCAAAGGAATCATTATACATGGCAGCCAGATGCGGCACAAGAAGCGAAAAAAAAAAAAGTCTTATAGAAAGAGGCGGGGAGTCCGTCTAGTCCATGGGCCTTATCACTTGGTAAACTATGGCAGCGAGTATCTCTTCCTTAGAGAAGGGCTTATCCAAGAATTTACGATGGTGGTCCTCTAGCCAGACCAACGCGAGGGTATCGA
Organism: Triturus cristatus; assembly: GCF_964204655.1. Classification (NCBI taxonomy): domain Eukaryota; kingdom Metazoa; phylum Chordata; class Amphibia; order Caudata; family Salamandridae; genus Triturus; species Triturus cristatus. Next base: position 557,387,084 of record NC_140589.1, on the reverse strand, counting down.
AATATTGTTCGAAGACCTGGCGCGAAGGGGTGTAGCCGGCGGTATAGAGCTGCGAATAATAGTCCATAAAACGAGCCTTAATTTCGTCGGGGGAGGTGGTTCTAGTCGGACCGCCATCGTGGAGAGTTGCCACATACGACGCAGCACGGGGGGGTGAAGGTGGTTGGCCAGGGTTCTGCCAGGTCGATTGCCCTCACCGAGGCGACAAGCTCAGGCCTCTCTGTCTAAAAAGGAGAGTTCCCTGTCGGCCTCCTCAGCGAATTCTTTATGCTTTTCACGCAGGCGTGCAAGGGTCTCAGAACTGGGGTGGGCAGCGTGAGCGGTGTCCAAAGCCTTGATCTCAGATTCCAGCTTGTCCAACGCGGTGCAGATGGAGCAGAGGACGCCCGCTAGTTTAGAGATACACTCGCCACGTATCACTGTCTTAAAACCTTCCCGCAGGATGGACGCTGAGTCCACAGAGCCGACATTCAAATCGAAGTAGTTGGTTGGATCTCGTCACAGAAGATGGAATCGCGGAGAGCATTCGGAGGAAGCCGCCAGGTGAATGCACGCTGTGGAAAGTGAGGAAGGTAAAGACAAAGCTGGACTGGCGCATGATCTGAGAAAGTGCGTGCCATATGAGTAGCGCAGGTGAGCCAAGAAAGGACATCCTGGGAGGTAAAAGAGGAAACCATGCAAAATACCATACCGTCCATCAGGGTCAATGAATACCTGAGTAGTGTGCCAGGGAAGTCCCCTCATTAACAGAATGAACACTCCCCTAGAATAGGAGGAATAGAAAGAAGAGTGCGATTTGCCCCAATAGTGCGACTGAAGTCTAGTGGAGGTCGCAGGCAATAGGTGAGTTTCTTGTAGAAGGCAAATGTCGACTTTATGCCTGAGTAGGTGGGAGTGGATAAGCCTGCAAGTATGAATGGCCTGAACATGTGGGGAACCACACGTGAACAGGAGCTAAAGGGAAAAATTAGTGGTGCTGTTCCAGAGGGAGACACTGATGGAGGAAAAAGTGCTGTGTACAAACGCAATATAATGAGTCTGTCTAGCAGTGCAGGGAAGCACACCGAGGAGATGCGGAAGTTTAGGACATGTGAACAAGAACATTGCAATAAAATGACAAGAAAACGTGGGAAAAAAAACCAACCCAACCCACCATAAAAAAGCAGCCTGGAAATATGTTTCAAGCATTGTAACAGCAGAAGTGCATTCAACCACATGAACGTCACAAAATGAGGACTGCGCAACCCAGGGCCAAGCCACCCACCTCCCACAACAACCCACCAAACAGGTCGTGCCACCACCTGCAACCACCCCAGAGGACCCCAACTGGGAAGGGAAGAGACTATAACAGAGTAAGTACAACAGAAGCACAATATACCACAAAAGCACCTCTGAAGGAGGACACAACAACCCCAAACCCATCCACCCACTACCCACTCCAACCTCCCAAACAGGTCGAGCATCCACCCACACGCACCCCGGGGAACCCCAACCGAGAAGGGAAGAATCAGCAACAGAGGTGGGAATCATCCCGCTGGGGCATGGCAGCGCCCAGCATACACCCCTGCCGAATACGGCAGGTTGGCCAAGCTAGAACTGTCAGCAGACATCAGAAAAGTTAAAGCATTACACACAAGGAATAGCCAGTACGCCCAGTGAATTTACGCAATAATAAACAACGGGCAATTGAAACAGTCAGGTGTTGGCCATAGAGAAAAAAAAGAAGAGCCACAGTGTGCCCTACAGCCGTGTACAGGAAAAGTGTATGCCCAAGAGCAATTAACTCCTCCATTTCAGTCATTGTCACTCATGTTGGCTACAGCAGAGTCTTGAGAACTAGCTGGAGTGGTGTGATGAGAACGGTCCAACTGTTTGGCAAAAGCGAGGGCTCCTTTCGGATCAGGGAACACCAGTGTTTTGGAACCCTGTCTGACCCGCAGCTTGGCTGGGTAAGCTAAAGAGTATGACACTTGGTGTTTTTGCAAAATACGTTTTGCGGGCAGGATTTCTCGGCGGGCAGCCTGCACAGCCAGTGTGTAGTCGGGGTAGAATGATAAAGTGGTACCTTGAAGCCGGATCTCGCCCCTCTCCCTGGCAGCCCGGAGGACCACATCGCGGTCCTGGAAATTGAGAAGTTTTGCAATAATCGGACGAGCAGGCAGTCCAGGGGCAGGCCGAGGTCCAAGGGAACGGTGTGCTCTCTCCACGATAAAGACCTGGGACAGCGCATCACCAAACAGTTCTCACAACAACTGCTCCACATAATCCTCCATCTTGGCTATGTTGGTGGACTACGGCACACCTGTGATGCGGAGGTTACTCCTATGGGAGCGGGCCTCCAATCTACGTTCTTGGAGCAAATAAGGTCGAGTATTTTATCCATTTGGAGTAATTTTTGACGGTCTTGGGGGGCGGAGTCTTCCACGTCAAACACTCTGGATTTGACGTGAAGGAGTCGGTTATCATGTGAGTCCACTCTGGACTTGACCACGTCCAGGCAAGAGGTCAGCTGCTCGAGCGGAGTGGCGATCCCGGGCACATCAGACTTCACTTCCAACATAATGGCTTTAAGGTCGTCTTCACGTGCGGCTGACATTTCGGTGGCGCCCTCCTTGTGTGTCTGCCTCCGCTGTTCAAAAGTGAGCCTAGGCTGTTTAGGGGCAGCCTTACCCATGGTGGTCACCAGGAGCAGGGAGCGTCCAGAGTGCCCGCAGCGCCCAGCCCCTCAAAGGAGTGGTCAGGGAGCTACCGCCACTGGAGATGGGACAGGAGACGAGGAGAACGGCAGCAGAACCCCCCGCTCAGCCCGGACACGTCCAGGAACAGGATGCAGCTGAAAAGGGCAGAGGTGGCGAGGGCACTAGGGGGGGGGGCAAAGGCACCCCCCCACACGAGGCCAATATGCAGCTTGCGCAAAGCACCAGGCCGCAAGCACGATGGTGGAGGCCAAAAGGACCAGACTCCGTGGTCAGCCACTCGCACAAGTAGGCGCAGTTCGTACAAGAGGCCCAGCCCTGGGGCCCGTGTCAGTGTGTAGTTCAGGCAGTAATCTTATCAAAGCGGAGGTACAGTGAAAAGTGTGTCCCACAGCAGGCCCAGGTCTGTGGCAGGGAGGAAGGCCGCAGCAGCAAAGTCCTCCGTGTGAGCAGGGGGGCTCGATGGCTGAGGAGGCGGTAGTAGGGTGAGCAGAGCCAGGTGGCGCGCGGAGGAGCCGCGGCGAAGTGAGCAGTACGCAGCAGCACAGCAGGAAAGGCTCCAGCACCAGTAGAGGGAGCGGGGAGCCCGGCCGGGGATGCAGGCACCCAGCAGGCCGCCCCGGAGTCAGGCTTGAGCAGAGGGCTGGCGAAGTGTCGTAGACGGTAAGATGACGCAACACCAGCTGCAGGCCCCCTCAGCATTCACCCGCGAGCCTCCGGCAGACACACCGGATTGAGAAGCAGCTACGGAGCAGCCAGATGCTCAGCAGTAGCAGGCGGACACAGCCGGGAGTCGCGGGGGAGAAGCAGCCCGCAGCGGAGGGACGTGGGGATCGCGCAGCCCACCTTGCCCGGCCCACTAACACAAATGAAGAAACTAAGCTGGGCACCCTCACGGGGTCAGGCTGGGCTGGGCTGTACGGCGAGCACGGTCTCGACCCTGCCGCGGCGCGCTCCCCGAGCAGAAGGACTCACTGGCTGGGATGTCGGTTTAGTAGACACAGGGCAGGGTCGTGAATGTCCGGCCCCCACACGACGTGAGGCAGGCAGCAAATGCCGGGCCCCGATGAGCAAGCAGGATCTAGAGCTCGGTCTCAATGAGGCGCCGAACTCAGGCGCGGCCAGGTCCAAAAACAGCGATGAGTGGCCCAAAAGATGCCTCAAGCTGAGGTGAATCGCAGTAGTGGTGTTACAGGCAGTAATGTGCGATGAGTCTGCCGGATGATGAAGGATTACAGGCTTGGCTGGCAGAGCCCACTCAAGGTGAGGCCATCTTGCAGCTGGCTAAGCCATGCCCTGCCTCCTTGTATACATTGTAGGGATCCTTTGGGTACACATCTCGATTGAGATGGAGGTTTCCACTTCATTACACATTTCGCCACCACTACGCATTTGCCACTAATGCCCTTAATTCCTCAAATTTTGACGTAGGTCACCAGGTTAGTGCCCAAGCAGACCATCTCAGATTTGCTCATAAGGGTGTGGTACACAGACCTCCAGAGTGTCCCTTGCGCCATCTAATTTTCAGGGCATTTTTGATGCGTGCTGCCTTTAGGCTGCTTCATAGTTGTCAATTACTTTCAAAAACGCTTTTCTTGTTTTCAGTATTTTAGTATGGCATGTCAGCGAGCTCCAGGCGCACTGTCCGCCCACCTTTCATGTAGTACTTCCCAGACAAGCTGGTCCTGAGAACCAAAGCGGCTTTCCTACCAAAGGTGGTAACCCCTTTTCATTTGAGGCAGTTCATTAACCTTTCTAACTTTCACCCTCCACTTCATCCTGCTAATGAGAAAAGATTACACCAACTGGGTTCTCACATAGCAGTTGGTTATTCCATTGACACCACGAATGAGAGCAGGTCTGATGACCATCTTTAAGGACTATGTGGACAACGGTAGCGACAGGGCCGTCCTCAAGAGGACTTTATTGTATGAGATTAGCCTTTTCTTAAAGATGTGCTATGTCCTTGCCAAGAACGAACTGCCTGAGGGAAACCTGCTAACTTCACCAGAGTGAAATCTTCCAAAAACTGTGCAGACAGGGGAGTGAGATTTCTCATATGCTGACATGGGTACCTATCCACACTTTTGCTAGGACTGTTGTTTGGATTCAGAATTGAGGAGGGCTGGTCATTTCACCTACTCCATGGTTTTCCTTGTCTGACCATTTCTTCAGACCCCACCCCCAGCTGGGAGAAGGCACTGCTCTATTAACAGGTGCACAATCTGCTGGAAGCTTCCTTCAGAAGAAAACGCTATTTACCTTCGGTAATAATCTTTCTGTTTGATAACGTCAGATAACTCACCGATCATAGGCCTTCATTTAAAGGTTCCAGGTGGTGCATTAAATTGCCATGAGCGATAAGTTTTTTCTTCTTCTCTGCCTTTGGAGAACAGATTTTGGCGCTACTGTCTCTGTGCTATATAGAGCCAATGAGTTATCAGGGGACCGATTCCAGTCCTGAGATGACTTCAGCTGCCCCTTCTGGCGCAGGAGAGGTTTGAAAAGTTTATGGATCCAGCCAGGGGATATGTGAAAGGTGAGGAGTCTGCAGGTAGAATGTCCACCACAAAGATTGTTTCTAGAGGTAAGTAAAATTTTCCTCCCCTTCGTTTGGAGTAGAGCCTATGATACTTATATTTGCCATCTAACATGTGCTTTCCAATATATTCAGTTTATTATCCACCAAAACCCTTGTCTTTAACAGTTTAAAAAAATATTTTGTGTGTGTATATATATATATGTGTGCGTGTGTGCATATATATATATATATAAATAGTACAGTCTCCACACTCTCACGAAGTTTCTGCTTCCACTCGTGAAAAAAGGAGAAACGGACCCTCACGGCTCAGGCAGGAAGATTTTATTTCATTTAACTCCCTCTGCGACGCGTTTCGAGCACTGAGTGCCCTTGATCACACACCGTGTGTATATATATATATATATATATATTCACTTAAAAAACCATAGGTTTCACACATGTTATAGTTAGCTGTACATTTCACTCGTAAAAAACCAATGAAATTCCACGTTATAGTTAGATCAGGTAACTATAACTTGCGCGCCCACAATAAACTGCTGATGACGTCACATAGTACATCACTCATGACATGGTCAGTAACATCACTCATGACATCAATGATGACATCTGAAATTACACATTGTGGATTGCGGTCGCGCAAGTTATAGTTACCTGATCTAACTATAACGTGGAATTTCATTGGTTTTTTACGAGTGAAATGTACAGCTAACTATAACATGTGTGAAACCTATGGTTTTTTAAGTGAATTTGCAAGGTTTTGTAAATGATAATTCCTAACTATAACGTGTGTGAAACCTATGGTTTTTTCAGTGAATTTGTAAGTTTTTTTAAATGCTAAGTTATGCATTTATTTTTTATTTTTTTTTCTGGTTTTTCACTATGCGCACACCCTGCGCGCACGGTGGCCTTCACGCACCGTGCGCGCGCTGTGGGCGCTCGGTGCGCGCAGTCCATGCCGTGCGCGCCTCGCCTTTTTTTACGCAGTAACATTTGTTTTTTTCTCCCTTGTGGGTCCTTTAATTTATTTAATAAATGTGATTGTTACTTCTTTATTTTTATTTTTTTTATTTTTTTTGCCGTGCGCGTACGGTAAGCTTACCGTACGCGTACCCCGCGATTTTTTTTTAAAATTATTAAATTTATTTTTTGTACTTTTGGGTCCTTCTTGGACCCCCTGACAAACACTAGGGGGTCTGCAACTCTCTTCGTTGCCCCCGTTTCACGTTCCCCACCTTTGTTTCTCAGTGCGAGAGACAGAAAATGGCGGCCGACACTTCCTGATTTCGACCGATTCGAATGTTTACAGTCATGTAACCACCAATCAGAATTGAGCTCGCGCACGCCACCGTACGCGTACGGTAAGCTTACGGTAAGCGCACGGAGCGCGCTTACAGATATATATATTGATTTAAATGCTATTTTCTCAGGACCTACTGAACAGATTTACACCAGACCTACAAAAGGCACTTCCTTGACCTGAGGACTACCTCTCTGCCAAATTTCAAGTAATTCTGTTCAGCCGTTCGGGCTGTAGCTGTGTCTAAAGGTCCTATGGAAAAATGCATGGGGAAAACGCGTTTTGGGAACCCCCATTTTTCTCAGCCCCCGCTTGACGAATCCCCCCGAGACTTTCAGGGTAGGAGCGCCCCATTAGTTTTGAAAATTTCGCGAGGATTCGTCGACCGGCGCCAAAGTTATTCCAAATAGAATGTTGCGGATTTCCTATGGAAACAGGGTCCTAACTATAACTATCTACTGGCGACCGCCAGTAGATAATGTGTGTGCGTGTGTGTATATATATATATATATATATATATGTGTGTGTATATATATTCACTGAAAAAACCATAGGTTTCACACATGTTATAGTTAGCTGGACATTTCACTCGTTAAAAACCAATGAAATTCCCCCGTTATAGTTAGTGCAGGCAACTATAACTCATGCGACCGCAATCCTCTGCTGATGATGTCAGATATTACATCACTGATGACATATGTGTCTTAATGAAAAATAAATATTTGTAACATATGTATAGCTAAAGATACAGTATTAGCATCAACAGAGGATTGCGGTCGCGTGAGTTATAGTTGCCTGCACTAACTATAACGGGGAAATTTCATTGGTTTTTAACGAGTGAAATGTCCAGCTAACTATAACATGTGTGAAACCTATGTTTTTTTTAGTGATTTGCAAGGTTTTTTAAATGCTAATTCCTAACTAGAACGTGTGTGAAACCTATGGTTTTTTCAGTGAATTTGTACGGTTTTTTAAATGCACATTTTTTTTTGAGATTTTTGGTAAACCTATGTATAAAATAATATAAGTATTATATCCTGCATTATGGAATGGTTAATTTTTTTTTTATGCATTTTTTGCCGTGCGCGCACGGTACGCATAATAGTTACGCGAAGTTCGCGGAATTTCTCCTTGCGGAATTTCTCCGTTTACGCCGTGCGCGTACGCTACGCGCATACGGCGATTTTTTTTGAAAAAAAATAAAAATTAATTTTTGCCCTTGGGGGTCCTTCTGGGACCCCCTGACAAAGGCTAGGGGGTCAGGAACTGTCCAGCCTGCCCCCTTTTCACGTTATCCACCTTTGTTTTTCACCCCCTCAGACTGCGAGAGACAAAATGGCGGCCGACACTTCCTGGTTTCGACCGATTCGAATGTTTACTGAGATCTAACAACCAATCAGAATCGCGCTCGTGCACGGTGGCGTGCGCGTACGGTAAGCTTACGGTACGCGCTCGGAGCGCGCCCATAGATATATATATATTGATTTAAATGCTATTTTCTCAGGAAATACTGAACAGATTTACACGAGACCTTCAAAAGGCACATCCCTGACCTGAGGGCTACCTCTCTGCCAAATTTCACGTAATTCTGTTAAGCCGTTCGGGCTGTAGCTGCGACTAAAGTCCCTATGGAAAAATCCATGGGGAAAACGCGTTTTGGGACCCCCCTTTTTTCTCGGCCCCCGCTTGACGAATCACCCCGAGACTTTCAGGGTAGGAGCGCCCCATTAGTTTTGAAAATTTCGCGAGGATTCGTCAATTGGCGCCAAAGTTATTCAAAATAGAATTTTGAGATTTCCTATGGAAACTCGGTCCTAACTATAACTATCTACTGGCGACCGCCAGTAGATAATATATATGTGTGTGTGTGTGTGTGTGTGTGTGTGTGTGTGTGTGTGTATATAAATATATATATATATATTTATATATGTGTGTGTGTGTATGTGTGTGTGTGTGTGTGTGTGTGTGTGTGTGTGTATGTATATATATATATGTATATGTATATATATATAATATATATATATATATATATATATATATATATATATAACACCATAGGTTTCAGGGGCGTTATAGTTATTTCACTCGTACAAAACCATAGAAATTCCCCTGTTATACTTAGTTCAGCTAACTATAACTTGCGCGCCCGCAATGCACTGCTGATGACGTCACATATTACATCACTCATGACATGGTCAGTGACATCACTCATGACATCACTGATGACATCTCAAATGACATCACAGATGACATCACTGATGACATCATCCAGTGAATGTGTGTTTTTCTGAAAATTACATATGTTTTATATATGTATATCTCAAGGTCGATGGAAGAATAAATGGGTATATAAGTGTCTAAATGGATGATTAGTTTTTGAAAAATTGATTGTATAACTGACTGATTAAGTGTATCTTAGTGAATACATGGCTTAGTGAGTAATGTTTAAATATGTAAATATCTGTATCAGTCTCTCACTTTGTGTATAAGTGGCTGCATGGGTTGGTGAGTAGCTACATGAGTGTCTATATAGGTTATTAGTTGGTTTTTTGAGTATCAGTACAAGTGTCTGATGTCTGTATGGTTCTGTGGGGGTATTACATAGGTGCATGAATGAGTGACTCACTGTTTGTATGTGTTGAAGACCACATGTGTGCAGGACTGTATGGGTGGATGAGGGTGTGCATGGGTGTGTTAGTGAGTGAATGACTGTCTCAATAGTGTCTCTATGAGTAACTACAAATGTTTTAAACTAGTATATTTGACTATTGGTGTATATAAGTGAGTATATGTGAGAGTGAGAGATTGAAAGAGTTCCTGTATGAATAAGTATGTGTTTCTATAAGTGATTGTTTAAAAGACTAAGTATGTGTAAGTTTCTGTAGAAGTAAGTGTGGTGGTGTGTGTATAACTGTATATGCAGGTAAACGGATGTTTGATTCTTTATTAGCATGAGTGACTATGTGTGTGAGTAACTTTATGGATGAGTGGCGTTGTGTAACAGGATGTATAGGTGTATGAGTACATATGATGAGTGAGTACATGTATGAGGGACTGTATAGGACTGTTGGTGAATGAGTGGATGTGGATCTTACAATTACTGAATAGGTTGTTGTAACTGGTATTGGTATGTCCATTGTTTTGAAAATTTTAATTTCTATTTTTGAATGTGTGTATCAAAGGTTATATTAGGGGGAGAGGAGGTCTGCCACTCTATCACAAGGATGATGTCATCAGCGATGTCATGAGTGATGTCACTGACCATTTCATGAGTGATGTAATATGTGACGTCATCAGCAGTGCATTGCGGGCGCGCGAGTTATAGTTAGCTGAACTAACTATAACGGGGGAATTTCTATGGTTTTGTACGAGTGAAAAGTCCAGCTAACTATAACGCCCCTGAAACCTATGGTTTCTTCAGTGAATTTCTAAGGTTTTTTAAATGCTAATTCCTAGCTATAACGTGCCTGAAACCAATGTTTTTTTCAGTGAATTTCAAAGGTTTTTTAAATGCTAATTTCTAGCTATGCCTACAGAGATAGGACATGTGAAGAAAGAAGGAAAAACGCACAGAAAGAAAAAAAAGAAATGCAGAAAGAAGCAACAGAAGTCCTCAAAGACGAAGGAAGGTGCAGGAAGAAGTATAACGTGCAGAAAGAACAAACAGAAGAGCAGAAACAAGCCTTGTTGCAAAATCATCCTGTACCCTCAACTTTTTCAGACGGATACTGGTGGTAACTGAGTCTGACTAACCAGTCCTAGAGCCAGTGCTATGTTAAAAGACACTCAGAATACAGTGAAAACACCTACATACACTAGGGCCCACTATGTGTTGGGGTCCCCCTGTGATTAGCATGACCTCCTCTGTAAGCCCCTAGTATATAATAGGGCAGAGGATTTAAACTACCTCTTAAAACGCACCACAGGGCGTGTTTGAACACGTCACCTCATGCCCCGTCCCCTCCCTTCCCCAATGTAAACACGCCCTGTAGCCGTTTTAATTTGGGAGATTAAGTCCCCTTGAATCCTGAGGGTCCCTAGGGTCCAACTAGACCTCAAGGTACCTCCAGTAAGCGCCACAGAGCTGCGTTGCAGAGAGGTGTAAAAAGTGGCACGGCCTGCACCACCTCTCTGCAACGCAGAGCAGTGGTGCTTACTGGAAGCACCTGGTGGGCTAGTTGGACCCCAGGGTCCCTCAGGATTGAAAGGGAAATATTTCCCCAACTTAAAAACGCGCCACAGGGCCTGTGGGCGTTCTGAGTTGAGAGATTAAGTCCCCGTGAATCCTAAGGGTCCCTAGGGTCAAACTAGCCCACTAGGTACCTCCAGTAAGCGCCACAGAGCTGCGCTGCATGGAGGTGTAAAAAGGGGCGTGGCCTCAGAACACCTGTCTGCAACGCAGCTCCCTGGTGCATACTGGAGATACCTGTTGGGCTAGTTGGCCCTCAGGGACCCTCAGTATTGAAGGGGAATTAATTCCTCAAATTACAGCTGGCCAGGGGGCGCGTTTGCAGAGTGCTGCAAGGAGGGGACGTGGCCTCCGGCGCGATGCCGGTCTTTTATTTATTTATTTTTAAGAAGGAGGGCTGTGTGGCCCCCTTTCTTTTTCTAATTTATTAGCCCTGTGGACCCCATCCCCCAGGGCCTGCACCCTAATTTTTTTTGTTGAAAAAAATTAATTTGGCCCTCCCAAGGCCTTAATCGGCCCCGGGGACCCCAACCCCCAGGTCATGGCCTTTTTTTTTTTTTTTTTTTATTCTTTAGGAGGGGGGCTGTGTTGCCCCCCTCCTCAGGCCACTTATGGCCCCGGGGACCCCATCCCCCGGGGCCGGCCTTTTTTTTAAAAATATATTTATAGAAACACCTAGGACATGCTGAACAAACCGTATGTACCTATCACCATGACGATTTGCGTGATATTCATTAAAAGGCGACTATGCATACAATGAATCCATGTAGAATGTATTCACACCGCTAGTGAAGCTCTGACATGTCTGACACCCTACCGTGCCTAATCCCGGCGCCCCCGCTGGTGGGTACTCTCCAAGTAGACACCCTTGTCGTTTATTTATACAAACATGGGTAGCTATTGACGGGCACATTTAATACACATGCACACCAAGCCATTCAAAGGGGATTCGACAAAAATTCGACCAAACTATGCAAGAAACCCCCTCACGGTTAATAAAACACACATCCACCGCCGGATGTGTAATACTTTTTATTTTACTCTCTGGAAAGGAGACGAACCTCACTTGAGAGTCACAGCGTGCTCCTGGCTGAGCCCAATGCTGTGTTACACCCACCAGTGCCCGCCGAGTGCCACACACCTCTGTGTTGTATTCCACCAGCTAGTGCGTATGCTATGACACTCTCTAGCCCATGTGCACTGTAACACCACCCCGTGAATATGTCATGCCACACTTGCCTTCGGACGGGTTATATTGCCCCATCTAACGTGCCTTCCTCGATGCCTATGTTATAAAGCACAGCGCTATGCCATACATATTACAATCTGGGATCCATATCTTTGTCACAGTGCATATGCAATGTTACACTACCCAGCACATATTTTATATTACAACTTTAGAGACTACTTAGGTTACACAACACTGCCCTGTGCATATTACACTCCAAGGCGCATGTCACATAGCAAGCGCTAGTGCCTGTGCTATCTCGCGCTCTCCAATGAATCTGTCACTGCGCACAATGTATTACATATTATATTTCACGCCCCGGTTCATCTTATATCACACTTTTTGGTGCATAGTTTATACCATATACTATATCTAGTTTTCATTTTCAATTGTGCTCTCAGGACTATGTTCTATATAACACTGCGTCCACCTACCCTTTTCACGGGCATTACATTTTGCGATGGGGGGTGGAGGGTCAGGGGATGTTTCTGCCAAGTGAGCCCGGAGTCACAGTCCCAAACGTCCTCTTCTTCCTGAATAAAAGTGAGATTATGCTGCATACTTGTTCATATTTTAAGTAGTTCGCACAGACACACATTTTAAAAACAATAAAGTTCCTAATACCCACCTTCTATGAACAGTTAGCTTGCTGCCCCATCCACCTCCTCCCTATCCTCTGTTGTCTGAATCCATGGACTAGCCTCCTCCCTCCTGCCATGCATGGTCTGATGTGCTGCCACTGCCCTGCATTTAGCATGACGTACCAGTCCACTCATCTTGCCCTCCATTGCCCATTTCTATGGCCCATCATTGACCTCCTGCTTAGCCTCTGTGCTTTGCTTGCTGCCTCTATTCTCCTTCCCCCTGCCCTCCGATGTCTTTGTGCATGCCCCTGCTCCATCCTTTTTGCCCACCATGTTCCATGGACCTGCCACTCCTATCTACTCTGAGTGTTCTGTTGAGCTGCCACTCCCCTCCCACCTGCCTAGCATTGTCAGATGACTGTAACCTGTCCCTGCCACCTCCACCCTGCCTGTCCACATGCCATGCCCCTATCCCCTTCCTCCTGTCCTCCATGGTCCATTTTACTGCCACACCCTTCTGCCCTCCTTGGTCTGTTGTGCTGCAACTGCTCCTCCTGCCTGCCCCGCGCGGTCTGTTGTGAGGCCCCTTCCCCTGAACTCTCTTGTCTGTGCCCAGGTCCTGACCCTCCCTTCTATCCTCCATGGTCCTTTGTGCATGCCCCTGCACCCTCCTTCTTGCCCATCATAGCCATTGTGCTGCCACTAACCCTCCCGCTTGCCATGCATGGTCTTCTGTGCTGCCATGGCCCCTCCCACCTTCCCTGTGTGGTCAGCTAGCTGCTCCTGACCCCCTCCCACCTTCCCTCCATGGTCTGTGTGTATGCCATCATAGTCTCACTGTTGCTCTCCATGGTGTGTCTTGTTTCTAGTGCCCATCCTGCCTGACCTCCATGGTCATCTTGCTGCTCCTGCCCCCTTGCCCCCAGCCCTCTGTTTCCATGTGCAGACCCCTATTCCCTCCCTCCTGGCTTGTCGGTTCCATTGTAATGCCCCTGATCCGTCCCTCCTGCCCATCATGGTCTGTTATGCTGCAGCTTTCTCTCCTGTCTGTCCATTATGGTCAGCTAGCTACCATTGCCTCTCCCCTCTGTTGTCTGTTGTCCATGTGCATGGTCCTGTCCCCTCCCTATTGCTTTCTATGGATTGTTGTGCTGCACTCCCGTCCCGCATGCCCTGTGTGGTGTATTGTGCTGCTGCAAACCCTGATGCCTGCCCTGTAGGGTCAGTTTGGTGCACCTCTCAATGTCCCTCCTGTCCTCTGTTATCCGAGTCCATGTCCCTACCCCAATTCCTCCTGCCTACCATGATCCAATGTACCATACTTGCGAACATTTTGAACTTGGTAAGAGGGAGATTTTGAAATAAAACTGGGGTATTGATTTTCCCCTTTGAGTTACATTGAAAAAGAGAAGATTGTAGACAGTAAAAAACAAATCAAGTAAAGCCCATTTGAGCTTAAAAACATTGGACGTTTCCAGGCTGAAACGGGTCTGTTGGCATGTATGGTTGTATGACCACTGCCTCTTCCTTCTGCCCACAATGGTCTATTATATTGCCACAGCCTCTCTTGCCAGTCCTGTATTGTTGGTTTGTTGCCCCTGCCCCCCTTTCCACTGCCCTCCATAGTCTGTTGTGCTGCCACTGCCCTTCCTGCCTGCCTAGTGTGGTCAAATTGTTGCCTCTGCACTCTCCTACCTGCCTTCAATTTTCAGAGTCCGTGCCCCTGGCCTCTGCCTCTCAACAGTATCCCAATGAACAACTAGATTGCTAACATTCTATATTTATTACAAAGGTGTGGAACGCCTGACGTCATCTTGATGTAATCAAAACTGTAATGCCTAGAGCATTTCCTTTAGAAATTACATATATGAGAGGGTCTTATTTGCATCAAAATTATGGTTAGTGCACTAAAAAACTAAAATGAGGACATATTTTCTGAGTTTTCAAATAGCGACAAAGAACTTTAAAATTATTTGTAATCTTTATGTTTTTTTATCCAGTTGACCACTTGATTAAATGTTGCATCCAAGGGGAGAGGGTGTGGTGTTACTTCCAGAGCTGCAGACTTTGCAACTGGGGAACCAGGTTGGAGTTTCTGCTTCAGCTCAACATTCTGTGATTCTGGTCAAATCACTTAATCTCCCCATGTCTACAACCAAAATGAATTTGATCTTGTGTGATGTAACCAATGTTCATGTAAAGCACTCCAATACCTGACAAGTCTGCACTATATAAAACTGCAAATACACAAAAAATAAGTGTTTTGCACACTTCTGTCATTGGGCTACATTTGGGATACATCTGGGTGATATTTGGGCTACATTTGGGCTCTTTTGTCTCTGGTGGCCATTTTAGAAGATTTATTTGTTATTAAGTTTCCTAATTACCTCATTTACTGCAGTCTCCTCAGTAGGAAATGCTTTCAGTTTTTTACTTTGATTCCATCAAGAAGGTATTCAGATATGTCACACATTTGCCATAAATTCTGAATGTTAGCACTCTAGTTGCTCATTAGATCACTGTAGTAAAGCTACTGCTCACCACGGAAGTCTGCTGCTAGTATTAGAAGTGCATGTTTCAGTCTGCATATCAGAATTTTTTAATGAAATAGAAGAGGATTTGAGAAGTCACTAATTTTTCTTTCTTCAGCACTAATCATAATTTCTATGGCAAAATGAACCCCCTCATTGTGTTCCCTTTTAAATTAAATGTTTTAAGTGTTACCAGTTTATTCCAATCAAGATGGCTTCAGGTGTGCCATACTTTTGTTCTAAGTAAGACAGTAAGCGCTCTAGTTGTTCTTAAGAACACTCTGAGACATTCTGTCATTGGGCTATACTTGGGCTACATCTGGGTGATATTTGGGCTGTTCGAGGCATGTGGGCTGCTGAATTCATATCTGTGCATAGATCGCTGCCTAGTGTTGGGTCCGGATGATTGCACATTGTTGTCCTGGAAGAGTCTTCGAAGTATCACAAGATAGGTGGCTCCTCCCCTGGACTACAGTGCGCATGGGCATCCCCTCCATCCTTAGATTGTTTTTTTCCGCCATTGGGTTTGGATGTCCTAATCTTAGCTCTTTGAGTATTTAGGCCTTTACATTAGTCGGTATTGTTTTCGTTCGGCGCCAAGTATATTTGTCAAGGGCGTTCTCGAGTAGATCATCAACGATGGAACCAAAGACATCGAATAGCCCCTTTAAGCGTTGCCCTCTTTGCAACGCTAAGTATGCTCGCTTCGACGTGCACCCGGTGTGTAACAAGTGCCTCTCTCCAAACCACGACGAAGCCACCTGTATGGCGTGTTCCAGGTTTCGATCGAAGAGGACCCTTCGCATTCGTCGAGCAGCTCGGCTCGAGGCGCAGAAAGCGACGCCGAACCCAGACAACATCTTCGGGACAGAAGATGAGGAGGTTGTGGACCTTGAAGTTCGGGGGGAACTCTCGGATCCGGATTCGGAGCGAGAATCCGACTATGACGCCGAAGACGAGCGTATAGTAGACGAACAGGAAGATGGTGTCGTCGAAGAGGTAGGAGACTAGGAGGAGGCCCTTGGGGCCGAGGAAGATGGCTCAGAAGATGAGCTAGGCCCACATGCCGGTACAGGGCCCAACGAGGCACTCGATAAGGCTCAGGTCGAGGGATCGCCACAAGGCCTTACCCAAGATCATTCCTCTCGTTCTACAGCCCCGCATAAAGGCCCGCCTACGAACTACCCTAAAGAGCCATCGGTATCGAAAGCGCCATCATTCGATCAAACGAAATCGAAACTGAAGGCACAGACACCTACCTCGAAACCGAAAGTGAAAGAGTCTCTCATCGGCAACAAGGCCTCGAAGCCCTCGGAGCTGAACAAACAAAAGAAGCCCGTCGACGCACGGAGACTTCATGGGGACGTCGAGCCGAAGGCGGCGCCGACAACCAAGGTCAAGGTTGCCGACCCGAACAGATCGGCGCCGAGGATCGTCGACACAAAAATACAGAGCGCCTCGCGACCGCCGACCCATCCCGGTCCTCGTGTCGAGAACATGGCGTCTAGTTCGGGGTTAGATGCCACGTCCAAAAGGGTATCGACGGAACGTGTCGACTCAACAACACCGTCTCCCTTCCTAAAGAAGAAGGTGTCGGAGTCGTTACTCCGCATCCACGACACGGCTTCCATGCTCGGCGCAAAAGCACCCCCGCAGCTGAAGACGGTCAGCACAGTTCACATCGCGTCGACGCACATAAAATTCGGACTACCACCGGCGGTACGACCGAGGATGTTCGACGCAAAGAAGGGTCTCGAGCCGCAAAAAGGGGTCGACCCGAAGAAACCTGTCGAAGCACCAACAGGAATGCCAATGGGACAGAGAGCTGTCGAAGTACCTCAGGATGATGAGGAGCCAAGGCAGTTTATCGATGCCGAGACTGGTAGACTGTCAATATATAAAAGAAAGATACTGCCAGAGAAATCAATGGAGCCATACAAAATTCCATTGAAGAAGAAGAGGACCACGTCACCAGTTCTAGTAGAACATGTTCATTATTATGACCAGGAGCCTCAGTCATTCTCACCCACACAATTTGATGTGGATGCAGGGGATGCTGGTGATGTTGAGGACACTTATCCTGTGGACACTGACCCTGAAGATCAAAACCAACCTTGGGTGGACGATATTGGGACAGGGGACCCACATACTGCTCCAGACACACAGGCATATGTGGTAAAATCATCTCCTACTGAGGATACTGCTGCTTTCAATGCCTTGATTGAGAGAGCAGCTAAAAATCATGATGTACAGCTCCACACTGATCCTATTGAGGATGATTTTCTGATGGATACCTTCTCTACCTCAGAAAGTTCTGTTAAGACTCTGCCCATGCTGAAGGGGGTCCTAAAACCGGCTAATGACATTTTTAAGGAGACCACAAGGGCGAGAGTACTAAACCCTAGGATTGACAAAAAATATAGGCCAGCTCCTGTGGACCCTACCTACATAAGAGGCAAGTTGCTTTTGGACTCGTTGGTGGTGTCCAATGCTCAGAAGAGAGCCAATTCACAGACCACGGGTGACGCTCCTCCCCCTGACAAGGAGTCTAAGGTCTTGGAAACTTCAGGGAAAAGAGTTGCTGCACAGCCAGCTAACATCTGGAGAATTGCCAACACTCAGGCACTTCTGGCTCGATACGACAGGGCGCATTATGATACCCTAGAGACACTGCTACAGCACCTCCCAGATCAGTTTAAGGAAGGAGCAAAGTCGCTTATTACAGAAGGGAAGCTCATAAGCAACGCTTCCATTAAGTGCGCTCTTGACGTAGCGGACACTGCAGCTAGGGCTATTAACACCAGCGTCATGTTAAGAAGGCAGGCTTGGTTGAGAATCTCAGGATTCAAACCAGAGAAACAAACAACGATACTCAATCAACCTGTCAACCCTGACTCCCTTTTTGGCCCCGAAGTTGACACCACCCCAGAAAAGATCAAAAAAGACCCAGAGACTGCAAAGTCTATGGGGGCTCTGCAATCACAGCAGTTTAGGAGTGGGTCCTTTCGTCGCTCTACCAACAGAGGACCGTCTAGAGGCCAGAACTCCCAACAGTCGCATTACACTAAACAAGGTACACAGACCACCTATAATAAGAATAACAGAGGTGGATACCGTGGAAACAACGTCAAGGGCAGAGGCTGAGGAAACAACAGCTCCAGGTCCTCCGCCACCAACAAACAGTGACGCCTTGTCACTGCCCCCCGACCACGTAACACCTGTCGGGGGGAGACTCCAGGAGTTCCTGCCGGTCTGGAAGTCCATCACTACAGACAGGTGGGTGAGAGACATTGTCCAGTACGGTTATTGTCTGGAGCTCACTTCCACTCCACCAAGACACCGTCCTATGTCCGCAGAGCACTTGCACTTATTCCACCAGGAAGTTCTCAGTATGCTCCAAAAAGGAGCCATAGAACTCATGCCAGCAGAAGAACAGGGATCAGGAATGTACTCACTGTATTTTCTGATCCCCAAAAAGGACGGGTCTCAGACCCATACTGGATTTAAGACCTCTAAACCGTTACATTCTGTCAGAGCGTTTTCACATGCTCACCTTGCAACAGGTGCTGCCGTTGCTCAAACAGGGAGACATTCTCGCGACACTAGATCTCAAAGATGCGTATTTCCATATACCCATACACCCATCACACAGAAAATATCTCAGGTTCACTGTTCTCAACCAACATTACCAGTTCAAAGTCCTCCCCTTCGGAGTAACAACGGCACCCAGAGTGTTCACCAAGTGCCTGGTTAATGTGGCGGCGCACTTCAGGAGACAGTACATATATGTCTATCCTTATCTGGGCGACTGGCTTATCCAGGGAAGGTCGGCCCAGCAGTGTGCCAACCACGTAACCCACACCATTCACCTTCTTCACAGCCTTGGCTTCTCCCTGAATTATCCAAAGTCCCACCTTCAACCCGCCCCCGTACAGCAGTACCTAGGTGCGACCATAGACACTCTGGCAGCCAAGGCACAGCCCAATTCAGTAAGGATCAACAGCATGCAGTTGCTCATAACAAAGTTCAAACCTCAACACTCACTACCGGCACGAGTGTTTATGCAGTTGATAGGCATGATGGCCTCCTGCATCTTCATAGTCCCGCACGCGAGGTTACATATGCGCCCGCTTCAGGAGTGCTTGGCACGTCAGTGGAATCAGGCTCACGGACAATTGAAGGACCTAGTGTTGGTGAGCGGTCGGGTATACAACTCTCTGCATTGGTGGAATCCACAAAACCTTTGCAAGGGCCGACCGTTCCGAGAGCCTGTCCCACAAATCATACTGACGGCGGACACGTCTCTCCAGGGATGGGGAGCTCATGTACTCAATTACACAGTGCAGGGACTATGGACGACATAGCAAAGGAGGATGCACATCAACCTTCTGGAACTCATGGCAATCTCCCTTGCAATGAAGGCATTCAAAGTACACTTGTGCATCAAAGTCGTGTTGATCCGGACGGACAACATGACCGCCATGTACTACATACAAAAGCAGGGAGGGACACACTCCCCACAGTTGTCTCATCTGGCTCAGAGCATGTGGAAGTGGGCCATTCAGAGGAACATCTTCCTCATGGCGGAACACCTCCCTGGCAAGGACAACCAGATGGCGGATCTGTTCAGCAGACACAGCCACCAAATACACAAGTGGGAGATACATCCATCAGTACTCCAACCGTACTTCCAACGGTGGGGTCATCCAGAGATAGACCTATTCGCCACAAGGGAAAACGCAAAATGCCAAAACTTTGCCGCCAGGTTCCCACATCCACAGTCGCAGGGCAATGCAATATGGATGAACTGGTCAGGCAGATTTGCGTACGCTTTTCCCCCAGCACCATTAATACCGCTGGTGGCACGCAAACTTAGGCAACACTCAATGACGCTCATCCTGGTTGCTCCAACGTGGGCACGCCAACCATGGTATACCACGTTTCTGGAACTCTCCGTGGTACCGCATCAACAACTACGGCTAACACCCACGCTTTTAACGCAGAGCCATGGCGAGATTCAGCACCCAGATCCGCAACAGCTGAACCTGGCGATCTGGCTCCTGAGATCTTAGAATTTGGCTACCTAAACTTGCCTCCAGACTGTATGAATATCATCAAGGAGGCACGGAGACCCACTACCAGAGCCTGCTACGCGGCTAAGTGGAAAAGATTTGTCATTTATTGTAAAAATAATGACATCAATCCGCTGGATGCATCAACGCAAAACATTATCTGTTATCTATTACACTTATACCGATGCAATCTAGAATACAATTCCATCCGTATACATTTAACCGCACTGGCAGCTTACCTTCAGAACAGGCAGCACCTCTCACTGTTCAAAGTGCCTGCCATCAGAGCTTTCTTGGAGGGACTCAAACGTGTGATTCCTCCAAGACACCCTCCTTCACCAGTCTGGAACCTAAATGTGGTCCTCACCAGACTGATGGGACCACCTTTTGAACCTCTACACTCTTGTGAGATTCAATTTCTAACTTGGAAAGTAGCTTTCCTAGTTGCCATTACTTCCCTAAGACGAGTTAGTGAACTGCAGGCACTAACCATTCAAGAGCCATTTATACAGGTTCATGCCAACAGGGTCGTACTACGCACAAACCCTACTTTCATGCCCAAGGTAATCTCGCAGTTCCATATGAACCAATCCATAGAACTACCGGTGTTTTATCCTAATCCTGAGAATGTAGCAGAGAGAATGCTCCACACACTTGCTATCAAAAGAGCTCTCCTGTACTATATTGACAGAACACAAAATTTCAGGAAAACAAAACAACTGTTTGTTGCCTTTTCTCCACAGTACAAAGGCAACCCCATTTCCAAAGCAGGAATAGCTAGGTGGATCGTTAAGTGTATACAGATTTGCTATGAAAAAGCTAAGCGCACACTAACAATTCCTCCAAGAGCCCACTCCACACGGAAGTTAGGGGCCTCCATGGCTTTTCTGGGAAATATTCCTTTAGAGGAGATATGTAGAGCAGCCACATTGTCCACTATACATACATTTACCAAGCACTACTGTGTAGATGTACACTCAAGACAGCAGGCAGCTGTAGGACAGGCTGTTCTCAAAACTCTTTTTCAGACTGCTGCAGCTGGCACGGGGGAAACCGCCGCTAAATGGAGGGACTGCTATATAATCTATGCACAGATATGAATTCAGCAGCCCACATGCCTCGAACCGAATATGCTACTTACCAGTATGCATCTGTTTTTGGCATGTAGGGCTGCTGACATTCATATCGCCCACCCTCCTCCCCGGCGCCTGTAGCAGCTGTAGCATTCAGTAATTACTAGTTAGCATGGTCATCATTCACTGTATTACACTCCATCTATGCCACAATGGCGAAAAACAATCTAAGGATGGAGGGGATGCCCATGCGCACTTTAGTCAAGGGGAGGAGCCACCTATCTCATGATACTTCGAAGACTCTTCCAGGACAACAATGTGCAATCATCCGGACCCAACACTAGGCGGCGATCTATGCACAGATATGAATGTCAGCAGCCCTACATGCCAAGAACAGATGCATACTAGTAAGTAGCATATTCGACATTTGGGCTCTTTTGTCTCTGGTGGCCATCTTGGGAGATTTATTTGTTGTGAAGTTTCCTAATTTCCTCATTTACTGCAGTCTCCTCAGTAGGAAATACTTTCAGTTTTTTACTTTGATTCCATCAAGAAGGCATTCAGATGTGTCACACATTTTCCATAAATTCTGAATGTTAGCACTCTAGTTGCTCATTAGATCACTGTAGTAAAGCTACTGCTCACCAGGCAAGTCTGCTGCTGGTATTCAAAGTGCATGTTTCAGTCTGCATGTCAGAATGTTTTTATGAAATAAAAGAGGATTTCAGAAGTCAAAATGTGCCCTAGCTTTTCTTTCTGCAGCACTAATCATAATTTATATGGCAAAATGATCCCCCTCATTTTGTTCCTTTGTAAATTAAATGTTTTAAGTGTTACCACTTTATTCCAATCAAGATGGCTTCAGGTTTGCCATACTTTTGTCATAAGTAAGACTGTTAGCGCTCTAGTTGTTTTTTAGAGCACTCTGGGTAGCTGCAGTAGAACACAAAGGAATCAACTGACAGTCTCTGCCCTTGTTGGATGTACATGTTTTACTGAGAATGTCAGACTTCATTCTCACATGACTGAGAAAGATAATGTGAATTTACAGAAAATATGCTCTCAGTTTAGCTTATAGATCACCTTCCAAACCTCTGCAGGGGTGTGGAATTTTCCAAATAATCTAGTTGTCCAAGGGACAAAATGCCACTGAGATCTACATGTCCTGTAAAATCCACTTGTCCCACCTACCCCCGTTCCACATCAAACCTAAGGGCTCCGGCTGACAGAGAAACATGAATATATTTTTGCTTTATTAAAATCGGTAAACCATTGAATGCTGTGCAATAATAATGCTAAAGGAAAACTTGTCAAGCGATATTATTGCGTCCCTGCCCCCCTGCGCCCCCTCCCCTTAACCCTGACGGCAATTCTTTTATTTCTATTCCCCTTTTTTTCCATTTTTTTTGGCTGTGTATTTATTCCCACAAAATACGTACATTTCAAACCATACGTAATGTACTAATTTACCGTCACCCTTGGCTGTGTATTTATTCCCACAAAATACGTACATTTCAAACCATACGTAATGTACTAATTTACCGTCACCCTTGTAAAAACGTATGGGTGGGATATAAAATGTGTCAGCCAGCGTGCCTCCTGCCATTTCCCCCTCACTTTTGCAGCTGGCCAGACGTGAGCCCTACGTTCCTTGCGAATCGGTAAGTTGTATCGAAAAAGAAACAGCAAAGTTGGAAGCTTCCTTTAATATAAGAATCGTTTTTTCGCCAAATGTACCCTCTTTGCAACATTAATCAATTGTGTAATGTATATTTGTCGGTGTGTTTACGCAGTTATGGGCTGAAAGTTAATAGCTCACTATTCTATATTAGGACTTTAAGTTATAAATTGCAAGTCAGTTAAACAACAGAAGAGTGACCAGGGAAAAGGAACAAAAAGAGAGCAACAGCGTGGGCAAAAACCAAAAGGATTTGTTAAAAGAACCCTCACTCACCAACCTAGTTGGTGACATGCTTCATCATTGGGTTCCCACCAGAGAGGCCGAGTGCCTCCCTGGTGTGCTGCGACGCCTGAACTACAGCGGAGCTGGTTTTTGAATGGGAAGGTGGGTGTGAATTTAAAAGGTAAATGGTTTTAACCAACAACTAATTTAATCAAGGCAAACCAAAGACCAATAAAAACAAGTGAGATGGACTGGAGCCGGTTGGTTAGGTTAACCCAAGCTCGTCCAATTTATAATAAGGTCGACATCTTTTTGCTTGTCATGCCCAGTTGGCTAAGCATTCATCAGGACCACATGGACCCCCACGGCGGTATGCGCACGCTAAGGCGCACCCTAACCTGTGGAGATCAACTGGTAAAACTTACAGTTCTACCAAAAAGCCATCCTACTATTCCGGGGCTAGTAAGGTCTGTAAGGGAAAGAGAACAGACAAAACACACATAAAGAACAAAGAGACATGACTTTGTTGATTACATTACTGTCCTTTACACGATTGAGTGAACAAATAATTTGGTAATCCCATGCTGTGGAGCGGGAATGGGTGTCAGATAGCAATTCCAGCCAAAAAACGCGCAAATACGAGTATTACTCGTCTTGGCAGGGAGCATATAGAAACAACAAAGGAGTTTCTATGAAGCTCAGTACACTAGTTGTGCCTGCGTCCTCTAAATGGTATTCTGTGAATTCAGCAGACATTGTGCAATAGTAGTGGCTATTTAGCCGCTGTGTATGCCGGAAAGGTAGCGGACTCGTGAAAGTGATAGGCATGCTGAAAACGAGCGCCTATGATGTTTGCCAGGCGCCGTTGCTCCAGTGCATGTCTAGCAGTGAAAGATATTAAAAACAGCAGCATATTACAAATATTTATTTTTCAGAAAGACACATGTGTCATCAGTGATGTAATATCTGACGTCATCAGCAGAGGATTGCGGTCGCGTGAGTTATAGTTGCCTGCACTAACTATTACGGGGAAATTTCACTGGTTTTTTAAGAGTGAAATGTCCACCTAACTATAACCTGTGTGAAATCTATGGTTTTTTAAGTGAATTTGCAAGGTTCTTTAAATGCTAATTCCGAACTATAACGTGTGTGAAACCTATGGTTTTTTAAGTGAATTTGTACGTTTTTTTAAATGCTAAGTTATGTTTTTTTTGTTTTGTTTTTTTTTTTCAGTTTTTACACCGTCCCCCAAGGGAAAAAAAAGCTAATTTTTTTTTTAAATCGCGAGGTGCGCACACCCAGCGCGCACTGCGAACCGTACGCGCACGGTTCGCTTCGCGCACCGTGCGCGCTCTGTGGGCACTCGGTGCGCTTCGCGCACCGAGCGCCCACGGTTCGCAGTGCGCGCTGGGTGCGCGCACCTCGCGATTTAAAAATAAATAAATGTTTTTTTCCCCTTGGGGGTCCTGCTGTGACCCCCTGACCAAGGCTAGGGGGTCAGGAACTGTCCACTCTG